>NC_092607.1:12540833-13789166 GCF_047663525.1 Anas platyrhynchos
TGTTCATGAGATCCAAGATGTAAAATACATCTGCAGCTCATAGCGTATAATTCCTGCAGTTGCATTTGTCTAAGGAAATGTGGCTTGAGAAACATTCAATAACCAGGCACTGGGATACCCGCAAAGATTGTAATTTTAACCCCTCCACATTTTACGGATGTAATTTAAATTACTAACAAAATATCTAGTGGCCAGAAGTGAAGACATTGCTGCTGTACAAGTAATTGCTTATTAATCTAGGCATGTACTTGTCTTGCTTTAGCAGTGCCAGATACCATATGTAATTTGTTTGACCTATTTGCTTTTAAAACTGGATTTTTTTTACTGCATCTGTGGGAATGCTAATCGAGCCTTAATAGGCAGATGGAAGTATTTGCAAACCATCTTATTTGTCTTATTTTCAGTACTGTGGTTTATCAAGTTGTTCACGAGCAAATTGAAAAGCCAATGTGTGTATACAGATACTTTAAATCACAATACCGCTGAACACATCAGGCAGTGATGGCATGTTTTAAAGCAGTCTTGCATTGTTTGATGACAGTGTTCACAAGTGGGAAGGATATAAGCGTGTCCAGATATATTATAGGTCAAATCTGACCATGCATATGCCCATGTTATGACGTCAGCAGTAGTGTCAGCCTCAGCACTCTTTCCAGTGACTCATTCCTCCTCTGTTTGTCATAAATTCGTGGTTACTGTTTTTGTGTTTTGTTTGTTTTTTATTCCTGTGAAAACAATGACCCAGGTAACTGACAATCAGGTAGAGCCGTGGACTTTATTGACCATTTTCTGGAAACCTCACTTAAAAATACAGCTGTGAAATAGCTTGCTAAAGCTCCATCTCTCACGATATTTCTGCCAATTTTCCCTCCATTACTGTTTTATTTATGTATTTTCTAATCATGAGAAAGATCAATTTAAGAGGAAGGTTGGAGAAATCTTCCATAACTGCTGGGAGGGAAGTGGGGTTACTCTCCGTCCATTGTAGTACAACGCTTTGGAATGAGTCCTTACCTGAGAAAAGTCTGTAGCACTGCAGAATAAAGAGGCAGTGCAGGCATTTACACCCGACAGTGTGAGTTCTCTGTGAGCAGAACAGCAAAAGCGGGCTTTGGCAGCAATTATTTTGCAATCCCAATTACTACACAGCAGCTCCAATGTTTATGGCGGCCTAACATTCCCAGACACCCTTACTGCATCTCTCGTGTTTGAGAGCAGCTTGGTCCACAAAGCTGTTCGATGTTCTTCTGGATTGTTTTATTGATTTGATAATGGAAGGCCCACATAGTGCAAGTCTCTCTGCCCAGAACAGGGTGAAGAAGCAGAAAATACGAGGATTGTAGATCAAAACGGGCAAGTTGTGTTACAGAGCTACTGCTGGGGAAACGCAGGATATAGTGGGCAGGTTGAGGATGCATCTTATATTACAATGGTGTCTTGAAATGCCAATATAAATAAGTTAGTTGGAGCTGCCAAAACACAATTTTCTCCTTTATTATTCTACCTTTTCAATTCTAATTAACTTTTTTTTTTTTTTTTTTTTTAAAAACAAGGCTGATAGCCTATAGCTATGGGATGGGAAGATAGGGCTGAGATAATGAGAACATCATCACAAAAAGAAAAGTGCTGTGTAAAAGAGTAAGATAGCGAAGGTGAAGCACATTTAGCACAGGTACTTTACAGTACCCATTAGCTGCGAGCTAGTGAGATAGGTCTTGACTGGTTCTCCCAGAAGCTTTGGCAACTTTCTTTTCTGTTTTGAGAGAAACAAGAGAAACTGAGCGAACTGGGTTGGGCTGGGTTGCAAGCAGTGGGCTGCCACAGCTATGCTCCAGAATAAGGGCTTGAACGTCAAGACATAGTGGCCTCAGTGCCACGTCGGGCTGTGAAACGCTTGCACAGGGATTTCTCCTTAGGCGAGGCCAAATGATGCGTGTAGTCAGAGCCCAGGAACATTTGGGCTCTGCTGCTGACCTGCAGTGATGGCTGGCTGCCGAGAGTTGCTCCGCAGGGAGCAGGTTTCGTCCCAGCACAGCTGGCCAGCTTGGGAATATCCACACAAGCTGTAAACAAGTTAAACTGCATGCTTGAAGCGCTCATCACATGGCATCAGGGCGCTCCTAGTGGGTTAATTTGCCTTTTGCGAAAACACAAAGTTTGGCCACACGCAGCGCTAAGCCACGAGACTGCGTTGCTTCCACTTACCCTGGCCCATCCTTGGTGCACTTGAAAGCCACACAACTTAATAACTGTTAATGACCACTGGGGACCAAAGGAGGCTTTGGCTCCTCTTTGGTGACTATATTCCTTCTCCATCTATTGCCGGTATGGCATCCTCTGGGTAGGAGCAAACAACGAACATATAGTTTAAATCCCCCACTTCCTGAAATCTCTGCTCTGTGGATTCACTTCAGGAAGTTTCAAATAATTCCAAACAGCAGAAAAAAGAAATATTCCTTAATCCCTGCTTGATGCACAGAGCACATCTAGAGGTGTTTGTGTCCTTGCTGCTACAAAGTACTTTTTTCTTCCTAAAGCCGTTCGGCCGACCTGAGTCACTCGCCTGCTCTGCACCTCTGTGTGGCCAGTAGCCAGGTAGCTGCTGCCAGCAGCGACAGCAATGCTCTCCAGCCTTCTTGTTCAAATTTCTGAGGAGCTTTAAAACAGTTTGTTTTCTGTCCCAGGGCTGCAGACACAACGGGTTGGCTCCGTTTGCCAGAGTCTGTCTGCAGAAATTCCCTGTACGGGAAGGCTACTTCCAGATGAGGCAAGGAGGAAACCTTTGGCTAGATCGGACCCGGCTAATGCTCACAAGTACTTGACAGTGTTAGAAGAAAAAACTTCTTCATTTCACGAGGCATCCTGCTCATATCTGAGATACCTAGACACTTCCCTAATGATTTGGCACATTTCAGAAATACAAAATGGATAAACAAGGTTTGTACAATGCAGTTTATTTTCTGAACACAAACAACTAATCGCATGTGTGATCATTCGAGTGTGCAGTTAAAAAAAAGGAACCTAAATAACTGTTACATTCCCTACAGTATAGGCTTGTGAATAACTAGAAGGACCTATTCATTATTTGCCTCCAAATATATCTCCACTCAAATGATCCTACTGTTTGGGGGAATCTCTATTAATAGAGACCAAGGCAAATAATGTCATCTTTGTCTCTTTCTAAGACATGTCCTTATTGTGTTTTGGACAATGGTGTCATTTATGATGATGAGGTAACTTGTTCTGAATCCTGAAAATGTAATTTCAGATGAACTGTGAGTAGTTTTACTAGTTGTTGAAATGTCTTTGCGACCTAATTTCCAGTTTACAATAGGCAGCATTCTAACATTGGTGTAAACAGCGACTTGGGCATCTGTACGCTTCCTTCAATGAAAAGGGAAAAAAAAAAAAGAGGGATTTAAAATAACATGTCATGTCTGTGAATTCTGTTCTTTATCATATTTTACGTCCATATATCCATCTTGGAAGAGCAGGGTGAGATGCATGCCTGAGCCACCTCGGCTGAGCGAGCTGCCACGCAGCGGCGCGTGTGCCAGAAGGCTTCAGCGCAGGCGGCTCACAGGGTCGGCTGAGCTGTGGCAGCGCAGCCGTGATGGCAAGCTGCGCCTCAGCCAAAAGCTGCTCCACATACCGCAAGCAACAGCTGAAAACCCATCTTTTGCCTTTTCTGAATCTCACAGCAGCTGCTCGCCGTCCATAACAAGCTGCTGATTTCTATCTGGGTGCAAAGGCCGTCTCTGCCCTTCCAGTTTCTCTTATTTTGGAAAAGTCAAAGATTAGGATTTACAACAGAAGCTGTTATAAAGGGCTCATAAATCTCTCAGGCCTGCAGATTGTAAGCGGGTAATTAAAGTTAAGCACCTGCTTAAGCAGCGTGCTGAGCCCACGGAGGCTGTGGGCAGGAGCAGTGGGAGGATGGCTGCAGCCATCCCACCCCGTCCAGAGGTGCAGACATGTGGTCACCTCCTCAGAGGGGTCCTGCAGCGTGGGCAGGGGGCAGGACGTGCTCGGGAAGGAGGCATTTCCATAGCACTTCATAGGTGTCTGGAGCACCTGGTGTTCTTGTGTCATCCTCACACAGCCGCAAAACCCTTTACTCTATTAAATGAGTTTTGTCTGAGAGAAGCAGAGCAAACCAGTGACGTAGTTTTTCTCATTCAGACCATTCTGCATTAACAGCCTGTTTTCTTGTATTTGGATGTCAGAGCAGATAAGAGAATTTTTCATTTCAGCCAGTGTCCGAGTGTCCTAGCTTTGGCTATTCTGTTATGTCATGATGTACCTGTATTAAGCAACTTATACTGTCTTTTTACAATTGGCCTAGAAAAACTAACAGAGTGAAGAGAGGAGAGTGCAAGAGCTCGGTTCAGTATAGATATTGATGTGGTTTAAGACTCTGTTTAAACTGCACTCAAGTCTTGTATCATTGTGCTGATACAAGTAGTAGGTTGAGGACTGCTGCTGCCAACTATTTGCACTGCAATTTACGGTTGCATTGTAAATTAACCAGTGCAGCTAAACTCCTGTAAACTAGTTCAAGTTTATTTCAAGAGTATTTTCACATAAAGCTGTATTGCTTTAATTATCTGTTTTAAAACCACATCATTTTGTTAATCCAGTGTAACTTTTTATATGCAAAGTAGCCTTCAGAAAATTGATGGAGCGCCAAATTCTGCTCCGTCAGTGCTTTAACTTCACTGAAGGTTTGGAGTAACTTTCTGTGCAGTTATATTTAAGAGCAGAATTCAGCCCCTTTCTTCTCCGCTATTAGAATACGGAGGGAACAACTCTTGGTCTTGTTGATTTAGAATGATTGCAGTGGGTCATGTGAAGTATGAGAAATACCTTTGCATTTAGCCAATAAAATCAGACATCCTCTTCCAAAGAAAAACATCTTGGCTTTTTCTTATCAGTCTGCTTAAAAACAAAACCAAACAAAAAAACAAACAACAACAAAAACAACTAACAGAAAACCACATGCTGACTTCCATACTCTTTTAAGATTAAAAGCTCTGGGCAGAGAGGGTTTCACTCAAGCACAATAAAAGTGTTAAGCTGCTAAGCTGTTCTTTTTATGCTTGTGCTCTGTGAATGAAGTTCAATTCCCCGTGCTTTATTGACCCTGTGATTTATTTCCCCTTCTCTACCCCAATAACCGTGGACAAGAAAGACAGCACCAAGAGCAGCTACTTCCAAACTGGTGGAAGCACCAGTTTGGAAGACAGATAGGAGTTTTGCTGAGCCAGACTGGCTGGAGAAAACCCAGCAGGACAGTCACTGACCCGTACCTCCAGGTACCGCTGGCAAATAATGCTGCAGATCTGCAGCCCGGCTGCACATCCACAGAGGAAAATGTCATCAAAATGACTGGGAATATTTGGGAAAGTGTCTCAGCAGGGAAACGCAGCCGGGCTGTTAGTTTAGCTGATGTAAAGTAAGATATTTCCACCGCTACTGTCAGAGTGACAGTGACTTTGCTCCGCTTTGAGGCCTGGCCCACTTGTGTCTCATATCGGTTTTAGCTTAACAGTGCTGGATGGCTGTCTTCGTTCTATTACACTATTTACAAAATGATTGTAATTAACTAGATGATGACTTAATAAATGTGTAAGATAAATTCTTCTTGGCTGGAGAGCAAAAATGGTTGGCAGCTTCTGCTTTCTTAAATTAAAACAAGAAGTTGCTTCAACATTACATTTCCAAACAGGCAAAAACTTGCATTACCATTTGGAGTGGTAAAATGAAACCATGACAATATTGTTGCTCAAGTGGGTGGTGCTGGAAATCGTTTTACTTAAAAACTCTCATTTATTTGTGCACAAAAAGCAGCCTACTGCTTTCTTTTGAATTTGTGTGAAGGGGTAACGTGACTATCTGTACAGGAGTATTTACTATACTAACTCAGAGTATTTGCTGGCCTCATGATGTGTACATACGTGCATTTGGATTAATTGAGTGAATGCTTCCTCTGTAATTCTCCCTTTCGTTAACTGCTAGCTCTGCTGCATTTACATTCATGCCAATTGGTTCACTTTAAAAGAAGCAATAATGTGGTTAAAAAAAGCAATGCAATTATTTTAAGCATTTTCTTTCTAAAGTTTTTCTCCAGCTGTAGTTAATTTATGTCTGATTAGTCTGACCTTTCACCCTATAAGGAAGTAGTTTAGCAAAAGGGATAAATGTGGTCACAGTATATATGTGTGTGTGTGTTTTGCATGTGCTTATGTATATTTGTAATCATAATCTTTTTATTGGTTTATGTTCAGCATGGAAAAGTTCTGCTTACAAATATTTATGCACGCTTTTATCTGTGCTGAGCTTTACCACGAGTGTTTGAAATTATACATTTTCTCCCCTTACAAAAGATTTTGATGAATACAAAACTGCAAGAAAATTCCTTTTTTTTTTTTTCTTTTCTTTTTTTTTTTTCCTCCTCTCTAAGCCTTACTAGACTAAACTGAAACACATAAAATAGTGTTTGCCTTCCCTCCTGAATTCCTGCCTGTATTGTAAATACATCTATTTACTGGTCAGATATTACGGAAATCTAAAACTCTGCTTGTGTTTGGATACGGATTTGCACAGAAAGATCCTGAAATAAAATACAGCTCTGCAGTGCTAACACCAAGAGAGTGACAGCTGGGAGAGAAAATGGCTCTCTTACCTTGGAGAGGGCCGGATCGTTCGTTTGCTGCCTCGAGGATATGTCCCTGCTGTTTTGCCTTACACCTTGTGGAGAGGAAGCTCTTTTTGATTTGTGTTATACGGAAAGGTTTAATGAATTGTGTTGTTGTCTTTTGCTACCATTTGAGCCTAGGATGAATTGAAAATAGCTTGCCTTGGGTTCTGCCTTTGCGTCTCTACTAAATGTTTGACGCTAAATGGTTGATGTGCCTATGTTGGAAAAGCATCAGGCATTTGGCCTTGTCCAGTTCCCGAGCTGAATTTCTTTAGTTCATCACTCATAAGAACCAGAGCTGAGATATCAACTCAGATTTAATTTGGAGCTGCTTTTCAAATGCCACAAGTTACAGGAAATTATTGTCAGAAAGATGACTCACTTGTTACATTAGTTTCCTCTTAGTTTGGCTTGAAGTGTGCTGAGCTGTGAACTCAGAACTATTTTTAAGGGATTTATAGCTGTAAAATTCACTGGGGATATATTCAGCTGTTGCTGCCATGCCCTTACAGCCCTCCCACCTGTCATTGGTATGGTCCTTAAATGACATCTTTTAGGGGTTATCTCATTTGACAGTAGGTCAGGTATTTGAAAAATAAATCCAGTCCATGAATACACAAATCCTGAGGTCTGTTCCAACCTAAGAGCAGATTATTTGAATGAATGAATGAATGCAGATTGTTTCTGCATTCGTAATGTGGCAATCTTCTGTTGAGTTTGGGAAGTGTTAATGAGGTGGGAGAAGGAGTAGGTGACCTGGGAAGACTACCAAGACACTATCCCAGCATGTAGGAATGAGGTTAAGAAAGCCAAAACACTTCTGGAGAGGGATGGGAAGAGCACTTGGTGACAAAGAAAAGGCCAAGGACCTCAACGCCTTCTTCACCTCTGTCTTTACCATAAAAACAAATAAGATCTGCGTTCTGAAATCCCAGGTCCTAGGATCAGAGGGAAGATCCAGAGCAAGAAAGGCTTTCCTTTGGTGGAAAGGGATCTGGTAAGGAGCATTTCAGCAGAGGAACCTGGTGGCATGCACCCACGAGAGCTGAGGGAGCTGGCTGATGTCCTTGTGAGGTCACTCCTGATGATTTCATAATCACATAATGTTTGAGGTTGGAAAGGACCTCTGGAGCTCATCTGGTTCAGCGCTGAAAGATCCTGGCAACCAGTGGAGATTCCTGTGAACTGTGAGACCAGACATCACTTCTGTCTCCAGGAAAGACAGTAGGCACTAGTAGCATCCCTGACCATAATGGTCTCAGCTCAGTTTTTCTTCCCATGAGTATGATACGTGGTAAGGAGTAACCGCACCAAGCAGCCTCAAGTGGTTTCGGAGATGATGGGCTTGTGATGGGAGTGGAGGGTGGCTCAGAAGACCTGAGCTCCCGGCCCTGTGCTACGCAGAGCATTTGAGACATGACCTGGGCTGAGCACCGTGAGTGCTGGTATTTTCGTGTGTCATAATGAACAGCCCAGATGGCTTCTTAAAATACCTACCTTTTCTTTGTTTCTTTAAAATGTATGTTTTCTTCAGTCTTGTCTCATTGTTTAGGAGTTTTCACTCCTTGAAACCTTGGACAGTGCATTTTCCTGCTTGGTTAGGAGCTCTTGGTTTTACTGGGGTACGCAATAGTAACGGCACAGCACTATGAACGTACAGCTCTTGTCATTATTCGATACCAGCAAGTAAAACTAAGTTACCTGAGCGTCCTTTACTCCTCACATGGCCCTTTTCATTTAAATGCTTAAAATTTGAAGATATTCTATGCCTTGAGATATGCCTTGTGGCAGTGACACCTTGCAGATGGAGGAGCAGCCGATATTCACTTCCACCAAAATGACCTGTTATTACTGAATCCCATCTTTTAATTTTGCAATGACCTTTTCCTTTGGAAGCTCGCTTTCCTTGTCTGGATGCTGACAATCACAAGACGAGCTGGGTACCTGCGTTTCAGGGCGCACGCTGGCGTGTGTTCGTGACTGTCACTGCGGGGAGATGATGTGCTGCGAGAATCTTGCCCAAAGCACAGGAGCAAAGTTCGCATTAGGAATCTGCTGAAATTAAAGCAGAGGGTGGCGTGCTCAGCAACAGCTCAAAATCCAATCTCGTTTTGTCACAAATTTTCTGTCATTAGCTTAATGATAGCTTGAATTGTGTATGCTGTCAGATTTTCCTTCCTTACTGTAGGGAATTTGGTATTGTTGTTCCTATTACATCGAGAGTTCTGGAGTTGAAAGCTGCTAGCAATAGAGCTGGTACGCTGCTTATTTGCCAGAATGGTAAGAGCTGCTCACAAAATAGTCTAATTTCAGCATCTGTCAAAGAAATGAGTCTGATCAACAAAAGAGTTCATTTGATTGCTTTGAAAAAAAATTAAGTGCTGCCTTATGACACACAAGGCATAAATTAAATCATAACTAGATCAAGATTACTGACAAGAAGTGATGACAGGTGTTGTGAATAAGATGACACGGGACTACTGCCCTGTGTAACAATTGTCAGTCATCGGCCAGTTTTGAGGTTCTGCTGTGGCTAATGGGGAATGGTTACTCGAAATGCGTAGGAACTGTTATTAACAGTCACATCTTAAAAAAATAATTTATGGTATAAACATTTGTTTCCTAAACAGCTGCAGACACGTCTCATGCAGCAGTACTAGTCACAGCCGCAGATGTAACACTGCAAGTGTATTCGGTAGAGTGGTTAAGAAACAATTTCTAATTAAAATGCTGGATTGGGACTAGGAAGATCTGGGTTTGCTCTGTGACACAGCCCTCTCGGTGACCCTCGGCAAAATATGTCACCTCTCTGCATGTCAGCTCCGAGTACGGGATAATATTTCTGCTGTCCGTCTTGCCCGTTTAGGCTGTTCGCTCCCTGGTGCTTCGCCTGGCTCCTCTGTGGAGCTGCACACCGGCACACCTGGTTTATCACCTGTAACATACAGCATCGTGAAAGTACAGCCACTGATAGTGACAGGGAAGAAGGCACCGTCCTTGCCCCAGAGGAGTTACAAACTTATGATAACGGGACTTACTGCTGCTGAGATTGAAGTTGTACTGCATATGTACCCAGAGCGTGCCCATGTGCCACTATTTAATAGATACAGACCGATGCCAGAAATATAGAGACAAAATCTGTATCTCTATTGACATGTTTGACACTTGTATTCCATCTACTAGGTGCTGTGGTCTCTGCTGCAGTTTGAGATGAATAAAACAAGCTCTCCCCTGCAGCGCTTTACAGGGATGTTTATGGGTAGGAAAATGGGTGGGTGGCAAATATCTGCCACTCAGACCCCGCGCATCTCTCAGCATCTTTCTTCAGAGAAACGCATCATTATATTTGAACTGTGCTGTTTATGAAGTATCATTAGCATTATTCAGCTACTGCCTTCAGATGTCTTCTTCTCTGGTCAGAGCAATCGTTAGAGGTTTATCCCAGAAGAGCTGTGACAGATGTCACAGGCTGTTACAGTCACTGTATGCCAGATTTAGCCTTCAGTTATGTGCTGCTTGAGTACTTTCTCTAAAAGCATCTTGTGAGTACCCTGCAGTAGAAACAAGTGACAAGGACTTCAGATGTATTTGTGACATTGAATGGATGCATTTTTAGGATGAGATTATGATGTGGTAAGCAGGCAAACAAAGAAGCAGAAGATAGTTTGCACAAAGCCAGTTCCCTGCCCTTTCTCAGCTGCATCCTTTCATTCAGCTGATGCACTACTAGTGGTCAAGTGAACTAAATTGTCCTGTAAATCTGGGACTAAGGTTTTTTGTTTGGTTGGTTTTGTTCTAATTTTTCAAAACTATTACACTTGTTTAATACCATATCTGTGTTTTCGTAACAGCTCTGACTGCTGTATTAAATGCTGTGTTAAATTCTTAAGTTGAAAGAGAAAGGAGCAAATAAGCACAACTTGTTGTCACAAGGACATGGGGTGCAAACTCAGTAATTAATCGTGCTTGGTCTTCAGCTACAAAATACACATCTGGGCACGGACCACCCTATTGATCTGGCCAGTATGTAAATACAGGCAATAAACCATAGGTCTGTGTCTGGCTAATAATAAAGACAGGGTCTGGTGTTATCACATGTACCGAGCCAGGTTTTGTGTGTCCTTAGACATGCCTCATTTCTGGGGCAATCGGTGGCCCTCAGGACCAGAAACCTTCTCCCTTCCCTGTGCTTGCTGGGGGAGCTCTACCCCAAGCTGTGGCTTTATGGACTAGGTGAGGGAGCACGTTTCGAGCTGGCATGATACTCATCGTATACATAAGTTGGGAGTTAAAGCTGGCAGCAGTCACTGCAGTGCTGTGTTCCAGGTCAGCTATCAAGTGTTGGTGAAGAGGACATGTAAATACCATATGTTGAGTTTGACTGATGAAAACAAATACACAAAACCCCCGAGAACTCACTGGTGTCATCATAACCCTCAGAAATTCCTTCCTGCCCGCTAGAGAGAGAAGTGAGAAAATGAGTGACAGAGCATGGATTACCAATTAGAGCTGGCACTCCAGTATTCAATTAATGCTCCTGACGTGGTGAGAAGGGATGCCACTGTGTCTACGCCAACTCTAATGACCTGTGAAAAAGAAAATCGCTGTGAAGGACCTCTCTTATCAAAAGTAGTGCTTCTACCTGTACCTCTAGAAGGACTCAGACACAGGATATTATCCATCTGCCCAGTGATCCATAAGGTACTTCTGTCTTCCAGAACAACTGCATTCTTCTGCAAGGGCCTCTTGTCCCATTGATGCTTTCTAAGGGACACTGCAGCCATTCGCTCCTTAATTAGGAGATTAGGAGAATTCTTTGACTGAAAATTAAGAATCATGACGGCTTATTTTTATCACTAAAAGATCACTCCAGCAACTTCCTCCAGGAAATTGCAAAGGGAAGTCATTATGTGGAGGGGGCTGGGGAGGCAGAAGCCGGCTAGATTGTGCATATGAACCCCAGATGAAATGCGTCCTAAGTCTGTGAGGGGGGCAAAAGGGGTGTTTACTAGGTCATTTACCATGTTCTTGTTTTTAAAGTTTCCTTTTCCACGATTACTTGTTGACCTTAATTGTTTCCATGCCTATGAGATAAGTCTTTGTACTTCCTACGGAGGCTTAGCAGAGAGGTCTGGGGATTGCTTTTGCTAATTGCCCTGTATTCCTTCATTTCCCTCGAGTATCTGTGGCAAGCCTATTCCCACATATGCTACCAAAATCCATTTTAATAGAAGGGGCAGCAATGCACAGCTGACGACATATGTTTAGCTGCATTCAGCACTCGCTGAAGCATGCCTATCATGTTACATAAAAGGAGAAGGTCAGTACAAAACAAACAGCTTTTTACAAGCTACAGCTTAAGGATCCCGTCCTAAAGAACGCTTACATTTCAGGGGGAGGCAAATAAGCCTGTCCTTGAGCTCTGTTCTGTGTCTAGGCTTTTTTTTTTTTTTTTTTTTTTTTGCATAGATTTGAAATGCTGTTAGTCTCCCAGGACAACCTGTATTAAAACATTCTCTTCTGGCAGAAATAAAGCTCTCCTGGGCCGGATCCTCGGCTTCCCTGCATCACCCCAGCAGGCTGGAGTGCTGCGGTGGTTGTCCCGGCCCCTGCCTGCACCTGCTGCAGGAGCACCGCCCGGCTTCCCCACGGACCAGGCTCTGCAGTACCGTCTGCTGGGCTGTCGGACACAGGAGCTCTGTCTGCACACAGGGGGAAATGAAGAACAGATCCCAAAGGAGATGCTTAAAGAAAACTTGGGCCAATGTCCATGAAATTGATTGTTCCCTTTTAACTTTCTCCCCCCCATAAACTGACCTAGAACAAAGTATGAGGTGTCCCAGGGAAGATTTCTCAATGAAAATCCCAGGATTTCACCAAGGACGGTTGGCTCAGGTCCCGTTACCTCCAATAGGAGCAATGCACACCAGTCCCTTCTGCGCACTTGCTCCCCTCTGGCACAATGCATGTGAGAGGGGATGCCCAGGGCTCTTCAGTCAGGGCCAAAGGAGCAAATTCAAACCTTGCTCCGTGTCTCAGTGATGGCCTCTCTTGGCTGCAAAGGGGCATGGCCTCAGGCTGAGAAATCAAAACCAGCTGGGTTGGTGCCAGCCACATCTCTGCCAGGTACGCCCGAGGAAGGACAGCTGCTTGTGCTACCCCAGTGGGCTTTTAGGGCAACGAGGCAGGTTGGGGACAGTCTGCCTGTGGCAATCTGAAATCCACTGGGGCAGGATGATGTTGTTTCCCAGGATCAGTCCTCATGTAATGCAGCTTGAAACATCTGCGTGGCTGTGTCTCTAAGGGCATCCTTCTATTCAGCCTTTCCGCATTTTTTGAAGCCTTTACAAAACACACCTCCCCTGGGAAGCACTGCTGATTCAGCAGATTCCTGCAGACAAGGACTGCTTGTGGCACTGATTCATTCATTTCTGTTATTTATACCACTGCATTAGGTGCTGTGTGAAGCAAGAGCAAAGCACTGGTCGTGCCCCAGAGGCATTTGAAGTCAAGAAGAAGGCAGAATATAAGAGCATGTCATATACGAGAGGGCTGGAGGAGCAGCAGTGGGAGGCAGATGGGTGAAACATAACCATGTAACAGAACAGCTTCGTATCTGAATGAAAGGGAGTAGCTTCTCTACTTGATTTCTGCATGCAGCTTGGTTAGGTGGGGATGTACTGGCATGTTAACTCCCGGTGCCTACACGCACTGGAGTTGGTTCGGGTCCGCGCAGGGCTGGGCACAGCAAAAGCTCCCATCAAGACCAAAAATATTTTAAAAACTCTGAAAAATATGGTTCAAAACTATTATTCTGTTCTTTTCAGATTACGTGTGGCTGGGCTGTGACACTAGCGCGAGCCTGCCAGGTGCTGAGCACCACTGGCAATAGGACAAATCCTCCCGATTTCCTTTAAAGCTAGCGGGACCTGGTGAATCTCAGGAACTTTTTGAAGCATGTTTTTTCTCCACTTTGTACAAGTGCTTTTTCTGTTGTTAAATAATGTCTAACATAAATAGTATCTTTCTTGTCTAAGTGGGGCATGATTTCTTCCAGATTTCGATGTGAATATTTAAATGCGCAGCCTTGCCAGCTGGGGGCTTTGTGCTGAGGTGCCAGGCTGCTTTTGTGACTTTACAACCTGAAGTCTCAGGATACAGCAGAAGCAATGATGCCACTGATGTGGGTGCAAGTGCTGATTTGCCTTGGGGAAAGTAAACTTTTTTTAGTGATTGATTTTTGTAGTGGATTTTACTCCCTTTTTTTTTTTTTAGTGTATTAGAAAAAAAAAAAAAGTAAAAAAAAAAAAAAAAAGGCTGTTTTGCAGCCAGCTAGCTAAAATGATGCAAATGGTTTCAATGTTCTTTTGGGGAAAAGTTTACAGAAGCAGTTCTTGGTATAGGCTAATAAAATCCCAGTGTTTGGCCTTGAAATAAGGAGGGAGGGATTGAGCGGCAGGCTGTCCTGCTGCTTCTAAAGTTCAGTGACGGCTTGGGGGTTGGGACGGGGACTCTGACTGACACATCTATTGATATGGTTTGTCTCCCTTGTTCTTCCCAGTGTTAATGCATTCCACGAATACTAAATTCGCATTTGTTTGCCGGGTAAGGAAACCAATCAGAGACAAAAGATCATTTAGAGGGGATACCGCTGCTGCCTGTTTATAGCTGGGAACAGAAGTACCACGCTCAAGCAGCTAGTGGAGGCTGTGTAAACACATCTGACAACGCTGACAGCTGATCTACCTGTTCCCAAAAGCATTCAGTACCCAAATTGACACGATTAATTGCTGCAAAGTGTATTAAGTAAAACTCCATCTCAGAGGGGGAACTTCCACTGTCCTCAGCCAAGCCCAGGGTCTGTACCAAACCCCAATTTTTTTTCAAGCCCGAGGATGCACCGAGCCTCTGTGCGGATCGTGATGTGAATTAAACGCTCACATCTTGCCCGCACCTGCTGCTGGCCCCTCCACCAGGAGTTTTGGGTCGATGATTTGGTTGTCGAGGGGAAGATCCTTGCAGCTGGAGCTCGGTGTGGTGCTCGGCTGCTTTCTGCAGCCCGGCTCACGGTTTGGGAGCTGGAGGACCCGCGTGCTCCCACCCGAGGGGAGGCTGCGGGGCTCCCTCGTGGTGCCGCAGCTCGATGGCGACGGGGAAGCAACATTCCTTGGCAGGTGTAGGAGGCCTTCAGCAGGAGAGCATGGAGCCTCGTAGCAAAATAGACATCAGTTAATCTCTCATGCCTAGATGATTTTACTGTGACGTTCTGCCAAGCAGCCCGAGGCAGTGAAAAATAAACTGCTAGCATTATAGTATCATTATGTTTCTGATTCTCCAGAGAAGCCAATATTTGTTTGCTTTTCTCTGAAGTGTTTCATGTCACCATGTATGCTCTCTCTCCTTCTTTTCAGGGCTGGGAGAAGGGGAGGGAGAGAAGCTCGGCAGTGACTGCAGAGCGCAGGTCCTGTCCTGCTTGGAGCTGGAGGGATGGCTTTTTCTCCTCTCCTCTCTCATGCCCGTGAAATTTGTAAAGGTTTTTTGGCTACCTATTAGTGTGCTAAGTGAGTGTTTTTTTTCTGAAACAGGCCATTCTCTGCAAACAAATTTTGCAGTTAAAAGTGCTTGTGAATTAGATAGGCACAAACCCAATTTACTTGGGGAAGAGGGTCTTTGCTCCTGTTCCCCCGCAGTGCTGGAAGCCGGACCTCTGCCCAGAGCCTGCCCCCAGCCGCTGGGCTTGGATGCCCCGGGGCTGCCTCTCCTCTGGCTGGGCTCAGAGGTCCAGGGGCCAGGGGCCAGCAGCTACCTGGCAGCCTCCTTCGCCCCCAGGGGAAAGCATCACAGCATCACCCAGCCTTCCCCATCACCCGTCCTTCCCCAGCCTCCTGTGTTTAAGCCAACGCGCAGTGACGGCTGCACTCGATTACAAGGTAGTGTCTGGCGTGCTCCCTGCCCAGCACTGCCGGGGCCAGATCCAGCACATCTCCAGCTGACCAAACATCTTACAGACCTGCTGCATGGCTTCCAGTTCAGAACAAAACTCTGCACAGGGATTTATTTTTTTATTTTTTATTTTTCTTTATTTTATTTTCTTTATTTTATTTAGAAACATCTAAAACATATAAAATTACTCCCAATCCATAATACCGTTAGGTGAGCTTCTGGCAAAAGATTTTTTTTTCTTTATTCTTTATAAGGCAGTGATTTTAGAACTGGCTGTGGAGTGGCTCTAATCAGAGATGTGGCTTGAGAAATGATTCCAGAAATCAGACTTTCTCAGCGAGCAGCTAAGGAAGTTTGCAGTATCATATGCGAACAATCCATGCAAAACATTTATTTTTCTCTTTTTCTCTCTTCTTTAGTGGTATCTTTGCAGCTGATTTCAGCTGATAAACATCACTCTTGTGCTACTTGTGTTATTGTGGCAGAGATCATAAGAGGTCTAAACAAGCAGACTTTAGAAACGAGTCATTAAACCAATTGTCTCAGCTAGGGATGGCTCTTCCCCTATTGTATCAGAGGTGAAATGTTAACTTGCTTTTCTTTGAAGACTCTCACAGATATATTTAGTATCAGAATCAGCAAAATACAGTGACCTGACATCCATGAAGCCAGCCTTCATGCTAAGCATCTATCTAAAAGTTACATTTTACTCTTGCAGAAAGTAGAAAAATGTGAAGGAAATTAGTATGTTGCTATAATTTTTCCCTGTTTAATGTCAAGTGCTAAATCTTGATGTGCTGTTAAAATGTGCAACGTTTCAGCAGTTCTCAGAGCTGATTGAAAAGCTGGAAAAAAGCAGGGAAGTTTGACCAAGTTTTTCCATTAGAAATTTGCAAGGTAAGAACCTTAGTTGCATTATTGACCTGTTTTAGTTTTACCCTTAAGATTATTATTATTTTTTCCAAAACTTCAAAATTTGAAAAAAAATCCTCTTCTCTGAATTTGGAAACGTAGGCAAGAATATCACAAAGGTCAAAGGTACAGTGATAAGGAGAGAAAAGATGCTATTTAAAAAAAAAAAAAAAAAAAACACACACAAAAAAAAACAAACCTTGAAAATTGTCCAGCTGTTTTTCAGCACAACTTTTTTCTGCATTTCCTACATCGATGCTTGCCTGGAGGAAGGGAAAGAAAGTGATGACAGGGTAATGTTATGACAGGAGAAAGATGATTAGGGGTGGCATTTAAAAAATAAAAGTGAACGGTATTGTGAATAGCAATGCCAGTTTGTAGGGGTTCGTAATTCTACAACTTGCAGGTTACAAGGACTTCCAATTATTTATAGGACTGTTTATACAAGTTAGAAAAACGTGCATTTCAGAATTTATACTCACAGTTCTTTTACAGATTTTAATTTTTCTGGATTCCTGTATAAAAGCTCGGTATCAGACAACAAATAAGAGTACATGGCAAAAGGCAAATAGTAAATAGCTGGAATTTAGATGCAATATATACCAGGACAGCTTCTCAAAATATTTGCTAAACTCCTAAGAAGCAGGATAAATGTGTATTAAAAAAATACAAATATATAGTTGAATGAATTGAATAGCTCACTCTCTAGAAGATACAGAGAATTTCTGTTAAAGATGTATTAATTTATTTCCATAGCAGCTAAATACTTTGATTTTTTTTTTTTCCATGAAGTTGCATTTACCCTCCCCTTTTTGTTTTCTGTGTTTACACAAGGAAAATCAGTGCCCAAACCTTTAGAGTATTTTAACAAAACTACATTCAAAATTGGCACTGAAATCAGGGGATTGATTTCATTAATAGTTTACACCAGAGAAGGATCTGCCTCCTCTACGTTGGCAGAGATAATGCGGAGCAGTGAATGAGCCTCGTGATAGCTGTATGCTGAACTGTGAGTAATTGCCTCACATTTCAGTAAAAAAAACCCTGAAGATTTCTTGGCCTCCCTGGAAGTGTTGGGTTAGTAGCACTTAGCCTGGTTGGCTCTGGCACTTGTCTTTCATTTGCTTTTTTGGAATGTGAAATAGATGGCAAGGAAGAGCTGTTAGGATTCCCCAAATCCTTCTTTTCTCCAAAGACAACTCCAGCATGTTTCTTCATCAGTCCAAGTTTCCCTGGGCTTGGTTTCATTTTTTCTTGGATAGAGAAGGACCTGCTGTCTGCTTTTTTTGCAGAAAAATGAGTCCTCAAATAGCTCCTTGGAGGGGAAAATTAGGCATTATATACATATATATCAGGAAAAGCAATTATTTGGGAGGAAAAACAAATCATTATCACCCACTTTGTAGCTGTTAAAACCTTTCTGAGTGCTGTGACCATCACAGCCTAGCGCCAATTTGCTTCATTTCAGACATCTCAGAAAAATTAGATGTCCGTGAATGGAGCTGGAGGGTGCATTTCCATCCTTCCCGAAGTACCTTCGGGGGGACCTGGGGATGGGGCAGCGGATGGGACCCTCTGGCTGTCGCTTCTGGCTTTGTGTAGCCAAAGGCAGTAGGTGGCACGGTGCCACCGGCCTTGCTGTGACACTTCTCAGCCACCCCATGTGTTACCTGTCACAGGGAGCACAGGTAACACGGGGATCTCACATATCAATGGGAAAGCAGCGGGACCCCGAGGTAGTTCAGGGATTCTTCTGCTTCTTTGCTGTGCTAACGCATTAAGCCAGGTGTTCAGAGGAGAGCTAGTAAGTGGCTTGCGTACGTGAAGCGAGAGCGTGAGGATTGCCGAGGCAGGGAGATTGGGAGCAGGCTCCTTTGTCATCACCAGGCCTTTCTGCAAGAGTTACACAGTAGGCAAAAATGAACTAAAATTGCATCAGGAATGAGTTTGGCTTGTAGGATGGCTCCTGACTGAAGGCTAGTTTTTGGTCCACTTTGATGTGTTGAAGAACAAGAACTTCCAGTACCAGTTCTGCTTATGTGCATAAATCGTGGGGGTTGGAGAGAAAGAAAAGTGGCTTACTGGTTCCCTTCCTTTATTAACGTAGGCTCTAGTCCATCGCAGCGGCTATGAAGTGGGACTGATAGCAAATGCTCAGCCCTATCTAAGTCAAGAGGCCAATAAAGCCCGAAGTATTTATACACCTGCGGTTTGAATAGCCCGGTAATGACTGACAGCCCTTTTTCTTGCATGCATGCTTTCCTTTTTCCATCCCTAGCTCGCACTGCAGCCAGCCCAGTGCCCTTTGGATTGTTTCTACCTTGCCAAACCTGTTTCAAATAAAGCATCGCGCTGCATTTCCCTCTTGTCAGGGAAATTGCTGCCCTCTTCTGGTTTAACGCGATGCTCGGCCATCTGAAGGCATCTCCAAGGGAATGCCAGCTTCAACGTGATAATACAAGCCAATATGAAATTAATTAAGGCGAAACAATGGTTTCTTTAAGACTAAATCAGAAACGAGGGCAGGCAGCCCTATCTAGGACAATAGGATTGGATCCAAATGCAGTTTTAAAGACGTGTCCCGCCTCCCCTGATCAGAGTGCGTTTAATGAGATTCATGCAATTTCTTTCGGAAAACAATAGCTTTAACCATCAGTTGCATAACCCAGGATATCCAGCTGAGGCCCCCCAAGTACAGAGTGTTCCACAAAAAGGAATGACAAAAACTCTTCTAGCTCAACTTAAATAATTAAAACAAGATCTGGAGAAATAGCCAGCCCGGTGAGATGCTGTTTAGGGGGTCAGGGAGTGAAGGAGGCGAGAGGGAACTCCTAAGGGCGAAGCCAAATTTGCCCTTTGCTATCCCCTCTCCTTTCTGCTGAGATGGGACTGAGCAGCATGAAGCGCTCGGAGTCCCTGAGAGTCCCCGGTCCCCTCTGCCTTTCGTGGCTTTCAGCACCTTGCAGGATCAGGCCCCACTGCTGCAATTCAGAAAAGGCTATCTATTGTCTGCATGGAAAGTAGGTCTGGAGCATATACTCGCTGAGATTAATTTGAGTTTAGACTGTGATTTGTGGCTCTCATTTTACATGAAGTTTAAAGAGTTTCTTGGCTGCTGGAGATGCTACCCTGAACCGAAGGATCTTATGCCATGTAAGTGGGTGGGAACAAGACATGGCAATGCAGACAGCGCTATAGACAATGCTTATTTAGGATTGTGGAAGCATTACAAACAAAGGAAAAAATTCCTCTTGCCCCTCCAGCTATAATAGCTTCACAAAGCATTCAGAGCAACAAATGTCATTTTCTAAAAAGCTAGCACCAGCCATCTGAGAAGAGCTACCCTTGGACGGGTGTGTGGAGAGCCGGTAGCCCTGGCCTCTAACAGGCCCTGTTAATGGCAAGCACCACGTTTCTGAAACTAAACGCTTCATGCATAGCAAAATGCTTAAATTAGCTTCCACCCACCCCGCTTTTAAGACGAAAGCTATTTAAGCCGTGCTTTGAAGATCTAACTTCTGCATCCCATTTTGATAGCACACAGCAGCAATCCTGTTTGTCGGGTGATTTTGAAACAAAACTCAGCCTTGTAGCAAACCAAATCTCCTGTTCTTGATGCAGAAGTGAAGAGAAATGATAGGTGCTTCTCTGCAGTTAGAGTTGCAGACATGGTGGGTGTGCATGAAGCTGAGGCTTAACTTTTATCTGACTATTTTAAAAGGTTGCATTTCCTTGGGTGCAGAAGCAGGACAATTAAAGCTGCATTATTGCTGCCTTTCACGTGTTTGCTCATAAGTCTGAGTCTGGCTCTTCTTCTTCGCAGTTAAACATTTGACCATTCAATAGACATGGTTCAGTCCAGCAGGGTTCTCTGGCATCCAGGCTTTTAGAGGCATCTGCAGCAGCATTTATTCCTAAATAATTGGCTAAGTAAGTAAGTAGAAAAAGAACTGCAATGAGTGGTAGCACAAGGGTTTCTTTATTTTGACCAGCTTTATCTTACACCCAAATCTGTTTTACTGGTCTGCTGATCTGCATGTTATGGTCTGGATATTTGCAAAATGAAAGTGCTCCAAATCCATCCTATTTTTGAGCAAAAGAAATAGAAAAACCAGGCTGGATTTGTCAGAATGGGACGTCCAGACATCTCATGCTTTCCTCTAGCATCACCTGAGATTGAAACCCAATGGGGTTTTTGAGGTGTTCCTAATCTAATGCTGCCTGACAGGGATGCCGCGATATACAAGGTTGAGCTTGTTTCTCACGAGTGTGCTGCAAGCCTAATTCCAGCTTTGTGGCCACATTACGGGATGAACAAATCCACTTGCTGCCCACATAGGCTTCTGCAAAGACTCTTTATCTGCGATGGAGCCACCTGTTTGCAGAAATCCAGAGGAGAATCCCTGTGAGCACTCCCTGTGCATTTTTCTCTAAACGTATCCAAGCACAGCCCGAAGCTGGCTCTGTGTGTACTGAGCAGGAGGAGAAGAGCTGTGGTCACAGTGCTCCCAGGAGGTTCTTGCAGGCGCCTGGCTGCTTACTGGGAGGACAGAATGGGGCTGGCAGGGGTGCTGGGGTGGTGCTGTGGGGCAATTTCCCTGTCGCATAGCGGTCAGGCCAAACCCTCCATAGGACCACTTTCACTGCCACTCCATCACTTGTGCTTCCAAGTCCAAGATTTTTCCTTTAAACAGAGGAACTGGGACAAGCATTTCAACAGCACTATATGGTGTCAGGGTTTTTCAGTTTGGGCTGAAGTGGAATTGTAAAATGCTTTCCTTTTCTCAAAAAATTATCTGGACTTTGGCTAAAAACCCGGCCCAGCTGTCATTTGGTGAACTGGCACGTGCCGCCGTTATCAGCTGTCCCCACCTGGCTGGATTTATGTCCAGCCCACATTTGTTAATGATTGAAACAAGGTACAGGGGAAAAAAAAAACAGCCAGCACAAAGCAAAACCCAACGGCAGCACAGCTCTGTGTGCTACCAGATGCCACTGTGGTGAGTTCAAGCATAAGCTGTAGATTTTTATCTTTTAAATGGAGACGTCCCCTGGGCACAGCCATGGCCCCTGTCCACAGCTATCCTTGTCACCCGGCCAGCCGCCGCGCTTGGTGCTGCGAGGCTCACACCATCAGGCTGAGGAGGATAGCAGCGGACAGGGGCAGGGATCGAGGTCTGGGGTCCCGGGGACATCGTGGTTGGAAGGGACTGGCGTCTCGGCGCGTGTAGTCATCCTTTGGAAGGGCGAGACCATGATGGGAAACAGCAAGGGCTCAAGGCCTCTGTACGCTTTTGTTTGCGTTGATTGCTTGCGATGGGAGACATTCATCTTCAGAGGTTTCCAGAATTAGGGGGAAATAAGAAAAGACAACAAAGGAGTCTAAAGCCAGCAGCGGGAGGCTGGGACACGGCACAGCACTACAAGACACCAACCATTTTGGGGCCTTGTTCCTGAGCCCCCAGCTGCTCCTCTGGGGAACCCCTGGTGCCGGTGCACCAAATCTCAGCATTCACAGCACAGCCCCAGGTTTTGGCTTATCTTTCGCCTTGTCTGGTGCTGTGAACTCCCCGGTTACTCAGCTATTTGGTCCCCACCCGGGTTTGCCATTGCTCCTCACCCCAGCCACAAGACAAAGCCACTGCTGTGTGTAATTCTGCCTTTTTCTGGGCTCTGCTCTCCATCCTGCACTGGCGTTGCAGCGTGGTCTCCTGCCTTCTCCCCACAGTCTCTGTCTGCTCTCATGCTAGAAATTTCTCATCTGCAGATATTTTCCCTGAGCAGCTCATTTCTGCTCTGTCGCCTCTCCATCTGATTACAATGGAAAACAAAAAGTGCTCTTTTTTTTGCCCCAGTTTGTACTTTAATAAATATTTGTTTGGTAGGAAGTGATGGGTGTTAACTACATGAGTAATCTGCAGCGTTTAAATCTGTAGCTCTTTAAATCTGTCTTTAAAACTTTATGGGATGTTGCCTGCAAGAAAAACTGTAATAGCTCTATTTTGTGATTCAGACACAAGCGGTTTGACTGTGGGGCAAAAAAATCAAGAGAACAAGACAGATTCATAGAAAAGCAGATAAGTAATACAAAGTCACCAAAGTGGCTGTAGAGGACTCCCCAAAATACATCTTTCCAGGGATTCCTAGCATGTGTCTAGGACAGTTTAAATGCACTCGTAAGGCAGAACAACCCCTTCTGTAAGAAGCCACAGCCGCAAATGATCTGAACATGACACTTATGAAGTGACAGTCTTAAAACTGACAAAATTTGTGTGCTTGTGGGCTGAGCTCCCATGCAAGTGGGCATCTGCTGAGCGCAGATGTGGACTCGCGGCAAGGTGCCCAGCTCAGGGCAGCCATAGGGACACAGCGGGACCTGCCCCTCCTAAGGGAGGGCTTAGCCTCATGCTCGGGAGCTGCTTTCACCTGTTGCTCCGTTTTACAAATCAGTATGAAGGTAAAAAGTTAATGCTGCAAACTCTTTGGCAAACCTTTCAAAACATTTAATCCTCCTCCTTCCCCCCCCCCCTTTTTTTTTTCTGGATCTCTTTGTGCATGTTCAGTGGGTGGGGGTATGCATCTGTGCATCTTGCACTGTAAGTATTCACATTTCCATTTCAAAGGTTTATTTACCAAAAATATCCCCTTAGCCTCTTGGAGTGGGCGAGGAGGCGGCGGAGGCTTCCCCTGGGTGAACATGGAGTGCGTTCACCGGCAGCTCCGTGCCTGTCAGCGAGCACCTGAGCTGCAAGGGGAGAGCCGTAGCTTGATAAATCCATTCAGCATTCTGCTGTAAATCAAACGTAGCTGGAAATCAGTTTTAACAACCAGCAGGGATTCTTCTGAAGTTGTCAGCAGAGGCCCCAGAAGACAGCAGCATAAGAATAGCAGGCTGTGGCTCTCAAGACCGTGACTCTTGGGGAAACAAGATTTCTGTCCAAAAAGTGCGTGCATGTCTGAAGTGAGTTCCATGAAACATGGAGGGAAGGTGGTATTTTAAAATTTGTTCAGTGTTTGGCTTTACAGTAGCCCTGAAGTGCACCAAGCAGCATGGCTTGGGCCTGCAGCACCCTGCGGATCCCGAGGCGCTGTGCATGGGGTGGCTCCTGCCCGCGCTGGGTTCGTCTCCTGCAGGTGTCCGAGGAGCAGGGGGCAGAGCTCTCCTCGATGGCATTCCCAGAGGGATCTCGGTGAAGCCCACCTGTCAGGCTGGGTTAAGGCTGAAGAGTGGTTTTGTTCTACATGTGCACGAGGTGTGCAGCACAGGGCTCCTGCCTATGGCCTCTGGTGACCATCTCTGTTTCAGAAGGCTCACGGGCTCATCTGCCCGTGCACAATGCCCCAGGACAGGAGGGATGGCTGTGTGCTCCCGGGGCAGCAGAGCCTGTCCTGGAGCCCTCAGTCAAGCCCTGAGCTTGGAAATCAGCATCCTTGGCTTATGGGGCCGTTGCTTTCCAGGGACAGGGTGACTGTGGCCCTTTTTTCTGGCTAGAGCTTCCCAGTGATCTCCATGTAATGAAAAAGGCTCCTGTTGGTTCCTGTCCCTTTCTCAGAGGGATTCATCCCAATTTTGTTAGGTCTCAGGGGGGTTCAAAGCCCCATTTTTGTCCTGCCAGGATCACACATGTGATTCAGGAGAATTTTTTCAAAGGCAGGAGGAAGCAAACCTCTGCCAGCCTGGACAGCCTGCCCCAGCAGGGCCCAGGAGAGCCCACGCTCACTGCTCGCTCTGACTATGGACATTTTGTCTCTCTTAGGCACCTTGATCCTGCTTCAAGTGTGTGTACTTGGCACCTTCGGCAGTATTAGCTGTAGCAGCATTTACGTGATGCAATGTTGTGTAGAGGAAAGGTGTGAGAGTGACACATTTCTTCATTTTAAGGGAAACTTTTGAAACTTCTCCACACGGCTTCTTTTGCTTTGCATTGCTGCAACCTTGCGCAGGCTGAACAGGACAAGCAATGTCTCTGCTGGCTGATCATAGTTGTTTTATCTCAAATATAGATTTTTTAAAATGAAAAATAACTGGTAATTGAAGTTTAAATTTTTCAGTCCCATTTTGCTGAATAAGTTTTATGAAAAGCTGTCAGTTTGTGCACTCTGGAAGGTGTGAAGGTGATGGTTCTGGGCAATCTGAAATATCAGAGAAGTAAATGTAAGTGAAAATGAAATGAGGTTGGTCTAAACTTCAAACAGTTCAGCTTGAAATACACACTGCAGAGTCGGGATGATACAAGAAGGCTGTACTGTACATGATAATCCTCAGGGCACGGGGATGGATTGGGTGACCTCTGAGGTGTCATTCCAGCCCAGTGGTTCTTTGAGAAGACAAATACACTGGGAGAAGCAAATCTTATCTGAAAAGTGTAACGTGAGGCCCGCTTGTGGGATCCCGTAAATAATTTGGGTTTCGTACAGCTGTGGAAGAAGGTTCAGTGAATAACTGCCAACTGCTCTGGGAGTTAGAAGATGGGAAGGAAAGACAAAGGAATGGTATGAACACTAAACAAGAGGGTTGCATTTCTATATTTCCTACCTGAGCTGCAAGGTGCTCTAAAAAATGTTTTGTTTTTTTTTTTTTTTGGTTGCTGTCATCTCAGAGAGAGTACGACAATGCATGGATGTCTCCCATAAAGAAATCCTTTTGGACATGGCTGTGCACAACACTGGAGGAGATTAAAGCACAGCATTCCAGTGACATGTTTAAACATATCTTCTTATATCTCTTTGCAGCAGTCCTTAAGCCCCAACCACCAAAGACTATCTCCTCACAGCAGTGACAAATTCCAATCCCAAACAAACCACCTGGGGCACGCTGAATCGCTAAACACAAATGTCAGGGGTCTATATTATTTCCAATATTCGTTGACATTGCTTATGATGTGGCCTCTGGCACATTCCCAGCAGAAGAAAGTTCGGTTATATTTCTTTCAATTAAAGAATCTGATTCAGCCACTAATCATGTCAAAAAATGTCTGGGGGAAGGGAAGGGAAGGGAAAGGAAGAGGGGAACGTGAGCGAGTGGTGGCGCATTTCAGGGGGCTGTCCCAAGCTGTCTGCACGAGGCATGGCCGCTGCGGGGTCTGGCTGGGACAAAGGCCAGCACATACTGAAAACTGCCAATTGGCAAAAATATTCTTGGTTTGATAAAATAATGGAAATCCTGTTAATGCACAGACTCAAGCACGCTGCCACAGTGAGAATCGTGTTCCCAGAACTCAGTATTTTGGTAAGAGTGGTGGGAAAGTTTGGGGATGGTGAGAAACACCAGCAGCATGCTGTGGGTGAATGGGAGCGCTTCAGTAAGCTTTATCCAGCATGGGCAGCAGCATCTCACACAAGCATGCGCTCACCTGTCTGCCTGAGGGCTCCCCAGGGCCGGGCACTGGGGCACAGTGGGCAAGGAGCACGCGGCTGGGTTGGGGACGAGCCCGACCCCCCCACACCGCTCCCTACAAACCCACATTGGGGTCAGCTGGCGTTCTGATAGCTGACAGCATGCTGAGCCACAGCCCTCTGTGTCTGGTGGTCCAGGACAACTAACTGGGGCTGCTTCACCTCTTTGCATGTGTTACTGATCTTCAGGGAATGGTGGAAAACTCAGCAGGTTCCCAAACCTCCCCAAAAGTCCAAGACCATTTGTAAGAGCACTTGGCTTTGGAACGTTTTGCCAGGTTACACAAGCTGATGCAATGCTTGGGATATTTCTGCTTAGGTTTTCCAAACCTCCCTTCTCCAACATCCTTGCGGTAACATTGCTTAAGATGGAAGCAGGGGGAATTTTGTACCTGCGTGGTCCCATAACCGTGGGTGTCAGGGATTTTGGTACTGGGGTCTCTTTAGGCATTGCAGCATCCAGCGAGACTACAGGCAGATTCCCAAGCTCAGCACAGGTGTTGTAAGGCAGAGCAGCTGTGGCATTTCTCATTTCTCCTCTACACCAGTGTGGCAATATGTCCTAAAACCCACTCCTGAAATATGTATGCAGCCATGAGAGTGTTATACAATTTGTAAATATTACCCACGTATTTTTAGTGATGTAACATCATAGCGTTTTTCAAATTAAAAAAAAAAAAAAAGGTTCTACAGACAACGACTTTGCACATTAATACTGACATTTTCGAGAGGTCCAGCCCTGGCCTCGCAGTGTCCTTCCTGGCACAGCCAGTGCAGACCAGCACCGGGTGCAGCCGGAGCTCAGAAATCCCTGGGGCCGGAGCGTGCTCCCTGTGTGGGGCTGCGCCGATGCCCTCTGTTGGGTGCACGCCACGAGAGGCATAACCCTGCAGCCCGGCTCCTCTCGCTCACCGCTCCACAGCCCCATGTGTAGGGATGTTCCCTTTGTGAGAATAGCCTGCCACGTGTAAGTTGCTCGTTAAGCCGAGCGCTGTTGATCTGAGAGATCTGCGTGACTATACAGATGCTCGAGACGTCAAATTTTACAATATTTGCATGTTTTCAGAACAGCAGCTTAAAAAGCAAAAGCCTTGCATTTTTCTCAGTGAGGGACGCAGCCTCGCTGCTAGCGAGAAGGGCTCGGGGCTCATCCTGCAGTTTCGGCAGTGCCTAGACCTTAAGGTATGTGCTGGTCAGGGATCAGTGCTGCCAGTAACCTTGCACTGGCAAAGCTGACATCCCTAGGGAGCAAAATATTGAGGACAGATGTATAAGCTCTTGGACCACGGCTGTCTGTTGCAAATTCTGTGTCATGCTGCACATCTTACATGTATTAAGGAGCAAATGGGCTCATTCCCGTGGCAGCAAGCATCACAGATCAGAACAAAAATTATCTATCATGACAGGCAGGTGGTACTGCAGGCAGAAACGGCTCTTAACCTTGGGGAAACATGGTCGCAGTGGTCTCACAAAGGCTGATTTTTTTTTTTCTTCCTGCTGGCTTGAGAGAAATCCTCTGGTTTCAGTCAGGGAGCAATATTTAAAAATAGCGATACGTCTTGGGCATGTGGACTTTATAAGACCCTTGTTTCTTTGCACCCTCTTCTGCTAAGAACTTGAGGTGTTATTCATGCAGCTTAAAATGTATTTTTATAAAAAAGAAAAAAAAAAAAAAACAACAACAACAAAAAAAAAAACCACATCTGTGTTTGCACTAAATTTCCAACACCCAGCTACTACAGCAGCACTGCTCACCCCGGCTGGACCAGGACAAGGTGACCCGATGCCATTCCCAGAATCGCTGTGAAATTGGAGATAAATCTGTGCCGGGCAGATTCTCAAAGGCCGTGTTTAACATCTCTAAAGGTGCAGCTAAGGGGCTGGGGAAATTTTCGGCAGTGCCCAGCTGCCTGGCGCCTGTCTGCATTCTTCCCAGGGAAATCCCATAGCCGGTGGCGGGGAGGCTGAGCCTCTGGGGCTGCGCAGCGCGGTGGCAGAGCCCGGCTGTGCTGGAGAGCTGGAGGCAGGCGCCTCTTCTTGTCCGTTGTGAGCACCGTGTGCCTTTTTGCCCACCTGGATGTGAGGAAGATTAATTCAGATTGGATCAGGGCTACCTGTAGGACACAATAATTTTTTATTTTTTTTTAATTTATTTATTTCTTGCTGGGTGTTTTCTCCCTCTGTTTGACTGGGGTAGCTGAAGGGAGGAGGGAAGACAAGCTCAGTGACAAATGTTGATGCAGGAGCTGCTGAGCAGGAACTAGCAAGGGACATTTCTGGGCTGGAAACGGAGAGGTTATAGCCATAAGGGCAGCGAGGTTTACTTCCAGGAGAGCTGCTGGGAGCAGGAGCAACACCAACCCCAGGGCAGAGTTAGGGTGTGAGACTGAGACAGGAGGAGGCAGGCCAGTGGGGCAGGGAGTCCTTTGGACCACAGGAGGAAGTAGAAATGTGCATAATGCATGCACTGCTATGCTGATATAGTGGCAACATACCCACGAAGAGATGCAGCAAATACATCTTTCGAAGGAGCACTCAGCCCTGCTCTTCTCTCTCTTTCCTCCTCCACTCCCGCAGCCAGGCCGTGATCTCTAACCCACCTCTGCCAGCATCGCCTCTCCTCCCAGACACCGGGGTTTCATTGCACTGCCTCAAAAGATGCTCTCTATAAATACAGAACATCACAGGGGCCAGGTATAAAAAAAAAGCCAAAAGGAAGATTTAGGGCTGGTGATGTGCGTTTCCAGATTTATTTATTTATTTTTTACTTGTGGATGACATATTTGCAAACCAGGAGTGCTGCAGGGGAGGAGGGAGGAGTTTGTAAACTCGTCTGTTGTGGAATGAATACACCGCTGAACTAATGAATAGAAACAAGATGTTTTAACCACCACCTAGAGAGGTTGCTGAGTGGCCATAATCAGTGCTCCCTAGGAGGTGGCCAAAATGTCTCCTTGCTATTCATTAGGTCAGAAAAGCTTTCATTTTATAATGTGATCCTTCTTCCTGACCTCCTTTCTGTTCCTAAATGACCTTAGGACTATAAATTCCCTGCTAGAAATAGCATTATTTATTTTACTGTCCTGTGTTTGTTATGGTCAGTTGTGGTCATTCTTTAGGAGATGTCATTCTGAATCAAAATGGGATTTAGTGGCAACAGACTTCAGTGCCCCCCAATTTTTATATGAAAATATGCTTTGCATGCACTTTGCTATAGTTATTTTGCTTGCAAAATGTACCTGCTGTTATAAGCTGCCTGCGTGAAATGTCTTGGGTTTATTGGAGCTGGTCCTACCAATATTTCAGGGCTAGTTTGCTGCTGCTTTAAATATCAGGGAAAGTTTTCAGATAGATCCCTAAAGCCTTCCTTGGCTACAAAACTGCACAACACACAGCTCAGCCTGCTTGGGTGGCTGTGGCACTCTCAGGACTTCTTCCTCTGTTGGGGCACCCCGAGCTGTGATCCCAGCGACAGAGCAGGTGGCTTCTAGTGCGAGGCTGTTCCTTGCCGAAATCCTCTGTGCTGTAAGGGGGCAGCCACTGGGGAGCAGGGAAAAACCTCTGCTGTCACTGCACTTCATCAGCTTCTCTTAGGACTTCAGGCAATGCCTTTTGGCACCTTTTAAATTTTGCATAAGAGGTCTCTTACATCCTTGCGATAAGCGCTAGATACTTAAATTACATTTCACCCTTAGAAAGTGCTGGAGACATACAGCCAAACTCCAGCAGGCAGCAGGGGATGTTTACCAGGACACGAAGCTCCCTGGTTCCTGCAAATCCGCAGTGAATTTGTGTCCTTGTAATGAGAGGGAATGGCAAGCTGCTGTGTGCCTTTTGCACCGGTCTTTGGGAAATAAGTCTGGGAAGCGCAGAGCCTTTGCATTGTAGTTTTCTGTACAGAGAGGGAAAACTACTTACCAAAGAGAAGTAGAGTGGTGGTTCAGGGCAGTGGTTCTGTGCAAAAGTGAACAACAGGAATGGATGAAAACTGCTCTTCAGGAGAATCTGTGCATGTAAAGGTCAGACTTGGAAAGGTAAATGGTAAATTGGGGGGATGAAAAGTAAAGAAAGGGGAACTTTTAAGGGTCCTGACCCCAAACCCATTGAAGTCATAGCAGAGTGGCCAACAGCAGATTTGGAAATTTGGGAACTTTGGTTCCGTGTATTGGTTCTTAGCAGGCAATGCTGGGAGATCTGAGGCTGAGCATCTTCTGGAGCTGGTGGGTATGGGCAGAGCTGTGTGAGGCTCAGCACGAATGGAGACAGCAGCTGTACTGGCAGAGCTGGGTGTTGGGGGAAGAAGTGCACTACCTGCTGCACTTTCAAGGGCTTCCTCATTATAGTGGAAAGGCTTAAAATATTTACATATGGACAATAGGTCACATAGACTTAACGACACCTAAGCTGAAGTAGAAGCCACATATACAGCTTGTTGTAGTATGTATGTACCATGTATGAATATAATAGATATTTGTTGTCCAAAGACCACTGTGAAAACCTAAAAATCCATTGTTTTCTCCATGGTACTGAGTTCCAACAGATAATCTGTCCGTGTTATCATTCTAATCATTTACAGGAATTCTGCCAAAGAGAAAAAACAGCTTTTTGAAAAATAAGGAATGTGGCTTAACTAAGCAATGTTGATTACATCTGCAATGGTGTGCTCTGGATATTAAGAGTTAGACTGTGGGTTCAAAACCCACGGGTTCAGTGGCATATTTCTCAGGAAGTTACTGAACATAAAAACAGTTTTGTTATTTTAATGCAAGGGTAGTGAATGAACGAGTCAATGAATGAATGAATAAATAAAAGAACCAGGCCAATCTGCAAGCCAACAGAGATTTTATGTTTTATTTTATTCTTTGTTTATGGGGTTCATAAAAGTTTAGTTTATATTTTACTGGGTCTGAGCCTCACACATTTCCAGCTTCAGGGCCAGATGTGGAAAGTACCTAAATGCTGTAAAAAGCAGTTTAAAAGGTTGTCTGAGTCAGATGGAGCTTGAAAACCACAGAGATCTCAGGGAGACTCTTGGGAAACCTCCAGCTGAGATTCCCAGATAAATTGGGATTAACTCTGACTTGGTGTGACCCAGAAGTCGGACACTCGGATTAGTAAGGTCTCCAACAAAACGTCCAAAGCTCTCAGAAGTCCTCCCAAGGTTAAGTGTGGGGGAAGAGGAATTGTGATTGTCAAATAAATTGTATAATATAATGCTTTGTTTGTAGCTTTTGAGTTCAGCAAGCATGTCCCTTTGAAGATCAGTGCTCTTCTGTCAGATCACTTAAGGCTTGGTTCAGAGCCCGTTTATATTAATGGAACGACTCCCTTTGACTCAGTAAACTTAGATGCTTCCTATCAATTTTGAGACACTCACCCGCCAGCCTTTTCCTGCTGATGCAAGAGCTGGGATCCAAACCTAGGAAGCGTGCTCAGTGCTGGTACCTGCGGGTGGGCTTTGAGCTCTGCTCCACTCACTGGAGCTGTGGTCAGGGCAGCTCATGGAACCTCCCAGTGTGGCCTCAAGCAAACGAATGGCTTGCTTGACATCATGAGGTGCGTAGAGGTGTGTACAACCCAAACTGTACTTCCATTTCAGCTGTGGCTAAGCCCTGAAAGCTCCCCAGTTGCCTGGTACCTGAGTGTGCTGCCTGGGGCATGCAAAATGGTTGGCATGGGGCTCAGCACCTTTTTCACACCACGGGTATTAAACCCACGTTAAGAGTTCAAAAATTAGCTGTTTTCTAATCTCTGCTCCCAGAGAGGTATTCAGCAGCTTTCTGTGAGCACAAAGCACGCTCTGGCTACAAAGCGCAGCTGTCATTTGCTTTTCCAGCAGAGCAGAGGAGTCAGTGGTGATGCAACAGCGGGGTGAGGCCAGGCAGATCAGTTAAGGCCAGATTTTGAAAGCTCAATAGTCAGCCAGCAAATTTTGCCGAAGTATGTAAGCGGTGTGTACGCCAGATTCTGGCTGATTACAACAAACTGGGTGCACGGTTACCTGTGAAACTGGCCTTTAATCCTCCGAACCCAAATCCGGGCGAGAGTTCCCCTCCCCGCTCTCGCTGTGTTGGACTTGGGTGCTTAAACACCTTTACAGAGCTGCCCTTGCCTCTTCTGTCCTCCACATTTGTGCCTTTCTTCTACCTTTCTTCTAGCTTAATCTGATGTTTTTTAAAAACTGAAAACGACGTAGCGGATGGCAATCAAAATCTCTTGGCAAAGCACGACTGCTGATAACCACTTAACAAAAAATGTCCCTGGCAGATAGATTTAGTTTACCTAAGAGTTAATGGAAAGCAGTGTCCAATTCCAAGTGTTGACATGATTTGTCAAGTTTGCCATTGTATATGTTTGAAGTTTCCTTTGAGGGGAACTGACCCAAAATTGTAACACTAAATAAACACACTCTTCAAATAACCAATGGCAGTTTCCTAAATTGCCAATCAAATCCATAAATAAAGACACAAGCTCTGAGTGTATTTAAGTCATGTTTAGCAGAACAGAACTAAACAATAACATTCTTGTTAAAATGTATTTTCATTTCAAAGCAGTTTCCCCATGAACATTCAAAATGTAAACAGTCCTAAAGATTTCTAAATTATCTCTGCCTTTGCCTCTTGGGTGGGTGGGGGGAAAGAATGAATCTGAAGTTACATTAGAAACACTAAAGTTGGATATGAAAGTCCCAGAGACACAATACTGCATATTGTGGTAATTATCACTTCTTGCTTAAAGAAAAGAAAGAAAAGACCAGTTGACTTGGGTTATGAGGACTCCAGAGTCTAAGCAGCTTTTGAAGCAGCCCTAATTTGCAAAAGAAAGGGAAATGTCTCTTTGCATTTTGTTCCCAGAAAATGCTACATCATTGTGGGCAATATTCACACCCCCAAATTTCAGCATAGACACCCAGACGGGCATCTACTTTGCCAGAGTCCTCTGGGTGGAATCAAGGGACAGAAATTCTGCTCCAAATTGCTCTCTGGAGTCAGTGATAAGAAGGAAACAAAGGGACCAAAAGCAAGCAGAACATGGAACAGATTGAAGTGAAATCTGGCTTTAAGTCCTGACTTTCTGCTCTGTCAGCCTGGCTGGGCTTCCCTCTCCAGCCAACATTTCACTCACTTTGCTCTTGGCCCCTTTGCTGGGGTGTGAAATCGAGCCTGCCTTCCACTTGCCACGATGTTGGGCTGTTCTTATGTTTCTTTGTACTAGGCCAGTGGGGAAAACAGAGCAATGTCCCAAGGAAGCCATCTGCTTCTGAAATCCCCTGCTCCTCCTGTTGGGTTTGATATTTTCCTGGGATCCCTAGCTTCAGAGCTCTTTTCAGGAGGAGGTGATTCAGGGGCCCATTGAAGTTAACAGACCTAAACTGACTTCAGTGAGCTGTGGATTGAGATCTTATCTTGCACAGACATTTAATTCTTTCTTGAAAAAGTCTTTCTCATTCAGATTGTGTTCAGATGACTGCTGGAAGATCTTGGGAATCCTAGCAAATCAGTGCCCCCCCAGAAGGGGGTGTTTTCTGTGCCAAAGGATGCCCTGACAGTGCAGTTCTTCCTCAGGTCAGTGCCTGCTGTCCCTGTCCCCCCATTTTACCACGACTACTATGATTTTGGATGGGCATTTCTGAAAATGCAGGGGCAGACGAGGTGATGGAAAAGGTGAGCTTGTTTGCTGAGAAGGCTGATATTTTGGAACTGCTTAGGCCATCCCTATACTGCTAATGGGATTAAGCAGGCTGTAACACACTCAGCACCAGCTCTGAGTTAATGCCTGGCTCCAATCTCAGTGTAGCCAGTGGGGCACGTTTTGGCAGTTGAAATAAACGGGGTTTAAGAGCCAGCAGAAGCCAATCTCCTATTGCAGTAGGCTTACGTAGCTCCAGATGATCTCCATCAGGTTCTTCCAGAGTTGCAGTAACGGAACTGAAGCAGAAGCACTGCTTTAAAGGGTAGGTTTTGCCAGCAGTTCTTATAATTACATTTTCTTAATTTTAGGTCCATATAGATGGATATAGATGCAGGCTGTCTTCCTGCTCTTTCCTCAGCAGGGTCACAGGCTTGGGAAGAAACCCCCAGATGCCTTTTTCTCAGACCAACCGAGCCCACACCAGCAGTTTTGCCACCACAGCAAAGCCACCCAAAGGTGACACGTTCCTTGGTCTCTGACCGCTGGGGAGCGCTGAGGCTCCTCGCACCCTGACACACACAGAGCCCACCTAAAAGCTGCAAACTCGGCTGTGTTTTAGGCTCTCCCCAGCTGAGGGGCAGGCTCGGTCCGCAATGGTGTGCAGAAGAGGCTCTCTCCCACATCCCAGTGGCCAGGAGCTCTGCTGGCTCTCTCAGCCAGCCCTTAAATCTGCCCCCTCCGTATGCCTCTGATCCTAAAGCCGGGAATGGTGTCAGGGTGCTCGGGGAGATGACATCCTGGAGTTTAGGGAGTTAATTTCCCCCTTGCATGAATCAATAGCTATCATCACATGATGTGAGAGTCTGAAACCTCAAATCCATGCCAAAGCGCTCTGCATTACGCACACACCTCTGTTTTGCCCTCAGGTGCAATACGCAGTTTAGTGAGAGCAAAGATGCCAGTTTCTGTGCAGGTATTTCACATTATCACTTAGATTGGCCCCAGGGTAAAAAGGAGGAGGGAATCCTCAGTTTCAAAAGGATATTTTAGTCTATGGGGCCACTGGGAATGTGTTTTCCTAAGTGCTATCTACAAGCAGCAAGAGACAAAAGGCTCAAGAAAGACTCAAACCAGTCTTTGTTGCACACGAGGATCACCACAAAGAGCACATTTATTTTTAATCTGGTATTAAACCACAAGAATTAATCCACACTATTCAAACAACATTTAGGCATTTAAATAACATTAAAGCTCACTTTTTTTTCCAAGTGCCTCACACAAAACTTTTTGGGGGCTAGAGAAAACAGTATCTGGGAAAAAGCTGCCTTTTGGTATTTCTTCAGGAGAAAGCAGGAGGCTGAGAACTGCTGCGGCTTGGTTCTGTTATCACCAATCCATCAAATTCTCAGTTCCCTGGAAAGCATGTTTCTGCCTCTCCACAGAACCTCCAAAAAGCTCTGGAGTTAGCCTCCATGGGAAGATTGTATGGCAGCGAACATTTAGAAGGAAAGAGACTTCTCTCAGGGTGATCTTTTGCTTAGATTGAAAGGAAAGATCTCTCAGCTGAGAAAGGAGAGTTGGCAGAAAATTGTGTATCACAGCAGTAAATCTTCTAAAATGCCTTTTTATAGCACCTTTTATCAGATACCTAAACTCTGTGAGGCAGAAGAACGACATTATTACACAAAAGCACTCAGAGGTGGAATGATTAGCCACAAATCACATCACTTCCAATTCTATATTCAGGGTTGTAAATCTGGAGTAGGGTCTTTGAAGTACAGAAAACCCCGAATTTACACCAGGTCAGCATCCGGCCACTGGCCTAAAATGAAACTGGGGCCCTCCGTCCCTGTTTGGGTAAACATTCTCTATCCAAAAGTAAAATATCATTATGGTGATGCATTTAAAAGCAGATTCTTGCTTTTGGTAAGTTGTACCTCTTGGTTTTGTGGTATTTACAGGGAGCTGAATTCTGGTTAAAAATGTGTGTGCTGCAAACCAAGACTATGTATCTAGCTGCGAGGTTTGGGGAGCTGCAGTCTGATACAGGTTTTCTCCCACGTATGGATAAGTTTTACTCCAGATTTTGCTCTGAGATCTCCTCTAATATCTGTGCTTAATGCTGAGTAGTTTAGCTGTTGTAAAAATGTAGTTTAGCTGCTCAAAGTCTGGACTCCAATTCAGGTTTCCCCTTTAGGAAAAAGCCTGAATTTCTGCCTAAGAAAAACCCCTTTACTTCAGTAGTTTCCTTCCTTCCTTGGACCATAGACTTTTTCCTAAGGTCTCTGTGTGACTTACTCCAGTTCCTGCTGTTCCATCTCTGTGCTCCTGTGCTTGGAAAAAGGCACCAAAAGGACTGATGCAACTCCATGGGAAACTGGGAGTTACTTCACTTGTGTTTTGATTTGGAAGAGGCTAGAGGCGAAGTGTGATTTCCAGGCAGGACCGGGGGGACTGTTTGGCAATTACATAATTTTCTAGATAGTTTCACAAAGTGTGCAGTGAATCTTAAAGAGGCAAAGAGAAGCTTGAATATTGCAGAAATAATAAATCATCATGTGAAACTCAATAGGAATTGTTTCTTTAGCTGTGTGATATGTGAAAACTGTGCTAGAGGCTACATCTCTCAGAGCTGCCCATTACCTAAATTCCCTTCAGCTCAAATGTAAATCCTTTTAAGAGACTGAAGATGCTTTGAAGTTGAAGAGTAGCTCTCAATGACAAATTTATATTTTTTTCTAGACGTTTTTAGTCCTCTGCTGGTATTTCTTCCAACAGCTCCCCCCTCCCAGATTCTGTAAGACACAGCATAACTATAATGAAACAAGCCTGGAGTTACCAACATTTTTGAAACTGTTTTCTCCTGATTTTTCTTAAGTTTACGATAGCTATTGTTATTCTTACTTTGTTTTTCTTTTGTCACGTCACCTTTAATGTCGGAGTGTGCGAAACATGAAGGGTTGGGGGAGCACAAAGGGGCTACTGAGCAGTGCCATGTGCCCACGCACTGCTGGGTGATCGGACCCAGGGGAGCTCAGCTCCCTCCTGCCTCCCGCTCCCCAGCAAGCTTCAAGCAGCAGCAGCCGAGGTGGAAACATTTTGCACATGAAGACTGTGCTGCCTGAGAGAACAGCCTGTTTCAGGTGATACCAGAAAATCAGCTGGCTTTCAGAAAGCACCAAAACCTAAGTGTGTGCAAGACTAGAGCTAGCGCACACTTAGTATTGGAGACATTTCTTGTTGGCAGAAGTCTGTTCATGGGGAGATGTAAAATTCTTCTAAATGTTTTATTGCATTTTTGGGTGAAAAATGTGGATTTTGTTATAAAACAGTTTTATGAAGTGGATGTTTTGGACTGAAAAAATCCAAAGGAGAACAATTTTGAAACTGCCACTATGTTCCATGGGATCGCTCTAACATATAAACACAAACACACCCTCGTGTTCCCTGTGTGACAAAATGTGGACAAACAGTTCCCACTTGGATTAATAGGAGCTGTTTGTCTGAAACTTCTGCCTTGCTAGGTCTTTATTTCGCTGTACAGGGAGAGACTTCCTAGAAGGAACAGACTACTCGGACTGCTGAGAAACCCACAGAAGCTGCCTCAGTGCGAAGGCAAAATCACAGACTTGGTAGATTGCACCATAAACGTTGTAGCATTAATCCTTCTAAGTGCAGAAGCTTATCTGAATGAGTTTTTGACCAGAAAACAGTAGCACTATTTTCTTAAATCTTTTTCTTTACAGTTCTTTATTTTGGTTTGCTTTCTTTTAATGCAGTTACCATTAGGGTTTCTTTATCTTGGGAATCGGGGGCAAAGCTCTCTAGGAAAGGAACAAATGGCTGGAGAGCCCCGGTCTCAGCACCAGGGGGTTTTGGTGGCACCATTTGTGCTCTGCCTTATTTTGCTGTGCAGGGAGAAGGAAAAGACTAGGTGGGTTGCAAACTTCAGGCTTGACCTAATCCAAATTTCAGAGCTTTTTGTATTTTACTGATTGCTCTCCTTTGAAAAGCCAGCCTGCTCAGATTCCATTCTGGGCATTTTTAGGCTCAGGACCTCAGTTCATGTAAACCATTAAAGTTAGTGCTTAGACATCGTTTTCCTTTAAAGGGGGATTTAAAAATCTTAGGTCATTTTTCCTTTGTGAGATGAGTTGCTAAAAACAGAACATACAGGATTTAGGATGGATTTTTGTTGTTGTTTTTTTTTCTTCATAGGGCTGGAGGTCACCATGACTAACCAAAAAGGTATTCCCAGGTCTTGATACTGTTTTGCAAACTGTTCTATATTAAATATCATCCCTCTAGTGAAAGCTGTCAAAACACTTTCATTTAACCTTCACCAGTAGAAAAATCTTAGTGATGCCACATAACAAGCATTATACAAATAACTGTCAGGGTTCATTAAATCTCCTTTGAAAAAATTATTTTATCCTGTGCTTTGAGTATTTTAATTTTTAAGGTGTCACTCCTAAGCATTCTTGTCCTGATTTGCATTTCTTGCATTTCTGCAATTTTTAGGTCTCTTTGTCATTAATTTTACTGGAATCTGTGAAATGCAGAATACTGGAGAGTCTTTTCGTGTCCTCATTTATATTGCCTTTATGCCAGTTCAGTGACCAGAAAGGACTGGCTATTGCTTCACATGAAGCAGCTGCAAATGTTCACGTGTCCTTTTAAGAAAGGCATTGTGTCCATGCCTGGGACAGGAGTGGATAGAAATTGAGCACAGAGGCTTTAGGCAGCCCGAAATTACAGCAAGGCTGTGTCAGTGCCAGCAGGTTCCTACAGTGGCCGAAGCAGCTTGCCTGTCTGCATCATTCAGCCCAGTCAGCCCGGCTCAGGGATGCTCTGGCTCATGCAAGGATCTAGATTATATATTAGTTAGCAGGATCATTTATTTGTTACAAAACTGAGAAACTCTGCTTTAAGAGGCATGGACAAATGCACAACCAAATGGCTCTTATCCCAGAGCCAGGTCCCAGACAACAGGTGAATAAAGACAGAAAAGTGCTAGGAAAAATCAGACTGTATTGGTTTGCAGCACCAACAGGTAGCAGTTTCTTCTCTGTCATGTTTTCTGTAAGGGTAGAATGAAATAAATTGCACTTTCATACATATTCACACATCTCAGTATAGAAACTGTGTAGAGGAAAACCTTCTGCCGTCAACACAAGCCTTGTCTAGGCGCTGAGCGTGCTGTTGTAGCAAAAGGAGGTGTGACTATAGCACTGGCAAACAGTGCTTCAGGATGGGGAATGCCGGCAGTGAAGGCTGGGGAAGAGATTTTGGAGCTGGTTTGGTGGCACATGCCAGGGTTTCAGGTCATCCCTCTGCATCTCCAGTGAGACAACTACTTGGCGCGTTCCTGCCATCATTGCCTGGTGGCTGTTACCTTTCTCTGAAGTCCCTAATGTGCCATAAAGCTAGGAATGAAGCCAGCAGCACTTCAGCTGCAATTAACCCAGCCCTTCAGGAGCAGGAGCCAGCATGGTTGTACGGGGACAGCCCTTCGCAGCCCCCTGCCTCGCACACCACGGGCTCTTCGCCCCGAACGCCCAGGTCAAGGCTTTCTTCCCGGTGATAAGATAAGGACCTCGCTGGAGTTTGAAGGCACTGACATTTGCTCCGAGAATAGATTAAAAAAAATGACACAAAGTTCCCAGAGATCTAAAAGCAGAACCATGTGTTGGAATATGAGCACTGGCTTTTTCTTCTTAACTAAATTGAGCAGTAGGAGATAGGAGTTTGGGTGACCCCTTCCTCACAGTGGGTGTTACGCAGACTCAGGCTTTAAGCACTTCCTTAAGGACTGTCAGGAGACTGCAATATAATTCAGTCAAACGGGGCAGCACAAGCAACAATGTCAAGGGAAGGATTTTATGTTTCAGTTTAAGTGAATCCATTTGTTTTCTCTTTAATGGGAACAGCACTGTGAGTCTGAAAGAGCTAGAAATGAGCTCAGCAACTGGAAACTAAAAAGCAGAAATCCTACTGCTCCTGGGGCTGAGGTCTGCGCGCCGCTGTTGTACTGGTTATTTCCATTGTGATCCCGGGGATGGCTCTGATTAGCCCTGCCTTGCTGTCACTGTACCTGCACAGATCCTTCTAAATCCATCGTCCGAAGATTGTCCATCCTTAATGAAGTGTGTGCTGCTGCTTGCCTTCATGTTTAACATTTCTTGAAAAAATGTCGTGTATAAGGATCTGTGTTAGTCAGAAGGCAATGCAGAGACACTTCTAGGTCAACTACTTTGTGCAGTAAACTTTCTGAAGGTGGCAACACTAGAGCTGAGAGGCAGGTACCACGTCTTTACTCAATGCTCCTGTTGTGACTCTTCTGTCAAAGCTGTGCTGGTTCCCAGCTCGTCCACCTCTCCCAGCAGGTATTTGCAGGCTTGGCACCAGCCGGAGCTTTGGAAGCTACTCATTTGCACCTAGAAACTCTACAACCAATGCTCAAGGATAAATGGGGTCTCCAAGATGCCAGGTTTAATCTAAAGTAGTGCAAGGAACCCTGGTTTCATGTGATACTCTATATGTTGCTCATTTTTTTCCCTTTTCATCTCTGTGAATTTCTAGAGTTTTTCATCCTCCTTTTATTCTGAGATGTATACGGTTTCATTGTTTTCCTGTTCAGGCTCTGTATCCTGTGGTGGCAGAACTTGGAGAGCCAGCTAACCAAGCTGCAAGAGTTTTCCAGAATACTGTCAACTGGATTATTTATGTCCATTACAAAAATAACTGGGTTTTCTAAGTATCCATCTTGTGGGGGCACTCAGCTCACTGTAACATTTTCATCATGAATAACCAATTAAAAAACTCATCCTTGCAAAACTGTGGTAAAATGCCCGATTGGGGAAACTGCAGGCACTGGCACTGGCACTGAAGTGGAGCTGCTGGCTAAACACACCCCAAAAAAGGACTTTTCCATACATTTCAGAAAGTCACATATTTTTACGCATTCAAAAAGTCATATCATTTATTATCTGGACCTATTTCAGTGTTTGATTTGACTCCAAATTCTTAGCAGAGGTGCCAATACAAATGCTATTTCACATTTCTCTTGGCTATCTCAAAATGAAGTTGTCTGGGTTCGGGGTTGGGGCCCCAGATCTGTCCTCACGGCTGCAGCCCCACCAACCACACGAGGCTGGAGCGAATGTGACCTTTCTCAAGGGCCTCGCTGCAAATCCACAGGGCAGGAAAGTCTCTCCCCATGCAGCTGAAGGGATTGGATCTGACACCTGCCCACTGAAGTACGAGCTTGTGTAGACCAGTGGAGAGCATTTCCAGTTTGCGTTGAAGGGGCTAATGTACTTCAGCTGTTCAACACCTATGAAAGCCAGGGCATTTATTTTGGTGCTTGAATAGAAGTAGGTTTTTAAGGTCATGAAACAGCATGGATTTCAGTAAGGAAGATTTCTCTTAAAAGCTATAAGGCTTTGAGCATATGATTTCATTCAAAACTTAAAGACTGGAAGTCTAAGACACGGGACCAGTTTCTCTTTTGACAGATGTTTGGCCTTTATTGATCCTTTTGTCCGTCTTACCCCTGATGTGGAGACAAGGGGTGTACCGGTGGGAATTTTGGAGGCGTAGCACTGACCCCATGCTCAGCACATGGGGTCAGCCCCTTCCTGCAGCACACCAGGGGCTGCCTCATGTGCTGCTCCGTGGAGAGGGTCCTCTGGGTGAGGTCGTGCTTCCAAAAAGGCCTGAAAATCCTCTTTTCTGATTAATTCCTGTTATTGAAAGACTTGGGAGTTTAAATAAAGCCCAGAATCACATGGAGTGTTCCAGTCAACACATTTTTGGTTTTCATTTTAAAAAAAAATTAGTCTTAAAAGCATTCTGCAGTCAGCTGTGCGGCGGCCAACAGCCGTTGCTTCCTTCCACATCAGAACATTTAGGAGCATCTATTTTAGTTGGGAGAAAACAACAAAATCACGCTAATTTGATTTTCCCTTTGATCCCTCATATTTCCTACATGCTTGCCTCTCTGTTTATAGCACCTGACATAATTCCTTTGGTCAGATTTTATGCCTGAAGTCATTTAGGCCAGTTTTAGATTCTTTTTTTTTTTCAGGGCTTTGACGTCTCAAGCAACTTAATCTAGGTCAGTAAAGTACCTGCTGTTGAAAGGAATTTTCTTGAGTAATGTTTTGATGTCAGAAGGGCCCTCCTTGGCATGTGCAGGTCGGAGGTCACTGAGCCTGTACAGTACGGAAAGGGCAAGCCACAGCTTGTTAAATATTGGTCAAAACACCCATCTGCAGTGATACGTATACCTTAAATCCTTCCAAATATAGGGCTTTGTGATTTTCGGATGGCTGAAGTGTTGTATTGTACAAATATCAGCAATGTTTTCTTTGGGGAAGACTGCATATGAAATGGGCTCAGGATCACACCACAAAAGAAGCAATTACACTGGTTTCAGATAGTTCCCAGACCAAAATTAATTGCCCAGTTTACAACTGTGTGAGCCCAGTGAGCTCATTCATGGGAACAACCACAGCATTTGGCTCCATGGGTTATGATGAACCGCTTGTAGCTCATAGCAAGAACCAACCTGATGTAGTTAATATCAACACTGCTAACTTTTGCATCAAGTTCATGGTTACCATTTTCTGTTTTTTTTTGTTTGTTTTGTTGGTTTTTTTTGATTAATTAAAGGTGATCTTTGGAGGACCTGTATCATAACTTCCCAAAGCTGGACCATTCCTGGCCAGAAATTCCTGACATCTCATGGCTGTGTCTGTTGCAAATGCCCAGTGAAGGCAGTGGGGCCAAGTAGTCAGCTCTATAGCCAAGGCAGAAATAGCAGCTCCTGTGTGCTGGGAGAAAAATTAAGAAAAATCTAAGATGTTGCAAAAGCACAATAACTAACAAAGATTTTTTCCTGGTTTCATATTTCATGAGTGATTTAATTTTGCATCTCAGAAGGAGAAGCTCCAGATGAAGCTTTTCCTCTCATTGGGATCAGGCGTTTGCAGAGATCTCTCTCCTGTACCTACCCACCTGTTTTCGCAAAAACTCAAGGAATTTAAATAACTATTTATCTGTCCTTCTGTCAGATCTGATTAAGAGGGGTTCAGACATGTGTATCTCACAGGTTTGGAAGCAAAAACTCAGCAAAATGTAGAATTGCAGGTCATTTCCAAATGACCAAAAACAGGTCTTGCTCATTTTTTTCCTTAAAGTTTTTTTGGGGAAAAAAAAAAAAGAAAGAAAAAAAAAAAAGTGAATTACATTTATCTGTTTCTTCAGTCATTTTGAAAGAAGATGGACAAGCCAGTATTTCAGCACTGGTTTAGAACATCCACTGAAAAATCTAATTTGAATGACATTCCTGGAACCTAAAGTGATTATGTATATGCTTATTTAGCTCATCACTGAGTAGTCTATCAGTAGTACACTAACAAGTAGTGATATTTTTGCCCTTTTAAATTGACTTGCCTTAATTTGTTACATTTGGTTAGCTGGTTTCTAGTGGATTAAAGTATGACACAATGGTTCTCAAATTATGCTCTTCAGAGCATTTTTTGGTGGGCTTGATCGAGCCCATGGTCATGAGACGCTGTTTTCCCTCATTTCCAGTTGAGAAGTTGTATTATGAGACTCTAAAAATATATTCACATGTTTTCATTAAATTGTTTCTCCATGGTAGCAATTGTTATAGTTGCTGTGTTCATGTCTTTGATCGCTATTGGGAGGAGTGGTGGCTTTTGTGATTGGAAATGGATGAAGAACGGAGCCAATCCAAATATGTGTTTACATAAGGGATGTATTTTTTGTGGAGGAGAAAAATCTATGTACATGTTTATTAAGAAGAACACGCCTCACAAATTGTTTTTGCCTTTTCTTCCTTCTGTGAACGTTTAAAGTAGAAAGAATTACTTCATTCATTCATTTTTAAACTTATGAAAATGAAAGGTGTGTAATTTATTTCTTGGAAGTTCTTACATGTAAGCATAAAATGTTGTGGTAGGCAAAAAATAACGTAAATTGTGACCATTGTATTTTAGCAAAGAGCTTTTATTCAAACATTTCTTTGGGCATCTGAGTTATATAGGAAGTTGCCAAAAAGCTGGCTTTGAACACCCAGAGTAGAACAGCCTTCTTTCTGCTTGCTCAGCTTTTCTCTTTTAAGAAATAAGGTTATGAGAAGTGACCATTTAGTGAGCTTCTTGGTTACCACTGTATTTCAGTCTAGAGAGGAACAAAAAATCTAATACAATAATCTAAGGAAAATGCACATTAAATAAACAAATATACACATACATAAACACAGACTGTTTTTATCACAATTTTAACAAATCTAACAGGATAAAATAGGTGACGTTTTTCTTTTGTACTGCCTTTTTCATAGTTCAATTTTAAGATATAAATTTCTTCCTGAAGTTGTCTCAGAAGTCCTCTTTTAACTAGAGCTGGGCAAAAAGTGATTTCCCTACCCTGTCACTTTACTGAGATATATTAAAAAACTCCTACTCCAAATAGGCTGAAAAATTACAGCTCCATCCATCAAAATTCTGTGTCTGAGAACAGAACATAAACCTATAAAATGGAAGTCAACTGAAATATAGATGTTAAATGTTTTAAATTGAGTCATTTTAATACTATAGTTCAGTTAATACCTAAATGAGAAAGAATATAATTTCAAATTTGAAACAGAGATTTATCATTTTACACTAAGTGCAAGAAGTCCCCACTTTTGGCTTCACCGTTTATTTGTAAGTCAGTCGGTATTTCCAGGAGCTGGTCACCTGAGCTGAAGTCTTTGCCAAATGAGGCAAAAGCAGAGTCCTCCCAGATTTACTTCTTAGCCTTGTTCTTTTCCAGGGGTTAAAAGTGAACTTTCTTCCTCCTCGCAGCTATAAACATTACAGTCCACGCAAAGAGAAATCTATTTGAAAGTGGCTGAATAAAGTCAAGAAGGTAAATTAGAATCATCTGCTTTCCAAAGCCTTTCTTGTCTCCATAAAACAATGCCCTCTCCTGCCTCCCAGGCTGTGACTAATTCTCCAACCGTCCTTTCGTTCCAAGTAAAACTCTCATGTAGGCTGACCATATTTTAATGAATAAATGCACTGAAGATTGACTTTACAGGATTCTTTTTTTTTTTCTTCCCTCTTTACTTTAGGGGCAGTAAGTGCGCAAGGGACATGAAGTGGAGAATAATAGTCCAAATGTGGATGCTGAGAGATGGTCAGAGTTTTTTTTCCTGCAGTATGATTTTGTCATAGCTGTGGGTCATGGCATGTGTACAGTTAATTGGGGCTCGTAGTGAGGAATGTTTCATACCAGTTTATGTATCAGGGGCCTCTGTGAGGAAGCGTATGCTGAGGACTGAGGACGTTCCTTAGAAAACCATCGTGTCCCTACTTCGGAGACAAGCAAGAGGATGGGTGTGACGAGTATCTCCAGAAGGCTGTAAATGGGGGGCTGGGGATCTGTCCTCTCCCTTTGGAGGCCACAGGACCAGGAGAGGCCCCAGAGGGTTGCAGAGCTGCAATGGGCAAGCTACAGAAATACAAGACTTCGTTGGGCTGCCAGTGGCTCAAAATCAGATGTATTTCCACCTGGCTGGAACAGCCTGGTCAGAGGAAAGGGTTAAAAGGAGGACAGTGTGGACAAACCTGGGGAAAAAAAAATACCAAAAACCACAATACAGTTTAAATCCTTATTATGAAAAGCTTGATATCTTTGCACAGTTTAACAGTGAGCTCTACTTTGATGTTAGAAAGCGATAATCTCCCTTTGGAAGTGCACATTAGGCACTGTCAGCCCTTCTCCCAGACAGTTTTTAGAGGGAAACCAGCTCTTATGACACTCAAACAGCTTGGTGAGAGGGAAGCAACGTTTATTTGAAAGAACTGAGGCATGTAGGCCACCTCTAATCTCACACATGTGACACCTATTTAGGCTGATTTAAACCAAAGTAACTGAAGATGCTTTTCTAGTGAATCTGCCTGCAGCCTGAGACCCGTTCTTCCAATTTGCCTTTCTGAAAATTAGGGAATCCCTCGAATCATTGATGGTCATGAAGACTGTGTCTTCAATTTGATATTCTTTGCCACTAAAAATCATTAGCCAATTGTAAAATGAGCTACAGGAATAAATCCAGATTAGATTTTTTAATGTCAGCAGGTACCTAAAATTGTGTCAGAATGAGAGGGACCAAAACACCTCAGCTCCAACTTCTTTACTTTTTGCCCTCTTTTCGTTGATAGAAAATCTTGTTAATCTGAGACTCCTTTGGTCAACTCAAGTGCTAGAGGGCCGTGCAGTGCCCAGTAGCATGACTGCAGGGTCACTCGATGGCAGCTGGCAGGGAAACCCAAGTTTTGTGCTCCGACTGCTTTCCTTGTTTTGATCTGACACGGTCGACATCTGCCTTTTTCGGACGCCAGCAGCTGGTGCGACGCTGAGCAGAAATAGTAAGGAATCTTCATTTGGCTGAGGTTTTGGTGGTTCCCTTGCTGCAGGGGGAGCTGGCTGGGGATCCGCCATCCCAGCCACTGCTGCGAGCAACAAAGCCCTCAGTGCAGAGGTTGTCATGGCAGAGGATGGAGCCGGGCAGGCGGCACGCACGCAGGGTGTCTATGGGTGCGGGTGGCGTGCTGGGCGTGCTCACAGTTTTTGGCAATGGCACGAAACAATGGGAATCTGCTGACCTGAGGTGTTGGTAATACAAAATTTGTGTTGCTAAATGCTGCTTGGTAATAAAAAGCGAAGTGCGGATCATGCAGGGAGTTCCCTGCCAACAGGCGCCTCTAGAAGCCAGCAGTACCTCGGAGCGGGTGCAGTGAGCAGCTGGGCTGGGAGGTTGGTTTCCTCTCAGAGCTGGCTGTTTCCTGCTCTTGCTTGACCACCGGTCCTCTGACCAAAATCTGAACCTGGATCTGTTTGCTTGGAGTCACTGCGGCCAGCCCAGACTTCTTTCTCCCTCACCCTTTAAAAAATCCGTAACTCTTCATTAACTGGTGGTCCCTGGGCTCTCGGACTCTCGCACTTTTGTAAGGACAAAAAGAGCTGCTTACGCGGCCACATCTGGTCTCCGAAACCAGGGTTCCTTCGTGGTAACTCCCGCATTGTTTCCCCATCGGCCATCGGGGACAGTGCTGGAACAATGGGTGCGATGGAGCAGCAGTTCAGGAAAACACAGATCCTGTTTAGGCAGGCAAAAAGCAAAGTTTTTCTGCCTGAAAAACTTACCGTGGTTGAAGCTGCAGCCTGAATACAAGTGATCTTAAAAAGAATCTGGAATGTTAAAAGGGGGTTCAATTCAGAGGCTAACTCCTCTGATCTTCTTCAGCTGAAAGTGTCTGTTTTAGTTCTCATGGACACGATCCAAGATCTCTTGTACAAAGAAAGGTTATTAGGGGGATGAGGGAGAAGTCAAGTCTGAAGTTTTCCTGCTACCTTATATTTTTATAAATCCCCATGACAACAGTTATTCCAGTAGTAAAAGTGTTTGCATGTAAGCAGTGGTCCTACAGGACTTTTTTCATGTAATCTCATCTTGCTTCTGCTTGGGCTTATTCTTGTTTGTTAGCTCAGGAATGCTGTGGATGAGAGGAGAAACCCGCGCGTGTCCTCCACTCCCCTGTACGCGCTGTTTTCTTCTCTAGCAAACCTCTCAAGCTTTGTGTTCTTTTGTTTGTTTTTATTAGCTGTTTGCTCTCGTATCTCTTAGTGCCTTAAAACTATGCAGGCTAAAGGTCTTAATACTTTGAATGGTTTGAGCATCCTTCATGTGCTGGTTGTTTTATGGCAGCTTCAGTTGTGAGAGCATTGCAGGAGTAACCGTGTCGGCAGCCCCTCAAACCTGTGCGGCAGTACCTTGTAGTGTCAGCACTGCTGGTGGCTGTGCAAACCCCAATGGCTTCTTCTATAGCGTTTCTGATGAAAAGTCACTGACACAAATGCAGTTGATACGCTTCGAATTTAACATCTTGTCCCTTGGACATAGTGCCTGAGGCTTAAAACACAAACAAATCAGCCCTTCATAAGGAGATGCTTATGTGCTAAATCCTACTTTTCCTTGGCTTTGACAAACATCAACAAACATCTTGGCAATAAAGTACAAGAGATTACATGTTATATCTGGGCGGCAAGCACATAATGCAGCAGAGGGAGGGACCTTTTCTGCTCCTGATGAAAGCAGAGTGCTAAGAATTATGCCATTAGTCATACGAAATGCATCCAGCACCAGCCTAATGGTCAAAACTAATGCTAATGCTCAGGGGTGTCTTGTCAGGGCTTGGAGAGCGTAAACCTCAGTGGGTGTGTGAATCGGTGGGCAGATGCCCTACCTGCACTGGGCCTTCTTCTAAGAGGCGACCTGCTCGTTTCAGTGCTCCCTTGCTGCCTTCTCCCTTGTTTCCAGTGGTTCATGACTCAGGCAGATAAAACATCAGCTGAAAAGGGCAAACACTTAACTGAAGAAAAATAGTTAATTGAAAATAATGTCATATTTTTACATTCTGCAATTGTCTCTCTAGGGGCAGTAATTGCTGTTTATTATAGTGGCTAATGTATATGTTTACAGTGGTTTTTTTTCACATTACAAGTAGGACATCACTTACGCTGAAGTTGCTTGCTTTACTTTTCAGACCAACAAAACTCCCACGGATGAAAGCTTGTCTCACGTAAAAGAACTGTTGAAAAACTGTTTCTATGGACATAAAATCTGACATGATGATAATCTGAAACTGCTCACTCCCCAAGGATGACAAAACTCCAGAAACATCAAAGCAAAGAAAGAATTGCCAGAGGGGAAATTGTAATTAAAATTAGATAACCTGTATGAAAAGCATCCAATTTGTAGTCTATAAAAGCGTTTTAGAACTACGGTTCTTCAGCCCCAGGACCATAGCTGTAGTCATTATCTCAAGACTTTCACAGCAGAATCAAAACATGTTAATTTGTTAATGAGTCAGTATGTAGCAGTAAGGAAAAGAGTCTAACAAGGAATACAAACAGACTGCATTTCTATTTTTAAGCAAATGTGCTGTTTAAGTCAAGTCAAAGCTTTGGTTCCTGTGAGAGTGCCTCATCCCTTCCTGAGAATGTGGTTTTAAAATGAGGGAATTGGCCTCTTCCAGACATTATCTTGGCCAAAAGAGCAAGAAGCACATCACTGAGCCTTTCAGACAGTGTGGTTTCATCTCAAGCTGTCTCTGCAGGAACAGGGGCTGCTTTCACACCTGCGTGGGGCTGGGAGGCTGGGGAGAGGTACAGGGGCCACTTCAGTGCACCTTCCCTCCCAGCAGGGATCCTGTGAGCCACCTCTGAGTCCCACCACCACACGACTTCCATGTGATAAGGGGTGCAGAACACGCAAAGCAACCTCCGACAGCCGAATAATGGCCTTGCTTGTTTTAACTACCTGCCTGGAGTGGGGAGGCAGCTGCTGGACTAAGGGTTGTATGGAGTGCTTCTGGCATGAGAATCTGTGAGATGTCAAAAAGCAAAGAGAAACCCCGAACCCAGGTGAGAAAGTAAATTTCTTCTTGTTTCCACACTTCCCACCAGAGTTTTTTTCATCCACCCTCTGGTTTGCAGCAGCTAATCCATAAACCTGGCGCTTCTCCAACACGACTGCTCTACTAGTGGCTGCTCTCCCAGCAGGGCAGAGATGGAGGCTTCCCTGAAATGTGCCAACACAGCGCAGCAAAAATATAATTTCCAGCTAATTATTGTGTGCCTAGGATTAGGAGAGGATTAAGGACTTCTCTGAGAGTTTGGGTTGTTGTGGGGTTGGAGTGCAGAAGTGCAATGGGGAGAGAGAGACAATGGGAAGAAAAGCCCAAAAAGGAATTCAAAAAGCAAATAGAACAGCGATAAGGGAGATGGGATGATGAAGAGGTGGAAGCAAGGAAAAGGAAACATTGAACATGAAGGAAGAAAAGTAGAAGAGTAAAGTCAGAAAACCCATGGGTTGGGACTTCTTAAGACAGAAGAACTTCAGCCACTTCAGGTCAAATATTTTTTTCCTTTTCCATTGCAGTGTGGCTGTCATCTTTATTGTAAAAGGAATTTAAGGCCTGATGATGTCAGTGCTATCAGGTAGTGCAGAACTCAGGGAAGTTTTAAGACCAAAACAGCCCTTTCCATCACTTGGCTGCCGAGTGCCTGATCAGTAGATCTGGGACAACCTGCTGGTATTTTCAGGAGAACATCTCCTTGGCTGACACGTTACCTACAGCATCAGTAGCCCCAAGGAAACCCTGTGGTGTGATGGCAGAATGAGAAATTCGGGACTGTGGGAGAAAAACTGGATCTTATCAATGCCCAAAAACTATTGCTGCCAAGTCCTCTCTCTTTTATATGGTCAGTAAAATTTGAGATCCAAAGGTGCATCCAAATCCACCTGCATCTCACTCATCTTTTCTCTTTCCAGGTCTGTCTTTTAGATCAAATCCCATTTGCTGCTCCATCTGCATTCAGCATCTTGTAATTTTAGTTTCTGAATGAGCCAAAGAGAACAGTATGTAGTGTTCACACACAGAACACAGATGTGTGTGCTACATCAACGCAAATGAAAGCAGGGTAGGTACCTGCTCTGATTACCTCCCTTCACTAAGGAGTCAATGGGCCAGAGAGGTTGAGAGAAGAAAATAGGCTTGAGGGAAAAGTCAGATTAACAGGGGGGTAAGTAGTTATCTCCTAGGTCTGAATCTCATAATTAGCCAGGGCAGACTTCTCTTTGTCCCAGGATTAAAAAATTAATAATAATAATGGCTGATGTAGTAGGTTACTTCCTGAGTGAGCCATCTCATTGCCTTTGGTAACTGCACAATCTAATAACAATTGGGAGGGCTAGATTCAATCTTTTCTAGATAAGAAAACAGGGAGGAAATAGGTGTTTTCTCTGTACCTACCTTCACGTGACATGGTAATCCAGTGTCTCGTACCTGACAGTGGGGAAAAGCTGCACGTCTTCCTAAACGCTCTTGCACACGGCCTACGCTTGCAAACACTTATAATGATAAAGTATTCATTATATCATTTCTGCCTAAAGCAAAAATATTCTGGTGATCTGATTTAAAAGGCACTTATCTCATGCTGGTCTCTATTTATGGGAGCAGTGACTCCAGGTACTGCTATTATTAGCTCTGTTACGAATGCTATTTGTGTTTTGTTGCAACACTTTTCATTTAATCTAACATCCCAAGGCACTTTCTAAAAAAAGTTGTTTCATATCAGTAGTGCCAGATGTAAGTAAATATTCTTTCAGCCAGGGATTTACCTTCAGCTGGGAACTGGAGGCTGCTGGCTGTTGCATGGGCCCAGAACTCAGCAGATCTGGATCCCATTTGTAGTTTTTATAAAATTTTCCATACTGAATGAAAAGTTGTTCAATGATTAAAACCTTGGGAGAACTGGGAGGTTGAAGCAAAGGAGTCAGCTGCTGGGTTCTTTACCTTTCTGAATCTTTTCATATAAAGAAGGTGCTTCAGGCCCTCCATGTGCTACTCACTACGTTGTCAAGCTGTGAGTGATTCAAACCAGAAATATCAAGGGACTCAGCTAGAGAAGTGTTTTCTGAACATGCTGCTGGATACACTGCCCCAGCACAGCAACCTTTGATTATCAGGCAGCCCAAAGAGGGGCAGGAGAATTTCCGGAGCCCCCTGGGTCCTGGCCAGGTGCAGGCTGATGTGGTCCTGCTCTCTCTGGTCTAACCAGGGATGGCTGGATCCCAGCTTATGCCAGGCTGCGACCTGAACATCCACACGTCCTGCTTTCCAGATAAAGGAATCACAGTCCAGATGAGAGGTGAGATAAGGGGACCTGGCTCATTTTAAATGGAGACAACAGCATCAAATCTGTGTATCTAGTTGTTACGGATTTACTAGTACAGCAGGATGGGAGGTAGAAATAGGGACTCTTCAAGGATTCTGCCTTCTGGAAGATTTTATTCCATCAAGTTTCCACTCAGGGATGCATAGTAATTGATACAAGGATGCACAACAGTTGATACAGGTTTGGTGCACAAGGAAAAAGCCACGCAGTACCACTGTCAGTGCAGAAATAACTGAGGAACCATGAGAACAGCGGCCATCAAGTGACTCTCCCATGCAGTAAATGCCATGGACAAATATAATCAAGTATAATAGTATGTGCTAGAAACTTAAACATCTTGGTGAAGACTTTCATTCAGGAAATAGGGACAGCAATGCCTGCTTCAAAGACTGTGATTTTAATTATGTCTAACCAGGGACAAATACATCTCCTTCATTTATTATTTGCCATTCTGTTCTGGCCTGGAAAGTGGTACTACACTGGGTTTTATTATCAGCCTTTCTGCTGCTCCACATAAAATGTGGAGGGTCGTACCAATCCCCTGAATCATTCACTCAGCAACATTGTTTGGGTTTGGTTTAGGATGTTTCTCAAATTCGAGCTGAGGCTGGTTTGATGTTTCGCTCTTCAAAGTTATTCACCACCCAGCCCTTTTGTGGCTCCATTGAGTTCAGAAGTTGGCACTAGAGCCATGTGCTGTATCTGAGCTTTCACAATAGCAGCCAAACAAATTAATATTTTCCAAAGATGCAACATGGAAGACTATTGCATCTTCTATTTTTATGGCTGTGATTTTGCTTTATTTCACTCTCAGACTCTAAGCCTCATTTGGTGCCATTTCCTTGTCTTGAGTACCAAATAACTCTTTACATGCTGGAGATATAATTTCATACCTCCCAACTCTAGTCCTATAAACCAGGCCTATACACTAGTCGAGGCTTTTCTGTGAACAAATCCAAACTCACCTGCAACTCTAGCAGCATTCCTGTTTCATGGTACCTTCATTTGAAGGTCAGACTGTAGGTTAACTAACCTTTTAATTAAGAGAATAGGCATAGAGACGTGGAGCTGTCTCTTGTCCCAGACTGTCAGTGTCAGCTGATCTGTGTTACACAACATAAAATATTTGGACCATTGGAATTTGAGACTGATGATAAATAACATTGAGCTCTTTCATGGTGGTGTTTGTTTGAGAATGCTCATTGACACTGCAAGCTTTTCCAGCCAAACAAAAAAGCAAATGATATTACACATTCTGTGCACCTCACTATATAGCCAACAACATGCAAATCCAAGGATGCCTTCCTCTGGGCTCTCCCTGCTTCAGTCGTAGGAGACTCTGCCTGTTATGTCTAAGCATGAAACACAGAGCCCAAATCCTTTCTTACCCAGCAGAAACATTTCCTCCCTTGCAAGCTGGAGTTAACTCTGGCCCCAGTCAACTGAAGCACAAGTATTTACACAAGTACTTACATTTGTATTTGCAGTGGGTGTGCAGGAAAACAGATGGTTGGATAGATCTCTCTCGTTCCACTAAGCAAGAACAAAAAGCTATTCCTTTTTCTCAGCCATGGCAGGACAGCTGATTTAAAAAGTAGGTGCTAGCTGGTATTTTGTAACTACCTCGTGGTGCAGCTTGAGTCAACAGCAGGCCGAAGGTAAGGTATTGCTGCAGTGCATTCAAAGTCCTTTGTGTTGCCTGTTGGCCACAAGCATGACCTCGGAAGGAACTAAAATAAGGACGTTGTGTTAATGGTGAGCTTGTTGTTGGCCTGGACAGCATAGAGCACCATCATGGGAAGTTTGGCTCCCCATTTCACAGCGGGTTGTCCCTGCAACAGGGATGTGAAAAAGGAGGAGGCAGCGTAAAGTTGGGGAAGCTCTGGCAGGACGTGGAGCTGCCCGATGGAAGGGTTGCCAGCAGCCTTTGCAGCTCTCCAGGTGGGCTTCTCAAAACAGTGCTGGACACCTCCTGAAAACCCTTCCCCTCCCAGCCCACCACCCCTCCAGGGTCACAAGGGGCAGCTGGAGTCAGTCTTCGTGATGACTTGAGCAGTACAAACAGTGGGGGAATCTCTCCCCTTGTGAATCACCACAAATGGAAAATAATCGTCTTATAAAGATACAATCTCTGCAACCAGCAAAACTTTGTCAGCACAAGAATAAGACATTCCCTGTAATCCTGTCCTCGCTGAAAGAAGTTTATTCAAGTATTTATCTAACCTTGTATTTAACCAGGAAATCCAGCTGAGCTAATCACTTTCTGCCAAAGAAGTATTTGGGCACTCGTCTGCCATGACATTTTTGAATGATTCTGTACACTCTGGCCATTCTTCTAATGGTTTAATCACACCCAGAAAGAGTCACACATTTTTCAATGATGTTTCTCTCAAAAAATCAAAGAGTGTTGTCATCGGAGGAGACTTAAGAAAATGCTGTGCATTGTTTGGAGAGGTGACGCCCTTAGAGGAGAGAGGCCAAGGGGTTCTGCCTCACGTGCTTTGTATGGACCCTTTCTTCCCCCTTCGAACTTCACACAATTCCAGTCTGCACTTTACATCTTTATTCTGCAGTAATGCTCTCGCCTACTGAGATTTCAGACGAGGTTCAGTTTTGTTCCGTAACCCTTAAGGGTTTGGTGGCTTGGTTACCTCTACCCATATCCTGCCTCAGAAATAGCACTGCAACGTGCGTTGTTGCTGCTTGTCATCTCACACGTCGCAAAGTGTGCACAAACAGAGTTTGCAACGAGCTTATGGATAGAAGGACATATGAGAGAATCCATACTTTATATGGAATTTATATGCATAACCATGATCCTGGGAACACTGGCTTTGCAGTTATTCTGGGCACAGACTGGCACAAAACAGTCCTAAGGCCAGTAGGTTTGGGAACTGCCACTGCTCTCTCCATAACGCCAGCCTGGGCATCACGTGCCTCAGTTTCCCTGCAGGTGAGACAGTGGTGATGGGCCTGACCTCATTCAGGGCCTGGGGATGAACAGCGCTATGTACATCTGATCTGAACGTCCTGGCACTCTCCTACCCCAGCCCTTGCAATGGGAGCATGAGTGGCAAAACCAGCCCCAAGCATCCCTGGATTTCACCACCTCATCCCACCTCCGTCTGTGGAAGACTCACGTGTTAACATCACCAAAAAAAGAAAAAAAAAAAAGAGAGAGAAAAAGGCAGACACTGGAGACTCACCCCCCTCCTTGTCCTTTGGAAGGATTATTCAACAATAATGATTGTCAAATAATTAGCTGCCACCCCCCCCTCCATTGTCCCCATCAGATCGTGGCCGTGCTGAGTCAGGCTGCGGCGAGGCGCTCGCAAGCTCTGGGTGTCCCCAGCACCCCAAGGCGCTCTGTGAGGCACCCCCCCTCTGAGCCCCCTGCAGCCACCCGCATGGGAACGCCCGTCCTGGGCGGCACGGAGCTGCCTTCAACACCAGTGGGAACCAAAAGGCTCGTGGCAAAGCCTCTGTGCTCCCAGCACCTTGCAGGATCAGGCCTCCAGTAAGAAAGTCATGCGGACGTGGCCACAGCCAAATGCGAAACAGCTGAACGTGCTGCAGCTGGGCGCATTGTCTTCAGATCAGGCCCTGGAAGAATTAAAACCAAGTGTGCGATCTGAGCATGCCGAAATGAACTCCAAATGAAATTCGAGTTAGCTCTCTCCTTAGCAGGGAGCACAGGATCAGATTGTTAGGTTTTAATAAAGTGTGGCCAGCGTTTTAATAAAGTGTGGCTAGTACATTATCCAACATGCTTTTACAATTACTGCAGAAACAAGGACAGGAACTTCATTAACACTTTACAGGGGAAAGAAAGCTGTGCTACAGTCAAGTGATATATTGCTATTGTGACTGTAGGTGTCCTGCATTTAAGAAAACAAGGAAAAATCCTGGGGAAGGGAGTAATTACACTGTCAGCAAACGTGTTTGTGTTAGCAATGAGCGATTCCCTTCCAAGCCCCGCAGCTGCCGGGAGCCTGCATCGCAACATGGCCAATTTCTGGGACAGAAGGTGACTCCATAAACGCAGCAAGAGCTGTAATGTGAGAGACAAAACTCCTGAAGGGAAAAGAGGGAATTAAAAAAAGAAAAAAAAAAAAAGGCAAACCGACAAAAAGCATGCAGAATCATTTACAAAATGTGTTTTCCAGGCGGCTGCAACAACCGCTGGCAGGATTAGGCTTACCGCTTTTAAAGCGGAGGTTAACTGCTTTGATAGAGCACAGGTGAGGTATATCTTCTGCGTTGCATGTCAGGCAGGATTAGCTACTTGGCAAATTATCAAAGCCAACTGATAGCAAAACAAGTTGGGACTCTCCTACAGTGGCAGTTTAAAACTAGGTGTAACTTCACCCAAAACAAATGAATAGAGCGGGGGTGTGAGGGGACTACCTAAGTAATTAACCCTTCATTAACTTCCCAGCAGATTACAGTGTTTTGCAGAATTCAAGAAGGTCTGGAGAGACTTAAGAGGCTGTTGGGTGGCTGGGAGTAGACTTCAGTTACTGGGTGAGTTGCCTCTGCGTAGTCTGGGCATCCAGTCCAGGCTGCCAGGAGGTGGCCGTGATGTGAAATGGTTCCTTGGGGCTTCCAGCACCCCTGGCTGCTCTGCTCTCAGGTTCCCACATTGCAGGAGTGAGCACACGGTCACCCACTTTCGTCTGGGTGCAGAACGGCTGCTCTGCAGTTTGGGAAGAGTATTTCCAAGTGTTCACTGCGAATGTAAAACCAGCCGGTGAACTGCTGTGCAGAGTTCTGCGAAACGGGTTTTTATGCTGTTTTGAATTAGAAGAGCTGAAGCACTCCAGGAGAAATTCACATACAACAAATTACTAATTCCTCCAAGGAGTCCATGCAGTAGATATCTGCAATGTCTGTAATAGTACAGATAATCATGCACAGGCTTAGAAACACTGCCCTTTATCTTCAACTGTCTTCAAACAACTTTCTAATTTTGCATTTTTGCCTCCCTGTACCAGGAAATACAAACAAGTTTAAATGCTCACAGTGAACACATGTCTTCATTTGGCGGCCCGGTTACCCCAACAAGATCCTGCAGCTTGTGGAAACTCAGAGAGTAACCAGTTTTGTAGCACTGCATATGGAAAACCAGGCATGCAAAACTGGATGCTGGGCTGAAAATGTGGCGTGTCGGGGATAATGAACGAGACGGGAGGCAATTAACAGGAGAAAAGTGACAATCTGACAACATGCTCAATTAATGTAATCAGATTTCACATTCACTTCATGGATGTAGTAAATCAAAGCATAAGTAAGAACGATATGAACTTTTTAATATTAAAAACTATTCCCATAATATGCAAAGTCAGGGAATACCAGTAAATTTGTCTGTCTGTTGCCAATCATTAACTGATTTAGGATAGACCTTGTTGAGTAATTATATTTAATAAGAACTTGTCCATACAAGCTGCTATCAGATGTCATTTTATACAGTTTCAAACCAGATATAATGGCTGAGCTGCACACATCAACTCTCTGTAATACTGCACTGTCTTTTTATGGGAGAGGGGTGGGAAAATTCAAAACTGATTATTGTGTGGCTTCCTTTCAGACAGTTGTATTTGATCTAATTTGATTTATTGCTGCACATTTTGAATGAGCAGAAATGTCTTGAGGGGAAACGAGACTTGTTACAGTAATGTTCGCGTTAATATAATTTCACCTGCTTGCTTGGTGGGCTCCGCAGTTGGCTGTGTTCATCACTGTTTGGGAGTCTTCTGTATTAAAAAGCTCCTCTTTATCTATTTGCTCTCTCATAGGGATGTAATGAGATTCCCACACCCTCCACAAGTGGTGATTGTGTAACTAATCCATGCTGGCATAATAAAGTCTTCACCTAGATTACTAACATTGCTAAACATATATGCAGGACAAAGGCAGAAGCCTTTTTTTTTTTTTTTTTTTTGAGCAAAGCACAGCTGTAACTCACAGGCAATTTTTCTAGGTGGTCCTAGAAGATAGACGCGTTGAACCTCAAGGAGGGACTTTGGAGGTTAGAAGCTCCACTTCAGTTTTAGAGGGGCGTGTAAACATTTGGGTGCTAATATTACTTGCAGGCACAAAACCACAAACAATTCTCCTGATTGCTCAAGGGCTCCTGGGTCCCCAGTGTAACACAGCCTGCTCTTTCATGTACTGCCACTGCTTTTCTTCAGCTAGAAGACGTGGGGAGAAGAACCAGTGGCTTCTCTGTCACACTCTTTCTAAGAAAGGCATAAACACTTAAAAAAGCATAAGGAAATACATAAACAACCTATGCATGAAACTATCCACTCTGTCGTGAGGACTCAAGGCTCTTCTGCTCAGAAATTCAGAAATGAGTGTTTGGAGTCGGTTTTGCCACCCGTGTTGTGCACGATGGTTGGAAAGGGCCCTATCTGTGCACTTAATTGTTATGTTAAGCTTTGCTCCAGCAACAGTTTGCTTCTGGAATTTATTCACATCTATACTTATAGTCCTAACCCCACGAGCCAGGCCGATACAGGACAACACCCACCTTTAAGGTGTCTTGCCTCCGCACCCTGCTAGGTTTCTGTATGGCCTCATGTTCTGCTGCCAGTAGTACACTTTGTGTGTGCCTCCCAGATGATTCACACCATTCACTGTGCTGGGTGCTGAGTGAGGACAGCTCCATCTCCCCTTAAAACAGCCCCGCTAATGGGCACTGGGGCAGCGGCCATCACCCCTGTTCTCTCTGCACCTGGAAACAATAACCAAACCACTCAGTATAAATCCACCCCATTCTCAGGTGGATTTTCAGTGCAAAATGAGGCTTTCCTGCTCTATTTAACTAGGGTGAGTCTTGTTTTCTGGTATTACAAAGGCTTATTCTGGTTTTATTTGGAATCTTTGCTGGTTTCTGTATGCACGCTGTCTCCATGCACCTACAACAACGTGTGTTTGCCTTGCTAAGAGATATCTTAGCCGTGAACACCTTCTGATTTTCAGGATGAATTTACTTCTATCTACAACTGTTTTGGGGGCTGGTGTTCACATCTGACTTCATTGGGCCAGCACTGCTTTTGCTCTGGACGTTTTGTGTGTGGGGCTGCTCTCGGCGATGCAGCGTGTGTGCATGCCACACACAGACAACTGTGTTCATTTCTGATGGGCTGAAGAAATACCTCCTAAACTAGTTCTTGACATGTTAGGTGTTGGCCAGGGAAGTAATTTGTTCTTCTGACACTGGTTTGGATCTTCCTGTTGTGTTTGCTATTCACCATGAAATCTTCATGAGCAAAAGGGGCCAATTTGCATAAATTATAGGAATTTATTTCAACAAAGGGGGGAGAGAGAAAAAGTCTGAGGGGAAAAAAAAAGGATGTATTTTCTTATTCTCCTGACCTGCTTGGTGAAGTTTCTATTGAAACTTATCCTGTTACAGAGTAACTTTATTCTGTATTTTAGTATAGCCTGGTTGTATCCCATGAGTGGTCTGAACGAGAGCACATCTAAATCTTTGGGACCTTCACATTTCAGTCTCTATCTAGATGTGACATTTAACTTTCTCAACTGCGTTTGCACCCTGAGGCGCACAGAAAATGCAAATGCTTGGCCTTCAGAGAAGTCTGTGTCACTTGCATTCCCACCTCCATAGCTGCATGTGCCAGCACTGCCTGTGCAGGCTGGGCTGTGGCAGGGTGACAGTCACCTGGGTCACATATCCCCAAGTGACTCTGCCTCTCTTCACCTGCATGCTCGTTAGGGAATTGCTCTTATTACCTGGACCATAATCCCTCCCTGGGGGGATGCCTTGTGTACAAGATTATTTTCATTTGGCTACAGAAACTCCTTGTGCCTTTGGCTTCTAAGTCCTTATACCTAGAGGAAAAACCATCCGAAGCAAACATACCTCACTTGTAAGGTCCGGTAGAAAATACCTCACACCAAACGTTTGGAGGTAGTTATTGACCGAAGTTCAGTCAATACTTGTTTTGGAAGGCAACTGGGTTTGCTTTTTTGTTTGAAAAGCCATTTGGGGCTTGATCTGCCTCTACTGACTGGGCTGACTGATGTGCAGGGGGAAGCGAGCTGAATCTTCTGGGGTTTGGAGACGGGCTAAAGGCAGGTCTACAGCTGGCATCTCCTCTGTGACCTACCGTACAGCTCTCACAGGCTGATGGTTTCCCACATTTCTTCTCGTATTTCCTTCCTTTTGTTTCTCGTTTCCTCTTCCTTGCTTTCATCCTTTTTGGAAAGGCAATATCTGGCATTTGGACAGGTAAATGTTGTTTCAACAAGATAAATAGTTTTGCAGAAGATGCCTACTTTCTTCAAAAAAATCTTTGTTTTAACAGAGAAAGTGCAAATTGAAACAATTCAGCTGAAGATGCAAAAATAAGATTCTGTCCAAAAGCCTCTGAGTTTTCAGGGTGACTGTAAATTTTTGGGTGGTTGAAATTCCTGTAGAAGACGGGGGGGGGGGGGGGGAAACAAACATGTTTTCACTATTTCTAGTGATTCCACTATTTCACCTCAAGGGGGAAGCTGGGTTTATTGAAGTTATTTTTTCCACAGCAGTGGCTATTTGAGTCCTCTCGTTCCCCTTTTTCTTTTTCATGCTTTTTTTTTTTTTAAACCATATTAAAAATCTTTTAAAATTCCTTATCTTCCTCCCCTCTTTCCCTTTCTAAAATATTCAAATCTTGCTGTGATCTTACTATTCATAAAAGAAAGAAAAAAGAGACAGATGAAAACAATAATTTTCATCAAAGAAAACATTAAAAACTTTTTTTTTTTAAAGTGAAGTGTTTTGGAGAAAAAGGGGAAAAAATAAAAGCTGTACTTGAGCACTTCTTAAATGGTGTGTGTGGATTCAAGGGCTTCACATTTCATCAGCATCCTTAATGAGCTTGAGGTGCCTCTAATAAATCTCAGCCCTTTTAATGAATTCTTTATAGCTCTTAACTGCTTTAGATAGAGGTTGACGAGTGTAACCGGTAGCGCAAAATCTTGGCATGCAATAAGACGAACAGCCCCATCCTTTCCCTCTGGCATCCCATCTGAATTTTTGCAGCAGAGATAACCAAGAATCTGTCACTGCTATGAAGTTTGAAATTTAATTAGGAAACTAATAAAACAGCTCTCATATAGTACTGCAGTTGCCTAGGAGATATTATGTATTGTTTAAGAGCTTCTACCAATGGAGCAGGATTGCATGTGTTAGAGATCTGTTATTTGAGTGAAGAGGGTTTAAGATTGACTGCTTCTCTTTCGTAAACCATTTCCTAGTAGGGTTAATAATTTACTGGAAAGAAATATTGGTACTCCTTGAATGAGCCATTTATACACCACTGAGGAGCAGAGACTGAGATTAGTTTCAAATACCACTCACTTCAGAAAGAGATTGGGGGCTCTGTCTCTCCCTCTTCCCTTACAGTTTCCATTCTCAGTTGGATACTCAATGAAAAAGAGCCCTTTTTTTTTTTTTTTTTAATTTGTAACCCCAGTGCTCTGGAAATAATCCCAGCACAGTTAGAGCTCTCCTCTTAGGGCTTTTCAGAGTCAAAAACTGGGATAAGTTGTCTCAGCTGTAGTGGAGGAGCCATAGGATTGTGAGGGTAGAATCAGATTAGATTCCTCATGATGGATCTTGCTGTAAGGTCTGCCCCGAGTAAATGCTTGGTGTGTTACGTCCAGACAAACTCTTCTTGACTCAATGGAAGTTCTACAACTGATTTCAAGTAAGGGAGTTTTGGTTTGGTACAATTAGTTTCAATGAATTATCATAGCTAGTAGACTATATTTTATTTTGTTGGTATACCCTATAAAACGTAGTCCTATTGAGTAATCTATAAGTATGCAGCTACTGTATGCAGATAGTACTAGAATTCATAAGAAAATGGCTTTATTGTACCTAAAGACCATTTAAGATTTCAAATCTTTTTCCCATAGATCATCAGAAAACCACTAAACTTTGTTTAATTTTTTTTTTCAATAAGTCAACTTATATTTCAAAATGAATAGTTTCTTCAAATAAAACTTTTTTGTTTTTGTTGTTATGAAAATGCCAAGGAAAGCTTCTCTGACCATTTCAAAACCATTGTTTTTGGAAGAATAATTGAAATTCAAAAAATCTACTGAAACTGTCCCACCCCTCCAAACTATATCTGTTTGGGCAAAGCAGCATATTCCCGCAACAAAAAGAAACCACATTAAAAGTATTGACCAAGTCTATTTAATATTTATTGCTCTTTGATAACTGAAGGGAATATGAAAATCTTCTCAGCAAGGCGCCATGAGAAGGATTTTCTTGGAGAGCAGTTTCACTGAGAAAATTGTGGCTCCATTATGATTTTCTCAGCTGAGGACCTGGCCTTTTGCCCCCTCAGTAAATGAACATCAGTGAGTTTTTTGTACTTCCTGGAAGCTCCTGGTAAGGGGATTTTATTGTTCAAGGCTGCAGATAGCACACTAAGCTGAAATGGAGACAGTTGTTTTCCCAAAGCGCTCGGATTGCAGTAGTCTGCAGAGAGGGTGGTATATGGGTTTGTGCAATAGCGTGATTGTTGGAGCCATCCAGTGACAGATGTAGTTAAACTGATTTATTATCAACATAAAGGGTGTTCAATAATAATACAACAATGATGAATCCTCACTTTCTGCTGAAAGGCAGCAACTCATGGCCTGTGGCAGGCAGATGACTGAACTTGTAAGATGAATTCTACAGACTTCAGCTCAACAAAATCAAAATGTTTATCCTTTAAAAATAAGAGATCTTCAGCCTAATTCCAGTCCTCGAGAGTAAAACACTCTGAAGTCAATCATATTTTCACAACAGCTCGTAGCCTTGTCTTAACGACTGATAACAAATGTCTCAGCAGCAGTGTTTGTGGAGCAGCAAGCATCTTTATCTGGCTGTGACACGGGTGGGGAGGCAGGACTCTGCTGTTAGATCTGTTGTTGTCTTTGCCGAAGTGTCAAGTGAGTCATTTCACCTTGATGAACAATAGTGACCTCATTAGGGTTTTGTGAGCCACAACTGACTAATGAATGTGGTGCTGAGCTCCTTCCACAAGGTAGCGAGTTCCCTTGAGCCAAGCAGTTGGTGAAATTATATCCGTGAGCATCTGACATATCGGGCAAACTGCGCTCAGCCGATGGCGGAGTCCGACCAACAACACATCATTAAGACTTTCTTATGGTTAGGAATGAGTTGCATGGACTGAAATGGTTTTCCTGCAGGCTGAATGGCTCTTGGGAATGTTATTTGGTTATGGAGCTTGCTGCCTCTCAGTTATGGGTTTGAATCCAGCCTTAAGTTACTGAAAAATTATTACACCTTATCCCTACTGGAAGGGCTGTGCTCCAAATGGGATGTCCATAGTGTGCCTGAAAGTCATATTTTGTGCACAGAATATGGGGTGCAGCCATTCAGAAGCACGAATGAATAAGAATGTGCCACAGGCATCACCTAGGAGGGGAACACCTTGGAGTAAGGATAGGGTTAAACTTCCATCTCTGTGGTATAATTACTGAGAGAAATGGGCTGCTTGTAATTATGATGATATTAAACCTGATAAAATTTTTGGGCCAGATTTTTTCCTCATTTATACTGGTATGAATCAGGAGACTGAGAGGAGACCTTGGCCAAATGGAGTTCTTCAGATAAACCTCAGGCTAAATGAGATTGAAATCTTTCACTCCCATGATACCCCTTCAAACAGCTTGTTTGCTCTTCTGTTAGAGGCCAGGTATATTTATGGTGCAAACTATACAAAGATTACTGCTGTTAATTAACTATGTTCTAAACTTCTTCATCTCATCCTCTTCAGGAGCACTAAAATAATTTACATACAAAAACAATAGCGTTGAAAAAGTTTCCATCTGTTTTTTATCTTTTCCAAGAAATTTTCAGATGTTGGCCCTTTTCCCAGCAGACCATCTCCCCAAGGAAGCATATCTTGACCAAGATGCCTTCCCAAACTGTGCTAATGAAGGTGGTTCTATGTGAGTCACAGGGACTTTCCTCTTCTTTCGTGAGATATGAGCGATGCTCTTTGGGGAGGAAAACAAAAAAATAAGTGTTTGTAGTCAGGAGAAAGCATGACAACCTATAAGTGTCACCTGATTTTAGCTGATGCAGACAGAGCTATATAGGGGCTAGACAATCAGGTGATGTAAATCATGCAACTCCATTGACTTGCTGATGAGCTGTCCTTAAAAATTCCACGTATAAAGTCAGCATATGACATCAGTAAATCTGGTATAGCATCATGGCTTTGAATGCAAACCATTTCTAACACTGAACAGATTCAAAAGCAAAAGGAAAAGGTATTTATGAAAGAATTACAAGCAAAATCTAAATAAACAAACTTATTTATTTGCAATGCATAATTTCAGCAGTTTTATTTATAATGATTCCTTGGTTCTGTTACAGATAAAAGCTGTTATACAATATGTTATCTCAATGACTATCTAGCAATCATTCTTAATTTTATTTACTTAAATACTTGCAAGCTTTCTTAGCACGTACAGCTACAAAGTAATGAGAATTTTGATTGCTAAGCGTAACTTCTCTAAATCACTGTTCTCATAGCAGAAGTTCTAAAGAAGAAATAAAAATAGGAAGGTCTTCTACAGCAGGCCTCTCCACTCCTGAACTCTCCTCTCAAGTGGAAAAAAAAGAATAAACTCCTATTTTTGTACATTCTGTACACTTTACACATCACCAGCAATGTTGCAAGAAATTAACAATGAAATTAATGGTGTTAAATTCATAACAACAGCAACCAAAAACACATCCCACAATGATGAAAAATTGGCCTGTGCCAAATATAATAAAATTTCTAAAATTTGGCTGTTCCAAAGAAAGGAGAAGAAACTCCTTGTGAAGAAGGGAATACGCTTTTCTGTGGAGATGGCAACAGAAGCTGACATCATAGCAGTTTTGCTGATCCCCTGTTACACTGACTCCAGGTTTCTGTGGCTTTCCCAAATTCAGAATGTGTCCATACAGCTGTGGGTCCTGTTCAGGTCAAAACTGGAAAGCAACTGACTCCAGTGACAAACTTGGTGTCTGAGAGCATGTGAATATCACAAGAGTAACTGATATTGCAAAATTTTTATTATCTGGGGCACAAAAAGCCCCAAAAATGCAGCTCATGGGATTTTGCCATTCCTGCTGCAAACTCCCCTGGTAGCATTTTGTTGCAGTCGCAAGCAAAAAGCCCTCACTGTCTCAGAGATGTGGGCAGCAACTTTTTAGTCTTTAAGATATTTTTGAGTAAATAAATACTTCACTTATTCTCCAGCTCCCTGAAGAATTACCTTATGGCTCCTTCTCCCTACAGACTGCTGTTTTGAATCTTTTATTTTAGTCTCCCATGCCAAGAAGATAAGAATTGTCTTTTGGAGTTGTGTGTTCTCCTCTGATGCATCGAGGCAGTTTGGAAGTCATTTCTTGAGTCTCATTTGGTCCCAGATAGGTGCTCAAGCCAGGCACAGAGCCCATGGTGCAGGGAAGTGGTGCCAAGGGGGCAATGCATCCCTGTGTCCTGTGGGATGCAGCCCCCTGCCCAGACTCATCCTGCTGCAGTCTGGCAGGACTGAGTCCTCCTCCTGTAGCTCAGCACGGGGCTGCCCCTGGCAACGTGCAAGTTGAGCTTTTCAGCATTTTGGTAAATGGCTATCAAAAAGTTGTGTTCCCCCCAGGTAGGATGCAATTGCTGCCTGGGAAGCAGCGTTAGATGCAAGGACAGTAGAAACAGAAAAGTCCTGCGTGCACTTTCTGCTGTCTTCATTGCAACCAGATTTCACCAAGCTTTACACCTCTGGGTAGAAAAACAGAACGGTGTGCGACAAGGCAGGAATTGATTTTGCCCTGTATAAAAATGGTTGGGTTTTGCTTGCTCTGGTGCCACTCAGATTTATCTGTGATTTGTGGATCTGAACTGGCCTTCTGGGTTAAAGACAACACCGGAGCAAAGAGCAGCAGCCCAGCCCACAGCTGAGCCTCCTTGTTCTCCTCCTGCATCTTTGTCATGGAGCTGAGGTGGCGAGCAGCACCTGCCTCCTGCCCCTGCTGAGCCCCTGGCTGCCAACAACACTGCATGCCCCAGGCCAGGATGCTCTGGGAAATGGGCATCTCTGCTTCCTCCACCTGGGCGTTAGATGACCCCGACACAGACGAGGACGGTGGCAGGAGGAAAAGGACTTTGTTCCTCGCCTCCATTTGAACTAACAATTCACATCGCCCTGCTATTTTCACACAAAAGGGTATTTGGTAATTTTGTATTCTATAACAATGAGTCTGGTATTTCCGTAGCGATGCATATTGTTATAATCTCTCTCTGCTTTGTTTCCTCGACATATTTTTTTATTAAAAAGTCTTCCCAGTCTTAAATAAGTACAGAATAAGTGTGGTCATTCTGGGAACATGAGAGGCCTGATTATCTGACCATCAAAGCCTATGCTGTAAACAGGATACTAGTAAACAGGAACTGAACCCCATATGGAGAGTTTGTGGTTTTCTTCAGCCTCTGTTTGTTATGTCTTACATCCTGTTAATTATAGAAAAAGAGCTGGAAAGTTGGAAATAATCTTTTCTCCAGATTATTTCCAGCTTCCCTCAGATAGAAGAAAATGCAGTATAGCACTGTCTTACCTTGCTTCCTTCAGATGTAAAGCATTAAGACAATTCATTCCAAGGGGATCACTTTTCAAGGGGATTATGAGTAGATTTTTTTTTTTAATTACAGAATGAAAATTAAGATCTTATATCATCTTATTCAGGGAATCCTTCTTTTAATTTTAGCAGCACTTTTTAGTGTATTGTTTGGAGTTTGAGACCTTTTGCTGCCTTTTTAGAGATTTGTATGATTGCTTTAATTCTGGGTAGGTGCAATTTGGAACAAAAACAAATGACAGAATCTACTTTAAACTCATGTTTTTCAAGATATTTATTCTGTTAAGAGCTTTTGCTGGTAGTGTGCCTCTTCTAGCCTGCTGGGATCACTTGCTTAGCTGCAGCGGGTTGTGCATGCATCTGAGAGGCTTCTTCAGAGCTGGGCAGAGCAGAGAGCTAAGCCTAATTCCCGCTGCTCGTTCTTTACCTTTGCTTTCTATGAATGATTGCCCATTTTTCCAATGCGATTCAGTCCAAATTTCCAATGTTGACAAAATGATTCAGAAGCAAAACACTGGAAAGCTTTGTCCCTGAAGTCCTGCATTTTGCGGTACATTCCTGTTTTTTCTTAACAACCTGCTTTGGAGTTCTGGTGCCCGAGGGAGCTGTCTCGGAGGACAGTATAAGAGGTTTTGCTTTGTTTAGACCCACTCTTATCGGATTAGGTTTTGGTTTTGCAAAACAAAAAGCCAAAATCTATTTGATTCAAGGTTCCATGTTATCTGTGATGAATTGACAGTGCCAGCCACTGCTGATGTTTCTTAGACAGCCCTGAACTGGCGACCACAAATAAATCTCCTGTTATGTTATTTTTCAGCTCTCTACTCTCAACACTGTTTCTTTAAACAGCTCTCTGATGCTAACCATCTGCTCCAAATTGCTGCATTACTCTTCAGCTCCGTAAGGCCAAGTCTCATGCGCTCTACCCCCAGCAGCAGGCTCAGCATCCAGGCTCAAGCTGAGTCCTCCCTCCGTGACACAGAGCCCCAGCTGCTCTCATCCTGATAGATGGGAGGAAGACGGGAAGATCTCTTCTGCCCCACATCCCCAGGCTCGAGGCCTTGTAGCACCTCCAGTCCCAGGGCTGCTGTTGGGACAGGAAGATTCTTTCAGGATTATGGGATCACCAGAAAGAAAGGGCTGCCTCCGAACGAGATGGGTGGGATGTTATAAAAAACACTTGGTTCTGGCATAACTCTGCTCCCATTAAACTCAAGGAATAAAACTTCTACCAACTTTACCAGGAGCAGAGTGCGGCTAGTGAGAGCTTTTGAAGATCCCACTGTATAGCTGCACCCACTTTATGTATCCATTTTAATGACATGATTAATAAAATACCAATGGAGCTCCAAACAGTTCTGTGTTCGTTTTCCAAAGCAGTTTGACTCATCCATAATCATAACCAGACTTCCAATTACACTGGATTTTAATTGTTCTTCTTTAAGGATAATTATTAGTACTCTGAAAAAAATTACTGTGAGTAGCTGGTGATGAGTAGGAATAGGCATCCTCGCTTCTCTCAGTCTGTTCTGTCATTTGAGTTATGAGGAATGTAATCGGATATGTGACACCCAGACGGAGCGTGGTTTCCAGGATCTGAGAGTGCTCTGTTTCAGTTAATGTGTTAATTTGGGCTCCATCTTCTCATTTGTTCTGCTTTGATCTATCATTTCATAAAGCTAAAGCACCAGATTAAGTGTGTGTGCTTGATTTATGTGCAAGACTGCATTTGCATACACATTAATATTTTTAAAGTTTTGGTCCAAATTTCTGCAAGCCATGGTATGGAGTAATACGAGCTGTAATTTCACACTGCATGGCAACGACTGGTGGGAATAAAATTGTCCTGCAATTTGGCCATCTTCACATACCAGCAGCTATTTTCCATTTGGAAATTTTGAATATTGCCAATTGAAATATATCTGTAAGCAAGCTGTAAGGCGAGGCATTGCAGGAGCTGAAGGGCATGGAGCAGGAGGCTGAACCTCATGCTCGCCCTATCTGGATTTTAAAGAACTGAGATTAAAGTATCAGCAAGAGGGACTTATTCTTTCTGCCTGAGAAGTAAAGAAAAACCCAGGAACTTGATCGCGCAGAAGATTTTCACATGAGTGCTTAGAAAGAAAAATCCTGACTGGGAGAACAGTTAGGACCGAATTTTCTCATGTGCTGTCTGAGAGGTTAAATTTGCTTTTGTGCACAGCACAGGGCTGCTTTTTGGTGTGGTGGTATTTATATTCACCTAGTTAAAATGCCAGTGCCAGGATCCCGCTGCCATTTATCCGTAAGCACAGATTATACATGTGTAAGGAGGGTGTCATTCTGACAAGCTGGGTCTTTAAACTTTCACGGCTTTGGAAAGTTAAAGAGTTTTTTTTCCTTTGACACCTAGCCCAAGGGGGTTAGTAGAGCTGCTAAGAAATGATTGAACTTTTGTAATAATTTCTTTTTGAAATTCACGCTGGATCCTTTGAGACATAAGGTAATACCATAATGTGAATATAATCATATAATCCTTTTAGTTTTATTATAGTAATTATTGGAATTAGAACAGTATTGTTTTAATAATACTGTTTTTCTTCAAAGTGCTCCACAAGCTCCATATTATAATTCGTTTTATTTTAAAAAAGGCTCCCGGGGGAAATGCTGATTTTTAGAAACGTGCACTTGGAAAATATCTGTTGCAGTGCTACTTCCACACATGATGGTGAAATTTAGGAAAGTTTCAGGAAAAAAAAAGGTCAGGATACTAGCCTACCACTCTGCCAAACATCTCAGCCGGTACAGCAGAGGGGTGAAGGGCTCTGGGTCAGCCTCTGCTCTGCAGCCCTCAGCTGGGGACCTGGGACTTTACACTTTGGTTGTGCTCCCTGAGCTATCAGATAAGCCGGATCTCCCCTTCTGCAGCTGGAAATGTTTGGCTTTGTTCTTTGCTAGAATTAAAAGCTCTGCTTGGGTTAGTTTGATTTCTGGTTGACCGGCTGACTGCAGCGAGGCTGGTTTGTGTTTGGTCGGGAGGATCTCTGCCCCGTCACTGCTGGGGCTTTGCACGTCACGCTGGGGAGGTTTGCCGAGTGGGAAGACTTTCCCCTTTCCTAGAAGTGGTCGATAACTGGATTTGCCTGCCAAAGTCTAGGATTTTATTCAGAAGAAAGATCATCTTAAACGTAAAATTGATGTCCTCTGCCCTCTGATGGTTACTGATTTGAACATGTCTGGTTCGTGGCCTGGCTCACCCATGGATCTGAAGTTTTGTAGACCCCTGGCTCGCTCAGGGCTACCAGCCTTTATCAGATCTGGACTCAAACCCAGAGGCAGCTGGGTTGGAGAGCTACCCGCTCAGTCAGAAGACGTCGCTTTCCTTCCATGTCCTTTTAGCTTCATAAATGTGTAGCACAATTTTGCCTCCTTTTAGCTTGTCAGAATAATCTAATCCAGACATTTCTGATTTAAATTAGAGCCTTTTCCAACTAACAAACTTTCAGAACCGCCTCTCCTTCTAATCCCTTCTTATTTATTTATTTTTATATATCTTGTCTTGACAAATTATGTTGCTTCATGTCATCTCAAACGATGTGGTATAAAATTAAAAGAAAAGCCACTTTGTAATGTATCAAAATGTTATTAAAAAACCCCCCAAACGTTTCTCGTTTTTGCTCACAACTAATCCCAAGTGGCAGCGGACTGTGAGGTTTTCTGTGAATGCATTTACAATAGGAGCCAACCACACATTTCACTGAATCAACAGGCTTGTCTTGAGATATTTATGACATGATTGTTGAAACTTCTGTTTAGTCAGCCATCCCCAGGAAAGACGGCGTTTTTGATAGTGCCTGAAGGCATTAGGCACACGTTGTCAAAAGGGTCTTCAAAACACCTGAAAGCCCACTGAAAACAGCTTGGGTAGCTCAGTTAGGGTCTTGCAAATACAGTGCCGGGTTCCCACTGTGAAGGGATGGAAATGGGATGTGTAACACCCCCACCAGCTGGAGACAGCGGCAGCACAGCTCTCTTCGCCATCACCAGCAGCGACAGAGCAGCAACAATCCCATTTTGTCACAGGGACTGAGACACTGCCCTTAGCTCTGGATGTGTCACCTATAAAAACTAAACTAAACTACAACCATTGTCTGTCTGCATGGCTTAGGGGCTGACTTTCTGTCACTCCCAAGGGGGGTGCTGCCCTTCGGTTCCCCCAGGGAAGGCAGGTTGCCTCTGAGCTGCGACTCTGGCTCGCTTCTGGTGGAGGACTACATGCCAGTTAGCAAGCATCCCATTGCTCTGCATAATGTTTGTAGCCCAAGTTAACTCCAGGGCAAGCAGGAGCTCTTTCTGTACGTGGGGCTCCATCTGTAAGACCCCTGAGGAGTGTTAGCAGCAGACCCTGTTCCCCGTGGATGGAGAGCAGAGGCTTCTTCTGCAGTGGCTGCATTGGGGGACCGTGCTGCCAGGCTGAAGCCGACCTTGGTCCCGGCTCCCCAGCCACCGCCTCTTACCACAACCCCTCCGAGTGTCATCTGAACTATTCTTCCAACTAGAGCCAGACTGCTTCATCATGTCCTCGGTATGAAAAAACTTGCGAAGGGGGCAACCTTTGATCCCTAAAAGCTTTCAGAAGTGTTAATTCCATGTCTGGAATATTGTCACGAAGCGGCCGAATTCCAGTGCGCAGAAGAGCACAGGCTGCACCCGGGGGGGTGAACGCAGCCTGCTCAAAGCTGTGCCATGTGGAGAAGGGCACTTCTCGCTAGGCTTTGTGTTTGGGCTTTTATGATGCTTTTAATATGAGAGACTCTTATCATGGTTCATTTGCTTCCATGCTTGTGGTTTTGCCACTGGGGAGCAATTATAGGATCCTGTGATTCATGCTCAGGGAAGAGCTGAAGTTTAGATGGTGAATTATGTGGCTATTTTTTGATGGACTTTTGTTGGTATCGAGCTAGAAGATGTTAAAGCACTTTGGTCCAATTAAGCTGATGATTATCTTGTGCATGGCCACACGGCGTATTTTGTTAGCTACGCTCCTTGACTGTTTGGAAAGGAAATACCGATAGAAATTTAAACACAAGCTGTTAATGATTTGCCTTTGCTACAATAAAGGCAGGCTCTTAATTAAGATCTACTATGATTTTTTCCAGTGTTTTATTATTTGCTTTGAGTTTCCAGAATGTCTATGCTCTAACCGTTTCATTTTGTTTCCTTTTTTGTCCCACCAGTATTGATGTCACTTGGAGATTTGATTGTCAACATCATAAAAACAGCACCAGAAAAAGCCACAAGATATTGCATAAAGCCCAGAATGACTGAAAGTTGGTGGACTTTTTCAGGAGATACATTTTTTCACTGGTGAGTAGGTGGAGCCATTTTATTTTTCTCCATTGCAGTCTAGAACAATTCAAGCTTCTGAGACTCGTATTTTGATGTCATTGATCATCTTGCTGGAACAATGCAGCAGAGTTTCTCCCCAGTGTCAAAATTGTGAATTATATATGTTTCATATTCCATCATTAATTAGGAACAGTTTTCTTCCATTTAAATAATTTTATTTCTTGAGGTGGGAAGAGGATTTCTTTGACTGATCATCCTTCATTAAATTAGCCGTAGAAATGGTTTGCATCTTCTGAGGTTGAATGTAAATCTAAGCAAAACACTCATTGCAAAGTCTGAAACTGGGCAAAACTTTTTGCAGCCCTGAGGCTCAGATGAAGTCTGGAGTGATGGTCAGAAGAGTCCTCAAATGAAGGGAAAGAAGGAATTTTAAGGAAAAAAACAAAAACAAACACGTGTGAATGTTTGTTCTCTTCTCAAACATTTGAGGGGTTTGAAAATTGCACCCAAAGTGGAACGTTAAGTTCAACCTCAACTTTGGGCAAGAATTTGGAATCCCTTTGTAGTATTTTAGTGATGTAAAGTGTGCGGAGAAGTGCTGCAGCCAGCCCTTGTGGGAGCAGATCACCCCGTGGGGAGGTTTGTGCACAGCTCCTCTGCTGCAGGACAGCTGCAGAGCAACACCAGAGTGGGGCGTCTGAGCCATTGTCCTGGCTGGGACTGGCTCTGAAAATTAGGGGGTGAGAATTACCTTCTCCGTGCTTCCTCCTCTTTCTCACCAATGTTTCTACAATAAGCACTGATCAGATGCAGAACAGCTTCAGAACAAGTTTTTTTTTTTCCTCTGTCAATTGTCCTTCTGTGAAAAACAGCCCTCCTACAGACGGTCGTCTGCCTGATGCATTCACTGATAGCACACAAGTAGCACTTCTGGGATCATTAACTGAATTAAGCTGAATACCATATTTTCACCTGGTATATTCAGATTTCTTAGTGGAGCTTTTTGGGTTGTTAGCCTTCTGCCACCTTAATCTCCTTAAGACATGAGAGAGCTGTACAGGGAGAAATACATGCTCCAAAAGGGGATCTCTGCCCTGCGGACATAGGTTCCCAAACCATTACACAATCAAAAGCATCTGACTCAGACAGTGATGGGTCTTGGACAGGAGCAATTAACCCAAAATAAATTATCCATTGTGAACAGTATACATAACACGATTTCACACAGTGTGTCTCACTTTGATAATATTCCTCCACAAATTTACATGACACAAGGAGAAAAGAAAAGGAGGGATGTTTCTGTTTTGGTTTGGGTTCTCCGCAGCTGAAAAGGAGTTTGTTTCTTTTCCAAGAAATTCAACCTTACTCTTACGCTTACTCTAACCAGATGGCACATCGTCATTGGTTTGAAATGCTGCTCCTTGAAATAATTCTGGAGTCTTAAAACTCACAGGAAAATCTCTCTCCCTTGTTTTTTTCTTTTTTTTTTTCTTTCTTTTTTTTTTTTTTCATAGCTAGAGGGGAAAACTGTTTCCAGAACAGCTCCAGGTTCGATGCAGACCGGGTCACTGCAGTTTGACCCAATCTGGGAAGCTGTGGACCGTGACTGTGACTGGCAACCCCATCTCCTGGAGGTGCGGGTTCCCCAGAGAGGCAGTGTGTGATGTTCTGGGGATGTGAAACGGGTACTACGTGTGATGCTCTCAAACACGTTCTGCTGTTGGACTCTTTCCTTCATGGCCTATGTAAACAAACAACAGATTAGGGGGCACTGGAGCCTGATCTGGCTGCAGTTTCTGTTATAAAAAAAAATAAAAGGATAAACTGTCCACAGCAAAACATGTTATGGAAATCTAGTTTTTAGGCAACAAAAGGCATGGATAGCTGATCAAGACTGGGGATGAGAAAGAAGCAGAAAAGAAGCAGTTGTAGTGATATGCCTTGATTTTATATGCTTTCTAGGGGACAAAGCGTAGTCAGTCCCAGCCACCTGACATCCTACCACTGAGCAGGGATGTTTGATTTCCACCAAAGGAGCTTGGATTTAAGAGGATTTCTGTTACTGTTTAAAAGTGAGAAGCCAGACCTGTGGCCTGGCATTTGGTGGGCAGCAGCAGGGAGGCTGGGCTCCTGGAGAGGATGGTGAGAGGGGGACCTTCAGTTCCTCCAGGTTCTCCCCCTCTTCAGCAGTGTTGACTTGGTCTTTCCCTGACTTAGGTTCATCCAGATATTTGTCAGACAAGCTTCAAAAGAGCAAAGCAGAAAGGCTGTCATTTCCATTTAACACAAAAGAGCTGTTTTCCCAGGTATCATCCTAGTGCCTATCCTAAAACTGTATAAAACATTCTGTCAGTTACAGAATATACACAAATAAAATATACACACGGGGTTTAGGAGGATGAAATCCAGATGGAAGGTTGTTTTCTCAACAGCAAACATGGGCCAAACCCTAATGTGCTGCAGACTGGCACGGCTGCCCGAGGACAATGCCAGTTTGCTGCAGGAGAGCCCAGGCACATTTTCCTCCACATTTTCCTCTCCAGGCTGCACTCCTGCTGCCTGAGCTGCATGCCGGCGTACACAGGCTTCAGCTCTCCTTTACAATTACCTCCGTGGCTGCAGCGAGCTCACAGCGGCTGCGATTTCATCCACCTGAATGTGATTCTGGGGACATGAGTTGGGGCAGCAGCGTGAACACAACTTGTGTTTATCCCCTGGGCTGTGAGTCCAGCAGCTGCTCCTATTAGGAAGATTTGCATATGGCCTTGGCACAGTTTTAAATGAATCAACTGTTCTTCATGGGTGGGGACAGAAAATCTGTCTCCTTTGGACTTGCAGTCATAGCTGTAACATTAAGCCTGCGTTTGGGGTGCAGGCAAAAATTTGATTAAAGAAATAATAATCTTTCAAAATTAGAGTTTTTAAAGTAATTAAAAACAGAAAATAAGCGGTGTGAGAAGATGAGGAAAGAGTACATGTATGTATTCATAGTCATCTAAATATAAAACTTAGTTTTGAATGCTAATCTCTGCCTCTCCCCGTCCTCTCACGTCCCCTGCCAACAGGGCAGCATACGCCTAGAGAAGGAACACATCTGGCAGGTAGAGTCAGCCTCGGTAATTCCCATCACACAACGGGAAAGGCTTGTTGCTTACTGTATAACATCTCATTTCTGTGCAGGTCCTGTTGGTCAGGGCAGGAGAGAGGGAGCTGGGAGGAGAGCTTTCTGACATTGCACGTGCCGGATGGCAAGCCCTTTTGGGTCATTCCCCAAGGATTTTATGTTCCCTTAGTTTTGGTTTCAGTGGCAGTTTGGCACATATATAGCAATAGGATATTTAAATGCAACTGTGTCTGGCCTTTCTGTTTTGAAAAGGTAGGACTTAGAAGGGATAGATGTCTCCAAAGCTTGGGGAAGGTGAGCAGGGGATGCCTCTTCCAACAAAGCAGCAAACCAAAGGAAGTGAGGAGAAGGCAGAGTCAGAGGCAGGAAAACCAGAATCTTTTTAGCATGCTCTGTATTTAAACTCCCTGCTAGGAGACATGGAGAGGGCTAAGAGTTTAGGAGGGTTCTAAATTCCGGGAAGAAAAATCCATCCAGCGGTGTTACAGACAGTAATAGTAAAGTGCCTGGGAGTGCCCCATGGAGCTCGGGTGGCTGAGCACAGTGCAGGGAAGCGTTGTGCCACACCTGCTGCTGCTCGCTGGGCAGCCGCTACCCCTCCACACCTTCATCCAGGGTGGCTGCAGCCAGCCCCAGTGCTCTTACGGAGCCCAAACAGATATTTCACAAGGCAGCTTTGAGATGTGATTAATGCGGACAAATCACTTTGAAATTTTGGGATGAAAGGGGCTGCAGAGCTGCTAAGTCTAGCCCCAAACTTGCTTCGTGCGATGCGAAAGCGATAACTGAGTTGACAAAACTCATTAAGCGCAGCACCTTTATCGTCTGCTGTAATCTGGAAAATGTTGCAACACAAAATGTTGGCCAGCTACCAGCACATCATCATCCCATTTCAGTTACAGAACAGCGACACGGTGATAAGCTCCTACTTGTTCGGCATCGAGGGCTCCTGGGATGATGTGTTGGGAAATTCCCCACCGGGTACCGAAGGTTTTACTTGACAGCCTCGTGCTGGACCGGGGAGGATTGGAGCTGCCCCCACCGGTGGCTGTGGTGCTGGCAGCTCAGGGGGCAAAGGCTCCGGCAGGGCTCCAACAAGCAGTGATAGACGTGGGCAGCAGTTGCAAAAAGCCGCTCTGAAAAATGCTGTACAGATTTCACAATTAGGACACGTGTCAGTCTTACCGGGATTAAGATGAGCCCGGTCCTTCTCATACAGCTGATCTCCACTGGAAGGACGTGAGAGCTGTTTTTCTGGTTTTGTTGTTACAAGCAGAGATAATTAAGGTTTGGAGCAGGAACGTTTTATTTTGGCGGACAAAGAGATGGAAGAAGCTTTTGGCATGGTGATAGCATTTCGGAAACACTTTGTGAGAGTCCAGAGTCTGGCTGCTGCCTGGAATAGAGAAAAACTAGTTAGGTTTTGGGGGGTGGGGGGGGTTCCCCTATATTTTCTTATAGTAAAATAAATTCAGTGTCTGAGCAAAACAGTCCATGCGGTCTATTGTTGGGTTCATAGGGAAATGTAACAAACAGTATTTTCAAGTGGTTTTGTATTCCAGTGAGACTATTTCACAAGCTTGTTCTTAGCACTTATGGAACCCTTTATATTTTCAGAGCTCCTGAAAACAACAAGCTTGCTAAAAAAATACAAGCGCTATTTTTAGTGCTGTAATGTCTAAAATAATAGCACATTGACAGGAACTTCATCCATTTCAATAGGATGCCACAGCGCTGGGCGGTTTATGGTCCTGCTCCAGTTCCCAACCGGCTGGGCTCAGACAGCCGAGCTGGGCTCGCCGCGACCCAGCCTGGGTGGGCACATTGTTCGGGCTGGCCGGCCCCGCCGCTGAGCCGCCTGGGCTGTAGCAATCTCTTCACCCTCTGCTGAAACGCAGCCCCCTCTGCGATAAAACCTGGCCCTTCTTCAACACCACCACAAGTCCACAGCTCCTGCTTTCTAGCGGGAAGCCTGAGCTTGGAAAAAACGCCTTTTCGGCTGGAGCACCCCTCCCTGCTTGCTAATTTTTGACCCTCTCCTTGATTACTCAGTGAAATCTCCCAGCTGTTATTCTTCCCATCCCTGCATTCCTTTCCCAGCATTTTATGACAGCTCAGGGGGCTCTCTGCGAGCACTGAGCACCTCCTTTGGCATAAAGGCGAGGAGCGGGGCAGAGGTGCCAGCCCCAGCCAGCAGCTCTTGGAGCCAGCCATCCGAGCTGCCCCCGAGCAGCCCATCCCTTCTCACTGTAACCCTGGTGTTTCTCCCAAAATGTAACATGAATCCGAGAGCAGCTTTGTTGAACTATAATCTGGGTCAACAGTGTTTGGTAGGTTGAAAGGTCACACTGAAACCCCATCTGTTTTAGCTCTCCATTGGAACCATGAAAGTACTTTAAACTTGAGATGTTCTGTAGCATTCCTAAATTATCAGTAATGTGTAGTGACACCAAGAACTGTGGTCTAGAAATGCCGTGTCTCTGTCTCTCTCCTTTTTTTTTTTTGATCTAACTGGGAGAAGCATCAGATTTAGGAAGTAAATTCAAATCAGCTGGACACAGGTCAGTGGCTGTGTGTGGAGAGGGACGGGACGGTAGGTGCCTCTGGCCCATAAAAAGCCTGTCCTACTGAGATCTGGCTCCAGGGCTTATTAAATACCAGCCATTTTTGACTAGTAAAAGACCAAACAAAATGTGCTTTTTCTCCTTTGATAATTAAATTCAGCCTGACGTGAGGGGTATCATTTATATAAACACTTGCTTTTATGCATGTGCTGTCCTAAGAGATTAGCACACTCGCACGCTCACTTTTAAGGCTGTTTTGCTTTCAGGTGGGAGCGAATGTAACCCCCAGACTGTGGGAAGACCCAGAGTGTCAGGGAGGCCAGGGCACATCTGCCTTTCTTCTCTTGCTTGGGCTCCAGCCAGCTCTTTTCAGAATCTGCCCTGGAAGAGGTCGGCACCGCTGGTTCCCACTGCTCCTCGGCCCAGGTCCAGAGCTCTCGTGAACCCCTTCCAACGCTGTCAATGTCTGCGTGCGCCAGGGACCCCTTGTTCAGCGGCTTAATTCTGGAGCATAAAGAAACAAGCTCACGTGGGAGGAAGGTCAGAGCACTGATGCTTTTATTTTACTCCAGGGGCAAACGTAGATGAGGTCTCAGTATCTCTGAGCGGTTGGTTTGTTTTACCCATTTTACATCACGGTGTTAAGGCAATCAGGGCTGTGCTTGGTCTCTGCTGTAACAGGGGAGTGGCCAAGGCTGCAGCTGTAGGAGTTGCTTTTTCTGTTAACATGAGGGAATCAAACAGCTTTAACTTCAACAGCATTTCATAGTTTCCTCAATGCCTCTGCTGCATGGTGTAAGGCACAACTGAATTACAGGTGATTCACCCTATAAGAGTGACCCTGGCTGCGCTCAGGGGAGAAGAGTGTGCCCCAGCCTTCCTCCCCGCCAGAGAGCAGCGCATCCTTCTGAGGATCTGATGGCTGCCCCAAACATCCCATCCCAAATCAGCCGAGCTAGACTGGAAATAAGTCTTTGCAAATTCAGGTGGTAAGAGAGGTAGAGATGAGGGGCTGGCAGGGGCTGGGGTTGTTTCCCCCTGACATGGCAAAGGCAGTAAAGTAAAGTAAATGTCTGTGACTTTTTCATACGGGGCTGTTGTCCATTGGAGACTGATAGGCACTGACTGGCACTAGGGCTGCAGAGGGAATGGAAAGCAGGGGCAGCATCTTCACCGTGCAGTGTCCTTGAGACATCTTTGCTTATCAACAGAGAGCTCCCTGCAGGCGTAGACCTCTCTCGGGTCAGGGCAGCTTTCTGTGCACGTATTCCCAGCACCTTGCTGACAGCCCCGATACAGCGTGGGTTTCAAGCTGGACTGTAAGCTGAAGACCACACTGGTTTCTATTATTTATGGCTAACACAGAGACAGCAACACCCCCGGCGCCCTCCCCCTGCCACCTTTAACCTTTCAGCTCTGCCCGCTGCCTCCCTGTCCCCATGGACTACAAAGCTGAGAACCCAGCTCCTCGCTCCGGACTGCAGCGTGATAATTGAGCAGAGTCACGCTAGCTACAGGGAGACAAATCTGCAACTGATTATGAGGTTTTCTTCTCAATTAATTGTCAGAAGCAAAGGGATGTTTGATGTTTAATGTCTTTTCCTTCTTGTTAAATGCATTCTCTTTGCCACCCATCCTCAGACACTGGGAATAGACAGAGTTGGACAACGCAGCGGCTGCGAACTTGTCGCTGTATTCATGCATAATCTGTCTCAGGCGTTTGTCTGCTGTTTTGATGTTACAGGTCTGCAGGGGACTTTGCTTTTAGATTTGTTGACAGAGTGACATTGACATCTTACTTAGAGGCACCGGATGAATCCTAAGCCCGAGCTCAGGCTGTGAGGTTTAGATGCCGTGCAAGTTTTCTGGGGCAGGAGCAGGAGGGCGCACCTCTTCTGCCCTCCATGGGCACGGTGTCTTGTTGCGAACATTACAGTACGCCTGGCCTGCCCTCACAGGCTTGTCCTTGGACTGGGGAAGACACTTCTATCTCCTAACACCTCCAGACTAGGTAAAATCCTAATCCCAGTCAGGGCAGTGGCAAAATCTGCCCTTGTTCATATGGGGCTCAGTTTCATCCTTAGGGTCTTCTATAAAGGCAGCTCAATGCTGTTGGGACTCTAAATTAAGCACAACTTGAAAGATTTGAACTAATTTTAATTCAGCAAATTACTGGCAGAGCTCTGATGTAGACTTTAAGAATTCCTGGCTCCCAGTCCTCTGCTCCGGCCACAGGCAGGATTGAACTGATTACAGAAAATCTTTGGGAAACTCATTATTTTAGATCTAATATTTTGAACTTTCAGGAAGATCTAATGTAGATTGGAATGTAATAAATAGATCTATAAAAAGGAAAAATAGAGACCGTGCTCTTGTGACTTGGAAATTGCCAGAGAAAGTAAATAAGTTACCAATTACACCAATTGTTTGAGATAAATCTCTAATTTGTTTTGTTTTAGGAATAACCTGGATGCCATATTCGACTCAGTAGTAATGAAAACCACATTTGAGGTGCTATACATCCCGTTTCAGATCTTCTAGGGAAACTGAAAAGTTACAGTAATGGCTTAAATTCTGCTTAACCGCTCGCTTTATTACAGCTAGAGAGGAGGTTTATATGCATATGTTTATACATACATATGTATAAACTGAATAGCTGCAATGTTTGGCAGTTTTTGCTGTGCTGAATGGGATGGGGAGTGGGACAGATTCCGAAAAAAACTCAGCCCTGCATATGAATCTGCCTGACTGATTTTTCTGGTGCAGTTAATAACATCCCTTGAATGCGCTGCACAAGCCGAGTCAATAATTGTTTATTCAGCCTCGATGCACAAGCCAGTTGTGCACCACGTACCGTCCAGCTGGCATTTCTCCCGACCAGTCTGTGCTTTTTAGGCATAGAAGTGCAGGCATCTCTGGCTATTGGAGATGAAGGTTTAAGTATCATGTAGCTAAACTTCAGCACTGCTTGCTTTGGTTGGAAGTTTTGATTCTCCTTCCTGCCTAAGGAAAAAAATACAATGATGTGGACTTTTGCTTTGCTTATTTTTTTTTCATGTAAATTAACTAAATGTTTAAATGTGTTGTCAGATTTTATTCTAGCTGCAGCAGAAGTTCAAGCAATCCTTATCTTATCAAAACCAGTGTAACCTCTCTTTACCTTCCACACACAGCCTCTTTAAGGTGTGTCAAACTGAGCCCCCAAACTCATGAGTGACTTTAAAGAAAACTGGGCAACATGAAAACCTTGTGCCTTTTTCATGTTATCTCCCTCTGCTTTGCTGAAATCCGTCCTTAGTTTTCAAGCAGGGAAAGTTTTCAAGCAGGTGCCAGGCAGCAGTGGCAAAAGCAAAGAAGAAATTCTCATAAAAAAAAAAAAAAAAAAAACTACTTCAGGAAGGATGCAGACTGAGTCCCAAAAACTGTTTGCTGAAATTCTGTGTTCTTCTTTCAGGTTTCTCAAACAGACCCTGCTTTTCTGAAAAAGGGATATGAGGACAAATTCAGCTCGCATCATCCTCGGTTCCTTTGGCTGACATGTAGCTTACTGTTGGATGCATGTAAGTAGATGTGATACTTTTATACTTCACAAAAGTCTTCATACAAGGTCGTTCCTGCAGGCATTATGATATGTGGCGATACTGCCTTCTGTTTGCATGATGGCACAAATATTCTGACATGCACCTTGGTGAGTGCAATACAAATTAGAGGCAGTCCCCTGGCTAACAGCAGTGTGTCAGAGAGGAAGAATACTAAGCCAAAATGGAAATTAGGACAACAGCTAGCCAAGAAAGAAGTGCTCTCTGTGACAAGGAAGAGGAGAGCATGGCAGAAAAAAGAGCTCCTTGGGAAGTGGGTGAGGTCCTTGCTGAGATGCTGCAGCGTGAACTTGGGCTATGGCCACCAGCAGCACCTCGTCCCCGCCCTCCTACAGCATGGGTCTCACTCCTGAATGTGTCACCAAAATTGGTGCCTCTGAGGCAAAGGCCACTTCAAATAAGAACAGAGGCAGTGTTGTTCTTGCATGAAGCATAACCAGAAAGGTTGCTTCTGTGATACGTCAGCTAGGTGTTATAACTTGTTTTATTCAGGTTAGGGGTGGCAGGAAAAAAACTGTGGAGAAAGGAGGGAGGAAGGAGAGCCTTTCAGATAAAACCAGAGTGAACGTGTTTGACTTTCTCACTAGAACCAGAGAACTAGTATTTCTGTTGCTGCTGAAATTTTTAGGTGTTTGAAGGATGATTTTTCATGCAGAATCTTCTACAAAGAAAGATGTAACAGAAATACAGGGCCAGCATTGGGATCTACTGCCCCACAAGTAGAGGTGCACTGTGTCCTGTCTGATCGATCCTGCCTTCCAGCTAAGAGATCCAAGCAGTACCTCAAATCAGCTGCCAGGTTGACAGGGTGGAGGTGAGGGCCTGGCTGTGCATCCTGCACTGCAGGCTGACTGGGAGGCACGCTCTGAAGTCTCCGGCCACCACCAGTAACAGGCAGTGAGGGTGGGACCTGTTTTGCACAGCCTCCCTGCTCAGGTGGCTTGGATGAATGGCCTGGAGGTGGCTCTGGGTTGGGTTTTTGGTCTTTACCCCTGGTGCTGGTTCAGCTCTGCCTGGGGAGGTGCCTGCCCTGTCTGTGCTCACACACACACCCCGTCATTTCGGCTCACATGAGTGCAAGGGAGGCTGGCTGTGGTTTGTGGGGTCATTGTGTTATCTCTTGGGCTGTGCAGGGGGCCTGGAGGCGAGATGCTGAGGGTCTTCTGAAATGAAGCCTCAAATCCAACCTAGTAAATTAAGCTGCGGCATATGCAACACATCATTACAGTATTTATGTTTGCAGCCTCCAGCCCCAGTATCAAAAAGCCTCGGAGATGGATGCAATAAATAGCCAGTTCACAGAGGAGCTGGCAGGATTTATTATGTTTATGGTTCCGCACAAATAGTGTTGACAGATTTCTTTTGATAATGAGATAGCTTCTGCACTCAGATCACCAAGGAGAGCTAGACTTGGGAGACTCGTCCCCAGCTGGAGTCTCTGTCATTAGGTGCCTGTAATTCCTTGCATGCTGGATTTTACACACTGCCATATAAAGGGGCTTTTTTATACACAATTTGGTGCTACCCTTCGGAGATGGTAACAGCAGTGTTATCTCTTCGGCTGGTGTTGTATCATCGTAATTAAGCGATAATCGTTACTGGCTAATTGAATAGAATCCTAAATGTGTGTGATGCACTGCAGGAATGAAATGTGTGGAAAGCGTCCCATTAAATTTACAGGCTGAGGCTTTGGTACAAGTGCCATGGAATCAATGGGAAGTTTTTTCCTTGATTTCAGTAGGAGCTGGATCTTGCCCAAATCGCGCAAAGCAGCCTCCCACGCTCCAGAACAAATACAGAGAGGCATATGGTTACTGTCAAGGGAACAGGTGGATACTCATATGGTTTGTAAAGGAGCTGGAGACAGCTTGTTGCGTTTTGATAAGAAGGTTATCCCAGGCAACGGGAATAGTGTGAAAACAGGGAGAAGTACAGCACGGGTGGCGGAGGCAGCAGAAGCAGGCGGGGGTGAACCCGGGATAGGAGGGAGAGGGAAAGGCTCAACAAGGTAGGCAGAGGTTTGGAAATGAGGAGGGAAAGCTCACCTTGGTATGTGAAAGAGGTGGAGGAGAAGCCCAGCATGACAGGGAGGAAAGGGCTTCGTGGTGGTTTTTGCTGGGGCTGGGGGCATTTGTGGAGGATGGAGGGAATGGGGCGGTCCACAGCCTTGGTACAGATGGCCGTACCATGGCTGCTGCCAAGATTTGGCCCCTTTCTCTCCCCTGCCAGGCATGTGGTTACACAGAAACGCAGCCAGGATGCCCCCCTCATGCAGGGCATGGTGCTGAGCGGTGGCAGGGGTAGCTGGGCTGCCATACCCAGCGGTGGCAGCCTGAAGCTGCTCGGGCGTCACACCACCACACCTCTGGGGAGCACTGAATCACTGGGCCAAGGGAACTGCCTTGTTCACACTGGGATGGGAAACAAAATCCCCTTTCAGCCCCTGCCATTCAGCACAGTGGGAAACCAAAAACTCCTGATAGCAGAGCTGAGATACAGCTGCCACCAAGCAGAGGCGGGTGCAGGGACTCGTTCCTGCACACGTGGCCCCACCATGGTGCTGGTGTTGCAGTCCTCTGGGCACAGAGCACGGCCAGCACGGCTCACACTTGTGCCTGGGACTCCGAGCACATTCAGCTCTTTCCTCTGCCCCAGGCTCGGAATAATCCTTGTGTGTTCTGGGACTGGGTGGGGTGGGCTTGCGTTGGCTCAGGGTGGAAAACTGAGATAGACTTGAGAAATGAGCAAGTGAAGACATTTTTTGTGCCGAAAATCTGAGTACGGGTTAGGCCGTTGTGTTGTGCTGAGATACTGCAAATGTGCGAAACAGCAAAGATTTATCCTGGGCTGTCAAGCAGCAGATCAGAGATCTGCTCGAGATCTCATCTCATCGAGACCATCGCCCAACGCTCCTCATAGTGCTCTGCAATGCGGAGCTTCATGGTGGGAGCCGCTGTCTTTGGGCATTTTCAAAATGAGGGCAATAAAATGTAATTAAAAAAAATAAAGATGGTTCCTATGCGTTTGAGAGAATTTTGTAACTGGAACTCCTTGTTTATACTTGCTCAGCAATTAAGCTTCTGTGATGCTAAAATAGGAATGCTAATATTTTGGAAATGCTGGATCAGCACCGCAGCAGTTATTCTTCTGAAGGATGTGTTTGGAAAGGCACCGAGCGAGATAACTGATCCTCATGCTATTATTTCATTAACTCAGGAGTAGCTTGTATGAATCTTCTCAAGTACTTGCCTGACATACCTGCCAACCCCACGGAGCTACTGCTGAGTGAACAAGACCATGTTTGTCTCAAAGCGCTAGCCAGACACCCTCGGTAAAGTAGGTGAAGAGAAAAACCAGCAGAGAATCCTTCTGTAACCCCACAGATGTCACAGAGGCAGTGTCAGAGTGCAGCTATTCCTCTGTGCCAAGGAATGGTTCACACTGCTCATCTCTGAAATCAAATTTTCACTTTATTCTGACACACGAAGCAAACCACAGATGCCCGTGGTCCCGTGGCCGTGCAGCTCATAGCCAGCTCGTGCCCATTTCACTGGGAAAGACGGAGCAAAGCGAGCTGGCCAGCCCTGCTGCTGTGAGCCCACCGGGGCACTGCTCATCACCACCTTGCACAGGACACACCACGAGGAGCCCCCGGTGGGCAGGGGCCGGGCTCTGTCCCCAGACCCCGGCACTCAGCACGCACGGGGCATGCGAGGGCTCGGCGCGTACCTGCACCGGGCTAAGCCGCCTTTGCTTGGATTTACTCCGGCTTTTGCAGCTCCTGAGGGTGCCGGGCACTGTCCGTGCTGCAGCAGGGCTGCGTTATTTCATCGCAAACCCCGCGCGGTGCCGAGCACGGAGGAGCTGCGCTCGGAGCCAAGCGGCCGCCACCAGCGCACCGTGAGCTCCCCCTGCCCGCAGCCCGGGGACCTGCGGCCCCTTCCCCGCTTCTATCGCAGCCTGCGGAAAAACCGCACGGCGCTTATTTAAGGCTTCAACCTATTTGAGAAGGCCTTGCCCCCCCTTTAGGGTCGTCCCAGCCACAGGTCGCACAGCCCTGGGGTACGGGGTGAGGTCCCAAAGCGAGCCCTGCTTGCTCCCCCCCAGCCTCCCTACCAGCATCAGCGCTCACAGCAGGTAAAGCTGGCGTCCAGGTATGGTCTGTAGATGCAGGTGAAAACATAAGGGAGTTGGAGAGACAAGCAGCCTAAAAGAGAGGGCCCGTGGGCCAGTTTTGTACCCTAAATGAGCTCAGAAATTGTGTGAGTACGATGGCAAAAGTTAGGCAGGCTACAGGCACACATTTAAATGTACGCATATAAAATGTAATTATATTTAATTAAAGCAGGACCACTAATAGAGGGGCTAGCTAAGTTGCTGGTTCCTTAATTGTTCCTGGCTACCCTCTGTTATTGCAGGGGACACGCTGTATGCCAAATTAATTAAGCATTTCTGTGTGATCTAACCGGCACACGCAGCTCCCCTCCAGGACGCACAGGCACAGTCTCCACCCTGGCGGTGTGCACAGCACAGAAATATTGCTGAAGGTGACTTGGGCTGCCAACGTGGAGTAGCTGGAAAGTGTTCTTAGAAGGCAATAACAAACACTTGGCTAAAGTCTGGCAGCCTGGCACTGCTTCTGCAGGTTCTCCCCTGGCCAAGAGGTGGTTGTCTGGGCCTTGTGCCCCAGGCAGGGTTCGGGGCAGGCAGGTGCTCCCACCACTGTTTGCAACTCTGCCCAGAGCTCCGTACCTGTGGGCTCTTGCAGGAGCGAGAGGATATCAGAGATATCAGAGGATAACAGAGCTGCTGTTGTGCCTTCATGAGGTTTTGCTTCCCAAGAGCAGGGCTGATCCCGGGCAGCCAGTTTGCTCTCTGCCGCATGGCATTGGCATCGTCAGCCTCCTGTCCCTCATCTGCACCATGCAAGACTACAAATGGTTGGGGTGGCTTTGTTCTTATAATTTACAGAAACCTGCTGGTGCAAACAGACCTGGCTCACCGAGGAGCTTAGTGAGCACTTTTAAAGACAATCCTGACCGTGTTTCTTTTTTTTTTTTTAATTTGCTGAGTGAAGCATGTGGAAGCTGGGGGGAAGAGGGAGCAGGAGGGATTGGTACAACAGGGGCAACAGAGAGCTGTTTTGGCCTTGATTTGTCCCTGATTCTAAGCTCTGACACTCTCCTTTTCTCATCCCTCTCTTGAAATATCAAGACCTTTTCTTGATATTTCCGTTTTCCTTTCCTTTCCTTTCCTTTCCTTTCCTTTCCTTTCCTTTCCTTTCCTTTCCTTTCCTTTCCTTTCCTTTCCTTTCCTTTCCTTTCCTTCTACCGGCAGAGGTCAGCAGCCCCATCCCCACGCAGCCCAAGGCTTCCCGACACGGCGCCGTGCTGGGAGCAGGAGGTGGGCAAATACAGGCGGTGTCTGGGCGCTGCTGAGGGTGGGGGCTTGAGGGCAAGGCTCCCCGGCTCTTCTGCTCTGCTCCAGGCTTTCGCAGGGTGCTGGGTTCTCCCTGCAGGCTCCTTGCTCCTGCAGAGGCACTAATTCCCTGCTGCCCTCCCGCAGGTGCCTGGAGATCTCAAGACAAGTGACAAGGGCTGGCCAGAGGGACCTGTGTGGGGTGGCACTAGGAGAGGCAGGGAGCAGGGGGACTGCCACCCGCACACAACAAGTGTCACTGAATTCGGGGTGCCCTCAGGGAGTGTGTCTGTGGCAGCCACGCTTCTGACGGCAGCAAGTACAGGCAGCCCTAACTTTGTGAGCAGGGTGAAATTATTCCACTTCACGATGTCTCCATGAGGTAAGAACTGTTGGACCCAATTCAGTTTGTTAAGGCGTTTGGTAAAGGATTTCTCATCCCCAAGTAGGGAAACGTTCATCCTGATGACCCAGGAACGCTGCCTCCAATGCTAGGTCTGGCTCTGGCAACCAGAAAAAGCAAGTGTAGCTTTGAAAAGTTCAAAGGAGCTAAAGATTTGCACCATGGGGGAGATCTCACAACAAGAGGAGATCAAAATACTTATTCCTATAAGTGTTTTGATCTCTTGCCTTTCCGACACAAAAGGTGATGTAAGGAGGAACCAGTGGGAGCTGTGTGAGGGGGTTTGAACCTTCCCTTCTTATTTGGCCCCTTGGGACGCTGCTCACCAGTTATTCTGCTGGTGACAACAATAACAGCATCTCTTGGTGCCCCTCCAAGAGTTCTGAAGTGATTGCAGTGGGATTACACATTGTCCCTGGGTTACGAACATACAGAAAAACAGGATTATGTGGTCCTCTTGGTTTAAACTGTTGGGAAGGCCCAGCCTTTAAGACAAAAGAGGGCCTTATTCCTGGAAATCTGGATTTCCTGAGGCCAGGGCTTAGCAGTTCTGTTCCAGTGGTGCTGGGGTAAACTGTCCCCACACGTACAGGGCTGTGCCAGGCTGCCACTGCATGCATGGGGACAAGAGGACACCCCGCAGCTGGGGCTCTGTGCTCCCAGCCACAGCAGGGGCCTATGTGAGCTGTTCCCTGATGTGCAGCACCAGGCTTTGCGCCATCCTGCTCAGGTGAATAAAGCTGCAGAAAAATATACCACGGCTGGGCAATGTTTCCCCAGCTGCCCCCAGCACCTCCGTGCCCCAGCAGGAGTGTTTGACAGCCTCCTTCCCTGCTCCTGCGTTAACCCACAGCAGCTGCAGTCTCTACAGCTGAGGGCAGAGCTTCATTAAGGTTTAATTAGCTGTTATCTGGCCTCCATCAGAGATAGTCTGTGCTCTGAGCTGCTCGCAGTCCTGAAAAGCTGTGCAGTGGTGCTAGAGATCATCTCTGGTCCTTGCAGCCCTGCCTGGACAGGGATGGGTATGAGGTGCCTAAACCTCTGCATGTTGGTTCTTGTATGGAGGTAAGGGTGATCCCTTCAGAGAGGCTAAAGCCGCCCTCAGAGAGCAGTGATATTTCTCTGCTCAAGCCACACATGCTGCTGCTGTGCCTCTCGCAGCCACAGGGCAGCAGGCAGCGCTTCCCATCCCCAGGAAAAGCTGCTGAGGAAAGGCAGGGTGATGGACAAATCACAAAAGTAATGCTTAGTATCTTTTCCTGTTTTCTCTACCACCTAACATTGCCAAAGTGTTTTCATTGCTGTTCATTCTCAGGGGCTATAAAGGAGCACAGCTCAGCTGCCTGCTGGGTAAGGTGGTGGTTTTCAAGGTCCTGCCACTGCATCTTAACTCCTTGTCTTCAGCACAGGGCTGCCAATCTTTATCCTTTGAAGGCTGTTGAGATGTTCTGCTGTGATTATGAATGTTCATTTCATGTTATTGACTTAATGCTATACAACTTGCAGATTCTGCCTCAGTTTTTAATCTCGGGTTTGCTTATTGCTTTGATATTTTCAGATAGATGTCGTAATAGCTTGCTCATTATTTACTCTCTCTCATCACTAGGACAATTGGAAGTACTTTGTTCAAGTATAGCATCTGTAGAGATCTGTATGTTGTGTGTTAATGTTTTTAGTTCTGAAAGAGACAATTCTACCTATAAGGCAGGGAATATATCTTTTCAGAGGTAATTTGGACTCTTTCAACTGTGAGGTACCAATAAGGAACAGTATACCAAAAACAGCATGGTCCAAAACAGTTTGTCTACTTCAAGTCTGCCACAAGAGATTAGCAAAGTATACACAGACACAAACCATATGCAGACAAGAAAGAAAAGGGACAAATCAAAAGAGTTTTAGCAGGTAAGCACCCACACAGCAGCATGTGTCATATATCAAAGCAGCACAGACTGTAAAACAACGTCCTGCAGTTTGCAGTGGGCAGAAAGGCTCCCAATAAAGCCTTGGTCGTCTCTTCTTTGGTTTCACAAGCTGTCCTGGACAGTGATCTGAAAATTGAGCTTTAAGCATCAAAAGGGGACTGGAGTAATCCCAGACCAGGTCTATAAGTTTCTCTGGGGTCCAGGAGGCTGCGACTTGTGCTTGGCAAATGGGGGATTCCTGCTTTGGAAAGTGTCTCTCTGCAGCATGTGCATGCATAGAGCTCGTATATAGCTTGTGAGGTAAAATGGGTTGCCTGAGGGCAACTCTGCTTTCCACTCAGCATCCACAATGCTGATTAAAACGTGAACAAAAAATAAAACCATTTTTGTGTATGTATGCACGCTGTAATAATATAACAGGAGATACAAGTGTTGTTTATGTATTTATCTAACTTCCATCTGTTTTGACTTGTTTTCTGGGTCTTTCTCATTTTAATTTCCTGGAGTAGGTGGGCAGCAGTGCTGGAAGGCAGTGCTGTACAGCCAGGAGGAATACACTGTGTGCTCTTCTATGGAGAAATTCCTCATTTGATGTGGTTCCCAAGCTGAAATGAAGGTCTCTGATTTCACGTGCGCAGCGTGGTCTCTGTTCAGGGATAATCTCAGTATCTCCAGTGCTTTGCTTTTGCTACTATGTGAAATGCAGAAATGGTTCAGGAGTTAATTTCAACCTTAAAAAGCATCACCCTTTCTCCCTGTACCTGTGGGAAGGAGGCACAGCCAGAAAGCAGCAAGTGCTTTTCAGGATGCTCCAATAATCAGAGCCGTAAAACTGCCCCTAGTGGAAAGTCCCCTACTTAGGGTGCATCAGTCTGAGAAGGACTTGGGTCAGAGCCTGTGGAAATCAACCCAGCTGGTAATTCTGCAAACTGCCGAGCAGCTGGGACTTAAATCACCCCGGCTCCAAGACATGGCCCTGCAGGAGCAGGTTCCCAGTGGGCAGGGGACACCTGGGGCAGTGCAGACTGCTCAGCGTACCCAGGCAGGTCCAAACCCAGCACCTTGGCACAAGAAGCACTCTCTGAGTGCAAGTAGGATTTGGGTTATAGGCTGGCTTTGCCGCGTAATTGTTAGCATTACTCCAGCATTATCAGACCTGGATTTCAGCGCCGAGCTGGTGGATAATCCTTGCGTGCGCAGAGTGAAAGCCTCCCGCCCAGCCCTGACTGCCGCCTCCTGCACCTGCAGTGGGTAAAGCACAGGACTTTCCACCGTGGCTTGTGTTTTCAATTTCTTTTGTTTGCTGAATTATCTGCTTTGATGAATATGTGGTGTGGGAGTGGGCCAGGGCAAAGGAGGAGCTGTTTAATTCAGCCCTTAGCCAGGGCTGAAGAATACTAGGAAAAATTAGCCAAAAATATTTGTGTTTCCTGCCAATCCTTCTCAGTGATTTCTTTTTTTTTTTTTTTTTTTTTTTTTTTTTTTTCTTTTCTTCCCTCCAAGTTTCACACAAAGCTCTGTCTTTGGGATTAGCTGTCTACAGGCAGCTCTTTGTTTTCAGCTGAATTTAAGATTATGGCTGAGCAATAAAAAGGGAGAAAGGTGACACTGGAGAGTTTCTGCAGCAGTAAATCCTGAAATATTCAGGCCAATGACATTTCCATAGCTAGCAAATGTTGAGTGTGACATATCTGGTCAACACTGAGACTCAAACCTGGTCAGATTTCATAGAAGAACCTGCTGTGAGTCTCAGGTTTAGGTGGCATCAGGTACTTTTAAAGAGATCTTTAAAGAGATCTTTCCAGTCAGATACCAAGTTTGTTTTCCTTTGCAGCTTTTTGCAGTGAGGGGATGAAAACGCTCCTGTTGTTAAACTTCACAGGCTGGAGAGCAGCCAAACAGTGGAGGAAATGCAAGAGAACATCACCCTGATAAGGGCCAGAGGGACAAAACCTGTGCTGTTGTGTCCTCAGGGCCTGTTCATTGCACCTTTGTAGGGTTTTTACATTCATTGCAAGGGAGTGGGCAGAAGATGCTCCTGCCTGATCTCCAGTCTGAGCTGGTATTTGAGGTCCCCGTGCTTAATCTGAGGAATGTAAAGGATAGCCCACTCTTAACCCTGCTGAAGATGGGGAAGTATTTTCCTTTTCCTAGGCCATTTGATGCTCTGCAGTGGCTCAGTGCAAGGAATTTTGCCTTGCACAGGAATAAACCAGTGTGTTTATTGCTCTGGTCCTGCCCTGTGGTGGCACTGTGACGAGGAGAGAGGTATAAACGCAGCTTTCCCCTCCTGTGGTCTCCTGTGTCTTGGTCTAACTGTCAGCATAAGTGTACAAAACCATGTTTGATTTAGATTAAGAGCTCTCTCTTACAAGGTAGTGACCACTAGTACTATTTAAGGAGGGGATGTCAGTGCTCCAGTTCATCACATGAAGGGTGATAAATCAGCCACCAGTTACAGAGCCGTGTCTAAGCCACCAAGTGTGAATTCACAAATCTTAAGGGGGTCCTGGGGATTATTAACCTAACACGCTTACCAAAGGTTTCTCTGCTGGAACTCGGGTGCTAGAATTTGCCCATCCCTTTATGCACTAAGGCCCACAGAGGCAGTGAATTTTAGCTCCAAAATTTATGTTTTTAAATGTTCAGAGGCAGGAAGACGACTTGAGATGTGGTTTCTCCACATATCTAATGAATGTTATTATGAGGAAATTTTCCCCTAGATCAGATGCCTCCAATGATTCTTTTGCAGGCTTTGGGTGTATTTAACAGGGTATCAGAGCTCACCACAAATAGGATGGGGGAAAAACTTCACAAAGTCTGAGGCTGTGTCAGCATGGTGGCATCCATCTGAGTTTGGAAATTGCGTTAGTTTAAGCTTGCAAATTTTTCTTTTTCCTTTCATTAAAATCATGCTGCTTATCCTCTTGGTTACCTCCTTCTTCTCTTCCTACCCCATGATGTCTGCAGTTACAAACTAAATTTCCTTTCAGGGACAAATACACAGGATAAATTACCTCCATCCCCTAACGCCTCCAGCAAGCAGCCAGTGATGCAGTCCATATCCACGTGAACCTTATGTGTAAGTGCAAAGGGAAAAAAACCAACAGTGTCTCTTCTGTGCCTGGCAATTCAGCAGATATGATCAGATCTATCCAAATGTGAAAGGTCTTTATCTGTCCTTTAATAAGCGCAGAGCTGACCACATTCAGCCCTCCAATGACTACTGTATTAGGTGGAGTTCGCAGCAGAGATGAATTTGACCCAGTAAGTGTATCAGTGGGCTTTTGGGTTTGCTTTACATAGCACGCAAAGAAGCTCTTCAAAGGCTTGTGGTACAACGTGACCTTGACTTCAACTCTCATTTTAATGGCTACTTGGAAGATGACAAAGACCACACTCTTTGGGAGATTGCTGTAGGGTGAGAAGCTTCGAAACCACATGGCCAAATCTAAGCACAAGTGAAGTCTATGCAGCCCACACAACTGCAGTGGCAGCTGTCAGAAGTATGCCAGAGAAAGCCATGCTCCTGGCTGACAACTGGAGGGCAGGGACTCTGAAGCTCAACTTAAAGCAAAAATGTTCCTTTGATGGATATCCAAAATTGGTGACTGCTTCCTTTCAGGATGAGCATGCTGTGCCTAGGGAGCTGCTGATCATCTCCTGAAACAACACTGCCATCAGCGTGGATTGATGGCTTGATAGGAACTGTGATCCATAAGCAACGGCACTTAAAGCACTTGGTTTTTGATGAACTCGGGTGTTTACCTCGTGTGAGGGAGGAGCCAGGACCAGATTTGTCCATTTTCTAATGGTTTTCTGACCATCGAGAAGTAAGCTCTTAACCAGCAGAATTTCCCTCTTAGCACCTGATTTCAGAAGGGATTTCCCCCCCCCCCCCCCAGCATTGACATCATTCCTCCCTGCCTCAGTCTGTGCTCATAATCAAGTTCACTCTCAGTAGCATGTATTTTATTAAATTTGGCTGTGAGAATGTCACCAATTATGAAGGGAAAAGCAAGAGTGAAGGTTAGGGGGGAAAGGTGAAGGTTAAATTCAGACATTCACGAGTTTATGGGGCAGTTTGTCCTCAAATCAAAGCCAGGCATTCACGTCAAGCTACGTAAACAGGAATAAATGCTCATGTGAAACTTGCTAAAGAAGCAAAACCCTGTAAGAATGTTTGCCACAAAAAATGTGCTTTCTTCTGCCTTTCCCTCTTCTTGGCCCCGAGAAAGGCAATTGCTCGGAGCATGTTGCTATCCTGGACGATGCGATACCTCTGAAGATAAAGACAAAAAAAAAAATCCCTGCCAAAAGACACACGTTCGTGCTCAGAAGCACTGCTGCGAGCACAGCCTGCAGTTTGCCAAGCACAGGATCCCAGAGCAGAGGCGTGTGCCCAGTGCTGGGGTCAGGAGGACACATCCTGGTCTTTCTTGAGGTGTCCAGTGATGTTTTTCCTCAGTATCACACCCTGTAAAAAGTTTAATTCAAGGCAGAATTTTGGGAAGGAACAGGAAAACTGGTGAGAACACTTTTTTAAAAAACAAATTAATCTCACATCCCCAGCTACCTTTTATTTACCAAACACAAGAAGTTTCCCCATGTGATACATTTCTTAAATTATAGGTTTCCCATTTCCTGGCATCCTAATAAAGTCTAGATGAATGATGACAGAGTCTGCAGGGAGAATGAGTAAACATCTCCTACTGTCTGGAATGTAAGATGACTACTGTCTTATCCTTTGTTACAGGTTGTTAAGATAAAATTACCCTATATATCAGCAGTGCTGTCAATGAAATTAGAAAGCACATTCTACCTCTAAGCTGCCTGGAGGGTTCCAGGAAGGAGGAGGAAGGCAGTTGCTTCTGTTTGTTTTGGTTATCCATCTGCTGTGAAAAAAAAAATATTTTTTTTTTTCTAATGCAAATGGAAAAGAGAAAGAAATGCCAAGGAGGATGTGCAGGGCAGGTTCTGGATATTTTACCAGCTGTGCAGGCAGCAGAGGAAAGAAACTGGTTTAGTGAAAATCCTGGGATAGTTCCTGCCTGGACTGCAGTGGCAGGAAAGCTTGGGTGCAAAGAGCCCCTGCAGCGATAGTTGTAGGGCAGCGGCTGCAAGTCCCTGAGCTAAGGGCACTGCATCTCCTTGGGCTGCTGTCCCCCAGCACGCGTGAGCTGTGAGCAAAGCCTGCAGCAGTGCCTGCCTCGCCCTGAGGGCATTGCCCTGGCCAGCAAGCCAGGAGCACTCCTGAGGTGCCTGACCAGCTCTCTTGTTTAGCTCTTGAAAATCCCCGCGGTTGGATGTGGTAAATGCTAAGCAGCAGGTTGAAAAGAGAGGAGCTCTTGGGAAGACAGAGGCAGATGTACGTGCCGCGTTCCCTGGAGCCTCCTTTGTGTAGGAAGCGAAGCTGACAAGGAACAGTTTCCAGACAAGTGTCTTCTTTTCAATTATTTTCAATTCCCTTTAAATAGCAAAGGCTCCTGGGGTCTCTGCTCGCTCTAATGACCATTAGCTCACGCAGCCGGTGCTGCTGGTGGTGAGCCAAGGGTGCACAGCACTGTCCTTGCCCTATCCATGTGTGAGTGCCTGGGAAGGCAAGGCACATCCTGGCACCCCGTTCACACAACCGCTCTTCCTGCTCCAGCTGGGGTCCCTTCGGTCCCCTGAGGCTGGCCAGAGGGCAGGAGGGGGGCAGGCCAGCATCGGGATGAAGTGGTGAGAGGTGAGGGTGGGCATCCTGGGACAATTTAAACTTTCCGAGAAGATCCAATTGAATCTGGCTTCTCACTCAGCTCTGAGAACACAAATTTGGTGTTTTCCCTAGATTTCCTCAAGACATCTCTCAGCATCAAGTTTTCTCCTGTGGTTTGCCCTGTTTCTGTATCCATCACTCTGCTGCTGCAAATGTCAACTAGTTTTAGGAGTACCCTCCTGCACATCCCTGTAATTCACTAATGCATCTCCTGGGTGTCCTTTAAAAAACAAAACAAAACAAAACAAACAAACAAAAATTCAAACCTTGATACTGTTGCAGTTTATCAGTCTTTAGAGAGCACCCATTGGAGAAAATTATCTTCTCCCAGTAAGTAATTTTTAGAAATGTGCTTCTAATGAACATGCACTTGATTGTCAAAATACTGGAAAAGAAGCTATATCATCTGCTTGCTTATACTAAGGAGAAGTCCTGCATTGACCTGTTTCCCTTGTAATTAAATTGTGTTGCTAAAATAATCACTTCTTTTAGACTTCCTTGTTATATTAATTGTCTTTAGCTGTCACTACTCTTGAATCTATAGCTATGTATGGGTTCAAAACTTACCTCCCAGTGTCTCTGTTTTTACCAAGCACATTGTTTTGCTGCCTTTTTTTTCAAGTTGTTTTCCCATTTTCAAACTCAGACACTTCACACTTAGAATATTTTTGGTTTGAAATCAGAAAATAATGTAACTGAGTACAATACTAGAGAACAGCTGGAACTGGAAAACAGCTTGGGCAAGAAATGCCGTTGGATTTGCAAAGCATTCCTCAGTTTCCACCATCTCATCTTGTACTGTCAGAAACGTTACACGTTGCTCCATATACACACACAGAAGTGTATATACTTATACATATGAGAATTTTCTCTGACAAGCTGTAGGGCTTTGCTAGAGATTTTCCAACCCTAACCGTGTCAAAAGAAAATACCTTAATGCTCTATTCACAAAATGCTTTTGGCCTGCTTCTGTTTGAATGTTATGCTTGTTTGCATAGGCAATTCATAGAGGAGTTCATAAAACCTCCTTTTGCCTCAATTTGTGAATGCCTGCCCACTGCAGGGGCTTAAAATGAAATTACATTGGAAAATGAACTATTTGGGATGCATACATTTTGCACATGCCCTTTAAATAACTTGGATATGTTTTCAAAGGAGGATGTTTTTCCTATGGACTGAAGGATACATTTGTACCACCTACTAATTTTTTTTTCAGCTCCAAAACAGCACTAAGTAAACAGCTGAGGTTTTGACAATTCAGTGTTTCCAGCACTTATATCTTCCCTGTAGAGAGTTCCCTTGTTAAAGGACAACCTCTTCCTTTAATTCTCACTGCCTGGTTCCAGCAGGAGACCCTTCTCCTATCACAGTTCTCAGTCTAAAACCATGATAATGGGGACAAAACTGATTTTTCACTTCTCTGCCCTCCCTCTCCCCCCCCCATGGTGCCAGTAGTGGCCAGCACAAAACTGATGTTTGTCTTTATTAATCATACACACACAATCTGCAACCTGAACTGTGTACAGAAATGAATGGAAAAAGCGCAACCTGACCGCAAAAGTATTATTTTATAAATAAGGTCCTTTAGTAGTAGTTAATTGGATACACATTTTGCTAGATTCATGGAACATTAAAAACTATCATATCCGAATTGACTGACTGAGTTCATGTTACATCTCCCAAATTACCAATGACCATTTGCCTTGCAACATCAGACCTTGGGTTCAGAAATCTAGCTCCAGGGCCTTTTTTAAGTACATGGCACTTTTTTTTTCCTAATAGAGATTGATTTAGTGTATGTTTAATGGCCCCATAAATCACTCAACATGCCCAACTTGCATACAAATTCTGCCAAAAAAAAAAAAAAAAAGTTTTCAAGGAAGCAGATGCCTTGTTCTTGGAACCAATTTGCCTCGCTCTCTGTGTGTACATGAACCCACCGTTTCAAGATCCTCCTTATAAAAATGTTCTGCTCTCCCAGGTCTGCACACTGGTCATTTTCTCTGGGACTGCTTTCTTACTATGCCAAGTTAAACTCGGGTGATTCTCCTGCTGTGCCCGTTCTGTTCTGGTGCCTTTATATCAGCAATAAATAAATTCATTGTGCGTTTCAGCAAGAAGAAAAAGCAAAAGCTGGGGTTGCGTTGTGCTTGCTCTTGTGAAGATCTATTGTGTGCAAAGTAGTGTGCTATCAAATGGCGTAGGTCATTTTTCATTACCCCACTGAGGATGCAGCTCAAAGCAGAGGATTATAGAAACTCATTTCCTTTGGTTAAGGAAAAAAAAAAGAGTTAACATTCAATAAACTCGAGGGCTATGACGCAATGTGGCCCTCAGAACCTTCCGAGCGGAGCTGTTAATAGCTTCCTTTCCCAGGACGCGGGTTTGCCCCATTCACTTATCGACTTTGATGCATTAGTAAAAGAAAATATCAACCCCTCATAACTCTCAGAAATGATACAATACATCACTTGAAAGTAAGCTAGGATCAACACATTGTTAACTGTTTGATCTCTCGAGTCAAAATTAATGATAGGTGTTTTGCACACAAAAAAAATGAATGTTAAAAGCCTATTTAAGCTAACTAAAGACATCCATACAACATCAGGGTTGAATTGGAGGTGATTTCCTGCAATGCAGCTGTTATAAGTTTATCAGTCTGCGGGTGGCAGTAACCAGTAATCATAACCAGATTGCAGAAGGGTGGGATGGAACTTATCTTTAAATAGAAGATCCAACCAGCTAACTAGCTAACTGAAGAAAGCTGGTCGAGAACTAAGTTCCTGCAACTATTCACCAGGACACCCGAGGCTCTGGGAGAAGCCCATTTTCTGTATATTTTAAAGAAACAAAATGATTCTGAAGGATTAACTGCTAGGCAGAGAGAAACCAAGGTTTGTAATGATTAACAGCAGACCTCCTGCTCTCTGGTACTCGCAACATTTACACAATAATGATAGCTAATAAGAAATGGCATTAAGAAATGACTTCAACTTTCTCCACTGAGACGTTGCCATAGGCTGTTGATGAACTTTTAGCTCGTTCTCCTGTGACATGGAAAGGAAAGATCTGAAACGCAGCGTATATTTCAAGCAGAAGAGCATTTGAAAAAATTCCAAGAAATATCTCTGAAGAGCCAAAGAGAAGTGTTGCACTGTGAGACAATGCCTCTGGACAATTACAGCCTGTTAGTTTTAATGCATCTCGAATTGCTTCCGTCTGCAGCTAATCTGACCACTGGAAACAGTCACTTTTGCAATGCCCTTTAATTTTTCTGATTTGCGTGTGGGCGGTATCTGTTGGTATTAATATGAATGTTTTCCGGATTGAATTAGAGAAAACAAGGCAAGCTTTCAAAGCAGCATCAACTTTCTTTGAGAAATGTGAACTCAGGAACAAGTACAAGGCAGTAGGAAACCAGGAGGATGATTTAGGTCTGTCCCGGATCACTGTCATGCAGACGCAAAAAGGAGTGACAGAAAAGTCCCACTGGATCCTCAGATCTCTCCAGCTCCACTCGACAGCCTCTTTAGACCTCTTTGTTCTTAGTTTTGCCGTTTAGTCGGCCCTTTCGGTGCGCTGCAGCTAAATCAGTTAGAGCTGTGCCTGCTGCCGGCCTCACCGCCTGCAGCCGGCAGGGATACCCCTGTTTCCTAACTCGCTGACCCATGCAGACCTGCCGTTTTCTATGAATGAATGAATCCCTTAAACAGTTAAGGAATGAGTCAAAATCTTCTTCCATCCCTAAAGTCAGCCGAACAAGAGCTTTGTTTTTCCACTGACACGAGTTTAAGTTATCTGCTTTATCCCTTGCCATCAGCAGAAGCTGCTCCTGCCATCCTGCCGTGCTCCCTCCTGCAAGCAGCCCCTTCCCCTCACCTTGTCCTTGTGTTAGACCTACACTTAAATTTGGTTTCTGGAAAGAATTTCTGTGAAATTTCAAATTTATGGTTTTTGGAGGACAGGCTGAAAAATGGCAACTATATTTTTAAAATAAATTTCTGATAAAAACAAGTATGTTTTTAAAATTCTTTACACATCTTTCCTTCAAATTTTGACAAAAGTTAAACCTAAAATCATTCTTCCCCATGCCTGATATCTGTACTTCACTTATACAACACCCCTTTTTATAGATTTTTGAAAAAATTAAGAGGTGTTTTTCAGTAGAGAAAAAGACAATTATTGATCAAATGGAAAATATGAAATTTGTTTCAATTAAGACACTCTGCAATTTCCGCTTTTTTGTTTCCCAAATCTTACTCAACAAAAACTCGTAATTATTTCTCCATAGCCATGGGATCAGCTCACTCCCTTCTTCTCCTGATGGGACTATAAAATCCTCAGCTGGCAGATCTGCCTGTCCGCCAGGCTGTCGTGACACATCCCAAAATTCTGGAGAGGAGACGTTTCCCATTCAACAGAGTAGCAGAGAGAAAGCAATTTAATTGCCTGTGTGAGCATAGGTGGGTGATGGCCAAATACTTCCCAAATTCTGACCTTCTACGTGTTTTCCCACTTGTTACTGCTCTGGAGGTGACCCACCCCAAGCAGTCTGTTGGGTCCCTGCTGCGGGGCAGCTGGACAGGACAGGTCCTGCAGCCCCTTGGTGCTGGGCTGCTCACTGGGGGGCTTACCCCTGGCCAGGTCCCTTGGCATAAAGTGTGCCCTCCTGCAAGCAGTGCCAGGGCTTTGCATGCTTCACAGCCCATTTCATTGTATAGGTTCCTTGAAAAGTCCTGCCACAACTGCAAAATTAAAATGTGTCACTGCCCCCATTTTACAGACAGGAAAATTGAGGCACTGGTGGGTGATGCCTCCTGCCCAAAGTTATGCAGAGGATAATGAGAAATAGAGATCAAACCCCAGATCCAGCTCCTTCCACATCATTCTGAGTTCTGTCTTGTTCAGTGTACAGAAGTGAACGTAGCACATATCAAAGCTCAATGTAGGGACCTTTTCTGTAGCAGCCTTTTAGATACCTCATTGTGTTAATCGCTTAAGATACAGCAAAGGCTGCATTGTGACATCGTGTGCTTCAATGCAATCCTTACGCTCGTGAATTCGCTGTTAAAACGTAGCCTCGCTGGGGTGTGGGAAGCTCTGCATCTCAACCTAACTGCAGGGAAATCTGTATGCAGAAAACGGGAACTGGTAAACAACCAGTTAAGCAGTTCAGACCGCTGTCACTCTATCCCGGCTGCATCGCAAAGTGCTGAATTCCTAAATGTGGAACCCAGATGCAAAAATAACAAAGACCACATTAAAGTAATGCTAATCACACAAGCTCTGCTTTTAGAGGAAGACGCGGAAGTGCTTGGGAGGCTGATATGGGACTGGGGGAAAGATAGCGCAGCCTCCAATCGCCTTTTCAAATAATGTGCGAGGGGGAAAAGGTTTCTGCGACTCTACCAAACATCCTTGTGTGAGGCCTTGGGCATGTGAGACCACGCACATCCTCCTGCATGCGTGGGCAGGGCTCCCACCCCTCTCCAGACGTGGGCCCCTCCGGTTTGCCAGACAGGCCTGAGAGAAGCCCATCCTGGGAGCTGTCCATATTACAAACCAGTCATGGGACGTGAAAAATCCACCTTTTTTACACCGGTCTCTCCAGTGACCAGTGATTTCACTGGAATCATCCTCAGCTACCTTCCAAATGACTCTAAAGCACTGCTAAGATGTGTTGGAAACAAACCCAGGAAGGAGCCAGGTAGGCCCCTGCCCTGCAGAAACGTGCACTCTCAGACGAGCGCAGCGGGTCAGGTTGGTAATTGTGTTGCCTGTCCAAGGATGGGCTGACCCAAACCTAGACCTAGGCACTCCTGCAGATCCAACAACTGCTCCTTCCCCGTTTCTGCATTTTTTCCAGTTTTTGTCCACCTGCCACCTGCAAGCAGCCCAGGCCCCCATGGAGGCATGCCTGGCCTCCTGCCTCTCCTGCTGGTGGCCTGGGAGAGGACGGCAGGATGGAGGCGGGTACCTCCCGGTCCCCACAGTGGGTCCAGGCACTTGGGTGTCTTCTTGTGGCCATTGTGTAAAAGCACAGTACAGTTAGGTGAAGATGAACACCAGCATTCACTCAGCACACAGATGATTGCTTTTTTGGTGAGGTCGCTGGGGCTGGGGCTAGGGCTGGGGCTTGGTGAGCTCAGGTGTAGACCCCTCTGTTCTTAAGCTGTACCACCTGGGGGAAAGAAAACGATGCCTTCTGATTGAGAAAACCTGATGGGTAAATTATTGCCAAATGAGGTGAAATTCAGAAGATCTCAAAGAGGAGCTGCAGTGTTTCAAGCTTTTTGTTGAGGAGCTGAGTTGAGCTGAGAGCTCGGTGGTGGAAGCCTGCCTGGAGAGGGCAAGGCTCCTCCGGAGAGGGTGAAAAATGGCCTCTGGGGCTTTGGTGACTTTGGGAAGATGCGAGCATACCTTTTGCTGAAAGGATGAAGCTGCTGCAACCTCTGGGCAGTGTTTGTGGGGCAGAAATGAAAAAGCTGAAATATGGTACTGGAAAGGTAAGCTGTATCTCTTGTATTCTTAAGTAATGTGGTGGAGTAATTATGAACAACTGAGAAATGTGGCAGTGGCGGGTGAAGGGCCAAAAAGCAGGGCCTGAAAGAGTCCAGTGTGCAGGAATTCTTGGGGAAGACATGTCCTTGCTGCTATCCTGTGCAGGATGCAGCAGGCAAACAGCCTCTTCTATGAGATATGGCTATAAGGGGTCAGGGTGTTGGGGCTGATCACAGGCTGGCCTGTAGCTTAAACCTGTGAGAGAAGTTTGTGTGTGTGTCCTTTGCCTAATATTATTTATCACTTAAATTATTATTCAATTGCTTGTCTTCTTACGGTTTCACCTTTTTGGTTGTGTCTGGGCATCAGGGCTGGCTGTGTACACGTGCAAGCTAGGTGTTTGCCTCGCTTGTTGTGGCTGGCAGAAATCTGTGTCTTGTGCTTTCTTCTGCTGCTCTTTCTGCTCTGCCCGCTGGTTGAGCGCTACACAGAAAATTACAGGGGATCACAGCAGAGTAGGGAATGTTCCTGCAACCTCTTCTCACTCAGCAGACAACAGAGTCCTGGACTTCCAAGTTTGGCCATTGGAGTACGAGCATGTCCTTCAAGGCAGAGCGAGTTTTGCTTTATCCTTGCAGGAGGCTAAGAGCACCACTTGCAACACACAACATGTAAGCCAAGAGTAGAAGCTGGCAACTGATGTTCTGCCTTTGAGAGCTTATTTGCTCTTGTCCTTGGGACAGCAGAGCTCAGCCTGCAGTTCTGGCTGGAGCGATAGTGCTGCTCTGCGCCCCAACCCTGGGCGGGATGTGCTGAGCTTGATCCCGGAGCAAGCTGATTCCAGCTTTCTGAGTAATGCTCTTTTATGGGAATAAGCTTTCCTTTGATCTTGTAGACAGAAGTCCACAACAGCTGCTCTGTGATAGATAAGGACGGCCACTCTCCAGGCTGATTGTGTTTGGAGATGAATCCTCAGGACGTTGCGCAATGAGGAGCTCAGCCATGAAAGCACAATAGTCCTGTTGGCGTGCGCACCTGTAGCCAGGCCAGCAGGGCTGGGTAAGGAAATGTCTGCTCATGTGTCAGGGCTGTAGTGTGCTAGGTGTGGTGTAAATAGACAAAACTCTGTTTTGTCCCTCTCTGCTTCACACTCACAACTGTTTCCTTCCAGGCAGGCTGGGGAGAGGCTGTTCTTGCCTCTGAAACCCCAGGTGTGTATGAGCAGATGGATGCAGGGGGAACTTGTTGCTGAATCTAGAGGTTGCTTCAAAGTAAAGATCTATTATTTTTCTTTAATGGAAAAATCTCAATTACAAACTCTTTTCTCAGGAGAATGTTTTTAGTAAAGAGTTCTTAAAACTTGTTAATCTGAGTAGACTCACTAAAATGCCACTTTGGGCATGGTATGACTTAAATGTTGCTTTGGTGTTGTGAGAATGACAGCATTAGCTCCAGGTAAGTGCTTGTGACAATGTTGGCTTTGGGCTTCCTGCAGGGATCACGAAAACTTGTCAGATATATACATTTTCATTAGGAAAAATAGTTCTTCTTGAAGCTTTTAGAGGCAATCAGAAATATTCTACATGGATGAGCTCGGTGGGATGTGAGTCACCGTGAGTCTGAGAACTGGGCCTTGCCAGGAATCCGCTACATCTCAGGGTGAGCTGGGCCCTTCTGTACGGGCTGTCCAGCAGGGTGGAGGACACCTACTGACTGCTGTTGTCCTGTGGTCTTTTCACATTGCCCCTTTCTTGGCACTCAGGGATGTTATGAGCTGAGGTTCCCCTCGCAGCGATGCCAGCCCAGCCTGCGAGAAGCAGGACTTGCTTTTGGAGGCTGCCAGAAGTGTGGGTGAGCCTGTGGAAATAACCTTTGCCTGTAGTCAAAGGTAGTAGGGAGCGGTGGTGGACGTGACTTCACTGTTGCCCACTGCTCGGCATGAGTAACCAGTTCCATGCATTTCCATGCCAACCATTAGTTTCCAGATGCAGTGACTAGCACGGTATTTTCCGTTTCCAGATCTTGTTTGTACTGGCACAATTTAAAATACTTTGAGTAATTACAGTGGTTCCTATAGTCAAACTGCTAGAGCAATGCATTCCCCTTGGAAGTTTCTTCTTTAGCTAGCAATTTTGGTAATGACAGTAATTCAGATAATCTATCCTCGTGGCCTTGCGGCTTGCAGAAGTACAGGGCTTTTCCTCTGTAATGTAGCTATATATCCACCAGGCTATATATAGATACAGTATTCTAGATGTATTTAAGTGGACTTGACTGAGAAAATCCAGTCCCATTGCCACAAACTTTCTGTTACTCTTCATGTTAATGCAATCAAATCAACAGGGAAGGAAACGGAAGGGGCAGAGGGGGAGCCTGGTAGGCGGCTGTGGGCATGGGCTGGCTGTATGGCCAGGCAGCTTTGGGGATTTGGGTGCCTGCCATCAAAGGCTCCATAAATTGCTGAGTGGTTCTGAGTATGCTGGGCTCTTCCCTGGAGCTAGATGCACTGGATAGTGGCAAAAGAGCTCAAGGCACAGTGAGAAACCCATGGGTTGGTGCTGTGGTGTGCAGGATGGGTGGTCCCCGCAGGGATGAGCTGCCAGTGCTTGGCCAAACTCTGGGTTGTTCTGTTGCTCCCTAAGAGTTAGGGATTAGGGCAGCTTTCTCATAAGGATGAGAGAGCCTCAATGAGTACAAGGCAACAACTTCAAGAAAAAAAAATTGATCTTCATTTTGGCCTACAACTCACAGCAAACAACAGTTTTAGCAGCCAAATATGACAAAATCCTATTGAACAGAGAAATTTCTTCTGTTTCTGGAAATGGCTGAACCCTAAAGCTGCTCTCATTTGCTGGTTAAGCCTACTACTGATGGAGACATTGCTAAATTACTGCTGGGAGAAACTGGTCAGACAGATCAGAGGCAGACATCTCCCTTGGTGCGCAATTACATGCGCTGCTTGCTTTGAGAAGAGGCCAAAGCAAATGGGAAGCAGCAATTAAGGTAGGCACCAGCAACGAAGACTTAAAGTATAGGGCACGGTGCTTATCAGTCGTCACTGTACAGAGAAGGTCCCTCCTCAGTTTGACTAAAGAGGGAAGAGCTGTCGCTCAATATTTTTGTGTGCTGATTGTGTGACCACTATTTTTCCTCAGGAGGTTCTTGTATGTAGAGGAGGGTGGGAGGAGCAGATGTTCATTGTAAGTTTTGTGACAAATATTCTAGTATGAAAACCTGCTCAATCCCTGACCCAGAACCCTCTTCAAATTGGTGTGTGCTTGTGAGACGTGTGGCAAACTGTTCGATCCTGCCCTCCCCTCAGAGACAAGGTACAGGGCTGGGAAGATTTGCCATGCCTCTGTGCAGTCAGCCTGTATGCTTTTGAGTAGGGGCTGACAAAACTGGGGGATCCTGAGCCTAGAAATAACCCTTGAGGTAACAACTGTCATACCAACAATACATCTTCCCAAATCACTGTTTTGAAGTTCTAAGCAGTAAGTGTAGTCTTTGATACTCTGTGACTGGATAATGTATTGAAATTGTAGGAAAGAACTGCTTAATACTCAGCACTTCATGTCCAGGATGTTTGTGTCTCTAGTGCATATGGGAAATGGCATATTTCTGGTAATGCAATAAAATCTTACTGAAATCTAGCTGAATTCAGAATTGGTGTGTGAACAGGTACTAACATGTTCTGGTGACAGCCTATTCATAGGTTTTCTGCTACTTCCCAGAGATTTGAAACTAAAGCTGAATCAAACTAAATATTGTTGTCACCTGGCTTCAGAAGCAGGAAGCATCAAACAGGATTGTCAAAGCCCAGGTGGCAGCAGGATGGGTGAGGGCCAAATTGCTTGTGTCTGTGACACCTGTAGATAATGCATGCATGGAAGCATTATGGAAGGTATTTTGGAGGCACAGCAGAGATGTTGGTTATGTTCCACCTTTGCATGTACTTGTAATTCAGGGCAGTTGCATCTCCAGTTTGATCCACAGAAATGTTATCTGGCAATAGGAGAGTATGCTTATTCCTTTTTTTCCATACAATTTTTTATTTTCAAGCTTTGCTCTAAGCTGTTGTAGGTGGTGAAGCCCTTTCCCAAACCTAGTGTGGAGTTCAACTCTCCAGTTCTTGGGATAAGTTTCTTAGCTTGACTACTAAGTCAAGCTACTCTACTTTTCTTAATTATATGTATGCACTTATTAAAAACAAACAAAACAAGTAAACATGTATATGACTGCAAAGGTATTCAAAGCACAGCAGCAGTGAGGTCTTGCCACAGCAGGCCAAGAGCTGGAAAATTTGTCAGTTCAGGAAGATGACTCGATGTTAGTGCTGGAGAAACAAACATCAGAAGGGTTGAAGCTTGCTTATTTGCAAATGCTGAAAAGTGGCTGCCTCCCCAGAGTCTGGTCCTCTGCTCTGCAGCCATCCAGTACAATACACTTCCCAATATTCACAGAAGAGGGGTGTCTTGGGGGATAAGTTGTGGCTTGCAAGGAGTCACAGAATATCAGCCCTGTGCTTGGCAGATCAGCCAGGGACTGACCTCAATGGCAACAATTCTCCTGGCCTGCTCAGCTCTCCATCTACTGAGGGTATTTCAAGAGGAGGTAGGTGAACCACCGTGTTGATATTTCCCTGGTCTTCTACTCCTTTTCAGAAAGGGAAGGAGGATGCATGTGAGAAGACACCAGAGTATGTCTGGCACATGGTCTGGAAATGAAGCGAAAGCAGCTCCAGTATCCTGCAGTGTTGGTGGCGATGTTTTCCGTTCCTTTACAGCCTGAGAGGTGCTGCAGCAGTAAAGCAGATCTGCTTCCTCAAAGACTGTCGCTCCCATCTGGAGAACAGAAGCATTGACCTATGTGTTTAACTTGCTGTTAGCCTCCTGCATCTCCCAGGAAGAAGTCTCCATCTCTTCTAACTTGAGGCTCTTTGCCCAAACAACAGGTTTTTCAAGGCTTGTTCTTGAGCCATGTGAGAAACATGGAATAGGTTAATGCAAAACACAGTTGTCCTCCTTTTTAACTATACCGACGAAACGGCTTTGAAGATGGTGTTTTGCAAGTGCTAATTAATAGGACTGTCACTGTGACTCCGCACTGCTACTGCAGAGGAACCAGGCTGTCGAGTGCTGTGTGTCTCTGAAGATGCACAGCTTGCCCTGATTGCAATGTTTTTTTATTGAGCATCTTGCTCTCAGCTGCTACTAGAAGCAGGAAACATCACGAAGCTAGGAAGAGCTGATACAGTTTGTGCCTTGGATTGGTTCTGCTTTCCACCTATTCCTGTGGTGCTCCAGGTATTGCAGCAGCTCTTGGAGGGGAGCTGGCTGCCGTACCTGACTAAGGACTGAAACGACTGACTCAACAACAAGAACCACCAAGCAAAGCAGATGAGGTTTGGGCTGGAGTACTTCAGTCTAGAGCCTAGTCTTCATCCCCAAGCACACAGACCTCAGGAAAGTCCATTACTGCTTCTCTCTCACCTGTGGACCCAGTAGGAATTGTTGGATGTTGGGACCACACCGTACTGGCTCTATTGAGTGTGGTCTGAGCACATCCCCACTGGTACGGGCTATGAAGAGCTTTGTTTTTCTGCAACCCCAAAATGCAAAGTTTAAAAAAAAATATCTGGAAATAAACAGTTATATGATCCACTGAAATTCATAACAAAGGACAAATTGAATCCTTCATGCTGTGTAGCAGCCATAAATAAAGGTTTTATGGCTGAGAAGTTGTAGGCAATGTTCCAGCAAAATTGGATTTATTCCCTCCCCACCCCCTGCAATATAAATCTCTGGAAATGGGGGTTCCAGGGGCTGTTCTGACACAACGTTAACTGCAGCTTCTTAAACCAGACTCCCTGCCAGTATTTATAGTCCACGTTCTGCGCATGGTATGTGTGTATATTGCTGCACCAGCTTTTTACAGTTGATTTCTCAGTAGTCATGTGAAACCAAAACAACTGATGGGCTGAACTTGAAATTGCTTGTGCATTAGTTCAATTTAAAAAAAAAAAAAGGGAAAAGGGGATTTCTGTCCTTCTGTTAGGAAGAAGATCGCTTGATTCAAATTCCTCCAAGTCAACAGTGGCCCAATTTCCATGAGTTGTGTTTTTTCTCCCCAAGACCACTGGCCAGGTTTGCAGTAGGACCCTGGGAGACCTTACTGGCTGTTTGTACACTCACAACGTGAGCAGCTGTGCGCTTCTCACAAAAGTCTGGTCCCACCTCTGCTTGCTGTCTCTTCAGAGATCTAGCCCAGAGGTTTCATAAAACAAGATCTTGGAGTAACAAAGTCCTGAAACTGAGGTCCAGCCAGGTGGTTCCCTGCTAAGGAAGAACAATCTGTGCAATTCACTGGATTTAAGAGCTAGATTTTTAGCTGCAGGATCTAAGTACTGGTCAGTGGTGCCAGTGAGAAATGAATAAAGAAATGGGGAACAGAACTCTTCAGTTGTCTGTTTTGGGGTAGTGGAGTATGTTCATTTGTGCTGCCTTCTTGTATGCACAGTATAATCAAAGATGGAAGCTGTGATGAGGAATTTGTTCTCATTAAACAATTGCCCAAATATCTTCTTTGGGAGGCTGACTAGTGCTTCTGCACAAGTGAGACAGATGTAGAGCCAGCGACCTCTCTGCTCTTGTCTACAGCTCGTTACAAATGCTGAACAAAATGGCTCAAATTGTTGGGACTTGAGAAAAGATATCTTTGAGCTCTGACCCTTCATAACAGAATCCAGACACCGAACCTTGCTTCCATGTATTTCATATGAAGCACCTGACACAGCAGCGACAAATAATGCTGGAGTAAATCCAGCAGCCTGGAGCAGTTCGCCTTCATTAGCCAAGGCAAAGGTCATGATGCTGGTGTCACCGCTGGTGTCTGGCCACTACCGGGGCTGTTGCCTGCCCCAGGCCTTCATGGAGAGCTTGTGCAATGGAGGTGAGGGGCAGGAACAGGGACAAAAGGCTCCTGATGCTTCTAATGGGGCTTTTTGTACCCTGCAACTGCAGTAACTTCCCAAACCTCAATGTGCTGACTTGGAAATTTAGCATCAGCCTCAAGTTCTGAGCTTGAGCTACAGGTGCTGACACACTGAAGCATGACAGGTCTGAGGTCCAGGCACCCCCTTCCTTTTTCTCTTAAGAGCTGCCTAAAATAAGACCATTAGGCCCAAGTTATCAGCAGCCCAGAGCTGTTAACTCTGGAGTCCCTTCAGCTCCCAATTCAGAAAGGCTAAGTGCATGTTTCTAATTATGTGGATGTTGCCGTGAATACAGCCGCTCACCCCCCAGCCCCAGACACAAATGCTCCATTCCCCAAATTACTGCTGACTGCCTGGGATTGGGTTTTATTGCAGACAAGCAAAGCCAATTTTTGGGGGGGTGAGGTTAATTCAAGCAGCCCTCTGTAGGGCTTTATCCTGCAAATGGTTAAATGCTTAACTAGGCAAAATGCTCTAAAGTTAAAGTGTGAAGCTATGTTTCTAAGGGTTTGTGGGACTGAGACTGAAGTTCCTGTTTCTCCCCTAATTTCCACCGTACTTTTCTCTGGAAGAGAAGCTGATAAATGTAAGCCCAAACTTCAGTTGTCTAAAAACTGCACTTTCTTCACTGATGGAATTAATCCAGCCATCAGGTGGCAAACATCACGGTGTCACACTAAATCTCAAAATGTTAAAATTCAGTCATCTCCTACTGCCTGGTCAGTGAACAGTGTGCATGTTGGGAAACAAAGCAGCATGTTAAACATGTTATCATGAACTTCTGCTTTTACTGCTGATTTAGGAATATGAATTCTGCATTAAGCAGAAGGGAATAGATATTTTTATTTAAAACAGAGTAACTCAAAGTGGCTGTAATAACCCATGTTGCTTTTGTGCTGGGGTAATGAATGACTGTAGTATAAAGTGGTCCTAGTATTTGCCTCAAGCTCTTGTCAATCATTACCTGATAAATAAAAACTTCAAACAGGCTCCTTTTACTTTAATTGGGTAGAATTTCTCTGCAAAGGAAGGCTGAATACAGTGAGTAATGTGTTTGCGGCAGCAGTGGAAGTCAGCAAGCAGGGTATTTGGATGGAAACCTACAGAGGATGCGAATTCTGAACTCAAAAGATGAGTCTCTTTGGTTTTACTTCATGCAGAAGTTTCTGTTCCCGTCGTTGGCAGGGCTGAATGGATTGAACGGAGCCATAGAGGAAATCCCGTGGTCCTTGGCACCACCACTGAGCTCTGCTTGTGCTAGCCCTGCTCTCTCTCTCTCTGTTTTTAGGCTTTACAGCTGACACTTCCATAAAAAATCAGGAATCTTAAGATTACACTAAAGCTCACTTAAATCATTATCTTTTATTATATGAACCTTGGCAGCAGCAGAGGCAGTTTCCCATGTAAGGACCAAGGGTCCTATTGTCAGCACTGGAACAGAATTAAAACAGCTCAATTAAGCAAACATAACATCCTCAAAGTTTGGCCCGAAAGAAGTTAAAATAACTGATCTATGAAATGTTATAAATGTGCTTTAAAATGTCATTACTCAGATAAATCTAGCAGTTCTGAAGCTGGCTCACTCCAGTTTTATGGCCCTGCCCGTTTATGGCTGCGTACGTATTCATGTCAAGAATTCCTCTTCCAAAACAGTAGATGAAGACAAAGCCACAGTAGCGCTGCGGACTGACGGGAGGCTGCGAGGAACTTGGGAACAGAGTCTTGGCTCCCGGGCTGGGAAAGCTGCTACGGAGCCTATCCAGCAAATTGTGTGTGTTTGTGGCAGAGCTGGAAACCAACTGGTATTTCACGATGTAAGGCTGGATGTGTTGAAGTCGGTGGTAAAGCTGCTCTTGGCTGCTCTATAGTAACTAAGACCGGTGCTGTAAGGCGCAATGATTTCTTATTTTTACTTCCCCTTGCTGGAACCACCTCTGACCTAAAGTGGGCTTAAACGTGGAGGATTTGGTCCATACTGAGAAATACCAGAAGGCCCTCCTCCTAAAACTAGTCTAGACATACAGAGTCTGGACAGACTTCAGTTAGGTCAATAAGGCCTTTCCACTGACACTTTGCTGGACTTTGGATCAGCGCATCAAACATTTCCTTACGATCTGTAATCACTTGTGAAAGATGGCAGTGCAGCTTCAGAAAGCTGATGATTTAAGTCGCTGGATCAGCAGATACATCTATGTAAATTGGCACAACTCTGCTCACAGTTCAAAGTAAACAAGAACCCAAAAATTGCTGTTATGCCCCGAAGATGTAATGTTTAGTTAATACAGGGATTTAGACCATTATTTTTTTCAGCTGCCTCCATAGCAATGCAGTGTGGTATCCACAGTAGGAAACCTCATGCCAGCAGCATCTCTGAAATATGCTAAAACAATCTAAATTAGAAAATGTCAGCTTCTTGGCTGATGTTCCTTTGGAGTTTCTTCTTTCCTTTCTTGTGCCTCTAAATTTTATTGGGATGACTAAATCTCTGAACTATGTTAGCAGTAAACAGAACTAATTTACCCCCTGCTTCTTTGAAACAGCTGCTGACAGCTGCACTATAATTCAATCACGGATCTTTGCAGTGCAGGCTGCAAAACATATTCATATTTTCTCATATTCTTTCCTCTGTTGTGTTTGGACTGGAGGCGCCGCACCAAACAGCGACGGGCTGATTTTGCCAGTACGGAGGGGTTGATCTACATGAAAACAGAGGATCCAGGTGAAATGTTGCCCGGCCAAAAAGGTTCTTTGAGTAAAGGGAGAATAACCACACAGATACACAGTGTTGTTGGGATATCTTTTGTAAAATTGCAATGATTTATTTTACTAGTTTGTACAAAAGGCTTCTGACAACTGCTCTATGAAAAGAACCAGAAATGTGTATGCATTTTTGCCAACTGTTAATAAATATCTTCTTAAATAAGGAAACAAATGTTCTTAGGAACTGAGAATCATTTTTCCTGGATGTGATTGAAAAGGAATTCAGAGATGGAAATAAATAATTCTTCTTCCGCTTTTGTGACAACTATTTACATAAAAATGTACAAACAGTGAAGCTGATGTTGAGCCTAGCAACAGAAATCCTATTATGTTAAAAAAAAAAAAAAAAAAAAAAGCAAAACCAAAACAAACAATCCCCACATAATATTTAATATATGAATCCTATACAGCAAGATACCGTGGTCCAAGTTAAAAATGCAATACACCGACGCAGTGACCACCAACACTGAAACACCCGCAAGAAAAACTAACCCTTGTCTACTAAATAGTGGAAGTTGAGGCCCGATTAGCTTCGCACTTTGCAGGCAGCACCTTAACTTCCTTTAGGAGGCTTACAGAAGCACTGCTGTGTAGGCGTACACCATGGCAAAAGGCACTTCTGATCTGTGCGATGCCAATGCCTCGCTCTACATAAGAGATGCCCTGGGGGCGGTTTTGATGTGGCAGTTTGCTGGAGAGGTCTCGTCTGCAGGCTGCTGGGAGAGATGCTCTTTAGCATCAGCTCTTGTCCTGCATTTGCTGTAACTATTTGGCCAAATCTCACCTCGTGCCAGGTAGGGAGTTGGGCTTGCAGAGTGTGTGCTGCGGGTCCTGCAGGTGTTTGAGTTGCCTGGTTTGGAAGCAGGGCACGCCTGGCAGTCCAAAAGCTACCGATACCATGGGGAGACGTCCACTTTCCCATAAGCCTAATCCTGCTGCCAGGAAAACTGCTGGGAAAACACCAATTGACTTGAATGCAATTAGAATTAGACAACCAGAAACAAGTTTCCAATTTATTTCATAGCGAATAATCTTTTTGCTCTACAGAGCGATCCGGGGCCAAGTTCCCACTGTGGCTGCATCGCCCTGTCCCCTTGGTGTGCAGAGAAACCCAAATCCAAGCATTTATTATGTTCTGGACCCAACTGTTGGAGGTTCAGCTTTGCATTTATTATGTTCTGGACCTATCTGTTGGAGGTTCAGCTTTTTGAAGTTTGGGATTTAGAGCTGAGTATGCTGAGGACCTGGCCTTTAGTAGGACAGAATTTTCTTTTTTTTTTTTTTTTTTTATCTCCCTGGTGAAGTTTGTGCCAGTCCTGCTTTTGTTATCTCAATGTATGATAAAGCTTTGGATCGGTTTGCGACTGGTTACTGCTCCTCTCTTATCGCAACAACTTTAATGGAGTTGTAATTACATAGGTGTGATGTTTGTGTAACCTGTGACTTTAAAGAATGAAAAAGAAGAGCCTCGAGGGGATGTTTTCTTACCCCTGATTTCATCTTGTAGATGTGACTAGTGAAAGTGATTTTTAATTTTTATTTTTTTTAGAGTTGAAACCAATAATAGAGCAGTGTCTCAGTATCATAATCAGTGGCCTTGGGAAGTAAGGTTTCCTGTCGTGTTTCTAGCTGGGTTGGCGTGGTGCTGGGTGTATGTCCCAGCTTACAGCACCTTCTGTACGCCAGCCTCCGCATTTTTGTAAAAGTGTTGGAACTTGTTCTGTCGTTGAAGTCAATGGATATTTTCCAAACAGGAGCAGGATCTTTATCTCTCTTTCACAACTCTGTAACTGCTTAGGATACCCCAGCTAAGCGCTAGGTTTAATCCCAAAATGTTTCTTAACATTGTGCTGCTTTCCTGTTTCAAGTTCATAGCAAATTCAAATTCTTTCTGGTTGCTAGAGGAAATTTTCCCGTGTTGACAAAAAAAAAAAAAAAAAAAGTATACCCCAAAAGTCTTGCTCTTGGGAGTTATTTTCTTCATTTCTTTTGCTTGCCAGTTAGAAAATTCTTTATTTTCTCTTAGACTGATTTGGCCTTTGAACTTGAATCAATCCAGATATAGCTTTTGCTACTGCAGTTTAAAACTGGAACTTGCATCTAATTAATCTTTGCTTCTGCTGATGAAATTGAAGCAGAGGGATAGAAGTAACAATTCTCTAACAAAATACCTGTTCAATCCAGGTATCTTTTGCTCACTTATTTTATTGCAAACTGTGTGTTACAGGAACTACAGATGTTTAATAGTCACAGCACGTTCTCACCTTGGATAGATTATTAACTTTTAATTCATAATCAACACTGGTGTGTTTGCAATTTCTGAAAGAGTCGTTTGCAGAAGTATGTACTGTAGGAGCCAATTTTGTAGGCAGATTTGGTTTTAAATGGTTTGTCTGGCTTGTTTCAGTTTACAAGCTCATTGTCTGTAATAAACTAAAACAAAATGTGTTCAAATGCCACTTAGATGCAGAAACTGTTCCATTGTCTGAACTTTCAGAAGCCCAGTCCTAAAAACTGTTTGGGATTTTTTTAAGCCCGCTGCTGCAGTGCTAACCTTTTCCCCTCCCCCAGCGATCCGTACAAAACCCACTCTTTACAAATCACTTTTTTCTTCCATTTTTTCTTTCTTTTACAAACCTAATGACAGCCACATGCTCGTACCACCATGTTCCTGTACTTTTTTAAGATAACGTTGGAGCTGTCATCAAAGTAGAGCACTGAGATGGCATTGAGTTGGGTAGGAGCACAGCAGGGTTTCGGCACAGTCTCTGGGTTTATAAAGTGAACCTGGGGAATTAAAGCAGAGGCACGTTAAGATGCATTTTCCTTTCTCCTCCCCCAAAGTTTCTCTTTCCCAGGCAGCCCGCTCACTCAGACATGTTTTGAACACCTGGCTTTGTGTACAAATGTCTTGAGATGTCCCCTGCATGTATGGAGGCTGACGCACGCACCCAAGTCAGATCTAGTTGGAAATCTTTCAGTGAAGCAGGTTTTCATTAGAAGATTCCCATTTGTCAGAGCAGTCAGAGTTCTGCAGAAGCGTACCAGTTACGATAAACTCTGTGGGACATGTGGACGAGGTTTTGTGAGCAACCCCATGGGTGCTGGGCATGGGGCCCTATCCCTGGGGCTGGCAGCACCGAGACCTGGCCGGCACCAAGGGCTCTGGGTCCCTGGCTGCAGGACCTCTGAGGAGAGGGGGGAAAGCGACTAAAAACCAATTCTCCAGGAGAAAATACTGTGAATTTTCTTCCCTTGGATATGTAGATGCTTCTAGCCTCCCTAATGCTTTCTGCAGTGCTGTCCTTAGATGTGCACGGGGCACGGGATGTGGGTGTAAAAGCGGAGTGAGCCTCCTTGTGCCCTACGGACCTGGGCAGGGGACTGGGGCTGTGCCAGGAGGGTGCCCGAGCAGGACAGCTGGGGCTGCTGCCCCACCAGGGTGCTGGGGACTGGCGTGTCCCCTGACCCTGCCGGCTGCTGCAGTGCCTTGGCTTCGCCAAGGCAGCTGGGGCCACCAAGGGTCTCCCAAAGCGCCGGCGCTGTCATGTGGACGCGCTGGCTCGGGGCTCCCATCTGGACGTCTTTGCACAACTTCATAAAACAAATACACCCACAGAGCAGCTGGGCTGTGGAATTTTGGGATTCACTGACCCCTTCCTCAGCCTGCCCCCAAATCCACTTCTGGTGACAGCACACGCTGTGGGTCCTTATGGAGTTTTTCCAGGAGATGCTGATAATGGGTCTCACATCCTGCGCTTCCCTCCCGTGCAGTGGGACTGTACCACCATTAAGATGCCTATCACAGGGCCCCTTTAAACTAGAGAGAGCATGTCAATGCTTGCAGCAAAGAGAGGGTAATTCCTAGCCAACTATTAATTCAGGCCACTTGGCTAGACATGTTTAGCCAGATGCTGCAGGCATCTTAAAGAGCTAATGCAGACCTTCCTTCTCGTGTTAGCTCACGAATCCTTTTTGGTATATACTTATTGCTGAGTAGCACCTAGCAGAAATAACTGTACCACAAGCTCCGTGACACCTACCAGTGTCTGCACAATGGCATGATTTGTAGCATTCATGTACGAATTCAAGGGGAAAGCACATTCTCCTTCACAGTAATACGCAGCATAGCCCTCTGGAGCGATGATCCAGTCCTTGATTAATTGAAGACATTAGATTGTGGAGAAAGACAGAAATATTGTGCAGTGAAACACAGAGTAGAATGACACATAAATCTATCAGTTCATATGTCTGCATGCAATTACAGGAGCTTGCAAAACAAAAATCTGGCACACTGGCCTCTCTAGTGCTGTCCTACACACCTCTAAAGGAGCTGCTCTTCATCGGGTGGCATCGCCTCCCTGGGGGTGTTCAGGGAAAGGTTGGACATGGTGCTTGGGGACAGGGTTCAGTGGGTGACACTGGTGGTAGGGGGGTGGTTGGACCAGATGATCTTGAAGGCCTTTTCTGACCTTAATGATTCTGTGATTCTGAAGTACTCATACACCCTGACTTTGCAGAAGCACTTCTTAAGCGTGCTAAAGGCAATACGCATTTTTTTCCTGCAGGGGAGGGAAATCCACATCTTGGCTCGATCTCTAGCAGCCTGCCAAGGGACTTGCAGCCCAGCTGGCACTGGTGACGCAGAGCCCTTACCTGCCACCCCAGGTCCCTGAAGCTGACGTAGAGCTCGTGCTTCTTGCAGGCCTGCCGCTGGTCGCTGCTGCTGTTCTCTGTGGGGAGCGGGGCTGTCAGCATGGGCTGCCCCCAGCCCTCGGCAGCACCCAACAGGGAGCAGGCGGTGCTGCTCAGCTGTTGTGCTTGCTGCTTTCTTTTAATCATTTTCAGTTTCTTGTGCTTTAGTCATAAAATATAAAGTGCAAAAAGCCAAAGACACCCTGGGAACACCCCCTCCCTCCCTGCTTCTTTTGACCTCATGTTGGCAAAACCCAGGTATCTCAGAGGATTGCCTGCTGTATTAAGGAGAACTTGTGCAAGGAGAGATGGGGAAAAGCAACCTTTAACTCTTTTCTGCATTCTGAACTGTGCGTGACAATCGCACCTTCAGGCCTACAAAGGCAACATGGTGACATGAAACTAATACAAAACCCGTTCGTGCTGCTGTAACCGGGGCACAGCCGGTGACAGTGCTTCGTGGCAAGGCCAAAGAACAAAGCACGGGTCTGAATCGTGGATCTGAGCACCTAAAGCTCTCAGTGTAGTTCTAATGTTGTGTTCATCCTGGCCATATAGCCTGATGTCACACTTTGTGCCCGGGGTCCTTCTTCTTCCCTCTCTCGCAAGCTCCCTTTCCATCCAGCAAAATGCTGGAGGAGCGGAGCTCAAATTTGCCGCTGCCCTCAGAGAAGCTCGCTCTGTGCTGCGGCTCCTTTTGGGGAGGTCACTGAGGTGACCTCCCCTGATGCTACTCTGAGGTGGTTTAAATAATAGAAATAAAGAGTCTGCCTTCTCAAGATATTGTTTAGAGCTATGTTTTTTGAGGAACTGTAGGCATTGAACTTCTGGTTCAGTTGTTTTTTGCTGATGAAAGACCCAAAGAAGATTTTAGGAAAGATTTTAGGAAATTAAATTCTACATGCCATCGGTTTCCATGAAAAAACTCAGGGGCAGTTCAGGCTGGATATCAGGAAAAGGTTCTTCACCCAGAGGGTGGTTGGGCACTGGAACAGGCTCCCCAAGGAAGCCATGGCACCGAGCCTGCCGGAGAGCAAGAAGTGCTTGGACAGTGCTCTCAGATGCATGGTCTGATTTTTATTTTTTATTTTTTTGGTGGTTCTTTGGGGCCGCAGGAGTTGAACTCGATGATCCTTGTGGGTCCCTTCCAGCTCAGGATATTCTGTGCTTCTGTGCTTCTGTCTCATAATTAAGCCACGTTTCTATTTTAAATGCCTGGAGCTTTTCATCCATACTAGGACACACAGCTCCCCCCGCAACAGCTGCAGCTATCGTAGGCAAGGAATGGGCTTTCCTCTTCCACGCAAAACTTCTGGAATTACTAAACTTTTGGGGGCTCAATTCAAAATTGCAGCCTCTTGAAAACGTACAGCATTTTGATTCAGATCCACTGAAATACCTTATTGTAACGATCACTTATTTGTTTTAAAGTAATTATCTTAAATTTCATGATAGGAATTTATATGGGAGATTGTTTAGATGGCTTTTTTTGTTTGTTTGTTTTAATTGGATTAGGATATCTTTCAGTTGAACACTGTTTCAAAGAAACATTACTTTTCTAATTTTTTTGGAATAATCCCTAATACCAAGTAGTTTCAGATCAGCAACAGAAAATGAGTGGTAGACCAAAGAGACAACAAACAGCACTGAGAATGGGCAAAACTGTTCCCATCTAGTGTCACGTCCAGCAGTGTTATCCCACACCTACAAACACTGACCCAGCAAAAAACCTCCCTTTACCTGCGATGTTGGACACCCGGAAAGCTTCCTGGTTCTTTGGCGTTTTGGATCGATTCTGGCTCCTTTGCTTCCCTCCCGTGGAGCGAATGCTGCGGAGATGAACCTCGGTGGCTTTGAAGAAGGCTACTGTGAATGGCTGCTTGTTCTGCGGGCCGTGCCTCCCAATGAGACCTGCCAGTTTGGGGTTGATGCTTTGCCCTTAAAAACAAAACAGAGTTAAGCAGGACTGTGGTAAGTTCCCATTTTCAGTAGGCACAGTAAATACCCCAAGGAGGAGAGCTGCTGTCTGGTCCATAATGATGATTCCTAGGCACATCCGTAGCCACCAAGGGCCTGGACTTAATCGGCAAAGCTGCTTCTGACAAGAGCAGCTTAGCACAGCTAACTTCATTTTATATCTGCATGTAAAAGTTAAATAAAATGCTCCTACATATAATTATTTTACCCTAAATCCGCTTAGCATTAACTTTTCCTGCATTCTTTAGAGGGGTTTCTTTAAGTTCACCAGCCTATAATTTGAAGTGAGCCTGTAAAAGGAACCATAAAACTGAGCCCATAGGAACACTAAATTCCCACTGGAAGGTTATTAACTTAAAATAAAAATGCCTTATATGAAATGTTGTCAGAGTTCCAGATACACTGCAGCTGAGAGGAGCAAATAGTTCAGATATCAGAAGATGTCACACTTATTGCTGTGTCTCACCACTACTGTACCCCATAACCTCGTTTCAAAGCCATTGATGGCCATGTGTGCTTCCTTCATCCCAGACTTCTAAATTAATTTTATTTTTGTTGAAAGTTCATTAGGTGGTTTTGCTGTAGAATGAAATCGTTGTTCACAAAAGATGCGAGGAGCAGGTGGCAGCGCAATATTGAACATTTCTCCCCGTTCTCTCCAAGAGTGTCTGGGTGCTGCTGTGAAATGGAAGGGGGATATCCAGATCTCCAGTTCTACTGGGGACTGAAGTTAAGTTACATCAGTAGTTCTTGTGATCCTTTTTGCTAAGGACAGAGCTGGGCCTTGTCAGTCACGAATCAAATAAGCCAAAGGATGGCCGGCAGTTTCTGAGAGAAGCCCTGAAAGGCACCTGACCATGAAAAGCAGCTGAGGGACTTGAGAGTCCCTAAAAAAATCTCCTTACCTTACTGGCTTCGGACTACAGTGTAAAAAGAACCTGGTAACCTGAAATATTTGTAGGTAATTTTCTACAACTCCTGTTTTTAAAATGAACTAAGTAAATGCCAAGGGAGTGGCCTGTGACAGATTTAAAAAATACTGTATTTAGGGAAATGTTTGCATCTTAGCTCTTGCATATGGCCAAAGGTCGGTAAATGTGATGGGCCCCAGAAAAAGGGGCTGTGGTCAAAGGTCTAGGCCAAGAAGTGGGGCAGCCTCAGCTGCAGTCCATTCCCCAGTTTTCTAAAAGCCCACAGCCCCATGAGCAAGTGCCAAGCTGCAATATTTGGGATTTGTGGAAAGAACAGGCTCAGGAGGGGGTTTTATGGGACTGCTTGGTGTGATCAGGTCCCACGGCGTGCCATGGGCAGGGGAGCGGGGCTAGGCCTTGCAAACCAGATTAAGCAAACAAATATTGGGACGGGGCACCAGGAAAGCTCAGGCTAAAAGAGCAAGTGCAGAAATTTGTGTATGTAGGTTTCTATGTGGACATACAGCAACTTCTTCAGCTGAAGCTCCTTGCTGGAAACTTGTCCAAACAGTTTTCATTTTAAACATTTGAGGCTGAGCCCACAAAGTGCTTAAGCAAGTAGCTAATGCTGAGTATGTAAGTAGTTCCACTTGTGCTCGGGCTTTGCCAGATCGAAGCCTTATTTCCTGAAAACAAGCTCAGCTGAAGGAGCTCACTGAGTACGGTTCCTATGGCTTTTCTTGCCCCCTCAAAGAAGCCTTTTGCTTCTCCGAGTTGTTTACCCTTCCAAGTACATCTCTGGCTGTGGTTTTTCCAGAGAAAGTTACTTCACCTTTGCTGTGTCTCTGGAGATTTGGTCAGCCGTATGCAGAGAGGGGACCCGACTTCACATGGGTTTGTTTAGTGGATTTTCATTAGCATGGCAGTAAGTACATCTGACTGATGAATTCCTCATTTAACACCACTATGTTCAGGATCAGTATGCTGTTTCCTTAGGGGAAAACAGGCATGCAGTACTCTGTACGAGTAGTGTATAAAGGTGGGAAAAATGCACTCCTTGGTTCTAACCTTCCTACATATCCAGGAAGTGAGGTTTAACACAAGGACATGTATATAGTCCCCATTAGACAATGATAAGCTTGTCCCAAAAGAACTAAAGCTGTGCTCTTGAACCAGAGGGCGCAGCCTTATCTGCTTTTATGAAGCTGCTTTTTTGAAACTGTCATATATGGGATCTCAAGCAATAAACTAAGTAAACCCAAGAGGGTGCTTGCTGTTCCCATGTGTGGCTGCTGAGCAAGGCGTACCGGCGCTGGGCTGAGAGCTCGCTGCAGGCTATTGACTCACCCAGATGTTTTTTTGCTTGCAGCTTGAGCTGATCCCCATTTTCTATGAGCAAAAACCTCCCCTGTGATTCCACCCTAGTTATACATGTTGATAGACTTATTTGGCAAGACTGTAAAGGAAGACCAGTTAATTTCTTTTGTATAATTTCATCTGGACAGTACCCGTGATGGCTTTTTTTTTTTTTTTTTAAGACTGTACTGGCTTCATGGTTGGAGATCTCTGTATGTAGGACAGCTACAAAGGAAAGATCTTTTTTACAATTCACTTAAAGCACTGGGGGTTGTCCAAGCATATAGTGTTGCATCAAAGTCCTGCTGTGTTTGCAGCATATGATTTTCATATGAAGTCCAGGTGTAAAAGCAGTTTTCTCGTTAGCATGCAGTTGGTCTAAATCCAAAAAGAAACTTGGGGAGCAAGGAAGGACATGTCCTTGCCATTCAAAATAGAAAGAAATATTCACGTGTATGGTAGAGAAATGCGAGAGCAAAGGTGTGCTGCCAGGGGACTCAGTCACAGAAGCCAGGCAGACAATCAGGCCCTGTATCTCTGTATTTACTTTTTAAATGCTGGAGTTGGCTTTCCTAACTTCAGCGACAGGCTGATTTAAGCATTTTGTTAATCTCTTTTGAGAAAGCAGCAAGTTACTTTTTACATTGTTTTGAATGTGTTTACAAATACAGCTGGATTTTTCAGGAACATAAACTACAGTCCCAATTTTCACCAAGTCCTATACAAATGAGAATGCCATTATTACTGAAACCGAGAATTTCCAGCTTTGAAGGCTCTCCCTATGATAGATCGGGCTGTATGCTTTTAAAAGAGCCCACTTGTGGTTGCTCCGGCAGAGCAGCTCCTGGGGCTGTGTGGTTGCAGCATTTCCCCGTGTGCAGGACCCTGACAAGCCTTGACTGAAATCCATAGCATATAAATAAATAGCTGGCTTCCTCAATGCTGAAAAAAGGGATTGACCTTTGCTATAAAATCACTAGCTGAGGACTGAGGAGGAGGAAGTGATAAGGTTTTATGAGTAGAAGAGTGTGAGAGTGATGCTGTATTATCTGTAGTGTTTAAGAGATACTAAGCCTACTTCCAGCTAGTGCTTTCCTGTGGACTCCAGCCTGGGTCTTGGTTTTCCTCTGTGTGAACCAGAATTGGATGTGCCATGACTCTGGACACAGTGTCTGTAATCCCAACTATTTCCTTTAGGAGGCAAAGTAAAAGCTAAAACCAAGGACAAGTGTTTGAAAACTGGTTAAGCTTGTCCTGGCTGTTCGTTTTCCTTACTACTTTAGCTTGAAGAGTTAAGATTATCTCGTAAACCAGCCTGAATCTGAATCTTTGTGCAAAGATGGCAAAAGGCATCTGTCATTAGGGTGGGGACTGGTAACTTCCATGAAGAAGCTCCTGCTTTGTGTCTCTGAATGATCTGTGAATGCAGCAGCCCTGAGAGGGCAGGTTAAAACAAACCCTGGGCACCTCACAGTGCACAGGTCTCACAAGAGTAAAATCGCCCTTCGGTGTGATGGCTGTTAGTTTGCCTGTTTCAAAATTGCTTCACAAAGTACTACCCACTGGAAATGTTCATAAAAAGCAATAGTAAACGTTATCATAGATGTGTACCTGGAGAATTAATTTCTACTGCTAGGGAGGAAACAAAAATGGTTCCTAAATATTTTCTGAATCTGGAAGTACTTTGTGCCAGTTGAAGCCAGCCTTTTGCATCACTCAGCTTTGTCTTTCTACACATAGCAATGTTTCCTCCTCTCTCCTCGACTGGAATTGTCTCACTCAGAAAAATCTGAAGCGGTAGGCACAGGGAGCATGGCTGGAGAAATGCAGGAGTGGTTCTGTTGTGCTCTGCCGCCAGCAGCCTATACACCCTGTGATGGGGATGTGTACACAGCTAATGCTGACATGACTGCATAACAGATCCCCAAAAAAAGCATTTGAGTACATCCTTAACCTGAAATATGTCTACAGACTTTATTTTCTAATCATTATTTGTGCCTTAAGCAAATTCAGGAAAAACATACTCACGAAATCCTATTCAAAGAAAAGAAAACTGAGTGCTTAAGGCTTCCCCTGGTTGAGATTATCTACCCGAAACGGAGACTCCTTGACGTTGCTGTCTGAAACTCACCGTCTATGCTTTCCACGGATAGCTGCAGGCCAAGATTGTGCTGTGGATTCACCACCCAGTGATTACTGGTTGCAGTAATGTCAAACACCAGCCACCCTTCTTCTGCAGCCCAGATTGTTCGAGAGTCGAGCAGGAACAAATCTGAGTCCCTGAAAAAAAAAAAAAAAAGTGCAATTTCTTGTTACCTGGGCTTTCCACTGGGGTCTCTCCAACGTTCACATGCCCGCATTAAGCAACGCGCTCGGTCGGCCGTTCAGGAACAGGCACGATGCTGGAGCTGGGTTGGCGTGCTTTCCTACCTAATCACCTTCATATGAAGTGCTTTTCTTCTCTCTTTAAAAAAGGGAGGATGGGCTGAAGCAGAGTTGAGGTGGTTTTGGATTACTTTGCTGCTGCAGTTAACCTTAGAGCTGCTGATGCAACTTCAGAAGAAATGCTTGCCAGGCACAGATTTGCAAAATTATTGTTTGCATATGCAAACTTAGTAATTGGGCAGACAATGCTGCTCATTATCCTTTCCACACATAATTTCCTGACTTTTACGCATAATTGTAGCACTGGTGCAAGCCAGCTGGAACACTGTTGTGCATATATTAACATATGTAATGGTTTTTTAAATTCGTTCGTCTGAGGTTACAGATAATTGATTGAGGCAATAACCCTCTGCGCAGTCACAGGTCTGCATAATGTTGGGTGGCAATTTCCTTTCAATTTGTTGCTTACATCTTTAAAAGGCCACTGCTGGATTATTCTGGTTGGAGAAATGAAAACAGAAGCTGAGAAAGATCGGGAATAGAGAGGATTTCTTGCATTTAAAAAGGGTGAAATCATTCTGGATTTACAAAACATTTCCTGGCAAATTTCTGTAAAATGAAAATTTGAGAAAACATGGGTTCTGTAAAGGAATGAGCCTTCTCTTATCAGAAGTTAAGAAAGAGGTAAAACTTGATAGAAATAGTAACAGAATTGGATGGTGGCGCACTTCTTTTATTTTTTTTTAAAAAAAAAAAAGCAACAACTTTAGAAGAAGAACAAAGAAACCCGGTGGAAGTGTCCAGACAAGCCCTGAAAGAGCTGCTTCTGTACTTGTAGTGCACAAACATGATAACTTGTTTAAGTGTAATTATATCATTTTGAGTGAAGAAATATCCTTGGAATAACCCTTTCCAAATATCCTTGGAAAACCCTTTAATCGTGTCCTCAAAGCTTCAAGAAGGCCTTACTAATTTTGTCATTATTGATTTGTCAGTGCAAATAACTATATATAACTAATATAACTATAACTATAAAAATAACATTTTTAACTTTGTTTATGCAGTGCCTCTTGTTTGCACAGAATATCAAGCAATCCGAATTGAATCCCAGAAGAGCTGTCGGCACAGGGCTTCTGTCTCTCAGATTTTAGTGATCATTTTCCCTGTGAGATACCAAGAAATTAGAGGCTTTTGTCCTGCAGAGCTGACTCAAAACAGAAGCAGAGTTTTATTGCAATGTTTTTTTGCTATCTATCCTTTCAACCTTTGTGAGCCAGGGCATGTAAGAAATGATGGCTTTCCTCTCTGAGCTAGTAAGTGTCACTGCCTCTAGCTCTATGTGGGCTTACAAGAAATTAAACTTGTGAAATTAGTTCCTGCAGAGCACGTGAGCACATCGAGCACATGTAAAAGGAGGATCTGTCATTTCCCCAGCGATTCATTTTTAAATGAAAGCATTTTGCTTTCCTTTAAATAAAGTCTTGGTCTGTGGAAGAAGCCCTACATCAGAACTGACCTTGCTGCAACACCTCCTTGCCAGCACGAGGGGTTCTATGAGGAGTATTTTGGTGGATGTTTGGGCAGCCACAGCTCAGGAAGGGGCCGTGGTGCAGGCGATGGAGAGGCTCAGCCCAGGTGCTGGGATTTACTCAGCTCCACTGGGTGCCCCCAGGACAGCTGAAGACAAACGGTGCGGATCACCCCTCCCTCCATGTGTGTGGTACTTACGGGAAGGTATGATGCTTGAGCACAAGCCGGGGGGGCAGATTTCCTGGGGTTTCATCCCCACCCAGGAGCGATGGCCATGTGCCCACAGCACATGACGCAGCCGCACGGACACCTCCCGCCCTTCCCTGTTTACAGCACGCGGAACAAAACACATCCCAGGGGAGCTGGGGACGAGGGAGTAGTACGGATTGGCCCGTTCCAATGGCTGAGTCCAAGTTTCCAGAAGTAAAGGGCTTTTATATTCACATACTGCATCATTTAAGCATGGCCCCTGACTGGAACTCATGATTCACACAACGTTCAGTTAACAGGGACTTGGCTTGCTTGGTTTTTCTCCCTTGTAGTTTGCAGGTTGAAGATAATAGCAATAATGATAACTTATTTTTTTAGCTACTGCTCAACTGCAGCGTTATTACTCAGAAAAACCAGCCTTTAAGCTTCCCATGCTGACATGATGCAATCGGGGTAACCAGACAACATGAGGCATCAAGTACCAGGGTGAGTCAGGCTGGGAAATTGTATAATGCGTTTGTTTTCCTGTAGTTACAGCAATGTGCAAACAATAGACCTGGAGGGGAAGCCCGAAGTGAGAGAGATCAAAGGGACCCACTAAAGGGAAATGTCCTTCCCACACACACTCGGAACATTTGGACCCAAAAAGGCCTCGTGTCAGATGCTCCCTGGAGAGGTTCAAGCACTCCTGGATGTGCACTTTCCACTCCGGCCCACCAGCAGCGGCCAGGGTTGGGATGCAAAACCTGACTGGCGTTGCAGGCAGAGCATCTGAGGCTCCTGAGGTTGTGGTGCCTGTTCCAATGAAAAGAAACCTCCCGCTCTCTCTAAAAGAGCAACCTCCCATGAAGTGAAATGCCCTGCTCCCCAAAGACTTACGGCAAAACAACATTGAATCACTAGCTAACAGACAGCAAGCCCTACAGCCATCATTGCTGGATAAGTCATAATGAGCAGAGCGAAGAGATGTTATTCTGCTTAGCCTTACACAAAATTTGTTCTGAGGGCTCCTGTCTAATGAGTTGTTACAAGAGTTAGTGCTAGTCTAGCTGATATGGCTGGTTTGGGATTTAGATTTGAGATAAAGATCTAAGCACAAAGGGAAGAGGTTCCTAGCACACATCTCAGCCACCAGTACCTTACCTAGTGACTGTGTGCATATTGAGAGTGTTCTTGGAGCAATGTCAGCAGTGGCTTTACAATCAGGAGGCAGGGAACTGCTTTGGTTCCTTGTTCTGTCAGTCCCTTCATTTAAGAACTTCAGAGCATGTGACAAACTGTACTGAGCCTTCTACCAGACCGAGGATACGGAAAGGAACACGATCCTCATTTTACAGAAAATTAAGCTGGGACATGGAAACGTTAATGTCTAGATTAGAGTTACATAAATGATGAAGTCTGGATCCAGACCACAAGTATGTTTTGTTGAGACCACATCAAAATGGCTCAGCATTCAAAGTACTTAGATCAGTGGGAGTGTCAGAGCTTTTAGTGATGATAAAACTCAGGGCTTTCAGATCAGTTTTCTCAAGCAACAGGCTGTTGCTGCAGCAGCCTGAGCTGAGGACGGGAGGCTGGCACTTGTCTGCTGATGGCTTCAGTGGTGTCTGGTGCCAGACACTAGAAAGGAGATGCACCTCCTGGTAGAAAGCACTGCTGGAAGTTTGCTACAGGTCATATAGTTGCTGTGTGGTCTATAAAATTCCCTTTAATAACTCAGTATTTTCTGGACTGAAGGTTGTATAACAAGGATTGCCACGTGAGGCTGGCTGGGGACAATGCACGTGAGATCGTTGTCTGGAAAGCAGCTGGAGCTGTGGATGTGGAAGGGCTGAAGCTGCTAAAGGGCTGGGTGTGAGCAGGGACAGGGAGAGCTGGTGGCATGAGGGGGCTAAGGAAGGGTGATCAGTGGAAGAGAAAAGGACTGGAAAAAGTGAGGTTTGTGGCAATGAGCAGAGAAATAAGAGGAGACAAAATAAAGAAAAGGCAAGTAAAAGCATCCTGAAAGGGAAGAGTGAGGAAGAGAGTTGCTGTGTTGCAACCCCCGAAGTTCTAAGAGAAATGATTAACAACCGGGCAGTTTCGTGAAAATAGCAAGTATGGGCTCTTTGCTTTTTGCTGGGGTATTTTTTAGCCTCTTGGATATGCTCTGGTTTGTAGCCATAAATGATAAATCAAAAGTGCAGCACCTCTCCTAGGCACCTGACCTGGTGGGAACCTTGAGAGAGAGAGAGACTGTGAAATTGAGAGTCATCAGTTCTGCAATAGCAAGGGAGAACAGTAGATGAAACCCTGCAATTAAAACCTATAATGCTCTAAGGTCTGTAGTTCTGCAGCGTAGCCCTCGTAGCAAGCAGCACCTGCTTTTGTGTCTGTTTTCTTCCCTCGCTTTTCCCATCCCCCTTGTCAGCTCTGTTATTTCAAGCTGCTGGTTGACAAGTGGTAGTAAACACTAGCGAGCACTTCCAAATGGGATAAAAATAAATGGGAAGAAGCACAGGCAGCGGAAGACAAGGTGACTCTTGGCAGCTCTCCTTACATTGCAAAACGAGCTGATGGCTGCGATGTGCTGGCACTCGGGGCTGTGAGCACCTCGGAGCTTTGGTGGCTCTCCTGGCCGTGTCCTGGCAGCAGCCAGCCCAGGGCACTGCCAGCAGGTCCTGCCGTCCCCTGTCTGCCTTTCAGGCATCTGCTGGCCCAAAGAGCACACCGAGGCTGTCTGGCCGCTGCGCAGCTCTAATCCCTACCTGCTAGTTTGAGGAATTACAGATCTAGCAGTGTTTTAAACAATAACCATATTGTGACACCTTGCAGCAGTAGACTTGAATTGCTTTACAAATATGGGTCAATCCTCCCACGTCCATTTTAAAGTGGGAAACACTGGAGGCACAGATATGTTAAATGTCTTACTGACTCAGCTTGTAAACCACAGGAGCATAATCCTATCCTCTTGACTGGTATTATAACCTTAGAGGAGCCGTTTGGGCCACAGGCACGATGCAAGCTGGCAAATTAACTGCAAGGTTGCCCAAAGATAGAGGTGGTAGGGGGATTGTGGGCAATTCACGTCCAGGTTTGAGCAGGTAGAGGGAGGAGAAGGCAGAAAGAGCATCCTGGGAAGGGGAGAGGAGGTCTCGGGTTGGAAGACATCTGTTTGGATTAAAAAACTGCAGCATCCAGATTCCACTTTGCTTGGTGTCATTACTTAAAGTTGGCTGCAGCTGTCCAAAGACAAGCTTAGGAAAATATTTTTCAGACTTTCCTACTCCGAGAGGGCCCCAGGATCTCCCTGGGCCTCTCCCTGGCACGTTTGCAACACCCTGTGTACGCGGCCCCGATGCAGCCTTCCTCCCACACCTCCCCTTCCCTGCGCCTCGGACCCCCCCTCTCCCCCCTGAGCTGCCAGCGAGCCCAGCCGGGGGTCCTCCAGGTGAAGGCACAGACTGCTGGAGGTGGCCTGAAAACTGTGATGATGGTGAGACAGATCTGTGTAAATTCTGTTGAAGCTTGGGAGAAATTAAATTCACTTTAAAATTTCCTCTTGTTCTTATTTCTGTCTCGTCTGTCCCCAGCAGCCATGCTCCCCTTGCTGTGTAGTGTTTGAGGTCATCACCTAGGAATCAAAGACTGATTAAAAGTGGTAATGGGAGAGCTTGTTGCAGAGAGATTGTTGCAGGAAGCCTTTTGTAAAAGCTGTGCTGAGAAAAATGAGGCTATGTAGGTATCCCTGACACTCTGTGCAGATGTTTCTGTATTGAGTTGCTGGTCATTAGAGCATCCCTTAGCTGAGGAGGAGCCCGCTGGGGTATGCAAAATGCTTCCTGCAGCTACCTGAGTGCCTGTGAAGAGTCATGCCTAGCTGAGTGACTTCAAGACTTGTCAGAGGTTTTTGCAGTGGCTTTAAGGAATGGTCTGGAAGAGAGAACTGAATGCAGCGCTGCTCCTGGGGGCTGCGGGGCTTCCATGCTCTAGTTTCCTGCTGCTGTGCCCGAGAGCATATCAAAATGAGAACAGTTACCAACCTGTGTGCAGACAAGTAATAAAAATTAATAAAAACTATTGTTGGTACTGTTCTAGATGCTGTTAGAGTGCTTGTGGATATGGTTATGGTGCTGGGGCACAACGTTAAAACAAACTGTATCTTTCTGCACTGCACCACCCCGGGAACAGTCACACGGGTTACTTTACAAAGCTCCAAAAAGAGGACACATCTGCTTTGCCTGTTGGGTGGGCCTAAGCCTTTCTTAGTTACTAGAATTACATGTTTCAACCCGCAACATGGAAACAGACCCCAATGAACAAGGGAAGAGGGTCTGGAGAGGGGCTCAGGTTTGGTCTGGGTGCAGAAGTGGCGTAGTTTGAAACACAAACTAAAGCATTCCAGCTGCAAGTCAAACCCAGGAATGCATGGTGCAAGATCTTATTTTTCTGTAGGGCTGGTAACATGAGCATCCACATCAGTCACTGCCTTTGAAGCCTGTGAAATCCATAATGGGCACAAAGTGAACATGTAGCAACTCCATTACAATTACCAAAGGCTGGTCAAGTACCTGGCTTTATTCTGACCAGTAACAAAACTCCCATGGACTTCAAAGGGGTTGGGATTTACTCCACAGTGCGAGTGCTGGGTCTACTGAAACTGGAGCTGAAATTCTGGGATGAGGTATTTCAGCTGCACAAGGTGCAGACAGATGGGCGGGACCGAGCTCTGGTGTTGAGGAGAACGACACAGTCTGCATTTTTTCTCTAGCTTCGTGTTAATAAATTGAGGATGATGCCCCAGCTGACAGCCTGCCCAGAACTGCATGGGTACTTTGTGAAAATACACAGGTTCATATCAACTACAATGAGTTAGGTATCCAACCTGCTGCTAGAAACCCCCTTAAGCACCTGTGTGTCTGTTAGGTCCCTTTAGTCTGTTAGTCTGTGTGCACTGAGGTCCCTTTGGCTATTGCTTGGAACACCAGTTCATGACCTCTCTGAGGTCATGAAAATAAAAAATGACAAAGGTCATTTTTCTTAGACTCCTCTCCACAAGCCTTTTTTAAACATGTTTCCCACTTCGGTGCCTGAGACAAATGACCTTCACACCTTGCAGCAAGCCCCGTGCCCCATGGTGTGCGCTCCCTCGCTCTGGAGAGGAAGGCAGCAGCTTGGAGCAGCTTTGTACTCCCACAGCACTCAGGCAGGAGGAGATGGGGGCTTGGCCAGCACACAGCTCCGTGGTGGCAACCTGTACTCCCCACTGCAGGGCTCCTTCCTGCAAGCAGGGACTCAATGTCCCGCTGCTCAGCTCCCTTCTCAACCCAGCTGGTGGCCTTACAAAGCTGTTTCCCAAGCTTTTGGGTGAGGGAACCACAGTGACCAAAGAGAAGATGGACATGAGTCACTGGACCTTAGGTTGTGCATGTGAAGGCTTCGAGACATGTTGTTTTAGTCAAAACTTCAGCTGTTTTCACAGTGTTTATGATATTAGGAACATTTTTGTTCATGAATGTACTTGTTTGCTTAAAGTGAATAACTGGTGCTTTGTGCCTAAAGAATGCTGTGCATGCTTTTTATAACTGAGGTTGTCAGTTTGAAAAGCTTGCCTTGCAATGCGTTCGGAGATTTGGAAAGTACAGAAAGAGTATTTGATTGTTTAGTCTGCTTTCCTAAAAACACCTGTATTTATATCTTCAGATAATTTCTTAGTCAGAGTCCAGAGGGGTGTCCAGTGTGCTACGGAGGACGGAGCTGTGCTCTTGTTCTTGCTGCTGTGGCGGTTAGACGTGTGGCAGCACCCATCCTGTGATCAAACAGCCCTGTTATTGAGGGGCACAGCTTCAGCAGTGTCTGTCTGGAAAGACCTATGCCTGTGTTTTTCACCCACGGTAAGCTGCAAGCAGAGATGTTGCTGGTTAGCTACCTGCCAGCCTGCCTGAACTCGTACCACAAGTACTGAATTGCTGAGCTGCTGCTGCTCCTGGCTTATCTGAACTGAGGGCACACCAGCACGCCCTCAGAACTGGAGGCTTATCTGAGGCTTAGCTGGAAACGAAGCCTCCAGCACAGCCAGTGCTCCCTTCATCCTCAAGGAAGAGATCTCCAGTCAGCCACAACTTTCTTTTCGGGTGGATGCTGTGCTGTTTGGGGGCCCCAGGAGCTGTCCTGGCCCCTGCTGTGTGTCGCCGTGTGGTGCAGGAGGTGATCTGATCCCACTGCTGCCATGGGGAGGCTGGTGGTACATTTCTACACGTTGGTGTGCCTGAGCACAAGGTGTGCTTCATGGGCGAGCACAGGCTTGGGGAATATCTGGTGTCTCAGGCCCTGGAAGGCAGTTCCAGTAACCTTCTGGGAGATGCCACTGCTGTTTTATCATCAGAGAGCAGGGGGAGAAGGAAACCCATCTGTTACTTCGTTGGCCATCGTACCTGCCGTGCTCTAGGGGAAGGCACCGACAAAGCAAAATGTGAGCAAAGGTTTCTCGTGGTGCAGGGGGAGGGCTTGGCTTTGTTTTGCTCTTGTTGCTAGCAACGTCGGATGGGTCTGACTTTCCAGCCTGCTCGGGACGAGACAAACAGCCAAGGAAGCATCAAAGTGAACGGGTGTTTTTTGATCAACACTGGAGAGAGTTTGTTTTCTTTCTCCACTTGCCCAATGACACACTAACTTGGATGACTGGTCTGTGACAGAGCTGGTTGGAAAATGTCAGTGGAAAAATGCAGAAAAAGAGCAAATATTTTTACAAATGCTAGTGACAATATTTTTACCTTTGGTCAATCCAAAGCAACAGGAGTATTCTTTTTTTTCAGTACAAACTGTTCAAAACTCAACAGCGCCTGTGCCAAAATGTATGCAGAGGGTGAATATGCATGAACACTCATAAAAAATAAAAAAAAAAAAAGCTGTTCCTGTGGTGAATGTGATGCTGTAAAACTGCATCTAATCTTGTAGCTGGAACATCTGTATAATTAGCAGTATTCCTCACCTCTTCCACCCAGCAGTTCATGTGTATGCCTGCCCTTTGCATGCATTTTTTCCTTTAGGAATAAGAGCTCGTGAAGGAGACAGCCTACATAAAGGCTGCTCCATGCAGTTGTAGACACAGAACCCACCCAGGAGGTACCTCGCAGCCCTCTCTATAGATCCTTGTAAGAAATCTGTGGATGTATCATCTTAAAACTAAGGAGCTGAATGTCATCCTAACTCTGTCAGTAAATTTTCTTGCCGGCACCTCACTAATCAGACTCTGAAGGAGAACTTCCCTGGCATCCATTTGTGTGGTGAGGAAGGACGTTTGCTCTAAGGATATGTTTCTGGCAACTCCCTACTGTCCTGGCACGCTGGGCATCTGCCAGCACATATCCTTTTTCTGCTTTTCCCGTGAGTGAGAAGGTATCCCCGCAAGCTGTTATCTATATAACTTACTGACGAGATATAGCAAAGGGAGGCCTTTGTGTCCGTGAGGGCTGAAGATGGAAAGAACTTAAATGCTTGTAGAAGGCAGGATCGAACAGGTCCTATGCGTGCTTGTGGCTTGTTGCCTTCTCCTTTAAGAAACCCTAGTTAAAATACTCAAGTTATCATTGTTTAATAAAAATAGATTAATACTAGCGTAGTCCCTCAAACCTTGTAAATAATTGTCATTAGAAATGTTGAGAGAACCACGAGTTTTGACCCATGTGCCAGTGTTTAAATACTTTTACCATACAACAAAGCTGGTAGAAAGTCTCACCATTTAGAACTGTTGATAAGGTTTCCTGTCACATTTTAATGGACAAAAAATGCAAAACTATATATATTTTTTTGGCCTTTTTATTACCTCTTTTAAAACTATAAAGCTGGAATCCTGATTACACTATTGTTTCTTACCCTTTTGGACTTTCCCCCTTTTAAATCCCTAGTGTTTCTCTTTTCATAAACTTAAATTAGATCTGTAGTATTATTGCCTCATATTTAGTAGTCCTAGAGAATAACTTCTGACTAGCATGTGATTGTAAATACTTTTCATGTAAATAAATGCAGTCTCACTTTTGGTAGGCTTTGTATTTAGAAGAAATGTGCAAATGAAACTAAGTGCCTTTGATAAGCGGTTTGGGATTGCTGATTAATTGGAACCAAGAACAGATGAGAAAATTAAACATATGTTCTTATTCAAGTTCCCTGGAGGATTTGTCAGGGAGTTTGGCATACATTAATAATTCCCTGGAATGGATTTAATAGCTCATCTTGTAGTTGTGCATACACAAAACAATCAGTCAATATAAAGAGCATGGTGTCATCTGTCCTTGTTAATTAGGGAGCTCAAATGCCTTTGGTAATAAGGGCTAGTAATTAAGCTCCAACTAGAAAGGAAGCATTCAGATGTGGTTTTGCCACCTCAGGATCCATAAGCAGCAGGAGGAAGAGGCAATGTCTGCCAGAAATCTTCAAGTACTTGGAGCCTGTGGCCTCCTCCCGCACTAGCACCCAGCACAGCCCCTGCCCCTCGCTCGCTCCTCAGCTGTTGGGTGCTCTCGGGGCACCTCGAGGCTCCCAGGCACCTTCACACCTTCACCCCTTGCCCTGGTGGCTGAGCACATGCAGCAGCTGTGTTAGCATTGACTGAGATTTCACAGGACAGCCCCTGTGCCTAAAGCCCCTTCTGCCAGTGGCAGCGGTATTTGTGAAGATGTTGGGCATAAGCCCTTGAAGGCACCTGCTGTGCTCGCATCAGGATTTCCCTGAGGGTCACTCACCTTCCCGGGTGCTCCTGGAGGACCTGGTAGACACTAATCTGGAACGTTTCATTATCGAAGCGTTCGCGGATGTAATCCTTATATATCCTGAACTCGGCGGCTGTCACTGCTTCCCCCTCTGGGATTCTGGAGAGATCAAACCTGAACTCTCGGTAGTGGCAGCGCTGATGGTGAAACTCTCTGTCATGCTCCACTGAAACAGAAAAACAGCCCATTAGCCACCTGCTTTGTTCCCTTTCCCCTCACCATCAAACAAGCTTGCGAGTTGCCACAACAGCAAAGGGCAAGAATATCTGATTGCAGCATCTCGTGCTGCCCTTCGGTTCGTTAAAGCACACAGGACACAAAGCCTCTATCTAGGCTACTAGAAGTATAAAGGTGTTTACTAGGCTGTCTTTGAAACAGTTTTACAGCTGGCTGGCACAGGGTGTGAGTGACTGTTGCGTTTTAATGATTTTTGGCAGCTCCACGTTTGACAAGTGGCTCTGGACATTTGCCACCGATAAGGCCGGGCTGCTGTGGGAAGGGGCCGAAAGGAACAGAGGGGGCTTTGCAGGAGTGCTGGCTCGTGGCTTGACTCTGCTTCTGAGCACGACACACGCACCCATACCCGCACCCACGTATACACGCATGCAAATTCCAGTCCTTGGGGCCTTTCACGCTGCTGACCCACATTTGGTGCCAGCTGAACTCATTACAGATTCTCAGCACCACTCCAAGGGTTGGAGCTGCTGTTCTGAGGCGTCTTTACTGATCCAGGCTGTGAAGCAAACGTTCAAAGTGCCTCCTTCCATGTACCAACAGTGAGTTTGAAATAGCAAGAAGTGCCAGATTCCTCCCGAGACAGCACTGGGATGTTGTGTTGTGCCCCTGATGGATCTGCCTGTGGCTGATGTATGGCTGATGGGCTCGTGCAGCACTGCTGGTGGTGGTGGAGCACAGGGGCGCTGTGGTGAGGAGACAAAGACCTCGAGCTTGTCCCCTAGCAAGCTGCAGCAAGGGGAGGAGAGGTGTCAGTGCCCCATCTGAACACACAAAGTGCAGTGCCCTTCTTCGAACAAATTCCAAATTAAACAGACAAGTCAGACAAAGGAAAATGGGGAAACAGAGGTACAAGGGGACGCATGGACTCGCCAGAGGTCACGCCGCATGGCGTTCAGAGGGCCGAGGTTTGAACCAGGGCCTTCCCGCGTGTCCCGGTCCTGTTGTCTGTCCACTTGACCTCCCTGCAGCTCGACTGCACAATTCAAGTAGTTAGCTCTGAGGTTTTCTTGGCAAAGAATGCGCGTCTTTCTACAGGCCTGATTCTCTTCTGGCAGCAGTAAATCCATTGTGTAAATCCATTGACTTAAATGGAATTACTCCTGAAAAAGAGGAGTTTCAGCCTGAGACTGGGAAGTGCTATTTAAATTTATGGCACTGCACGGCACAAATTTACCTCGGGGGGCTCCCTGGTGGCAGGGACAGAGTGCGGGGAGTCCCCAGGAGCGGGGCCGTGTCCGGCCGCTCGCACGGAGTGAGCCCAGCCCGGCTTTGCTGGCCGGCGGTCGGCAGCTGGCTGCGGGCTCTTCCTCCTCTCGAGCAGCAGTTCTGCAAGCAGTCCAGGGCTCGCAGTTTGCCACTGTATGATTGCTGCTCAGGGAAATACCTCAGCGCTCTTACTAATAGCTGGGATTCGTCTTAGAAGAGTTTTTTAGGTATGAAACCCCTAAACTTTCCAAGACAGAGGCGATTAAGTTCAGCAAATGGTTTTATAGTTTGGGCAGTCTTTGCATGCACTGAGTGAACGGAGTTATTGTTCCACCTCCAGCTATAACGTCTAGTGCAGCCTCAGGAAGATCGCTCACTCTCTCATACCCTGAGGTGTGAGAATTGTGAGTAGTCACCAGCTTTTGTAACACACTTGGCAGGCTCAAACTGCCCTGTAAGCGCTAGCAACCCTATTAAATATGCCTCAATCCCTTCCCTTCAAAATATTCTCAGCAGAAAAAGATATAAAGAGTATGATTTCAGTCTCAAAGGAATTTGTTTGCACCTAAATTACAGAGGAATGGAAAAATATTTTAATATGTAATATCTCTTTTAACCACAACTATAGAAGAATGAATATTATGTTGTGTGTTTTTAATTATATTATGGATAACATCACCAGCAGGGTGGATTACAGATAGGTCAAACTGTAGGATGTACAGCAAGATTTGCTTCCAAAGACGTGGGAAGGCTGAATTTTTGAAGGAAGGTGGGTGCACCCTTTCAGTGCTACATACATACAAATAATCAGTCAGTGTTGGTGTATACACTTCGCACAAAGTCTGACAACAGACACATGAAGATGAAACTTTTTTGGGTGCTGCTAAGAGTTCACAGCAATTCCCACTGCAGAGCACCAGAAAAAATGTGTCATATTAGTGTGAGAAATTAATGGTCGGGGTCATAAAATAAGAAGCCCCAGAGTTTGAACTTTCCCATGCTTTGCAGATGTTTGGATATAGGGTTTTGGGCTGAGCCATCTTTAGTGTTAAAGCAAACATTCCTGTGGCTATAGTCATTAAGATCATGAAAATATGTGGATATGTAACTGAAGAAAGAATCCCAAGAAACCCTTCAACTCAGTGTTTATTGTTTTTCCCCTTTTTCTTTGCACTCTGGTCCTATCTGCTGACCCAGAAGTAACAAATCCTTTCAGAACTAATTTATGAGAAACACTGACCCTGAATCAACATCTGTTAGATGACTGCAGTAAATCTTATTACATAATTAAACACCAAAATCTATGTTAAAATAACGTTAAGGGTCTGACTTGAACTCATAAAAGCAAGACTCTTCATTATGAGGACTGAAATCCTATCCTTAATTCATGCTGCTGTGCTTTGGTATTTGTGAACATATGGTACAGTATATATGATCGTGCACTTTTTGTAGTCCCCAGTAATACCTTAAGCACAACAGCATGAGGTAAGCAGGGGAGTGCTCAAGGAGTCCGAGTTTCCTGGGTTTGATGGGTGTTAGTCAGACCTTTGACAATTCTGCAACAGGGTTGTTTCCAATTAATTACCTGAGGAGTTTGAATAGGGTTGGGGGGCATTTAAAGAGGGGAATGGTATTTCGAGTGTTCGGTGAAACAATCGAGGGAATTGCTACAGCTTTCTGAATGTGGCTGCAGTTTCTCCGTTAGGTCTGTAAAATCTGTGATCCTGATTGACATAACCAACCATAACGAGAAGCTTTTGGTCATTTTTGATGAACTTAATCTCAGCTGTTTGTCAGCCATCGTGTGTTAAATGCTCACTTAAAAGTCAAAACACAGTGTGATTGTTTGCTGAGTATTCTTAATAGCTCAAAGAACGTGAACTTGTGTTTGTCCTAGGCTCACAGTTCTTACAAATCACTACAACCCCAAGGCTTTTGGTGAACAGTTTTAGCCCAGTTCCTAATTTGAAATGTTGGAAATTCCAGCTCAGAAACTGTCACAATTCAAATGCCTTGGCAAGGCAGCTGCTTGGAGAGGAAGCCAAGGCTCTGGATGTGCAATCAAAGGGCGTAAAATATGAAAAGGAAGAACACCCTTGAAAAATAATTCTGCTATGAAACAGACGGCATGCCTTAGCTGTGGGAAAACAGTGGATCTCGCCCCCTAACGAAATAATCCATCCACAAGTGATGCGTGTGTAAATGCAAACCTCTTCTCATTTCTAGATGTGGTCTCTATTTTGGAAGCACAACCTCTGTAGACAAATTATGAGCTCATTTCACACACATCGCAAAATTTGTTGGTGTAAAATAACTCTTGGGTCAAGAGCAGCATGGCAAGTGTGGCAGATAATTGTAGCTACTCCAGGTGGGGATCCTCAGGCACTCCCTTGGGCGTAGTCCTGTGGGAAAGGAAAGGCCAAGATGATGGAGCCTGAGAGCTGTAGCATGGAGGTGGACAGCAGATTCTTGAGAAAATAAAACAAGAAAAAATGTGCAGGACAGTTAAGGTGATGTGAACAAAACAAGCACGTATCTTTGGTTAGTGGTTGTCAGTAAATTTGCCACACCTCTGTTGCAAATATGCAAGGAAGCTTGGCATCTTTGAAAGTCCAGCCTTGACTATCTGCCCACGATCTGAGTGCTGCACAGGCTGCAGCCCTCTATCTGATACAGATAGGGCTCCGAGCTCTCTGAAGTCTTTTGTTTCTCCCAACCAACTCTGTTGTGGCGCTGTAGTGATGCAAGAGGAGGCCGGGTGGCATGGTTGTGCAACAACGGGGATGATTAAAAGAAAACACGATGGATACATGCGCACAGGTGTAATGTACCCAAGTATCAGATCCAAAAATATGGGAAAGCTGAAGATAAAATGTCAACAAATCCTTGGCATTTGTTTTGACGTGTACTCTTTTCAGATACGAAACTTGAAAACATTGAGATACAGAGATGAAAAGTTGTAATGGTTGGCATCTAGAACTTGTGGCAATTCAGTTGACACCAGTACCAAAAAAGTAATATTGGACAGAAAAGCTTGTGGCCCTGATATAATACCCCAGGGTTCCCAAACTTCTAAAGCAAATGATACATCAGCAGAAAGCCAGGAAACTTGAACTGATCCCATTTTTGGTCATTTTCACAGCAAAATATGTTGAGACTGGAAATAAGAGCCCCAGCTATTCTCAGCTTCTTTGTAAATCACTACTGGTAAGTGGAAAGCTGATCCGAGCTAATTCTGTAAACACTGGTTGGGCCACTGGTTTTGTAACGCGGAGTGATGGTAGTCAAGGCGTGATACATGACAGCCATGATTATGTTGAGACATAGCCTGCAATAGCTGTTATTTCTGCCTACACATACCAAAGAAACCGTACGGTTTTTCAGCCTCTGTCCCAAGCACAGTAGCACAGTGTCAGTCATTAACTCCATGTATCAAGCAAAGAACCAGTGAATCACAGCAATAATTTTCCAGGAATGACTGTTAAAAATAATTATTACAGAAGTGTTAAAAGAGCTAAGCCAACCCCCCAGGGAAGTCAACAGGAATATTTCAACTAATTTCAATATGTTTCGCAGGAGGCCTTACTTCTGCCAGTCTACTTACCTAAGTATTTTTACATTCTTGTTTTCTGCAGATGTACAAAATTTCTTTTTCACAAGCAAAGTAAACACCAGATGAATAGATCTTGTGCTCAGGCTGCCAAATTGTGAAAGCTTTGGTAATTCTATGCCTTCTTCCCCTTGGCACATATGGAGGATGTATTTAGAATATATTTTGAATATTTAAACAGGTAAAAATTTAAAATTTCCTGTTAACACTTTCACCTGATAATGTGTTAGGTTTTTTGCAAGATGCTTTGAGTAGTTGAGTAGTTGTCTCATTTATTCTAGCGATCGCAGAAGTTGGAACACTACTTGTTTCTAATTTACAATGAAAAAAAAAAGCACCAAAAGGAATGTGTAGTAGGGTGTCTTTAACTTCTTCACTCCCCAAAAAGGCCAGAAGGGATTTGTAAAGAACTTTAATCTCAAATAGATTAAAGGTCCTGAATTCCTGAGACCGAAAGATAAGTCAAAGGAAAATAGATTCCAAAAGACAACACCCCCTCACCTCAGCCTCTCAGCCACGCGGGAGACTCAACTGCAGAGGCATCAGCAGTTGCCTGTGAAACCCACCAGAGATTTGAATGCCAAAAAAAAATTTCTGCCACGCTCCAGGAGTGATGTCTAACAGGTTTGCAGGGTCTACCTGCGCCTGTCTGACCCCAGGGACTGAAGGAGTCAAGTAGGTGAGGGATACCCTAGTGGATAGGGAAGTCTTTGTCTCCCTTTCCTCTGATAGCTGCAGAGCTACAGAAAATGAGCAGCTTCTGCAGAGATGGCTGAGGGCTGGCTGGTTGGTCCAGTCAACCTGTGGATTTTGGCCACTAGCATTCATAAAATACTAGTTTTCACCAAAAAAAAAGGCAAATTATGCTGATTTACGCATCCAGCAGCACAAAATCTTGTTTGAATTCTAGAAAAATTACCTTTAATTCCTCCCATAACCGGCCCTAGAGATCCTAAACCAAAACTTCATAAACTTTCTTGCCTCCTTTCTGTATAGAGCACGGGATTCCCAGACCAGCTGCCCGGGGACCACCAGCTCAGCCAGGGATCCACAAACATTTGCAGCCTATATACATTACTGCTTTCAAAGGGATGGCCAGCTCCCATCTGTGCATCGCCTGGAAAGAGGACTCAGCTGGAAAGTATTTTTCCCTTCCCCAGAGGGGCTTTGAGCTGGGTCCCGTCCTCACCTGGCCCGGAGAGGCGGCAGCAGGAGGCAGGGCAGGGCTCTCCCGTCGGCTCCAGGCCCGCCGTGGTTGTGAAACTGCGCTGTAAATTTTCAGGATGCCAAATGTGAGAGCTCTTGATGGGATCCTAATTAACAGGGATTAAATGCTCCCTCTATAAATTGCACTCCTTTGTCTCTAAATTGGTGGATAAAATCATGTCATTTATGAAATATAGGCCTTTTCTCCTTATGTTGGTGAGGTTCAAGAAGGAGGAAAGCAATTAGGGGAAGGATCCAGCGGTCTCTGCAGCTGAAAGGGCCTACTGGGCCCAGCGGGACTCCTGATTGAGCAAGAAGTGCAAGGTCAGTCCCTATATTTTTCTAAGGAGGAGAGGGAGTATAATAAAGACTGCAATAATGTCATGCCAAGCCACAGCCTGCTAAGGCCCATGTTTCCCTCCTCATTGTGCTTGACAGCAAGAGCTACAGGGGCAGTTGCAGTAAATTTATAATGGCAAGAATTTGGGAATGTGAAGCTCTGTGATTGGTTTTCATTTGCTTCATCCTCTCAGCTAAAAGATTTACATGCTGACATTAGGCAGCTGAAGCAGCAGTTAAAGAAATGCTTGGAGAAATAGCTGAAGATCATAAATTGGGAGCCCTATGGACAGAGTACAGCAAATGTCCTGGGCTGTATGCAACTGATGAGATTTTTTATTTTTTAAGAGTGTTAAAAACAGTATTTGGAGAGCTTATTTATACTACCTTACTGCGAGCCCTCATCTGGCTGTGCAATAACGCAGCTGGGTGACAGATCTTGCACATTTTGAGGGGTGGCTCAGGTGGGGGCAAAGGCCGTGCAAACAGCCCGAGGGGGAGGATGCAGAGCCAGGGGCTCTCTGTCCTTCAGCCTCTGGCCCAAGACCCCCAGGCAGCTGCGTGGCTCTGGGCTCACCTGCCAAAGCCCTGTCCTGATGGTCTCATCCCTACCTGCCCAGCTCAGGAAGGGCTGCTCAGGACCAGGGCGATGCTCAGCAGAGGGAACTGGTTTGGGTAACTCGCCCCCAGATGCTTGGTGTTCATGCACCCGTTTTACACCTGGGCAAAGGGAGGTGAAGGCGATGAGCTTCCTTGGTGCAGGAGAAATTCAGTATGTGGCAGAGCAAAGTCCTGGCCTGTCCGCTGGTGTCAAGCAGAACTAGTGCATTAATTTCAAACGGGATGAAAACCAGGCTCCATAAATCCTGATCCCCAGTCCCAGAGGTTAGAAACAGGGGGATTCAAAATTCTTCTGGGCTCACGGCTGCAGAGCAATCCAGGGTCAACATTTTTGCCCTGAGAGGGGGAAAAAAGCCCTCTGGAGTTAATATTCTTCCTTTAACCATCACTTCATTTTTTTAGCTTTCAGCATGAAGGTGGTGTTGCCAGCAAGACCACCTAGCCACAAACCCAGCAGGGAGCTTCCAAAATTCTTCTAAACACTGACTCCTTGTTATAAATTCAGAAGTGGTAATAGCAGCAGTGCATATCACATCTGTGCCAGGCTTCGGGCCTGGGAAGGAGCACTCTCCCCATTGCTGAACATAACTTGGAAAGATCCTTTCAGTCCACACATGTATCAGCATTAGCCATTTCTTTGTCAACAAATCCCTTAATACGTACCCTTTCTATCATGTACAGATGTCCAAAAAATAATGGAATACTGTACTACAAGATTAAACACTTTAATGTCAGCATATGTGTTGCATGACTCCGAACAATGGTATCATTGTGCGTGTACAAACAGCGGGTTGAGGGAAGATGGGTTTAATTATCTCCGAAGCAGCAGCAAGTTCTTCCTGACTAAGCTGAACTTCAGCTAGCGAGGACGGCTCAGAGCAGAGATTGGGGTTTCTCTAACAAAATGCTGGGCCCTTTCTGAGGTTCTTCTGATGTTAGGTTTGGCATTGTAGTGGCTTCTGGCAGAGCTCGGGGAACGATGCTGAGCCACCTGCTCCCTGGGGAGCCCTGCTGCCAGGGAGCACGGTGGGGTGAGAGGATGCTGCTGTGACCCTGTGGGGCACCCAGGAGACTTCTTCATTTAAAATTCCCTGGGATGGTAGATGGCAAAGGGGAAAGATAATAACTGGGAGGAGATGGACAGGGAGAAGTATGTGTGCTGCCCTCTGCATTTGGAGATGTCTTAGGCACTGAGAGGCAATGCTGGGTGGTGAAGCTATTTCTGCTTGAAGAAGACCCATGAAATATCTGGGCAGGTTAGGCACAGGTAATCTGTTTTATTTTCTGAGCATACCCTGATCAGAACCCATTTACGCTGTGGTTTCTCTGCTGAAATCAGAGCCAGACTAGATGAAAGGTATTGTGAAAAATTTACACAATAATTACAGTGGGACTGTGCTGTGAACACGGAACTCTCCTAATAGTAAACAGACTGACCGTGGTGTGAATCCTGATGCTGAGCGTGCAGCGTCTGAACTTGTATCTGGGGAAAGCAAAGTCAAATGAGCAGGGAAGAGTTGTGTTTCTTCGGAATTCCTTATTTACATCCTTAGCAGGCAAACACAGCAGCACGCAGCGCTGCAATCAGTCAGCAGCTGCTGTAACAGTATTTGTACAGGACTGGGGGTGCATGACGGAATAGAGAAAAGGGGGGGCTGAGAGAAGAAAGGAAGAAATGGGAATGAAGATGTTTCTTTAGACAGACTACATCTACTTCTACCTTCATCTCCTGAGTATCTCAAACCTTCTTGTTTCTTTCCTCCCTACACTGGGAAGCGGGGATCCAGGACAGTGCTGAGCTGGGGCTTTGCATCCAGCATCTCGCCCTTCCCAGCACCTTAGGGGTGGCATTTATCCAGAGAGCCGGGGGGGGTGAGCTGGGGACTGCAGTGATGCTGCAGAGCCTGCCTCCCCCTGTGTCCTCCCAGCTGAGCAGCGCTGTGGCCATCTCAAAACGTCTCAAGTTCTCATGCGATCAGTGGGAGCCTGGTTAACTGAGACTGGTATTTTGCCTTGCCAGCCTGCAGCCACCTGGGACCGTTGCTCCCCTGTGCACAGCTGGGGATGCACCCAGCAGCAGCCCCGAGCCAGGGACTTCTGCAGCTCCCTGTGTGCACCCTGCACTGCCCAGGAGGGGCAGCTGCCAGGTTTGCTGCCTACCAAAGGCAATCTTAGCACTTCTCTGCGCCCTCCTCTAGAAATGTTCCTGCGGCCAAACTGAGCAGTGAGCAAAGGGAGAGACAGAAGCTCATCATTACTCCTGCCTTCTTGTCTTTGGCTGCACTGTAATGCATGGCGTGCAGTAATGAATAAAGAACAGACACGCACTGCTAATGCATCCCCTAAATCCTGAGTCCCCTGGATATGGCTATCAGAGGTTTGTGGAGATGTACAAATATACCTTTCTTTTCCTTCTTTAAATACAGCTGACTGCTACATTATACCTCTTTCTTTCTCTTTGTAATTCGGGGGACAGCACGGCTGCTTTCATGGTGCTGTGAAATCCATGAGATGTATCTGGTGAGGCTAACCTCAGCAGGAAGCTGCGCCAGTGTTAGGTGTGAACTCCAAGTCACACATTTTGCCAGCACATCCAAGGGTCAAGGAGATAGTGGCAAGCTGGGGAGGAGGGGGAGGAACCGCAGACCAGGGGAAGGATGGTGGCAGCCACAGCATGGGACAGGGCAGCGCTGGGCTGGAGAAGCGAGCAGGGCGATGGGTGTCTCAGCGGGGAGGGGGCTGCAGAGCACGAACAGGGAGAAAAGTTAATGACAATATGGTTCACTGAGGAAAATAATCCCCCAGTCCAGGCAGCAGACAAATGGGGCTCAAGGTGCTTCCTGTAATCTGCTCGGAGGCTGGGGGCCTCTCAAAAAGTCACTGATGCAAAAACCAGCAGTCGGCTCTGTCTGCTTGTACACACAGCACTGAGCAAATGGAAACAAATCCCTGGGCCCAAGGAAAGAGAGACAAGCGGCTGAACAGATCTGGGCAGAAATTGTCTGCGTTCAGCCAGGGAAGATAAGAGGCAGCACAGGAGACTACTGCAGGGAAACCTAAAATGGGCTGTTGGGGTTGAAATGCAAATTGTGAAATAAAAAGGTCGTTCTTGATAGATTCATAGTGAAGCAGTTCTTCAGCTGTGACTGAATTTCACTTTAGGAGGAAGCAAAGAAACATGATGTGTTTCAACCAGCTTTAAGGTAAGCTCAGGTAAGGGAAGGCAGCTCGCTGGTGCCCAGCAGCCTGGCAGAGCGTTCAGCCTGGAAGCACGAGGGCAGCAGTGCTCAAAGTGTCCTGCTCTTCTGAGGGTGCGTGCACTGTGAGGTGTGAGCCTCTCTGCAGGAAGCTGGGAGCCTGCAGCATGGGCACCTTGGTCTGCAGGAAGGCACGTGCATAGGACATGCAAAGAAAAACAAAAATGATATAACGATTCTTTGATGCCGTGATTTGATCTTGCAGAGATCTGACAGCAGCACATTATGCTCTTGCATTCCAGTAATGACACTGGGACAAACTAAGAACGCTTCAGATGTATTTGATAAATTAGATACTGCTCATAATAAGTAGCTTGAGTCAGTAATCTCAGGAAGGTCAGTGCCCAAGCATCCCTGATGTGTTTGCACAAAGCAGACAGAAATGGCCAAGGTACCGCTAGCGCACGGAGGAGCGTGGGCACCCACCATTTGCCAGGACAGGCCAGAGAGAGAGGATATTGACTGCTAGCTTATAGTTTCAATTCTTTTCCAAGTTTTGCTTCCAAAGCAAGAAGAACTTTATAAAAAGTTGTGCTTGTAAACCAATGCTTTTCAAGCTTCTATTGCTGCTAATTATCTTTCCACTACATGATTTTTTCGAGTTGCCTTCTGGTCCTTATTACTATTGGTGTGTTATTATGGAGCATAAGGTTACTTAATACAGCAAAAGATTCAACAACATTTGCAAAACTGATATAGAAAGAAGGACTGGATTCTAGACTGGTACAGCTGGTTTAAGGTATTTTAGAAGTAAATGAAATCAAATGAGAATTTATAATCCTTCCTGAGGTCTGGATTCCATCAGACTAAACTCATTAGGCATTAAGGTGCAGGTGCAGCTAAATAAAGGATTGTTCTGCTTTTCTTAATACCATAGATTCACATCTTGAGTTCAAAATAAAAGTCTTTTAAAAGCACATGTATACATTGTGCATCTACTGGCAGCACTTGAAAGAGAAAGTTCAGCTGACGGAATCTTCAAATGCCTCATTTTTGTCAAAGGAATGTGCCCGCTTCTTCGCTGGCTGTGATAAGGGACACAAGCAGAGAAACGACTGCAAATTGGCCTCTTAGTGCTTATTCATTTCATTTGCATCAGGCCTCCTTTTATCTACTGAACAGCTGCCCAAATAAATAACGTAAATCTAATTAATCTTTCTTTAGTAATGTATTGCCACAACAATACCAGCAGCTCCCCAAATATTCCAAAGTTTGGGCCTACACCTGCGCGGGCTTCCCGGGAGGAACACGATGGGAGCTGCATGTGCTGGGAACCGAGCCTTTTTTGTGGCTTACTCTGGTAAAAGAAAATAATCCAGGAACCAGTCTTCCAGGTTTGAAAGCGTATGGCTTGCTGGATTTCTTAGCTTAAATCCCAGATTCTGGTGTTGTTGAGAAAGGAGTTTGTAGGATATTACAAAATAACCAGCAGATATCAGGCGTTCGACCATCAGATAAGAATCTCAGCCTTCGATTGCAATCAGCACAATTTTGACGTGGAATGTACACAATCTGTGCCGTGCCGTAAGACCGCGATGGGCAGGACCTTTGGAGCTTGCCTGTGCAACAACAAACGTCTGTGCATTTCTTGGGCGGGCAAGCGCTGGGAGAGGAGAGCTGCTGCCTCTGATGGGGGCAAAAACTATTCAGGAGAAAGGTCCACGTGCCCTGGAGGGGAAAAGCCTGCCAGAGCACAGCTCTTCTCTTGCGCCCATGCTGTTGCCTCTGTTGTATATTTTTCAGGTGTTCTGCATATGGAAGGTCTGCGGATATGAGCACAGTTTGTAAGCCAGGATTGTGCGATAGAAATACAGTGTCTGGGGGCATGGGAGGAAACGTTTTGGAAAATAATGCTCAGAGATGTCAATTACTGCTTAAACAGATATTCCAGAGTGTGGGGCTTCATGACGCATTTCACATTTTTCTTTAAGATCATCGTGCTTCCTATGTGCTGCCAAGGCAGGTGGGGCACTGCAGCATTTTCCTGCTTTCAAAACATGGGAACTGGGGACAAGGTCATTGCCCAACAGTGAACCGATCCTTCCTACCCGGCACGGCACAGCAACTCCCTCTCTTGTTGGCTGCAGTGGGACTCACAGCTTATGCACATGGCCTTTTGGCTTTCTAGGAAGGTTTCTGTGCAAGACAATTTTATTGAGAAACAGGCAGGGGATTGCTTCGTCTTTTAATAATGTGGTACATGCGCCTAAGAACCATGAATATTAAAGGTCTGTAAGTGGATGACATCCACGGATAGTTCTGCTGGTAGATGTAACATGCTCCTGTCCTCGAGTGATGGCCAGTTTGTTATTTCAGAACTGTGCTCAGAAGACAGAAATGCACATGTAGAGAATGTGTGCGTGTCTCCTTTCTGCTACAGACGTTGGTGGCCAGTGCTCCAGGCATAAAATCATCTGGGGGTTAGGAGATTTATCTTCCGTTTAATTCCCACCCACCATCTGCATTATACAAGAGGAATTTTTTTACGAGATAACACCGTGAGTGCCATCAGCAGCACCTAGCCCTGCATACCACGCTCGCGTAGCGCGGTGCTGGATTCCTGACACTGAGCCTCCCGCTAGGGCTGGGCCATGCAGGCCTCCTGAGTCAGCCCCTAACAACAGCATTTGCTGTTTTGTTTTGTAGTGATCTTTTTTTTTTTTTTTGTCTTTGAACACAATTTTGCAATTGCAGTTCTGGGGTAAAAGATCAGCTGTTGTAACACACATGTCTTCACATCGCTTTGGTATGAATGAGGAGAACACAGTTCCCGTCCTGTTGAGTGCAATTCTTAAAAATAGCACAGAGATGAGAGTGTGGCATTTAAGAAAGTGTCTCCCAAGAAGCAGGCACATAGATCACACTCTTCTCCAGCTCAGTCTCCAGCTCAGTCTCCTGCCCACCAGTTTTTGTGCTGGACTACAGCTGCCAATATGGGGAGGAAAAACTTTCAGACCATCAAACACGCTGATTTATGGTTTTCCCCCACTCTGCCATATTTTCAGTGAAACAACTCTCATGGTATGGTTGTGGACTAACGAGCACAGTGACAGTTACTGTTTTCTAAAGAAATATTTGGGGTTTACTTGAGCACGTTTCTGGATTCTCTCATGTACTTCTGTGTCCCCTGTGCTAGGTTTTAATGGGGCGTAATGGTCAGAGATCTGGGGCTACAGAGCCCAATATTCTTGTAATTTGATTATAATGCGTGCCACCGAGTTGCAGGAACTGTTGTAGGCAGAGGTCAAAGCTGTGTTCACACCAGCAAGAGAGGTTTTGCACCACATGTCCGATTACCTTCTCCTTTTCACCTGTCTTAGAAGACAAATGACTCATTGCAGAGTGCTGAAATATCTTAATCTTCTGATTCGGCCCAAGGTTTAAAGACTGGTTCCTAAAAGCTTCTTTCTGAGTTGAAGAGCAAGTCCTGTGCTGAGTGATTCTTTTTTAGCTCTTCTCTTCTGCAGTTTATTACAAGTATATTTGTGTAATTAGGGGGCCCAGTAGTAATGTTGTTAAAATACAAGTGGGCACATTTATTGTTTCCTCCAAAAGGAAACAACCAATCTCCAGCAGTTCTGGTTTTTCCCTGTCTCAACTGAACATTTACTGCTTTATGTAGCTAGCAGATCATGAGGCTAAAGTTACTTCTTTTTTTTTTTTTCCCTTATTTCTTTTTCTTAAATAGAAAAAAAAAAAATCCCCTCCTTTCTCTTAATGAATGCTGGATTTTTTAAGGCTATGGTCAGAAAGGGGAACTTACACACAGCATGTTGTTTATAGTGCCACACAACCTTCAGCAAAAGGGATGTGCAGAACTCTTTATAAAACTCTGAAAAGTCCCTGTGGGATTATAATTACTGCACAGTAATAAACAAATAAAAGTAGCGAGATAAAAACGCTCAGAATATTTTGAATGTTAGAAGCAATAAGTTTTAACCCTGGAAACCAGGGAAGGAACAGATTGCCAGCATCTACCAGCAGACAGAACAGGTATTGTTGGGAAATGATCACGGGTTGTGGTGAACAATTCTTGTTCGTGCTATTGTAGGCACTTGGCTGGTGTAAATAAATTGTTGTTCGCATGTTGGTACAAAAGCATTTGAACACCGCTAACTGGTAAGCACAAGAATTCAATATTTCTTAATTATCATATTTTTTTGGCTTCCATTTAACCGATAAACCTGAACTTGCTTTCCTTCGGGGTGCCAAAGGACTCCTTAAGCCAGTGGGGGTTTCAGGTAGATGAGCAGGGAAATGCTGCCAGCCCTGCTCCCAGCCCTCACCCAGTAAGAGACTTGTCTCTCCGTCTGAATTACAGCCCCCAACTACTGATGCTGTATTATTTTATGAGTATTTTTTAGTAGATCTCCCAGGGTTCTTTTGGTCTCTTTTAAAAAGTTTTACTGCCACTCTACTGTGGAAAGAACAATTGGTAAAATCGGAGGACCGAGGCAGCTGCAGCGGTGCCAACAAAGCGAGGTGGCTGAAGGCAGAATCTGGCGCAGTGGCCCCAGTAAGAGTCAAAGCTCGACCAGATTTACAAAACCTGGTGAAGACATCGTGCCAGATCCTCAGATGGTGTCAATTGCGGTGACTTCACTGCTGCGGTGGCCTTGTGCCAGCCTGCTCCAGCTGATGCCACCAGGGGCTCCTCGTGGAGGTGTAATTCAGACCAGCATCGCGCGCTGGGAGGCTGCAGCCTAATGAGAGGAAACTTTTTGCTCACTTGAAAGGCACTTGTGCACAACAGACAAAACTTTAAAACATGGTGCACCACAACATTATCAGCCTGATCAACACGATTTTGTGCCCTCAACATAAATAGCCTCACAAGGCACTGGCTCGTTTTAATTATTATTTAGAGGGAAGCAGTGCCCTCTCTCCCCTCCCATCCTTTTTTTTTTTGTTGTTGTTGTTTCTTTTTTAAAAGGAAGGTAGCTTTTAAGAGCTTGCCATGAAGATCTAAGTTAAAGGATTTTCTCTACTACAAAGCCTGCATAGTTTCCCAGGCCAGGTGGACCTGATAGTACTGACTGCACGCTGAAAAATCTCATCCCCACCCTTCAGGCACTTTAATTGTAAGCCTTTCCAGATACACTGGATAAACACTGTCAAAATGAACCTGAAAGGGTTGTTGTTGTTGTTTTAGCCCTTAAATAATTATGAGTTTGTCTGTCTAATTACAACATAATCTTCTTAAAACTTCGGTTATTTGCAGTATCTTTTAAATAAGGCAGAATCAGAAACAGACAAAATCTGAAAGTTTACAGTTCTTCCACTTTAAGACACGGCAGAATTTTTACTCCTGTAAAATTTAATTCACCCTGATAACAGAAGAGTCTAGCTTGGAAGCTATTGAAGAAAGATAAAGATGATAAAGAATAGCGTGTGACCTCCGAGATGCAACAGAAACTTAACACTCTACGGATAAAATTTTTCAAACAGTTTAGAAATAGTTTAAGGTAATTTACGGAAAGACTTGAGTGACAAAGCACATTACTTGAAGTGCCTTTCCTTCACTAGGCACTTTCTAAATTCTTTCTCTTTCATTTCTTTACTCTCAGGAGACTTTTAAATCCAGTGAACCAAAACAACACTTTGTTTGTTGGTATAGCACAGCGCTGGCACAGATGGCAGACACTGCACCTGTTCCAATAAAATGGGAAAATTGGGAGATAAACCATAGCGCTCATTAACAGGAGTCTACTGAAACATGAACAATTTGTATTTTGAATATCTTCCAGGAATGAAAGAAGAAGTACATAAACAGACCTTGTTTTCACCATCAGTTTAAAATTAATTTGTTAAATGGAACTTTGCGTTTGTTTCATGTATGAAGACACTACATACCACTGAAGAAACTATGATTATGCTTGAATTTCTTTAAGAAATCAATTGATTTTATCTAGCTGTGCCTGTTCTTTTAGACAAAAATATTGGCAGTTTTAATCAAAATCAGTTAATCCTCCTGTACATAGTTGTGGGAGCTTTTTTTACTTCCCCGCTTTCTCATGCTGAGTAATAGCACATTCTTACAATCTAGTGCATAATGGCGAGAAGAACAACATAAACAAAAGCCCTTCTGCTAATCTATTAATAAATAACTAGCGTTGTGGGAGGTGGGGGGAACCATAGAGCTATCTGGATAGTTAGCAACAAAATTCACTGCAAAATAGTTTTTTCTAGGCACAGGGAAAATGCTATGTAATATCTGATAGACTATTAAAAAAAAAAAAAAAACTTAAATGAGAAGAAGCATGAAGTAATAGCTAAGCAAAGGATGAATTACTGCAAGCATTTGCCTTGATCATCAGTGTTTGTGCAGTTGTTCAACATCCCATATATCTCTCTCTATTTCTCTCACATACACAAGAATTAAATACAAAATGTCATGAAAATTCCTAAGTATCATTTAATGTTGGCAGCCCTGCACTGTAAAGCCATTTATATAAAACTGTGGTTGGCAGCTCTCACTCTTCCATGGGAACAAATTAACATTGGCATTCCAAACACAGGAAAGTAAGGAAATTAGAAACACAGTTTATATTTGGCCAGTGCTTTGAAATACTGTACCATGCTACTGATGTCAATTAATGAAAAGCAGAATTTTGCGGAGAGGGTCTGGTTTTGAAACACATTAACACACGTTAAACATGTTTGCACAGGAACCGGATTGTAAGCATCTTGGTTCCAAAACAATAAAGTAATTACACTAAAACTTGTAGTCTCAAAGTTGCCATTAATTCAATCCACTCGATCTGGATCACTAAAGGATTTTCACTGACTCCAACATGCAGTCGACACAAATGTTTAAAAGAGCCTGCATGGCACATTACTGTGGGGCCGGATCCTGCAGGCTTGCACATATGAACTTTCACATGAGCTCTTATATGTAACCTGCTGTAAATCGGGACCGTGTATAAGTAATGAGACTGTACAGTGTATACCCAAATAAGCGGGGCCACAGCAAACTGGTTTTCACCAGCAAAATAAGGATTTCAGAAAGAGATACTTGAATAAGAACTGGCTTGAATTTTGCTACCTGCAGCTTTCTCTTAGCAAAGATGTTTACTGACAAAATCTTAAACACTTCTGGTTTTCACATGTACACCAAAAAAAATCTAGATGGCAGTTTATCTCCTGGCACAGCTCCACTGCCTTCAATGGAATTACTCCAGCATGGAATTCGGCCCCGCAGTCTTTACAACACACTGTTTATTTGTACTGTGATTCAGATATTTTGATACCAGGAATCTTTCATCGCTGAAGTTTCTCCACATGAAATATGTCTTGTATTAAGAAATATCAGTTTCACATTTTTGTCAAACATTATTTGCTAAATTCTGTTTGTTGCATAGATGGGAATTCAGCTGTAGTTCAACAACAAGGGTTCGGCTAATAATGATAAGCAGTGACTAATAGGAGCTTGCTCGTGTTTTGATTGTTTGCAGTAAAGAAAACCTCCCTCAAAAACAATTTCAAGATTAGGAGAGAAAACTGTTTGAAGCTGTAGCAGAAACTACCGCGTGCTCATTATTTCAACACAGGGGCATTTCTTTGGCCCAATTCTGTTCTCAATTGTGCTAGTGTAAATCAAGAGGGAGTTTATTGGAATTACTTTGGACACACAGTTGTATAAATGAGACCGTAGGGCCAGCTTCAGTAGAAATTCGACAATTTACACCAAATGAAGACCTAGCCAAGAATTTTCTCTTGGGTTTCCATTTCCCAAACATGTGCATGTGCAAAGCTTTATCCATGTGATTAGTCCTAGTGAGTAGTCCCATTTATTTCAAACATTTGTAGAATGAGGATCTTAACCCTGAAACTAATTCCAAAAGCTCACTGCTTTCCTTAGAAGTTCCTTCCCTTTAGAGAAGAAATATATTTTTATATAAAAGCTTCTATATCTATGTAATTAATTCCAAGTGGATATTTTGATGCAGGCCTCAGCGGATGACTACTACTGGAAGGGGTTTAAAATACCATGGTCTCTTAATGCTTGATATTAACAGGTAGTCTCTTTATCTGGCCCACTATCAAAATTTGCTTACTTGTGCTCTTGCTCAGATGACTTCATCCATCATTGCAACTTCTCACTGGTATTCATCAAGTTAGAACAATTTAGATGTGTAAAACTAAATTTGTTATCATTTTAACCACAAATTAACAGTTTCTGTGTAAATATTAGCATTTCCTCACTTGGTCCAAGGATTGAAGCCATAATGGCACTAACAGTATATTTGATTTAAACTAATTAAAAACAGAGGCTCTTGCAATTTAATATATTGATTTTACCAGTGGGACTTAAATCTTTTATAATAAGTATACACAGCTGCACCACTCACCCACCGCCACTTTTAAACCTAATCCCTGCATTCCTCCTGACAATAACATGACAGGATCCACACATCCCAGTATTAGCCTTAACCCCGGTGACACTGCCAGAATGTATTAAACTAAAACATAGCAGCGTCCTATTTAAAAGGAGCCTGTCAACAGCCCCGACTAGGCTTTAATAGTTATAATCTTGTTTTTAATTAATGTTTCCAACCACTTGTGTAACCTTCCCTCCCACATCTCTCCCCCCTACCCGAAAAAGCGTTTCAAGCCTATTTACAGAAGAAAACGTAACGCCTGGCTTCGTGCTGCCTGCCCAGGGGCCACTAAACCTCCTTTGCAAAAGGAGCGGTGGGGACGCACACGCGGGCATGCAACCAAGACCGACGGCAAACGGGGCCGGGTGCTCGGAGAGGAGCGGGTCCTGCACGCTTCACTTGTGCCCAGCTCCTGTTACAAGCATCACAAGACTTGGCCATCAAGGCCCGTCTCCTTCAAAGCACTTTACAAGCCGCCGTGCTTTGGCTTTCGGGCCACAGATGCTGGTGGGGGCCTCGCCTCCCCAGGAGAGCCTGTGTGGGAGCTGTGCGGAGCCCCTGCTCCTCTGGCAGACACCTACAAAGGCAGGCGAGCAAAGGGGGACAATTTCCATGCGTTATTTTTTCCTTGCGCAAGGACATCTGTCCTTGGCTACCTCTGCCCTTGGCTCACAGCTCCTCTGCTACCACTGCAGCCGCGGGATGCAGGTACATCACTCACTGCTGCTGTTTTATCATTTTGCACCCGGCGATTTGGAAAGGAAGGAATTTCTCTCTACAAATGGCCGGACACTGAGGAAATACCTGTTCTGTGCTGCAGTCAGGGCAGTCCCTAAGTGCTGTTTGCTGCAGGCTTTCTACTGTAGCCATTCTTGTACCACCAAGCGCCGTATACATCCACACTGTCTAAAACAATTACAGGGTGTACCTGTTCGGGCTTGAGAGCCGGTAACAGCGCTAGGTGGAGGAGAAAGAAAAAGCCGAGGGCTTGGCCTAATGTATGGACAGACCCATGTGATCATGACCAGGCATTCAGGGCTAGCATTTAATCTGCTTTGTTTCAAGTGGGAAATATGTGAAGATCAAATAAGTTCAAATCCAGGTCAAATATCCTTGAAAATCTTTGATTTATATAAGCAGGAAAATGAGGTTTAAAAGAAGTGATTATGAAAGGGTTACTAAAAACACAGCTGTACGCGTACTCTTATATCTGAGGCTCTCCAAAGAAAAACTGTGTGACATCTATATTAACCTTTGGCTGTACACCAATGAAGGCCTGTAGTGAGCTGGAATGCAAGGCAGCCCCTTCCAAATTTTAACACAAGCCAGGTTACAGCTGCAAATGCCTGCAGCCCGTGCTCACTTTATAAAGTATTCCCCGAAGGAAATTTTTTAACTGTTATAGAATCTTTTTCTAATACCCTACAGTGTTAAAGCCTGTTATTAAAGGGCAAAGAGATGGTTCTCTATGCCAAACACTTGTCAACAAAAAGGATAGCCAGATGGTATGAAATAAAAGGAAACTTGGGGGCTCTTCAGCTTCTTGATTTACATTAACAAAAGCCACTTTCATGTGCTCCTTCCAAGAATGACTAATTCCCCTCCCTCGCCCCCCCCCATTTTTTGCCAGGATTAAACAATGTTGTTCATTTTATAATCAACCATGAGACAAATTAACAAATTGCATATCACTTGTGCCGACTCTTTTAAAAAAATATTCTAAGCAAGTCTGTTTACCAAGTCAAGATTACCCACATAAGGACAACTCAATTATTTTTAGAAGAGAGGGTCTAAGTAATGTGGAGGATGTTTACTCCTTAGCTGCTGTTTATAAACTTGAAATTTAAACTCGTGCAAAAAATGTTTTGTGTCTTTTCAGTGCTTAAAATGGATCAGTTTGTAAACTTTATTTGGACAGGGTCTGAAGTGGAATTCCAGCTAATGAAATTAGAGTAATAAATTTTATAAAATTAGACGGTAATTAACTGACTAGCTTCGTCAGACCACTGTGGCTAAATTCTCTTTTAATTTACATGTAACTTCATTCTTGACACAAATCCATTCCTCATCCATCTTAGCACAGGTGTAAGTTAAGACGAAACGTAGCCTGCGAATTAACTGGTTATAAATCTAAATCTAATTAATTGTCAGGATTTTACAGTGATATTACAAGCTTAGTACAAAGCTCCCTGCAACATAACCCTGAAATGGAGCACCTGTATTTGGGTTCCTCCCTACCAATACTCACTATAAATTCTTTGGAATAAATATACACAGAATCTCCATAGAAATCACTGTGTACTTTTTTTGTTGTTGGGTTGGAGTTTTTTGTGGGTATTTTTTGTGTGTTTTTTTTTCTTTTTTTTTTTTTTGTACTATGTAGTGCATTAAATTTTTCAATGTAAATATTTATTTTTGTATTTTTTTCCTCTAAAGCTGTACAAGTAGGTAGGGAATATGAATAAAAAAAAAAAAAATATGCATATAGATTAGCATTTGGAAGCCTGGAATAACATGTTTAGTTTATTGACATTTCTATATTATTTCTTTACTCATTTTTACTTCCTCCATTACTAAGATGAAAGTTTATTATGCTGTGCCACTTCCTCATTGTGATGGCTCTCCTATGGTAATAAAAGCCTACCTGTGAAACGTCGTGCTCGCAGAGTATCTCTTACAAAACTAGGACACAGCTTACAACGGTCTCATTTAGCAACTCAGTTCTGGTGTAAAAGGGATCATTGCAGAAAGTCCCCAGAAAAATATCGATCCTATAATCGATCTTCTTATTTTCCCTGAATGGCACAGAAAGCTGCACATATAGAAGCAGGTGTTGCATTTTACTATGTATGGGAGCGAGTGGCTGGTCTAACTCATTAAAATGTCCATAAACAAGCCTGTCTTTGTCCTATAAAGATGAAAGACCGATGACTATAATGGGATGAAAGGTGTGCACAGTGATGAAGAAAGCTGTTATAGATCTCTGTCCTTTTTAAACTCGTCCTGGCATGCACTGTTGACAAGGGAACAAAACAGTACAGATAAACCTCTGAAATGCGCCTTGCTGGTAATAATTCCACCTGTCTTTTGTAAAACTATTGGGTTTTGCCTGTGCTTTCTACTCTCTGACCATGCTGAGAATGAGTAAGTAAAATGGCAATTAAGTATCTGAAATAACGCTTTCAGAGTTCTAAGCTAACTACAAAGCCCAACAGGTCGAAATGCATCTATCCACTACCATCACCACATCACATCGGGACTTTGAGTGTGAACAGTTTGTACAGGTACAACCTGCTCCATAAAACGTTCTTACTTAGACACATCCAATAATGTAATTTTTACTTTGCAGCTTATAGATCTATTCCACTCTAATCACAAACCCTTTGTATTCAAAGTAATTTGGGACCTGAACATTAACTCCTTGTATGTAAAACTCCCACAGGCTGCAGAAAGGCTTCTCCTTGCGTAGGAGGTGTGGGACTGGAGCGCTGCAATTTTACCAACGAAAGGTCTGCAGTGAAATAGTTCCACACAGGAGGGGCACGGCTGCTTCCCCAGAGCTAAGTTTCCTCCCACCAGGTACTTGCAAGTTTCACAAACGCTCCACTCTACTGAAATTCACAGAAGCGTGAATTTCACCGTAGTTACTTCCAGTCCTTTGTCTTGTGTCAGGAACTCTCCCTGCACTCCGGGTGTACATCGTGTAGGACCCAAGGACCACAGGCAACAATGTCTGCAAGATCACTCTTATCTCCAAAGTCAAATATTTGACTGCCATTTGTAGTTTTGGCTGCTCAAATATTTGATAATTTAAATGTATCATTGCCGATCAGCTTAAGTATCTAGCAGTGATTAGGCAAACACGATAATTGTAAATGGAAAGTATCAGCACTCTCCAAGACCGCAGTCCCCAGGCCAAATGTAAATGGGGTTCCTGCTGTGAAGCTTATGGCATGTAATAAGGAGGTGCAGCTTGCGCAAAATAGAGCTCTCGCACGGTGCCGTCTCCGTATCACGCAAGAACCGTGCTGGGATGGCTACCGTGGCCAGTAATTACTGACGCGTGTCACGGAGCCTTTGCAGCTACTGACAGTTTTCAGTTAGTCAACGCACAGGGATTAGAGGGGTGGTGGTTTAATGTGTGCTGCCTCGGAAGCTCCAGACAGCCAAGGTGTCGGAACAGCGACATCCACAAAGGCGGTAATGGATTTATCGATGAGAGGGGTGCCTGCAGTGCCTGGCGGGTTACGTGCTAGAGGTGCGCTCCTCTTGCTCTCCTCTTGGTTTGGGGCAAAGTTTGAGCTGATCTTGTTTTGCAAATACTATTCACGTTCTGTCTTGAACTTGCAGGCACCCAATCTGTACGCGTGGTGGTTTCAGAGCTGCACATGATGAGGTCTAAAAATGGATAGAGTGAACCAGGGTCTATAATTATATATTTAAAATAGAACACTCGTCCTGACAGTGTTTTACTCAAATCCGGCCAAGTCAGTCCAAACGGGTGTGCAATCTACAGCAAGCAAATAGAAATCAGATTGGGCCGTGGCATCCAATTAGAGAGGCCTAGCGAGCCGCATACAAAGCATGCCAACTTTTGTATCATTTGCATAAACCCATCCACATGTGCTTGTGAAAAGAGGCAAGTTAGCTGCATAAACCGGGGTCAACAGAAAAAAGCTGCAAGAGTAAATAAGGATTTACTGTGGAATCCCTCTTGAGCCGTTAGGAGAACACGTGCAAGCAGCTCGGCCCCTTCAGCTCGGGGAAGGCTGCGCCGGGATGCCACGGGGTGCCGAGCACCTGGTCAGCCCCGGTGGCTCCGTGTCCCCAGGGCCACAAGCGGTGCCGTGCCCCGCGCTCCTGCCTGGCTTTGGCATCTTCCTTGGCAGTGCGGGATGCGGAACGGCCCCGCTAATTGTCCCATTCAGCTCATACCTGCAAATCCCATTTCTGAGGTGCGGCACGAAACTCTCGAAGGGAGAGGACAACAAAGGAACGTGGCGTGTCAGTGCGCGGGGTGGAGCGCGGTGAGCCCGGTGGCTGTCCGAGCACCAAGGTGGAAGGACGGGGCGCTCTGTGCACCGCTGCTCAGCCTCGCCAAGACGTCGCCTGTCCGAGGGCTGCTACCTGCCTGTCCTCGCCCTGTGCCAGCGGCTCCCTCCAGCCTCAGCGGGCCACCTGTGCCTCCCACCCGTGCCTGGGGCTCTGCACTGGCCTCCCCCCGCCCGGTCCCCCCCGCGTTCAGCCTCGCCGAGGGCAGGCACTCACCCAAGTTGACGAAGCTCATGACCATGTCAGCCTCGGTGAGGAAGTTGCTGTCCTGCAGGCTGGCCAGGGGCGGCCCCTGGGTGCTGAAGATGGGCTTGTAGGGGTAGGAGAAGCCCTCTCCCTCCTCGGCCGCGGCCCCCGCCGCCCCCTCCTCGCCGGCCATGGCATTGTAGAGGTCCAGCATGAACATGGGGGCCGAGTTGTGCTTGCCGTGGAGGTGGGGCCGCGGGCGGTGCGGCAGGCCGAGGATGGAGAGGATCTCCCGCTGCATCTCGCGGCGCTCGGGGCCGCGCAGCCGGCGGTGGATGAAGCTGGAGTGCACCTCGTTGTCCACCGTGAAGTCGGCCAGGACGCAGCGCAGCCAGAGCGCGGGGGCGGCGGCGCCCAGCACCAGGAGCCAGGAGGCGGGCTGCCCGCGCCCCGCCGCCCGCATCGCTGCTGGCCGGCGGCCCCGGGGAGCCGCGGGGGGCTCGGGGGGCTCGGGGCTGCCCCGCCGAGGGGCGCTGCCCTCCACCATGCGCGCCGCCGGGGGCCGGAGCACGGTGCCGGGCGGATGCTCACTGCGGCGGCCGGCGGCCCCCCGGGAGGCTCCGCAGCCGGCTCATGGCCCGCAGGGGGCTGCCCGGTGGTCCCGGCCCATGGGACGGAGCGGAGAGGAGAGGGAAAGAGAGGAGAGGAGGGGAGGGAGGGCGGCAGCGGCGAGCTGTGGCCGTGCGCGCAGTGGTGCTCGGCGGAGAGGCAGCGGGAGGGTGGCTCTGGTGGGAGGAGCAGGCTGGGGCAGCCAGGCGCTCTCTAGCCCGCTGCAAAGCGCCGGGGAGAGGAAAATCCCCGGCGCTGCCTAGAGGAGGAACAGCCCATCAGGTTGCTTTGTCGGGAGGGTCGCCGAGGCTGGCGGCTCGGGGGGGAAAAAGGGAGCCGGCCCCCGGTGGGTGCGATGCGGGGAATGGCACTAAGGGGAGGACACGCCGGGAGGGCGCAGGGAAGGGGCGAGCACATCGCCACTGTGCCCACACCGCACGCACACACCCCTCTTTTTCTTTTTTTTTTTCTTTTTTCTTTTTTTTTTTTTCTTTCTGGAGTACGGTCGCGGAGAGTCTGGCCAGGACAAACCCAACATGAGCAAAGTGTTTCAGACGCGGTGATGGAGATGTTCCCGTGCACACAGACGTGTGTGGCTGCGCGCACACAGCCCCGGCCACTTTTTCCAACTGGCAGCAAGGAGAGTTACTGGGGAAGGGTTAGAAACCCAGGGCTGAGGGGGCTCATCATTTAAGCATCATGAAACCAGCAGCATTTACGTGGTTTGGACCCATCAACCTGCACAGGGGTACCGTACACATCTGCATTACCCTGCTGTCGCCATCCCCTGTTCTGCTGCTGCCTGGCACACAACTTCGTGGCAAACTGCTTTGAAACTTGTCAACTTTCTAAAGCAGTGATTGCACCGTGTGTATTTTTGTCTTGTTTTAACTCGGTGCATAAAACATCTACAATAATGGAGTCCCCGCCCTGTTTAGTCTGGGTAGATGTCTACTGCAGCAGTAAATAACAATCTCAGATAAGAAATGTAGGCTGCTGCTTCCCAAATCTTACTTGGAAAGCAAGGGGAAAGCAGGATGGAAGGGTTTATCTGTGACACCAAATCCAGCCCAAGGTAATTTCAGGAACCATGCATATGCAGTAAGTTTATGCCAACATTAAGATTCATTCCTTAGGCAAAGGAGGAAGAAGAGGGTCAAAGGAAAAAGGAGGTCAGCATTGTTGTTTATTTGATAGATTGTTCATCTGGTGTTTTCAGGTGAGAAATATCTAGTAGTATCCAGCACCAGATCCTGCATCTATTCTGAAAAAATAAAATTCAGCCCTTCTCTTAGCTCGTTATGATTAGATTCCTTGCATAAACATCAGGTAACTAGTCCAGAGGTGCATGGGAAACACACTGAATGATTTAGAGTGTTTGTGTGCGTCCATGTGCACCTCTTAATGACAGGGAAACTGAGGGATGACATTGAAATGACTCACAGAGCTATTGAAATAGTGGTAGAACCAGCATTAAACTCCCAGCTCGGTCCTAAGACATGTTTAGGAATGAACCAAGCCAGGGGGATGGTGGGAGGAGAGAGGCTGTGCAGCCACAGCCACATTAAATAACAGGAGAGCACTTGGAGGTGCTAACAGGGGGGCTCACAACACCCCTGTGGCTGCCTTCCCTTTGCTCCCCGTTAATGGCAACCCCAAACCCAAGCAGCAGTGTTTTGGATGCTCAGCTAACATCAAACTCTAACATCTTCTGTACTTCCTGAGGAGCAGCACTAACCTGCTCTTAGCCAGGCAGGTATTTGCCTAAATTTCTCTCTTGCCTAGGGTGTGGTTTTTGACCAATTTAGCCTGATCTAAATCCAAGCTCCAGCTGAGAATGATGCCTTTTCCTCCTCCCATCCCAGCCTGGACCTGATACTGACACTTGCATCTGCACGCAGGTTAGGAAGCTGGTTCTGTTTTTTAAAATAATCTTTCTTAAACCATTTCTTATTTTTTTTTCTCTGAGTTAATTTTCTGCTGGATCAGCTGCTTGATCTGACTGACTGCATATGGGATTGCACTGGAACCCGGGAGGCCACAGGAATGCACAGCTGGGGGCAAGGAGAGGGTGTCTGGGCTGGGCTGCCTTAGATTGGCTTAAACCGGTTGTGGAAGGGCAGGGAGATGATTCAGCATCCCTCTGCCTTTCAGCTGCAGATAACTTGATTTCACTTTCTTTTTGTTCCTTGTAGGCAGTTGGTTCTTCTGGGTTTTGAGTGTTGGTCCTTGGTCATGCAGCGGGGCAAGGAGACTTGCCTTCGGCATGGACAAGGAGATCAAAAAATCTCCTTGGAGATTGGAGCAGTGGACACGAGAGCAGGTGTCCCTGCTTGCAGAATTACTTACACCCAAAGTGCTGGTAGCACACATTTTTTAAATTGATAAAGCTTCAGGTCAGTGTTGTGCTTTGAAATGCCATTGATCTTTGAGAGGGGTAAAAAAAGAAAAATAAAGTTCTAGAGGTTCACATACTGGCTCAACACCTTAGGGTGTTAACACAATATGTGGCATTGAAGAAACAGCAGAGGGAGAAATGTAAGCCTTGAAACCTCTTGATTTGACATATTTATTGAAAAAATGATGTTTGAATCTATTTCCTTCTTGCTGAAGTGAGCTGGTTTTGTCCAAGATGAGATGGTTCCTGACTGAATGCAGGATATGTTCTTTGAAGATGGGGAAATGCTAAAACCCTATCCTCTGCTTTCATAAGGATAGCTGATAATCCCTTCTAGCTGTATTTTCTATGATCCTATCGCACCAAGAGCGGCACTAAACAAACACACGGTAGTGTGCAACGGGGGTACTCCTTGCATATATGCTTAAAAGGATGCAACATAAACACCGTCTGTGAGATGAGAAAGGGAATTTGTTAAAGAATCATTTTTTGTGAATGTGAGGTTCACGGCTATTGACTTCAGCTTGCTTTGGGGCACAACAAAGCAGCATTTATTCTGCTGCATACAATAAAGATGGTGTAGCTCAAACTGCAGTGCTTCACTCCTCAGATCTGGGCTTGAATTTCAAATACCTTTCAAACAAGAAAGGTACAAACTGGATTGTCTTTCTCGTGGACAACGTCCTCTCCCTCCTTTATTCCCACTGTGTGAGCTCCGTCCTGCTTCCCTCAGGGTCGGTTCCATGTAGGCTGCTGAAATATTGGCACCCCCATGCCATCGCCTTCTTCCTCCTCCTTCCTGGATCAATTAAGAAACCAGTTTTTCCTCTTGCTCTTCTCTGCTCGTCTTCTCCTTCCTGCTCTTCTTGAGAAGGAAAAGTAAATGCTTCTGATGAAGTAATCCCTGGTCGTTGGCACTTGCTGCTTCAGATAATTTCTGTAAAAACAAACTCCCTCTGTTTCTTGAGGTTCTGTGCGAGCCGCATTACGAATTGAGTAACTTTTTGATCTCTTTGAGCGTTGCGTGTGTGCTCTTATCTGATTTTTGTACCAACTGCTGCCATTGTTTTTGTTTGTGTAGAAGCCAGTATACTTGGAAGTATCCCTTTAGGAGATAAAGAGGCTGGTTTTAAGACATGAAATGTGCAGGTATGTGCTTGATGAATTTGTATGCGCTGATATCATCGTGTGCTCATATTAGGCAACGTGCCAGCAGCAGAATTGGGCCATTTGCATTCAGGTTTAACGTATGGGCTCTAAAAAGTATAGGTTCTGCTCACCAGCTCATTTCATGACTGTTTTCAGAAATCGGACACAAAGCATTTTTTCCTCATTTCTGCTGAATCAGTTTCAAGCTCCTTGCCTTCCTACTTTGATGTCCTCTTTTTAACTTTTACCATGTTTCTTTCCCATTCTGTTTTGCATCTTCTCTCATTTGTCTTGAACAAAGTGCGAGCCCTAAATTATAGCAAACTTTTTTCTTCTTCCAAATGTTCCCACTAAAATAGCATGTGTTTGGGGAATTGTTCCTCTGGGCCCTGCACATGCAAAACACTTATATAACAAAAATAATAGCATTATTATTTGTATAAGAATGCGTAATTAGCTTGCATCTTTAATTGCGCCATATTGGATTATCCTTATCAAAAGTTTCTATTCATCTCCTCAGCGTTATAGCTAAGAGCATATTCACCAAGATGAAAGTAATCGCATTATGGGTAAGCCATTGTATTACCTCTAATCCAGGAATTTAAACAGATTGGGGTTGCACTGTGCTGGGTCGGACTGCAGTGATTATGGTGTAAAAATCAGGTATGGATCCTCACTGCTACTGATCAGAGGAGAGTTGGAAATGAAACCTGTGTTTCTGGGTGTGAGGGGACATTGCTACCTCTGGAGACAGTAGTGATAACTAAAATAGCTTTGTATTTATGCAACGGGACTGATGCTGAATTCAACAGCTGCGTAAGGGGGACAAAGTTCAGTACTTCAGAGTTCTTTGCCTCACAAAACTGCATCTCCATGGATGTTCTTCTATTATTATTTACTTCAGATAACATTAGAATTGAGTTTATAACATTGAAACATTTGTAGTATAATATTTGTCACACATCTATGTAGAGTTTGTATGCGTTTAATAGGCCTATATTATATTTTATGTATGTTTGTATGCAGCTGTTTGTATATTGGTCTGAATACGTGTATGTGTGCATCCAGCAGTATACTTCAATAATGTCTTTATACGTACATAAGTGCTATATTTCTGCAGCGTAGATACATGTGAATATTGTTTGACATAGGACCGCTTTCAGGTCTGCATATTGCCAAAGCCATGCAAACAAAACTGAATTTAATTTTGCACTATTAAAATATTCTGCGTGCACTTGATTTGGTCAAAGCTTTTGGCATAAACCCAGGTATTTCCTTCACTGGTAGCAATGTAATCGGAACATCTGAAACCCTAGGCTTGGATTTGTGGAAGCCTTTGCTGAGGATATCCTCATGTGTCATAGGTTTAGGAGCAGGCTTAAGCCGTGCTGCAGTGCCTTGGAAATGGGGCTCTGAAAGTCTGCCTAGTTGTAATGTTTTCTTACGAGAAAGGGTGGTCTTTGCTTCAACAGCCCATCATCAGATTATCAGGATTCTTCTTATTAACATATATTTATTTCTTCAAGAGTATTTTTAGTTCTCTGCTGTTTGTTTTCACTACGGACATTTATTTATTTTTCAATCAGCTATAAACTAAAAGCATGTAAAATCTACTCATTGTTTCCAAAGTGAACAATAAGAGCTGATTCTGACCTGTAAAATGCAATGAGACAAATTTGGATGGCTTTACTTTTTCTCTCCAGGCAGGTGCAGAGTAATACCTCAAAAGAACCATTATTTTGTGCCTTTATTCCAATGTGTACATAAATGCTTGCATAACCCTTGCACAGCTGCTGTACAAACTACTCATGCCACAAGTATTAGTAATCCTAGCAGGGGAGGTTGCATGGAAAATTGGGGTGTGTATGCTAAACCATATGTACCATGCCCCTGAATCATAAAACTTCTGTTGCTGGAGAAGAGAGGTTTTTGGAGGCTGGATTTTACAGGTCAGGAGGAAACCAAGATTACACACAACAGCTGCACCCCACAATTTTTCTCCTGTTGAGCCTTATCTCACTCCTGCATTTAAATAAGCAGGAAACAGAATCTGGTCTGACGTTATCTTAATTTGGTCTTGGTTTCTACTTTTATTTATTTCATTTCCATAGGAACAATTATTTTAGTAGTTTATTTTGAATACGTCTTAGAGCCACTCAGATTGGAAATCTGTGCTGCCAATTCGGAGCCGCATTGGGGTGCAGAGGTACAATGTGCATTTTTTTTGGTCTCTGATTCTGCCCCTAAAATAACTTCCTTTGTATTTGTGATGCTTTGTAGGGGTGTCTCTGCACTGCTGTGAGCACCGAACTCCGTTCACTGTTCTGCCCCAGCTCTGCGCGGTGTGAGGAGCAGGAAGCAATCTCCCAGGGCTTTAGCGGCAGAAAATCATCCATCAGAAGTTTATGCTGGAGGATTTTAAAATAATATGAAGGGACTGTTTCCTCTGCTGGTGTAAATTGGCATAGCACCATTTGAGAAAACAGAAGTGTGCTTATTTACACCAGCAGAGGATCTAACTGGGTTGTTCCAGTACACCGAGTAGTTGGTATTACTGCTGATCTTTTTGTGGCAGAGACTTCAGTTGTACGTCTATTGCTATAACAGTTTACTTTTCTGAGACTGGGACTTCTAGGTTTTCAATCAGAAATCTTTTTGCTTACTAGGCGGTGCTTAGCATGCCCCCAGTTTGCTTTGTAAAGTGCATCCTTTCAGCATTCATCCGAAGCCTTTTCTACAGTTGCATGAGCTCCATAGGCACGTATATACTGTTAGACTATTAAGATAATTTTTCAGTTAAGACATCGTCAAACTGCAAGCAGGACAATAGAAACAAAACCCCTTTTGTTCCGACTAAACTGTTCCTAATGACCCCCTCTATAAACAGTGGCACCAGCGGAGGTCTCAACAAGGCTCTTCATTGAGACCCCTTTCAAAAGGACAAGCAGAGCAGAACATGGGGCAGAAACTCTCAGAGAGTTACTGCACTTTGCTCCGCTTTGGTGGTCTGACCACAAGAGAGAATCTGTTGTTTTTGTTGTCCGAGACACCCAAAAATAATAATTTAAAAGCATGAATTTCCACAATTAGCATCCTATAAAGACTATTAAATATTTGGATTGTCTGGAAAAGAGCAGAAGGAAACAGTTTGTTTGCTTGTTTGTTTACTTAAATCAAGGGGCTATAAATTATTCTCATGAACTCCATACAAAAGATTTATCATCATTATTATTATTATTATCGTCATCATCATTATTTTGGAGGAGGAGGCTAGTTAATTTACCTGCTAATCTCATATGAAAATAAAAACATAAAGTCCAAAGAAATTAAGGTTTGTATACTCCAGTAAGATCCTTTCATTTTTCTGGGGGTAAAAATTATCTTTGGGAATGATGTGTGCTTGTCATGAGCTCTGAGCAGGGGAGAGGTTTCTGTTGCTTAATGTCTAGAGCAATTGGAGCTACGGTGAAAGACTGAAAGCACTAAAAAACAAAACTTCTGTTCTTTTATGTAGGTAACTGTCAGATGCTCCATATAGATGACTGTAGCATAGAGTGCATCTTCATGTAGTTGAAGGCTATGGAGATTATGAATCATTTCCTGATTAGTTCTGTCCCTATTTCTGTGTCCTGAATGCATCAGAACAATAGCACGGAAGACCTTCCATTTAAACAAAAACCTATTTACAGAGCATCTTCATTGAATGTAATTGGGAAGTGTTGATAGGTCAGACAGCAAGAGCCCATGATTTGGGAATTATATTGATTACATTTTCAAATAGAAATGTCAGTTTCTTCTGGAAGAAGCTGGAATTTGTGTTCTGGCATCTGATTTACTAGGGATATTTCTAACAATGCATGGGCTACTGCATCAGTTGGATAGGAAGAGACCACGGAAGGAGAAGAGAGAACATACATTAAGACAAGAACAGCATATTCTGAGTAAAGGCTAAATCATAGAGAAGTTTGTCCTACAAGTTCCAGAACACCCTCAAGTATCCACAGTGCTGTGGAGGGCTGGGAGTGCCCTGTGATTTTTGTTTTGGAAGTGCTCGGCTGGTTGCAGCTTTGGGCTTCTCCTCCCTGCGGGTGGGCACAGTGACCCTGCTCTTCCTTCACAGGAGGTTGGGATGGAAGGTTTCAGCGTGCCTGGGAAAGAGGAAGGATCTGGGTAGGAGCAGGATGAAGGTCCAGTGCCCTGTGACAGGATACTGAGAGAAAGAGAAATGTCAAAGAAATCTTTAAGAAATTTCCAGTAGAAACAAAAGGATCTTTGTGAAAGATGCTGCTAGCAAGCCTAATAGGAGGAATGGGGATGTAAAATGAATTGAGAGGGTTTACAAGTTGTACAGAATTGTTCTCAGCCTTGAGGCAAGAACAAAACGCGGAGCGCTTACTGCTTACTATATTTGGTATGTATGGAAGAGCAGTTTGGACATCGAGGGAGCTAATAAAATGCAGAGTCTAATTCATCCCTCCCCTGCACGTGGTGTCAGTGCACTAGGGACAGAGAAAATATTTCTGTTAAAGGACAATTCTGAGGAAGAACAACTGAGGCTTGACCTGACTTTTTGTGAAAGGGATTGGTTTTCACTGCAGCGTAGCACAGGTCCACAAGTATGTGCAGATCTATTCCGTGAATACAATTTTATTCTTCTGTCTATGCACGTAGGCCTTGTACCGAGTGATGGAGATTGCAATTTCAGCACTAAATATGGTAATTAATTTGATAGCATGACTGCACAGTATTAATTTCATCACATCTTTCCACAAAAATATGCATTTAAGGATTGCTTTGACTGAAAAATTCTGAAAAAGGGCTAACTGTATCTGACTAAAATTTGCTGCCTTTAGCTCGCAGACTTTCTAGTTGAAAATGCCAGGTGGATGGGCTGAAAAAAAAAACACCTTGTTTTCTGAATTCATCAGCAGAAGCTTGTAGGAATTAATTTATTGGAATAAATGAGCATATGGATTTCTGTTTTCAATGTCATGTAAAACAGATTTTATTTAATGATTTTATTAGAAACGGTAATGTTTAAGGGTCATATTAGATATGTCATAATTGTTAATTATGGAGAACAACAGCCTCAAAGAGGATTTTTTTCCTAGTTTTCATGTAATTGCATTAGGATAATGATGAGGATAAAAGTAACAACACAGACTTCGTATTAACTTTAATACAAAATTGCTTTCTCTTGAATGTGATGACTATGGTTATACATAAATCTTCTGAGCCAAAGTGTTCTTAAACAGTGATACTGCCTTTTGTGCTACCTTGTGATTCTCTTAGATTTTAATATTGTTAGTTGTTGTTTATTCCACTGCATATAAATGCTTATTGCAAGCTTTCTACCTTATAATAACAACAATAAGACACAGATATATCAGTATAAAACACTGATCTTTAAAATTTTCTGATCTGCGGACTTTGGAGGCAGCCAATTCTTTGTCATATCGAAACCATCTGTCTTCTTTACCTTTTTGGATCCCTGTAAAAGCAGTTCATGGGCCCCAAAACCTAGTAAAACACACATTTTAAAACATTGATATGAGAGAATATAGAAAGAACAAATCAAATTATTTTTGCCTATGCAAAAGGGAAATGTCTCTCATCTTAAGGCCAGCAATTTGGATGAAGTTATAAGAGACAAAAATTAATCGAAGAGTTAAGGGTGGTGCACTGAGAATTAGGGTTGTCCAGAAACAAAACAAAACAAAAATCTAGTATGTAAAAAATAAAAATTAAAATTAACGGTTTTGACATTTGTTTTAGATTTGTCACAGAATGATTTAAAAAACAAAACATGAATAGAAAGAATGAGACATCCCAGAATAGCCAACATCCAGTGGCTAGGGTATTTACTTGGGCCATATCCAAGCAGTGCTTTATGGGATTTGGAGCAGACATTTGACATAATGTTTTCAACGTTATTTTTGTCAGACCAATTTGGGCTCTGAAGTGGATTGAAAAAGAGCTTAGTTGGAGTCTTGTACTTTGTAGGTGTGACTTCAACACCACACTATTTGGTTATAGGGAAATGCATAAATTCATAAGGAATATGTAAAGCAAAATATAAAAAGATGTTGATAATTGTCTCTCAGCTAATACTGAAACTAAGCTGAATTGGGCAGGGGACAAGACAGAAAATGTATTGGGGTGAAATTTCAGTTCTCCTTAGCTTTGCAGACATGGATCTTGCAATCTAGACCTTTCACCTTGCTCCCAGTCCCACTCTGAATCTTACCAGGCTCCACTGGACACACGTGTTCAGCTTCTCTTTCTGGTTTAGCCTTTGCTCCTGCCAACCTCCCCCTATTTCATATTCCTTCCTTCCTGCGGTCTTTCTTACAGGCCAGCCTGATCCAACCGTCAATGCACTTACCTAGCGCTGTGCACCCTTGGGCATTATTGACTAAGAACTGGGACTTGAAAGTGTCTCAGGAATCAAAAGGCGTGCATCAAGGTGGAGAGCCTGCATTTCAACAGCACACTCTCTCTGTGCCTCAGCGCTCTCAATTCATTAATCAGCATAGTTAATTTTAAAGAATTTACCATTTCTGCAGATGGTTATTAGAAAGATTATTACAGGGTTAATGAAAACAGTTGTCCCATTACTGTAGATGAAGTCAACAAACTTTGGCATGCCTTGTAATAAAGCGTTATTGCAGATCATGTATGCAGTCAATGCCTTGTTTTCCTAGAAGAACAAAGTGGAAATATAGTTTGCATCAGATATTAAATGTGGTTTACCCAATTCCCCAAGCAGTTAAATCATTAAACCATGTTGGGGGTAACAGCATTTGATATTACATCTGCCTCTCAGCTCCGTTCCCATGTACAGGCTCAGTACCCTTAATGTTTTGCTTTTAACACTCTCTTCTGAACAATTCAAGTGTCAATAAGTGAAAACAAATACCATGCAGTGACAGCAAAACCATATAAGCTGTCTCCAGACCAGGATGTAGTATAGCTGTGCCAATTCACCTACAGAGAAATAAAGTAGGCCAATTACCTACCTGGAAGCAAAATTTATTAGCTCTGGTTCAAGTGCCTTGTTCTGCTCCCAGAACCTGGTCGAGCTTGTTTGGAGCTACCTCAGGTAGTCTGAACAGGTGCTGTGCGCACTTCCTGTAATTTAGGAAGCTCTGGGTGATGCTCTACTTTAGATGAAACACACAAACAAGATTCTACTGACTTCTGGTCAGTGGAGATCCTATCAAGCCTCTCAGTCTGGTTCCCTAGGGAAACTACTTGCACAATCGTGTTATTTGTCTGACCCAGTTTCCAGCATGCTGACACGTTTGTCACAGGTTACACAGATGCTTCAGAGATACTGTCCTTACCAGTACTGCAGGAATTAGCACCTAAGCAGAGGAAGGAATTCTTATTAATATTCCCATTGAGAAGAAGGGAGAATTTAGCAATTCTTCATTGTGGTTGACAACAGCAAATGATTTAACTAATTTGCAGATTACTCTGATACTCCTTAGCAAATGCACTGTTTTATTGAGCTGCCAAATCAAAACAGTCTGGAGATGGCTAGGGGAGGGATGCCAGGGCACGCCGGGGTAGTCCTCAGTGAAAAATAAATGTTCTTGGTGTGGGGGAGAGTCGGGAAGGCTGAGGGAGGCTTGGGATGTTGCAGTGTGACTGCGGTACAGGGCATGGGGACAGCTGGGGTTGTTGGGATAAGGAGGTGTGAGAGTTGTGACATAAATCCATAAGGGATCAAGCTTCATTAGGTCCACTTTTCTGGGAATAATTTGTTAGGAAAGTATTGAGATCTTAGTTTTGGCATGTTTAGATATGTTCTCACTCTGATTTAACCCTTCTACAGTTCCATGAATCGGTTGTACGTGGTATACCTCCCTGCTGCTACACAGCAGGAATCTGTTGTTATTTGACCCGAAAAGATCATTATGCTAGCTTTATTTGGTGTGCATTTAATAAAGTTGTAGCCATTGTGACTATAACTCATGACTCTCAGTCATTCCTCAGTGGTGTAACCAGCGATTCGGCATTCCAGTAACATCAGTTCAAAGGGGAGTATGAAAGACTCAAATGTATGCCAGAGCATTGTGACTTTTATTACTCCTCTCCTCCCGCACTTCTCTGTTAGGAAGATACATTCTCTGGCTGTAGAAATGAGAAGTACAAAGCAGCCTTAGACCTTGTAGTGCAAAATGTAAAACGCGATGTTATCTGCAGAAAGTGGACTTTAGATTCTATCAGCGCACGTTTAGCATAAAGCATTTCCTATGGTAATGTCTCTCACTTTCCCAGACTTTTACAGGCTCCAAGTGGCACACAGGCTGCAGACCTCTTTGTAATGTTAATGAATCATCTTAATGGACTGTTTTAGCAGAAACATTCATCACCTTTTGTACCACAATGATTTTTTTTGTTATACTTAAATGGTTAAGTAGGCAATAAATGCCTATCAGACCAACCACTATGGTCTAGTAATCCACCTCACTATAAATCACCAGTGGATTATTATTGTCCTGTTTAATTAACACTCTTAAGGGATTCTATCGTTGGATAGACTTTCACCTTGCACTAAGCAGGCATTAACATTTCAAGTAAGAAAAAGTGTGTTTATGTGAAAAGTGTTAATCAGGGTGACCTGGAGCTGGTCGTGGTGGGTTGGATGAAATATGTGCTTGTGTGCATGTCTGTGCATCCGTGGGCGCTGCTTCCTTACCCCGCTTTTCAGTGGAAGCTGAAATCAAACCTGTAAAGACTTTTTAAGTAATAGCAAATGGTTGTGGCAGTATCATCTGTATTAGGTCTTAAAGATATTTGAATATGTTTAGTTGTAAATGGCAACTCTAAAAGATTTAGCTACAGGAGTTGGGAAGGTGACATTCTTACATTTATTTTGAGTGTACATTTTGTGTGTCATTTTATTTATTTATTTTTGTGGTCTAATTCAGTCTGAAGTAGTTTTAGGGGACCTGACCAAACTCTTTTCTTTCTTTTTTTTTTTTTTTTTGAAACAAAAGGTGAGAGGGGAAGCCTGATCCTGTTGCTCCACTGTGAACTCTTTTCAGATTTCACAGCCAGAAAGAGTAAGCTAAGCAGCAAGAGCTCCTGGGAAAGGCAGGGGGGTCTGTAGGCTTATGTACTCCTCGCAGAACAATTCCTGCAGTTCTTTTGCAAAACGAAATTCCCACACTAGGACACAAGCTGGGTACAGCATCGCTCTCAATATGCAAACATTTTTGTACATAATATAGCTCAATGCCGTTTTCCTCCTCTCAGCGAAATATAAAGATGGCCATTTTTTTCTCCTGTAATATAATATAATGCATTTAATAGTAATTTCCTTGTCTTTTGTCAGAAGATAAAGACATGTGAAAAAGGCTCTTGTTAATGCAGCGTTTCCCATCCATGAAATCTAATCCTGCTTTCTTTGATTTAGTTACACACGTAACACTAGCAGTGCACTTACCAACTGCACATTCTATCGGTGCCCATACTAACGGTGGTTACGTGAGATTAACCAAGTGCTCTATTTCCATTTCACAGGCATAGCAACTAATGCATAAATGTTGAGAGATTTGAGGTCTGTAAGAGTCACAGCTCATAGCATAGCTCATTAAATCCTGTTTCTGGTCTGCATGCAAACCTAGTATGCACATCCCTGTCCTCTTGGCAATTTTATTAAATTATTTCCTAGTACAGCCTCCTGCAAATTAAAGAAGAATTAAAACTGTTAAGTGGAACATCTTTTAAATTAAGAGACTTCTAAAGTCTCTTAAATCTTTTAAATTAAGAGACTGAATCTCTTAGTGTAAATTTGTTCCCTGAAACCAAACTTCTGTAAAATTGTCTTTCCTCTAAGATTCCGTAGATCTATTGACTGACAGAATCCTATAAGTGGAAATTCAATGTAGTCTGTTGATCAGAGGCAAAAACATAGCATTACAATTTTCACTGGGTATTTTTGTTTCAGATACACAGTTGCACACTAATCTGTCATATTTTATTCTATTTGTAATTGAAAAGGTGGGAAATTATTCACAACCGAACATGTAGGAAATAGCACAAAACACCAAAGGAGTTTGAACAAGACAAGAAATTAAACTAAGCTCCTTAAAGGGATGCTGTTATTGTATGAAGAACTGCAGTGACAGAAAATAAGAACATCATGGTGTGGTGTGTGTGCATTTATCATACAATAGATTTTGCAAACCATTTAACAGAGATGCATAAAAAACACACAGTTTCAAGTGTAGGCATGTCCCAAGAAGAATCTCCTTCGTTCCCTCTAGACACACCCTGCTAATTAAATCCATCATTGCCTAGCAGTAAGCCCCAGGGTTCAATCTTTTCTGGAGCACTGTTACTATCCAACATTTTAGCTCATACAGTGGGCAGCCAAGATTTCATGTCTATGCATATAGTAGGACTTTTAGCCAATATTTCTTACGTACTCTCCTCCTCTCCGTCCCCATCTGGGTACATAATGTGTGTATATATATATATAGGTAAAACTTCAATGTTCCTTTCAGATTGCTTTCTTATATCCTAGTGCAAAAACCTGTATGAGGGTGGGAAGCTAAAGTCTAACAAAATCAAGAAGCTGTGTTCCACATAGCTAGCTGGCCATGAGAAGCGTCAGCAAGGATGGATATTGAATGACTTCTATAGTCCAGCCAGGTTTTATCGGAACAGGTCATCAAAGGTGGGCTGCCCAAACCTGTTCCACTGCTTCCCCATTGATTAAATATCTGGAGACATTTACATGTAGATCAAATTCTCCACGATCTATTTTATCTCAATCACATCCAAGTTCTTTTTCAAGCTAGGGCAAAAAAAGTTCCCTCCGGTGGCGAGAAAAGATGGTATATCTCCCCGAGGTACTTCTGTGCTTTGGGTTTCCTTGGAGCCAAACTATGACCTCAGCTTCCCCTGGGCTGACATCAGTGGGACTGCAGGGAGTAGAAGGGAGGTGAAGCCTGCGTGTGTGTGCCCAAATGTTAAGGAATTTAAAACATTTTTTTTTTTTTTCATTTGATTGTAGAACTGACATTTATGGGGGAGGAAAGGAATAGAGGGCGTGTGTAGCTTCCAGCCTTGTTCAGAAGGCCAAAATTACTTCTGAATCTTGGTATCTGTATTACCCAAGACAAGACAGATGGCTTTATGTGGAATTCTCACCTGCTGCTTTCATTTCGTTCGTGATTTCCACTCTTCTTCTTGTGCATTTGTTCCCAACCTATTTTCCTGCTAATACTTTCTGCGCCAGGCATCACGCTGCAGACATCCTTAGCACTGTGTTCCCCTCCCCTCCCCTACCTGATCAGTGGCAGTAGGTGTCATTGATCCTTCACTGTCTTTCAACATAGGAAGGAGCATCAAAAGAGACTCACAGATTCTAGGTTTAAGGCAAACAAAAGGAGACGTCTTCAGCAGTGAGTAGTTAATTTATGGAACTCCTTGTCAAAGGGCATTTTGCATGTTAGACATGTACATGTATGTACAAATCCACAGAAGAAAATAGTCTCTGAATACAAAGTCATCACCCCAGGTTCCAGAACCTTTTAGTAGTAAACAGGACACCGGGAAAGTGTGCTGGGAAAGCATCGCTGCACATTTATGCTGCTCTCGTGATGCCAAGTATTGCTTGCTGTTGGAAGCAGAACATTAGGGTAGGCGAACTTTGGATTAATGAGTATGATACTTCTTTTATTCTTAATAAAAATTTACGAATAGGAAGCAGGAACTAATTCAGCCCTTGGTGGTCAAACAGGACTGCAAAGTGCTGTGGTGTTTGCTCTCCTACTTAGCCACCTTAGAGCTGTCCAGGGAAACACGGCAGATGTTTCATGTGTTTAGTTGCTGACTGCTCTGAAAAGCTCATACAAAAGCTCCTCTCATCAAGAGAACATATGTAGCTGTTCATGAATCCTTTTAGCAATATGTTGAAGCACAGAGACATTATTAAATTAGATTAAAACTGATGAATTGAATATAATAGGAGTGAACTCCCAGAGATGCCTTTAAAAAAAAAGTTTCATTAATTGATCTAACAAAGCATGAACCACTGTCCATATAACTCCAGTTATTTTACTTTTTCTTTACTATTGCAAATCTTCTGTGGACATAGCAATCAAATGGTCAGAAATCCTCAGTTTGCCAGTAGGTGAGTCCACACCTCAGGTTTTCGCATTGTAGAGGTCACTGCATCACCCATGATGTAGACATTTCGTGCTTCTCAGATGGAGAACCTGTATTGAAAATACTAACCACACGTCAGTGAAAACTGAAAAAATACAAAAGAAGAAAATAAATCTCACCGAGTGCTGAAAAGCTGAGTGGTTGTTACAGGGTTCACTAAAAAATTAGTGAGAGCCATCTGAAAAATGCTCATAGGTTAAAAAACCCAAGGTAACGGTGAAAACTTCTTGGTGCCACAAAGTGTGTTATATAGAATATCTGCAGTTTTAATGATCAGAATTAACCCCTTTATTCTAGTGCACATGTTCCAATATGGTCTTCTAAATGGGTGATTAGATAAAAATCACAGCTGATGCAATAAATACCTGAAAGTGCCTGTAATAAATGCAAGAAATAACCTGTCTTCATTATTCAAGTAACTGCTGCTTGTTCATTTGTATATTCGCATTGTTTGGGCTGATGGATTTTTGCAGTTTCATTTCAATTGTTATTCTTTTCTTTCAAACTTTTTTCTTTATGCCTTTGGACAAAGTGGTGCAATGGTTCCCAAACAAGTTAATTAATTATGAAAAGCTAATTTTTATTTGCTATCTATATTTTTTTTTTTTATGAGATGACAGCCCATATTATATTCCAGATTAAGCATTTCTATTTTTCACTGGAACAAAAAAAAAAAAATTAATTCTTCACCAAAACAGTATTCTGTCAACCAGCAGTTGAATATGAAGAAATTTAATGAAAAATGTAGCATACAGATAACATATATATGTTGCAGACATGTATAATAAAATGTTTGTAGTAGTGCAATTGGTATAATATTGAAGCTAGGAGATATCTGAAAGAGTAAGAAACCAAAAGATGCCATTTAAAAAAAAATAAATTATATATTAGGTTCTTCAACTGCAATTTTACTGAGGTGTTGTTTTTCTAGTTGTTGAGGTTTTGTTCCCCCCCTCCCCACAAGGAACACCTGAAAAGCACGTAGCATTGTTTTCTAATTTCAGCTGAGCCCACCCACACGGCGCTGTATGTCCATCGCTCCTGGTGCCGTCACACAACACTGCCTACCGAGGGGCACTTGGCCAGCACCTCTCTGACTGCCAGCCAGGCACTCTGTTAGCAGCACACAGATAAGGGGCACGAGCAGGAAAAAAAAGGAGAGTGTGACAGGTTTTTCCATGGCTGAATAACTTCTGCATCTGTGCCCTGGGGACTGTAAATATCTGGTATAGCTCACTGTAGATACGCTATTGCTGGTCTTGCCAGAGAGTGAAGGGAGCACAGAGATGAACTTTCCATCTCATTAGCGTCATTCTGCCTCCGTGAATTTATAGGCAAGAATCTTACCTAGAAAGGCAGCTGGCAAAACTTACAGCACTGATTTTATTTTTTAAAATATGCAGTTATGCTCACAGAAATGTTTCTCAAATGTCTCAAATCCATTTACTGATTTCACAGTTATGAAGACTTGAAAAGTTATTGATAATTTCTCAGACACTCATCATAAAAGTATTTTTATTGCAGTGTTTCAGCATGTCTGACCTCAGTGTATTGCTTAATATATTTATTATAAGTGTGTCATAAAACACTGAAACAAATGCATCTTTTCAAAGTAAAAGTTTTCTTGGTTTAAGTCTCCAGCAAAAGACTAAATGTTGTGTAATGAAGGAAAAATGGTCTGTTATTGTCGCCCCATCATAATGGAAAACTAACATGGATTAGGATCATGACTATATATTCTGCAAGAGCTTACCTTGTGAAGTAGGCAACGTCTAATTTTTGAAATTAGATGTTTTCCACTGGGAGTGGAATTTGATGAGAATCTGTAAATGTTGTCTTTTGTATCTTGTAAATGTTTTTTATTTTTTTACTCTTACACATTATTACTGACTAAATCTGTCACAAGTACAGTAACCTCTTCAGTTTGTGGTGTGTTATTTCTCCCTCCACACAAGGAGAATATGTACAATACGAATGTGAAGCACGTTTCTGAGGGAGGCCCACTATCAAAATCAAGAGGAGGGCACAGAGTGTTAGGAAAACATTTCAGTCAGTCACCTTTTGGACCTAGAGTCTCTGAGTTTGAAGGTCATCCTCTAGTTTGTTAAAATACATTCCAGTTGGGAAGAAAAAAAAAAAAAAAAAAGGTATTTTCTTCCATAAATCCTTCTGATTCTTAGCTAATTTCTCCTATTCTGCTCTTTCTTTGGTCCTATTTCTTCCAAACTGTAGCCCAAGATTTGTCTAATTTGACTTCCCATTTATTGTTTTCTTTCTCCTTGCCACTCTTTTGGTACTTTCCAGTGCAACAGTGACATGAAAGGATTTAGGTAATAATCTTGTAATGGATTGCTGGCCCAGAATGAAACCTCATTTCTTCTTTCCCAGGACTCCCTGGGAATCCTTTTGCCACAGCTTTTTTACCTCCCCAGGGAGATTATACAAAATTGTTCCTGTGGCCATTCATTCTTTCAGGGCGAGGAGACAGTGGGATTCCCATCAGTTCCCAGGAGCAGGCCCACAATTTCCAGAAAACGTGCCGTCAGCACAGCACTTCTTACAACTGTTGTAAATTCTTACAACATTTCAACAGGGTGTCAGTAATCCCAGTACATACGCAAATCATTTTTGTGTGCATGTCAAAAAGACACATCATTTTGTTTTTCTAACTACTGTCCTTACATTTTGTGATATCCTTTGTGCATATATTTCAGCAAATACAGTTTTCTGGAGGGAAATTTCCATTTCAGAAAATTTAGTTTCTATATAATAAATTTGTTCTATAAAAGTCAATTAATTTTTAATGGAAGAATTTTATTTATTTATTTATTTTGATCAAAATGAAGATTTTGATGTGTTGGCCATCATAATATGGGTGAAAATCTAGAAAATCAAAGTACTTAAAATTTAAAGGGCCAGTTCTCTCCTATTTGAATCTCTGAGAGAAGAGCCAACAGAGTGTAATAGCAGCTGTTCAGCAACATCTATTATTTGCTTACATTACATCACTAATATGAGGCACCCTGTCGTTAAAATGAGAGTTAGGAATTGGCACTCCTGATTCCCTTCTTAGCATTCTATAATTTTGCTGAGGATATGATCTCATCCAGCTCTCCGCACCAAGGAAGAATCTAGATTGGTTGACATGAAGGTTAGTTTTCCTTCTGGTGAAGCATCAAACTCTATTAAAAGGCTGAAAGAAAATCTTTAGCTTAATTCATAAAGAAAGCTTTAAATAATGTTATCTTAAAACTAATGGATAGGTGATAGTATGTTCAGCAACACCCTTTATTTAACAATTAATTTTCACTTGACATGGTAGGGTCCAATGTCGCATTCCTGGCACTCAAAACTCCCAGTGAATGGATGCAGTATGGAAGCATTCCAGCATAATGCATGAGAGACCCTTTAAAATTTCAGAGGGGAGGACATGCAGAAAAATAGTGAAATAATAAATTAACACTGCACCATTTTTTTTTTAAGAAAGGAACTCTGTCTCTGGTAACAAGTGCTTGACCCACCTGTCATCCACCTATGCCTAGGGTGCAGACAGGAATTTTTTCCTAGTCCCTGGATGAGGTACCACTGACAGCATGTGGCTATTTGCTATTTATTTATTCAAATTAATGGGCTACCACCAAAAAGCTTGGCTATCACAGAGGTTTGAAACTGTTGTATATTTCTGTCTAGCATTGTACGTTGATGTTATTAAAAGACTGATGACTGAGATGTGAGTTCTTTCAATCAGAGACTACAAAAAATATATTTTGTTAATATTTTTCCCTGACTTAATTAGGTATGTTTTTAATTATTTAGTTAGGCTGATGCAACATCCTGTAATGGATGTAGGCTTGCAGATGTAGAGATGTTCTTAGCATGTAAGTAAATGATTATAGTAAGTTATAATAATATATCTTATGTTAGCAAATTCAATTACGGATCTTAATTGCATCAGGATCTGACCGAAAGTTCCTTGTCTACCATTTTGCCACATATTATATTTCAGACTTTGGGTATTATTCTGTAATAGATAATAATAATAATTAAATACTCCTCTCCTCCTCCCCTCCCCCCTATTTTTTTTTTCTTACTATAGATATGCATGGATACTGTGCATTTATCTGTGCAGGAAGACTAACCACAATAGCTATTTCTGAATAAACTGTTCCATAATAGCTCCCTGTGTGGATATTCTAGTCTGGAAAAGTCACGGGTCAGACAGTAAGCTGTTGCAGAATAGCTTATTCTGCAATAGCAATTCCAGTCAATTTTCCAGTGTAGAAAAACCCCTTAGTCCACAGCTCCAAACTCTTGTTTGTGCCAGAAGATCTTGTCTTTAGAGAATAGTATAAATTTGTTCTATTCTATTCTTTAAGCACTGAACTCCCTTTGGGATCAGCCAGGGAGAGCTTTATATTACAGAAGTTTGTATTTTTGTGCACAGATTCTGCAGTTTTATTTATGAAACATTTAATTAACACCTTCTTGTAACTGCGAGCTGTACACATTTTTGGCTGCAGGATGTCCTCAGGGCTCTCCTGGCTCAGTACTTTCTAGAACCTGGTCCTAAAAGAAGCCAGAAAGTTGCCTGGAAGAAGATCCCTCAAGCCAGGCTCAAGATGGTTAGATGGTTAGTAGTTTAGTTTTCGTTGCCAACAGCAGGGAATCAAAGCAAAACAAAGCAAGATGTCATACCTTCCTCCATCCCCAAATACAGAAGATGGCTTATAGCAGTGACATCCATGTCTGAATTTCCCCAGAGAAAAGAGTTGTCTACAAATATATAGAAAGACTTCACAAAATGTTTGAATGGGCTAAAAAATTATCCAAGAAAAAAGTGCAGAGAAATCTTCATGAAAGTCCAGTTAATCTTAGTGCATTCAGAATTGCTTATACAACATCCCAGTAAAGCATGTTTTGGTTGGATTCCTGTTTATATTTGAATCATGGGTTTTCTTCTCTCCTCCAGTAAAAAACAAACAAACAGAAAACAGACAAGACATCTACGCTATTTTTTTTTTATTTGGTACAATTTTACTGAGCCTTAGTACCCTCTGAAGCAAAGGTTGCCATTTATCCAAAGTTGCATCAGAGTGCCCCTGGCATTTCTGTGTTACTAATTAACATTAATAACTTAATTAAAATCTCCAAATGCATTTTAAATGGTGACATAAAGCTGATTTTAATCTAGGCTTCCAAAAATGAAGCAGAAGTCTGTTAATCAGCTGCCCCACCCTTTTTGATATTTATATGGCCCACAGTGCTCAGTGTCAGAATAGGCTCCTACGTCACCCTCTTACTTCATTTTCCCCAGGCGTTATTAGTTAATAATGAAGGTCTAAAGTCCATCCCAAGTTTTACCTGTTGGCATAAATCTGGGGATGGGACAGCAGTGGTGTAGCATTCACATAAATGAAAGAACAGATTTTGGCTCAAGTATTTTTAATGTACAGCAGCTGGCATTTTTGGGTTTGAGGAACAAAATCACACCTGAGTTTTTATGCTCTCTAGGATTTTGCCAGCAAAAGGAAAATAAAAAATAAACAAGATGTTTTACCTTTTTCAAAACCAGAGGAAATGGTGCAGCTGTTTCCGAGAATGTGTTCTATTGACCATTATGTCCAAGCTGTCACATCAACATGGAATGGAAGACATTCTTGCTTTCCAGTTACGTTTTAACACAAATGTCTTTCATTTGTTTGTTTCATCATATTTCCCCTTTAACACATTTTTCTAATCATCAGAATTTTTCCTAATAACATGTTTATTCAATGTTCAGTTAAACCAGATTTGGAATTTTACAAGTATAGAGATGTTTACAAATCAATTCATTAGATGCTATTACCACTTCCATGATATGTAGCTACCTGAAAACTTACCACTGTTGACAAGTGGCTCTTGTCAGATTCTTACCGCGTGGACAATAGTGGCAGCTGATTACTGGCAGCTGCAAAAGAGAGTGGAGGGAATTGGCTATAGGTTACTCACAGTCCCCCAGCCGTTCAACTCTATTTATTTATTTAGCTGTTATGTAGAAACTTCAGCCCACGTTCTCATTTGATTCCCATTCCTAGCAATGGAAAATGTGGCAATAGGTAAATCTTAGGCATTTATCTCTTTTAGAAATAGACAGGTAGTTGATGTAAAGGGTGGTGCCATTTATTTGCCTGATACTTTTATTATTCAGCTGTCATGGGATTTTGATACAGAATACAGCAGATAAAGAGTTTAACATTTTGCCTGCTATTATATTTATTATTTGTATGTGAGAGACGTGTAGGTTATTCAACAGCAAGGCAATCTTTGTTCTATTTTCAGCTGAGTCACTTCCATAGAGGCTTGGATGTTTCAAAATATCTTCTCTCTTTATATTCCTTCACAACATGCTCTTCAAAAGAATAATAAAAGTAGTAGAACGCCCAACTTCCCATTATAAAATCCTATTCTCATTTTCATGTAACTTTTCCAAGCCTTAAAGCTGCTGCAGCTGATTTTTTTAATTATTATTTTATTTTTCCAGGGAGGGTACACGCCTACAGCATGCAGTTCTTTTTTTAAAATTGCTGCAGGGATGAGAAGTTGATACAGTATTTGGACTACAGAGGGAGAAAGAATCCCTAAGGATTCAGGAGGCTTCAGGGGTGCCCTATCTTAGTGTGAGACCAGTTTAGGATTGAGAAATTGTGGCTGTGATAGTATGGGGCAAGCTCAAACTTCTCAGCACATTTGTGTCTTTGAATGTTCAGACAACTAATTCTGTTTGCAGCTTAATTATTGTCAATGAAACTCTTATGGTACTAAATTATGAAAAGACATATTTTAATTTATTTCACTTTGTGAGTGTTTCTTTGCCTCAAAAACCTGTCTTGTCCTGCCACCCAAAATACGTTATTGCCCCTAAGAGAACTAAAAAATGTTGGATTTGAAATTCACAGTAACAGAGATTAAATGAAAGTTACTTTTGCTTTTAAGAAAAGCCTGTTAGTGTTTATTTCTGTCTGAGAGATAAAACAATAACAACAACAAAAAGGGATGGTAACAAAAAACCACTTCCTCTCATGATTGTGCCTTGGATCTCTTTCAGAGAGTTATAAATAAATAAATATTTTGCAATAAGGATTTTGCAGGTGTTTCTCCCTCCAGAGCTAGGTAAACTGAAAATATGTAAATGTTCTTTTTTTTTTTTTTTAATTATTTTTATTATTTATTTACTTATTTAATCAAACGTTAGTTAAAAGGAGATATCCCATTTGAAGTTGTTGGCTGTTAGCAGAGAATGACTATATATATATATTTATATTATATTTTTTTTTCTTTCTTTTTTTGTTCCTCCTCTGGGCTTTGCTCATTTGAGAAAGATCAGTAACTTTTCATGCAACTGGCAGGTGATAGATCTGGCTCCTGTTTCATCCTAACTTATTCACAGTAAAATCTGCTGGCTCACAAAATGTCTGTCCTTCCAGCAATTGTCCAGATCACAGCCAAGGGAGCCGGAAAGAAACTGAAGCTTGCTGGAACATAGTAGGCATACTCCCAAGAAGCTCTTAAATGGCTGGTGGGGATTTTGTTTTTCCTGTTCTCACTGTAGTTTTTAAGCTTCCATCTATCTCCTTAACACTTCTAGCTGGCCCAAACACTTCTGCTTGCAATCACTACAATTTGGAGAGATTGGTCTCTTTTTAAACATGAGTGAAAGACAGGATTTGACATTAATTGAAAATAAACCTATCAGGTCCACTGGTATGCCTGCCAGTCCACTAAAACAATTAAGGACAGACCATTTGGCGAGAAATACTTGCATGGCAATTATGTAAACTTAATGTAAGAGATGAACTGCACATGAGAAGAGGAAAAATCTTTTGATAAGGCATGCTGTGAAGAAAAGAAAATAGCATGCTATGGTTCTATATATTTTATATAATATTTGTTCTGCTGATGCAGTGCTTTATATATAGAAAGTCAGAATTAAGCTATTTAATAAGTTGGCACTAAATAAACACACATTTTTGTACTATATAGCTCTTTTATTATGCAGTATGTACAGCTTTTGATCCAGATAGGCTCCTCTTCAACAGTTAAAAATGTACTTAGAAGTTGGCATTAGACATCTCATACAATTTCACAGTACAGGTTTTTTCAAAAGTATTCTGATAAGAACATACATTTATAACAGGAGGCAATCCTAAAGGGATTACTGGTAATAGTCTGTCTTTTAAAACAAATCTGAAAGTGTTTCATTACTTATCATATCTGTTTTATCAAAGATGTGAAATTATATTGCAGGATTTAACAGCTTTCAAGTAGTAATCTTCTGTATGCCATCTGTGGTGCCCTCTACTGCACAGCTTTGTAGGAGCAAGACAACGCAGTTGAAACTGCATTAGTTGTACTGATTTTTCACATTTTTCTTTCTATCTTAACATTTAACAGTGTTTTTGTATTTGTTTTCCTAGTCATTCTCCCTCTAATTCACATAAAAAAGCAGTCAGTATTTGCAATTGAAAAGCATTTTTTAAAATAAAGCAAAGTTTATAAAGGAGAAATAAATAAATAAAGAGGGCTTTAGGAAATGAACCTGCTAGTTCATTTACTGATTGTTGTTCATACATTGGACATATTCTTGATACTAGTTTATGTGTTTACATATACATATATAAAAATGTATATATATTTATGTATATGCTTGTATATATATGTATATTTGTATATTTTTTATTCTCTCCTTTGTTAACTCTGACATAAGCACTGAGCATTTTGGTCTGGCTTTTTTTGCTGTTTGCTGCTTTGAAAAGGGGCAAGGCATTAAATTAGCTTTTCTCAAGTTGATATATATAGTTTTGTTTGCAAACTCTTGCTAGGGGCAGGATATAATGTTGTCAGTCCTATATCAAACAAAAATCTGATTTTGATGTTGAATTGTTGGAAAGAGCTACAGAGTTTTTACACAAATATTTCCGGAGTGATCTCAAGGTACCTAAAGGCCAAAGATCTAACATGAAAGAAATGAGAAATTCAATTTATTAATTCCCCTTTCTTTTGCTTGCCTCTGTTAATTGAAGCACCTTGTATTCGTATCTACATAGCCTGAGGCTTTCCTCAAATAAATCAATGCATAATTTTTAAATTACCTACTCAAGCTGGAGTTGGACTGCTTACTCTTGTCAGTACCAGAGAAGAAATGGAACAGAAGAAGAAACATGCCGTCTTCAACATTTTATGCACTATGTCATCTAACTTGCTAACAACAGGCCTAAGCATCGCACCTTTAGAAGTGAGCTAGATACAGCACAGCTTCCAGCATTACTGACTGCTCTGGGTAAAAGACAATGCTATCAGGGGTGGGCTTATTAAAATTTTCTCTGGAAAGAACAAGTCTTTAAGGTATTTAACTCCTAAGTTACTGCTCATACAGAATGACCGCTTTCAGGCAGTCAGTTGCTATGACATACTTAGGATTTGAGAATAGTCTTTGGTGTAAAATAACAGCAAAGGTAAGGCTGTAGGCTTCGGCCATCGGATGGGAGCTGGTCTCGCACTGCTGCATGCCTCGGACCCTCAGGTCTCCCAAGAAGTATTGTGTTTTCTCTTTAAACTTTAAACAATGCCTACAAAAATTTCTGATGAGAAGGAGACTAGAATTTTTGTAGGCAAACACCTAAAGAAAACTGGCATGAAGTGCACCAAGATAATAATTGCATGTGGGATTTCTTTTCAAATTCACAGTTTATCTCTCGCTTTGTATTGTCGATTTTGAAACGATGCCCTCTGGCTGAGGACTCCACATGAATCAGAAATGTCCTTGTTCAGCCAAAAGTCTTAGAGCATTCAACAAGTTTTGTCTTAAATCTCAACTTCCTCAGAAACCAGTGATTCATGACACTTAGAATTTCAGGTTGAGTGTTTGTTCTGAACTTAAGTGTATAACAGTGTGTGGAGAAAATATATCCCAAGTCTATTCTAAATCTTCCAAATGCTGAAGGCAAATTATAAAAATAATACTAAATATTCAATATCATTAGAAGTCGAATTCCATTTAGAGGAAGGGAAATGATTTTTTCAGCCTGGTATTGGGGTATTCGGCTTTTTCAGACTTCTTCCAGCTAATTAGAACAATCAGGAAGAGACAATTGATACTGAGGGAAGTAAAAAAAAAAAAAAACAACTTTTTTTTTTTTTTAAAAAAGGACAAGAAAAGTATCGATGAGCCATTCAGCCACTTTCTGGCCAGTCTGACCAGATTTATCCCTCTGGCCTCAAACATTTGGGTGCCACAGGTGTTGTGATTAGACACCTGCCCCACAGCGGCCCCGGCACCATTTTGGGGTTCAGGCTGTGGCAGTCAGTCAGGAAGGGCGGGAAAAGGACCCCAGCCGTTAGGAAGGGCGGGGCCAGCTGCTGTCTGTCAAATCGAGCGGAAAAGGGCATTGGTCGGCTGGGAAGGGCGGGAAAAGCCATTGGTCGGCTGGGAAGGGCGGGAAGGTTCCCTCGTCAGCGCGGGCGGGCGTGGCCGCTCCTGGCCCTTAGCAAGGGCAGGAAAAGCCCTCCATTGGCCAGGAAAAGATGTTGTTTGACTAGTTTATACTGCCATGTTCTGTTTGTCCTGACCAGCTGGCCCTTCAATTTGACCTCAAAGAATGAGTTTTAGGTCCAGTGGCCAGAATAGACTTTCCTAATCCATCGGTCTCTTTGGTCCCTTCTTTAAAATGGCTTCGTCCCTCCCAGGGAGGTTGGGCTGGTCTGCGTCAGGTGCCACGGAGGACCACAGTGTGTGCTCCTCTGAGGTGCCAGCAGGGAATGAAGCTGGCCTCGGGGAAACAAGTGGATCTGCTCATAGGAGCCATGTCCCTAGGTAAAAGTTGTGAAAAGCAGTGCTTGTGCCATCTTTCTGTGGTGGTAGCTCAGTTGGTAGTGCTTGTGCTAAAGTGAAAAACACACCCACTACAAAAACACCAGGGAGAAGCAGCTTTCGTGCTGTGCCAGCACCATCTCTCTTTCTTCAGACTTCTCAAAAAGTCTGTAGGTACAGATGGAAATGCCAAAAAGGATGACAAAACAAACACATTGAATGTCACTAACAAAAAAAGACTGCTCCCATGCACAGTGTCAGCCCCTGAGGCTAAAAGAGACAGGGAACATCTTAGAAGTATTTTAAGAGCAAAAGGATGACAATAATAATAATATGACTTGGACAGTTCTTGGTCTTTGTGGCAGGGTATGGGAAATGGTTCTAGCCATTTACAGTTTGGAGTGTATTGGTTTATTACATTGCAGACTTTATTTGTAACTGTTTCTCTTGTGTATTTTTATTATTTGTGCTCTCTACAGGTGCTATAAAATTAGTCATTTATGCTATTAATGTTGAAGATGGTTTCCTGTGTTTCCTGTGCTATAAAGAAACTTGTATCCATTCATGCTGCAACCTGTGAGAAATGAGCAGAGAAACCCTATGAGATAGACAGGGCCTGCCCTTCTCAGCTCAGATTTCACCATTAACTAAACCAGAGTGTATTTTAAGTAGGCATACTTAGCCAGTATTGCGTGTTTGCTTATTAAAATTCAATTAATCTCTGCAAAAGGAGATGAAATATCAGCAAGGGGTACAAAGAAAATTGCTGTCCTTTTCCCACTTTGTCACATTTACAGCTTCTGTTGGCCAAGAAATGAGGAAACTTTGATGGGAACAGCAACCTCGACTTTCATATTCTGTAGTGAACTTTGAAATGTATATGGAATTTTAAGACACTATCAAAATAATGACGTGTACAAGTATCAAAACAATGACATAGTTTAGATTTCCTAGCAGCCTAGCCATTCTTTCAGCCACCTGCCTCTGCATATTTTTGTTAACCTCAACTCTAATTTTTGTTGAGTTGACCTGTACTGTAGTCAGCTTTGCTTATCAATTTTATTCTTACCCTTTGCTGTATTATGCATTTAGCTCACCAGCAGACCATTTCCTCTCTACTTAATAGAATGTCTATTTTGGATATGGCAGTAATATGTAGGATTTTAAGTTGAAGGAACAGACTGTGAGTCTGAGAGTCAGGGAATCTCTCTGTGTTTGCGATTATTCATCTGATTCATCTGAATACAGAAAAATATCTTTCATTGTGTTCATTGAACAATTTAATCTTATTGGACAAAAATGTTAGTAATACTAGTAGTTTCATTCAGTATACAGATACTACTATGAATAATGTTTTAAAAGAAAAGGTTAATACTTTCCAGAAATTGTTCAGCTAAAACTGGATTTTTTTATTTTATTTTTTATTTTTTTTGAGAACAAATAGTAAGTGGACGCTGAGCTACAAAATGGAAGAAGTGTAGTCAGCTGATAGAAGAGAGCTTTCGTGACACCTCATTATTGTTTAAGGAGACTCGCAGCTAGGTTTAAAAAATTATTCTTGCTGATTTTGTAACACTAGGATAATTCATTCGGTGTGGTCTGCACTGGTATTGACTCATCTTTTCTTAGTATATTACTTAAAAACAAAATTGGACTTTGCTGATAAATCTTTGAACTAAAATAATTTTTTTCCTACTCTTTTAATTCCTACTTACATTTACAAGGGAATATAGTACAGCTGTAATTTTAAGGACAGCTGAAATATTGGCATCAGATTGCTTATGAAAATAAAAAGCATCTGTCATAACACTGAGACCAGCCTACAGTTTTGATGTAAGGGATCTGCTTGCAAGGTTACTTTGTCTTTTTAGGTGAAAGATACAGATTTTATGCTTTTCACAGTGCATCTGTTGAGATGGAACCTTCGTATAATTAAAACTCTTAACAGTTTGTTTAGGGCAACAGATCAAAAGGTTAATGTGCAATGGTACAACAGGATGTATTTGTACTGTTGAACGTTTTTTAAATTTACAGCATTTAAAAACAACTTAGCTCAAATCATAGCCAAAGCCAATATTACATCATGTAAAGTAAAACATTAATCATTAGTCATGAAGCAGCCAGTTGGTCTAAAAGTTCATCTGGTGAAAAATTTGATGGTTTAAGGATTGAATAGAAATGTACTTTTAATTGTGTTCTCAGTCATGCATCCAGAATAGAAAATCAAATATCTTTGGGAAGCTAAGGAAAAGAAAATTCAAAAGCAAGCATTTTTGATCTCCATATTTTTGAAACAAATATATTCTTAAAGCAGTTTTGAGTTAAATGAATTCTGTAAGGATGGTGATAGATGATCAGAATGTAAAATAGAACTATATTTAATCATATAAATTGTATCACTAATTTTCTTTCTTTCAGTTCTGAAGTTCTTGAAGCAATTGAAAATGTTATTCAAGATGTATTTGAAAGCTTGTCCAAACAACAAGCACCTGTTCTCACAGTGACTAGGAGATCAGATTGGAGGAATATTGAGTAAGTTTTATATAGTTTAAAGTCCTGCCTTATGTTATTATAAATGTCATGAATATAAATTTGATTGTATAATGTCTAGAAAAGTTAATCTTATGTAGTTCTGTAAGTATTAGAGTCAATATATAATTTGGCTTCTTAAAAAAATAATGGACAAATAAAAAGTGGTGTTTAGTACTCAATCTGCATAGACAGGCACTGTGCATTTAGTCAAATAACAGCAGACCATTAACATAAAGGGGAATGTAAAACTTCTGTAAAAGGGTCAGAAAGGAAATAGGTCCTATATACAATAATTTTCTGGATACGGTAGAAAACAGAAATAATACATTTTATTTGATTAAAAAAATAAAAATCTTTTAGGCTGGAAACAATTGCTAGCAATTTCATTTTCTAATCAACTTTCTGTGCTTCCCATTTTCTTTTTCTCTGCTTTTCTTCATGGTATCTTATTTCTTCAAATGACAGTGATAAAGTTATCCTCTCTGTATTCTTCAGAGAAGATACTGTTCTCTTACCTTCATGTTGTGTCCGTGTACTTTTCCAAGTCCATGACTAGCCAAATAAAGTAAAACAAGTTTCTGAATTGTTATCTAAATTTCATATCTCATGCCAGTTTACCTAGACAGGATCAGAGGAAAACAACCTGTCCTTTATAACACAGATCTACAGAAGTTGCCTGTGCAACAGTATTTTTCCAAGGCACTCATTTCAGCTGAAAATACCTGAAACCAAGAAAGTAATTGCTTTCTATAATATGGAAGCAAAATGATAAAGGAAGAAACAAATCTAAATTCTTGTCTTGTAATGGCTTTGGGCATCATTGGGTTAAAGGATATTTAGATCAATAAGATTGCAGAGGTGCTTGTAAGTGGGCACATTACAAACGTTCAGATTGCAAAAGCACAGCAAACCTTCCAAGCATTACACTTTGGTGAAATACTCATTTAATGACAACAATAAATTTCTGTCAATCAGAGAACCTGAAGGGCCTGAAGGTAATCAGTTAACTGAAATGCTAGTGAATTTAGTCATTTCTATCCTGGTAGCTTGACAAAAAGTGTTTCACTCAGATGTCTGTAAAAATCAAAAACTATAACAAAACTTTGCAATTTTTGGCAGTCTTGGGGAAAATGGCATTCCAGGCTAGAAAAACAAATGTGAGATGTTATTTGCCATCAGAATACATAGGGGGCAAAATGTTCATATTAAAACATCACAGTATGTTAAAAATAAGATTCATCAATCAAATTTAAAAAGCTGAAACATTATTTATGGTGGAGAAATGTAAACTCATGTATTCATTCCATTACAAAATGATGTGCGTACTTGTTTAATACAACAGGATTTCTGAGGAGGTTAAAATAAAAATAAGTAAGCAAATAAAAATAAAAAGCACCCCTCCCCCCAATGTAACAGGAATGGTAGAAAAGATAGTTAGTGGGGCTTATTTTTCCTTATTTAGGCAGCATTTCCATTCCTAATCTGCACAACTGGAATCTGCAGGGCAGGAGCTTGTGGAAATGAGAGAATGAATTCATGTTTGAAACGTTCCCTGTAAACATAGAGATATTTACCTGAGAATGAGGTCAATCGGTGAGAATGCCAGGCCTAAAGCAGTACAATTGGTTTCCATTGAGCAAATTTATGTTAAAATAAATACATAAATAAATACAGTTTTCATAGAGTGGAAAGATTTTACAGAAAACTGTTCTGTTGGGATAAATGCAGTACTAGGAAAAATCTGATATACAAAAAATCTGTATCTGATATACAGCTAGGTTAAGGTTTTCTTTCTGAGCTATCTGTGTGAGTCAAACTGATCTTAAATATAATGTTTCTAAAATGAAGTGTTCCTTATTTACCCTAACAGAGCAATCCGGCAAAGTTTCATTCTGTGCAGTTACAGTGTAGGGAACAAGGCACACACACGTTTTCAATGTTGCAGCACAAAGGCAAGAAAGTTGCTTTGAAGCAGAAAGGCAGATGCTACACTATGCCGTCTGCTGCTGCTGTGCCTTACACAGCGCTGTGGTGTGTTCTGCCACCCAAAGGATGCATGGAGCAAAACCTTAGACAAAGAAAAATTTAGAAATGTTATGTGGTTTTGTATAAACTAATGGTCATTTAACCATCGATACTTTTTAAAAGTAGGTACAGAAATCTAAAATGAAAAACAATGCGTTATAGACAGGACTGTCATTAAAATAAGACACTAAAATGAGCTGTTGTTAAGAAAACAAGTGATTCTTCATACCTACCTTCCGGTATGAAATGTTTAAAAATTAAATCGTGGAGCTCATTTAGATGAGTGAACTGTTTAGAGAATAGGATGACCCCCATTTTTCTTTCCAAAAGTTCCAAAAATGAAATCTATTTATTTTGATAATAAGGGCATAAATCAGATCATATTATTGTAATATTAAATAATTACACTTTCTCATACATTCTACACCAGAAAGTTACTATGTTAAATTTGACTTGTATACTAGTAATAAATCACATTTTTTCCTGTGTTACGTATTTGTTTGTTAGTAGTCTGTACTCAGTTTGAAAATAGAGCTAGCATGTATGATTTTAGGAAAGTGGTCTTAGTCTGAATTATCTTGGATAGAGTAATTTACATATCTTCACAAGATTACAGTTTGCTGTATTTTGCAATGTATCAGATTTAAAGATTCTGTAGGTCTACAGATGGTACCATATTGTACTACAAAACAAATCAGAAGTGACTGCCCTAGATCAGCAACAAAGTTTGGTAAGTTAAAAAAACAAATGTTCAAATTCAGAATTCTTAACTTTTTTTTTTTTTTCTTGTATTTTAGTTTGAAACTTTGTAAAAGATATAATTTTTGTCTTGTGCTTTAGAAGTGTAAGACTAATAAAACTTGCAATTATGACCAGCCCTTCAGCTTTTCTCTGTTAACTTATGGGGTGACAGTGAAATCAATACAAAATTATTATAGTTTCTACACTCCCTGACTGAATACCAGCTGGAGGCATATACACAAGGTTGTCATACAAAAATATAACCATTCTTCAAAAAGCTAACTGGTAAAGTGATCTTGGAATATGGACAATAAACTAATTTATTTTTCTAAATCTGTCAATTCATTTCTTGGCCTTGATTACAAGGCATATATTCCCTAACTCAACTCCATCATTTTTTTTTTCTAGTTATGCTAGAAATTATTGAGTCTGTTAGCACAACCTCTCTGTATTTTCACAGCATGTTACAATGCGTGCACAAATTGTATTCATGTTTCAGTGTTTTATGTTTTGAGACACAAATATGGGTCAATATAAACAAATATTATAGTATGTGCATTTCTGAAAATTGATATGATTAAAATTTTTGAAGTGTATTTTTTCAGCTCTGATGCTCAAAATATTGTCTATGATCTACAAGATGGTGCAGAGCGATACTTATGCAACTAAAAGGTAACAGTGCAATTCTATAATTTCAGATAAAGTTTTATTTTAAGAATGCCACTGTGAAAAACAAACAGCCACTAGGATATATACCTTTAGGATAACAGATTTCTCTATGTGAAATGCTATACACTGATTTTATTATCTATGCCCTCAGTAAAATGTTGTTCTCTGTTCTCATAAGCTGACTATTTCAATATTATAATTACAAATACATATTTTGTCTTGATAGGGATATATATTACTCAGATACACAACTGTTTGGTAGCCAGAGTGTTGTGGACAATATAATCAATGACATTTCTTGTATGCTTAAGATACCTCGGAGAAGTCTACATATAGTAAGTGGCTTATTATTAATGTTTTGATTCTGTTGTTATTTCCCAATCATATAGATCATACTGAAAGCTGAAATATCAAGAAAAAAAGTGATTATTAGGAAATATGTAGTTAAAATAGAAAGTGTTATTTGTGCAAATGAAACCTTATTAGGTTTTGAACACTCTGAAGGTTCCTTTCTTCAGAGAAAATTCATAGACTACAAGACATCTGTTTCACAGTTTATACTTGAATGATTTGCTAACTTGTGGTTTAAGTGAAAATTTCAGGTGAGTCAGAGGTGTAAGGTTTGGACTTACTTTTATTTCATGCTTACAAGAATTCTTTTGTATCCATAAATGTAGTTGCTAACATAACTTACTGTAAATACACCTTTATATACATGATGACAGCAATGTTGCTTTGGTTTTTAAAAGGTTGGTCTTAGCTGATAACTACTTACTATGTTGTTCCTCTCCCCCCCCACCCCTAGCCCCTTCCTCCCCAAGTTTCTTGTTTTGCCTGTGTAATGCAGTAAAATAAAATCATATAACTTACAATTTACTGTATACAACTTATTATTTTTTTTTCAGCTGTCTACAACTAAAGGTTTTGTTGCTGGTAATTTAAGTTATACTGAGGAAGATGGTACAAAAGTGAATTGTACCTGTGGTGCAACAGTATGTATTATATAACAATAACAGTAATTAGAATAAATAGAATAGTTTCAGTTGGAAGGAACTTACATAGATCACCATCTACCTTTGTGGACTGCACTTCTTGTAGCTCAGTGTGCTGTATACATTTATTATACAGACCTGTAATCGTGCTACCTATGCAGCTACCAGCCAGTGAGTCCCCATCTGCCTGAATCTAACCCAGGTACAGCTTATGGTCCCTCTCACTGTGTACTAGGTAAAGAACATGAATGAGAGCTGTGGACACTGTCTAGGGTATGTGAAGGAGAAGGAAACAGATGTAAAGAGGACAGGTCTGTATATATGGTGTGGACTTGGGGAGAGGTTATCAAAGGCAGTACTGAGCTAAAGAGAAGTCTATACCCACAGCTTGATAAGTAGTCAAGAGCCAGAAGTGTTTTGAGGAGATGAGATTCAACTAATCTGGTCCTATAAGATTTCCCGTAGATGAAAAGATTATGAAAGCAGGAGCAGAACTTAGATTTGCTGACTGTTGTCATGATTTACTGGAAAATCTATTCATTGTAAGCCTAAACTGATGATTTCAAAATGGAAAGATGACCTTAGCTGCCTATTATACTTTGTCTTAAAGTAAAGCATAAAGACCCCTGTTATTAATACTCTTCTACAGCTCTTCATAGTTTTATTTGTTGAGTTGTTCCACACTGGCACCGGAGGTGATTTAGCAGTCAGGAGTAAAAGCAGACCACACACTTCAATGTATATATAGTCTTTTGCCAAGTTCTTCCTCCAGTTCCTTTTTCTCATCCATATGCTTGCCAGATTGAGCCAATCCTAATATGAGGTGTAAAGTAAACATTACTGTGTCTTAAAACTGTTGCTCCAAGATAGTTATAAAAACAGGTTATAGGTTAATAAAAGAAAGGATTAAATGGTCTTCCAAAAAGAATGCCTAAATGTTTTAAACCTGTATTAAATTTTCAATTTTCACATCAAGATGACTTTTCTTCTGGGTAAAAAAAGATAAAAAAACGAATCAAGACATTGTTATCTCTGTAATGCCCATATGATGAACAATCTTTGGTGACAGTAGCACAAACATGCTTTTGAAAAGCATCTTGTTATAACAGGAGGACTTCTATAAGACCATACAATAGAACAGGATATAAATGGTTGAATGTACTTATAAAGCAGTGAAAACGTCAAAATCAATCTTGTATATAAGAAGATGAATGGTTGTTTTAGGATGTAATTGTGTTCTTCATTACCTAATGTTGTTATTTTAAAATGTATCAGTTTCTCTATTATAAATGATTAATATAATTTTTGTTGTTTTAGGCAGTCACTGTGCCATCTAATGTTCAAGGAATTAAAAGTATCCTTTGAGCTAAAACTCTCGTTGTAGACTGAAAATATAAAGTAAAAACAAAGAATATTCCAAGTTAAACAATGTTCTGGTATTTTTTTCTCTGCTTGCTGGCTCTGAAATCGAGTCACGAACACTGCTTTTGGCTCCAAAGTATGTATTTTAAAGCATTCAATTTGAATTAATTGGTGCAATGGATCATTTTACATGCAGGTAGCCTTAACATAAAAGATTTAAACTCACATGCCAAATTTATATTAATCGTAGAAAAAGATGCAACTTTTCAGAGACTACTGGATGATGACTTCTGCATTAAATTGTCCCCATGTATAATGATTACGGTATGCAACTTACATCTTATATCATCTTGTTAGACATCAGAATAGAGAAGACTTTACACTATGCAGAAAACTACATATGTATCAGCTACCCATAATAGTCAGTCATATCTAGAACTTGTTTTATATTGTTTCTTTAGTGCCTTAAGTATTTTTGAGAAGAAAAAAGTGGCCTTTTAATTTTTATGCCAGTTTATACAGATACTGGAGTACATCTGTGTGTCAACTCCCAGAGCTTACACAGAGAAATGTATGATAATTCTACAGGGCCTATAATCCAGGACATCTGCAGTGCTGCTCCCAAACCCTTGTTCCTTCTTCCCTTCCCACAGAGAGAAAATAAGAGTGTACCATTTTCCCTGTGAGATAGCTGCTGGAAAAATATTCCTGCAAACATTTTGTTTGCTTGTTTTAAATGGCAAATGTAAACACACATGTAGCCAGATGTTGTTTTAATTAATTTAAAACTGTCTGCTTTATTTTATTTCCTTAGGGAAGAGGCATACCAGATCTGAATACACGCCTTTTGGTCAGAAAGCTGTGGGATACATTTCAAATTCCTGTTTTCACCCTTATGGATGCTGATCCACATGGTAAATCTGTAGAGGTTCAGTAACATAAAAAGAAAGCAGAATTTATTTAGAATCTAGTTTCTCACTTTTATGGGAAGGTGCTTATGGCATAGAGTGGGCAATCCAACACAAACAGAAAGTTTCTGATTTATGCAGAATATGTCTAGGAGTACAGAAGTTTAACTGAGACATCAGTACTGGCCTGATTCCCACTCAACGTACTCTTATTGTCTGTGATGATTTGCTGTGCTCTGAGGTCTTAATAAAATCTTGCTTTGTACCTAAAAAATATTTTTATACAATTTGTAGGTCGTATTAGAACTAGATTTTCACAAGACCTGTGGGCCTAGAAATGAGAATAAGCATCATGGAATTTATGACCCATTGTACAATTCCACTGATTTTAATGAGTTATGCACCTGACTACTATTTAAAGTCTCAGGAGGTCCTAGATAAATACTTTCAAAAATGTAGCTCTGATAAGAGTTCTAGCAGTTGGTTAAACTGCTCCTTTTGTAAAACCAAAAGAAATAACAGGAACTTCCATAAACATTGCTTGGTTTGGTATAAAACAGAATTTTTGGTATAAAACAGAATTTTTGGAAATTCATAGGGTAGACAGATATGAAGAAAATTGTATTTTTGAACAAAGTGAGTCTTTTATTGATTTTTAAAGTAGTTTATATAGTCTTATATAAATAATTCAGCACTCATGACGTCAATAATTTATGCAGTGAAATCTAGAACCTACTAGTAGGATGCCAGCAGGAACAAAATTAATCTTAAAATTGAGGCTGTGCTGGCAAATGGGAATGCTAAAGATATGAGGACTCATCTCAAAATAGTTACCTGGATATCGCTGTATTGGACATACTGGAAGTACTTCACATCTCATAGTTTTGGTGGGGTTGTTTGTTTGTTTTCTACTGAGAACATGAACAGCTGTGAACTGCAGACTCAACGGTCAGTCTTAACTTATCAAAATTTGCAGAATTTATCTGTAAGTTACTTGTATCAAAGAATAGCCCATAGGCTATCTATATGTTTTGAAGATCATCTGCCCAAAAGCTGAAATGCAAATCCTAGACATAGACTAATCTGGAACTTCCTTTGTTACTGAAAAGTAAACGCTTTTTAATTTTCACCCTGCCATATCAGAAATATCACAGTGGCAGAACTTTGCCGTTTTTTTTTTTTTCTTTCTTTCTTTTTTTCCCGTAAGAAGTGGGAATGTGGCATGAAATCTGGATTATTTGCACTGTTTCATTCCCACTGTCTGAGAGGCAACATGACCAGATTGAGCATATCGTGGAATACTGTTTGCGTGGAATACTGTTTGTCTTTATTTTTTGTCTTTATTTTTCTGTGGCCATGCTGAGGGGAAGTTAAGATGGGTCAGACTTCCTGAAGCTTATATGCTGTTGCTGTTGTGTGAAATAAGCTTCAAAACCTTGTTCTGATGATTCAACTGCAGAACAGCTTGATAGCATATACTTGGTTTTGTAAATACTCTTTGAAATGCAACTTTATGTAAATTATTTCTTGGTTCAACCAGTTAAAAATTAGAGATGTTTAGGATACTGACTGAGCCCTTTGTTGTGAAGAAATACTTAAGGAGAAAACAGCAATGGTGAAAAAACTTAGAGTTGTAGCTGGTATGCTTTAAACCACAGTCTCTGGTGTCTGTAGTTCAAGATAAATAACTGAATTTTAAGCTAAAAACAAGAATTGGTGGTACTCTTCAGTATACATCGAAAAACTGCATTAATTAATGCATATTTGCACTATTCAAATATCTGGTAAATGTTACTAAATATCTGGTAAATGTTACTAAATGTACTGTTTTTTTTTTTTTCCTTTTGTTTTTATTGCAGAAAATTTTGAGCAGAGCAGCACAGTTTAAAAAGAAAAATAAGTTATCAAATCAGAAAATAAATCTGATAGGCATAGTTTTATTTCACAAAAAATCAAAGTCTGTCTGCTGACAATTAATAGAATTGCTTAAATGTAAAATATGTTTTAAGTATTAAATAAGTAAAGTACACACAATGTTTTAACAAAGCCTGAATACACAGCTGGGTGGGTTGTTGATTTTTTTTCAAGCTCTTAAACATCTCATAACTGAAATTTAGACCAAGCTGAAGTGTATGAGATTTTTATCAGGAACTTTAAGAAAGTAATTGCTATAATTTTGCTATAAAGCAATAGTGTTAAGAGATATGGATTACACAAGATTAATGGAAAAAAAAAAAAAAAAAAAAAGACAATATTCCTGCCTGATGTTGGACAACGTGTATGAGAGCTGATTATCCTTGCTTCTGAAATGACTATGTGTGGACAGTGTGAAACATTTTACTATATAAAGATGAATGAATAGATGATACATCAAATTCTGATTATTTTGACATACACTAAAAATAATTTTAAACCATAAAGAACTTCACTAATCATAATGTCATAACTGTTATGCCATAAAAGTGAATTCTTAATGTAGTCTTCTTAAGCGTGGTGATAAACAGACATTTGATATTTTATATTCTCCAACCTAGGTATAGAAATAATGTGCATCTATAAATATGGATCTGTGGTGAGTATAATTTTTCCATTTCAAAATATATTATTTTTTAGTCCTGCCTTGAAGCTTGGATGTAGTATGAGTTAGAATAGTTACTACCTTTGGCATTTTGTTTCAGCACAGACACAGTTTTTAGGCCTTCTGTATCTGCAAAAACAGCTTCTTTCTGCAACAAAAAGAAACTGGATAATAATGTCAGGTGTTTCATTTAACCATGTTTCACAGCTTTTTTCCTGCTGTACAGGTAGTTTTCAGGAAGTCCAAATAGAAAAGTGTTCTTCATTTTCTTTTGTTTCTGCCTTAGAAGACAAATGAAGGCTGGGAATGAAAAGAACATAACTTGTGAGATGGGTGAACTGCTTGATTCTCCATAAAATCTTGTTGTCTTGGTAAAGATTTTGTTTTGGGGTGAGAAGTTACGGATACATGTTTTAGTGTGGAACATTATGGAGGAAGAAGCAAAAGGAATAAGAACGCATATTGTAATACATTGCTAAAAGATGAGGTACAGAAAACAACATGAAAGGCAGGCAGACTAAGGGGAGGGCAGAGAGTAGGAGCAGATGTGTGAACTGTTTGGGAGACCAATGGAGAAAACATCCAAAGTTAAAAACAAACAAACATAAAAACTCACACACAGAGCAAAACACATAAAAACCCTTTGGAAACTAGTCAGACAATTATGTCCAAAGTCAAATATATGTCATAATGTATGTCTCATGGACATACAGGGAGCCAGAATTCCCAAGTGTTCAGGTGACCCGTCAGGCTTTTAACCTTAGAAATGCATGTAAACTAAGAGAACACCATCTTCAAGGATTAAACTAAATCCTCAGGTTCCTTTAAAAGTTTATTTTGTTCAATTGCAGAGTAACACATGTATCAAACTGAAACTCAAATATGCCAAATCCATTACCAACAGTGGAAGTATTCCTTTGTACAACATGTAATTTAAATCACAGAATCACAGAATCATTTAGGTTGGAGAAGACCTCTAAAATCATCTAGTCCAGTCTGCTGTAGTGTGCTATAGGTTTCAGAAGTTTTCATGGATTCTAAAAGCAATCAGACAAAATCAAACACTACTAAATACTGTAACACCGCTTCTGGCTCAGAACGTTGGAGTCACAAACTGCTAGGAGTAGGAATAGCATTCTGAGAAGTATCATTTATTGCATATTTGTTTTTACAGTTTTCCTTTAGATATTTCTGTAGCCATGATACTGGGTCAGATGCCCTTATGTTTGGGCTATTTTTATATAATGTGATACTTTCCAGCAGAAAATATCAGAAATTTTCAGTTGTAATTGTCATTGCTTCTCCTGGCTTCAGTTTTGTTTGGGAGACTCATACTGACTGTGAAAAACAAACAAACAAAAATCAAAACCTATTCAGGCTACAATCTCTTGTGGCTAAATAGTGCAAGCCTTAAAGGAGAATCTGTTTCCAGTAAGGGGATATGGTAAACTCCAGCTGCACCATTTTCTCATGTAACATTCTGATAATAACAAAAAAAATAACCACCTCTGCAATAAAATTTGTGATCTAGGAAGGCATATATCTCAAATGACTTAAACTAAAAGTCACTGAATGTTGTAGTTGACTCTTCTTGTTTCAGTCAATGTCTTTTGAGGCCCATCATCTCACTGTTCCATCTGTAAAGTGGCTTGGTCTCCTTCCATCTGATCTGAAGAGGTTAGTTTATACCCAAAAGAAACAGAAGTATTCTTCTTCTATTTCATAGATAGTAAATACCATCTGACTTAATGCACAAACAAACAACTGACACCTATTATTGTTTTCATACATTATTTTTGGCTTATTATAAAGAAGTAAGTTGGAATTGATATTTCTGAAATATAAGAGAAAATTTAACAACATTATTTACTTTTCAGATTAAATATATGCAAAGATGTCCTGATTCCACTTACAAAGCAAGATCAAAATAAGTTAGCAAGTATACAAAAGAGACCTTACATTGCTTCTCAGCCAATGTGGAAGAAAGAGGCATGTACAAACCTATTGTTTCTTGTTTCTTTCTCCCCACAAAACAAATCCTGTCATCTGCAATCCTGTTTCTCTTTATTTTTATAAGCTCTTAGTGTAGCAGAAAGTTTTTGCAGCACTAAAAGGCAGCAAGATTGATAAATTCATGTCCACTGTCTCTCCAAATCACTGGGGCTCAATTGTTCACAGGCCAGGACTGGCAGCTTTTTTAGCCTTCCTGCTATTAGTCATCTGATGATCATAAGCTGTACATGGGATTTTAATGTTATTTTAAATATTGCAGAATATATTACATACTTAGAAGTAGGGGAACACTTAAAACAATTTCTTATTCTGTACTTGTCCTCTGATCTTGCCTGTAACTTTTAAATCACCTATTGTGTTAAATGGTTAGAAAGGAAGAAAAGGTATTGTGTACCTTCCCCTTGCTGTTTATACTCACCTTATAAGTTATTTGTTTGTGTTGCTGTGAGGTATACACATGAGCATACAATAATTTCAGCTCAGTGGCAGGGAGTTTGCAGCACCATTTCCAGTAATACTAACTTTGTAGCTCTATATGCACATCCAACAAGTGTAATTCTTATTTAAATAATAAGATGAGGTGGTTGCAGCATCACGCATTTTGTTCTTTTTTTTTTTTTTTTTTTTTTTTTAGCTGGAAATTATGGCAGCATCTAAAATGAAGGCTGAAATTCAAGCTTTAACTTCTCTTTCATCAGATTATCTTTCCAGAGTCTATTTACCAAACAAATTGCAATTTGGTGGATGGTTATGAATGCTTGTTTGCCAATTAACTGTTTTTCTTGATAATACTTTCTTGACTGCTTCTTGTTCAGTTTATCACTACAGCTAGATTATGGTTATTTATTCTTTTAAAGCAGAAAATAATGCTGTACAGTCCTTTTAATTTTTGAAGAGTAAAAGGCTTTGTTAACAATTTTTTGGTAAACGTCTCCTGAAAATAATTTTAAGTACAGCGCTGTGGTATTTTGTGTTCACTGTAAACTCAAACCTAAAAGTCAGAGATAGTTCTTCGTTACTGCATATCTCAAGCAGCTATAAATGTTCCAGCAACCAAATTGCTATTTGTTTTCAATGAACAAGTAAGCAAGCAGATGTTACTGATTAAGAATTTAATAAACAACCCTGTTAATGATGCACATCATAACAAAATCCCTTGTTCATTTTTTTTTTTTTTAAAGTTGGCCCTAAAACAGTAAAAAGAAGCCGGAAACTGCAGTGATTAAAGCGTATAATATATTTTACATGAAGAAACCAAACTGAGTACATAGAAAATATTTCTAAAACTGATCCACAGAGTCATCGAATAATATTTTCAGTAGACTTTATATTTTACTCCTGCTCCACCAGTATCCAAATCAAAAGGAACTCGAATTCCTTTTTATTTTCTGCACTGTAGCAGTGTTACTGCCTGCTAGCAACTTCCAGTGTCCGGGTGCACAAATAATCTTGATGCACAAGTAATACACCAGCAGAACTGGGAACTGGGGTTGTTTAGTCTGGAGAAGAGGAGGCTCAGGGGAGAACCTTAAAAGAAGTTGGGGGAGCTGGGGGTTGATCTCTTCTCACAGATAACTAGCGACAGGACCAGAGGGAATGGCCTCAAGTTGTGCCAGGGGAGGTTCGGGTTGGCAATGAGGAGACATTTCTGCTCAGAAAGAGCAGTCAGGCACTGGGACAGGTTGTCCAGGGAGGTGGTGGGGTCACCGTCCCTGGGGGCGTTCAGGGAAAGGTTGGACGTGGTGCTTGGGGACAGGGTTGGGTGTGTGACACTGGTGGTAGGGGGATGGCTGGACCAGGTGATCTTGGAGGGCTTTTCCAACCGTAATGATTCTGTGATCCTACACCCGGCCTTATATCAGGCTGTTTTCACGACAGCGAGTTTCCACACTCCTCAGAGAAATGTTCTACCACCGCCTAACTCCCATTTAAACGTGTCGGGCTTCCCCACCCGCTACCACTAGCTCCAGGTGCCATAACCACCCCCCCAACCCTCAGCCCCGAGCCCCCTCAGCGGGGCCCCGCTGCCCGCCCCCAAGCCCGGCCCGGGCGCAGGCGCCGCCACCTCCCCTCTGTCCGCGGCGCCTGCGCGGCTCAGCGCGGCCTGGCCCGGCCCGGGAGCGGCGCCTCGGTGAGCGCGGGCAGCGCCCCGAGCCCCGGCAACGGCCCCGGGGCAGGGGCTGACGGGGACCGGGGCTAACGGGGGGTCCCCGAACGGCCGCGGGGCGCCGGGACGGCCGCGACATGGCGCTGCCCCGCCCGCGGGGCCTCCTGCCCGCTCCGCCGGCCGCGGCGTAGGCCGGGCCCCGCAGGGGGGCTGCGGGCTGGGGGCTGCCGGGGGTGGGGGGGGTGTTGGGGACTCGGCTGCAGCCAGAAATGGCTTTTTTCTGCTTTGGAATTTGCCGTGGTTTTGTGTATTTGGCTGCCTCGTGGCCGGGGTGTGCTCTGCGTGGTGGCTGTGGTGGGACGCGGCGTGAGGGGTGCTCTGTGGTGCTCAGGGGGACGTTTTGTCGTTTGCAGAGCAAGGATGAGTCTTTTCGGGTCAACCTCGGGGTTCGGGACTGGAGGTACCAGCATGTTCGGCAGTACCACCGCGGATAACCATAACCCGATGAAGGTACGAGCGTGAACCCTCCTGCGTGGTGTGGCGCAGCAGTGTGACCCAGCTCATCCTGGAGGAGCTGCAGGAGCTCAGTGACACAGTTTCCAAGTATGGCTAATTTTGTTTTGTCTCCCGGCCTTTACAGGATATTGAAGTAACGTCTCCGCCTGATGACAGCGTATCTTGTTTAGCGTTCAGTCCGCCAACACTGCCGGGTAACTTCCTAATAGCAGGGTCGTGGGCAAATGATGTAAGTACTCGCAGTGAGGCCTTCAGATGAGTAAAGTGAAAGCATTTGTGCCTAAAGTGCAAAATGTGGTCCTAAAGACTTATGTAAGGGAACTGAAAATCTTTCTCTTTGCAGTTGCAAGATTTGTTTCTTAATGCCTAGGCACTAAAAATTTTGATGTAGCAGCTTTATCTGAGAGACTGCGTTGTGATATTCATATAAGTTGTTCCTCTGCCTATGGTTTTAAAGTTCTGCTCAGAATATGTAATTAATGTTATTCCTATTAGGTTTTTATTACGTCGTTTGCTTTTTTCTTACTTTTTCAGCTTCATTTTCTTATAGAATTAGATTGACATAGTTACAATTTGCCCAGTGGAAGAACGATGCATGCAATGGTGAATCTTAGCTTGTTTGACAGGACAGTCTCCACAAAAATCAAGCTCCTAATTTCAGCCTTGCTGAAATTTCTGTTTGGATCCAAGTGTTTGATCCCAATTGGCACAAACAGGGAGGGGAAAACAGGAATTGAGTGCAGCTTTTAACTGTTCTGTTTGGTCTGTTGGCTGGTACCCTGCAATTGGCAGCTTGCAGCTAGCAGTTAAGGGGTTCCACAGGAGAGCACTGCGAGGTGTTACGTGAGGCACATAAGGTGCTTCAGAGGTGGAATTGTGGGGCTGAGTGTGGATACCTGTTTAGGTGAAGGTCTTTAGGTGAACGTAGAGGAGACAAGGTTTCAAGTGGTTCAAAAAAGAGTTTGGTGTTTGTAATCATATAATAAGCTAAGGCTGGCATCTTTATGATGAGAAGTTGATACTACTAATATGTTCTATATTCTAATATAATCTATATTTGTGTCTCCTGTTCCAGGTTCGCTGCTGGGAGGTTCAGGATAATGGACAGACAATTCCAAAGGCTCAGCAGATGCACACAGGGCCTGTACTAGATGGCTGCTGGAGCGATGTATGTCCCTATTTAAAAATAGACCATCAATGTTAACTATAAACCTAAATAAGTTGGCATGTGGTTTCCAGAGATGCAAATGCCATGTGTGATGCATCCTCTGGTTATTGTATACACTTATGTTACTGTTAATGTGTGCTAAGCATGTTGTAATAGAATAGATCAATGTGGGCAGATGAGATAGGTAAAAGTGTTTAAGGACTTATTTAAAGCTAGGTAATAGCTAGCACAGCTTTCTTGTTTGGTTTAAAACAGAATTTAGAAAAGGCCTTGAGTGAAGAACCTTAAATCTAAAACTGTATTTTAAGCTGAGTTTTCACTGAATTTGTATTTTTCACAATATGGAATGTGTTTTTTATAAGATTTTAACAAACCCATGGAATTCTGCAGGAGTATATTTACAGCAAAAGTACACAGTCTGGAGTTGACTAGTCAGGACTGGACCAGCAAAATGTTTAAAGGTTTTATCAGGACTGTTTACATAACGTTTCAAAGTACAAGGGGAAAAGAAAAAAAGCAGTAACAACATCAAGCATCTCCCCCCAAAAGCTTTCTAACTACATACTGAATATTTTTTGTATTATTTTTGCATTTTACCTTATCTTTGTTACTGCTCTGTAGGTACCAAGCATGAAGAAATACCTGTTTTGAAGTTCATTTTGAACCGTTTTGGCATATTGTAAAGAAATTTCCATTGTTTCTTTTGTCTTACAATCCCTGTATATGTCACATTAATGTTATATTAGAATAGGACTTGACAGTTTTCTGGTAGGTATTGCATGATGCAAATATATTTAATCTCTTGTGCTATTTCTTGTTTTTCAGGATGGAAGTAAAGTATTTACTGCTTCCTGTGATAAAACTGCCAAAATGTGGGATCTCAATAGTAATCAAGCTATTCAGATTGCACAAGTAAGTCCCAAGCTAATCGATGTGATTTTTTTCTCTTCTCTGTTTTTATTAAAAGCTACGTTTCTTAGTTAATTAAGATAATGTTTAGCGCTTACAAAGTAGATGCTGCTATATGAGAAAGAGATTGTAGAATGCCTTTTATTTTGTTGAGCTACTGAAGCGGTTATGGATAGGGAGATAAGCAATCAAAGTGATTTGAGTAGCCTGTGCAGCTGTTCCTCCTCCTCTACCTGAGATCTCTTTCCATCACTGCGGTGACGTTGGTAAGTCACCTTGCTGCATGCTAATTACATAGTCTGAGCCTACATGTTTTTTCAATTTTCTTGCATTGTTTTAGGTGCCTAGTACCTGCTATCACTTATCTCCTGATTACATTATAGATTGGTTTAGCCTTCCTTTTTCCACTTAAAATGTTTAGGGTAAAGAAAATAATAAAATGCTGTTAAATTTACTTTTACAAATACCAGCTTTTTGCTGATATCTTATCCTTGATTTAAAAGTCTTGTTAGTGTAGTTAACATGGGCCTCTCTTACGTATTCATTATAAGAAGAGAGAGGGGAAAAAAAAACAAAACACAACAAAAGCTTTTTCCTTAGCACGGTTGGTAATGTACTCCATAAATAAGTAGAAAACTCTTCTTCTTGTAGCTTGTATTTCTGCTTTGACTGTATCGCTGACTTGTTAGTAGTTCTTTGCTTCAGGACTCATTTTTTTCCTCTGTGGATGATTTTGCAACACTAAAGAACACAGTAAGGTCACGACCTGCAACCTTTATCCTAACTGCTGTGACTAAAATAATTGTTTTTCTTGAATGGTTTAAAAAGTGTAAATACACGTAAAAATATGAGGAACATAAACAAGAAATGTGAGCTGTTACCTTAGTATGTTTATTTTATCTTTTTTTCTTCTTTTTCAGCATGACGCTCCTGTGAAGACTATCCACTGGATTAAAGCACCAAATTACAGCTGTGTGATGACAGGAAGCTGGGATAAAACTTTGAAGGTGTGATTTTTACATAAACAAATGGACACAAAGCACGCTAATAATCTGCTTTTGAAAATATTAGTCTAAAGTGAAAATATTTTGTTAAACACTGATAAAAAGGCAGATAAATGAAATAAGCTTACTTCACAGAGAGTTGCAGTACTCTCTCTGACTATTGACAGGAATGAAACAACTTGGTAACACTTACTTTCTTGTTTCTAAAGTAGTTTGCATGATGTATCCTCAACTCCAAGCCTAAACTTGTTTGTTTTTATTTCCATCAGTTCTGGGATACCCGCTCACCAACACCTATGATGACACTGCAGCTCCCTGAAAGATGTTACTGTGCAGATGTGGTAAGCCATGAAATAAACTGGCATCAGTAGGTTGTCTGTCAGTCTTCGAGCCTTCTGTAGGTTAGCGCTATATGCAGACTTATCATTTGATCTCGTTGTAAACTTGATGATAAAACGTATGTTGATGTTCTTAATCAAGCCCCTGGAAAACAGGTACTTGCATTACACAAAGTACGCTTGGAATCTTTTTAACATCACAAAGACAAGTCAGCACTAGAACTGACCTACCCATAGTTGTGGATGAGGTTGGGTACCACTGTTGCAATTTGTACTGGAAAAGTCATCTAATAATTAGAAGATTCTTGACATGGTTCTCAGTGGTAGGGAAGAACTGATGCGTTTTGTTACAAAATAAGCCTACATGTGAACACTTTACCTCCCACCTGCCCTGAAAATAGTCTGATTCCTTTAAATTCTTCAGGGATTTCGGCAAAATAATAAACTCTTTGTCATGAGTTTTCTGTCATGCTGTGAACACAACTGCCTCTCTTCCAACCTGTTTTATAATCTTACCTAGGTTCATCCTATGGCTGCTGTGGCCACTGCTGAAAGGGGTTTGATAGTTTATCAGTTAGAGAACCAACCATCTGAATTCAGAAGAATAGAATCGCCTCTTAAACACCAGGTAAATGATTATATTTATTACAAGTGTATTTATACAGACTGTTGACATTCTGGACTTGCTGGTTGTGGTAAAAAGCTGTTTCAAAGATGGCATCCTTCATCTTAGTAGGGCACATGATCTACTTTGACTTCTATTATGGTGGTATATTAAAACAAAATACCAATGCCTACACCTCTGAGTCTGTTTGCTTCTTATGGTGGGACTGCATGGAGTGTAATGAGTTTCATGCAAGACCCCTGAGTTCAACAAGTGTTTTGAGATGACCTCTTTCCTTTTTCCTTCATTGATCTTTATCGAAATCTATTGTATGTGAAGTACAAATAATTTCAGAAACATTCATTCGATAAATGCAAATTTATTTAATACAAATATCATTTATTTAATACAAATTTACATTTTGCCTATGAATTACAAAATTATTGCAGATGTAAATAAATTTTATATACTCATGTGCACAGCATTAAAATTGAGCCTTGTCATGTCCTGCAGACCTGTTCTGTGCAGGGCCTTTGCAAGAGTTAGAGGGTTTGGAAGACAACCTGCTATTGAGTCTGTTTTATAACTCATAATTTTGTTGCTTACTGGTGGTTTGAAATTTTGCAAGTGGTTATAGCCTGCAAGTACCATGGCAATTGTATTCCAGGAAGGTGGGATTGATTACATTTCGTTAATATCTGGTATTCTAATGAAACATAGAAATAGATGTTGGTAGGTTTTAAGTTTGGGTCATCTAGTATTCGTTAAGTACAGTTAAGTTGAGTTGTTAAGTATATAGACTTTTTCTCATTAGGAAATTTCCTAAAGCTGATCTCTATAAGAATTCAGAAATGTAAATAATACGGCCTGATTTCTAAGTAGAATTAGACTCACTCCTCTTGACTTTTTCTGTTTGTGCTTTACTTTTCATTATTGTATATAGTGTTTTGCGTCTCTATGCAAAACAGCATCCAGAAAATCTGTCCCTCAAGTTTCTGAAATACTTTCTTTCTCAAATTTAGCATCGCTGTGTTGCTATTTTTAAAGACAAAGTGAACAAACCTACCGGATTTGCCCTTGGAAGTATTGAAGGAAGAGTAGCTATTCATTATATCAACCCCCCAAATCCGTGAGTATTGCTTTTTAAATCATCCTTTATTTATTACTCAGTTTACAATGAAGAATATAAAAATACTTCACTTTTTTTTTAATTTTCAGTGCAAAAGATAATTTCACTTTCAAATGTCATCGCTCCAATGGAACAAACACGTCAGCACCTCAGGATATCTATGCGGTAAGCACTGAGCGTATATCAATAGGGTAGCATATGTTTTTAATGTAAAACCTGCTATGAATTTGTTCTCCATCAACTTTTATTTTATGTAAAGTTATCTTAGACTTAATGCTTAAAGTGCAGTCATGATCATACTTGAAGAGGAAAGAAACTTTTGCAATTCCTTTAAAACAGAAGCCAAATCAGCTACTCATTGTGTAATCTTGGTGGAGACCACACTTGTTAATTTTGATGATTATGAACCAATCCTTAGTATATTGTGTAATATCCATTGAAGTTTTAGGTACTACAATAAAGATTCTTTCCTTGTTGCTTCAGTGTCTTGTTTCAAGAAATATCTGATTCTGATTCATATCTGTTGAAACACTTTAAAAAGATAAGAGCTATCTGTAGTTGTATTTACTTGCGGGATTTAGCACATGTTGTGAGTGTTCCAATCATCTGTGTACGTGTGTGGTGCTTTACGTGGTATTTTGTATGATTCTGCAGGTAAACGGGATAGCATTTCACCCTGTCCATGGTACTCTTGCAACAGTAGGATCTGATGGTAGATTCAGCTTCTGGGATAAAGATGCACGAACAAAGCTAAAAACATCAGAACAACTTGACCAGCCAATAGCTGCTTGTTGTTTCAACCATAATGGGAATATATTTGCATATGCTTCCAGTTATGATTGGTCAAAGGTAAGAGGGGTGTAGACCCATATTTACATTGACAGTTAGCAATTAAAAATTTTCCTTTCGCATGAGGCTTTTACTGTTCTTTGTAAATAGTGGTAGAGTCTTTCTAGCTTCATAGACATGCAAGAATATGTACAGTGGTCATTGTAGGCAGAAATCTGATGAAATGTAACACCGAAGCAGTGCGTTCTTTGTTTTTTAGCAGTTGTATAAGAGCACTAAACAAAGCTATTTTGCAATATTTTGCAAATGTGGGTGAACAAAATGTAAATTACATGATTCAGAAGTCATTCTTGTTGCTCACGCGTTCTGCTGTGGGGAGAGTCACCAGGCAATATGGAATGCTAACAGGTTCTCACAAATCTTTGAAGTGCATGTCTCTGCTTCTCATACAGATTCTTTTTAACTTAAAATAAGAAAAAAGGAAAAAAGCTGTAGCTGTGGTTGTAAACACTTAAGCCAGTGTTTGAATGCCATATACTAAATTTCCAGAACCACTCAGTGCATCTTGCTGGTGGCACTTGCCTATTTATCTTCCAAACTTGACTCAAAAACAAATCATCAAGATGCAAGAGAATCAACAAACCACAACATGTGGAGAATCAGTTCTTAATTGTTTAGGAAGGGGACTGCAACGGTGAAATGTAAATGATTTTTAATGGAATAGCAACAAGAGGAAACTATTAATTGCCTGTTACAACTAGTGCTGTTAAATTTGAGGATGCTATTTATAGCATTTTTGACTAAGTGCAGAGATCACGCAAATGAATTCTATTGCATGCAACGAAGAGAGTAAAATCTTAATTTACTTCATTGTATTTAGTCTTGTGAATGCTTCACAAACTAAGATAACTTTGTTAAATGCTGGGGCAGATAAATTCTGTTCTAAATGCTGGGTAGGCTGTGATGGCAGCTATGTACCAAAGTATCTTTCAGATCTGTTAACAAGTAGGTACCAAGTTTATTTTCTGGAACCATTTCTGTGAAGTAGATTTGGTAAGTTTCAAGCTGTGCATTGCACTTTAACAGCTTTATTACTGTTTACTCTCCCTGCTTTTGAATATTTGTGTATTAAGTTTGTAATGTGTATGTAAATAATGTCAATGTGCAGAACATTGTATTTGCATTGCAGTTGCCTGCACAACTTGGGCTTCATTTTGTAACTAAATGTGACCTTGTTTCATATAAAAGATGGGGAAAAAAACACAAAGTGAAACTAAGTACGCATTAAAGTTCTGTTTTCTTCTCTGCCTAGATGGACACAAACAAAAAGCACAGAGCTCTTACATTGCATCTATGAATCAGAGCTTAGAGATGCTTTTATTGATTTATTCTTTTTATGAAGAATTGTTTTATATCTTAAAAATAGACAAATGTTCTTTAAATTGTAATATTTTCTCTTTATAGAAACTAAACAGATTTTTCTTTTTTTCTTAGGGTCATGAATTTTATAACCCACAAAAGAAAAACTACATTTTTCTGCGAAATGCAGCGGAAGAGTTAAAGCCTCGGAATAAGAAGTAGTGAGTATGAGTCTGACTAGTGTTACTCTACTGTTTTTCTGCCATTCATGCCTCTACTCCACTGCTCTTCTGCCACTTGTGCCCTATTGCACCATGGTTCAGTCAATTTTGGATTGCTGACATTTAGCAGGATGTCTAAAAATTGTATTAAATGTGTTCTGACTTGCTGGAGGACACTTTTTCAAATAAGATACTTTAATGCGTATAAGAGAGAGCCTACTGTTCACAGGATTTAACCACTGTATATTCTACAGCAATAATGAAATTGCAGCAAAATTTAAGTCTGTTACTCCTGCTTAGAAGCTCACCCATTTGTATTTCTGTATTTGTTTTTGATTAGTACTACATTAAAATATGTTAATTATAATAGTTCTGGAGAAGTTATATAAATACTCTATTTTTTCTAAATACTTGAAGAATTGCAAGTAGTTCTTTCAAAGGAGGCTTGTTGTGTCTTAGTATTTAGGAGTCCTTTCATTGTTTTCAGATTTTTAAAATGGAAATACTGTCTGCTGTATGCCAGGAAGAAATGCCTTGCAAATTGTTTCCCCTTTTTTTGGATGAATTTGGTAGGTATGTAAGTGACCAATAGCAGTGACAGAAACTCAAGACAGAAGATGGACACAGTGCAAGTTCTGCTTTCCTTTATTCTTACACTCCAGCAATGCATATGACTTTTGAGCCAACGATACTCATTCTAGTCCAAAGGAGACCCTGCCAGTTGTGCCAAGTGGTGTATAGTTCAGTAATATGAGCAATCCATTAAAGGTTTTGTTCTGTTCGTGACCAAACCAAGGAGTGCAAAATGTGTGGCCTGAACTGCTTTAAAACTGACATTTTTAGAGTTAAAAGTTGGTTCTTTTACATCTCTATTAACCCTTTTTGCCCCTTAGCAGGGGGTTCTGGACTGAACAATTGATCATTTTTGTATTAACTAGAAAATAGTGCTGGTGAGGTTAATGCTGATCAAAAATGCTGTGAAGAAAAGTTACAACAATGTACGTCTCTGACTTGAATCTACCACTGTTTACTTTTAACTATCCAGTTGTATACATGCCAAAGTTTCTTTTTAGAAGTGAATGCGTATTATTCCTGTTTAACTCTTTTTGTCTGATGACTAAAAAATGGGGGCAGGGGGACGCCGCATGTATAAAAATACTTGTCATATTGTACAAACTCTGTAAGACTGTACGCTGTAACACATGGTTATGGATACATGCTATGTTTCAAATAAAATTTTTACTAAACGTTTTCTTATATTGAATGGTTCTATTATATTTGCATGGGCAAGGTAGTGTGCTTTCCTTCTAAAAGCAGCTTCTTGTCCTTTCACTGCAGCTCAGATACGTTTTCTAAAAGTAAAGTACTTCTGTCCCAGCTGCCTTATCTGGAAATCTAATGCAGCTTCCAGTTGCTGTTTCATTACAAATCATTCCTGTGGTTTTGCTGCAAAGAACTTAGAGGACTAGTGTTAAAGGCCTTTGTTTTATGAGAATGAATCAGTCTCCTTCTATCACAACAGCCGTACACCTGGCAATTAGTCTTTAGTACAAATGAATCATAACTGTCTTCAAAATCCCTGGCTTCCTGGCCCTTTAAATTCAGACTTGTTTCTTTAGTGTTCATCAGTTCCTGCTTAGTGTGCATCACTTACTTGGTGTATATTTGAGGAAAGTTCATGCTGCTGTTGTTTAAAGATGCTCTTCTCTGGGCTTTGTTTCTCAAGATACCTTTGTTCCTACCACTTCTATGTTCACGTGGTTTCAGTTTTCATATTCAGAGACTATTCCTTTTCTTTAAGATAGCAAAAAGTTCCCAGCAGCTGCAGCAATGGCTGGCTGTTGGCTCAAACAGATCTTGTTTTTTGTTGAGGGTGGTGGTGTTTTTTAGTTTTGATTGTTATGCTGTAATCTTTGGCTATTAGCGCATTTTTCCAGTCTTCTCAGTCAAATGAACACCAGCAAGCAGCTAGTATACTCAAGGTTGTGTGTGCGATTGTTGATGGCAAAATAAACAAATTCTGTGTGCAGAACTTCCACTGGTGTAAATAGGGAAGAATGGAATGTATCATCTGTCGCTTGTTTAAAAATTCTGTTTCTTTGTTTTAAATACATACCGTGAATGAAGTCAGGAGAAGATAGATTCATCCTAGTTCAGCATGTGCACTTACAGTGGTTCCCATGGAGCTGCACCTGCTTAAGAGGATACTGAGTGTAAGGAAAATATATTTTCCTTACGGAGCTAGCACTGGTAAGTCTCTTGTATGGTGGTAGAGTTTTGTATTAATAAGTACTTATTCTCCTGTTGGAACCAGTTTCTTTTTATCTCTCAGTGAGGCTTCAGAATTATTTAGTCATTGTGTTAATTGTTCAGACTAATTTTAGAAGAGCATATTTTCCATTACGTTGCTATGCGCATCAGATATATTCACATCAGATATATTCAATTGGGAAGACGAGACTCAAACTTTGAACTGGTTTGTTTTCCATTACCTAAGTTAAGAGAATGCATTGGCAATTTACTCCTCCCTGGAATTACTGTGATGTTCTCTTGTAAAGTACACACAGCTGTATCCCTTCAAGCCTCAAACATAAGAGAGAGCTTATTCATTTGCAGTTCAACATCATGGACATCCTAGAAATGTATTAACTTGCTATTCACTGGCAGTTACGTGTCCAAAAATCTTGAAGTAGAATGTAAGATTCTAATGTGTGCACCCAAAGCCAACCATAGAAATGCTAGATTAATTAACAAAAAGTGGTAAGTAACTTTTAAAATTTAATACTAAAGTTCATGTTTTTACTGCAGAAAAACTATTTTTGGAGTAAAGAGCAACTCAGTTTAAGCTCCAAAAAAACCACCAGGGACCCTTTATAAATATATTCAGATGAGCTACCTTAGCCTTCCTCCTGCTAGTCTTATACATCAGTGGTCTTGCACGTCAGTTTATAAGTTTTTCTGAAATATATTTTATTAAACAATTGACAAAAAGTTTCTCTGACAAATTAAAGCAAGACACGCTTGCAGAGTTGCAAGTAGTCAGGGTGTGTCTTAACTTAGAATCTATCAGATGGAAATGCAATAGATGAATTGGTGAGTGTTCCAGTCTAGTATCCTAAACCAGGAATGGATTTGGGATAGGGATTGGGTTAGATAAAAGTGCAAAATTTCAGGAAAAGTGCTGCTCGTGCCTGGTCAGATTTTAGTCGTGATTAAATGCTAAATTCTGCAAACTGTATGAAAAATCTGTAGCTCATACTTACTTCAAAAAGAAGGAATAGTTTTTAATGGTGCTCTGCCACGTGTTTCTCCAAGGTTTTTCTGCTTACCAGCCAAATGAGAACTATCACTTCATCGCCAGTACTGCAACAAAAAATAAAGAATGGAATAAACTCAGAATGAAAACAGCTCCCTAACAGAATTTTCTGCACCAGCAGTTGCAGTAATGCATATAATGCACTAAATGCCATTTAAAACTGTTGCTGTAAATCTCCCTTTATGCCAGGAGGTGGCAGCATTGATGGCTTCAGGAGAAGCATCGCGGGCAGCCTGGGCGGCTGCACACCTGCTGGGCTCTGCGGAAGGTCTCTGCAGAAAGCACAGCTACTCGTGAGCTAGGTGGTGAGGTATGGTGCCCCTTCCACAGTTCTTGCCTCTGTGTTAGCTGAAATACATTTGAAATCTTAGGTCTAAAACCAAAACGAACAAAAACAACAACAGAACACTTTAAAATTATCTGTAATATCAACACATCCCAAAATACGGAATGCAAGAAAACAACAATGCTTTCTTTTTGAGTTTTACAGGAATGTATGTGATATCTATCTGTAAGTGTAAGCTAAGACATTTTTAGAACAAACTATGAGGTGCTCTTTTAGCTACTCAGAGACATCTTTACAACTGCCTGAGTTTTGGCAGCCTAAGTAGTAGTATAAGTGTTGGTAGTATGTTTGGAGACCAGAAGTTTAAGGAGTTGAGATTTAGGTGAGCGTGGAGCTGAGTAAGCCTATCAACTGGATTACTGGCTACAAGCATTCAAATTAATTTATTTTTTAAGCCAAGTTTTTCTAACTTAGGCCATAAAAGGAGGCTCCAGGCTGAAAACTGGCAAGAAGTTCTTTTTTTTTTTTTCTTCTAAACTGGTTTTCTTGAAGGAAAACAAAACAAAAAAATCTAATTGAAATTCTTCAGTAAAACTAAATAGGTAAGCTCAGTGATGAGTTACTTAAAAAGAAGTGCACTTCCAAATATTTGAAATGCAATGTCTTTGGATTTTCATTTTCAAAGCTGGCAAATGCATGAGATAATGAAAGAGAGGAATAGTCTGGAGTTACAATATTTGGGTATGGTTTTAATTGCTTGTTTACATCACACAGCTATTTTGTTCCTGGGGCAAGTTTAGAAGAATAGAAAACATCTGCATTGACAGAATGTCATCTTTGCACACCTTAGGCTGCGAGTCGGAGTTAGTAGAACTGTTTTGGCCTACAGCTCATGTTCAAGCCAGGGCTAAAAGCCATCCAATTCTTATTCTGACGTAGACTTAGGTATAGGCAATAGAGACCCCAGCAGTTGGACAGCCATTTTAATTGTGGAAACTGCTACCGTTCTTCCCTTGCCAGGTCAAAATAAACACAGCAACACCAGCCGGCTGGCCCTGGCGGTTCCAGCAGACAGATACTCGTTGCTTTCATTGTGCAACATGTTCTGCGTACCCGTGCAGTAGCCTGTGTTCCCAACAACCTGCAGCAGGAAACAGGCTGGTGAGAATGCAGGCACAGGAGGGGCACGCTGGCATACTGCAAGTGCTGTGAGTTAAAGTGGCAGCCGGCTGTCTGCACTGCCCCAGCTCAGTCCTGCCTGACGCAGCAGCAGAGGCTGACGCAGCACAGGACTGGAGTGAGGATTACAAGTATCTATTTCACTTGGATCAGGCTAGTTCCTCAAATGCAAAGCAAACCTACCTTTATTTTTGCCGTTTACCTGGTTCTGAAATGGGGATAGCGCTGCTTCAGTTAAAAATGTTCACACTGTTGAGGATTTGCTTGTCAGGCAGTGGGAGGTTGAGGCAGTAACACAAAGGGGGCCATGTGCCTCTGGAACAGTTTCACGTTGGTAGAGCAATTCCAAATGTTTGTGTTGCATCAGTTCTGCAAATATTTCATTTAAACGGTGCATAAAAGATACAATACCTGTCAACACTGGCTTTGTAAAGAGAGACCGTTTTCTTCTGTTGACTAATTATCCAGTGAATATATTCAGTTTGAAGAGGCACTTCAATAATTTAGCAGGCATGTGCCAGGTAATATAGGAGCTTTTGTCTTACGAGTGGCATAGATCTTGAATCATGTGTAACTCAATCTCTGGCTTTATGTATTCAAGGAAGTGTTTCGTATAGCTCCCGTATCAAGTGCCGCTGAAAAGCAGGCCTAGATAAAAGATTAAGGTAGTGCTCTTAGCTCTGAAAAGGGAATGTTTACCCTTTACTATCCAGTATATATTTTGCAGGCTTTAACACTTTATGAATGTGAAATGTGTATATACTAAAATCTAATAATGAGCCTACTGTAACAATAGGAGAAAGCTGAAAACTGATGGTTAAATACCTGAGTCAATTAAGTCTCTCTCCTTACTTTATGGTGTATTAACAAATGTTTTGTAGTTTGATACAGAATGCTTCCTGACATTAATGTTTCTTAAATGCAAGTCATTAATAGTGCTGCATTCTTTGGTTTGCTGGACCAGATGAGAATAATCGTGTTCACTTCCTGGGAACACTGTGTAAGTGAAACTCAATAGATCTTCTTCAAACCTTTCCAAAGTATTTAATCACAGTTGTGCCTTCTCCCAGAAAGGTTTAATTTCAAATGCTCTTTTCTGAGCTACTGTCAAATGGCTCAGTCCTTTCTCTGCTGGCCTACAGTGCATCTAATCTACAAGAGAGGGAGATGCATTTTGCTTATAAAAGGCCACAATTATTGTACTCAAAAAAGTACTCAGACTGGAATCTAGCTGTCTACCTGCTGTAGAAAAGGATGTTTATTTTCAAATGGTGAAAACTAAAGTTAAAAAATACAACATTTATTATTTTGGAAGGACGGTTGTCTGCCCTGCTCCTGCTGTAACACTTGAGTGGGATTTGTACGGACTCAGAGGAACAGATATCACTTACCTGACGGGTAATTGCTTTCTGCAGACATCTGACTCTTTTCCTTGGAAACCTTCTACATAAGTTCATTCGTGGTCTAAAGCAGTAGGGCTGTCAACAGTAATTAGTTGTTTATGCGTTAATGTTTAATTGATGGGATGGTACCCAGTATGTAAAGAACAACTTCTGCATCTGTTGAAAGTTGTCAGACATCAAACAGTGTGCAGCATTTCAGAAGTGCATTCACTGGATTGAAATAGCTTTTCACAAAACCACAGAAAGATGGGAAATGTCTATTAAAAGAGAAGAGCTTAGCAAAACCATTTTCATTGAACCCTTTCTCTTCTATCGGGCTATTGTTCAAACACAGGCTGCGTGCTGCCGTTCGAGGCCTTCTCTAATGCTGACCTATGTCTTTCACAATGGCTTAGGTCATCCAGTTCATCATCTGAGCACCTTTCTTTGGTGGTCCTGCCAGCAGCGATGGGGAAATGAAAGAGAATATGACTGAGCTCTTCAAACTATTGTGAACATGGCTAGGTTCAGCGTAAAAGTTCCCCACTAGTAACTTTCCTATCACAGTCATCTGAGCATTTACTTGCTACTATCTTGCTCTTACTAGGCCTCCTTGTCTTTGTGGACAGTGCTGTAAAAGCTTCCCTTATGGTAATGAAACAGTAGAGTTGTTTTTAATTCTTGTAGGCTGATGAAAATTTCCTTTGAGGTAGGATTTGCCTTGCTGTTCCTGGCTGGCAAAATGGAAATCGTATCCAAGAAGGGGGATTTCCTGATGAGTGCTAAGCCATATGCTTGAGCTCGAATTTACTTCAAATAGGGATCAACAGATCTATCAACCCTTTTCTCTCTCTGAGAATACATGTAATATACCCTCTTAGTACCTTATGCTCTTCTCTGTGTGCTTATCCATTACCTAAAACCATGATACAGTAACTAGTCCATGAGATTTAGCAGGAAACAACCTGCTTGTGTTTCAGTTCTCATGTTTATCGATGTCACTGTCCTGCTGCAATGTTAAGAACATCATGTTGCTGGTAATTGCTTCCAAAGCTATTGATGGCTTTTCCCCCTCAGCAGCAACCACGATGCTGGAGTAGATTGAATGAAGTGTTGGACAGTAAAGAGCAAGATGATCCCATCTTGTGAGCTTTGACCTTCTGTGGCCTGTGACTGCCTTCCGTGGCAGCGTGGTAATGGTTTTTTGAAAAAGGCATACTTCAAACCATTCAAGATCACGTAGAAGCTGGAATCATTCTGCTTGAAGTTCAACCCAGGTAACTGTTTTTCTTTTTAAATACTTTTCTGGGCTCTATGGAGATGGTTTTTGTATCCAATGTTGATACGTTGTTTTGACGTCTAGACAGTTCAATTGTGCTCATAATCTGGGCAGCCACTGCTCTGCAATGAATCTTTGCTGCCTTGTGTTTGAGTAGAGTAAACATGGCAACTACAAGTCTCTAAGTGTTTCTAACCAAATCTCTGAAGAAGGTTAATTAGGCCTCATGCTGGTATCTACTTTTTTTGTGTAAAGTATTCTGAACTTGGCAGGTTCTCTCCAGGCATTAAATACCCTCTAAAAGTATCTGAGTTTGGAAGGGGGATATTGGGGCATATGGATTATTTATCTCATTAGACGTGGAAAGGCAGAAGAGTCTGTATGATTAAGATCTATAATATAGCAATTTGGGAAAGAGAACACCACCAGATTAAGGAGGTAATGCAGGTGGCTGAGACCCAGTATGTTCACCTGTGGGAAGCAGGATAGAAAGGGCCCTCCTGAGGTCTACCCCAGTGCTGTTGATGTGTTCCAGCTCTGAATTCATTTTTCTTTAGCTGCTAAGAGCGTCTTCTATGCCCATACAATTGTGCAGAGCTGAGACATCTTCTTGAATGTTTTACTTTGTCCTAACTATTCCGTGGTTGGAGTGGGTGGACAGTTCCTGCTCGGTTTGTTTTGTGGTGTCACGTGCAATTCCATGAAAAGGTCATGGGATGTGGGCCTGTCAGCTCTGGTAAAGATTGTTAGGAACCTTCTGGCATATTCTTTCTTTTTTTTCTTTTTTTTTTTTTTCTTTCTAATCAGAAAATACCACTTAGTTTTAATATAGCAGCTCAGCAAATATTTGGGAAAAAATGTTTCAAAATGCCTGAAAATTTCTGCTTCCTTCCTTTAAAGAATATGAAATCGCTGCTTCCTCATTTTAAAATGTAGTTTATGGTTTTTAAAATGCTAACAAAAGGTTGAAGATAGAAGTAACATTTTCCCTAAGTACATTAAATGTAAACAATGAAACATTTGTTGAACTAGTTTGAGCTGTAAGCTTGGCAGTTTGACTCAGATGAAATGTATTTTCTATGAAAAATAAAAAATCAGGGAGGAACACCCATGCTTTTTCTTTTGGTCTCTATCTCTCTTCCTTCTTTCTTCCTTCCATCTCTTTCCCTTCGGATTTTGGGATACCTGAGCCTACCAGTTGGATAGGCTACTAGGTAGTCTAGTTGACTGGGACATTTATACACACAACTCCCAGGATTCAAGGGGAACTTGTGATAAACAGCACAACACAGACCATGGAGGAGACATTCCCCAAGAGCAGAATAACCAGCACCAGTTTGCATGGATGAATGTGGGCTTGACTACTCTAGGTGCACGGCAGCACCTTCACCATAAGCCCAGTGAAGCTTTTTTCCTTGCTGACCCAAACATCAGTGGTCCCAAATGTGGTTCATTCCTCCCCAGCTCTTACTCCCGGGTAAAGCTTGTCTCGATGATTATCCCCCTGTCAACAGTCCACCAGGATAGTCATGAACATCATCTGCAACATGTATATTAAGTGCAAAAGCATGTGGAAGAGAGGGCATCAAGCCACGGGGTTTTAGCTGAGCCCAGACTGGGAAACTTGTAGGAAACAATGATGGTGGTAGTGCCAGGGGGGAATCTTGCTGTCACAGTTCATCTGTTCTCATAGCTGGGAGCAGAGGGAGCTCCAATAGTGGCAGCACACCACAATAGTGAGTCAAAGTCATTTACCATCCAATGGACTTTGATTCCTAGCATTACCCAGTGACTCTATGTAACCAGTGTAGCCAGCAAAGGAAATACAGCTTGCTCAGCATCCCCAGTGCTGAAATGTTTCACAAGAAAAAATAATCCTATTGGAAGATTCCTACTAATGCCTGTTCAAAGAGCACTCCTGATTAGGAACATCCTCTATTCAAGTATTTTGTTAAAAGTGGCCTGAAGAGGAAGAATTTTTATTTTTTAATTCTCGTTGCAGCAGCAGCTCTGAGTTAAGCAATGGTTGTGGTATGTTCAGGGCATCAAAGCAGAAAATCAGACAAAGGGCCCAGATGCAGAATTTCCTGATATAACCTAAACCAAATGCCACTGAATGCAGCTTCCCTCAAGATCTCCCTGGTACGCTACTGTTCACAGCCTAGCTGGTGGCCAGCATCCAGACTCAGCATTAGTAAAACTAACAAACCAAACAGTTCCCACAGAAAGTCCCTTGCTCTTCAGCTAACTTATTTAACTGTGGAGCATCTGAGAGGGATGTTTCATCTACTGTTGTTGCAATAACCAGTGAGCGGGTATCCATGACAAAATCCAAGGGCACTGCCCTACAGCAATGAAGTCTTGGCTACGCAGCAGCAGCAACTGAAAAAGGTCAGAGCTCCACAGTAGCCCTGCTCCACTTTAAAAATAAAGCCCATCAATTTTGTAAGAAATGAGGGACATTCTTCAATGGCTTTCAAGTGATGTCCCAACACCATTCTCCCAAAGACACCAAAGGAAGAAGCAGAAATGTACATGAAAACAGCACCACAGAGCTTCACTGACATTCATGCTACCCATCCCTGCCAAGCGAGGGACAAGAACAGGAAAGACTTTAGAGCGAGGAAGGAACAGCACTAAATTCACTCCTGCAATGAATTTGCTACTCTTTTTCCTTTTTTCTAATCCTGTTTATGTGCTCCCAGGAGTACACTCCCTCTGCCGTAATTTGTTTTCCTTCCTTTAGACAAGGACCACTTCTACGTGGTTCTGTACCTGTTTGGTCTTACAGTGCCTTTGCTAAGATTTCTCAGCAGAATTGGTTTGGTGATCTGCAGCTGCTCCGTGTCAGGTCTTGGATAATCCTGCTGAAGTCTGTCCCCCAGAAGGAGCCTTTGTGTATCAGTTTTGCATAAGCCTCAAGGAATATATCAACATAAGTAAAAATATATTAATGCGAGTAAAAAGCCAGTGAGTTCTCCTAACTACGTTGAATTATCTTTAAATTGAATCTTCCTGATCAGTATTAGAATAGGATGCTCTGGGTTTGCAATACAAATGAAGGACAGCTGCCAGAGATCATTTTTCTCTCAGCCTGTTGATTGATCAGTGCAGTTTTACTTCCTAACAACTACACAGAACTAAAAGCAGCTGTACAGTAGCACGTACCACGTCTGTGTGCCTGTTGTCCATGGCTTGCTGCTTGCAGCCTCCTCAGCTTCATGCTAAGCGTTGTCCAGTGTTCCCCAAGGCAGCTTCATAGTCTGAGATACATCCGTCTCTGCGGGAGCTCCCGTTGACCACAGAAGCCTGCAATGTGCTCTTCTCAGGTACTCTTCTCACCAGAGAAAAAGCACGGGAAGACGTCAGCAAACTAGCTCTGCCAAGCTCCTGCGGTTTTGATCTAGTGGTTGGATTTAATCTGTGGGTGTTTTGGGGAGGATGACTACTTATCCTAAGAGTGAGGGGAGAAATGTTATATATAAAATGTAAATACGTAAAAGTGTACTATATATATAATGTTAGAGCAAGGTAGTTTATACATATAAACTCTCGTAAAGCCACCCTTACTCGTTTTCTCTTCTCTTTCCTGCTGTGTTTGTGGTAACAGCTCATCAGAGCCTGTGCTTTTAATAGCTGTACCATGAGACAGGAGATTTCATTTCCCATCCTGCTTTCCAGGGCGTGGCAAAACAAATGCACGCTCCCCCCAGCCATGCTAGTGGTACTGTGGGACTTGAAGTGCTCACTAAGAACAGGATTTACCTTTTTTTTTTTTTTTTTTTTTCCTTCTGTTCTGCCTGTGAGAGCTTCTGTTCCTGTCTCTAGGAAAGAAGAGGAACTGGGATTCCTCCTTTTAGAGAGATGGGGCTCAATGATGAGGAAAAGAAAATAGAGGAAGAAAGTATGTGATGTTTTTCTTCTCCTGACTAGTGTAAGCATCGGGAACTGAAATACTTCGGTAGCTTTTGAGAACTCTGGGAACCTTGCTTTCATTGTAGAGGAACAGGAGTCCATGTGGATGATTTGAATCTTTGCCATCACGTGGAGCAGAATGAGGCTCTGTACAGGACAGGGACTGAATGCCAGCTGGGTTGTCACTAGCCTGGGCGTCCCAGGAAGCAGCTGATGTGCAGTTTGTGATGGAAGTCATGCAGACAGAAGGGGTGTGACCCAGTGGCGCAGAAGCCCTGGCCTCTGGCTGTATTTTGCCCCTGAAGGTATGTTCTGGGCTTGTTGCTGTGACGGCTGGGGAGCTGCTGGTTGCACATCACACATCCCTGCATAAAGCACAGGCTCCAGAGGTCCCAACGTGACCGTCTCCATTTCGGAGGGGCATTAATGTTGCAGTGATGTGGGCACTGCTGGCCCAGCTCCATCCTTCTTCCACCGTAGTCAATGGAAACGTGTCCTAGTCTTGAAGTCTGGTGCTTTAGGAATGAAAAGCTTAATGGTTTTCCTTATTTTTTTTTTCTTTTATGAAGTATAGGGTGTTTAGAACTATGGAAGCAGTGCAAGAAAAATATTAATGAATAACTACAGAGTGCAGACATTAATGCATTCCTTTCTCTTGAAATAACTGGCTTTTCTCTGTGGGCTCTGTGGAAGAAAAATGTCTGCAGAGACTGAATCTGTTGTTTAGAAGCCAAAGTAGATGGAGATTTAGAGACTTCAATGGCTTTTTTTTTTTCCTGTTAAAATGTTACCTCTGCATTTATCACATGGCAAAAAAAAAATCTTCTTTCTCTGCCAATTGATAGTGCTGTAAAGGCACAATAAACCCAAGGCAGGGGGGCAGTTCTGGAGGTTCTGGCCAATGAATTTCTGGGTGATGGGAACTGCACCTGAGAAGTGATGTCTGGGACCCCCTCCCAGACCTCAGGCTCCAACCAGCACCAGGGGGAGAGGAATTAAAGCCCTGTGAGCAATCCACGGCGAGAGGTGGATTTTGAGGCACTAAGTAGCTTTTCGGCTTTTGTTTTCCAGCAGTTAGGAACAGGGGAGCATGGATCAGGCTGTGGGGCTGCTCTCCTGGGGCAGGACTTGCAGCTTCCCTGGGTCAGGCTGCAGCCAGTGGGGCACAGCAGGGGCAGGGACCTCAACCGGCCTTGGAGGGACAGGGAGAGGAACCGGGTGGCACAGGAACACCTCGCTGCTCCGAAACCACCGGGATCCAAAGAGCAGGAGGGAGAAGCAGAAACCTCAGGACCTTGTTAGGGGCCTCCTTAGGAACACTTCAGCACTCCTAGCTCTTCCTCAGAGAGCAAGGACCTTAGCCTCCCTCCTCAAGACCACCCCTTGGTCACTTTGTTTCCACCACGACCACATCCTTGCGGTTCCCTATTTCCCCTATGCCCCATATCACCCTCACACCCCCTATCCCCCTCACATCCCACCTCACACCCCATATCCCCCTCATAACCCACCTCACAGCCCCTATCCCCCTCATATCCCCCCCTTACACCCCCTATCCCCCTCATATCGCCCCCTCACACCCCATATCCCCCTCCTATCCCCTTCATATCCCCCCCCTCGTCCCCTCAGGGACTACGCGCCCCGAGCTCCCCTGCGCGGCGGGGCGGGCCGGGGCGGGGCGGGCGCGGCCCTACAAAGGCGGCGGCGGCGGCGGGCGGCCGCTACTGCCCGGTACAGGCGGGAGGGGCGCGGCGCCGCCCGCGCTGACGGGACAAAGCGCGGCCATGAGCCCGCTCTAGGGCCCCGGGAGGCCGCCGCAGCTCCCCGTCACCGCTCCGGGAGGGAGCGGGGAGGGGAGTGGGGGGGACCCCGCGTTGGGGGTCCCGGCGGGTGGGGGGTGTTTGTCGCCGCCGCCACCACCACCGCCGGGCACCATGCACACCGTGCAGAAGGACACCACGTTCACCAAGATCTTCGTCGGGGGGCTGCCCTACCACACCACCGACTCCTCCCTCAGGAAGTACTTCGAGGTCTTCGGGGACATCGAGGAGGCGGTGGTGATCACCGACCGGCAGACGGGCAAATCCCGGGGATACGGCTTCGTAAGTGCCGCTGCCCGGCCCGGGGGGGAGGCTGGGGGTGGCAGTGCCTTCAGGGAGGTGGCAGTGCCCTCAGGGGGGTGGCAGTGCCCTCACAAAGCCTGGGGGGTGGCCGGGACCCCCGCATCTCCCTGCCCTGAGCCCCCCAGTGCTGCCTGCCCCGTCTCAGCCTCCACCGTCGGGGGGTTTGGGACCGGCTCCGTTAACTTGGAGGAGCCCAGGGAGCAGAGGGAAGCTTTGGCCATGGGGAGCCGCTTTTCCGCCAGGTGCCCCCCGTCTCGCTGTGTCAGGGTGGTTTGGAGAAGCGGCGTTTGGCTCCTGGGTCAAAATAGATGAGCCAAGCAAACAGCCCCGCTCGGTGCCTGCCACTGCCGGAGCCTTCCCCCAGTGCCGCTGCCACAACCGAGGCTGTGCTTCCTTGCAGGTGACCATGGCAGACAGAGCTGCGGCTGAAAGAGCCTGCAAAGACCCCAACCCCATCATCGACGGCAGGAAAGCAAATGTGAACCTGGCGTATTTGGGAGCAAAACCGAGGAGTATTCAAACTGGTGAGGCAGCCGGGAGAGCCCGTCTCTAACTAGTAGAATAACTTGTAAGGCGAGGGAACGAGTTACTCGGGCTGGGTTCATCTGATCTGATGGTGCGTGCTTATCCCCCCTTGTTTTGCTCATGGACTGAGGACACTGTAATGCAGTTTCCTCTCTTCCCTCACTTCTTCCCCGTCCCTCTTATGCTAGCATTATATGCCAACATACACCAAAGTTCGTATAACTGAGTTAAAGCCATTTCCTTCCATGGCTGGTCTGCTTTGCTGCTCTCTTCTTTCATTGTTACATCAGCATTAGCGCTAAGATCCATTCCGTCATTCTGCCCCTTGGTTTAATTTTACACACAGTACCCTGTGTAAAGTAAGGTATTATCCCCATTGTCTGCTCTGATAGCAGCACTTGAGCACTGCTCTTTAATCTGGGCTCCCATCTGGCCTTTGTGCATATCGCATATGCATATTAAAATTAACTTGCTTCTAAATGGGACTCTAAATTTGCTCACATGCATAGCAGATGAAATGGATGTACATGTGGTCTGAGGTGTAGTTACGTGGGTATATTGTGAGTTGAATGGTATGGTGGATGCCATTCATTAATATATTTTTTTTCTGAACCCTTTTTCTTTAGGTTTTACCATAGGTGTGCAGCAGCTACATCCAGCCTTTATTCAGAGACCCTTTGGGTAAGTGGACATGTTTCTTAACAGTCAGTTTGAAATCATATTCATGAATCAACTTCCTCATTATTTAAAATGCATGAAAAAGCCTTAGCTGTAAGGAGTGGACAGTTTGAACAGCTGTTGTTGATGCGTGGAGTACTTTATTTCTGGTGAAGATTTCAGAAGTTTTGTGCATTTGTCAGCTTTCATATAATTCCCAAAGATCCTCCTTTATCCTCAGTAAATCTTAGCCATAATAAGCCCACTGCATTGCTCTCTTCTTTGCCAGCTTCAAGAATTCAAATAAATGGAAAATAGTTTCTCTATTGCAGTACTTAAGGTGTCAAAACAATTAAGCAAATTCTGCTCTCATGTTTCTCAAATAAGATCTTCTGCTTCCTCTCTGCCGTTTCCCACATAATAATGCTCAGGGTACAGTTTTATCCTAGAAAACAAATTGCATTGGAAACAAAGTCTGTTACTTAATGAAAGTAACATTAGGTCAAAAATTGATTTTGGACAGATGTTATACAAGGCTTGAATAGTCTGCAAAAGTGGGCTTTTGTCTGCTGTTTTCAATAGCTTATACCATCCCTACTCAGTTAGAAAAGTCCTCTTTTTATACATCTAATAGGATCTGGCAGCTGCTCGGGAAAAGACAAGTGTGCTTCATGAGAACAATAGTGACTGTCATACTGCCTTCATTTAACTGTTTAATGATTGATGCAGTTCTTTTTTTTACACCATTTCAGAAAGTGAATATTGATAGGGTTTTTTTATTATTATTTTCTAAGAGCATTAAGAAAGTAGGTGCATTTTTTAAAGCTTTTGAGAACTGCTCTGTTGTGGTTTTTATGTGACTAATATAAATAGATGGGATCTTGGCCTTTGTCAACAGAAATATTTCATCCATTCCCTGTTCTCTGTTCATAGCATTTTCTTTTCTTTTCTTTCTTTTTTTTGGGGGCGGGTGGGGGGAGCAGCTAACAACAAAACAGAAACTTTCGCTTCTCTGCCAACTGCCTGGGTAATCTCATTCCAATGAGTTTATGGATGTAAGAGGCTGTGTTGCCACAATAGTGCACACCCAGTGTATGTGCGCTGTGTACGGTTCAAACACGCCAGTTTTCCTAAGTGGTTACGACTCTGTTGGAAAGACTTGAAGAGCATCTGTCATGAAACGAGGAGGGTTTTTTGGTGCAAGAGCCACAATAGTCCAGGTAGGCAAGCTGTTGCTCTTCAACAGCTGTCCTCGCATGGGAGCTATAGCAGCTTTCCTAGGATCAGAGGCAGGCAGCATCTCTGAGATGCAAACACCGGAGGCTTTCCAAATCGCACAAGAGCACACAATAGAAGTTGATGATAAAACCCAGCATGTTACGAGGTTTACCATGCGTGCCAACAGAAAAGAGCAAAATGGTGAAGCGTGTTAAAGCCCTAGTGCTGGCAGGAGCGTCAGCTCGCACCAGCTCCCCTTGCAGATAATCTGCTCTTCCCGCATGTGCTGCTCCTACCCAGCACCACAGCTCTGCAGCTGTGAAAAACGTGGGTTTTCTTTTTGAACAGTTTGCTCTTAGTTTCATGTAGAGAGGAGTGTGGGATCAACTGACTCGGTGTTCCTTGTGATCTAGACAGTTACTGTTCCAGTTCTCCGGCATTGGTTCCATCATTAAACCAGCAGAGCTGCAGTGAGCACATACAGCAGAGAGCACTGTAAATTATTTATCAGTTGCCAAGAGACAGGAACCAGGAGACTGGAGGGAGCAGATTATATATCATTATTTGCAAGCATCGGTAAACACGAATTTCATTGCATTCGGACATTGCTGGAGCAGGATCACTAGAAACATGGGTTTGGCGAAACGTAGAGCCATTTAACTGAGCACTGTGGCTGAGGCTGCTCTGTGGCTTCTGAGCAAAGCGTCAGGTGTTCAGTCAAGCAGCGGAGCTTGGCCACCGGTTCCCTCTTTGTCTTGTCAGGAGACCAGCAGAAGTAAGAGGGCTCTGCTCTTGCATTCCCTTGGAGCCACAATTTCCTTTGCCCTTTGAGGGATTTGAGGGTAGGTGAGGAGCTTATCAGGGTCTGTCTGACTTGGGAAGTGTGACCAACTTGCTGTTGCCCATTTGCTGTGTGCCTTGTGGAGCTTCCCCAAATAAAGGTCTCTGGCTGGTCTGCGTTGCCACACATAAGACATCTCAGGGCTTTCCCTCCCTCAGTTTCTCTCTGCAAAGTGTTTGCATCCAGGCACTGGCACGCAGTTTCTGAAAGACCATTGTTATGGGACGCGGGGTGCTAGGTGTGCAAGCTGGACTTGGCAAGGAAGAAATGAATGAACAGCCCGCGAACTGCTAGGCAGTTAAGGAAGAGAAGACCAGCCAGTCACATTCGAGCTACAAAGCCGCAAAAAGCAGGTTTTGGTGAAACTTAAAATGAATGGAAACTATGAAAATTACCCAAACATTAGTGAAGATTATTTATAAACTGAAGGCTTCCCCCCAGCCCCAGGGACCCAAATGCAGCTGTAAATATTGCCCGGGGTATGCGGAACAGAAAGAGAAACCATGAAGAGCCTCTCTCCTTCCTCCTGCTGTCCTGGCAGGGGAGGCACATACACGGCAGACAGCGCGGAGTCGGTAGTAAATCCTGTTTTGAAAAGTAGTCTCTAGGCTGTCGTAACCAGAGATCGTAACAGTAATGCAAGGCGAAGGATGCGTCTGTGTCAGGGTGACTCGGAGATCTGGCTTCTGGGTTTAGGGAAGCAACTTCAGGCCTCGGGGCTCAGTCGGTAGCTTACAGGTTGCACTTTGCTTGGAGGCAGATGGGAATGCCACAGCATTTGCCTGCAGTTGCTGGCTGGTGTGGCGTTGTGTTTATGAGAATAGAGGAGGGAGAGACTGCAAATGGAGCTGTCTCTTACTGCAGCGGTCTCTTACTGAAGCAGTTGTCCTTTAAAGAAGTTTGGAGAAACATCACACTTGTTGGAAGCTGCGAGGAGCACCTATGTAGACCACTCAGCCAGGAGTACGTGGTGGTGCAGCAGAGCTGCGTTGTGCCCCCCTCGTGGTCCTCTCTTCTGGGCCCCTGGCGCCCGAAGCAGGGGATTCCCTGATTCTTCTCTCCCCAGCCGTGCTTTCAGCTCTGGATGCAGGCAGTGCATGGCAGATGCATTCCTGTGGCTGTGCCTCAGCGAAGGAGCTATCTGTGTGGGAGATCTACCAGTGGCTGAGTAAGTGACTGAGCTCTTGGAAACATATCGCTGTCCTTGCAGCAGGATCCAGCTCTTTCCATATCTGCACATGGGGTGTCGTTGCTCCAGAGACCCCACCTCTTCCTGGCCTGTAGCTGCTTATTTCGGCCTGTGTTCGGTGTCAGGCAGCACTGGAAATGGTTAAATCTCTGAGTTTAACATTTCGTGTACTGATGGTGCTGCAGCTAGGAAGTGAAGAAAGTCCCTCTTTGTGTCAGCCCACCCTCCCTTGCAGCTGTTTATCCTTAAAACTTCTCTATTGGGTTAAAAATAAAAGGAAACAAACTTTCATCTTTTCTGTGGTTATGCTTATAAACAGGCGCATGCTGTCCTTGCTGTGCTCGGTCTCTGTCAGCTGGCATCCCCCGTGCTCTGACTTCCTATTTCACCACTTATCAAAAAGCTGGCTTGCTGCAGGACCCCGGGCTGCTCCGCCGGTCACAAGCGGCTCCCATGGGGATGGCTCACCCGGCACCTGTTGTTTGTCGTGTGCCAATAACATGAAAGCATTCGGGGGGGGATTTCCTAAGTAACATTCAAATCCATTTTCCAAATGGCTTCAGCTGCTAGTTCTCAGGCACACTCACTGCTATTCAGACCGAGCGCTTGCCAGTCAGAGAGCTTTTTGGTTTTTAAGAATAGATGTGTATTTATAAACAGATCCAACAGCTTTGCAGTTTTTCTTGGACATTTACTTCGAGGTTGCAAGTGCTGGTGTTGCACCCAAGGGCTTGGCACTGTTGCTTTGGGTACAGTTTGCTCGTGTCCCACATCTTGTGTCATCGTATAGAACAACGTAAAAGGAAGCCAGAAAGGAAAGTGCCTTCTCCTTGCTGTGGTTCCATTTGCATCAGTGGATTTGCTCTTTGCCCTCTGCAGAGCAGCGACCCAGGCCCTTTCCCCTGGCTGCAGGAGCCGGGGAGCAGCAGATATAAGCTTCTCCCGTTCTGGTGCTGTTTTAATCCCGGCACAGCAGATCCGTGCACACGCCTGAATTTTCAGAGCAGTGCAGCCTGTTCTTGATCTCGTCTTTCTTTTGCGCAGCTGCTGGCACGCTGGTCCCTAACTTTGGTAGTATTAAACACATGCCCAGTAATTTGAATGATAAATGCAGCTCTGAGCAGCCTGCCTCTGAGCTGGGGACACCAGAGAGGGAACTTAGACAGTTGTGCTGATAATTCGGTGGCAAGGACACTGGGTCACTTCTAAATATGACTTACATGAAGAACTTGTTCCCCGCAGATGGGAGCAGGCTACATACCAGAGCTAAATATACTCTGTGAGCGCAAAAGATGAAAAGTCTTGGACCTCAGAGTTAAAACTGAGTATCCTGTTTCTCCCTCTCTCTATCCTGCAGACAGGGCCGCACTGCCCCTGCCCTTTCCCTGTGCGTGTCGGCTGCCCTGTGCCACTGGCACACACCCCTGGCTGCTCCCGCTTTGCTGGAAGGCGTGGAGAGGGGTGCCTCGGGTCCTCTAGATCAACAAGATCTAGAGGCTGGCAGTAGAGATCCCTGAAAATTCTTAAAATGGAATTTCTTTCTTGGCTGAGAAACCACTTGTTTTATCAGTTACCTGTTTCTGATAAAAGAAAACCTATTTCATTATTCTTACATGGTTGAAGCATTCTGCTTCAAAATCCCTCGTATATCCAAGAAATAGTTTTTGGTAAATCAGATGTACTGGTGATTTTAATTAAAAATCAATGGAAGGAATCACGTGTAAAGAAAAAGTCTGTTAAAAAAATGGAGTCACATAAAAGCAGACAACTTTATGCATGTGTTATTCCATAACTTGTCAGGTACTTGGGAAGTTTTTAAAGGCGTTTCTGCAGCCTTTGGTTTTCTCCAAATTGCAGGAGGAAATGGGAAAGCTTAGTTAAAGGTGGAATTCCTGGGAATTAAGCTCTTAAAGTCTCTTGTTTTTCCTCCTGCGTGGACAGGACAAATCTAGCATCCTCCTGGGATTCTCACACTGATGCTGAGGGACTCGGGCTGCTGTGGTGTATTGGTGTGAGGCACTTTCTGTTTTGTCTGGCAGTTCATGTCTGTTTTGGCTGTGCTGATAACTCGAAAGGGGAGGGCTTTTTCCCTCTCTGGATAGCTGACTAGTTGCGGATAAACTTCCATGTGACTTTTTCCTTGGTGCCAGATGGCTCTTGTTTCAGGCAGATGTTATCTCCTGCTCTGCTACCTGAGCGTTTTTCAGCATGCTTCTCCAGCCTATTTTTGGTCTGGCCCAACATGCCTTTGTTTGGGATTATTATTATTTTATTGTATTTCTTTTTTTTCTCCTTTGGGCGTGGGGGAGCAAGATGCAGAGGATAAAGCTGTAAATTGTAGAGCCCGGATAACTGGTGCTGAGCTCAGGATGTTGATCTCGGGCTCTTGGTTGAATTAAGAAAAAAGTTGAGATCTTTGAGGAGATTCACTCTCATCTTTGATAGGCAACCTCTTTTTTTTTTTCCACACCTCTGCACTGGCTGTGCTTCTTGGAGAAGGTGTAGATGGCGTTTCTTTTTATTTGTGTCTGTGGGATCCACCTCCATGAGTTTGTTGCATCATGAAGCTGAGCTGTGCTCACGCTGTGCAGTGATGGCATTGCTGGGCTGCGCTAGACTCGCAGCTACCGCAGTGCTTCCTGTTCCCTAAGCTTTTTCTCTCCTGCCAAAATGAAATTAGATTGAAATCATGGATAGCTTGTGTACAGTGATTTTTGTAGGCTCAGCAACTGGTAGAAGTTATCGTTGAAACCTCTTACATAGCCATGTTTTCTCTTGTACTGATTCCAACCTGGGACAGGCTGTTAAAGCAGGTTGTTCCTTTTTCGTTGTCCCCCTGTATATTGAAGTCCTTCACCCAGCAGGAAACCCAGTCGTGTACCACATACCTGTTTGCCCGGGCTGCTGTGTAAATCTTCCCAAAGGGTGAGAGGAGGAAGAGCAGAAGACAGACAGGCAAATTAGTTACATGAGCAGAAATTAGAGCAGAAATTTGTGGTTCTTCTTTTGATGTTATTTTGTGTTTGTGTCATAATACAGTAGGCGAGCGTAAATACTGGACCACGGAGCTGCAGGGTTCATCCTTGTCCTTTTTCAAGCTGGCTGATGAGGCAGAACCCATTGACATTTCAATGCATGCTTTAATCAGCTTTAATAGGGACATTTCAGGATTCAGAGGTTTGTCATGTCAGTGGACGAAGCCCAGCCCACGTCAGTAACTGCTGATGGATTGTGGAGTGGTCGGTGCAGAACGAATGCCCTGGTGTGCAGCACGCTGTGCTTATTCACACGTCGGTGAATAAACCCCGCAGGGGCCCCTCCGAGCAGGAGTCCTCATTGGCAGACACAGCCTGACCTGGCCACTGCATCTTGCTTGGATTTGAGACCAGGATTTGAATTTCTCTTGTTTCTACAGCCTGGCATTTAGGCTGTAGGTATTGCCTGACCACCCACGCTCCACCCAGGCTTAAAGTGCCAAGACAGCGCCTCAAGGGCTTGGGGCTGTCCTTCAGGAATACTACTCCTGGGGCACGAGCTGTGGTAGGATGCGGCTGTGTCTGCACACCACTAGCACCGAGGTGGTGTTGCAGCACTGGTAATGGAAGCGTCGAACTCCTGGAGTGCTGCTGCTCTCCGTGGCCGTGCTGGGGTGTTTCCCAGAGCTACTTCTGTCTGAGGCACTCGCACTCCTGACCCCGCTTCAGAATACCTCTCTGCAAACCTGTCACCCAGGCTGTGGTTGGAGGTGTCACCTCACCACAGGCGGTTTTTGTGTCGCTCTCGTGTGCAGCTGTGGCTGTGCTCGGCTCATTCTGCAGTACCACCCAGCAGACGGAGCCCGGCATTGCCTCCCGTGGCATCTTGGCTGGTGCCGTGTGTCCGGAGGGCTCCGACGCATCCGTCTGTCCTGCCATCACGTGTCGTGGCCGTGTGGGTGTCCCTGCAGCAGCTGACGGGTCAGTGCTGGTGGAAACGCAGGCCAAATTCCCGGGGTCAAATGCTGCAGTTTGTGCCTTCACTGGCAGACACAAAGGGCTCTGTTTCTTTTATTCTTCAGGGAATAAAGGGCTGGTCGTGGTGGTGGCATTTGTGTGCTGATCTCTGTGAGGCTGCCAAGAGCCCTGTGCCCCTCCTCGCATCCCGAGTGTTTGTGTGGTGCTGTGTCCCTCCTGCAACTTGTCCCCCACCTCAGCACAACCAGCTCCTGCCGTGGCTGGGGGCCTTTTTCTGGTCACGTTGTGTATGAAGGTGAAGTTCTTCTGGCTTGCAGGGCGCGTTGTGGGAGCCGGAGGAGGACTGCAGGGAGGGAAGGCATCGTAAAACACAGATGTGACTCATCCGGTAGAAATTCAGATCAGAGCTTGCTGATTTTTCGAAAAAGACTGCACTCGAAAACAGCTTTATTTCTGAGAGATCTTCAGAAATAGTGAAGGAGGGGAAAGTATTTCAAGACCTCCTGTGGATGCTAAACATAGCCAGCAGTAACTTCACCGTACCGCGCTGCTTCTGGTTTCTCGGTAGCCACAAGTAACCAGCGACCTTACCTTGGGCCGCGTGTTTTGTTGGGATCGATGAGTTGCCATCTGGCCACTGCATCCCGAAGTCCAAACTGCGTCATATCCCGAGTGTGATTCTAAAACACTAAAAGCCCATGGAGCAGAAGAGCCTCTGCTTGTACACAGGAGCAGCTTCTGGAGTGGCAGCGCGTTTTCAGTGCGGCAAATGGTGGTGTGAGACACGTGCCTGTGTGTGCGGCGGGCCGGGTGTTATTTCTGGAAACAAAGTGCAAGAATACTTATTGTCTTCTCAGTTAATGGTGTTTTCTATTCAGAGAGGCATCGAAGCGATGGAATTTTTCCTCCCTGACAAAGTCGTCGTCTAGGATGTCATGGGTTTGCTGCCTTTTTGTGCAAACTACAGCAGGGGACCCGTGTGCTGAAGATCAGAACTGACGTGCAGGGTCCCTGGGCACACGTTCCTGCAGGGTGATGTTCAGGCTGTGTCCCAAGAGGCTGCCAGCCCAGCCTCCATGGTAGCGCTGCTCATTTTGCAGGCGAGGGCTCAGTGACGGAGTCCAAGGGGTGTTGGGGTCTGGCTGTGCCCACTCCTCGGCTCAGGGCCCTGCTGCTGCAGCCCGGCTGGGGTGCTGGGCCTGAGGTCGGAGCCTGGGCGTCAGCTCTTGTTCTGATTCAGCCGTGCTGGCCTTAATTTGGATCAGAGCTGCAACAAAAATGATTCAGTGAATTTCTGTCCCCTCATTTCGTTCCTGTTAGTCACAGGGTGATAGCGGGTGCCGTGTATTTATGGACTGCAGGGCTGTGAGCTCCCTCCCTGCATGCTGTGGCAGCTCTGGCCTTGGGAGGTGGCCTTGCATTTAATATTTGTGCGTGCCGTCCATCCATCCTGCCCCCTCCCTGGTGCTGCTCCTCTGGGCAGCCTCGTTTCATCCGAGGGTGCTGATTTCAGAGGCAGAGCTGCTGCGAGGGGGGAGAATAGCAGTCATTCTCTCATAATGCAAATTGCCTCAAAAAAAAAAAAAAGTGTGTGAGTGGGAAAACAAGAGAAAACCCAGGTCAGATGCACACTTATTCACGGGAAGCCTATCTCCTGCCCAAAGAGCAGGTTAAATTTAGCATCCAGTGCTGGGTGAGAAGCATATGGGAACAGCTCCACAGCTGCTGGACAGGGTCAGCAGCCACAGGTGGGCCCTAGGACGCTGCGGGTACCGGCTGAGATGTGGGGCAGGCACTTGGGCAGGACGAGGGAGGCCAGTGACGGGTCCAGGAGAAGCTTCCAGCTCCTGGGTGGGACTTCCCACGGCCAGGCAGTGCTGCGCATCCTCTCGTGCTCCTGACAGGGATCAGATGGGCGAGTGGGCAGCGGATCCTTCCCCGAGCAGCTGAGCTCCGCTCCGCGAAGCGCTGCAGGCACGTACAAGCCTGCGGCTTGTGAAAAGCCTGTGGGAGGCTTTTAAAAGTGGTCGTGTTTGGAAATGTGCTGTCGCACACATCCACACAAAAATCCCCAAAATGTTTGAATCTGCATAAGCGCCGTGCGGAGTTTCACCTTGGTTTTTGCTCACCAAAATAAGGGGGTTTGGGGACTCTCTGGAGGATGGCTTTTGGTTACTGCAGATGGGCAAGCAGTTGGTCAGAGACCTCTTGCCTACACCAGGTACTTCTGGTGCCTGTGGCTCTGCCCTTCAGCAGTCACTAGCCTCTGCAAGCCCCAGATTAGGACCCAGCACCACAGAGCTCCCGGTGCAGGGCAGCCGCAGGACCGTGGCACTTTGTGTGGACAGACCTGAACCTGCAGCTCTTGCTCTTACTTCAAGCCTGACTTCCCATGGGCCCTTTGGAAAACACACCCTTCCATTTTGCTGTTTTTTTTAAAAAAAAGTTAACATTTCCTATCAATAAGTGGGCGATCTGACCTTAACCATCCTCAGCGTGCTTCAATTTTAATCACCAGTGGCGTGGTTTGGTTCTTCGTGGCAGCACCCCTGGGGCAGGTGCTGAAAGGCAGCGCTGGAGGCACTGGCCGTGAGAGCCAAGATGTGCCAGCCTTACTGGGGGGAAGAAAACCAGTACCAATACCTCGTGTTTTACAACAAACACCCTGTAGCATTGCCCTAAACATCCCCTGTTATGGAAACACCAGCCCCAATGTGTGGTGACTGATAACAGCAGGGAAGGCCCTCGGCTGTTCCTGGCAATGGGATGCGTGGAGGAGCGGCTGGGACGGGGACAGGGAAATATGAAGCTGGAGGCTGGTGGGGACAATTTGGGCACACCAGGGTTGGAATGGGGCTGGTGAGTGGTGTCTGTGTGCTGTGGCCACCTGGGGAGGGGTTCTGGGGCCCGGCAGCCTGGGTAGCAGCAGATATCTGACCCCTGGGAAGCAGAGGAGTGGAGAGCAGGGCGTGTGGCCACGTCTCTGCTTTGTCTTGTGCTGCTTCTACTCCAGACTCTAGGGCTGTTGTGTTCTGCCTCCCCCCCCGCCCCCAGCAGCACCCCTTGCTCGGACAGCACCATCCTGTGGCTGATGCATGTGAATTTGGGGCAGGAAGGGCACATGAATTTGGGTAGCAGGCCCCTCGCTGACCCTCTCCCTTTGCCTCCACAGACTCACGCCTCACTATGTTTACCCCCAAGCTATCATTCAGCCCAGCGTGGTGATCCCTACCCCTGTGCAGTCCATCACGTCTCCCTACATCGACTACACCGCCGCCAGCCAAGCCTATTCCCAGTACACCACAGCTGCCTACGACCAGTACCCCTACGCTGCCTCTCCCGCCGCCGGCTTTGTGGGATACGGCTACACGGGCGCGGTGCAGCCCCCCATCACCGCCAGCAACCCCGCGGCGCCCGCCACCGCCTTCGTGCAGTACCAGCCCCAGCAGCTGCAGCCTGACCGCATGCAGTGAGGGCCCTGCTCGCTCTGCTGCCACCTGGGACAATCTTTTGCCGAGGGAAGGATGACGACTAGGACGACGAAACCAACAGCAAAAAAATAAAAAAATAAAAAAATAATAAAAAACAACACAAAATAAAAAAAAAAAGGAAAAAAAATCACCCTGACCCTTTATCCCGTTTATTTAGGTGCATATCAATACCTAAGCTATTTATAGTGTTAAGGGCAAACCCAAACCCTTGCAGTCTGACTGTGCTCATGAAAAAGGACTTTGGGTAAGTTTTCTTTGGATCTGGACAGATATTGTCTTGAAGATGTTCTTAAAGTGACTGAAATGTTTCACAGGAAAACTACAGATTCTTGCACACATCACAGTCTGCTTCCATCACCTATGGTCTTCTTTCCAGCCCCCACCCCGTCTGCCCCGCCAGCCCTCCCTCCTCATCAAACCTGCAATCTTCTTATTTACTGTTGAGGTACAGAGGTACTCGGAGAACATGGAGAAAAGCAATCTTATTTTTTGGTTGTACAAAAACTTTGTAATACTCAGAGATGCCTTACAGAAAAAAAGAAAAAGAAAAACTATTTTTTAATATTTATTGCGATTTTATTCGCATGAGCTGTGAATTGCAGACAGAAGAATAGTAGTAAGTAAGTATCTGCCTTGTTTAATTCTCATTTTACTAAATTATTGTATGTAGGTAAAAGTTCCTAAGTAATTGCTGAATCACTTCAACATGCAAAAGGGAATATTGGCTTGAAGGAGAGCAGAATATTCCTTTAGTCAACGCACTGTACTATTTTCTTATTGTAATTGTTACTCTGTTAAGATTATCTCAAATTTAGGTATATTTTTAAAATGCAAAAAAACAACAACCAAGAATACCGAACATTTTTGTCTACTTTGGTAGATTTTTTTGTTACAATGCTGCAAACTATGGAGACATTTACAGTATTTATGTAAAGGAGATTTGGGGCTGTTGGCCAGCAAAGGTTAGGGGTATATCATGAGTGGAGCAAAAGGAAAAAAGGTGTTAAGTCATTGAACAAATGGGTAAACAGAACCTTTTTATGCCTATAATGCAACAGCCAAATAAAGGAAGAGAAAAGACAATGTAAGTTAAGTGCATTTCTACAAAGAACAGCAATAAACTATTTTAACTTTTAAAAGGATCGGATACTGTATGGTACCATGTTTGCGTGGCCGGAGTGCAGGGGGGAGTAGCAAAGCGACCCGATGCAGATGCACTGGTCTTGGCCCCTGAATGTGCCGGGGGGGCTGGGACACACGTCCCATGCACTGTTGGTGGCTCTGCATCTCCTGAGTCACCCGTGGCTCTGGCACCGGGGGCTTTTGAGCTCCTGGAGTGCCCTGCTGGATACACGAGGTCTCCCTGGTGCTCGTGCCCAGCCGCTGTGGAGCAGAGCGGGTAAAGTGCCGCTGTCCTGGTGCAGCAGCATCCGCACCTCGTGTGGCCTTTCCTTCTGTTACTCGCTCAGAGGAAGGTTTTATTTTATTTTGTTTTATCCAAAATGGAGTCCATCCAGCGGTCGGAGGTCTGCCTGAGCCCTCCTTCAGTTAATGTCGGGTCGCTGAGGTTCCCTCGGGGCGGGCAGGGCCTGGTCAGGCTGCGGGCAGCGCCGGGCCTGCTGCAGGCACCCGCACCCCCCTGAGCCTTGCTCCTGTGGCCACGTGTGATTTTACCTCACCATCCTGCTTTAGAAATTTGATTTTTGGATTTTGACTTCCAATATCTGTTTTTAAAAGTAAATAAAAACGATTCTACTTGAACGTGCTGGTGATCTATTTCGTCTCTCCAAAGGCTACGGCAGAATTGGTGCCAAGACGTCGCTGCCTTTGGCACCAGCCCGTGTTACTGCGCAGGGGATGATGCCTGAAGCCAGCACGGGGGGGAAGAGGGTGCCATGGGATGGAAGAAGTGGCAGCACGGCTCTGTGTCTGATCAAGTGCCCTGGTGGAGCTGGAGGCACACGGGGGGCATGTCTAACGTCATCAGTAGGCCTCAGAGTAAACAGCCCATCTAGATGAATGGAAACAGCTCATTCCTCCCTGCTTCGTGTTGCATGAGAACGCGGAGCCTGATGGTGCTCTGTTAGCCCTGCCCGGGGCTTTACTTGGAGCCACGCGGGTGACATTTCTTTCCTTTTTAAGTAATTGCTTTCTGTGTACGGCTGCGGGACTGCCAAAGGAGTAAGAGCCCAGCCGCATCCAGCCCGGCCGGCAGGAGAGGGGCCTGGCCTGAGCAGCCGCTGGCTTTGAAGTCCTGTGGGGTGGGGATTGCTCAGCAATTCTTCTTGCTGCCTGTCACCGGTGGTTTGGAGGAGGTGGGGGAGGATTTAGGGCCAGTGGCTGTGCGGGGAGCTGCATGGGAGCACCAGCCCCGGCCCCATGGTGTCCTTGTCCCTGAGCTGTAGTGAGGTCCCGCTGGGCCCCATGGCCACTGTCTGCACCTGGGACCCGCTTCTGCCGCAGCCATCAGGGAGACCGAGGCCTCTCAGAGCCATTTGTTGATGAAAAGAAAGCGCCCAGCGCATTGCAAAGCGAGAAGAGTGATGAGTTTCCATCGAGCTGGCTCTGGTTTCCTGAAAGGTGGCCAAAACTGCCAGCAAGCAAGGGCAACGAGTGGCGCTGAGAAGCAGCACAGCACAGCTCCCTCCTTCCCCAGGGATTCCTGGAGCCCGCTCAGCCCCGCTCTGGGCTCATTTCGAGAAACAACCCCACCAGCCCAGCAGCCCCAGCCAACCTGCCGGCTTCCTGCCGCTGACAGCCCAACTGGGAAGTTGTGGCTGGGCTGAATGATAATGAAATCTGCCAGCAAGCTTCCCACATGGAAGTGGGAGCGCGATGGCTGCGAGGGCAGGCAGGGAAGGATGTGTGCCTTGTCCCCAAAAAGGGCCCGAGCACCTCCTTCACCCAGCGCTGGGGAAGTCTGGAAAGCCCACAGGATTGCTGAGTGCTGGTCTGGGTACAGGGAAAAGTGCTTAAATTGAATTGCAATGGCTTAAAAGGTTTATTTATTTATTTATTATTATTTTATTTTATTTTATTTTTCGATTTTGTATTTTATTTTATTATTCGATTTTGTATTGTATCTTATTTTACTTTATTTCATTGTGCTGGTATGAGGTAAGAAGAGCTCTGCTCCTTGTGGCTGGGGTGGGCATGGGGTGAGCATGGGGTGCTGCTGTAGGAGCTTTGGTGCAGCAAAACGTGGCCAGAGGGATGCAGGAAGAGTGGTGAGGATGATTTTTTTTTGAAGGGGAATGGCTTTTAGGGGGGTGATTTTGGCAGGGCAGCTCAAGCAGCACCAGCTGTGGGGCACAGGTGTCCCAGGGCTGGGTCCGGTCATTTGCAAGACAAATTCAGCTGTTTTCCCTAGGATGTGTTTTCCCAGCACATCAGGCTGCCCAGCTGAGCCGTGAGCACCGTGAGTTGAAGCACATCACCACCATAAATACCAGCACCAAAGTCTGGGATGAGCCCGGCATTGGCTCCCATCCCAACACTGGCCTGCAGCAACGTGTCAAGACACCCCCAAGGTGCCAAGGACAGGTGGGGAGCCCCCCAGGCCTGCACCATCACCCCCAGCCCTAAGGGACGGTGGCATCCCCATGGGAACAGGGCGCCACAGCACAGCCTGCCCACAGTCCCATTCCTAAGGCAAAGCCAAAACTTCACCCCTGAGAGGGGAAGGCTGAACCCAGGATTTCTGTGTGCAGTAACTGGGCCGCTGGTGGCACTTGCCCTTTAAAATCAAGTTCACAGCAAAACAGTTTTGCCCCCTTGCATCCAGGGAATGCTAACAGCATCCTTTTCTTTCTCTCCCACTTCTGGCTGAAACTTGTTTTTCCCTCCTTTGTGCCTCTCTGAATCCTGCCAGCTTAGAGATTCCCTTGTTCAGAGAGAAAAAAAGGGAAGAGAGAAAAAAAAAAAAAAAAAAAGAAAAAAAAGAAAGAAAGAGAAAAACTTAAGCCCAGGATTAAAAAACCCATCACTAAAATAGTATGAACAGCAAAGTCAACTGCCTGCAGCAGGGACCCGCGGCATGCCGGTCACGTATCGCCAGCCGGGGCTGGTCATGTGCTGCACGAGATAGTTCCTGGAAAAGCTTCTGCTTGGCCCGATAGACCTGCGGGCTGCTGATACCACCGTGCCTCTGCAAACGGCCGGGCTGGTGTGGGAAACATCCTAAAATTATAGGGAGGGGGGTGGAGCAGTCACAGCTTCCCCTTGGTGGCACAGAACTTGGTCCTGCTCCTGAGCTGGGCAGTGACCGCTGCAGGGGCGACCTGGCCGGGAAGGGGAGGGTTCCTGAGGATTTTTTTTAATGTTTTTATGTTTTCCCCACACACACACGCACTACATTTTGTGGCGTTTCAGCTCCATCAGTAATCCCCAAAGCAGGACCTTGCACAGGATAACAGCAGAGCTGCAAAGCCCCGCGATGCGGAGCTGCTGGTGGCACTGGCGGTGTTACTGGGGGTCTGACACCCACAAATGGGGGGGCAGCGGGGCACGGCGAGGGGGCGATGGCCCAGATAAGGCTGGGTGGGGTGGGAGGCAAGTGCAGGCTCTGATTTACCAGCCGCGGGGCGTGCTCAGGAGCCTGGCGGTGCTGGGGCTGGAGGCCCGCGGTGGAGATGTCGGAGGGGGAGACCTCACAGACAGGGGGGTCACAGTTCTCGGCCTCCAAACCCAGGGCCAGGACAGGGCGAGGTGCTGGTGTTGGGCTGAAGAGGGACTTAGGGCTTCCACACCTTCCTCTAGCGATCCCAAAATACATGTGCACGAGTGTATTTATTTGTTTGTGCAGATATTAAAATTCCTACATATAATTTAGAAATATAATTACATACAGATAAGTTTAAACACACATATATAGCATTTATATACAAAAATCCTTATGCATACACACAAAGTAAATATTTTCCCTCCATCCTGCGGCCGCCTTCAATCCGCAGCCTCAGCATCAAGCCGTGGGTTTGCAGGATTCAGCAGGGCTGTGCCAGTGTTTGTCCCCCATGTGCTGGTCCCTGGGCACCTCCTGCACCAGCCCTGTGTGTCCCAGCTTTTTATCCACTTTTATTGAAGGGTGCCTTGCAGTGTCTTGCAGGAGCCAGCCGGCTTCCAACAGCAACCAGATAGAGGAGCTCAAGGGGGAATATCCTGGAGGAGGGCTGGGCGAGGTGGGCTCAAAGCCCTCGTTCAGCAGCTGCTCGGCAGCCGGCTCACTCACTGCCATTGCCTCGATGAGCCCCCAGGTCCCAGCAGCAGGTTTCTAGGGGCGTTCAGACATGCAAAGCCAGGGAGCGTGGCCTATTGTAAAGTGGCGAGGAACACGTCTCACTTTGAAAATAGCGCCGAGTGTCTTAATACATGTTTAACACTCAGAAGATCCTTGAAACCCGGACTAAGCATGCCTGAGTGGTTCCCGTTTAATCTCTCCCTCTAGATAAACACTGGGGCACTGTGGCTCGGCAGCCACAGCGTCCATTTGCCTTCCTGAGTCACATCAGCTGGCCGTGTTTACTTTAGCTTCGTCCATGCGAGCACATTAAGTAAAGCTGGAGCTCTGCAAAATGAAAGTGAAATGAAATAAATGTGTGGTGCCATTAGTTTGCTGCGATCGGGCTTTAAAATTAGCAGGTTTTCAGATGTAAACATGTAGAATGAACCCTGAGGGGGGAAAAAAGCCTCCAAAAACCACATCCTACCTTATTTTCAGCACTGTATGCTGCTATTTATTGCATGCCATTTTAGTAAGGTAAACTAATTCAGTTTCCTGTTTCCAGTTAATTTTATATGTGCATATATACATTGGTCATGTATTTATATCAGATAGAAGTCTGATTAGAAGCATATGTAGACGAACATACACATTTTCTATCAATGGTTGTGTATTCCTATACAAATAGCAATCTATAGGTAGATATGAGTGGATATACACACGATATGATGGATATGCACTCGTATATATAGTGCATATGTATGTAAATACATGTGACTGTCCATATACCTGTATGTAAATATAGATGTGTGTGCGTGGATACATATGAATGACTTATTTCAGCTGCTATTTAAGCTTTTATTTCTTACATCCTGGCTGCTGAAGGTGCCAGATGAAGCACGGATTAGCAGAAGGTTTAGGTGGAGGAGCACACACCAGCAGCCATGCGATGTAACCCGTTTAATGGCAGGTCACCAATGTCGGGGTGCTGGGCCCAGGTTCAGACAACACAGAGCTCTGTGCACAGCTGGTGGGGTTTCTGTGGGAGCGAGGTGCTCGCAGTCAGCCCAGGGAAGACCCTTAGATTCCCTGCTCCCTGTTTCATGCACACAGGCACATAAACGCACGGTTTCCTCTCCCCATCCCCATCTGACACCGCTGGATCCGAACACACAAGGCAGTGCTCCAGCGAGCCCTCAGCCCAGCATCTCCAACATGTCCTTCTCTCTGCAAGCTGTGCACTGAGAGGCTTTAGAAAAGAAAAATCCAACCAGCAAAGCCCACCCTGAGCCGTGACGGCCCAGCGGCTGCAGCAAGGTGACCTGACGCTTGCTCATTTCTCCAGGGAGTATGACCAGGAGCGGGGCCCTGGGGCTGTGGGGCCACAGGCTGATAAGGAGCAGCTCCCTAATCTCCAGCCCCAGCAGCCAAGCAGGCAAAAGTGATAAGGCACAGCCACCCTGTGGCCGGGGGTGCACGCTGGGGGCTCTGCATGGGTGCCTGCACCTCGCAGGGGGTGGGATGCAGTGTCCCCTCTAGCCTAGCACCCCTCGCTGTCCCCGGTGGGATGCAGCAGGGTCAGGGCACAGCGCACAGCCGGTGCTTGCCATCAGGGTGGGCATGGGCAGCCTTGCTTCTAAATGGCCAAAAACTGCAAGGTTCAGTTAACCTTGCCAAAATAATTCTTAATTTCCCTGGTGGCTGCCAGGGAAATAGCCCAAACCAACTGTAGCTGTCACGCACCCCAGGAGAGGAGCTTCCCGGCAGTGCATGGGGCACGGGGACCTGCAGACCCTGCTGGGGGATGTACAGAAACCGAGGTGGCTGTGCTGGCACTTGGGTAGTGCCACCAGTATTTAAAAGGGCCCTTTGCTGTGCCCCAGTGCTGGAGGCTTCCCAGAGACTTTGCTGTGGATCTGTGCTGCTGCTGCGAGAGAAAATGCCCAGAGCAGAGCCCACAGTGGGACTGGGAACCAAAGCCACCGTGGGAAGAGGGAAGGACTGACGTGTGTGTGGTAATCCTGTGGGTAGGGCCCTGATGGGCACCAGGACATGGTTATGGGGACACTTTAGTGTCCAGTACCTGGGTTTCCCTGGGCACTAGAGGTAGAATAAATCACACATGCTCGTCCAGGCCCAACAGAGCATTTTCTTCGGCCTGGCAGCAAAGCAGAGCCCCGTGGGACTGAGGAGCATCCCAGTCTGATGTGCTGTGATGTGTAGATGGGTAATGGGTAAAGTGGAAAAAATCAGGATAAAGCAGTGTTTTTAACAGTTTGCAAGCATTTGCATTAACTTCAGAAAAGCAGGAGTGAAGAGAGGGCTGCGTGTGACCAGCAGTGCAGCTGGGCAGTGCCAGGGTGCTGAGACCAAGGGTTTGTGCTCCCCTCCTTTAGGGCCCAGCTGCATTTTGGCTCAGGGACCTGCCCTTTCCCTGTGTCTTTGGTTTTTGCCCAGTCCCTGGCAGGGTCCCGGGAGGCAGCAGCAGCACCAAATCCTGCAGCGGTGCTGGCTCTGCTCCACCTCTCCCCATCTCCCTGGGATAAATTCACCAGCCCCCGTGTGCCAGCCTAGCTACACGGATGATAAGCTCAACTCCAAAGCACATTTTTGTCAGAGGGCAGCAAGATAAAATCTTAAAATAGCTCTGCGTGACATTTGACAGGGGCTGTGCCGCTGCCCTCTCTGCAGGCTGCCTTCCCCCTCCTCCCACCCCAGCCTTGGGCAGGAGCATCCCCGTGGGAAGGCTGCTTCCCAAAAACTGAAGCAGCCCACGTGCTGCTGGGGAGGCAGAGCTGCCTGGGAGGCAGCACCCTGTGCTCACCCAGGGGCACAGCACCAAGCACAGCGCCGCATGGCGCAGCAAAGCCCTGCCTCCATTTCCCGGTGTCCCCATCCTGCAGTGCCCCGCTGCCAGCAGCTCGGCCCCCGCTCTGCCCCTGTCCCTTGGCTCGGGCCAAGTGTCTCCTGGCCAAGTCCCCAGCGAGGAAACAAAGCGGAGAGCCCCGGTGAAGTGGAGGGAGCTGGGGGAGGCGCAGTTCCTCGTACAGCTCGTCTCCAGCTCTGGAAAACAACTCTGCTGCTGAAAATAAACGTTAAATATTCCCCTTGCTGCTGTCGCCACCTTTTCCTCTCCCTCTGCTCCTGGCTCTGCTCAGGGAGGTTGGGGTGTGCTTTGCTGGGGTGCCCCTGTGGCTCTGTGACATTGGGTGCCATGGAGAAGATTGAGGAGGCGATGCCAACATCCCCCAGGCACACGGCACTGTGAGCACACAGCCTGAACCCCCTGATGGCACAGTGCGTGGCGCTGCTCCCCGAGCTTGGGGCAGCATGGACAAGCAAACATATACAGGAGTTCAGCCTTCCACGGTGGATTTTAGGCACACGATCCAGCTCTTTCCAATCTCGCTTTTATTTCTGAGCAGCTGTTAGCATGCCATACTTAAAGGCACAGTTTCAATTCCTATCTATCTTGAGCTTTTTTTTTTTTTTTTTTTTTTACTTTAATGGAAAACAAGATTAAAAAAAGTCTTCAAAGAAAACAAACATTGCAATGCCCAGTCAAATTTTCTCACAATTTTAAAAATGCCTATGAGAACAACTGCTTTTGCACAGTTAGTTAAGAATTTCAGTGGGGAGTTTGCAGCATTGCCATTACACTTAAGAAATAGAGCGTTTAATATGGGAAAACCACAGCCCAGTTGCACCCAGGCCGCAGCACCAGGGGCTGGTGCCTATGAGTGACCCTGGGAGCTTGACTGGGTGCTGGTGCCCCTCAAAGGAGCCTTCAGGTCCTTGCCCCATAGGGCAGGTGATGGTGTGGGGCTGTGCCCTGGGCTCCTCGAGTTTAATGGGGACCAGAGCGTGGAGCCCATGCTTGCGGGTTCTCCTGTGGCCCCGTGTGCTGGGTCAGGGAGCTGAGGCCAGGCAGCATGGTGCAGGGATGCTGTGAGCCGTGGCCTGGGATGCTGAGGGGCCACCAGAGCTGCATGGCTTTAAATGTAGCTCTGCCGGGGGCTCTGGGGGTGGTTTGGGTTTTTGGAAGGTTTCCCCCTGCATCCACAGCCTCACTCACCTTCTGCACAAACCCTCACTCACCCTCTGCTGTCAGGGCAGCGTGGAACTGCTCTTCCCAGCAGGAAAGGCTCGGGTGCATCCCCTCCACACCCCTCAGCAGTAAGCAAATATTTGCAGACATTTCCTAGCAGCCACACAACACACACCTGCTCCAGCACGGCACCGCGGTGGGACAGCCCAGCGCCTCTCTGACACACATGGTGGGCTCCTCGGCATGAGCTGGGCTGAGAGCTGGAACTTGATGGCTGCGAGTGCTCCACGTCCCAAAGCAGCCGCCCCGTGCCCCTCTTTGCTGCGGGTGACAGCAGGGACGTGCCTCAGCTGGTCACCCAGGGACAGCACTGTCCCTCTACAGCCCGCTTGTCCCCAGAACACCGGTGAAGATAAGGGCAGAGGATGCTTAGTTTGTGCTGTCATCGAGACAGAATAAAGCCCGTCTGCCTCAAATGCATTTTTTTTTTTTTGAGTTAATTGTTCTCCTTGCATGCGGCTGTGTGTGCCTGGCCCTGCTGCTCTCGCTAGGCAAACGGAGCGCTGATCATTGTCAGATGGTTCACGCCGAGGTTTCTGTTTTGTTTTGTTTTTACAAGGATCCAAGATGATAGGGGGAGGGAAAAAACTTTTGTCCTCTGCTTAAAATAATTCAAGAGCTTTCCACTGTCTACGCCAGGCTCGAGCAGACATTTGCATAACAAATGAGTTTCTCCTCGCTCTGCGGCCCCAGAAGGCTCCTGCAGCTCCCAAGGACCAGGCAGGTCCATTTCCACCTCCACCTCCACCTCCATCTCCACCCACCACAGGCCCCACAACCCCGTCCTGTCCCACTCACCCCCCGCCAGCAGCGGGGAATGGAGAGGGATGCAGAGGTGACGAGTTTTTTGGCACTTTGGTAAATCGAGACATAAACTGCCCCTGAAATATCCCAACAGCTAAACGCTTGTTTGGTGACCAACAAATCATTCCAGGCGGCTTTTATTTTGCTATCAAAAATGCTACGAGTGGTTTTGTGGAGGTTTCTCCCTGAGGTAAAGATCAGTGACAGCTGAGGCCGTGCAGGACCCTCCTGTCCTGAGCTAACATGGTGGCCCTGTGCCTGGCGGGGTTTGCCGCCAGAGATGCACAAGCACGAGGCTGGGCCTGAGGCCCCACACAGGGCCAGAGAGCCAAGCGAGGCCTTGGGAGTTTCATGGGGTTAATTTTGACCCACACAGTTCTGCTCTTGCTGTTTAAAGCGATTCCATAGCAGAGAGCTTCCGAAGGGCACCTGCTGCCACGGTCACCTGCTGGAGCCCAGCAAGAGGCCGCCACCAGAGCCCTTCTGTGTGGGGCCGTGTCACCACAGCTCCCCTGGTGAGGCATGGAGGAGGTCTCCAGGCCTGTGCGAGGTGCCAGGAGGGCTTCCCCAGAGCTAGCTGGAGGAACTGGGTGGAAGCACATGCTGTCGGAGCCCAAACACCTCGTCAGCTGTATCTGAACATCGCAGTCTGGTGGAGAGGTGGAGAGAAAGGAAGTCCCAGCAATACCGAAACGTCCTTTTTAGACAATGACTGAAAAAGTGTTGCTGTTATTCGTTTTGAAATGAGTTTCTATAGGGGGGGGGGGTAGGTTTATTTATTTATTTATTTTTAATTGCGTAACACTATGGGTACACAATTAAAAAAAATGAATCCATAATCAGCCAGAACCCATCATCCCTCCAGAAACCTTTGCAACAACAGCCATCCAGCCATCCTCTGCACTGGGTCCTTTCCCTTTCCAGCTCTGAAGCATTGCCCAGCACAGCCCAGCACAGCCCAGCACAGCCCAGTACAGCCCAGCCCACCAGGGCTCCCCCTGCATTCAGAGAGGGCCTGACTGTCACCCTAGAGCCTATAAGGAGGTTTCTCTGTGGCGTGGTGTGTCCCAAGGCAAAGTGGTGCCGTGCCACTTGGAGAGCTCGCTGGGCTTCAGCCTGGCCACGGGGGAGTCACGCATCGCTGCCCCTCATCACTTCTTCATTCTTGTGGGCTGCTGAAATAATGGCTGTTAAACAATGCCAGCGCAGAGTGATTTATTTTTCCTGCCAGCCAGCCAGGCCCTCTGTAGTGGACGCCCATTGCAGACATACCCGAGATACCAAGCCGAGGTTATGGCAGAGGTGTGCCATGGGGAAAACACAAAGGTGGGAACAGCACACACAGCTACCTGGTGGGGCTTGCTGCTGTTTCAAGACATGAAACTGAGAAGGCAAAGCACAGTAAAAAAAAATACACCATTATATATGGGGCATTCCTGGCAAAGCAGGTCACAAGTAGCATTTGCTAGAGTGCATAATTAGGACCCTCTGGGCCATTTTCAAAAATAATTTAAGAGGCTAAATGTCACTGCTGCTGGCAAATGCTGCAGTGGAGGCATTCCCGTTGCTCACAGACTGTCACTGGTGCTGCTGTGTCCTGGTGAAGGTTTCGTGCAGCCCTGCCCCACGGGCTTCCAGCATCACGGGCAGTGTTGGGACATCGGTGCCCACCTGCAGCCTCACACAGAGCAGCTGAGTCATGCTCAGAGACTAAACATTGGAAAAAAAAAAAAAAAAACACAACAGGAATTCATCCAGCAAATGCAGGAGAGATGGGCATGGCATCCCCAGGGAGCTTCCTTCCCGCAGGACCTGGCACAGGCTGGCCATGAGCCCACATCACCCCCAGCTTCCCTTCGCTTCCCTCCAGCCATGCAGCCCCAGCAGGAATTGGGGCTGATTCTGGTGTTTGCTTTTGCAAATCAGCCCTGAAGCTGTGCAGCTGTAACAGAGAGGCTCTGCCCTGGCTTTTGGAGCACCTGCCCGTGGGCTGCAGCCAGAGGGACAGGAGGGGATGGGAAGGAGCTGGACACAGCTATGGTCTGCAGGAGGAGAGCTCTGGGAGCTGCTGCCTTGCTGCTCTGCTGTGGTACAGGCCCCTGGCTGCAGGGGCCGAGAAAAGTTTGTCCTGGAGCTAGAGAGCCTGGAGCACTCCCCAGGTGCTTCTGCCTCTCCCTGCCTTTCTTCTCCCAGGTATTTTGCCCAGCTCATCTGCAAGAATCTACCTCATCCTGCCTCATCAGAGCGCAAATATCGCCAGGCTTCTTGTCTCAGGGCAGCATCTGCAAAGAGTGCGCTGAGATCTGGGGAAGCTGTGGGGAGGGAGATGACCAGAAACGCCTGCAGAATATCCCCACAGTCTGAGAGGAACAATTGGGACTGTGCTGTCCTGGACCTTCGGTTGGAGCCGATATCTCCCCCATGCAGCTCACTGCCTTCTCCACGGCCTCCTCCGTGATTGCCCGGAGCCAGTGGGTACCAAATCCTGCAGTATCAGTGTGGCTGCCGCAAAGCCACAGGTACCAGCCAACATTTCAACGGTCACCAGCTTAAAAGGAAAAAAAATAATTGCAACAAAAGACCAACAAATAGTTGATTCTGTTCCCAAGCAAATAAAAAAGAGCAGTTTGGGATCGTCGCTGGTGTCCCTTTGTTTACTGAATGCAGCAGCAGAATAGGCAAGGAACGAAAAAAAACCCCTCCTGATAGGGACAGCTTGGTGTGGGTGAAGCAGGCTGGGACATGCCCGAGAAAAGGAGGGTCAGGCTCCGTGTGTATCTGCTGGTGACGGGAAATAAATGTGCCCAAAAGCACTTAAAAAAATAAAAAGGACCAGACCTGATTGCAGCAGTTAGAAGTGATATATTCTTGGCATGGAAACAAAAAGCAAATTCATAGCAGGTTTGGAGCTGATCTTACTGGCTTACATGGGATTTTATACTTAGGTAATTCTATTGTTGGCTGGCGCTACCTGATTTATGCCTGAATAAGGTCCTGATCCTGCAAACATTTACTTATGTATTTTAGCTTTACCTTTGCCCCAGACGCCCTATTAATTTCACTGCAGCAAGGATAGTGCCTGTTTGCAAAGCTGGCGCCTTCGCAAGAAGAAAATCTATGCCATAACGCCTGAAACGAGGAGGAAATTCTGCAGTGAGAAGTGAACTCCCCCAGACTGCGGTCTGCCTTCCCCAGACACCCACAAGCTGTGGGTGTGAGTGCAGCTCCCTCTAACCCGTAAGTGTGGGGAAGCAGCAGGGGAGCATCCTTAGCAGAAGCCTGCAGCTCCTCTCAGCTCTGTCTGTCTCTACAAGACGAAAATCAGACAGCAGCGTAGCAGTAAGTTCACTCTGACACCACCATCTCCCCTGGGCAAACCATCAGAATGAGCTTCTAACCAGGGCAGAAAACACATTTGTTTGTTCAGTTCAAGAATTGTCGTTTATCATGGAAACCACTGCCTTTACTGCATGCCCCCCCCCCATCAGCAAGGAGGCATGGTAAAAGGGGCTGGCCCAGAGAGGGATTCATCCATCTAACACATCCTTTAACAACGCAATGACTAAGTTTGCTTCAAAGAGAACATGAGAATAAGAACCTGGGAGGGAAGAGGAAGAGGAGGGAGAAAAGTGGAGAGGATACACGTGGACAGGAGAGGACAGCAGCTTCAGCCACCACCCCTGTGAGACGCCACCAGCAGAGCCGTTGCTCACATGCCCATCACATGGGAATGCTCTGCTGCTAAAACCAGTCAAATGAAAAAAAAATATATAAAAAATAAAGGGGCGAGGGGCTGTGAATCTTGGAGCAGCTGCTTTCCTCACTGCTGCTGCCAAACCTTCCCGAGAGCAGGGTTACTCCTCGGTGCAGGGGGGAATTAATTTGCTTTACAATGGAGCCGCCCGGTGTGGGGCCAGCGGCACCGCCTGGAGCCAGCTCTGAGGGCACTCAAGGAGGCTGCAGGTGGGCCCAGAGCAAAACCCCTTGGGTACAAGTCCCTGCTGCCTCCTGCTCAAGATGCTCAGCCAAGACGCATCAATTCCCAGCCCAAACCCAGTGCGAGCTGCCCAGCAGAGCAGGCAGCGCCTTGCACCACGGGGCATGTGGGTTCCCGCGCACAAGCCATGCGAATTCTTCCTCCCCAGTGTGCCTGGCACAGAGCACAAGCAGCGAGGCACGAGCTGCGTATACTTTTATTTCAGCATCTCTACAAGCTAACGGCAGACTTTGGCCCAGCTGCACCCTGCTTGAAAAGAGCCACCATGCCTGGCACCACTGCACCCCATGAGCCTGGGGCTGGTCTAATTCCAGCCTGGGCCTGAATCAGCAGAATCAGCAGCTCCTTTTGGCTGCTCTGATCCAGGCGTGCCGGCTGCAGGCTGGAAGTGCTGGGAGCCAGGGTGCAAAGCTAGACCCCAGCATGTATGGGTCCTGTACCCCAGCTCAGATGGGGTTCAGATCCAGGCAGACACAGCATCAGCAGCCCTGGGGGAGGGGCAGCTGGGGACATGGGCATATCGCCTGCTCTGAGCCCCCCCGGGCCTTTTGGACCCCATACTGTGAGACTGTAGCGTGGGGCTGGAGGCTGCTCCCCAGCCCCGGTACACTTCCAGAGCAACTCCTCTGAATTTGGCTCTGCTTCTAAAGCAGCAGCCTGCAGAAGTGACTATTGCCTCCCTAGGAAGATTTAATTATACATAAAATTAGAAGTCTTAGTTAAAATTTCATACTTCTGGAAGACAGCCGGTTCGTTAGCATCACTTTAATGAGGCACTAACCTCACTGTAATGCTCTTATTAATGCTCGTCACTTATTGAGTGCCAACTGCTTGGCTCCTCTCCGACAGGCCGGCTGGTCTGCAAAGTGAATGGTTCAGGGGTCCTTTGATGCAAAATGTGAGCGCGTTTACGCCACGGCCAGGACAAACGACAGTTGGTGAGATGAGGCAGCCCAAACCTCACCAGATGGTGCCCAGAGCAGGCGATGCAGTGAGGGAGCAGGACCAGGGCAGACAGGGTAGGCGCAGGAGGGAGCAAACGAAGGGAGGAGATGCTGGTTGGGGCAGACACAGGAGGGAGAAAATGAAGGGAGAAGAGGAGCAGCACCATTCCTGTGCGCTGCAGCAGGGTGAGGATGGGGGCCAGGCCAGTGAGCGATGACAGCGCCTCCAGAACAATGTGCTGGAGGAGTGATGAGAGGGGAAGATGCTGAGTTTCAGCATCCTTGGAGGCAGGTAGCCAGCAGCTGTGAGCTGCAGCCTGTCCCCCACCTAGTCCAGCTCCTGGCATGCTTTGAGTTCAGCCCCACAGAGCCGGAACGGTGCGGCACGTTGACCACAGCTGCATCCAGCCTGCATCTCACCGGAGACCTCCTTTCATCCAACCAGCTTCCAAACCCCTAAGGCACCCGTGCCCTGACGTCTCTGCCCCGGTATGACTGCTGTGGGATAAATGGTGCCTTTTGGGTGCCCCTGAAGCTGCTGCAGAGCTGGTTTGTCTGGAGGAGACCCAGGGGAGGCCAGCAGAGGAGGGAGTCTCTCCTCTGGTCCCTCCGTGCTGCACTGTCATTGCCCATGACCCTGCTGGGCCTCAGAAGGGTCCTTGGCCTCCCAGCACCTGCTTGCAGGTAGTGCCCAGGTGCTCTGAGCACCCCTTTCGGCCGTGGCCATGGACAGAAGGCCAAGGATTACCCCGGCAGCTGCTAGGACACGCTGCCCCACACCTCCTGGGAGCTGAGGTGAGCATATGCCATATGTTTCTCCTCCTGTTCCATGAAATGCTCTGAATAGAGGGATTAAAAATTATCCATTATGGCCTGAAACAACAGAGCCAAGGCACCAGTGTGGGCTGATGTTCCAGCACGGGGCTTACGGTGGCGGCAGCAAGCAGGTGGCTGCTGCGCCCACACCTAAAGGTGCCCCATGGGTTGGCTCGGGATTCCCACCACGAATGGCAGCAGCAGTAACAGCAGAGACCTTGGCAAAGAAGGATTCAGCTCCACTGATATCATAGTCTGGATTTCTGCAACTGAAATAGAGCGTTTCATGTCAGCGCAGTGAACAAAAAGAGGGAAAAGATTATCCAGAGCAAGGGGGGGAGGCCAGTTGGCTGCCTGGGCACGGAGCGATGGGATGGGGCCAGCTGGATGAAACGCAGGGCAGAGGAAGGAAAAACAGGGAGAAAACCCCTTGTCCCGCAGTGCTGTCTACCAGCACTGCAGAGCAAGAACACCAAACTACAAAGTCACTGAACTGGAAAATTTGCAACATTTTTTTCTCCACATAATCTGACAGATTCAAAGCCAAACATGGAAATTTCACAGGGTGCTGATGTGCTTTTTCCCTGTTAAAGTTTCTCCGAGTTTCTGTGGAAACCATCCTGGTTCTTGTGAGGAAAAAAATAATAAAAGAAAAGTAGAAAAAAGAGAGCATATTTTCAAGCAAAAGTAGTTAAATGCAACTCATAAAGTGACTGATATAGGTAACTGGGAAACTGGTAAATTAAAAACGTTTTGCCAAGGATATTTTTGCTGAAACATGATTTTTTTATTTTTTTTATTTTTTTAGTAAAAATAAGACTTGTCCAATCACCCACATTTATCAAAATAAGGAATAAAATGGAGGCTAGAGTGAGAGGGAAAGACACAAAATAAAACAAGGCAAAAAGAATGGCAACTGCCTTGAAACTTTTGTATGGAATTTACAGCAGTGCCTGGAGCCTGCTCACACCAGACAGCTTATTCATGTCATCAGCACCAGAAAAGCCAACCTTCTTGGCCCCTGGTCCACCCATCTCGTTGCAGGTCTGTGTGGGCCTGGGTGCAGCTCGACTCACCAGCAGTGCAGGCCCATGTAGGCCGCACTGCCAGCCTCAAGCACGGCTTTCTCATTTCAGTGTCTCTAGCAGCAAAAAACCTGGAAACTTGATATTTTAAATGGGATTTTATTCAGGGCATAGAGCGGAAGCGTGTTGTCTTTGTTGGGAACAGGAAAAGGTATTAAAAGCTCTGTGCAGCTGTAAACAAGATGCACATTGGGAGGGTTCATCACCCCGGCGAGGGTAATCGCTTTCAAGTTTAATCAAGGTAGAAGGGGGAGATTTGGAAGCATCACATCCGTGGCACACTTCCCCGCTTTGTCACATCACACCAAACACTTGATAAAAGCTCCCTTTGAAGAGGAGCCAAGTTGTTCCTTGCTCTACTATAGTGGTATTGTATTGGATTTGCTGAGCTGGGTTTCCAGTTGTGCAAAGAATTTGTAAGAGGCAGAAAAAGAGTAAGCATGTACAGAAAGCGTTACGGCTCAAAGAAAACAACAAGAGATAGAGCAGTAATTAATTATTGGGCCTTACGTCTTTATTTTTTATTTTGGCAGTGGGACAAACAGACTACTGTGTTGGTAAAATGTCAGCTCTGCATTATGAGAGGGCCTACCTTCTGTATATATTTGGTTCTATATCATTAGATATTCAAAAATCACATTCCATGTCCCCAAAATCACAAGATTGGTAAGCAAATCATGAGGTTAAAAAACCTAATAGTAACAAAGGGTTGTCTTTTGTCTCTTAGCTTCTGAGCTGCTAGCCTGCCAAGCTAATTTCAATAGAGACTTGGTTAAGGGAAAATAAAAAAGGGAAGGTGAGACTTTCCCATGATTATACCAGAAGTTTAGTTTCCCAGGAAAGCAAATCTGTAATTCATCTGTAATGCGATGAGATCATTTCCATTTGATGAATCCTAAGTTTGAGAAGGCTCAAAGAAAAAAATAAAATCCAGCATCCAAAAGCAGATCACTTAGCCAATGGGTATTTGGGACGTGTGTATGCCCAACCAGAGCATGTGAAGAACATACTATTTCCCTTCACAGCTTGGAAAATGCGGTGCTGGTTTCCTTAGCAGCATTCACACTGCGGTGGGTAGAGGTGTGAAACAAAGATGCTCACATTATGGACTGCCAACAGCCTCCTGGGGCCATTCACGGGACCTGTGGCCTAACCCATCAGTACTTTTTCCTGGGCTGGGTGAAATGCTGTGGTATGGATAGCCCAGAAGCTGCCCTTAAAGCCCTGCAGCTTTTCCTCTGTCTTGGGTTTATTGAGTATAACCTCAATCCACATACCTCAGCCTGCTCTTGGCAAGGAGCATCTCACCTGGCTGCTTGTTCTACGGGGAACTGGGGTGAATGTAGGGTGCTGGGAGTGAGGCAGACCTGCTGGTGGCCACCTGTACAAGGAACAGACCCTCTCAGGAGGCTGCCCTGGTGCTTCAAGGCACAGCTCCTGCTGCGTGACACCAGGCGGCTGCGCCCCTGACTCCTGGGGAAGCAGGGCACTGGCTGTTTTGCTCCTCGTGTTAGCATGGCATTAGCATGGGCTAATGGAGATAACATCTTCCTCTCGCTTCTGCCAGCAGCCCCTCCCTGGAGACCAACGGCTGCACAAACATTCGCTGCCCACCAGCCCCTGCTGCCTTTGTTCGGCCTGCGTGCGGCTCCTCCTGCGCAGGTGGTGTTTGCTCTCCGCACAGCTCTTGTTTCAGACAAGCTGTCTACAAAAGCTCAGGAGTCGTTGCTATTTATTCTCAGCCCTGGCTTGGCTTTGTCGAGATGACCAGGTGAGCAGGCAGGCAGTTGGTTCTCCCACTCATTTTCTACTGGATGGGGACATCAAATATTTGCTTTCAGAAGTATTTGCAGCAGCTCCTCTGCAATTAACGGCATCAACCAAAATGCTCAGAAAGGGTGTGGGAGAGCTCCTGTGCCCTTACTCCCTCCTGAGTTTTGCTATGGTGACCCAGAAATTCTTGGGCTTTGTTGCTTTGCTTCTGAGTGTATCTGATGGGCAACACAATAAAATATATGATGGGTTTCCCTTTGGCAGCACCATTTTAGACCTGCCGACCTGCCAGTTCCAGCTCCATACCAGACAGCTGTTCAGCTCTCAGGGAACAGTGTTCAGTTACACTACTATAAATTCAGAGAAGCTAAAGGACTCACCTTAGACATTACCCGTGCAGCAGAACAGAATTTAGCCCTTGCATTTCAGGAACTACAAAGCTGCCTGAGGTTATGCGCTAATTATGATGTACTTGTGTCCTCTGCTCTCCTAGCTTACACTGCAAGACACCATCCAGCCATCCAACCCAGGCAAGTGTGTTTTGTCTCTGACAGGAGGTAACCCCAGCTGTGATCGAGTGTAGAAGCTGTGTTTGCGATGGGTTCAGAGAAGGGCTTCACTTTGTACAGCGAAGGCTGAGCCAAGATTTTCTCCATACGAGCCACACGAGCTGATGGGTAGCTGGCACCAGCCACCAGATGAGATGTGGGCTCCGGAGGCCTCCAGAAGTGGTCTGAATCCCAGAGAAATTTTCCTTCCCTCAAAACACATGGACATAATGGCCATGCTTCAAGAGCAGACTGGAGATTTTAGAGACAAAATTCTCCATTGCTGAGATGTGTACAGGCCTTTGTGCTCTGAAGGACTCCCAGTGTCTACAGACGTGTCTGAAGCAGTGGGAGACGGGCTTTCTTCCAGGCACGAATCATTGCTCACTGCTGTGAGAGGTATTCACAGTCACAGCAACTCAGTGTGAGCTTTGCAAAAAGGAAAAAAACTACCAAGCCCAAGGGACTGCATGATAGTGAGCACTGCACCCAGAGCTCTGGCGGTGACGTGCCACTACCTGCATGGTGAAACACTCACAGCGACAGCAGGACAGCAGAGGACAGGCCAATCCAGGCAGGAAAGCCTGGGGTAGGCCCTGGTCAGGGGATTCAAGCAATAGCACCATCTTCCCCAGCTCTCACTTCATTATCACCATCATTTCTCTAATAATGACTGACCACAGGCAACGTTTTAAACTCGGTGATATCGGTCACTAATGCAATCAGACCCATGTACCATGCAGGACAGGAGTCGGTGCTAAGTTCCTTTTATTCTACCTTCTGCCTGGGCAGAGAGCATGCTTTTGGCTTTATGTACTCTGTAGTTTCTTTTCATTCTTTTATTTTTTTTTTCCACCTCTTGTAAAGACTTTGCTATGTCAAAATCTGTCAAACAACTCCTTGTGCCATGTTTTTACAAGAATCCTACTTGCTGAATGGTGCCAAACACCCTTTTAAACAATACTCCGTGAAGTATTGCGTTGCCTGTGCTCTGCTCTTGCATGCCATATTTAGACAAAAGCTAGGGAATTCCCTGGCCTAAACGAGGGCTTGAATGAGTCCATTCTTTTCCCACCTCAACTAAAAATGCATGTGCTCACATCAGGCACAGCTCCTTCCCAGCTTCATTTTTAATTGATTCCACATTTTATCTACCTAGAAATCAGAAGGGAAAAAAAAATAATAGAAAAGGAAACGAATCAAGTGAATTCTGACCACAGAGACGTGCTCAGTCCTGCTGGGTGCATTCCCAATGAGACCAAAACCTAGGCAGCAGTAACACAAACACCCAGCCCCACGCTGCCACCAGCTAACAATAGTCAGCTCACAGCCAAATAACGCTCCTGTTGCTTTGGCCCGGTGCAAACAAACAACAAGGTTATGGCCTAACACTGATAACGACTTTCAGGGGGGTTCTTGGCAATGCACGAGTGCCCTGTTAGCCACCTGAGTCATTGGGGTGTCAGATGTTTCTGGAGCAAAGGAAAACCCCCAAGCACGTGGGGCATGGTGCGTAATGCCCTGTGAGCAGCCAGAGCAGCGAGCTCTGTGATCCCTGCACACACTGCCCCGCACGTTCATCCATTCAGACTGGCAAAAGCCAGCATGCAGGGGCTCTTTACTGACGCTGCAAAAGTCAATGGGGCTGCAGATCTTTCTGGAGCGGCTATTGAAGCTCCACATTCCAGAGCGCTAGGCTAATCGCTTTTAGCCAGCCCTCCAACAGCACTCCAGTTGCTGATGTTTAAACTCTTTGCCATACTTTTGTCCACAGTGCGTGGGCCCCCAGATTTTCTGACATGTGGCTCTTCCTCTTGCTGCCAAGTCTGCTGGGAGAAGATGTCAGCCTCACAGGACCAAAACAGATGCCTTCCACACACTAACTCTGCTGGAAAAGCTTCACATAAAGGCCTATCTTCCCCTCTCCTCTTCCCCATAAGCTCTAAAAAATATCCATCATTTTTGCTCCAATAAAGGAAGTCTGAATCCTGAAATTGAGACATTGAGCATCATCAAATACAGTGTATATAGCCTGAAACTCAAGAAGAAATACTCCAAAAAAGAAGGCAGAGTTTGCATTAGAGCTCTGTTTTTATATATACATACATACATAAAGTCCATTACAACCATTTAAGTTGTATCCGTACTGCTGATAGCAGTGATGGGGAGGGACCCTGCTGCAGACAGGATGCTGGCAGGCACCCGCCTTTTAACTGCTGCCATTTAATTCCATTCAGTGTTGCCTGGGACGACATAATAACTGAGACATCACTCAAGCCTAGACTAGCCTGGTGCTGCTAGTGTTATTGCCACTGCTGGGAGCACTCTGGGGACAGCAGTAGAGGAAAGAAATGATACGGACAGAGCTGCAGTGTTATAAAATGCACCCTTAGGATCATATGCTCAAAAGCACTCAGTTCCCATTTAGGAACCAAAATGAAATTGGCAGGATTTCAGAAGTGCTCAGCATCTATCAGCTCCTACTGAGAACATGCCGAGCTCTTCTCAAAACTGTTAGAGAAAAACAATTCGAAGATAAGAGCCTGCTTGTGGTTTACAATTAACATCATTGTGTGGGTCTTCACAGCAGTTTGGCAGGAGCAAGAATAGCTGCTCTCACAGAAGATGTTCTATATGAATTCACATCTGAAAGTGTGGGGCCAGGTCTATAAGCAGTCACACCCAGGTCTATAAGCAGTCACCCCCACTGCCTGCCTCCTGTAAGAGCTGCACACCCTAAGGAGAAATTTCCACTTTGTGTTAGAATGATGTATTTTATAGCACTTGGTAAGAGGGAGTCAGCACGTGATCATGCTAAGAGCAACCACATCAGCCAAGACAAGACCAGTATGAGTAGGTTACAGCTCAGAACATAACCCTCTCAGCTACAGTCAGGGCAACTGTGAAAACATGGGGGCAAAATGGACTAATTTAGTCCCAACCTGTATTAGTTTCTTACTTATAATTAGCAGCAACATTATATGTCTGTCTGACATATATATGTTTGTCTCTGATAACTCTAAGTTCTCTTTGTTCCATGAATGAGACAAATGTCTTCTGGCAGTGGGGACAGAAGCAATATTCACAGTCTGGGCTGACACCAATGTGTGCCTTCAAGAGACATAAAGGTTTGTCAGATCTCTTCAGTCAAGCAACTCCAGAGGCCACAAGTTGGCAAAGACCAGCAGTCTGCCAGCTTGCAGCAGTCCCAGTCACTCCCTATAACCACTGATCTATTTAAAAGAAATGCTGTGAATTCAAATCATCCTACTGGCACCTCCCCAAATCTTGAACCAGCTGAACCTTGGTGCCACACCAAAATAAATAAATAAATAAATAAATAATAAAATAATAATCATATACAAGAAACAGCTGGTGTCAGGCTTCAGCTCCCCCTCCCAGATGCACAATGACTCTTGAAACAGACTAAGAACAAGTTCTTTTCATCAAGATCCTCCTTTACACAGTGTCCTTCATCTCATCTTGAGCCCTGTTCCAGAACCCATCTTCCAGGTAAGAGCAGCTGGCCTGTGCTTACTTTACAAGGGTTATGAAGCCTATCTATGCCTTAAGCTTAATAGTTTGATAGGTCTAAAACCTCCAGAGATGCTTCTGGGGACAGTAGAAACTTGAAGGATCTGATGAGTCTTGCTACCAGTAGGCTCCTTTGGTATGGGAGGTGGATCTCTCATTTATTCTACTTCAGTACTTTCCTAGATGAGAGTGCTACAGCTCAGTCAGAACTGCCAGGTAACAACACTCATAGCACTAGGACAACACAATAATTTCTTTTTTTTTTTTTTTTTTTTTGTAGCTCAGGAGAATTTTTCTGTTTTCATAATAATGTTTTATTATTACATCTGGTGAAGGTGGGGACAAGTGTACTGATTCCAGAGGACCTGCTGTTCCTTCTGAGGAACAGTAAGCTCAGGAACTTGGGGGAGAGATTAAACTTTGCATAATCTTTGCATAATCAAACATTGCAAGAGCTTACAGGCTCGGGACATGTTGATTTACTTCCCAAAATCTAGAAATGAAAGCAGAAAAATAGCAAAATGCATCGCACTAAAACAAGCTCAAAACATGCAAAAATTTAGCTTGTCACTCCTCAAAAGTAATGATTGAGTATGATTCGTTACACCCAAATATTCTAGCTCATTTTCTACAGATAATTAACCTTGTAGGCAATAATTTGCCCAACAGGCACCAATGCTAGAGGGGAACACTCTATTCCCAGGAGGAAGGCTCTGCCTCCTCAGAACAGATTGGAATAATAGACCGCAGGAATGAGGACACAACAGCTTACCATGGTTCGGCCAAGGAGCACTGCTGTCCTTTCTCTCCTGAATTTGCTGTTTATAGGACAGGGACAGTCTGAGAAGACTTATTTAGGCAAGAAATGGAGAATTCTCTGTGCCAGTGAGCAACATGTGCTCAATTCAGATGCAGTCTCCTAGGGAGCAGAGAAGATCCAGAGCTGGGTGATCACTGCCACAGCCATCGAAGGGCAGCAAGCACTCCTCATCACAGCTGAGCTGAGCTAAACTAGGCAGGAGAGCAGAGGGTAAGCAGAGAGATAACAAGACAGACATCCTGGAGCAGCAAAGAGGCACGCTGAGTGGTGCTCCCTGGGCTGTGGCTCGTCTGCCCTATCCATAGGGAGTCAGGGGCTCACAGGTTTGCATAGCAGCTTGGAGTTTGGGCAAGGTTTTGAGTCTTTCTCTTGGTCCCTTGTATTTCCTGCTCAGTTTACACATCCTCTCAGCTCCTCATGTATATTTAATCTGAAGAACACCATTAAAATGCCAAGGAGGCTTTCAAGACAATTGTTTTGTTATATTAAACCAACTTCAATCCCAAACTCTGCTTCTGTGAAATTACTCACTGGACAGGACAATTAAAACCTAAATTACTAACCAAATGCCATTGTCACTGTCAGAAGATTGCTGTTCTCATAGGTCAACCACAGCAGGAAAGAATTTTAACAAGATGATGCCTGACCCCAGGGATCTCCATGCAGCCCCTTTTGCATCAGGCGCCTCGGTGTAATACAAAGACATCCATCCTTCACTGCAAAAGTCTTCACAAAGTAGCACTGCTGAGCCCTGAGTGCTGCTGCAGGTCTGAAACACCAAATGCCTCCGTGTGCATTTATTTCACTGGCATGCACTCACCCCGCAGATGCTTCAGAGGATCTGTACGAGAGCCTCAGCCTGAGTGTCACCCGGTGAAACCCAAGAGCTGCATCCATTTTTAGAACAGGCCTGCCTGAAGATATGTTGCATTATCTCAGCAACACGTAAGGGAACAAAATGAACTGCAGCTCCCCCTGCCACTTATTTACCTTCTGTTTAAACAGAGTCTCTTCAGCCCGCTCCATTCCCCGTTCCATGGGCACCCATTTACTCGGCACCTCTCACAGGGCTGGCCAGTCTATTTTTAAAAGCATGCTGCTGGCTTTTATCTTAAGCTGCTTTTTTTTTTTTTTTTTTTTTTAGCTCTTGTACTCTTTAAACTTATTTAAAACACGTTGGCAGACAAAAGCAGTGAAGGGGGATGTAGCAAATGCTTCACAGTTGGCATTGCAAGTTGAGAATTAAGGCAAGAGAAAAAAAAAAACAAAAAACAAAAAACAAAACAGATTAAAAATAAATACCTGAACTCAAACAGCTGTGATCCTCACTTGGGGGAATATCTCTCATGTACTCAAAGGGAGTTTATCTGAAGCTAGACTTTAGGTCTTGCTCTGACCCAGCTCATGGCAGCAAATACACTTGGGTGCTTGCAGCTGGGAGAGCAGCAGGCTGGCAGCTGCGAGGAGAGGCTTTCTGCTGAGGCCAGTAAAAGGATGTGATCCCCCACCTGTAAGCAATTTTGCAATTGTCTCAGTTTTGCTGTTTCCAGATCTGATATGTGATCACTGAAATCAGTGGACTTGTAAAGTCACACAGGTGGAGGGACACAACCAACAAGAGGTTTGGGCAGGATGTTCCTGCAGGGATGACTCCAAACCTGGATGCATTTCACGCTCTTGACCAGAGAGTGGTCAAGCCAAAACCCCCAGCAACTCTCAAAAGATGAACTACAATGAGGGAGTTTTGAGGCCATGAGTACTGGCATAGCACTAGATGCTGTATACAAGGATGATGGGCTGACTACACTCACACATCATTAGCATCATTAGCAATAGGAGAAAGCACTCCAAAACTACCTCAGCCTCATTAGAGCTTTAATCCATTTTTCCTGGAAGAACAGGGAGTTTTTCTTTCAAATTTTTGTGACTCCCTTTGCCAAGTTCATTTCTGTCCTACTTCTATCAAATTTTGAGTAATGATATTTTGGTTGCATGTTGGTTTCTATCAGTTTGATGCCATCCATAATCTTGGTTTTCTCTACATCTGAAAATTCTGGGGAAAACGTATGCTCATGTATCATATACATATTTGGCTTCCTACAGTGCATATTCTGGGGGAATGCTACTTTAGGCTGACCATGAGTTGGGATTTTTTTTTTATATTTTTAATTTTTTTTTCCAGATGGACAACAAGGGAATGGGCTGGTTGCAGACACTGCTGCTGCTACAGAGAGGATGATAACACATTGGGGTGGCCAGGCTGAAAATTGGGAATTTCCTGGCAATTTCCCAGGATGGGGAGACAGGGAATTACTGACACCCAGTTGCAAGCTTTGCATTTTGGCAGTTTAGAGATTTTTCTAGCCCTTGCCTTGGACCTCGATTTTTTTTTTCTCAGTAGCCAGGCTCTCCCTACAGAGCTGCCCTGAGCATCCTGCTGATGTTCCTGCAGTGACCAGACGCCTAGAGCTGCCTCTGTAATACTGTGTACGTCCCAGGCTGAGCTCAGCTCCATTTCAGATTCAGGACATCTCTGAGAACTGGTTGAAACGAGGACTCACTAAAGCTTCCATCAGATGCTGACGGGCCTCTTTGTGCCAGGAAAACGGATGTGTGCAACAGCAGCAAAAGTGCCTGGAAGCATCCCAAAGCCTGAGTGAAATGAGGGAATTTTGAGCGGCACCAAACAAAAGGAGCAGTGATTTAATCTCCACAGATGGGGAGGGGGGAGCAGCGTCAGGAAAAGCAGGAGGATGAGATTAGCTAGGCAATAAAATGAAAATGAGCAAGAGGTGGAGCAAACTGTGCTGAGATAAGAGGAGGTGGATTACAGAGCTGGCAGATGGAAGGGGAGCAGGCAGCCAAACAGGGAACAAAAAAACAGGTAATAAATCCGTAAAAATCTCAATCAACAACTTTAAATACCATTTCCAACCCATTTTCTCCAGGGAGCCAAGTGACTGTGGCAGATGTACAGCTTCCCCTGTGTGCCCCGGGCCTGCCCCGTGCTGCTGCGGGCCAGGCGACTGCGAGTGGCCAGCAAGGTGTATGTGCTGGGGCCCAAAACCCTGGCACGGCAGCCAGGATCCTTCCTGGCACAAGGATAAAGAAGTCATTTAACACCAAGAGGTGAAAGAAATCGCTTCTTTCTTGACTGACCATTTGACTTAGCCTAATTCAGCAGCATGAAAGCGACACATCGTCTCTTTTGTTGGCTGAAAGGGGCATTTCCTCAAGCCTCGCAGGGGCACATTAGGCTGGGTATCTCAGTTCCGGACGATAAGGCAGCTTTTATCAAGAAGCTTTCATTACTGCAGTTAAACTGGCAATAGGTGATTGATAATAAGCAGACATTTGACCTCTGCTCGAGAGTCATTAAACCCTTGACCACTGAGATTTTGGAGGATAATCTCTAGAATATCTTCGGCTGTGTCATTTTGGAAAGGCCATGGTGCAGCTTTCCAGATCTCTGCATGCCCCACATGAATTCCCCAATCTTCCATTGCCTCAGGCATGTCAGTGCCCAGTGGCACTATCTCTGTCACAGTCCTCCCTATCTCAGGAGGTTATATGAAATCATTAAATCATTTATTTGGCATTATATTTTGGAAGTCTGGGAGAGAATGGAAATTATGTGGGTACTGCAAAAACAAAAAGGGAAATTAATGGCCGAAGATAAGTAATTACTTTATGAGTCTGAAACCTCTTTGTGGTAGGGACAGCTTTTTTCTCTGTAGTTTTGGGATGCCCAGCCCCACTGGGTTTGTGCTGAAGAGAAGCAGCAGTGATGGCTCATACTTCATTGCAGACATCTGTATGGAATAATAAATACATGTTTTGAGCTGGCAGTTTCCCATCCAAATGTAGGGCATGGGCAGATTAATCTTGTTGCTGTTGAGCTGGGTCAAATGATCTCCACTTCCAGAGGTACCCCAAATGGGTACCTCTTCCTCCCTCTGCCCCCTTAGCTTGTTTAATGTCCCTCAAACCATGGCTGTAAAAACAAAATTGTACTATAAAGGGGCATAGGTCCAACCTTGTAAACATTGTTTTCATTTATCTCTTCAAGGCTCCCATTAGCTTTCCCTCATAGTCTGCCACAGATACGGCAAAAAGGTGCCTGGGACAATAATCTTCATTTTTGGCCTTTAAAGATCATAGACTGGAGAATAAATTTCATTTCAGGCAAACAAAGAGGTCCAATTTGAATTTTTTGGGGGTGGGTGGGAATGCACGACCTTTCCCCAGCAGAGGACCAGGAGAGCAGAGTGGGTGCAGTGTGAGGAGGGCAATGGGATGGTGGGGAAGGCAGGGAGAACCTCAGATCAGGAGCTCTGTCCGGGAGCTTTCTTGAAAATCCCTCTGACTCCTAGCTATTGGCATGTTTTTAGGAATAAGAAGCATTTCTACAATGTTGAACAGACTGAAAAAAAAAAAAAAAAAAAGAAAAGAAAAAAAAAGCCTATTTTCTTTTTTTAAGAACATTTTTTTCCCTTTGGAAAGCACTGTGGTCAGTCTTGGACAAACTGTGGGAGTTAAGTGCATGAAATTCAATACTCATGTCATATACCAGAGGTCAGGCTCAGGGTCCCTTCAGATCTAAAGCATACGTGCAATAAACATTTCCCCAAAAAGCCCCTCCAAAACCCCCTAAGCCTTCCATTCAGCTTCTGGAAACCGTGGCGCAAAGACAGAACAAGACCTGGTGGCAGAAAGTCAGCAAAGAGGACAAAAACATTCGGAATTTACATTCGACTTCAGTTCCTACAGCATTCATGCTCCCTGCCTAGCCAGAGCCTGGTGGGGAGGCTCAGTAAACAGCATCGCCCTGACGAAGCCCAGCACCCGGAGCCGACGCGCCGAGGGCTCATGGAGCAGCCCGGGGCTCCCAGCTCTGCAGGCACTTGCTCCTCAGCTGACCCCAGAAGCTGCTGTATTTCACATGCTGTTCCTCCCTCATCCGAGCTGTGCTGCGAGATAGCTCATCCCGCTGGAAACTATAACTAAAAACACTGTCTAAAAACAGCTCCTCTTGCTGCGTGCCCAGAGGGGAGGAGCGGTCCCCAACGAGCACAGACAAACGGAGCTCGAATAAATAGCTGGGCTGAAAGGGACCCAGGAGGGCAGCCCAGGGCTGCGGGGCCGGGCAGTGATTTCACACCAAGAGGCAGGATCTCTCGGTGTGAAAGTGCCCGGCGATGACTTGCCCGCTTCCAGACCACGAGGCTGCTTTTGCTCTAACTGCAGCCGGCTGTGCTCGGGTTGGGCTCACGGCTGTGTCTTGGCACCAGGTGTTACGAGGAGCTGATTTCCACCGCAGGATTAACAGCAGGATACAGAGCACAAACTCATTGCAAATTTGTGATAAAATCAAAGCTCCATCTGTATTCAGGCTGGAACTTGGAGCTAGGAATGATTGCTGTGGGAGAGCTGACAGTTTTTTCTTATTACCAACGAAATAAGCTTTTCCTGCACCTTGAAAACAAGTAATTATTTTTTCTTTAAAGGTTATATATACATATATATAAAACAGACATATAGGGAGAGTTGCAGAGAATTGAAAACGTTTTAAAAATATTTAAAGTGCAGTGTTTACTCTTTTCTTTAGAGGAGCTCAACTGTTCTCTGCTTGGATGCAAATGAGGCACACACTACTTCCACTCTAGGTATTTTTGGTCAGAATGAAAAGATAAATAGACACTGTACGTCAAACGTCACACTTTTAGTCAGCTTTATCTAACTTTGGTCAAGAATTTAAAACTTTGCACAGGCTGCTAGCACATTTCAAGGCTGAACTGTAATTCTCCTCTGACAAAAATTTCTTGCTAACCGAGCCTGTCTGTGACATGGGAACCAATAAGCTAAAGCTTAAACCAAGGCTGTCAAACTCATTTCAATTATTAGTTATGAAATGGGAAAAAACAGCAAGCTTCGGTGTCACATGGAAACATGAGCATGGTGGTGACACAGCCTTTCATGCACAGTGTCAGCACTAAAAACAGTGTATGGATTATTTGGGAGGTTATAAACACCGATCTCATGATTCTATTCTGGGTTGGCCCTACGACAAAAAAAAAAAAAAAAAAAAAGGAAAAAAAAATAACCAAACCAAAACAATAACAACCACCAGCAAGAGCAAAAAGCCCCAAGCAATTAGCAGCTGTGCTCTGCAGCCCTTGTGCTGGTGACAAGCGGAGCTGGGAGAAGCGTGGCCCCGCTGATCCTGCAGAGCTCAGGACTGTGGCAGGGCCCCTCGGTCCCCGCTCTCTGCGGCTTGCTGTCGGGATGAGTGTGAGCCACGTGAGCCTGCAGCTTTGGGGACAGGATGATTTACACCAGGACAACTGCTGGAGTCACCCCCCCCAGCTGGCTGCCCTGCGCCTGCTGCACAGAGAGCACGGCTGCTCGCAGCTCCTGAAACACTGCACTTGGGAGCTGGCTTTTTTCTTCCCTTTTTATTTTTATAAGGCAAACGACCATTGCCGGGTTATCCATGCTGGTTTGCCCTCACAGGGCACAGTTCACAGACTGCTTTGCAAATAGGTGAGCCACCCGTGCAGCCCATGCCATCCCTGGAGAGGGCATCCTGGCCCCGGGACAGTGCGTGTCCCCGTTTAGCCTCTTACGACTGAGGCCAGGGCAGATGTTCAGAATGGCTCTTTCTAATCTTCAGCTTGTCAAACCTTATTACTTGACTTTATTAAGTCTATCTCTAAACATCTCTAAAGTAACGCGCGGTGTTGCTTTATCCCAAAATAGCCGCTCGGTATGAGATTTTGGCAGCTGGTGCTGAGGCTGGATGAGACCCTGGAGAGCAGAGTCAGGAAGGCAGCCACAGCCCAACCTACTCGTGCTTTCAACGTTCACAGCTCCCTCCCAGCCCCACAGGACCCCAAACCCTCCTGTACCACAGGAGATCTACAACCATCCCCCCTCCTCTGGCTACCCTGGGTTCAAAACTGGCCAAAATCCTGCTCATGAACAACTTCAGGCACAGGAGAAGATTTGAACGTGGACCCAGACTGTACAACTGCAGGTGCTTTTCACCAGGGTACCGCCCTAATTCCAGTTACAATAGGCCTTTTCTCTGCTGTCAGAGAGATGAGATGTCTGTCAGAAAGAGGTACAGAGCCACTGGTAATTATTAAAAGCATTTATCAGTAAATCCAGGACTGAAAGCATAGTGAAGGGTGGGTGGCAAATCTTTTGTGAGCCATAAAATTTCCATGAGAGAAGTTTTCATTGGAAAGAGCTGGAGGAAATCATACTGTATTTTAGGTGTGATATAAAGTCTTATCAGTGACTGTTTTGACATAGTTTTAACCTCTGACTAAAGTACAACAATTTAAAAGACATCTGGTAACTGATGATTTTGCAAAGCTGGAAGAGCATTGTATACATTCAAATGAGCTCAAAAAAAAAAAAAAAAAAAAAAAAAAGCAGAGGCACATCTGTTTTCATAAATCAGAAAAAAAAAATTCTCTGTGGCAGTGTTGCTGCCGATGCTCGTTTGGAAGCTGAAGGCAAGTAAAAAGCAGAGTAGATCTAATCTCTGAGGCTGGAGGGACGGGACATGCAGACACCCTCCTGCCTCCCATGCTGAGCAGTTTGACAGCAGCAGCTGGAGCTGGGCTGCAGAGAACTTTGGCCTGATCCTCTCCCGAGCCCTCTGCACGTGATGCCGCCTGCCTTCCCCCCTGCTTTTCACCATACCAATGTTTTAGGGTGCTACTACTGCCCAGTGGCTACTGCCCTGGCAAACCTGGGCACGGTATTGCTACAAGAAGACCTCACAAACACAGGCAGGTCCAGATTGTCACCAAATTTCTACTGCCTGCTCTGTCCTGGTGCTGCAGAACAGCATTTTTGGTTATTCAGTTTAATTTCACTTAGATACAAGTCATGAACTATAACACAAAGAGTAGCTGTTCATCCACCAGCACAGCCCCAAGCTGCTGTATCCCCCCCACCGGTATGGGGCCCAGCCCACCCCTTCCCATCAGATCTAACAGGCAATGCTGGAGCAGATCCGTGTCCTGGTCCTCAGCCCTTCCTTCCTCTTCACACCAGGCCAGCAGCCCAGGCCACCTTTCTTCATCCCCAGTACCATCTTTCATCAGCCCACAGAATTTCTTGCATCTTTTCCACATAAGAAAAGTGGTCAGATTCAACCCAGAGTAAAAAGATCCTCATTTGGCCCTGGATGCGTTGAGAACATGGGTCACACAAGAGCTGGAGCGGAGGAAATCCTGGCTGTGTAAGCAACAAGGATTTCTGCCAAGAAGGCCAGAGACTTTTTTCTGTAGTTGGCCCTTGGAGAATGCTTTCTTTGACCAAAGAGAAAAAGTAAATGTAAAAAATTCATCCCTTGCAAATTTACGAAAGCATGGCTGTGTGCCATGGGCTTTCTAACTCCACAGTAATGTCCCCCATCATAATTTGAATGGCTGAAGCATCCTCCAAGAATCCTCACTACCTCTCTTTTTTTTTTTTTTTTTATTTTTAATTTTGTTTGTTTGTTTAAATTAAAGCCATTAGAGAAGCAGCAGCCAGTGCAAAGGGTGGAACTAATCTCGGTGGAGGTTCTGGGCAGCCCCCACTCAGCCAGGTCAGGCTTCTGCAGGGCCCACATTCTCCCTGTGCACGGCAGAAAACACTGGCAGGGACAAATTCTGCCCCTGCTAGTGTGTGAGAAACGTCTGCTCCAGTCACAGCTGAGCGATCTGTGAGGTTTCTCTCTGCTCCCACCCCCCCCAAAGAGAATAACCATCCTCTTAAAGCCGGTTTTCAGGCAGATTCAGCTTTCCTTGGACTTTTCTTACCGACCAGAAGTTTTGCATATCTCTCATTGACCCTTCTTTCCATGCTGATAGCGATGCTGCCTGAGAGCTGCCATTTCAGAGAGCTGTTATGGGATGAGCAAACTTAACAAATGCAACCTTTTTTTTTTTTTCTTTTTCTTCTTCTTTACAAGAGAGGCCTTTCAGCTAAGAAAAATCACATTTTCCTCTACCTAGCCATTCCACCAATCAACTAAAAACCTCACCAAATTAAAGAAACCAGGACTTAACTCCTAACCAGGCCTTGTCAGAATTACCCACAGCCCAGCCCTATTCACCAGGGCCCAGATTTCTTCTGCTGAATTTCCTGGGAATCCCGGCCAGCCATCTTCAGCACGAGAAGACTCAGCCCTCAATTTTATGTCTGTCGCCGTTCTCCAGGGTTTGTGCTATCTGGAGTCTTTCCTGCAGCCAGGCTGGCTCTGTTCCCGTGGCTGGGAATGAGCTTCCTGAGCCATCCCCCTCTCTTATCACTCATTGCGCTGATAATCAGCCTTAAACAAGCTCGACCTTTTGATTGATTTGAACTTTGGCCAACACGAAAACACTTGTTCTAGCAGATGAGGTCAGTCACTCAGCTGCCTGCTTTGTATAAGGGGACAGTTAGTGACACAATGGTTTTAAATCACGGTGTATTTCCCACCCTGAGGACAGGGGAAGAAACAAAACTCACCAGAGGCTGTCTGCTGACATTGGGCTGGGCCAGTCTTCAGTTTGGGCTTTCAGCTCCTGCCTCGTGGTTACTTCTGTCATTACACGTTTCAATATAAAGAAACCTTCCAAATCATCTAGGAGAAGCTCTTATTTGTCATCTTCCTATCCTCTCCCTTGTGCCCTCTTGACCTCCTGAAGCCACCCCTGGACTGCGGAGGATGCCTCCTACGAAGGATGCCCAGTAACAGCTGACCTTGAGCATTTAATAACTAACAATGACAAACAAAACCTCAGGACTAAGAGAATGTTTCCACGGCATTTAAAATAGACTTGGAAGGAAAGAGGTTTTATCTAAACAAATAAACATACTACTCAAGCTGTCATGGGCCAAAATTTGTAACATCGTGCTATATTTCAGACTTGGAAAGGAAAAAAAACACAAGTGAAAATGGAATACAAATAGCAAGCGGAAAGAAATGCAGAAACCAAACATGCAGGGAAAACCACAATGGAGTAAATCCAGATCATTTCAGCATTATAAAGGTATTTTATGCTAGTGTGAAGAGGAATTTATTATTTTATTTTCTTCTCTGCAGGATTCAATTTAGACAAATACAAGTGCTGTCAGTGCCTCCATTGCTCTCAATTTTATAAGAAGGGGTTGGGACACACAGACTAATGTGCACTTCTTTGAGCCCTGTGACTAACAGGAGTACTGATGGGCCATTTCTTTCCTGTCTTGCAGAATAATGCTCATGAGTCTAAAATTTTCTAAAAAATTTGGTAATGTTTGTTAGTCTAGAGTTACTGCTGAAAAAATTGCAAAAGGAAATCTTAGCTGTAGAAGTGAAATTTCTATATTAACCTAAATACTGAGAAAGTTTTTTTTCGGTGATTTCCAGGTTGTGAAGCACTCACAAGAATCCTTCCTGATGGTCATCATGTTGTTGCTATAAGAGGTCATGGCTATGAATGTGAAGAGAGTTCTCACCTTGTTAGGACATAACCAAGGGGAAAGCACCCAGATACAACCACTTCTAAAGACGGTGCAACCACCACTTAGGTACTGGCTTGATGCATTCTCTACCAGGTGCAGCTGTTAGGGAGTCTGTTGCTTCATCCTTAGATGCAATGAATTCCACTTAAAGCACATGGAAATCTGGAATAACTCACCACAGCCATCCACTTCTCAAGTACAGCCTTGAGTCTAAATTTCCTGTAAAAGTGTTTCAGGAACCTTTTGCTGCCCTGACTATTCAGATTTCCAGTAGCACGTGGGCTCCAAAGTAGCAGGCAGTGGAGCATTAGAGAGGACCTCTTGTGAGCACAGCCTTCATGGACCAACATCTCCAGCATCACTTCCCAGTGCCGGCCTCAGCCAGCCCATCTCTAGGAGGTGCCCGTTCTGGTGTTACAAAGGCAGCTGTGTGATGGGGCGGGGAAGCTTGGCATCCCTCAGCTGGTGAATGGGCATCACTTGTCCAGAAGATCAGGGGCAGGGTGGGATGAGGACAGTGAAAATGGGCTGCCCAGAGCCCCCAGGGACACGGCTGAGCTGCAGCCGGGTGGGTGCACAGCCTGCACCTACAGAGGTGTGAGCGGAGGGCAAACCCAGGCTGTCCCCGCAGGGACTGGGGAAAGCAAACCAAGCCCGTACCGCTTTACTGCTCCCTGGGGGCTGATTTAAGAACTGCTGTCACCTAGCAAAACCACGTTAACCCAGTGAGTAAAATCGGTCATTTCCAGATTGCAATGCTACAAGACTTCTCATGCATCTGCAAAACCACTTATGGCCAGTGCCTGAAGGCTTGTTAATCTTGGTTAACTCATGCTGCCTCTTTAGAAGAACTCTGCAGAGCCCCAGAAGTCTGCAGCTAGAATACCATATCCTTTCTTTCTTGCCAACTGTAGTAAAGAATCTGGTGTTCCTTGTCCAACACGTGTAATTACTTCAGGGGAATGCGGTTAATTCTTCAGCCTGCAGGGTCTGATGGTTGGGATGCATCAGTGGTGCCTTCAGCAGACTGAACGCGGGGCTGTGCACCTCCCAGCAGCACTGTGCCACAGCATGGTGCTCTCTGCACAAACAAGGTAACCTGCAGCACCTTCAGGAGGAGCACAGCCCTGCAGGACTGACTTGGATTGCAAAAGAAGGGGGGAAGGCAGGAGAGCAGGAACACCACTTTTCAGAGCTCATCATTCAACTACACACATAAAAAAAAATCCACATGAGCCGGCTGCAGGGCCCTGAAAACCTGCCAGCAGAGAGAGAGAAATAAATAAATACATAAACAAACAAACATATAAGTTTAAAAACAAGCACACAGACATCTGAGTGTCTATAAATTTTACATAGCAACATTCTGTCCTTTGGATCACGTCCCCATATCCATTCAAGTTTGGAAAGTTAAATACAGCTAGCATCTTGTAAAATATTAATTAAAGTAAGCATTATACTGGGGCCTGTGAATCATTTTACATGTGTTCAATATTTGCAAGTGTCACCATGGTGAAGAGTTGGTCTCAGCACCTAGCTACAGTGCGTTAGTTATAAAGGCTTGTGAGCAACTGCTCAGCCATTGCTACTGGCTTCCCAACCTATAAACCTGTCATCTGGCCTGGGACAGCTCAGAGATCATAAAATAAGGCTTACAAGGCAACATCACTATTTGAAGTTAATCCATGGCTCATGTGTCAGCTCCAAGAGTTAATGTTACCAACACAAAAATATCTGCAACAGGAAAGCACTGACTGGTAAATATGAATGCTGGATGAGATAAAATAGAAGATAAGAACTCTCATAGTAATCTGAGGCAATAAATTAATGGGAAGTCATATAAAGCGTGAAAGTTTTAACAATCATAAACACAGAGAAGGAAAACCCTCTGAGAGTTCACTAACACCTCCTCAAGTGATTCTATAACCCCCAGTTTCAAGGCCTCTCTCTGGATCGCTAGGGGAATTACCCTGTGGATTATAATTTTGGGGAATAGATGTGCTGCATGTGCTCCTACATTCACAGAGATCTAATATCCACATACAAATATCCAACGTCCTATGAGAATGTAATGTCTTACATCTAACAAAAATGTCATTAGTTGTATGATAGTGATTTACCACACAATCCCTGCCACATGGTAGCCAAAGCATTTCATACAAAGAACCCAACCTGGCAAGCTGGACACTTACATCAGTCTTTCAATATTAACTCTGTCACAAAAAGAACAGTTTAAAATTTTTAAGTACAACATCTGGACCAGACTCTACCAAATGCTATTATTTTATCTCTTTGGCTTCTCTTTGGCTTGTGCTGCGACGAGGTTTTAGGTACCCTCCCTTGCTCTGTCAGGGCTGCAGTAATGAGATCAGTCCATTCCCCAGCGCTAAGCATCTGACTGGATGAATAATCCAGGCAGAGAACCTCATGCATCTCTCCTCCCCTGCTCTCAGCCCACTGATTATCTCAGATCATCAGTGTTTTGGATGACCGAATAAACAGGATTATCTTCTCCCAGTGCCTGTTAAGTCAAAACTGTACGGCGATCCTATTAGTGGATCGCAATAGTGTGAGTATATCCAAGCAGGAGATTATCTTTTGCTTGCTCTGTGGAGCTGAAAACAGTACTGGGAAATTTTTAATCTCCATGAAGGGACACTAGAGCTCACAGAAAGAAAACCAAATTCATCATTATCCTCAATCAGCTGCCTAGCTCAAAAAAATTATCACGATTGACAAAGTCATAACCTTCTTTCATTGATATAGTAATGGATTTGGGATGCCAATGAAAAACATCTTACATGCATAGCCTCTTTCATCCAAACTGATCCCAGAATGCTTTACAAGTGCTGCATGCAAATGGCACGTGGGATTAACAGCACTTTACAGTGGCCTGTTTCTGTTCCCACTGAGGTTAGCGAGAACAGAAGTGGGACTTGCCGCTGAGTAAAATGTGAACCAGGCTGGAATGCGGCCAGGACACTGAGATCAAGACTTGCATTCATCTGGAAACTGCTGGCACAATGGGCCCTGTTGATCGGGGCTTTGGGTTTACGTCTTGTCCAAAACAGTGTAGCAAGTTACAATGAGGCATAAAATGATGCCATTTTAAACATCTTGGTAATTTAGCATTATTTATTTTTCAAACAGTCCAAGATAAAAATATTGAAAGAACAAGCAAAGGAGGAAATACCCATATCTAAATTAAAATCTTCTTACATTAACCATCTAGATTTTAACAAGGAGCAGTGGGGAGGGAAAGCCAGCCAGTTCCCAACACTTTTACATAAATGCATGCAAAATAATAAATTCCTTCAAAAGAAGCTTTGAAGAGCATAATTAAGCATGAAAGTTACCATATATTAAATTATACATCTAGCAAAAAAGAGTCATTAGCCCAACAAATGGACTGTTAATGATTTCAGGTTTCCTTAAGGCTATGAGCTAATAAACCTGTGATTAACCAGCATTTCTGGGATGCTGCGGCTGAAAGCTGGCAGCCTGGTGTCACAAACCTCACCCACAGCTTAAGAAGTGCAGAAAAAAATAAAGCCACCAGAAATCACACTATATTTGGTACCTAGAAACAACCCGAGTTTTGAGCAGGTGAAATCCCTGCTTTGGGGCACTGGGAACTTCATCACAAGGCGAGACACCTGATGGCCCCTTGGTGTGCTGGGATGCAAAACACACCCATGGGATATCCTGCTCGATGTTTTGATGAAGGAGATTCTGGTCCTTTGCTCTGAAGCTCTGGGCAGAGGATTTCCAAGCCTTTGGGATTCCCTGCCCAGGTTGCCACCACCTCATGATTTCTCTACTGAAACCTGCCCGGTTTCAGAATGGCCTGCTGGATCATTTCCCAACGTGGAGCTTTGAAATGATGGCTAAGAGCTGGTGAGACAACGGGAACCAAGCGTGGTAGCCAGAAGAGCCCCTTTTAAGGCAAGATAAAGTCTCCAGCAATGCATCCCAGTACAGCCATGCCCAGGAGTGCCCATGTCACAAATACTTCTATTTGGAAGTCATTGCTGGTAGCACCTGGGACACATCCCTGCTGCTCCGACCTGCTGGCAGCTGCCTCTTGCAGCCCCAGCAGCCATTTATATGGTAAGTAACACAACAGACTTGTGCTTGACAGCTTCCTTCAGACATTTCTTAGCAACTGGAAAGGAAAAAAAAAAAAAGGACATTTGGACAGCCAGCTCTCTCCAAGCACCCATATTTATTTCCCTCATACAGTTTGAAAAGCTGAGGACGTGGGAACCAAAACCTGCACAAAGTGCTCCTCTCCCGCAGAAGCAGAGGCAGGGAGGATGGTGCCCACCCGCTGCTGTCAGGACTGCAGGAGACATGAGAGCTCACGTAGGCATTGCATTTGCCTGCACAGGGCAAACTGCTTGAAATTAAAGCACAAGTATGTGCAGAAACCACACCTCCATATGAGCAAGCAGATATTTGTCAGTGCAATTTCAGACAAGTGAAATCCTTCTTCGCTGACACGAATGCCATACGTTACTGGGTAATATTATCAGTCACATTAAAGCGTGAGATGAATGAAACAAAGTCTTTCATTGGCTGCAATTACTTGGTAGTTCGAAACAGAGATGGGAAGCAATCCATCAGGTTGAAGAAAATAGTTGTTCATCCCTCCATCCCCAAACAAATCATCATCTTCACCAACAGGCCCCCGACTTCAGCTTAACTGTGGGCATAGGAATATGCATGAACTCCTAAAATGTTCAACGAAGAAATGTGCATCCACGTACATATTACATCTGACAGAATAGCCCAGAACTGGTGGGCACCCCAGGGTCTGCAGGCAGCTGGGGACTTGGGGTACAGCTCCCATCACAACAAAGATGCCCAGGCCCAGGTTTCCCAGCTTGTTCCCCTGAGCTGCTGCTCCACAGCTGCCTGGAGGGGTTTTGTTGTTGCTGCTTGATCTGCTGCTCTCCTCTCTCCCCCCCTCAGTAATATCTCCTCATCGCCTTCTTCCAGGGGAGAAATGTGTAAGTGTAGAAACTGTCAGTGTAGAAACTCTGTCTCTTCACAGCGGCCCTGGGCCTCGCCGGCACTTTGCTGTTTGCTCCCTGGAGAGCCGCTAATGGTTTGGTCTGACATAAAGTTCTCACACTTAAAATAAATGGTATAAACACAGACCTCTCCAGGAAGATCTAAAAGCAAAATGAGAAATCTGTTTGATTTAAGGAAGCTCTTCCTTGAGTATTTTTTAACGCTTTTAACTAACCAGTAGTTCTGATGATGTTTTTTTTAAAAAGTAAAACGAAGAAGTATTTTCCTCCTTTAGCGTCTGCATGATTTAAGGTCCAAGATTTATATTTCCACATAACAAAAAGAAATCGGATCCTGTTTCAGCAGAGGCGATGGCAAAAACTCCCACTGACTCCGGTTACAAATAGAACAAGCCCCATGTGCAAACTACAAAAGTAAGTTTTTGTGGAAACAATATCTACCAAACACTACAGAAAGTTAAGAACTTTTCCTTTCTTTTCTGCTTTCCTTATGGTAACATGTAAGGCATAACCTCTGATGGCTTTTTTGACCTGATCTTTAAAATCTGTATAATTTTGTGTCAGATAAGTCATCCATATGGTGCCTGATTCTTCACCTAAATGCTGTTTTTTCTTATTATTCCTGCAAGAAGAACATGGCTTGATTTTGGCAGCAGTTGCATAGACTTCAGAGTAAATATAGCTGTCACTGACTTTCCCTGAGACTCAGATACTTCTGAAAATAAGCTTTTTGGCACCCACTAAGGAACATGCTGAACATCTCCTTTAGTTACATGCCCCCAAAATAAAAAGAACCTATAAGAGTTCTTACAAGTAGCTATAAGAATTTGATTTGAGGTCTTATTTAACTCTCCTTATAAATATTCAGGGATGGTCCAGTTCTCATTCCAGTGATATCAGTCAGAATATCTTCGGTATAATCAGTGGTGGCATCACAGTATATAACTGGACAAATAAGATAATTATTAAAAATGACAATTTAATTATTCCTTTTTAACAGCCTCATCTGCATTTGTATGCTTGTGCAACAGAGTTCAGTTAAAGGGGACCTAAGTTACAACTTACACTGGATCCTGAAATCCAGCTCACACAGCTCTGCCACAGATCTTACTATTTAAAATGAACTTTCTAAATTTGTTTTGTTTTTAACATGTTAAAAAATCTCTCCCACTAAAGTCAGTAGATTTTCCAGTGAACTCCAGCAACTTAACCCTGCAACATTTTACTATTTCTAGATTAAAGCATGAGTTTCAAAATTTGCCCTAAAGAACAAATATATGCATGAAGTTACAGTGACGTTGCAGCAAGCCTAAGAGTCATCCTGGAATAGAAAACAATCCAAGCAACAATATTTGGCTCTGGGAAGTTTTCCCAGAAGTTCAGGAGCAGCAGCCTCTCTTCTGCTAAGGCTAGAAAAAATTCTGCATCTAGGCTCCTGTGCATGGCTCCTAAGGCCATCAGGCTGTTTAATCTGCTAGAGTTGAGTATTCTGTTATGAAAAGCTTATATTACACCTCTTCAGGATTCTGTTTTGTTCCAGAGATTACCTTCTGAAGGGAGCTAATCCTGAAACATACATATATACATACATATTTAATATATATACATATTTAACTTCCTAGCAGCTAGGCATGCCCATATACAAATGGGAGCAGACTTTGTGAGGTCTTCAACATCTACCTGCAAAGTGACTACAACAGATTAGCATTATTTCTTACTAGAAGCATTCTGGTTTAGTAAAAAAAAAAAAAAAAAAAAAAAAAAAAAAAGGTCCCAGGAGTGTTTTACTACCACAGCTGACCACAAGATGGAAGTCCTTTTCCATTAGATGTCTCCTGATTAGGAAAAGTAATAAAAAATACATCCTTTCTCCAGAGAAGTGTTTTAGAAGAAGCAGAATAGAATATCATCCTGTCAGCAACTTGTCTGGGAGGCCTCATCCATTTCATACTCTTTCTCCATCCAGGAAAATAATTAGAAGAGCTTCCAAAATGATGGGGAAGCTGCTGGGTCTCCCACTTTGCAGCCTGATCCGTTTGGCATCAGAGTGCTGGTCACCCTGCTTTCCTCCCTTGCCTCAGGGTAAGCACAGCTCCACGAGAGGGATTTTATCAGCACACATGGTAGAGAAATGGGTAAGGATCCTTTTATCCAGGTGGGTAGCCAAGGTGTAATCAATTTCATTTAATTAGCAGAGGTTTAATTTAAAACCAAAGCCTTTTCCTGAGAAGTTTTCCATTTTTTTCCAAGAAGGGCAGTTTCACTCAGAAATGATCCTGAAGGAAATCCCTAGCCAGCTCCACTCGATACGCCGGTAGCTTAGATACACCAAGCAGAGAAAAGCTCTGTCAACATGTGTTCATTGTTTAATTTGGAAGCATGAAGGATAAAGTAAACTCTTTCTTCATACCACTGTTTTTTTTTTGTGTTTTGTTTTGTTTTTTTTTAAGAGCTAAAAAGCCCTCCAAGGAATGACTCCAGCCACCCAAAGCCTGCGATGGCAGAGTTCAGGGGGTTCAGCAGGATTTTGCCTAAACTGCTGCACTGTACCCTACACAAAGCCACTGGTCTGGGATCTAAATGCTAAATGTCATTTATTTTTGTTGTTGCTTATTTACAAAAATATGCAAAGCCTCGCTGTGGGATGCCACCGGGCATAAACAGAACCAAAAGGCCATTGCTGTCCCAAGGGGCAGCAGAAACGAGGGTGAGGCAGGATGGCGGGTAGGAGATGTGTCCCCTTCCCACCTCCAAGACAGCACAAGATGCGATGTGTCCTGCTGCCCAGGAGGGAGGGCTGCCCATGTCAAAGCTGAGACCCTCACTCCCCGTGCTGCTGCATCTGGCCCAGCTTGCCAAAGCTTGCTTTTTAATAAACTACTACTATGAAAGAAGTGAAAGAACAGCTTCTCTGTTTTTAATTATCTGATCAAATTTACCACTCTAAATCTAATTGAGACGGCAAGTAGGGAACTACATTTAAAGACAGACAAGACATTTGCATCTGTTTTGCTGATTATAGTAGTTGCACGTTTTACTTTAAACATCAATGGGTTGCAACTGCTATTCAAATGATATGGAAATTGCTACTTTATACTGAAATTTCCCTTAAGCAACAAAGGAAAGGATTAGCACATGGCTCTGGTTTTTCTTTTCTCTTCTTCTTTTGAATTTAATAAAACACTGTGGCAGTGGAAAACTCTTTGATGGTTCATAAACAACACCTGTATCTTTCAATATTTTATTATACCAAGTTACAGAATATTTGAATCCTTTTGTGTAACTATTATGATAGCAATTTTTAATTTAAATAACCTTCTATATCTGAAACATTACATTAACTTCATTTTTACAAGTCTTCTCTACCACAAAAATGCACATACATAGGCTACGTGGATACTTATGCAAGGGAATTAAGTTTCTTAGAAGCAATTTATAATACTTTATAATAAATATTTCAGGTTTAGGTGAAGCTAATCAACTGGGTGCCTGCATGGAGCCTGTCTAGTTCACACAAACTCAAGAAACAAGTCTCATGTGGTCAGTGCTGCCCGAGACTCAATCCAACATGTTTCTAGCAGCACAGAGCAGCATCAGTGCAAATGAGAATCACACCAGTCAAACCACAGTGTGAACTTCTCCCACTGCAGCTCACATAAGTAAAATCAGTTGTGTCCCAGCTGTTTGCAGGACTGATTGTTTAATCCCTGTCCAGCTCAGTGCCCTTTTATGCAATCCTAAAAATGGCAAATTTTTAGTGAATTTTAATGGTAAACTTCATTCCAGGTAGCAAATGTAAACGATGCAAGGGATATATAAAGATTGCTTTATTAATCTCCCCTCAAATTGACTACTTTTGCAAAAGACTAATTAAAAACACTCTATAGATGTTTTGAATATTACTGCAGGTTGGTGACATGGTAGAGAAACAGGAACAAATAAATATCACTGGCAGCTTATGTGCCTTATAGGTACCTACCAAGGAGGAGTTTCAAGATGACTACTTGCCTTTCCACTGACTCCACTGTTACAGAATCTTCTTTATCCGTATCATGTACCATAATCTGAATATGTCCTCTCATCACAGTTATCCAGAATCTGCTGAGGAAAACAAAAGTGCATTATTAACAAAATGTTTTTAAATATTCTCATGCAGAAATATTGATAAACTGTAAAACAATCTGTCTAAAGAGTGACTACCAACATTTTTTTGATGGCGAAACTTCACTGTTTCAGGGAGCTCGACTAGTGGGAAATTATCAAGTCTTCACCAAATTAGTTTTCTATTCTTGAAATTAGTTCATTCAAACACTAAAGCACTGAGGTCAATCACTGGGTTTTCGTGTTCCTTAAGCTTCCAGACAGACCTCATGAGAGAATTTCAATTCTTCACATACAGGTTAGAAGACAAATGCAAAAAGAGTGATTAAACAAAGTAACTCCTTTTTCCCAGTAAAAGGTTTCAGTAAATCACCCACGGTATACAGCATCACCAGTCTAGGACTGCCTACATTATGCAGGGACACAAATTCTCCTCTTACTCACACACCTCTGCAGTCCCACCGCCTTCAGTGGACTTTTTCTCTCAAAGATATAAGGGCAACATTACTTGAAAACATTTGCATCACATTCATCCTACTGAAACCAACACAACAGGGCAGGCCACGATATATTCATGCGAGAGCTCTGATAACCATACTTGCACTTTTGGTTTTGTTAGTCACACATGAATATTTATGCACATTTCCATGATATGTCCCCTGGTTTGCATAGGGCACAGGTTGTCAGCAGCTGAAAGCCATTAGCATCTGACAGCTGCTAAAATAGCTTGTTTGAAACAAATAGGTGGTCCCGTCCATTGTCTAGCAGGCAGGTGATTAAGGCATCATTATGAGCTGCATCTTCTTTGGCAGCTGCCCGGACAAGGAAGGCCCTTCTTGCACTGCTCAGACCTGCCTGGCGGAGGGGAGATTTAATTATCGTCACTACATAATGGGTAGTTTGTAGGAGCCGGAGACCTGACAGAAACAGATAGTGGGCAAACACAGGACAGCTCACAGCCGATGAAGTAATTACAATCCAAATAAGAGTGCGTGAGCTGACAGGGAGCAGCAGATGTTGCTGTCCGTCAGCATCTCCATATAAAACATATGTTCAAATGTTATTTGAGAGAAAAAGAAAAAAAAAAAAAGGCAGCAGAGCATTATTTGCATTATTTGCAGAGTTACATGATACTGGTGTGGGGGGAAAGCTCAGGGAAGAGGCAGATTCTCACAGGGAAAATCCTGGGGATCTGTGGGGAGCAGAGAGGTGGAAGACATGAAGTGCATGGGGTAGGAGGGATGGGGCAGGAGGAAGACACCGCTTCACCTTCAACCTGCCAATCTCCTCCCCTCCCAACCCACTTCATGGATCTGATCCTTAGGTAGGGAGAGTGGGAATGCACTGAATTGTAATTGTGCTTGGAGGAAGAGAGAGAGAAGAGAAACCTGTGTGCTGGGCAGAGCTGAGGACTTCCCACCTCAATTGGGCAGACACAGGAAGGTGGTGGAAGTCCCGTTCATATTTACCCTCCCCTGTGGGAAAGGCTGCATGCACAACAAGTACAAAGTGCTGCCCAGTATCTGCTCAAGTAGTTCTGCTTCTCAAAAACAAAATAAAAGCATTTAGTGGGCAGGGACAAAACAGGGTGCTCAAATACAACAGAAGAGGTGCAATGCAAGTGAACCCTTCTGAGATGCTAGGAATGCTTGCCTCCACACCACACTAATAAGCACAACTATTCCACTCAAGGCTATTTCATAAATTATTTTTAAAAAATAAAAAGATGCAAAAGCAGGAAATGCCAACATGTGCACATTACTTCCTTTTTAACCATTTTCTTGGCAACCCCCATCTGTTTTACCTCAGACTTTCTTCCTGAAGGGAATTAATCTTAATAAGCTTAAAATTTAAAGAATTTCTGAAATGACTGTACCTACCACAGTATCACCTTCTAGACTTGGGATGCTGTCACTGTCACCACCTTCCATATCTCCAGCATTCTTTTTCTTCAAAATCTGCACAAATAATTACTGTTGTAAACATATTTATGCAAGTTTTCAGAAAAGAAAAAAAAGCCAGACTCAACAGCAACATGAATTTGGTTTGTAAATTGCCATGCAGCACTGTCACATTATAAACAACTACGTACATGTACTGCTTCCCTGCCTTTGATGCAAAGCCAGAATCAGACCTTTTCAACATTTTCTCATTGAGGCTAAATGGCAAAACAAACCACGCATGCTGGAGTGCAGTGGCCTTGATGGGAATGGTGTCCAGGTGCGTTTCTTTTTGTAATACTGACATGGTCTTTCAAATATTGCAGCATTTTTCTCTGGAGACAAACAAAAGTCTCAGAATCAGAGCTACTTTCATAGAAACATCATTCTAAGATAATTTGCACATGAAGAGAGAATTGGGTTTTCTCATTTTGTCTGGGCTTACCAGAAAGGCTATCAGAAAAGTGGAGTATGTATTACATATGTTGGAGCTAGTTTTTGATTTCATTTCGCCCTTTTGCAGTGTGTAGATCCTCTGAGAAGGAACAGTCCCTGGGGATAAGGCAGCCTGATCCTAACTCCAGCCCACAGAGCAGCCTGCTGCTGCTCATCCTGCCTGCTTCTGGCCTTGGGTATTGGCAGCATCAGAGGGACAAGGGCCGGACGGGAAGGCAGCTGCAGCAGTCACTTTGTAAGCCCTGAGCTCTCTTTCCTTAGGCCGTTGGTTATTGGGGCAGACAGAGAGAAGGGGGGAGCTGCCAAGGGCTGCCTCCTCAGAGAAACTCAACTGTTTTTGAGCACGTAGGGAATCGGGTGTTGATCTCCCAGCAGATTTTTTCCCATGTGCTGTGCACAGTTACTATTATAAGCACAATCGTGGTGAATGTTTGTGCAAATGACAAGCTACAAATCTTCTCGATACTTCATAGATCTTCATGACTATTTGTATTTCACTTGTATTTTTTGGAAATGGTGAGCGTGGAAATATGCCCCACTTTTCTGGAAGCGTGTGCACAACACGGCACTAATTTACAAACCTTGAAGTTAATAAGAACAGCAAACATTTGTGCCTAAAATCATCAGGGAAGAAATGACCTCCATTATCCAATCCCAGGGCTCACAAAACATTCACTGCTGCATGTTTGTACAGTGTATTTTTAAAACATGGACTGTTTAAAATATACACAATTAATATTAACAAAGACCTGTAGTTCTCAGAGTGAGTAGCTGGAACAAGCACTGCCTCCTGTCTGATGTGCAATGACCTTTGGAAATATTTTTAGGCGCTGTCCTATAAGCAATATGTCTTGCACAAATTACTTCTGCCCAGATATAAACCAGCATTAACCAAGAAAGCAACATGGGATGAATTTGTGTTTTCTAAAATTGGGGGGAAAAGAAAGTTACCAAGGTTTATAAGAGGATTTATAAACTGCATAATTTTCTCTCTTGTTTAATCCTAACACATACAGAGACCATGTGCCATGGATAAGGACATTCATAACAGACTGAAGTGTTATACGATTTCCCCATTTTTGAGTGAAGGATGGAGACTAAAGTAATTAGCTTCCTGTAAGAAACAGAACGGCTAGACCTTAATACAATCCATTATATATTCAATTAGGAGTGTTTGTGTTTTCCAGTAAGGAGAAAGATAAATTTCAGTAATGACTAAAAGCTTTGAAACTTCACAGAATTAATCTAAAAGTTAAAGTTAGAGAAAGCTTACGTGGAGTAATATATTCTGGGTCTTGGAAGTGATTGCTTCTCCTAGCCACAGAAGAAGCCAAAGTGCATGGTGTGCCTGGGTATGCAATTGGCTCATACAGTTGCACATCACCACATATTGATGATAAAAAGTGAAGGAAATGACATGAAGGACTAGGAAAAATGAAGTGAAATAAAAAAAAAAAAAATAGAGACTATGAGGCTGGGCATTTTCACACCTCATTTTTTTTTAGTCCAAGTTTTAAAGGGAATGTAGAAACAAATGAAATGCAGATTCAGAGAACTTAGAACCAGCAAACAAAGGCAAAATGTACTTTCAAATACTTTCTATGATCTATTCTGTGAAAAAGTGCACAGAAAGTACCATTTAACTAACAACTGGCATGACTCACTGGATGGAGGAGGAGCCTCCAAACTCACCAACCTGTTTCCAGCCCCAGCCAGCAGCAGATCTACAGAGAGGAGTACTATGAGCAAGGTAAACACGACATGAGCAGACCCAGAATATCCTATTGGGTTACACAGTCTCTTCAGGGACTTCCTGAGCCAGAGGAATGATTTAAGCCCACACTAATTTAGCGACAATGCAGCTGCAGCAGTCAACATCATCCCTAAAAATTAAGGTAGCAGAAAGATTTGGTACAGATATTAAATATACACATGCACAATCACCATGTATGTAATGGATATAATCTGTATTCAAAGATTTTGAATGTACAAAAATTATTATATGAAAAACAAAACTCCCAAACCCTGCACATAAAAACACAACAGGCATTTTAAAAATATGAGGTATTGTTTCTAATCCATAGATTGTTTTCATGAGTATAAACCTGTGAAAAAAAATGGAATCAGCTCTCCCTGTTTTAGCTGCAAACAAAACAAATGTCTGTGGTTACCTCAGAGACAAAAGCTAATGTAATTGTGTTCTGTCATTCTGTAGCAAATGAAGAGCTACCAGGAAGCTTTTTATCAAATGGATCACACCACAAACCAAACCTTTGTGAAAATTCAGAAAGGAGATGTAAGATTAAGGACTTGTTCCTTTCCACTTCCAGTTAAAAAAGGCAGTTGTGAGAGAATAATCATCAGTATCCATACGATGAACAGAGTTCCAAACTGCCTTTTTTTTACTTGTCCCAAAATTCCTTACAAAAAAAAATAATAATAATACAGAAATAAAACTCAATGTAGAAATACTTCTGATGCAGGAAGAAACCAGGGTATGATTGCACAAAGGATGACCCGCTTTAGGTGATGCTGCCAGACAATTTCCTTCGCTGTTACATCACCATTAGGTTCCTTGTTAAGCCCGTTTCTTTATAAATCACCCACAAAGGGCCAGTGGCATCAAAATGCCCTATTCAGAAGAGTTTTTGTTACTGAGCACACAGTCCAGGCTCTGCAGCTGTTTAAAAGGCATGCGGAGCAGTCCGGAGTGTCAGGGATGGAAGCGAGTACTGCTGTCAAAGTTATCATCTCTTGAAGCTACAAGGCAAGTAATTTTAACATATGGGTAGAGATAGTCAAAGACCTACCAGTTACTAACATTTGTTTTTCCAGCTGCCTTGGACATGGACCCTTTTTGACAGAATGCTGCAGTTCTTCTTTGTCTGACCTGCCTGGTCCACTCTGAAGCTTACTAGTGGAACTATGCTCAACCCCTTAACTCTGCTGGAAGTAAGAGTGAGTCCTGTCCTGGAAGAGCCAGAGTCCCAGGGCACTAGTTTTTACTAGATTTCATCAATATCACATGTATTTCAAGTAAAAATATCAATATCTATACTCAACTTGATAAGTGTTTGTTCTTCCTTTCCTTATGAACTGTTTGAGCCATGCTGGTATGTTCATTCCAAATTCTGCTGCAATCACCTGTTTTACTACATCTGTTGTTGAGAAAGATGGACAAAAAGCTTGATAGTCTAATGGGCAGCAAACTCTAAAGAAAGGAAAATACAATTTTTTCCATTCAATCAGAGTGAAAGGTATAATCTGTGTCATACTTTCTGTTTAAGACGTTGAGATTAAACTCTTCTGGTGTAATGGTGCCACCAGCAGATAATAGTTAGAACTGGTTTTAGCTGAAAAGCAGATGCGAATACACATTTCTCTGTGTAGGCTATTTAAACTTCCAAAGGCATACCCTTTAGTTTCTTAAAATAGTATTTCAAATATTATTTTAAAACAATGGAGGTGAAAAATTTCAAAATGTAATCTATCAGCAGGTAAAAATTTGGCTAGATACTTTCCTGTACAACTCTCTTTTTTGTTTCTTTATGATTTATAAAGATACAAAATTGTTTGTGACAGCATGGGGTACACAAAGCAAGACCTCTGAAAACAGCTCCTCAAATACATTTGCAAGAACCATCTGCATGCAAGTCATCCCACATCTAATTCATAAAGTTTTTTAAAGAGAACAAGGAAACATTAGAACAGAAGGTAATTATTTTTGCCTCAAGAAGGTCCATATATTTTGCTCACTGTGACAAAGATTTCATGAGAAAAACATGCTGCTCTTTCAGTCTACAGTTTGGGGCAGATCTACAGCATTTTCCCCCTTAAACTTCTCTAGACAGTAAGTCAGTCGTCCACTGCATCACCTCCGAAACCACAATAATAATAATAATACAAAAACAATAATGCTTCCTTTCTTTTTTTTTTTTTCTTTCTTGTAATGAAAAGTATGTAAATGATTATGAGCTACTCAGATGCTACAGTAAAGAACCTTCAAAATGCCTTGGTATGACTTTGTCCTGGCTTTCTTCAAATATAATTAGTTACACTGAGAAGAAAAAAATCCATACCATGGAAATTTTTATACAAGGAACAGAGATTTAAATGACAGTTACAGCAATGTAACTGAACTAAACTCAAGTGCCCTGAGAAGAGTTCCTCCAGATCATGGTAATTAAAGCACCAAGTCAATTATCAGGAAAATAACTGAAAGCAAGACTTCCATCAGCTGACGTACAGGTTTTGAATACAGTAAGGCTTCTAGGAATTACATCCATTCTGCAATCCTTTATGGCCATGGCCTCTCACTGACACTGCCTGAAGTGTGATGTGGCTGATGTGGAGCACCTCAGACAACCCCGCGGGGCTCTCATGACATAAACCCTCAGCCCGAAGTCACTGTCACCCGTTGTGCATTCACACTACTGCACCTGCATATTTTATGTCACAGACAAAAGGTCAAAAGCTTGCCAGCAGGCTGCCTGGCTTCGCAGCCACACAATGCACTGAGAAAAATAACTCCAAGGAGCTGCCTGCTGTAATTTCCTGCAATTCAAGACTATTTATTTTTAAAACTTTTGCTGCCAAACCCCCAGCTGACTGTCACACTTACCGAATTTTATCATCAGAACATTGTAATTTATTAGAGATCAAACCCAACTGGTTATTTGACTGTCTTGGTTTTAAATACCACTCAGCCCTTTTAGCTGCTCTGAATCCTTCGGGCTCTCTATAATTAATGTTCCTTTAGCAGAGGCAGTAAGGGGATGGTGTGTGCACAGCCCACGTTAACCCTTTGCTGAGACCACTGAAACCACACAGAGGGCTGTGTTTTGAAAAGGGGTTGAACAAAATGATCTACAGAATTGTTTCTATTTCTGACATTTGACAATTACCCTTTTATGCCAGTGGGCTGAGCATAGCCCCTAACTACCTAAGAGAAACTCCCAGCCACCTCCACTCCTCGAGCAACAGAAGGGTTTTGCCCAGCCTCACACACATCTGCCACCTCTAACAGCTGTCAGGAGTCCCCAAAATTGAGCTCTGAGAAGCTTTTACTTGTAACATCAAGTAGCACATCAAAAAGCACCAGAATCTCCTTGAGAAACAAAAATGAGGTTGCTGCTATTCTCTAGAAATTCTCCTTTGTCTTCGGCACAGGTAGGTGATCGAGCCAGCTTCTGCAGACACCTGAACATGCTTGAGCTGGCATCATGAATGAGGCCCTGCATCTCCAACAGCTGCAGCACCTTCTTTTTCCACAACCTACCCTGCAACCTCACTCCTCCCCATCTTCCTCATAGATGACCAAGAATGAATACTAAAATATTTCTGAGCAAATACCGCATTTTATTCCTGTATCAGGAGATAATCTCCACTGCTCTTTAAGTCAGTATTATCTGAGCCCAGAGAGCTCAAATACCAAGTATTTGGCAAGAAGTAAAAACCTTCACAAAACAAAAGCCTAAGGAGTGAAAACATTTTCCTTTAAATGTTAACATCTTATCATCAACTATCATCGACCTTCTTTTTTGGCTATATGAACTTTGCCATTAGTAGGAAAATAAAACAAACAAACAAACAAAACAACAACAAAACAATAGTCTAGCATAGGACAACAGCTATGGTCTACTCTTGGCAATAAATATTTACATCGGGGAGTTTTGCATAGTAAAGGGGTTCAAACTTGATGTCAGAACATTCCAATAATCTGTCGTGAAATAAAATAGCAGCAAAATTACTATGCTCAATATCTTACTAAGAATTGTTACTGCAATTGGAGTCCTGAAGGGGCTGTCCCTAAGAAAGCTTTCTCCTTTCTGGGCGAACTATTCAGGGCAGTATCCTTGACTGAACTTCCAGCGTTCTAGCTAATTTGACCATGTTTGCCTTCTACCCTAAGCACTCCCAGCAAAAATAGCTGCCAGAGCTCCTATACAGCAGCTGTTTCAAGAAGAGTCTCAAATTTTTGCAATTCTTCTATACTATTTCAAGAAGATTTTTTTCCCAAGCCTCTCACGTAGCTTTTAATAATGGCAGACAAGTTTTGTGTAAGTCTGTTAGTTTCCCAAGTACAAGAGCTTTGGGGATATTTTCAAGTGTATATGTGAATCAGAGACACTGAAATAATTTTAATTAAACATCAAGATACATGGTGGGCTTAAAGTACTGCTACACATTTTGCTGAATGACTGGCAAAAGGCATAAACTAAAACTCATGATATCAACCTTTTTGTCTATTTTTGAACTACTAGAAAAAACATACAATTCTGTTCTGAACCACACTTTTATAATTTCAAAGGAATTTCTGCCAAAGTAAGCAGGAAATCATTGGATTTAACAGCTTGTGTGCATAATCTACTGCACTAAATGAGTCTGAAACCTATAAACAATTTGTAGTAGTATATAAAAAAGTTGGCACAATTTTTCCCATGACTGTGTTACTACCTACTGATCTCACAACAGTAGACAGGATTAAATTTATGTTTCCATGAGAGTTGTATGATGAAAACCGCTGTGTCTATGACACTGCAGCCTGTATCAGTTTGAGAGGTCTCATAGAACTTTAACTGAACAACAACAACAAAAAAATCTTGCTAAATAAATTGCTGTACAAGAGCAAAGTTTTATTATTATTTATTATAATACCTATACTGACAAATACTTTAGAGAAAGGTACTTTTATTTCCTACCGCAATTCCTTGGAGTTTGAGCAGAAAAAAACAAAACAACCAAACAAAACAGAAAAAAAAAATGAAGGAGAAAATAACAGTAAATTAAAAAAAATCTAAAGCAGTTTTCAGAAAACTGTACTCTGCCCTGGCCTTTGTATAACTGTCAGTAGGAAACAGGCCTCGACATGCAAACAATCCCCCAAGTGCATCAGAGAGGAACAAGTCTTTGTTTAAAGCAGTGCCAGGTTACCCCTGCACTTCTTTACTCTGTCGGCTTCTGGTAACCATAGAAAACTGATACCTGAAGCACGCTGGCTACACGCTGAATGTACACGTCTGTTAATCAACACAATTGGACATAACGGTGGGTACTTACTTACCTTCCTTACTAATGGCTGGTTAACAGGAAACTTTATGTAGCTTTTTTTTGAACACTAACTTTTTTTCAAAACAAACATTTTGCTTCTTATCCCTTGGGCATCTGGTAAAAAAAAAAAAAAAAAAAAAAAAAAGGAAAAGAAAAATTCCCCTATAATCAAAGAAACAGTCTATTAAAATAAAGATTATATATAAATATAAGCTTGGAACAGACAGTTAACTAAAAAAGCCTATGCTGGGAAGAACAGACCAATGTCAGCAATCAATGCTATTTACAATTTCATTTTTAGTGCATAGCCTCTTTATGGCTATAAACAAACAAACAAACAAACAAAAAAGTCATATTCAAGAGCAAAAGACATTCCTAGCTGCCAGGCATTATTGTAAATGTGAATAAATACATATATATGCCAAGTTCGTTCTGCTTCCCAGGCAAGCTGTATGTCCCCGAGAGCGTGGCTTAGAAGAGACCAAGTTTCATCACTTCCTCACTGCATTGCGAACGATCTCTGTATCACGCAGCTCAAGGACTTTTGCAAGTTATTTATTAAGCAAGAGTACTCATGTATTCAGGCAAGATATATTTTCTCAAGTTAGAGTAATTTAAACAAGCATTTTCAGTTTCTAAATATAGCATCTGGTCTTGAATCTGTTTCTTTCAAGGCTACAGGGCTTCAGCTGATTTCATAAAGGTTTCATCAATCTGAATCCTGCAAAGTAAAGATTAATCTGTGATCAATGATTTCAGTGGAAATTACACCAAGCAGCTTTGTCTGTATGCACTAAACAGTGGCTGTTCTCAAATTCAGGCTTGGTTTTGTGCCAAATGCAGTACCAAGCAGGCTGAAGCCCCTAAGATTTTGTTCAGCTGGAAACCCCGCTGGGTACCCCCAGCAGCCCCAGGGCATGCTGCTTCTACAGGCTCAGGGGCTCCTCCTTCAAATGGGTAACGTAGCCACTGGTGCTTCTGGAAGTTACATTTCTGTTTTAATGCATTGCCAGACACACGAATTCCTTTGAAATGACTTGTGTACTTTCTAGGAGATCACTTTCTTCTCAATTACAAGTTTCAGAAGCTAGGCCCACAACATCTAAAATTTCTAACCTGTTTCTAAGCTGTTATGAGATTCATTTTTAAGTTGTAACTCACAGTTGTTAATCATGCATTAAACATCAGCAATTAATATGTATAAACAATTTATGTGCTTATGTCGCTTCTTATTTCCCCATATGGATTTTCATACTAATGCTTTAACGTTGCTGATTTCTGCATGTGGTGAAGGCATAGATTAAATAGCTGATTTTTGTGGCAGTGACACTTTTTGTGTCCTGTTTATAATGTTCATTCCCCAGTGGAAAATCTTTTTGTATTAAGTTGCACGAAAGTTATCGAACAAAGTCAAGAAAAAAGAATCAACCACTGTAAGAAAAAGATGCACCTTCAAGTTATTATGAATGCTATATATTCACAAATTTATGCTGATTAACATTATTTGTTGTGAAAAAACAACAGCTACTGCGTTCATCAAAGGATTTAACACTAAGTGGTATTTTTCTGTCTAAATCACAACTATTTGTCTGTCTCAGAATGGGACTATTTGCTAGCCACTTGCCAACAGAAGAAAACATGATTGACTTAAAAAGTTAAGAGAATTTTCTTCATTTATATCTCATGAAGGCACTTTCCTGATTCAAGGCATAGGATAGAGCCCACTGTCAAGTATCTATATACAAACAGAACCACTACGCAATGCTCTACGATAGAAGCTGCGTCCTCAGGGTACAATTACAGCAATTATCTGGATGGATCTTCTCATCAGTAACCTTTGACTCATCTCCTACAAACTGTCAGTCTTCATCATCAAATGGGGAAAGCAACGTATTGTTTCTATTCAGTCATCTGCTTCTGAGAAAGAGAAAACTCCGCTATTAGGACAGCCTGCCTGCCCATATATATGACCTCCTGTAGTTAGCCTGCATCTGCCAGACGGAGTGGCAAGCCGCAGAATAACAGTAGTTCACTCCTGTGCTGTTCTTCTGTCAAGACAAAACCGGCAGGCACTCGCACAGACTTCTGCATTCCTCTCAGGAATCTCAAGACAAGCAGAAACACTCTTTTTGTATGCAAAGCACAGATGCATTGCCTAATCCAAAAAAGTGCTGAATATCTCAGTCCTCCATGAGATTTGTTGGTTATCCGTTATTTCTGGAACTTAGCCCCAGTAGGAAGAGACGACTGTCTCAGGTCCCATCTAACTGTGATGAATTCACTGAACTAAATGGATTTACTATAAACTTGAACCTATGCAAAGATGGAGCATAGGAACATTAACACTATTATCACATTTATTATAACACAATTGGTGCTGAAATAAAACTGCTGCACAAGTTTTGTTGGAGGGCATGGCCTGGAGGATACAGCCCGTTTTAAACTAAGCAATTTTAACTCAGAGTCAGCAATGCTGAGTGATGTAGGGATACATAACTCAGTTCCAAAAGAACATTTAATATAGGTTGGCAAAGTAACTGCTGCAAACATTTTTATAACTTTCATTTTATCATGAAACAACTGATGAATTACTGTAACAGAACAATGGAGAACCACCTCAGCCTAAAAGGAAGGATGGCTTAACATAAAATTCTTCCAGAAAAAGGATAGCAGTTCTACATCTTAATTACAATCACCATTAGCTATTACCCACCATTTGATTAGCTGGTAATAAAAGCAAGGCTCTTTCTTATCAAAGCAAACAGCAAGGTCACTTTGCATTCTTCCCATTAGCTGTGAATGTTGCTGTGTGGGCAGGGCAGGGATAAAACTAGTGATAGGCAGAGCCTGAAAACAAGCAAACAAAAACAAAAACAAAGCTAAAAATAGTCAAAATAATTTACAGAGGTGACTCAAACAGTCAGCTACCACAGGAGAAAGAAACTAAATTCGTCATTGTCAAATGCCCATTCAAAATGAAAACAGACTGAAGCAAAACTTTCAGAAAATTCTTTACCGTTTTGTAATGATCACACAGACCCATAACACTAGACAGAGTCCAAATGTTTCAGTGACTAACTTCAAACAATAGCTGGGCTGTTTAAAAGCACAACAACAGGGAATGATGTTTGCCTGAAGGCATACTGAATTAATGTAAATTGCTTTCAAATGCGTATTTGGTTTCTCAAACAAACAAAAAATAGATATTAAACTGGGCAAGTGGAAGTTACTGTTAGAGCCACATAACATTTGGTCACCCGTACCTCAGCCGTCTATCAGTAAGCACACAGAGGCAGCTTACATTCAGTGTGAAAGACAACAAAAGGGGTGTCTAGTTGGGTCTAAGGAAAGATTACTCAGTTTGCTCTTCCTACCTTAGAAAGGTCTTAAGACTTAGGAGTCTGCATCTCCTTTATGAGCCTTCCCAATTACCACCTGACTAGACTCCCTACGTATTTCCTCCCAGTGAGATACTTTACTACCAGGCACATCCATGGCCTTTAGTCATGCTGCCACAGTGCCTTTATATCAGCCTAAGCACTGACCTTTAAGAAGTTAGAAATGTTATTTCAATTTTAATTCTCTGAGTTTAATGTCTCTGGAAGTGATTAACAGCACTGGCTTAATGTCATTAGGTCCTTGCACATTTGCTCACCACCTTCTGCTAATGTAACTTAATCATTACATGCTGCAACACCCCTGAGTTTCTATTTCTAGTTCAGTGAGATTATTAAACTACTAATAAGCAGCAGCATACTGCATCATCAGTGGGTTTCATTGCTCCTAAAGGCAAAATAATTAAGTCAGAGATTAATTTTGTTCTGTTCTTCCTCATCTGTACAATGGAGACCCCATAGTTACTGTTGTGAGAAACAGCTAGGCTTTTTCACAACAACAAAAATTAATTTCCTGTCTGTTAAGTTTCTGTCACATCAGTAACAGTAGATCTTCACAATTTCTTCATCAAAGTGTGGGTGAACAATCCTACCCAGTGAGAAGAGTACTGCAATGGAAGGCATCTGGTTTCAATTTCCAGATGCTAGCCTCTTAGGTGGCTTTGGGGGAGTCACCAGTACCCTCTATGTACTTTGGATATTTCTGTAAATTATGGAAAGATTTACCAATGATAAATGCTGTGCAGTAGCCAGCTGTTATTTTTTTGGTGAAACAACAGAAAAACAACAAAGAAAACAACAAAGATAGTAAAAGAGGAAAAAAAAAAAAAAAAAAAAGAAAAGGAAAAAGAGGAAATAAAATATTATCAGGCCTTCTTTCAGCAAGGGTAAAAAGCCCACACTGAAATCAATTTTCCAAAATCAGATTGCACAGTATCTAACCTAGCCAGTCATTTTAGCTACGTCTTGTCCAACTATCTCGGTACAGCCCAGAGACAAATTCAGCATCTTGCCCTCTGGCTCTAGACTGAAGGGTGCCAGCTGACCCTCCAAGCATGCAGGATCACCAAGCCAATGTGGGAAAGGTGGGGGAGACTGCCTCAAAGTACCTGAAAAATATACTAACTTTGCATTAGGGGGAAAAAGAGGTGGGAAGAATGTGTACCTACACTTTGGGACAGGGAACTCTCACTGTTGCTTTAGCAGCAGAGTGACTTTGCTACTACCAGGCAGGTGTGCACAGCCCGTCTTTTTTCCTGGCATTGGTGGCTGCACATTGTGGTGGTACCAGAATTTGTTAGTCTGCGAAGAAAAAAAGCTAGCAAGAACACTTTCTGTTTAGCCATCACATGCATAAAATGATTAGCAAGACACCTTATTAAGTCAAAGTAGGACTACCAAAAAAAACAAACAAACAAACAAACAAAAAAACACGCCATAATAATAATAATAATAAATATAAAACCAAAGTACCTTTGACATATATAATTTGTTCTGCTGGCTGGGTAGCTGTGAACCTGCACTGCCATCTACAGGAAGCGCCTCCTCTTCCTCCACCCAGCACAGCTGCACCCTACTATGAAGGCAGGCATCCCATGTCACAGCCCCACTCCATCATCTTCTTGGTAAAAAACTCTTCTTGATTTTTTTAGAACAATTCTTCATAATTTCGGGAGACAGTTACATTCGAGTGGATATATCAAAATGTGCTTGCTTTTGCAGCATTATATACACAAATTAATATTTGAGTTACTATGCTCCAAGGTCTCAGTTATATTATGGAGCCTAATTAGTAAAAATGTACCCAGTGCAGTATTTTTACTCTCTCTGCTTTTATCTGCTGGGCATGGTATGTTTCATATGCCCTGCAGAAACAGTACTTTTCTTCTTACATTAACTGTTTAATGCACAGACAATTTTTACTTGCAGAAGATACTCAGAATGCATGCTTCCATTTAAGCAGAAATCATCTGTTTCATATAACTGAATTATCTGAGGACACTGTTAGAGGCAACTATAAAATTCTTCAGTATTATCTATTTCATGATTCTTCCATAATTAGTAACTTTTAGTTGTGTTTTTGTTGTTGTTGTTTTTAGATTGGCACCTGTTTTGTGTTTGCAGAAAGGATTTTTAGTTAATGTTCCTGCATTTAAATATCATTGCCTTTCATGTGCTCACCTCAGGAAAGCACAAACTGACTGAAGTTCACACAGCTTTCAATGGTATAAAAATATTGAGGAAAAAATTTGCTTCAGATCAATATGTGAATCTAGAAAAAAATTACACTCCAGTTTCAGCAAACCCATCTACTTCACATGCCTATTTCAAGATGTCTTTAAATGATGCCAGGTCAGCTTTGCAAAAATTAAATATTGTGGTAATTAAGCAGAAAGACAAATAAATATTACATTAAATTTCACAGTTAGGCAATTTAATTTAGTGGTAAAAATACTTTCAACATATAGCAACACCATATCTTATCAAGATATTTTATCTTAACAAAATTTTACATTGGATATTATGAGCCAAGCTAGTGACTAGTACCAATAATATTCCTATTAGAGGAAAGCTAAGCATTAACTGGAAATTTAATTCTCATATACTAAAAATTAAAAAGGAAAATACGTGTAAGTGCAAATTATTGATGGCACTGGTCACACGAGTAATTCCTAAAATGGGCATAACTCTAATGATAATGCAATCTTTTGTAAAGCCACATACAGAATTCTCTGGGCCCCTGCAAGTTGTGCAAGAAGTGAAGAGCAACGTATACTTGCGAGTGTCAACAGTTTGAAAAGATTTCTGGAACCAGCACAGAAATCTCTAATAGTTGCGCAAATCAATTAGCAGACTGAGTATTTGCAGGCGCAGTATCTAAAGAGACATTTTCTTAGCTCTAAAAATTGAAGCTTCCAGATGAAGCAATCTGGAAGATACCAAAAAGATATTGTTTGCATGTAGCAAAACATTAATAAACAGCTAAATCTAATTATTGCAAAAACATACACACTCCAGCTGTAAATTTCTCTCTAACCATACCATTACAGCCTTACCAGTGAAAACAGAAGTGTCAATGCTAATGTAAACTCAGCTGCTGATATATATTCATTAGATTCAGAAAAGCTTCAACATTTCTTCTTCTAACTACGTCAAATTTTATCTCAGTGTCATTGGCCACAAATCATCATAGTTATAATCTGCTGTACCAAAACATAACATTTTGTGACACCCAGATGTATTGCCATTCTTGTTTCTTAGTCCATAAAAATCACCTGGAGAATTGTATCAAGAAGACAACTGTGGCTTTCAAACAGCATCTGGGAAGCAGAGAGGCAAAAAAAATGTCTGGATGCTCTGATCAGACAAAACAGTTGTTTTGGTGCTGGTGGCCCTGAAAGTGACCTCAGAAACACCTGACAAACTCTAACCCTGCAAAAGTGCAGGGATTCAGCACTAGATGAACAGACATGAAGAAGGTGTGATGTATGAGGATACCTGGGGTCCTGCTCACAGCCTTTCCTAGCTGAATACTGCATATTGTGCTTGGCCTAGCTCAACAGAAAGGCATGTAAATAACATAAACGAACACCTCCTCTGAGTCAAATTTAGACTGTAAGGTGAAACTACTACAATATTACTACAAATGTGATGACAGGCTAAGGTTTAAGAGGATAACAGTTTACTTTGTCTCTTTTGAGAGTTGCAAAGAAGATAAAAACATAAATGATTGTATCAGGAATTTGCTAATATAAACCAGAAAAGGTGTTCCTGTTACTGCTGTGGAGACCTCTCTGACAGAGCATCAACTGATGAATTAGCCTACTACTGTTCTGCTCTGCCCAAACCTGAATTTATTCACTTCCTGGGAACCTTAAACTAATGACAAAAGCTGAGGAAGCAGAAGAAAGAGAAGGAAAGAGATTAACTATGGACCATCCTTTATTTTATATTGAAATTTAAGCAACAAACACTCAGCTCTCAAGAGCTATCTACAGTAACAGTGAGTAATTACAAGTGCCTTTCTGATTGTACAGACGTGCTGAACCAAGAGCTCTGTAAATTGGCCTGATCACCTCTGCAGTGATCCGGGCAGAAGGATGACTAGCTATTTAAATCAATAGAATTTTTATGTTTGATCATAATCTGGCCAAAGTATGAGAGAAAGAAGAGTTTCTTTATTACGATGTGCTTTGTGATTAACGTGCAATTTGAGTTCTGAAACTAAATTTTTCAGTCTGGTCTGTATTAAAGTGGTGTGTTATTACAAAAGGGGTCTTAAGAAAACTCACTATGGCTCAACTCAGTAATATGTTTCATCCACCTTTATACAGGCAAAATGAATTTCCAAAAGGGAAAAGAAAAAATGCATTTGTAAGCATTGCTAAGCATGGAGTTAGGAAGATATTTGCAAGAGCAGGGGAACAGCAGCCCCAGAATGGGTACCTGAGCGCTGCCAGCTCAGATGACTGGAATTTCTGTTACACAATTCAAGGCTGTTCTAAAGTATTCTTCCATTATTAGCACTTAAATTAGCTTCATTGTGAAACAGTAATTAAACAGCAGGGGAGATTCACTGCTTTAGCCTTTTATTCTTGATTCTAATTTACATGATTAAATTCTAACTTATTCGCTGATTACCTTCTTGCTTAACACGCTTTAGGTTCTCACATTTTTTCCTTCTGCCCTTGCTTCTTTTTCTGGGTGTAGCAGTTTTTGCCCTCACCAGTCCATAATCTTCAGCATACTTACACATATTATTCTGTTAGCATAATGAAGCATAAATAAATGAATCAAATATTAATGTATGTAAGCACTTTAACAAACACATGCACACACAAAAAACAAATATGGTTCTGGCAGACAAATTTGGGAACATGAAGTGAAAGGCTTAGTCAACAACTTCCATAAAACTCCTGAAGATTTGTCCAGGATACATATTAAAACTCTTTAAAGGACCTTTGCCAATTTAGTGGATATAAATTCAAATTTATTTTCTGATCCATGGATAAGCAATAAGATAAAACCTCTATGTGGAAAAAAAGGTTACATTTGCTTTGTAAGTGTACACAGTTAATCAAAAATGGAGATATATTCTCACAGCATACAGTTTTTGAAGAAGTGAATAATAATTTTATATTTTTATTGCTGAACTAATTCTAGCTCTCTTTCACTTCAATTACCTTTTCAAGCTCTTCAATTTTTCTTAAAATTTATACCTTCACACTGCTTTTTAATTTGAGAAGACTACTAAGCATTCTAAGTATTAATACCACCTATACCAGATTATACAAACCAGTACCAACACTGAAAGTATGATGTGGCAGATATTTTTTACCTAAAAGTACAAGGTATTATAAGGTATTTTGTTATTATTAATATATTATTATTATTAAGGTATTATATTATAAGGTATTTTATTAATCCACCAATGTAAGGTTTGTTAAAAAGCTGGTGGTCTTTAAGGCCCCTTCCAACCCAAGCCGTTCTATGATTCTATGACATAAGAACTTTTTTATCCTATTGTCTAACACTCTTTTTCCTAGCACCCTTAGCAGGATTCCATTTTACTGTTCAGACCCAGAACAGAAAAAAACCTGTAAATGATCCAAAAAATGAGGTCCATGTTACAGGCCTTGGGGATGGGCAAAATGGCAGACTTCTCAAAGATGACCGAGAAAGGATTTAATTGGAAAGCTTTGAAATGAGGGCAGATGGAAAGAACTGTTTTAGTTATGTGCTCATGGCTGATCATTCACTGATACTATGCAACATAACCAGCACTTTCATTCTAGCTTTTACAGATGTATAAAAAGTGTTTCTGACAGAGATAAATGTAAATGAGAATATACTTCTCTCAATCAGTTGGCCTAACAGTCTAACACTCTATTTTGATGTGCAGTCTCCCCCATACGCACTCCCCTTTTTTCTTTTCCCCAGAGGTTAGAAAACAAAAATGTATCTTTAAGATACTGAAGTGTTTATTGTGCTGCAGCATAAAGAAGTACTCTGCTCTTCTATGGTATTTGTGTGCTGTACAATTAGATGACAGCAAAGGTAAACAATACAATTAAAGATATAATCTACTGTCAAAATCCAGTCTTTCCTCAGAGTTGGAAATTAATGTGATCCTAAATGTATTTTTATAGCACATTATTTTTTAAATAAATGTTTCACTTTAGATTGATTTTTTCTTTGACAATGCTGAATATCACACTTAAAGCACAAATATTTTATTTTGTGCTCATCACAATGTCACTGAAATTGATTGCTCTTTCTTTATACTTCTAAACAGTTCATGTACAAAAGATTTAACAAGACAGCCTTGGATTTTTCTGCATTCCTATTTTACTGTTCATTTGTGAATCATTTGTCTTGCAAATAAATATAACTGTGGTATTTTAGTTAGATTGTAGTAACAAACGATTTTATCTTATTGAAGTAAATGTATCCCCAAAGCCAACCCTACCTTGCTGAATCAGCCATTAAATATGCAATATTTTTTCAGTGAATTTAAATACCTGCTTGCATGTGTAGCTGCACTGATCACATATGAATGTTTTTTCATCTCTGTGAGTCGTCTGGTGCTGAGTAAGAGCATAACAGTCGTAAAAAACAGCTTCACAGTAACTGTATGTAATTGCCACTACCATGTATAAATGCAGATTTTGCAAGTGGACACCTGAACAGTTATTAAAAGCAATTAATTATAATGGTAAATTTTGGATTTCCATCATATTTAACAAGAGTTAGACTGGGGATAGCATTGAGTAATGCGTTTATTCTAGAGTAAAACACACAAAAAAAGAACCTTCTCTATTCTCTGCAATAGGTGTAAAATTGATAAATAAATTGACAAACAGGCAACACAGGCAATTTCTCAAATGAATTTGGATGACTAAAGTTCCAGTAAGACAGTAAGTTCCCAGAGAAATTAAGCAGTTTAACAAATCAAAAATCCTTTTGAAAAGTCCAGTAATTTTCTGCTTTTATCCACACAAAAAGATTAATTTCAAAATGCTACCCAAAGTAGCAAATAATATAAAAACAGAAATTGAAAAAAATACATGAACAAAGGAATTGTACATATGTAGATAATTCAATTTCTACCTTGAAATACTTAATATATTTAAATGGGACCTTTATTTGAAAATACAAATAGATACTGAAGACATCTCTATATGCCCAAATATTTTTAACATAACTTTTTCATACATTTTCAAAAATCTAAATTTTTTATCTAACTTCGTTGATGTTGGACGCCTACATCACTTAAAATACAGTAAATATGCTATATTTCTAAGACACTGATTTCTTAATAAATCTCTAATGCTATTGAGAGTTGTACAAGAACATCTTTTTCCTAAAGAGAAGTGAATTTACATGTGAAATATATGTATGGTGATATTTGAATCAAGCACTCTTCCAAACAAGAATAGTTCAAAAATTTAATGCATGAAATCCCCAGAAAATTATGGGGGCTTCTATTGAAATAACTGTGGTTTTAACAAGGGGAAAACAAACAAAAAAAACCAAAAACTTTTAAACAGTATTATACTTTTAATTTATATTTTCAGAATCAACCTGTATATCAGTAGTGTTTGAAACTGATGACAAAGGAAAAAAAAAATATTTTCTGCATATAGAATGAAAATGAATTTATACAGTAGTTTTTTTTTACATTCTGGGAGAAGACCTCAATTAGCTAAGAGACATTACAGTTTATTGTATCACCTGCAATGTTCTGTAACTGTTACAGAACCTAAAAATAATATTAGGTATTGTTAAAATCAAATTTAGAATTTTAAGAGTTTTTAATGTTTTAAGCACAGTAAAACCATCATCTGCTCAGCTGATTAGCTCAAACTTAAAGTTAATTTACACTTTACTAATTAATGCAATTACATGTATTTCTTTAAATTATAAGGACAAAGTGCTCAGCAACTAAACACTGAACAATTTCAGACTAAGATGTAAAAACTGATTTTCCATATGCAAAAACATATATATATATACTTAATTAGTCAATATATTTTAGTGCCTTGTATAGCTAGATGGAGTTTTTAAGTAGAGTTGAGAACGAAGCAATTTGAGAGATGAAATGGCTTCATGGAGATCTGGGCTATTTTTGTGGCTTTGAGAAGAAACTCCTCCATACAACCTGGATGTAGGTTTTTGTGAGGTACCTCCTTACAGAAAGACAGAAGATCACACAGGTACCAAGGAGAGAAAAAAAAATCAGCTAAATACTTGATACTTTGTATTTTAAACAAATTAAAACATCAGCCACAAGATGTCACCACATCTCCTTGTAGGGGAAACATGTAAATCAACAACGAACACTTTTTCCATAGAAATATTCTGTAATGCTGAAGTCACATATATTTTATATCATTATAAGCAGTGAAAATTAGAAACACTTCATCCCTAATTATTATTATTTTTAAATTATTTTTTCCCCTCTCTTTAAACTCAGCCAAATCACTTTTTTTGTGCAATAAAGGTACTATAATGTGGACACTGGTATTTTGGCACATTTTCTCCATGCTTCTGTAGCACATGCATTGTCATGCTACCACTTTGAGCAAATTTGGCCCGGTAAACACAACATCCATATGTGTTTTTTTTTTTTTTCACATATAAAAATATTAAAATAATATATGCTTAAAAGCTCTGCTTATTTGACAGAAATGCAAAATTCACACAGACCTAAACATCCAACAGCAACAACCCCCAGAACAACCAAAATCTAAACATTAGCTGAAAATGCCCAAAAGGCTAAACAATTTTACTTGGCTGATTATGATGCAAATTTCCAGAATCTGCAAGTCAAATCGATGAAGCATAAAATCATTAAAATAATTCTAAATTATTAATCAGGAATTATTATTATTATTATTATTATTATTATTATTATTATTATTATTATTATTATTATTATTATTATTATTATTAATTTCATCTTGTAGGTGGATATGATCAGATGTGCAAGGAGAGGAAATGAACAGCTGTAACTCCATAATAAAAGTGATACAACACTAGGCATTGATAGTGGGAAAAGGGAAATTTTTTCTTGTTCTTCTTCCCCAGAAAATCACATCACACATGAATGTCATCAAAATTACATCAACACTGGCAATCAGCACAGTCTAATAAGAGCAGAGAGAAACAGCCGTGTTGAGGACCAAACATGTACATAGGTTTTGAACTAAGCTATCAACGTCCTGGGTAACGCTAGGCGCATTCTTGAACATTTCTAGTCAACTTATTAAAAAAAGAATTTAGTTTACTTGCACCAGACTTTTCTCCGAGATGTGAACCACTTGCCCATTAATTAAATTTTGCAGACAATATGTAAGATGAAGTATTTTCACATGTTAAATACCTGTATGTGCATTCACATGGTTATGCAGGAGAGTAGCTGAATGAAAAGCCTTAAGGCAGAGGTGACACACATGATATTTTTCTTCAGAACGAATTTTCATGCGATGGTTAATACTTGATATGCTGAGTGAGGTGAATGTGCACAAATCACATTTGAAGACTGCTTTTTCTCCTGTGAGAACAAAGATACATTTAGATCATGAGCCACAAAATAATGACTTTATGTTTCAAAGATAGTACCAATTTCAATATAGTTCTTCTTGTTTTGGTAAAAAATACTTCACATTTTACATAAAAGAGCTTCAAAATACATTACAAAGAGTCAAGCTGTTGGACAGAGATTATTTTTTCTATTTAAGACTTAAGCAATTCACCCCAAAATAGTGCTATGTGTTAGTGATACAGTTTAGTACCTAATTCCAGGAATCCTAACTCCTACTCTAGCTCTCACCTCTGAGACAGGATGAAAGTTCCTCTCTTCATAGCATCATTAAGATGCGCTTCATCAAGGCACCTATAAACTATACAATACATTTCTTGATGTCAACTGTGTAACTAGTGCTAAGTTTAAAGATTTGGATATTTCAGGCTAAACTATTCTCAGCATTCTGGTAGTCCTGAATCAGTAAAGTGTATGTAAAAGCCTATTTAAAATTACGTTGATTTTACGGAAAGAAAGATTCATACCTTGATGAATTCATAGAAGAATAAAGTTATGCTTTGTGAACTACATAACATTTCCAAGTTCTTATCACAACAGTAATGAATTTCTTTAGAGAGTAACAAGTCAAGAGGAAATGTGCAGCACTTTCAGTTTTGAAAAAGATTTGAAACTGCAAAATGGCAAATATGTCATATTTGAAGAGCCTTTCCAGAACAGTTGTCTCAGCTCCCAAGTGCACTCTGTAATGATTTTCATGCTGAGACCAAAATGTATTTCATACAATGCTTTGTACCACACAGAATGTGCAGCTAACACTTCACTTCAATAACAGCAAACAAAACCACTTTATTGTTATTTATTCATTGTGGATTCATGCCCACACAATAGAACTTTGTTAGCTTTATTAAAGCTGCTCAAGTGTGCTTCCTATAAACACAGTAACTAAACCAAGGGACATTAACAATTGGCACAATATCCATACTTTAAACAACCTTCACCGACATACCTTAATATCCAGATACTATGACGCACGCATCCGTAGACTATTCAACTCTACTGATGTCATCCAACTTTTACAGTACATACATACAGATTCTAGGGAAACAGACACTTATCCTTTCCCTTCTATGTCAGTCCTTGCCCTCTGCAGCACACTTCTACATTCCTAAAATGTTATAACAGCTATTCCCTGTTACTTTTATTGAGGTTCTGTGCGATACCTTGCTGACAGGCACTGGTATTTGCCTACCACTCTCAGCCAACAAGTTGGAATCCTTCTAAGTTCATTCATAAGCCCATGAACACATGCATTTTGAAGCTGAATGGACTAGGAAAGGCTAAATAAATTATTATTAGGTTTATTCAAAGGCATTTTTACACAGTTTTAACTTTGAAGTCTCCCTGGAGGTTTCAAATACTGCATTCTGTTCAAAAGACCATTAACTTCTAAATGCCATCCAAAATGGAGCTCCTGAACACAGCAGAGATTACATCAACTTGAACAAATAAATTTAATAATATAAGGATGAAGGGTATTCTTCCTTCTTTCAAATTTCCACAGAAAATTAGCTTTAATTTAACCTAAGCTTAACAATTGACAGCATGAATATTTCATAAAAAATACAACTTCACTGCTAAATTTAACTTAAAATATGTTATCTAAAAATGAACTACAAATATTATGCAGTCAATTTTTTACCTTTTTTTTCTGATGTGGAGCAGTCATTTGAGATTTTGGATCCTTGGGTTTTCTTGGAACTTTTCTGCTTCATCATGGGTGTCTGACAAATCACCACTGGCTTTACAGCTCAGGCCTTTTGCTTCCCCAACAGCAAAAAAATTTCCTTTCCTCCCTCCTCTTCAGATGGGGTCAGTTGCTGTACCTTAATTTCAAATGCAATGGCATCGTTATCTCTGTCAATCTATTTAAATAAGAAACAGTTTTTCAACTTCCTTAATCAAAAGTTGCTAGTGGCAAAATAACTATCAACAGCAAGCAACCCACTAACTCATTTTCATCCTATGTATCATGGACAAAACTGCAACAAAAATTCACATTTAACATTCAGCAGCATATCCAGGCACTGAAGAGTTACAGAAATTGAGACCCAGCTCTTCAAAATTTATGAAGTTTCTGAGAATCTTTTTGAGATTTTTTCAGTACATTTGCCTTTTAAATGAAAAGGACAATTTTTTTTTTCCTTTGTCTTATGGCATGATATCATGTCATAAGGTCATGACAGTTTTTTTTAATTGATACGTTTGGATATGATCATACCTCAGAAACTATCTAGGGTTGCCACCATGGCCTACCTCTAAAGGCCCATGCCTGAGGGATGGCAGAGAGCCAGGCTCCTCGTGTGTCGAACTTCTGGCACAGCCCTGTGACCGGGCTGTGGAATCAGCCTGATGTTTTGTCACAACGTGTCCTAGGTGAAGATCTCTCAGACTTAATTGTAGCCCCTTAACCTTCTGCTCCTGCTCAGCTGGAGACCGCAGGGCTGAGCTCAATTGTTTTCCCCACTTTCAAAATATTTAAAATGATTCCCATGTTTCTCATACGGAAATACTTCAGCCTGCGCCTCACGTTGCTGGAGTGCTCCTTAAGAGCTGGCTGACGGCTAGTACTGCAGCATCTCTTACATGGGGATCTTGAGTATTTTGCAAAATCGATTGAAGTACATTTGCAGAGGCAGTAGAGCATCATTGTACTATACTTTAGGTCAGGATTGGGTATTCAAGGAGAACAAGAAGTTTTATATTTAAGAGTTCTCCAAAGGTATTGTAAAAATATCTTTGAGGTAAACTGACAAGATTTGAGACACTAACATTTAATCTTGTGTACCCTTCTAGAACAGCAATTTCCAACTCATATCATTAGTACAAAGTAGTAGCAAATGCTCCTTGTCTGTTTAGCTGTACTGTTCCATCAGACAAGGTGGTATTTTGCCCAGTGGCTATATTATACTGTGTTTTTCACAGTATAGTTAGCACTGCTGCATATCCAGGAGCCACGTGTACCCTTTTCCACAGAATTTGGCCCAGACATTTTTGTGTTTTGTGTGCCTAAGATAGCAGGCACCATTGGAAGAGCCGGTGATCCAGATTACTGCGAAAGTTGTAGGCATGAAAAGTAACTCAGTGGGGTCATTATAACAAGTTGTAAGGATGACAAATTAAAATCTTCACGTCTTGAAAAACGAATCTCATGACAAACCTGATTTGAGGTCATTGACTTTACTTGGCCTTATCTTCAGAGACAGAAGGTTCCTGTAATTCCCATAAGTACCCTTAACAACAACTACTCCTATCTACAATTCTGCAGGCTCCTAAATGCAAGAATAATATATATTTTTTTACACTTAATAACTGCAAATTAGTCATGACTAGTATGTTACATCAAATCAACACAAATCCAGAGCAATTATTTAAGGGAGAATATGCATTCCAGCAATTTACGGCTAATATTTCAACGTAGTTACCACATTATTTGTAATCTACAGAATCTGTGGGCTCTGAAAACCAGAGAACTGGACACAGAATACACTATACATAAATAAAATTATGCTGCTGGTGACTGTAGCTGGAGATTATACTTCTTAGGCACTGGTCAGTCTTTTCAAATTGCTACGTATATCGTGCCATTATGATAGTTGAAGGGCACTGAAGAAAAAAAATATTATAAAAATATATCCTGCTTTAGGTCATTAAAATGAGTTTCTCTGCATTTGAACAGTCATCAGGGTCCAAGAGCTGTCCTGCCTTGTACTTCTGCTTTATTAATACCAGCACCATCCACAAAGCTACAGTTAAAGGTCTGTAATTATTTCCATTATAAACTGATATTTTCAAGGATTTATAACTCAAGGATTATAAAGTGAAGGGCAGAATAGCCCTTCAGTTCATTTAGGTTGAATTTAAAGGAGCCACTTGGATCAGCAATCTGCAAACTAAAGCACCGTCTTACTATGTTTTGACACAATAAAGGTTAACAGCTCCGCAATGGCTGTTATGGTATGTTGTTTATGCAATCTCCAGCTACCAAATACTGCTTACGGCATCTCTAACTGCAATCAGACTTCTACCCACTCCTCTACAGGGACTATTTGACTATTTCTTTCTAACAAAATATTTCTGCATAAAACATCATGAGAAGAATAGATTACTTTTTTTTTTTTTTTTTAAGTTGTAATAATATTTGGTGGGGTAAACATACTCAATACAAATTATTTTATAGGAGTATTTTAAAAGGAATATAAAGACATTCCATTTGCAAGAATTTTAATTTATACCAGTTCTCTTGTGCTAAAATAACGTCACATAAAGAAACAAAATTCAAGCACAAAATTGCACATAAGTTCTTGATAAGAATCTAGCAGTGCGTGAAGGTGAATATGCGGACAAACAAAAACCCTAAATCAGCAGAGTATATTCTACCCTTGGCTGCACTAAGGAAACATAGCAAACTTTGGTCTGATCCGCATTTTTCCCCTGAGTATGAACAGATCAACGGACTTTTTTAATGAGTTAAATATTGGGTTATTTATTCCGATTGCCAGACTTAAATCTGAATAGTGCCTTTTATAATATTTAAGATGTTTACTGCTTGTTATATGCAGCTTTTTATCAAAGCTTCATTATGATGTAACATAAAGTATATTTGACCCTGAAGGTAGTTCAAAATCTTCAGTTTCACTCTCTTCCTGTGTTTTAGAAAATCATTTCAGATAGCTTTAGAGGCTGTATAGTGATTCTTTATTGTGTATGTTTTGCACCTCCATCCTCGTATCAGAGGTCCTGAACTACCACCCTCTGATGCCAACAGAAGGATTGCTATCGATTTAAATGGGTTTGGAATTAGGCCCAGGATAGATAACCATGTGAAGCAATAACGGTGTGATTTATTTACACATTTCTGGCCCGTCCAAAAAACTCTGAGTAAATCAAGACTGTTGTACACTTGAAAAAAAAAAAAAAAGAGAGAGAGAGAGACCAAAGCAAAAAGCCAAATAAATAAACGCCACTTTAACCTCACGTGTTCATAATCATTCCGTTTTATGATATTCCTTCTCATAGTTGAAAACTCCATTCTTCTCTGCAACATGACTCCTGTTAGTCTACTAGGAAACCCAGTCTTTGTTGTGACTTATTTTGACAGTTTTAATATCATTTTCCACCTGGCATCTGGAAAGTTTTCCATTTTCACTTTCCTCCAATGTCTCAATTTTGTTTCCAAGTGTATGTCGTATTCACACTGCACCTGTCAGAGTGGTATCTCTGTGCCTTAACATGGGTCTGAAAACATGCACGCCTTTACTTTTGCTCTTACGCCAGGGACAATTGCTACCTTCATCACCTGTTTTGCAGTGCAATCTTGCTCCTATGAATAACAATAGCAGTAAATAACTATCTCTACACCATCACTCATTTCAGAGAAAATGAGTATATTTTTATGATCTTCTAATTTATGAGGTGTCTTTAAATATTGTTCTGTTATCGAGTTATACTCACTAAATGGTGAAATCCTTTCACTTTACTTTCTGGTACTGTTGTCAACTTTTTTTTTTTAGTGTTCCACTTTCACACTGATGAAGCACTACTTCAGAGAGCATAAAAAAAAATTAATTAAAAAAAAAAGTGTGTCATCTAATCAGTGAGATAGATTAAAAAAAAATCTATATTTTTTGGATGCTGTTCTAAGCAACTGAAAGTAGCAGAGTCAGAAAAAACTTAGTGCTTCAGAGTGCTGGCCTAGAAGATTCTCAGGAGAAATTATGCTTTCTGAATTTCAGAAAAGATACTGATCACTTGGAAAGAAGACTATTATTAAAATATTTTATCTTTTTCTTTTTTCAGACATCTGACTCTGAGATGGGAGATGCAGTTGATTCCAGAAGACATTATTTAGCATCCTGATTTGACTTGGATTTCTCGTCTACACAAAACAGCACAAGACCCCATATAAGCCATATAAAAGCTGATCAGACCCAGAAACTTATATAGTCCTACCTGTATATACAGCCTTACTTCTTTCTTTTCTTATTCTCCAAAGCAAAGGGAAAATGGGAGCATAGCAAAGCAAAGACAAACAGAAGTCACTCTGGAGGGTATTCACTGACTAGTGTCTGGCCCAGGTATTAATTACCACTTCTCTTTCTCAGTGCAAAGAGGAGGGTGAGGAGCGGTGCAGAACCCTCTCAGAGGCACAGCAATTGCTTGGACTGTGCCATTAGTAAACAGTTGACTTGATGCGGGCTGTGCCTAAAGCACAGTGAAAGCTTTGCTTTGTTCTCTCCTTCGTGCTCCTCTTGGCTTTGAGAAGAAAAATCTCCTCTTTAAATACGAGTGGTTCTTGTAGAACCTAAACAACTTCTATTAAGTGAGAGGACTTAATGCTTTTATGTCTTGCCTATGCTTTTAAGATCTTGCTCCATACTGTTAACAATTATAATTATATAGCACGAAAAAAAAAAAAAAGGCATAATAGCATACAGATGTAGGATATATAACAGGGGAAGCATTTAAGAGAAGCTTATTGGAGCTGAAAGTACCAGGGGCGATTGCTCAGACACAAGTCAGGGAAGTGGTCTAAAAATATTAACCATAATTGCAATTTATCTATTAACTGTTTCATCTAGCATTGCGATATATTTAGATCAAATTCTGCCATCCAGTAATGCATGGTTTGCTGCTTGTGGCAGACAGCAGATCTGCGTGCCTGGGTCTGTTTGGAAGAAGTGTATTTACTTGGGAAGCATTTTACTTCCATTTCAGAAGACATTAACATCGTTACAGTTAACTACACCTCAGTGACTTCCTCTGTTTTTACAGAATACTTTTTAATCCAAGAGATAGCAAAGAAAGTTTTAAAGACAACTCACCTTAGTTAGTTAGTAAAGGTTTTTGCTGCTGTTTATGTAAAGGTCAAAGAGTTAAGTTGAAGAGGCAGAAAGTTTTCCTCTTGTTTTGACTAAACTGGAGGAAACGTGCTAGAGCTGTGCAGAATTTGATTGCCAAACACAAAGCGAAGATACACAGTGAGAAAGATAGTAAAGGTTTAACCCAACTGATGTAAGAAACAAAATTCAAGGATGCCTGTGTTTCCTTGCCTTTATCACACTGTTAATCTTTAATCAGGAAAACAGTTCTGAGAAGAGCTCTTTGTGCACAGCTAAACAGGCATCAGTGCTTGGAAGTTAATGGGATCACCAGAGAATGAGACTATTAAATCATTGTCCTAATAAATCAATAAGTGAGATGTACAACCCAAAGGAGTTCAAATTCTGCTTCCACGTGGATATGCAGCAAGTGCACATTAAACCTTGCAAAATCAGCAGTAAGGAACTGGTTGGCGGGTTCAGAAGAGCAGTGGCTTCCTGTGCAAGTTTTTTCCAGCTCAGATCACAAATCTGTACAGATGCTGAAGCTTCTGAGGATCCCAAATTGAGCTTCTCAGTTTAAAAATCCAGAAAAATCTAGGATGGACTACAGAATTTAAGGGCACGTATATACTAGTGTGGTTTCACTGACAGCAGGTGATTTACTCCTTGATATTTATCAGCAGAGAAACCTTAAATCTTAGTCTTCCTTCCAGCCAATGACGAATCATCACTTAATGTCCAAAGCTAGATAGCCCTGTGCATCTCTATCAGGAACTTGTATCAGAAATACCTATACCAAGGAGCCATAGGTGTAAATCTTTCATGCTTCTGTAAGAATAAACAAAGTCAGCTTTATAGTACTCCCTTCTTTATAATCTTTTTGAACAGCAAGATGAGCAAGTGCCTAGAAAGCAAATGAGAACAGCTAAGTGACTGGTGTTTTGTGAGTAATACTTTGTTCATACTTTGTTCAGAGCTGTCTCTACTAACTTACAGTTTGTTGATCTGTCATTCATACCCTTGTTTTGTGCTGTCTTGGTGATATCTAGGCAGCGTGCCGTGTATGTTTTTGCCCCAGATAAGGAGGTACTGCCTTCATGCTATCATAATGCAAATTCGTGAACTTTACAAGGTTAACACGTGGATGACTTGTTTTTAATTTCTTTGCAGGATGCAAGTTGGTTGTTATTCATTTGTACATATTAGTTTAAGCTCACATATAAGAGGTTCTTCTTTAAGTAAACAATAGTCATATAATTATGAATCATCCTGAATAAATAAATTTGAAGACAGGTTCAGATGGTAGGTAAACAGAAGTATGTACAGCAGAATCAGAATTCTGTCTTCTCAGAAGGACAAGAAAAAAAAAGTATGATCTCTAGGGCCCAGCTGCACCCTTGACCTCTTTACTGGGTGTTTTTTATAGCAAAAGTCATACTTGTGGCACTTGTCTGTTAGGAACCATTTACACTGGCCAAACAAGGATGTTTTTACATCAAAAAATCCCCTTGTGGTCTACCCAAGTTGCGTTCTTCCTATTAGAAATGAGCTAAGAATACATGTAGAGTATGTAGGATTTCACCTGACCTATTAACACTTACATCAGGATTTACCAATAAACACAGGCTCTATTTCAGAGGTAATTGGTTTTTGTAATGTTGATTCTCCTGCAGCAGTCAGGTTCAAGAACCGATAGGTATGCAGTGCTTGACATAGGCACGTTTGCCTTCTGACCTTTAGATGTAGCCTGGCTTTATTTCTGCACAATCAGCTTCTCTCTCCTCTTGTCGCTTCCAGTGTTACAAAGCGCTTGAAATATTCATCAAAGCTGTTTTCCTGGGAAAAATATAGAACAAATCTTACTTGAAACAGAAAGCACAGTTCAGCCCAAGTTGGTGCTTTTGTACCATCAAAGCAGAAAACGGGTTATAGCAAATGTTTTTCATTTCAAATAAGAATATACTATTTGCATTACAATAATCTAAAGAGTACCCAGCAGGGACTATCTGTGGCACCGAACATAAATATAGTAAGAGATAACGATCTTGTCTAATTAGGTTTTAAACTCCTCAGGCCAGGAGCTATCAATCAAACTAAGAAGAATAACTAAGAAGAATACACAAGAAGAGAGAAAAGTTGGCATCATCAGCTCCCAACCCCCTTCCCACAGAGAAGATAAAGGCTTGGGGGTGTAAAGTTTCACATCCAAAGTCAAATAGGAAATCCATAGCAGAGGAAGACACAGAACCTAAAACTATGAGTCTGTACCCACTCTTGGTGTTCAGAGCCACCCTTCTTTAAAGTTGGCTCATGAAGAACATACAGATCCGAGTCCAGTAGGCCAGATTGCATGCAATGAGCAATAAAAATGACAAGTGAGACAAAAGGTAAACGAGAATAGTTCAACAAATAAGAAAAACCATGCTGCCAGTCAGGTAGACAGAGCAGTGTCACTCTGAAATGATAGCTGACGATGGAATGCTGATAACAAGCAAGGGAACACAGAGGGACATAAAGAACAGCATGCAAAAGCACCAGTAGCCAGGTTTATCTCATCCTAGAAAAAATAAAGCAGTTTACATTTTAAAAGGTGCTGCCATTTCATTCCATAAGGCCTGAGCAGGTGAAGTCTCTGTTAAAAGGCATAGCTAGTAGGATCCCAGTAATCAGCAGGAAGTTAGAAAAGTGCTTGCTCTTGAACAAGAGGTTGAAACACAGCCTGCTGCTTGAAACTGTGTGGGTTTGGTACAAGGATTTGTCATTTACCCCCACCACAGGTAGGAAGCAGGGAGTCCTTGACAGCTGCAAACACACAGCACTGCGGTGAACAGATTTCACTCCAGCAAGGGTTACCATTTTTATTTGCAAAGCTAAATCTCGGTGCCATCTGGGCTTTGTATGACTGAGCAGAGCAGATGCTGCATAGGTGAAGGGAAACACACAACCTTATGCTGACTGTTTTCCACTCTGTTTAGTACAGTTTGTCCCCTTCTCTCCTGGCTGTGGTTCTGCTGTGCATCCAGCCAAAAAAACTGCATTAACCATGCAAAAAAATCAGTCACGTCCTTACCAGCCTTGAGCTGGCTAAGGTAAATTCAGACAAAACTTTGGTGGGTCCAAACTCTGCACGTGCCTGTTAGACCTTATACAGTAGCTTAGAAGAGCTCCGTAGATGACTCTTGTCAGGATTACACATACCTGGCTGCTGCTCAGACACCAGTGGCTAGAGATAGAGCCAGATATTCACACTGATTACTGACGTGGGTTTTAAGAGAGAAGACAGTGTTCCCCAGAGTAGAGTCACAGTTTGAGAAATGGCTTCCAAAGAATGCCTACATAGCAAGGTTAAGATTATGTCAATTAATGTCATCTCCAGAACTAATGGACTGGTGAGAGAGAAGGATTAACAATGAATAACGTGCAGCTCAAAGCCACCAAGAGGGGAAACACCATTAATGGGGAATGCTTGCCTTGTTCTGCTTGTGGCGTGCTGTCTCCCACCTGAGCTCCAGCTGCAAAACTGGAGTCCAAACTGGGTGTCTCGTGTTGCTGATAAGGGTTGCCAGTGTGACATGAGGGAATTAAATCCGTGGTATCCTTTATCACGTGAAGAAGGATACACACACTATCTCCCCAGCCAAGGCTCCAGTTTTTATCCTTTACAAGAGAAGATGGAAAAGAGAACCTCACCTCCCCTGGTGACTATAACATCTGAGAGCCTGTAAAAGCGAGCTCTAAAGAAAAGGACTAAATAGTTTTTGCCAAAGCAGAAGAAAAACAGTCAAGGAACCAGCCTGCCTGTGTGATCCACAAACATAGTATCCTACAAGCAACCCCAAATCTCATGCAGCTGGATCAGCCCCAAGAAAAGTTGCTGTAAGGTGGCAATATCACACAGGGCTGCAGTGGGTCTGGAATAAACTCCTGGCTCTGTCACAGGCTCTTTTGCAACTACAGGTAATTTGCACAGGTCAGGTTTTGTTCTCTAAAATTGAGAGAGCAGGCCCTGGTCTCTGTGAGCTGTACATTTACAAGGGCTGCCCTTGGATCAGGGCTTGTGCAGCACCCAGTAAAACAGCAATTGCAGCACGCTCAGTGTCAACTGAGTACAACCTCACAGCAAAAATAACAATTGGGAAGCAATGTTCTTCAGCTAGCAGACTAGCTGGGAGAATCTTTAAAAAAAAGCTATCATTCTTTAACAAAACAACAAGTGACATAAAAACTCTTTTGCAATGACAATATGTGGGATAATTATTATGGGAGGGGGTAGAATTTCTGAGGATTGTTATATGCCATTAACTTTCAGATCTCCTTGAGAGTGCTTTGTTATGGCTCCGTAGCAATGAAGTCTGAAGCTTTGTGACACATTCTCCTTGCCCCTAAGAAGCCTCACATTTATTTAAGTTCTAGTAAGTCAGAAAAAGTTGAAGTGCTCAAAACCTTTATTTTGAACAGGCTGAATGGTGTCCATCAAAGCAAACATCCCAAAAACACTCCTTTCAAGGCACTTGTTGAACACTATCATCTAGAAATGTCAGATTCACTCTCATTTAAATAATTTGACAGCTTCCAAGAAGACACTTGATGAGCATCACTTTCAAGTGTCAAGATGCACAGAGATAAAGTGCCAAAAAGTGCAATCTAAAGAAGTTGTATCAGCTATTAGATGAGTATTATAGTTACTACTAAAGATCTTTCACTTAAATCGAAAATAAACTTTACATTCAAGACAATTTTTTTTTTTTTTGAGTCTTTATATTCCCCCTGTCCATCTCCCATGTTTCTCACTAGTGAAATCTCTCAGCTCACTGAATCCAGAAGGCAGACACGTGTGGCAAACAGCAGTATGTGCTGGCATTGGGGGAACACCTCAAGACCACTACAACTGATCTATTGGAGATGCCATTTCTGATTGTATTTTTTGTGGCAGCCACTGGTGGTTATAAGAATTCACTATCCTCAGATGAAACCTTTACTGCCATGTGTTGGGTATCTAAATGCTGAATTTCTAAATTAGAAGATTCTTGAAAAAAAAAAATCTTGGCCTCGATTTGCACATGCTCCACTTACTTCATTACACCATAGTATAAAACACTATGCATGCTTTATATAGGGGCTTGAGGCTTACTGTGTGTTTGTGATAGGCTTTGAGATTCTCTGATACGAAGTGTTACCTAAATACAAGTAATTTGATGCTTAAGTGTCTAGAATTCCCAGTGGACATCTGCACTCAAGCCCTGCTGCCATCACAAATGAAAAACATTTGGAATCCTTAATGTGATTTTTAATGGACATATGTTCATAACACAGTGCCACCAATTTGGCATATTTAGTGTCTTCTCGAGAGAAGCCCACAGTTTGTATAGCAAGATTGTGGGAGGTTAGGATTGCAGTATGAGAAAATTTGCACAACACCTGCCTGACTATAATTTAATTGGCAGAAACTAATGCTCCGGGTTCGGGGATTTTTTCCTTCGCTGAGAATTGAAGAGGCACTAGGACTAATCCTGCACTGTTGCACAGGACCAGAAAATGATCATATCACGGCATGAGTGAAGTCTGAATAAAAGCATCAAACTGGTAGTGTTTTTTGTTTTGTTTTTTAAATGCTGTTTTACTCTCACAGTTGGTTATTTCTATCAATACTGACTTTTATCTGGCCATCAGCAAGGACTGGGATTATTTTCATACTTCACTGGAAAAACAGTCTGCTCAGTATTAGTGAAGAATGTGCTGCATTTTATTTTTACTAAAGTACCTAATAATATACATTTTAACATGAAAGTGGTTGACCAAAATATTTCCGATCTGCTCCACCAGCAATGGAGCATGTGGACTCCAAACACACTGTGTTCTTATTAAATTGTCTTTGATTTTACCTTTGCTTAATGCAGAGCCCCTTCTGAAGCAATTTCTAGCACCTCTTATCCTAACAGATTTTTGTTTTCCTTTTCAGCAATGTTTGGCCTTGCTGTGCATCAAGGACAGCCCCTCTTACTTCACTATTTTCTTCCCTTTGCATTTACAAAACATAATAAAAGGCTTTGCAGGAGAGATAGAGGATACGCTCCCAGGAGAAGCGTTCCTGTGGTCTCTGACCACTGCACTTGTGAGGTTCAGCTCCATGGTATTTGAAATTCAGATCTCTGCTCTGTGCTGCTCTGCCAGACTGGGCTCTTCAGGCCTTGCAGCTCTCTGCTGTCTACATCAGAGAAAGCCTTGCAGGAAACATCTCATTGACTGCACGAACCAGAGCAAGTGACGGGTTATGAATATCCTTTGTATAGGACACCTGCTTCAATTCTGTTGTTTTAGAGAACTCCCAAAATCTTAACTTGGATTCCCAAATTTCCTGTTCTACAAATTGCCTCATCAATACCAAAAATGCCAGTTTGGCATTGCTGGGAACTGGGTGGAAGTGGAGGAAGATGAAATGGCAGCAGGGTCACTTCTACAGTTTTCTTTGAAATACTTCAGCCTTCACACACCCTGACTGTATGGACAAATGGACATGCAAATCAGCCTCTCTTTATAGGTACAATGGTCTAAAATGGAGTGGGAAAAGGTAGTGAGCTGACAGACAGACAGAGAAAGAGTTAGAGGAGAGACCCTGAAGGGACTGAGGTCACACCCTCACAATCACAAGCATAGCAGTGGCTGTTGGTGTCATTCACTGCCTACATGTGTAGATGTGCGTGTAGTGCACTTGACACATACACAAGAAGGGTGCAGTCATTTCAGAGTGTTTTTGTCCTTTTTGTTTGCCTACTAATTTCAAGATGGGTCAATATTTTTCCCCCCCATAATACTCCCAATAAAATTACTGATAAGATTTGAAGGAGGGGGTTAATTACTAAGATGGTTGCTGATCTGCCTTCTCTGAGCTTGTAGAGATGGAATATAATTCCTCAGCTTGCAAGAGCCTAAAGTAAGGCATAACCAAAAACTTTCTTAAAGAAAAAAAAGCTCTTAAAGAAACGCAGCATTTAGATTTATATTGCCTTTTTCTTGAAGGAAAAAATATGGACAAAAGTAAGAAAAACAAGGCCTCCAGGCAGGCATATTTAGCAGTTATTCAGGCTGATCAGTGCTCAGCATTGAACTTTATCCACAGATCAGGCAGCGTTCCCAAGGTAAGTAAACACACCTTGGACGAGCCCCCGCTTCACAGCCAACTAGCGAGCATCTGCCGACAAAGCGTGCCAGCTGTGCCTCGCCTGGGCGACCCCCCGGCTCCCAGTTCCTGATACTCTTTGTACTCAACCTTTCCCACACACCAAGAATTTATGACGCTTTCGGATTCAAAGTCAAACTAGATCAAAGTTTGGTTAAACTGCTATATTTTGTAACTGCTTCAAACAGCAAACCCAAGGGCTAAGAGCCACCGCTTTCAGCATTCATTAATCAAACCTGTTAAATGATTACCTTGTTAGGGCTGCTTTGTTGACAATCCTGCACGATGACAATGCGTCAGTGGCAGTGTCTAAAGACATATCCAATAGTGACATAAAGAACAAGCCTCCCTCACCTCACCCAGTGGGTTGGACACCAAGAACAATATTTAAGGAAGGAGAAAGCCACCTAGGAAACAAGAGCACTCCAAAGCAAGTGAAACTGGATCAACAGAAAGGGGAGCCATATACTTGCTGACATCCATCCAACTCAATCTTTTTAAGACAGTAAGTAGAATGGTTTCTACACATTTTTTCCAGTTTGAGATTGCCAGTGATCCAAATTGTTTATATTAATTATATACTTCTGCTTAGAAATCAAGACTACTACAAATTCTGTTTTTGCGTCATGCATCCTTAGGGAGGCAGATTAAGACTGGTTAGAATGTCATAGCATGCTAACAGATGTGATATGTTCGATTTTAGATTGTGATCAGTATTTCAAATCCCTCAACAAGATCCACTGCAGACTGCAAGAATGCCCCCAGAGTTGAAAGCTGAAGTAAACATCATGCCCAAGGTTACCCAGGGGGATCTGGAGAGTCTGCCTCCAGAAGCAAGGGAGTTCATTGAAAGTAATGCCAAGCTGTGCCAACCTGAGAACATTCACATCTGTGATGGCTCAGAAGAAGAAAACAAAAAAATTCTGGACATCATGGTAGAGCAAGGCATGATTAAGAAGCTGAGCAAGTATGAGAACTGGTGAGTAGCATAAATGGAAGTCAAGTAGCATCTCAGAACAGTGACGTGTATTTTCTGTCCACTTACATTTAAAACTGTTCATAATTCTTCAATATTTGCTTTCCATGAACATTTTGGCACAGCAGTTTACGTAGGTGAAATACAAAGGAAAAGCAAACTTTTCCTCTAAAAATTAGCATAAAACATATTATTCAATAAGACTATCAACTGTACATTGTCTCTATTGATCAGTTACATAAATCAGGGAACTGAAATAATGTCACGAGACTTATGTAACTAATCATTAGCAATGGTTAAATATTATTTAGCAAATACATCTTTTGAAGAACTCTACTATTTTAGTCAATTAGTTTATTCATCAAATACTTTTTTTTTTTTTGTGGCATTCAAATAGCTCTGTGGGTGTTCAAATATTATTCAGTACAGGCATTATTCATATCATGCCGATGAGCTTTGACTGTAATGTATTCAGCAAATACTTTTTTTCAAATATTTCATCATCTCTCCCAACTAACCCAACATGAAAGGGGAATATTAACAACAAGTACATGCTCAGGAATTACGTGCCGACTAAGAAATCTTCATGGAAGAAATCTGCAAAGGCTTTTGAATAACTAAGTGCAGGAATTTGGCAATCTGTTTGCAGACTATTTGGGAGAGAAAAGGGCAAGATTCACCAGATAAATTATTCATTGTTAATTATATGCTTAGCTGTAGTGATGATGGTTATGACAGCCCAACTAGAACATTTTTATATTCGTAGAAAATTTCTATGCGCAGAGGTGAAAATGTAAAACAATCCTCTCTAATGTAAATAAATAGCAAAAATTCTTCAGAAAGGAAAAAAAGAATCCTATTTAATAAACTCCTTCGCTGTTTATGATCCTGCTTACAGTCAATATTTCTTTTGTGATGCCTCTAACTTAAAGGACAATGTCAGTCCCCTAGGCTGGATTCTCAACCCACTGGCATGTAGACCAACACTTAAAGTACTTGCTTGGCATCCACTTAGCTTCAGGCATCACTTTGTGGTCCCTATGCAAAACTACTGTATACTGATGAGAAGGAGAATTAAATGAGATTTTTAACTTTTCCCTGAAAGTCAGTAACAGAGAATAAAGCTGAGATAAGAGGCAAAGGAATATTAACATGTAACCAGAATTTCCCAAGCCATATAATTTGTTATTCATACTGTAAAGTCTTGAAACAATTTGTATGAGAGAATGTACCTGACTAATTTTTGAGATTATCTTAGTTATTCTAGTTCTGTCACTTTAGTTTTAGCCTTACAAAACATTGCACTCTTTTGTACTAAAGGAGTTCTGAGAGAAGGGTGAAAAGTGTCATGTTGATTTAAAAAATAATAATAATAAAAATAATCTAATTTCCTGACTTTCATTGAAATGCAGCTGGTTGGCTCTCACTGACCCAAGAGATGTAGCAAGAATTGAGAGCAAAACTGTCATTATCACTCAAGAACAGAGAGATACCACTCCAATCCCTAAAACTGGAACTAGCCAGCTGGGGCGCTGGATGTCAGAAGAAGATTTTGAGAAAGCCTTCAATACCAGATTCCCAGGCTGCATGCAAGGTGGGTGAGAAAGGAAGGTTGACATTGAATTTTCAGGATTACTGAAACACCATAATAATTACTGTGATCTTTAACAAAAGATTGTTAAATCTTTTTAAATCTTCAGCCTCGCTGAAGGCTTAGGTGTGGACACCAATACTATTCAATTTGTAAGTTTCATCTGGATCTTTACCACAGATCCAAATGCCTGCACAAGGATAGTCCTTGGTCTCTTTCCACTAAATAATTAATTCTGTTCTTCACAAAGAGAGATACAGCATGGTAGGAAAATTTGTATGTTTTTTTCAAGTCACAAAATAACTCAGCAGCAGATAGCAAATGAGGTGAAAATGGAGGATCCCCATCCGGAGCAATAACTTAAGTGATTTACACCACAGAGGAACTGTCCTCCACCCACCTTTACTGCTGGTTAGACATTTTGTCTGAACAGCTGGTTTCAACAATTAAGATAAAACTTGCAACATGATCAGACAAACAGTAAGCTAGATGTTTAAACATAGGAAACACCCACAAGACAAACAGCTTTTAAAGAAGTGAGAAACAACCTCCATGTTAATAAAGATTTTTTTCAAGAGTTCCTTGGTTTGCCTTGTCACATATCATTCATTTTACTCCTGTCCATGTCTTACAGGACGCACAATGTATGTCATCCCCTTCAGCATGGGGCCTATTGGGTCTCCTTTGTCCAAGATTGGGATTGAGCTGACAGATTCACCATACGTGGTGGCCAGCATGAGGATCATGACGCGGATGGGAACAGATGCTTTGAAAGCCCTGAGCAATGGAGAGTTTGTAAAATGCCTTCACTCAGTTGGATGTCCTCTACCACTCAAAGGTAGGGAAGATTAAAAACTCCCCAATGGAAATTCTCAGGAGCACATTTTAGAGCTGACTGCATTCTTTGCATTCAGGAAACACTTGCCATAGAAGACTGGGGTGGTTTGTGTAACAGCACTAGGTTCAAAACTCAATTAAAGGAATCAAAGCTCAATCATAGTTTCATGGAAAGGAGATTATTATCTCTCGTACTTACCAGGGGCTTTCCTTTGAAGCATCTGGTGTGGGTTGCTGTCAGAGGCTCAATGCTGATGAAACAGCACAGTCTGATCCAGCATGGAAATTGCTGCGTTCATGAGCACAACATTCTGTTCTGCAGAACCATTAATCAACAACTGGCCATGCAACCCAGAGTTAACGCTGATTGCTCATCTCCCGGATCGCAGAGAGATCATTTCATTTGGCAGCGGTTATGGAGGAAACTCCTTACTGGGGAAAAAATGCTTCGCTCTCAGAATTGCCAGCAGGATCGCCAAGGAAGAGGGCTGGTTAGCAGAGCACATGCTGGTAAGAGCTATTAAATCTTGTGTGTTTGAACAGCCATCAAACCCTAAATTAGCGCAACATAAATGCATCACATCTTGGTGTCAATGAAATTACAGTCTCATATGGATAGTCCTGAAGCATTAGATATCAATATATCACATGGCAGACTTTTCAGAAATAGGAAACTGCTTGCAAGGTTAAGTACCAAACGTTTTAAAGTAGGACCTATAAAATCAGGAACCAAGAAAGATTTAGAACTTCTGACAGTGGCTACTTGTAGGCAGATCCATGTACTTGAGCAAAGCCTGAACATTATCACCGGGCATCCACATTGCCCCTGCAAACTGAATCATGAAGGACTAATGCAAGTTTTGAAAGCAGTCTTTCATATTATAAAGAACTCAATGGACTCAAAAATCTGAAAATATTAGATTTTCTATATGAGTTTTGCATTGTGCCCTTCTTGCCTTTGCTTTCTGTTGTCATTTAGACATCATACTACTATAAAATACTACTGAAAATTTAAAGTTCATGATTGAATAGTCTCAGGAAAATGTATCTACCTAGTATGAGAAGCGCAGAAGTACCCATACATAAAGTGCTCTCACTCCACAGCAATAATGCAGCCAAAAAATATTGCCTGTTTTTCTTGTCTTAGCTGAGAAACACAGCTGTATACAGGCTGTATATCTTTAATTGGCAAAATAAATAACTAAAATTGAATCATATACACCTGACATTTCTAAAAAAAAAAAAAAAAAAAAAAAAAAAGATCTCCTTACACATTATCTAAGCGAAAAAAGAGAGGACTTTTTGATTAATAAAATATAGCTTGTGTTATTTGTCAACTATATTATATGCTGCTTCGTTTGTAGGAAGAAATTTGCATAATTAAATGTTTTATCATTAGTACTTGCTGGTAGACAATCTTCAAAATGAAAAATGCAAGAAGAAAGCCTTTTAACAGTTGCATCTGCTTTTCAATAGATCCTGGGCATTACAAATCCAGAAGGTGAGAAGAAGTATTTTGCTGCAGCATTCCCTAGTGCCTGTGGAAAAACTAACTTGGCCATGATGAACCCAAGCCTGCCAGGGTGGAAGATTGAGTGCGTGGGCGATGATATCGCCTGGATGAAGTTTGATGAACAAGGTATTGAACTGAAATTGCATTGTAGTACAGTCCACTACTGTTTATTTTTAGGGTCAGCAAGACATGCTACAAAGTTCTGAAGAGAACTGAAACAGTTTTATTTACTTATATTTTGTCATTTAACTTTCAGGGCACTTAAGGGCAATCAATCCAGAAAATGGCTTTTTTGGAGTTGCCCCTGGAACCTCAGTCAAAACAAACCCCAACGCTATTAAAACCATATTCAAGAACACCATCTTTACCAACGTAGCTGAAACCAGTGACGGCGGTGTCTATTGGGAAGGCATTGATGAGCCATTGCCACCAGGAGTAACCCTGACTTCATGGAAGAACAAGGATTGGACCCCAGATAATGGTAACCCTGCCTTATTCCACATTCTCTCTTGGCTTTCTCTGCTGAATTTAAGTTCGATCTGCCATTACGACCTTTTTATTCTATTCTGTACAGGGGAACCTTGTGCTCATCCCAACTCACGGTTCTGCACTCCAGCCAGCCAATGCCCCATCATGGACCCTGCCTGGGAATCACCTGAAGGTGTCCCCATTGAAGGGATAATATTTGGAGGCCGCAGACCTGCTGGTAAGAGATGCAGCAGCCCTGTAGTAAGCCTGAAGTGCTCATCACAGACGGGTTGAAATACAACTGGGCATAGACACAGATCTTGCTATCATGGCTGCAAAGGCAAGGAAATAGCCATGTTAGCCCAACTTCTCCATGTTAGCCTTTGACACACACACAGCCACTGATATTTCAACATCTAAATTGTTAGATGTTAACAAAAACAGGTAGTGATAGTAGAGGGCTGGAGAGAGATCAGGACCCACTACTCTGGGTAACACATAGACATGTAGCAAATTATTGTATTTGCCTCAAATTGCTTAGAGTCTAACCAGTTTAGATAGGAAATGCTTAGAGAATTAAAACAGTTGTAGACTGTTTGCAGATAATTAAGTGAAATTAGTTGTTCTGTTAAAGGTCACCTAACATTGGAAAATAAAATGAAGTAATGCTAGGTCTGAATCTAATACCATGATTGTGACCACAGAACCAGTATCTGCTTCCAGTAAAATCTTCTGGGAATTCTGAGGCCCCAGGACTCAGGTCAGCTGAGTACCTAAACATCGATGTGTTCAGTAAGTAGTAGCCAGTTTTGAAAATATCCATATAATTTACTCTAAGAGGGCAGGAAACGAACTAAGTTAAAAAAAAATAATAGAAGAATTAGAATAAATTACATAGTTTAAGGCATACAATACAGCGGTATCTCAGGTAGCAAAACCTGTTATAAAAATGCTTTTGGATCACTAATTACTGAAGTGAATTTGTTCTTTACAGGTGTGCCGCTTGTATATGAGGCCTTTAACTGGCAGCATGGAGTATTTATAGGAGCAGCCATGAGATCTGAAGCAACAGCAGCTGCTGAGCACAAAGGTAAATCAAAATCTAGTCTGCCTACCTGTATTAAAAGCAATCGCCTCTCTGGAGAGCTGTCCTCCCCCTCTGCTCTTTCACATTTGAATCTTGGCAGCTAGTTTTGCAACCTGTGCATTTTCGTGATAGAAAATATTTGTACTGGAATTAAAAGCCAAATTCTCTGTAAAAGTCAAATTAAGCAAAATAATCCCCTAGGTGGCAAGCATGCAGAACAGGGTGCAATCATAGGGTTGCCAGAAGAGTTGATACAGAGTTCCTGTTACAGTCTGTGATAAGTAAACTTACATTTTCTGTTCTGCTAGAGCTCAACAAAAATACACGAACAATGAAAGCCAGCTCTCAAGGATCTTCATTTAAGCTGCCTTGCCTGAGATTTAAGAAATTTACTTTCCATTGACTGCAAAAATTAATTTAATTTGTAATTCAAGGTTCATGTTTGTACCATTTCTTAAAGTTCTTTGGTTCCGATGCAGAAAGGTGGTTAAGGGGCTAAAGTGGTTAGGTACTAAATCCTGGGAGGAACTGACTCTTTGTGCTTTAGAATAAATGTGCTAAATATTCCTTAACATTCTCCATTTGTGTTTCAAACAGGCAAAATCATTATGCATGATCCATTTGCCATGAGACCTTTCTTTGGCTACAATTTTGGCAAATACTTAGCCCACTGGCTTAGCATGGCACATCGCCCAGCGGCAAGACTACCAAGGATCTTTCATGTTAACTGGTTCCGGAAAGACAGCCAAGGGAAATTCCTGTGGCCTGGCTATGGAGAAAATTCCCGTGTGCTGGAGTGGATGTTCAACAGAATTCAAGGGAAGGCCTCTGCCAAGCCAACTGCTATAGGTTACATCCCTGCTGATGCTGCTTTGAACCTGAAGGGTTTAGAAGATGTCAACTTGACTGAACTGTTTGATATCTCCAAAGATTTCTGGGAAAAGGAGGTAGAAGAAATCAAACAATACTTTGAAGGGCAAGTTAATGCTGACCTTCCCTACGAAATAGAAAGAGAAATGCTTGCCTTGGAGATGAGGATAAAACAGTTGTAGCTGATCAGAAAAACAATTATTTATCAATCCACATATACTAAAACAGGACAAAACCATTTTACCAAATCGACACACTGATGAACGGGGGTTATAATGAAAGTAGGTCTTAGGTTGGTTAGGCTATAGATAAGGGCATCCTAAAGTAACTCCAGACCTAATGATTTATAACTGCATCAGTTGTTGTGAATTGGTGAGCAACTGTGAGAATGTATGTGCACGGTCTCCAGAACTCTGATCTGTCACTCACATGCACAACTCTGCATATAGCTATTGATGTATTTAAATTACTTGCTGACAGCTCTGCAGATACAATCTAAAACGATCCACCCCGCAAGGTGTAGCACATTGTTCCCATCACACAAGCCACTAGAGTCTCAGATTAATTTTTTCATTTTTTAGCAGTATCACGCAGAGGAAAGAATGAGACTTAAATGTTGTATATATGTATTATCTAAACATATTTCATGGCTTAAATATTTTTTAGAAAAATGAAGTTGTAACTTGTATCACTTGTTGAGTGAAAGATGACTTTGTATTACTAATGCATATTTAAGATATTGCTATTATATATGCCTCATGTTCCTGTGATTTCCAGATGTTTTGCATGGCTTGTTCTTTAAACTATTGAAATAAATGTTTATACAAAATATGACCTCATTTCCAGTATTTTCACTGTTTATAAAACTACATGCCTACAATTTGGGCCTGCTGTCAATACCACAGCACAGAGACAAATTCACTTGGGGAAGTTAGATGCTGACTAGCATTGATCTGCTACTCCTAAGCAAAACTGTTTAAACCACGCACTTTCTTTGCAACCTTTATTCAAACCAAAGAAATGATATAGAGATTATGATACCAGCTGAGAGCAGTCATCCAGCTAGACATGTGCTCTCCATAACTGGGCATTATTAGTTGCTTCAGACATTTATAAAATAAACTATCCTCAAGGAAAGCCCTGTATTAGGCTGTTGCTCATTTGGTAAAGCCATAGGATTTCTCTCTGTTCCACAATACTTAGGCTTTTGCAAAAATAACTAGTGGAGCTGTTGAAGTAAAGACAGTTTGGGAAGTTTTCTGGGTTGGGCGAGATGCCTAAAGCCTTAGAGCTCAATGAAAACTTGGGGCTAAATGGGCCCAAAGTTGGTTTCCTTGTCAATCAAGATACTAAAACTGTCCCATGTGCTCCCGAATAAAGGTGTCCTTTACATGCTTCTCATGTGCCTGGCAGGTATCCTGCTTTTTCACTTTGAATGCTTGATCTCCCCAAATATATTGCAAATATTTGCTTAGCAAAAAGAAAATCACTTACATTGTGTAATAAGCCTTTTTATAGACCCTGCTTCCTCACAAAGCAAACAGTACCAGGGCTGGTCAACAGATGCCCTTCAAAGTTTGCTAGGAGAGGTCACATAGCCCAAAGAGCCACTAACTACCTCCTGGCTTCACGTTTAGGAGTTAACACAAACATTATCGACTCTGAAACGAGCAATACAACACAAGTCAATAGATAGATCTCACAAAATAAAATAAAATAATATTAATAAAAAAATGGAAGAGAAAGCTGTGAGGAAAGCAAAGGAGGGCTGCACAGACTCTGTAGAAATGATGGCCAGTTGGCCTCTTTGCTGGTAAGCAGCACATCTGCATGGATGCAAGTCTCCTGTATGGTCATCTTTAGCCTGCATAATCTTGAATGGGCTCCAAATTAAAATAAATAAATAAATCAAATGGGAAGACTGCAAATAACTCAGCAGAGGAAAAAGCGAGCCAACAGAAACTAGTTTATGTGCTCCTCTGGGATTCAAAGAGTGCTATCGTATGTATAAAACAGAGTTGTTTATAGAGTAACTCTATAAATAGCTGATTGACTTGGTCAATCCTATACTTAGGAAATCTAAGAAAATCTGTCAGGCTAATGTCAGAGAATTATGGCCAATCACAGACCCAGAGTTTTTTAAGGGCCTCATGAGAGGATCTTAGTCCTGAGCAGTGCAGAAATGTTCCAAGTGCATTTTGAAGCAGTGCCCAAGAGATGTACAGTAGCTCAGGGCTTTCCAGAGTGCCTCTGAGCATCTCCAGCATGCTGATCTGCCTTCTCGGCTGGGCTCAATGTCCTGAATATGACAAAAGGAGCGGCTCATACTTCATGCCACAGGGACCTGTGCCAAAGGCCAAAGTCTGGCAAACATATGGACCTGGGACAAGTGAGTGACACTTGTCCCATGAAATGCTGCTCAGCAAGGAGCAGGTACCATCACTGTGATCAGCATAACTACAGTACAGCACACCCTTAGCTGGCAAAGTCTGTGGTACAAGGTGCTGACTGCCTCAAAAACATCGCCCACAGCACGAAACACTGGATTTGGTATTGCAGCTAAACCCTTGCTTTCTCCAGCAGTGGCCGCCTCACCTGGAGGCAGTCAGACTCCATCTCCCCCTCATCCTTTGGGTGCTCTTCCCATATAACTTCACGCAACTCGTGAGAAAGGGCTATCACAAGGAATTCTGGCAAAAAAAATATTTAAACCACTTATGGCTCTCTGGCTCCACACATTTTAACCACATGCACCTTCTCAAGTACTGCTCAGAGACTGACGGGCACGTGAATCGTTCCAAAGACTACAGAAAATGGGGAAAAAATCTGCTGTACCGTTAAGCCTGAGAACAAGAAAATAACTTTTTACGTGAATCATTCAACAGCTTCTTTGTATGTAAATATATCTGTAACCCATCAGCATCTATGGGGAGTACAATTTACATTTTGAATGATCAAAATGTTTAGTATTGGCAGAGAAAATGTTTAAAAAGAGAGAAGGCGGCGGTTTAAAATTTAGAAACTTAGTCAACCGTGCCAGATTATGATCTCAACTTCTCTCCCTCCAACAAATACTATGCTCCATAAAAACAAAATGAATTAGAACAAAATGCTTTTAAATTGAAATTTGGAAGTTCTCTTGATTTTCAAAAGAAAGAGGGGAAGGCAACAAATGCAATAAATTTCAACAAATTAGTAGAGAAATATAAAACTTGGCCTATTAAATGCAATTCAGAGAAAGGAAGCACAGGAAAGACTAACACATGAAGTGTACAGAGCCATAACATTTGCAACAGCTGTGTTATGAAATGCACTTGGTATTCTGGGAAGCGAGAAACAAAATACTTTGTTAAAACACTTGTGGATGTACTGGTGGCTGAAAAGAAGAGAGACAAAGTCAAAATCACAGTTTAACCATGAATACTGTTGAGGATATGGTCTGATACCTTATTTATGCCACGATTCACTGAAATGAAATGACACACCGCATCCATGGAGGCCCTGCTCAACTCCCGTAAAATTAGTGCAGCCTCTTTAATTGGCTTTTAACCACTCAGACAAAAATCCTGTCCTCAGTGCCCAATACCCATATTAGTACAGAAAAATCCGTAAAGCTCAGACCCAGATCTCAGTCCAATCTTTGCACAGGTGGAGAAGTCTCTGAGCTGGGTACCTTGCTTTGAATTCATTTCTAAATGTTTCAAGGTTCAGATTTTCATCTGCATTTTGTCTTGTTCCTTCAAAACTCTTTCTCAGGCTCCAGTCTGGGCCATAATTAGTCCAAGCATACAGGTTATCAACACACCTCTATTCTGTTAACATGAATGAAGGCTAAACCAAATAAAGAACACTGAGAAAGCAACATTGCTGCAGAGCCCTTCTTGGGAAAAAGCAAAATCCAGCTTTAAATCTCAGAACTCTGTGATGATAGGGCTATTTTCAGGGAAAGAAGAAAAATTTGGAGAATGGCATTTATGCTGTGGGAAATAGCGTTTTCCAAAAACCTTGGCTACCATAGTAACATGATTTATTCCATACTTGCTGCAGTATAGTCAATTAGCTCCCTAACTGAAGACAATTATCGTGACTGGAGACATACCTGGCTGGAAGACTACTGAAATGCTGCTTATGAATGGCAAAGCAGAGCACTCTGAATTCCAAATTAGTAATCATTATTGTTGATCATGGAGGACATTTCTGGCAGTGGTTTAACCTCAACAATACAAAAGGGCACATTTGTCAAATCGGTGCTGGCAAACCTCAGTCAACAGGATTCCAAAACACGTCCCACCACATCTGTGAATCTGTATGCAAAACAGCAAGGTATAAAACCAGAGGAGAAAAGGAAAAAATAAATTGCTATTGTATGCCCTTACCGCATTCTGCAACCACCATGGATATAACTTTTGGCTGAAAAACTTGAACAGAGAAGGATTTTGTGAGCAAGTTACAGAAATCCACGTATACCAACATGCAAAATTCAGGGTGTTTCTGATCACCGCAAACACAAACATCATTATGGTTTCTTTGCTGTAAGAGTCTGTGCAGGAGACCTGAGCTGTCCCTCCATGGCATGAAGAGCTTTGCACTGCCTTCACTACCACCAGCATTCATTTTGCTCATCTTCATGCTTGCTCCATTGGGCTTGCCATGACTCCTCTCCAGAATAAATGTGACCAGATGTAGGTTTTGAGATTACTTAATTTCAGCTTTAGTTCAAGCTGATAAACTGCTAGCAGAACTTTTGCTGGGGTGTGTCAACACACCCCAGAATTGTTATTTGTATCTTCTTTGGAAATGTGAAATATTAACCACTGGAGAGAAAAAAAGAGAGAGAGAAAAAGAGAAAAGAAAACATCTGTTTAATCCTCCCAAAGGAACATATCAAAGTTTTTGGGCACAGCCTCAAGGCCTTTTATTCAGCTAAAGGAAACTTTTGTAAAGCTGCTGTTTGTTGTTGTTCTTTGTTTTTATCCAAGCTACTAGAGTTTGTTCTTTTCCTTGTAAAGCACCAGACACCATTCCCCAGGTTGAGATGCCCAAGGAATTACCCTTCCCATACATTTGCTCCTAATAAACAGCTGTTTTCCAGAGCAAACTAAGCTCACCCTCCATGGAAAATACCTTCTAAATTCACAGCTAATAGATCTTACCCCTGCTTTGGATAGCCCTGGGGGCTTTAAACCAGCTAAACTAATAGCCTGATCTCTTGCTGCTCCCCACATTTCTGCAGTGAAATCCTAGGAAGGCCCCGATCCACACTGGAGCCTGGCACAGCGACAGCACGCGCGTAAGAATGCCATCTCAGCTATGAATGTGACGAGCACAACAAAACCTTATTTTACCCACCGGAAGCCATCCCTATATTTATCTGTGTCTTCCTGAACAGATGAGAAGCTTCCCATGGTGTTCTGGAGCTCCAGATCCTGCGGGTGGCTATGAATAGCAGCTTTAAATTTATCCAAGGTTGGAGGCAGAGTGAAGCCTAAATGCTGCAAGATGGTGCCAGTTCAGCTGGTTCAGGAGGCAACAGAGCCTTGCTTGCGAGTGGCATGCAGATAAATTCCAGCCCGCAGGGTGAGCAGCATGGCCCCTGGTATCCACTAGAGCTACAAAAGCAGCGTGACTTCGTGTTTATGTGCTGCTAAGCCTAGAGCAGTCTGGCTGTCCCAGGAATTACCCAAGGGAACCTTCCGTAGGTGACAGCGCGCTGCACAGACTCTGGTTGAGCAATCCGACTCCTGGTTTGCCCAGACTCCGACACAAATTAGTGCCTACTTTCCTTTTCCTATAGCTTGTTCAAGTATGACCAGGTTAAGGTAAGCATGCCTGAACTTCCTTTCCACCTCAGGAGGGATTAGGTTAATACCAAACAGCAAGGTTGTGAAGAGTCACACAGCAGGGGAATTGGAAGGCAGAACCCCCAGCTAATAAGAAGAATCTGTGGGTTTTCTGCTGGGGTTTGTTTTTGTAGTTTTAGTCTGTTCTGTCCCTTCAGCTGGGGACTCTACCAACAGTTAATGGAAGCTCCAGAGGTAGCCAGTAGGAAAAAAAAAAAGAAAAAAGGAGAGAGAGAGAAAGAAAACTATATATTTGCCTGGGACAGCAGCTGGGAAAGGGAGGAGGAGGATGTTTGAGAACTGTGCATCTTAAGAGTACAAAAACAATATCCTTCTGACACTAGTAAGTAGAAGCAGGCCTCAGATTTCGTGGAGTTTTCTTGGACTTTATAGCACAAAGACAGAAACCTGGCTCTGTTTCATCATAGTTATCTGCACTCAGGCACCCCTCCACCCTTGAAGGAGATTAGTAGTGATAATGCATCTGGTACCTGCCCCAGCAATAACTGATCTATGTGGAGAAGATTACAAGAAATTGTTTGGACTTCTGCCCAGTCCTACAAGTCCTACCAACCATTTCCATAAGTCCCATCAGTTTTTATGGCTTGTCTCTCAAGAAGGCTGCTGAAACCTACATGAAGGAGAGACTTTAAAAAGATTTTTGCAGACATTTATTTCTGGCCAAATTATGATTGCTTGGAGGAAAAAGAAGCCACCATACAAATCTTGTTAGAGACTTCAGCAGGAACTCACAAACCCATGCAGAACCGAGATAAGCTAAAAAAAGCAATAGCATCCAGGAAGGAAAGACAGACCAGCCAGCCAAATGCAACTCTAATTCCAACCCGTGACAGACCCCTGGGGCAGCTCCAAAGCCACTTAGCACAAGCGTGGAGCTGGGCCAGGAGGAGATGCTGGCACCAAAAGAGCAGCTCTAGCAAGTCCAGAGTGCAATTCCGCAATTTGCTGAGGGGGACAGACTCGGACGGGCTCGTTACCCCTGGTTCTGCGAACACACAGCTCCCCACCTGCAGAGCACTCCAAGGCAGAGAGCTCCGAGGACAGCCTGATCCTCAAGCTCCCCATGCAGAGGAGTGAGCTCGCTGCGTGCGTGGATAGGCAAACAGAGCAACAGCACATCTGTTAATGACACAAAAACATGCTGGCAATGCTCCGTGTGGCTTGGCAGGGAAACCTGTATCAACTGTCTGCAGTCCAAGGTCTAAAGGGCAATCCGCCTTCGGAGACGCCTGCAAACTTCAAGGAACGGTGCCCTGGAGAGAAAGGGGTGCCCATGCAGCACGGCCCCCGCACGGCCAAAAGTGCCCTGCAGCTGCTGCATGCCCTGCACGAGGTAGCTGTCCTGGGACAGGCAGGGAACAGCACACAGAGCATCCCCAGAGGGGAAGGGCTATGCCACCTCCCTGCATCTCCCAGGGCCCTCAGGCAGACCTCAGCAGGCACAGCACAGGGAACCAGCACAGGGTTACCAAGCGCTGGGAACGTCTGTTACAGCAAGGACTGGATTTTTAATTAATTTATTTATTTTCTTCAGGGAGAAGTGCATCCAGCTGCCAGGAAGGTGACTGTGCTGATTAGTCCTGTGCAGGACCTCTGACAGCTGCCCAGCAGGTGCTGTAGGGGGAAGGTACAGGAGGGACACCAGACACTCGGGGACCTGGCAATTTCTAGCACTGGCAATTAACCCCCCCTGCACAGGCTACATCACACTGCTGTGGTATCCACCAGCGAGCAGCTCTCCCCTATACCGCTCTAACCTTAGAAAGCAGAAGCTGGAAGCTTCTCCTATTCCAGTTGCTGGAGAGCAGCTCCCAGCCTCCTGGTCCAGGCAAACATGCTGGCTGGATGCTGTCCCTGCTGAAGACGCAGCGGGACGACCAGGGAGGACATCTGTTCCCGAGACATTTATGGTGGCGCTGGGTGTTTTTGAACCATGAATTTGAACAGGAACTGTGTTGCACCTTAAATGTCACTGCTAGGCAGAAGGAGAGTCATGAATCTTCAGCAATCTTCCCCAAACCATAATTTTCAAGCAGAAAATGAATATACATTGGAAGAAACACTACAGCTGTGAGTGCCTCAGTGAGGCAATTAACAAATGCAGTGTAACACGGCCAAGTGCAGTCAGCCCTGTCTCAGGGCTGTTGGGTCTTTCTCCCATTCCTCTTTCTCCCCGTCGCCCTGCTTATTGTTTGCTTCAATGTTAATCCTACCTAATTTAAAAATAGGAAATTGATTTCTTATGTATCCATTACAAACCAAATCATTTCTTTATTACAGCAAGGATCGTATTTCATAAGCAAGTCATGGAAAATTAAAACCATGCCTGTTGCTTTGATGAAATAATGGAGAGAAACGCTAGAGGGGAAGGCACAGACAGCTGGGGGCTGTCATGCAACCAGCGGTGCAGGTTAACTCTTTGCAGGCACCCAAGGCTGCAGCAGCTGCCAGCTTCCCTCCCCACAAACTTCTGGCTGCAGTGCTGAGCATTCCCTTACTGCAAAAACTCAAAAGCCTCTAGAAGAGGGAATGCAACCTCTCGGAACAAAGTAGGTCAAGGATTTCGGTGGCTGTTTTTGTTAACAGAAGGTTCGCAGCCTGCCTGTGTGCACAACCAGATATTTCTCAATATTAACACCACCGATGCCAGGTGCCTGACGTTGCTGTTACACGGTGCACACAACACAGGGACCCACGATACTAGCCATGCATTAGGACCAAAGTGCTTGCAGCATGAGAATTTCCAGGCCTTGGACACATCGGACCACCAGGTGGGAAGGCTGAGGCTGAAGGAGAACCACGTCTGTCTGCAGAGAACCACAGTCCACGCCGCATGCAGGTTATGTCCATGCTGCAGGCACCTCGGCCAGATCAACAACGGGTTAGCAGCGTGCTGGGACTTGGCAGATTATACATTAAAACAAAATCGACTGTATGCATTACCAGGGATTTATGGACAGCTCTGTGAACCTCCCTGTGAGGCAGACAGGACATCAGTCCTCTGAAAAGTAATCCAGATAAGCACCACAGCTAGCAAGGCATTGCAACATCCAACCCAAAGTTTATCAACTACTTTGTTATCGTGCTGATCTCCAGGAATTACAGCCAAAGAAACAAAGCCTCTAATTTCTCTATCAGAAGGGAAAAGATCAGCAATTTATTACTGTACAGTATGTTTTTGATAATGTGTTATATATAGACGTAACCATATAAAAATACCATGCCTGAGGACAAAGAAAAAGCAAAGCTTTCACAACAGACCACAAGCAGACAAACTCCACGAGAGCGAAGGGTGGCAACAGAGATTTCAGAGCAGTAATTCGGCACTCTGAGCACACCCTTCTGGGCCAGAAACTGTTTGCCTTCACTTTGGGATAAGAGTCTCTGTTTTGAAGAAAGGTTAGCAAGACTCTGTAACACGGACAGTGTTACTCCTGAAGTCTGCCATAGCTCAGGGACTCGCTGTTGTTCTTTCTGGAAATTAGGGCCAGGGAGATTACCATACTAAAGTAATTCTTACACCAGTTAAGAGAGCTGCAAACATTTCCACCTTACCTAATTCTTCCCTTTCTCTGGGAGGAGGCCAGGGGAGCACTTGTATCTTGACAGCAGGCAGCAGCATTTGCCAGTTTGCTACAAAGAGCTTCCTAACAAGCAAGCCAAAGAAAGTCCTTTTAAAACTCTTTATGGTCCTTTTGCGCGGATGATTCTCAGAATTGGAAAACAAGTTTTGTAACTCGGTGGGAGCGTGGGGAACAGGCGCCTTCCAGGAACGTCCTGCATTGTCCCCTCTGCCCCCACCTCCAAGGAGTTCATCTAAAAAACTGTCGCCGGGAGAAGTGTGCCCCTGAGCTCCTTTCTGCTAGCTTCTTTATTGGCTGTGGTTATGTTGAACCAACTTATTCATGCAGTAAAGATCCCAAGAAACGGTCTGTGTAAGCTACTGCAAGCTACCACCAAGCCGCTCCAAGAGCAGCTAAAACAGCCAAAGCTTTCTCAGCCTCTGTGAGGTTCTCCTACACAAGAGGCATTTCAATTCTCCATTACAAGAGGTGCTTTATGCTGCTTCCTAGCATGCCACATCACTTCTTCATCCACCTTTGCCAGAAAACTGGTTTTCTGTATGGTTTCTATCAGCATTTTAACGATTATTAAATACATTTTACAAGTCATTTTCAAGTTTCTTACTTAGAAGATATCCTCCAGGAGCTCTAACAAGTATTGGTTTTGGTGATATATTTGATAAGACAATCACAGAAATTTTCAGACATACAGAAACGTTCATTTGCACTTGCCCAACAGAGCAGCCTCACCACGTAACGTCTTAATGGGACTGCTGGGTCTTTGCATTAGCTGCATTTGACACTATGACAGCAACAATACATCCCAGACAGAAATCGAGACAAGACGCAGTAATTAGGTCAAACCTTCAGGATAGAGCTGTCATCACAAAACATAAATGTAAATTAGTTTCCCATTGCCCAAGCTCCATAAGCTGTGTTACTGCTAGTGGTTGTCTAAGCGAGATAAAGGACTGGAAGAAATGAGGGTCATTCCTCCTCTCACTATTCTTCACAATTACCCCGTGTTTAATTGATCTGGATTAATTATTTAAGGTAAATTTAGCTTTCCTGACCTAATGGCAACATGTAAACTGATTAACTTTACAAAGCCAGCAAAATGATCTGCACAGCCAGAGCAGCTCCTGCCATGTATTATTTAGGCCAAGCTATCCTGTGTCTCTACCAGCAATGTGCTGCCAAAGACAAGGCAGCGAGCGAGCAGGCGTGACATGGGTCTGCTCCAGGATGGGGCTGGGCTCCCCTCAGCACCACCAGGAAGGGAGGAGGAAGAGGAGGAGGAGGAGGAAACATCCTGTGCTATGGCAGCACACGGTGCTGGGGTCCTGGGGTCACATCTGCGTGGGCTTGGGGGAAGGAAGGAAAAGGAAGAGAGAAAATCCCCCAGGGTGGGATGAGGGTTGGGCGCTCACAGGGAGCTCAGGGCAGAGTTGCAATGAGGAAAGAGGAGCATCCAAAGGCAGGTTGAGCAGGACCAAAGAGTCAGGCTGCAGTTTGGCTGGCAGAGCCAAGCGATGCTGCTGCTAGCACGGCCTGACCCCAAAAAAGCAAAGGCAAAACAGCCCTATGTCCATCTCTGTTTTGGCAGTCCCGTCACAGCCTCCCATCACTGGGGGTTATAGGGCAAAGAGGTTTATTTTGTGCAGATAATGCCTATCTTCACTAGAAATCAAAGCCTAGATAAACTTTCCAAGAGCTTCTGCTCCAATTTGGAGCTGAGCCCTGCAGTGGGAAATGCAGTGCCCTACACGGACTGATAAGCAACTCAGTAAAATTGATTCCTGGGGTAAATTATGGGCACCAGAAGAAAGTGATTTGTTTAGATATCCCCAGCATTCCGCATCTCTTCTGGCCAACTGCTAAGGCAGGTACACAGATAAATGAGAAGAAAACACTCGTCACTGCACTGGCTTCAGGGAAGGAATAGATAAGGCTGATAAGGCTGCAAGTGAAACTCTCCTCCAGGCTGATGCAAATACACACTTGGGCAAAGGCTGCTCGGCTACAGCAAAAATGCTGTCTCCGTTGTTTGCAACAACAGCACCTCCAGGCACAAACAGGACAATAACCCCCTGTCTCCATGAAAAGCTGCTCGTCCAGAGATCAGCAGCAAAACAGGCGAGGCAGGGAGCTGGGAGGAGACAGAGATGTCCAGAGTCCTCCCCGGAGGATGCATCTGCAGGCACGAGCCGAGCTCTCCAGCCCCAGGGAAGGAGGCAGCCCCTGGCTGGCTCTGGGTAAGGGTGCTGTTAGCTTACCAAACACAAGGGCAGGGGACACAGGGGCACCAGAAGATGGGACAACAGCCCATCCAACCTCCCCATGCCTTTACAGAGGCTCTCAAACCATCTCCCTCCTCTTTAAACAGAGATTCATGCAGCCCTATGAGCCCTACTACAAGAACTGATGGAGGTTTTCTGCCAAATTGCTGTGACCAGTTTTTTTTTTTTTTCCCCTCAATTTCTTTTACATCCCAACAATTCTTTCCCTGTATTTATTTCTACTCAGCTTTCTACCTCTGGGACCCGAGCAAGCCATCGAACCTGGATTAAAAACGCCACAGAAGAATTCAAGCCTTGACATGGCCAAAGTATTGGTTTCCAGTGAAACAAAACAAAAGGCTAAGATGAAGTAACTATTTCAGCAGCTCAAACACAGACGTTGCCAATGGAGACTGAGGAGAGATAAGACAACACCCCCCTCCAGGTCTCACAGAGGAAACTCCCAAATCCAAGCCCTATTTTCCAGCAGCGTTCCCCACCCTGACTCCAGCTGAAATGGTGGATAAGCCACATTTAAAAAGATGCTTTAAAAAAGGGACAGAAAAAGTCAGGCTTCCCAGCAGGGCGGCGGGAAAGTATTTCCTCCCAGGGCAGGTTTTGTTTCCAGGCTGTGGGACATCTGCAGCTTTCCAGTCCCGAGGAAGGGACTAAGCAGACCTCAGGCCTGACCCAGGCAAGCAGAGAGAACTCAACAGCACTCAGTGTTTGTTTTTAGTCAAAAAAAGTGTATTTCTTTGGATGATGATCTTCGCTGGCAACCCCCAGACCTACCAGGCTGCCTGACACCGACTACTGCAAGGGCAGAAGCTGATGGGAAGGGACTGGCAGGGCTGGAGGAGAGCAGAGCCCCAGGTCCTGCGCTGACCCAAACCAGCACTGGCAGCAGCTCAGAGACCAAGGCAGAGCCTTCCCCAGGCCCCCCTCACACAGCAGCTCTACAAACACAAAGAAAATTAGTGCAATGGGAGACAAATACAAGACTGACCACAAAAACATGACCATCAGTGTAGGAAAGAGGCAGCTCTAAAATAAGTGAATTTATACCTGCATATTAATTTATGCTGAAACCTAAAAATCCTACTGAGACACTTGTTTTAATTAAAAGGAGGGGTCACTTAGCAGCTCCCCCACCGGCACCTCCATCCCAGGGTCGTCCATGCTGGGCACAAACACTGAGGAATGTGGCTCCAGCTCACCCGCTGGCGTAACATGTTTGCTTTGCGACTTGTCGGACTCCTGCATCGGTTGTACGGCTGTACTTTGGTCCAAGAACATTTCACCCAAATGTATTAACCTAGCACTACATCCACTAGAGTAAACATTTTATTTTCCGAGAGGAACGCACGCGCCACTTTGTTAAATCGACCAAGGGACGTATCAGCTTTGTTTGTATTCAACCTTTTTCGGCAAATTCCCAGGGCAGATGATGCCAGTTTTGCAGAAATTGCAGGAATCGTGCTGGCCCCCGGGGCTTGGCCATGTGAGGAGGCGGCTGGCAGAGCTGTCATGGCATGCTGGAGCCCCTCATCCCTACCAGGCTGGTGGGGTCCAGATCCCACACTGCAAACACCATTGTGGGACCTGTAGTCCTGTGCTGGGTTTGGAGTGGGCAGACCAGGGAAGGGAAAGGGTTGGGTGGCTCCAGCCACGGCTGCCAGGGGTGGACAGCCCAGGCTGCCAGCATGCTTCAGTTCTTGGGAGCAAAGAAATCCAAGCATGTGTGTATTCATCTGTACAGTCAAGGGGCACTGGGAAATAGCCCCTACCACACCGCAGCCTTCCCCAGGGCAGGGGTCTGCTGCTGGAGGGCATGGGGCCAGTGCTGCTCTCGGGGTGTGCACCCCAGGGACTGCAGGAGGGCTGCAGGGAGGCCTGTGCCTCACCACACTGCTGCCTATCCGACAGCCCCTTCCCTGCCCAAACTCCCTCCAGCACTGATCCCTGCCAGCCAAAGCCATGGGGCGGGCACGGCACAGCCCCATCTTGCACCAAGCAGCACAAAGTCCCTTCACACAAGGCCGGGTGCCCACCCAGCCGGGACAGGCGGCAGCACGACCAGAGGGCAGGCTGCCTTGGGTCACTTAGCGCTGGTACTGCATGGAGGAGAGCAGGATTTGTTTGTGCTGCCGGGTGGCTTGTTTGTGTTAAAAGTACATCTTGTCTCAGAGACGGCGTTTCAGGTAGCCGCTGAGGGTGGCTGGGCATTAATGGTGCAAGGAGCCCCCCCAGGGATGCACGAGCACGCTGACAGGACTTACGTTACCATTACCCCTCCCAGCTGCAGTCCTGGCCATGGGCACACTCTCGGTGCTGTGTTAGCCTAAATCTCCCCCAGGAGGCTGGGCTGCCCCAGCACAGGCTCTGAGCACCACAGCACTGGCTCCTGTGGCTCAGCTAACGCTACCGCTAGGCGACAGTGCTTCGCCCGCGCATCCGAGCCTCGCTGCCATCAATGTTTAACCCCGGTAACCTCAGCTGACCTCCCCTCTGGATACCTGCCAAGGGGCTCAGGGTGAGCCTGAGCAAACTTCACCTCCCATGGCAAGGTAAAGCTGGCAGTGTCAGCGCTCACTCCAGCCAGGGACACCCCTGTGGTCCCTCTAACAACCAAGATAAAGCTTTCTGGCTCCACTAGGACTGCTAGCTCCAGTTTATTACATATCATCTGGTTGTTAACGAAATATGCTACTTATCTCTTATTACAGAAATGGTAAGAGCAGCACAAAATATCTCCCTGCTCACCTCCTGCCTCAAAATGTCTCTCTGCTCACCTCCTGCCTCAAAAGGATGAAGTAGCCATAAATTTCTGTGCACTACAAACCCGCCTGGGCTCAGCCCTAGTGCTGTGGTGCTGGGTGTGCTCCTGGGGCTCTCACAGCCAAGCTGCCAGCAGCAGCACCAAGCCTGGCTGGCAAACGGCAGTCGTGTAAGTGCCCACCCCAATCACAGTGCTGGGGAGGTGTTTGGACGGCTCGCACACAAAGTCAGCGGGTACACTTACTAAATAAAATGCCCTTTTTGTTTCTGTAGGCATCTTTTCCAGTGGAGGTGTCAGCTGGTTTCCACAGGAAATTTCTCCAGCAAATCCCCACGCCTCTGTGCAGGGGGGCAGACACCAGGACTGCACTGCAGGAGGAGCTTTTCCGTCCTGCCCACAGCCAGCACCACGGGAGCCTGCAAGTCACAGCCGGGCAGCCCTTTAAAGCTTCCCAGGCATGTGCAGGGCCACGGGCATGGATCCTGGTGGAGCCTGCAGGGTCTCAGCCCCACAGAGGGCTGTCCTGTGCTCCACAGCTCAGCCATCAAGGCACAGACACCTGCAGCCCGACACATGCAGGAGCAGGGCCACACTGATTTCACCCTGTCACTAATCACCAGCCTCCTGCCACCATACCCAGGGCTCACCCCAGCACCTACCACTTACCTTCTGTGGTAGCATATTCACAGCGCCCAGGAAGACCCCTCAGCAGCAGCCCCAGCCCAGCTCCTTCTGGTGGAGCCTCCCCCTTCCAGACGTAGCTCATTAGCACTAACAGGGCTCCCCCAGCCTGCTCCCCCCTAGCCCAGCTGCAGAAGATGGGGAAGAAGATGGAGGCTGGGGATGGAAAGTACCAGCCTTCCCCTTGGGGTTCAGTTGGGGGGCCACAGGATGCCCTGCCCTATGCTCCCAAGCCCTGCTCTGCTCCTTTTGGACATCCTGGTTCTCAGTGAGCCCTCCCACAGGTGCCCTCATGTGTGCTCCCACCTCGCATTCATCTCTGCTCATGGAAAAATCGAGCCCCCAGCTCGCCCTGCCGCAGGCTGAGTGCCCTTCCCACAGGACAGCCCGGCCACTCATGGGCTCCTTTGCTCGCCACCTCGTGGTGGCAGCAGGCAGCCTGACATGGTCCGTGGCCTCACAGCCCCACAGCTGGAGTCCCACAGATGTACGGGGTGCTGAGACCCACCTGGCAGTGTCTCACGGCCCCCATTCTTGCCCCACAGTGAGCACGACCCAACGGCGGTGACATGGGTGGATTTACACCCCCCCTGGACCCACGACAGCCCCTCCACAATGGAGGAGGGACAGGTGGGCCTGGTTTGCAGTGCGGTGGTTTTGTAGCCACCCCAGTGTTTGCAGCCCCAGGGCTGATGCCCTACGCTCATAGCAGCGTTTTTTGGGAGGCCTGGTGCTGGCCCTGCAGCCCACACCACCCCTGGGCTGGTGGCTGAGCCCCAGCAAGCTCTGTGGGGCCAGGCCCTGCACCACCATCGTGCACACACTCCAACCACAGGCTCGGCCGAGTGGTTTTCATTAGACCTACAAAGCAAAATTAGCCCCAGAAAGAGCCAATGCCTGGCACTCTTCCAGGCCAAAGCAGCAGCTTCTGCATCGTGCCCCTGAAGGCAGGGTCCTGCAGGCCCTGCCCTAGCCCCTCTGCCAGCAGCCCTCACCTTCCTGCCCCGCAGCGCTCCCAGTCCCCACCATGCTCACCCTTTTTCTGTTTTTTTTTTTTTTTTTTTTTTTTTTTGTTTTTTTTTTTTTTTTGTTTTGTTTTTTATTTTTTTTCCCCCTCTCAGTTAGGATAAACGGCACAAAAGGAGCCGTTCTGCTCGCCGCCCCCTCCCCAGCCTCCTCCTCCCCCTGTCTGGCAGGTCTGTGTTATTATTAAGACACTTGAGATTATGGTTGTCTGAAAGTCGAAGAATGACAGCAAAGAACCAGATGCTGTACACTGATAAATTACAAGGGCATTATGCAGAGGCAGCTGTACCATATAAAAGCCTAGTTTTTATACCCTGCCATGATTTTCCATGTGGCATCGTATGGTTCCAGCATCTGGGCGTCACCGTCAATGTCTCCCGTATATTTTGCTGAGCACTGTCATTATGATAATGAAGAAATTGCAGCAGACGTTAATTGCAGTTCCCGCTGGCTATTGCAAGAAGTCGAAAGCACGGCAGCGGGGCTGGCGGGGCCTCTCTCATCTCGCGGGGGGTTTCTTCACTCTTCTGGCACCAGAAGGGGGCTCTGGATGGCTCCGGGTGCTGTGATGCTCCCAGCATCGGCGCTGGCTGGGGCTGGTGGGCACGCTGAGATGGAGCTGGCAGGGCTCTGCCCCAGTCCCACTGCAGAGGTTTGTGAAGTTTCTTCTCCCACTTGGCGTTCTCATTTGTGGGATGAGCAGAGCGCAGCCATGGACTGCAGGAGGTGCCCCTGTTCCCTCCTCGGTCTGAGGCTAACTGCATGCAGAGCCGCTAATTTCCAGCCTTGCTATAGGATGTCTGCAAACTGTGTGTCCAGAAATGCTGGAGGGAGGAGCAGCGTGTTGCCTCCTGACCATCTCCCCCTGACATCAATAGGGGCTTTAGCAGGAACATTTGCTGCTTTGATGAGCAATTTCCTTTATACCCGTGGAAATCCCGCAGCCCTACCAGCCCCACCTGCCTGCTGGTGCGTGCCAAGGGCGAGTTGACCCGAGCTGCCTCCGTGCTGTGGTTAGGAACAGGACGATTGCTCACACTGTGCGAGATCTCAGGCCACGCGCTTGCCATAACCACACCGCAGGTGGCACTGGCAGCACATCTGAGGGCAGATACCCGGCTCCACATGGGCTGTAGGATCTGAGCCTCTGCTTTGCCCGGCGGGGACAGGACCCTGGGGACATTTGCAGGCTCCAGCCTCAGAGAGGACCGCTGTCTGCGGCTCTGATGCTCATTTATTCCCAGGAGGATTGATGAGGGGAATTTCAAGGTCTCAAGCTTGCTCTGACACAGGCAGTTCCCTCTGCCACTCCAAAATAATCGATTTCCCATGAGAGTTTGGATGTGTGACCATCACCAACGAGGTCATGGAGGGAGCCAACACCTCCAGCAACCTTCTCCCACCACAGCCAGGACCAGGAACGTTCTCCTGCTCCAGATCCTGCTCCGGGAGCAGCCCCACTCTCGGCAGCATCTGACAGCCGCCTCTGGGTGAAGGTTTTGGGTGTGGGTCCTGATGAGGGTGGCCACCCGGGCGATGCATAAAGCCTCTGGAATTCACTGCTGGCGTTCCCTTGCTCTGTGAGCAGCCAGGTGAGGATGGGCAGAATTGCCGTCCCCTGAGTCACCCCCTGATAAACATTTTTAATCAGTCTCAAAGATGAAACATTCCTGCTTTTTCTTTCTCTTTAGCCCAGCGGGAGAGGGGCTGGTGCCACTGGTGTGACTCATGGCAGGAGCAGGGCACTCGGGCTCTCAGCCAGGCGCGGGGCTGGTGCCGCCAGCACGGCCTCTGGGAACCGGCCTCGTTGGTGCTGGCTTGTGGGGACACCCAGGGCAAGTAAAACGGCACATCGGGCAAAAGTGGCAGCTGCAGGAAGCCCCTGGTGAGCCGGGATGGGGAGGCAGCTCCCAGCCCTGGGCAGCCCCTGTTTCCTGTGACTGCCCCCAAACCAGGGGATCAGCCAGGATGGCCTCAAACCTTCCCCCCAGAACTCCTCCAAAACGTGTACAACTTTCCAAAGCTCGTAAAAGCAGGTACCTCCACTTTTCCCTTCCCAACCCCTGCCAGACACACACATTTCTTTCCAAAGGGCTCTGTAAAGCTGCAGGTGGGAGCGGTGGCCTGCCAGGGAATGGCTGGTTTGACCAAAAGCAGCAAAGCCTGGGAAATCCTCGCTTGTTTCCCTTCTGGATCTGGTCTGAGGAGGTGCTGTGGCAGTGTGCGCCCAACACCGTGCCTCCTGCCAGCACCTGGGGTATCACCATCAAGCAGCGGAGCTGGTATCCTTGTGTTATGCACCAAGAGCTCATTCCCTTCTTTGGCAGGGGCTCAGCAGGGTCCGTGGCTCCATAAACCAGCACCCTGGGGCTGGAGGAGCTCCACCGTGCGGGTCTTGCAGTGCCTCTGCCCAGAGGCGATGCCGAACGCACTGACGCGGCGCTGAATTAAATCTCTCCCTCTCCGAAGGCAGCACTGGCAGTCATAACACTCACCTATTTTTTTCCAATGGGCAGTGGAAACTATGATGAGCAAATGTATACGGCTACGGCTTCAACGGAAAACTGCTCAGGGTGCCTGCACCTGGTCACCGAGCTGGCCCGCAAAACGGAGTGTGCCGGATTGAACATAAACAACGAGGGTGTGCAGGGGCTCAAGAAGGGTACAAAAAGGGGTTATTTTTTCCCTTCAAGGGGATGTTTCAGCTGCCTGCCAGGCAGAGTGCAGGGAGTGGATGGGGGTAAGAGGGAGCCTGCAGCCCCACGGGGATGCCCCCATCCTGCACTGCTAGAGAAGCACAGGAGGAGCACTGCTGAGCTCAGCCTAGCAGGGCGCTTCACTCAGCACACTCACAAGCATTTAAAATCACATGGAAACAAAAAATAGAAGCATTGCTAAGACCAAATAGCATTTATGCCAGCTATTGTCAAAACTCCAGCTACCAGGAAAGAAAAAAACAAAAGAAAAGAGAAGCCTACCAGGCTTTAAAATGAGGAGGAGATGGAGGGCTTCATGCTGGGGATTTGGGAGCTGCCCCATGAGCTGCACCCAGGGCTGGTGGGTGAATTAACTCACTGCTCAGGTATGGCTCATTCACAAATATCCGCCGCAGCTGCTGCGGTCCCGCTGGAGCCACAATTAGCAGCGATGCCCCAGCAGCTGTGCCAGGGCACGTCTCCTCTCGGTGACCCAAGGGACTGATTTACACAGGGTATGAAGGCTGCACGACAGTTAAAAGCCCAGAAAACAACAACGTTATTGCCTGGCCCTGCCTCTTGCCCGTCTCTCTTTCACTCTTCCCTTTCCCCAGAGAGGAACTATCAAGGGGCCAGGGGCAGCATCCCGCTGCTCAACACCCAGATCAGTGGCTGGGGGACTCCCAGTGCTGCCCGCATGCCTCTGCCTGCTCCATGCCCCTGTGGAGCACACAGCACCCTCACAGACCAACGTAACCACCTGTGTTATCCATGGGCATGCAGAAAGGTGCTGCGGGCAGCCCCACATGCTCTGGCACAGCCGGAGCTGCACAGAGCGATGCCCAAAGCAACAGCCTATGCTCCGAGCCTCTCTACATGGGGATGGTGAGAGCTTGCCCAGCCACTAGCTTTTCTCTGTGTCCTGCAGTGCCAGGAGCTCGCCCCACTGCCCAAAACATGGGGCATGTGCTTCCCACAGCCCCCAGCAGAGACCCCACTACAAAAGCATCTGCATCAGAAAGAAAAGGCCTGGGGGACAGAGGAGATTTCCTGCAGGGAGAAAAAAAAAAAAAAAAAAAAAAGGGAGAGGGAGAGGGAGGCTGCCCATCTCAGCTCATCGCTGCCTGGCACCTGTGTCCCAGGGCAGGCGTCCAAGCGCGCCGCGAGCAGGCGCGGTGCCACCGCAGCAGATGGGCACGAAGGCAGGCAGCACCGGGCTCACGCTCCCGCAGCCGCTCGGGGAGGGGGCGGCTGTTTAGGGCAAATTTCCCAGCTGAGAATGTCAAAACAGCTGCCAGTCTGGAGTTTATACACCTATAATTAAGGGGGTATGTGATTTCTAATCCAGCTCAAATGGAGCTGGATTAATTGGCAAACCTAAAAATAGCATCCGTGACCATGTAAGGCAAGCTTTTGTGTGCGGTTTAAATTAGGAAAGTGGGCTCTGGCTGGTTGGAGTAATCTGGGAGAGACAGAGGCATCGTTCTGCATCCAGACTGCCTACGAGGGCCTGATCCTGCTGAGGGACAACAGGAACCCACAGCACACAGCCCTGCCCAAAAGTAACAGCCTTGTTCCCACTGCCTGGAGCCCCCAGAAGGACTCAGGGTGGGTGGGCAGCAGCCTTACCTGCAGCTACCTCTGTTCCTGGGGGAATAGAAAATGTCTCCCCTTGGAGGTTAGCTCTTGGCTGGGCTCCTCCATACGTGCTTGCAGTTGCTGTGCCCCAGGAGACACCTCAGACCCCCCCTTCCCACACAGGTCCCATCAGCAGAACAAACTCTGCTGACTTGTGCTCAAACGCCGATCCACCCGCAGCCAGACTGCAAGGTTAAATTGCTTTTAATTTTTGTTTAATTATCTGCAGTGGCACAAATAACTAACAGCATCGATTTGAACTTGGCACACAAAGGCAGGTTCCAAATGGCAAAGCATATTATGAGATCGAATTATTAAACGTAGCTAATGAGCAAAATAATGATGTGGTGCCAAGCTATAAAAGGTTAGACTTTAAAGTTGTCACAGTTCATAAGCAAGAAAGATTTAATCACATTCTTAATCAAATATTTATATGATAATGTGTTTTAATCAAAATAATAGCAATTAATTTGGAGAGGAATATATTGTATGCTTCCTATCCTTGCATTATGGAGTTGTGGTTTTTTTTTTTTTTGCGGTGGGGTTGCAGAGCACTTATTTCCTTGCTGAATAATGCATCAGCTCCAGCTGCGAGGTGTCCCAGCTGCCTGTGCCTGGGGATGCACCGGTGGGGCCACAAAGAGCAGGTCAGGCCCTGTGGGTGCCGTTCACCCTGCTCAGAGCCTCGTGCTGCCCCCAGCACCCTCACCGGGTCCGGATCCATCCCGGCACAGCACCCGCCCGCCAGCCAGGGCCCCACGCTCTGCCTTTGAAGCGCTTGCTATTCACAAGTGATTTAGCTGCTACCTCTTTCCCTCTGAATCCTGCCAAATCTCATAACTCTCCTTGGCAGCTGATGCTATCGCAATGATTTCCAGCTGTGGAAGAAGCAGCTTAAAATGGCTGCTGTGTCGGAGCACCGATCCCCTCCTTTCTCCCATCCTCGTCACTCCGAGCGCCTGCAAAGCCTCTGCCGAAGCTCCACAAGGGAGCACCATGAGGGAATGGACATGGATGCTAGACCTGCAGAGACCTGCCAGGGAGAAAGAGAAATAAATCTAAAACTTTGCCCAAAACTTCCAAAATGAAGCTTGTTTGAAATTAAAAAAAAAAATAAAACAAAAAATGGGGGACCATTTCTAACAGGAGCTGCAACAGGTAAGGCGTTATCAGAAAACATCTCCTCTTGAGGAGCACACCAAAGTCCTTCCAGCACAATTCCAGGGAAGCAGACAGACAATTCAGGTATTTCTTTTAACAGAGCCTCCAAACCACTGCTGCTCACTAAATACAGGGAAAAGATCTTCAAACCATCATGCCAAGCAAAACAGAGACTATTGAACGGGAGCATTGCTCACCCCAACCCCTGATAAGGATGTGCCATTGCTCTATGCATAGCTCAGATGAAACTTTTGAGGAAGATAAATGCTGCAACACCTGCCAGGGCTGCAGCAACCTCAGCTCCTGCAACCCAGCCTGGCACCAGCACCAGGCTCACCCCTGCTGCCCTAGAGGTGCCCATAAGGCAGGACGTGCCACTCGGTGCTGGTCCTGGGGCTTGCAAGGCAGCCACAGCCAGACCCTTCCCAACAAGGTGTCCGTCACGGCACCAGGGATGGACTGGGGAGTCCATCAGAGACACCGCAGCAGTGTCAAAGCACTGGCCCTGCCTCAGGGCCCTTGGCACACACCTCCATGTATGCACAGCCCAGTATTTTTCTCCTCCTGTGTTCGGCCTCCTGTGCTGGGTGTCTGTATATGCACTTTTCGCTGTCTGCCTTTTTAACACTTCATCAGAAAGCTGGAATTTTTTTTAAGCACTAAGTTTGCCGTTTCTGTTGGAGTCGAGATGAAAAGCTTTCAGTGAGCCACCTTTGATTGGAATCACTTCTGTTGCCTTTGGTTTGGCCAGATGTTTCCTAATTACTTATCTGTCAAGTATTTTTTTTTAAATGCACAGACATTTCCTCTAAATGAGAAATAGTGTAAGGTTCTTGTTTAGTGTCTTTGCCTGAGTGAAATAAGCCAGGCTAAGCTTCATCAAGGCTGGATTTTATGCTTGAACATGCAACTCAACATCAAAAGCTTGATCTTTTTTATTATTCAGCACAGCCTTTTTAGACCAACTTTAGCAGGAGCCAAATGGCACATTATAACTTGGGATTTAGAACTTTTATTTTTAAGGCTAGCTCTGAATCATGCAGCTTTCTCCTGAGCCTGAGACAGTTTCGTGCAATAACTCAGGGCCAGAATCTGCCACCATTACTCACGTCAACAAAGACTTATTTACACGCACAGACTTACTGAACGAGTACTGCTTGGTGTGAGTAATGGCTACGGAGTCAGGTCTCATCCTTCTCCCATCAGAAAGCAGCCCCACGGATCTGGGCCCACGAGGGTGTCTGCCCCTTACTCGTGCAGTACGGGCTCTGAGGTAGGGAGACAAAGGAGGAAACCTTGAGGAGTAATTCCCCAACCCGACCGATCCCTCCTGGCGGGGAGCAGAGGTGTGACCTAACGAGGCAGATGTCGTTAACTGTCAGCCACTGCAGACATTTGGCATTGATTTGCTGCCTGGTGCTGTCAGGGGTCTTTTACTTCAGGTGAGAGTCCCGGGGACCCAACGTCACTGCTCCCTCCACAAACAGAGGGGAAAACCACCAGCCCTGGGTGTTTTAAAGATTTCACTTTCTTCTCCCCCCTCCACCCCCCAAAAAAATACAAAAACCCCCATGTCTATCACAGCAGCTGAGGGGCAGGAGTCACCCCATGCCCACTGGGCTGTGCTGCGCACCCAGGCACAGCAGGGCTGGGATGGGAGGGATGCAGGGGAAAAAATCTGCGGCCGTCCTCCACCCTTCCTGAATCCAAGCACTGCTGCAGATAATAGGCCAGTACACCAGAAGGGGATTGGATCAACCAAAAAATAAAGCCATATAACGATTTTTCAATAGCTTTAGCTGTCTTCGAGGGCAAGTAGCGCTCTTTGATGAAAGCAGTAAGATCAGGCCAGTAAAGCTTTAGGAGTTTAAAGTTATTTAATGGCTGGTTATTTTTCTTCAAAAAGAGGCTGAGCACACCTCTGCCTCTAGCCTTCATCGCAGCACCAGAAGTGCTTTGTCAGTGTATTTGTGACAAATTAATTATAGGGATGGAAAATCTCCGTAGAAATGAATATTCAAAAAAAAATTTTTTTTTACGCTGTTGACTTCAGGGAATGCACTTCTCTTTCTAACGCTGTGTGTTTTCCTCATTAGCTCTCCCCCTCCCCCAGCTCTTTTCAGAAACTTTCAGAAATTATTAGAAATGGTTTTATTTTCAGCTAGCCTGGGGAATGGCATTAGCAGTGGAACAAACCCAGTGACATTGGAGCCTTCCTGCCAAGAAGTGGCCCATCAACAAGCTCCTCAGAGAAACCATCCTGAAATTACCAAACCACTCCCGATTACCAGATACCAGTAAGATGTCAGCATGGGGTTATCTCACAAAGCTTTAACATTTAAGGGGTTCTTTTTTTGCTGTTTTAAAGCCTTTCTTAGCAGGTAGTGCACTCCCCTCAAATACCCTAAGTCTCCTTTACCTGCACCAGGCTGCACCAGCATCGAAAGTCAGAGTAGCAGCTGCAATGGTCACCTTACTGGTGGTTAGCCTGGGACATTCCTGCCACCCTGAGCCAAGAACCCACCCCAAAAAACTAGCCAGAGGACTTTGGCTCTGAGTCATGGCCTTCAAAGCCTGGTGAGCAATGCTGAGAAGGGCAGCAAGCATGGCTGGGTTTTGGTAGCTGCCACTGGAAGCATGCCCATCTGTGGCACTGGTTTTTCAGCATCTGCGTAATAGTGCAAGTCTTCAAAAACTCAACTGGGACGAACGTGACTCCATATTTCTGCTCTTTCTGACCTCAGAACAGCTTCCCAGAAAGAGATACAGGACTCTTTCTCTTTGCAACGTCTCTGGAGAAGCAGAGGCTCCTTGTTTGTCTCTGCCTCTGATTATTGTTTCTAAACTGCAGATCTTTCAACTTGGGCAGAAGTCATTTCAATGAGCACATTTCCTATCTGTGAATTTCAGTAAGGCCAACAAAAGCAGGAGGCCACGGCTCCCCATCACCACCCACACCTCTGAGCTATCCTCACCTACATCCCCATCAGGCTGCTGCTGTCCCCATCCCAGCACGGCTCAGCCCTGAGTAAATCACTAAGAAATCATCCTGCAGGTCCTGGTGGCTCTTCTGGACGGATTGCTGTGGGGTGATGATAGCAGGCACAGGAAGATCCCACAAACCCACAGCTCAACAAGGAGCCCCATTCCCTGCTCCACTGCTGCCTCCCCTTCCTCGCCTACCCCCAGCACCTCAATTAACAAGCTGCCTCGTTAATGTCCTAAACTTAATTAACAAGTTGAATTAATAAGTAGTCCAGGCTGCTTAATTAATAATTAATTACTCCTCGTTTAATAAGGACATCAGGAGCTAGTTCATAAGGGAATCACTTCAATAGATTAAGGTGAAACAAGGAACTAAGGAGCAGGGGAAGCATTAAGTGGCCGCATGGAGCTGGTGCCTGGACTGTGCCCTAAGAGCAGCTCTGAGCAGCTCCCCTTCAAGCTCCTGCCTGCCTCCTCCAGCCCCAAATCCGGGTCAGAAACACCCAAAACACACATTTGGTTCTTGAATCCGCTGATGACGCTCTCCAGAGCCCCGGGTCGGTGACAACTCATGGGGACAGCCCATCTCCTCCCAGGAGGTGCCTGTTCCTGCTGGAAGGGAGGAACTGGGGAAGGCACCTCACCCACGGGCTCTGCAGTAGTGCAGGAGGGTGGTGTCACATTGTATTTTGTACTTATCCCTCCCCTTTTTATTGCTCATTCAATCTGAAAACATCCTTTCCATGCAATGGCCTCTTACTTTCCAGGGAAGGACTGTGAAGGCATTGTAGTAGTCAAACCTCCTACAGAGAGAAGCTGCAAAGGTCTGCATGAAGAGAGAGGAGAGGGAGACCCCAGGGCTGCCAGGCTTCTTGGCATTTGTGCAGTTGAGCTGAGAGTCAGGGCAGACACTGAATCCTCTGCAGCACTTCCTGGGTGTCCATCAGCACGGGGACCTGCACCCAACCCTCTTAGGTCAACCAGCCAAAATGTGCTGGGACCATGCGAGAGACCTCCCAAAGCCCCTGCCATGCCCTGAACACCACGTGTGAAGACCCTGAGCACCAGGTGTGAGCAGCACTGAGGGTCCTGAGCCCAGGAAGGAATATGATTCTATGAATACCCTTCCCCACAGCGCAGCCTGGGCTCAGCTCAGCTGCACCCAGCTCAATATGTTGCCGGCAGTTTGACAACATGCACGATTTGGCATTTTTCAGTAGGAAAGTGTGAAGAACTATGTTGATGTTTTCTTCTCATTTTGATACAGTAAATGTCTTGTTTCTATATTAATATTGATCTCAAGGTGTGTATACATATGTATACACACACTGTATACAAAAATACTCATAATATCATGTAACATTTCAAATTTAGTTAAATAAAAGCAGTTGATTTCTCCTGATGGTATTGGTTTGAAATTTCCCATCCACAAACCACTCTGAAATCCCAAACAAAACAAAAAGTCAGAGTTGTTATTTCCCACACAACAGATGTAACGCAACAATCTCTAGGAAAACGAGATTTTTAGTTTTATTTTTACTTATGGTGACTTACGTTCATGGAAGGGCTCAAAGATGATATCGAGTGTAGCAACAAAAGCCTTTTCAGAGAGCAATTACCATTATTTTCATTTATAATGTCATCATTTCCAACCTGAGTATTTTAACAGAGGGCAACAACCATTGTTGTTATGGCCACGTTGAGAATTTATATTGATTTATTCTGAGAAAACAATTAATGGTTGTCTATTTTGTCCCAAAATTTGGTGGATAACCTGCAATAAAACACAAACTAAAAACTTTGTTACTAATAATCACAACAAGATGGGGTAAGGGGGGAAGCTATTAAATGACAAAATGCTACAGACAGAACCTGTAAGCAAAATTGAACTAGAAATTCAGCTTCTTAACAGAAGGATGCAAGATGGTACTTTCCACAGTGTGGAAATCCAAATCAGTGCCCTCACATCTCTTATTCAGCTCTCTGGTATCTGGTGTGTCTCTGATTTCTCAGTGCCATTTAGTGGGAAGGAGCTGAAGGCAAGTGCAACTTATCTGTTGACAGAGGGAAACTCTAGTTAACTCAGGATTCTTTTTATGATACAAATCAGTACTTCTACAGTGTCTCCTCCCTACAGAAGGCCAAAAGCACACGGTGTCTCATACTTAGCCATATTTTACAGAGGGTGGAAGGGCTCAGTGTTTTTTTCAGTCTCCTTTCACCTGCTGTCCTCTTTCCCTGCCACAGCACAGGCAGTTCAGACCCAGCCCCCTGCTCCCCAGCCATAAAGGTTAAAGATAAATCCAGTGATAGCTTTTAGCACCAGTAAGAAAACCAAAGAGTACCAAAGAGTAGTCAGTGGTCTCCAACCTAAGGAGAACTGGGCTTGGAAAGAACTCATCGCTGACTGATTTGAGGTATTTACCAGTTGCTGCATCTGTTGCATGGCATGGATGTTCTCCCTCTGTCATCTGCACAAATCCACTTGAATATCTTCTTTTGATCAAATAGCATGTACAACACTTGGTTGGCATCTGGCTTTGTAATGCAAACAGCAGCAACAATCCAGATGGCCTTATGGGGAGTTTTGACTGTTCTCAGATGCTCCAAAAATCCAGTGGCAATGCTCAAGCAAAAAGATATTTCCCCCTCAAGGCAACTTAACACTGTTTTCTACAGCGATTACCATAGTCAGATTTCCCTGTTTCCTAACCACTTGTCCTGAATTTTGTTTTTGTGCAGTCATACAATAACTACAGATTTGGGAGGGAGTGGCAGTCAAAAAAGGCCCAAAGAGCAGAGTGTGCACACCACTCCCATCCCTCTGAGCAGCTGGGAATTACAAACGTAACAAATTCCTGTCCAGTGAAAACTGCATTTACTCATCCAAAACACATGCACGCACATCACCACTGCTATGAGTGCTATGGCTTATTTTGGACCACAGTGGGCCACATGGATTTGTATGACTTGTAGATGCCTCATCAGAAGACTGGCCTTGCTGTGGGCAAGTGGCTCAGGCCTTGCTGAGACAGAGGCTGATTTTATTTCAGAGAGAAGGCAGAAAGCTTTGCATGTGTCCAGGGGGTCATCCTGAACCTCTTGGTTGTTGCTGCCCCATAGGAAGGCCCGGGGCTGCAGCCCTGCCTGTTGCAGTCACACTGCTTTGTGCCAGTTAGACCAGCTACAGAGCTGGGGACAAAGACAAGTCCCAGCCTTTCTTCTCACAGCTGAGCTCTGTTCCTCACAGCAGGGGATACCACCTGCTCAGAGCTGCCAGCTCCTCCCCACCAGCTGCATTTTGTGTCAGAGACCAGGAACTTTTGCTAGTGATTCCCTGGGCCCACAGGTCAGCCTTGCTGAGGCCTGAGGCCCAAGTCCCCAGGGCCTAAGTCCCTGATCCTGCCTTTGGGCCAGACGTGGCACATTTCAACTAAGCTTAACCTCCCCTTGGTGCAGCAGGACATGTGTTAGGGTTGATTTTAAACCTTTTTGGTCTTCCAGGCCTGCCTTGATGCCTCTCCCCCCACACTCCTATTTTTCATGAAATGCGGGCCAGCAAGGAGAAGAGAGTTCAGTGCATCTGTTCACCACCAACACTGACAAACAGCACAGGGAAGTGTTTCTAACCTGAAATGTATTGGCATATCTAACCAAAAACCACTTGATTTCCCCTGGAAAGCAAAAAGCTGTGAAACACCATTACTAGTAGGTTGCCTTTGCATGTGAAGTAATTGGATCAGGAAATAGGAAATATGAGGCAGGAGAGCTTAGCTGTCATTTTACAAAAACAATTAAATGCATGAAATGTATCTTAATGATATAATTAAGGCAGAATTATAATCCTCCATTAGTAGTGGCATTAATTATTGCAAGCACATTACAGTCAGTATCACTGGAATGAGGAAACCCTTTGTTATGCAGCTTTATTAAAAAACATCAAAATAAAAGCAGATTATCTGATCTTCAAGAGAAGCTCCAACACAAAATTTCTTTTGAACAAACCCGGATTACGTTCATCTATTCAGGCTGATAGGAGAGGTCAAAGCATCAGAGGGAAGCCACTGGAAAGCACTACATGACTGCTAGGGCTGGCCATGGGCTGCCATAGAAGGTGCATAGCAAGCAAGTTGTGTGAAGTAGGGTGGACTTGTACCATCAGAGGCAGTACAAGCTGTTGTTGCAAGCCATATGCTTGCTAGAGATGTATACACCCCACACACCTGGGGTTCAGCATTTCCAAGGCTGAGACATCAGAGGTCAATCCATGGCTGGGAAGCTGCTGCCTGGAAGCCCCAGCCTCCAAAGGAGCCCCAAACATTGCTCAGGCAGTCACTCCTGGTGCAAAACAAATCCTATAACCTCATATCACATACAAATCTTACATGGGTACCCAAAGGTGGAATTTGGTCCTCGAGCAGCCACTGAACACAACCATATCATCCATTCTTCCTAAGCAGGCTTTTAGCTTCCCTGCCTTCCCCTCAGCATCCACCACCTGCAGAACACAATAGGTCTGTTTCAGTTTTACAGCTCAGACAAGGTTCTAAGTTTTGCTTCCAGGGTGTCAAGACGGTCAGCTTGGCACCGCAGAGACCGGAACTTTGGAAACGAGCTCAGCTGCTGCGGAAGGAGCCAGTGATGGGCTGCTAAAGGCCTTTGGATGTTGCTCAAAACTGTTTTACACACTGGGACAAGTGGTGGCATCGCTGATCTCAGGTGTGAAAACACAAATACACCTTTCCAACCAAAGCAGGAAGCCATCAACTACATTTCCCCTGTGGGCACACTTATTTGGGACTCTAAGCAAACTTAAGAAGTCTTCCATGTGTATATTGATTTTTGTCACAAAATTCAGCTCAACAAACAAAAATTAGGAAAAGTTAACCCTCCTCCACAGACAGCTATGCAAGTCCTAGGTGATGACTGCCAGAGGACGAGCAAATGCATCAGTTGAGTGATGATGTGGATACCTGCTGAAAGAGGGGGAATTTTCAATTATGCTTGGATGATTTTTTACAAGTACATTTCCCGCTATATAGGGAAAATCAATTAGCAAGAGTCATTTGTTTCTGAATGCAGTGGCTGGAGAGAAACATTAGTTCAGAAACATTAATTTCTGGACAAATGTTTACAATTAAAATGCAATTTTGATTCCACTCAAGTCCTATGCTGCCACCCTGCATCTCAGCCAAGTCTGGAAAATAAAGGAGCGCCTCCAGGATGCACAGACTGGGGTCGCAGCAATGGGGAGTGCTGCAGTCAGTTTGCCACTAGGGCACTGAGCCACAAAGGACAGAGCTGGGGAACTGGGATGTTCCTGCAGCCGAACCTTGATCCTTGAGAGACAAGAAATAATGGGGAAGCTCACACAGCTCTGAAGTACCCAGCCTGGGAGGAGAAAGAAGTGGCAACCCTCATCCCAAATGTGCAGGAGCACATATGCAGCCACTTGCCAGCTCACGTGGATCTAAGGTTCAAGAGAGAAATTGGAAGAAAAGAACATTTTTGTTGTGTCCGATTCAAAAAGTAACAGTTTAAGCTATTCCTCTGCATTTGCCAGGATCAGCCATGGTCAGGGTGAGGCCCCAGGACAAGCTCACTCAGACATCCCCTCTGCATACCGTGAGTTAGGGAGAACACAAAGTCAAAAGACAGCACACACAGACGGCTCATGGTGATGGAAGACAATGTGATGCAGTACCCCAGGGATTTCCCCCCCTTCCCCCCCCCCCCCCCCCCCATGTAGGAATAAAAAAAATAGAGGGATATAGACTTGCTTTAAAAGCAATTTGTACCTATTCCAGATGGCATTTGTGCCATGTGCTGAAGCCCTATAACTGATCCAGGAGCTGAAGACCAGAGGAAGCCCCATGCACGGTCAGCACTAACAGCTTTGCTTTTTCCAGTGCAGGCAGCACTGGAAGCCAGAACAGGAAAGTGAAACCAGTTTGTTTTCCCATAAACCAAGGCTTTAAAATAAAAGACAAAGTCAATTTTCCAAACTCGCATTCGATCACAGCAGTTGCTCATGACTGGTCATATTTGTTCGTGACACTAAGACTTCATTTCTGGGCAGAAGACTTCCTAAAGAGTCAGATACCTGAGAAATCAGGAGAGTTGAGCAAGCTTGAACAGACCAAAGGAGTCAGTCCACTTCCTTAAAGCCTCACTTCACGTCGTGCCTTTTCTACAGCACAATGAGCATTGCTTATGTTCCTGACACAGCACCTCTGCTCTCTGGTGCACCTACTCAGCCACGCTTCCTGCAATGGCAGGGCTTCCTTTGAAGCATTGCCAGGCTGTAGGCAATGGGGATCACATCCTTGTAGGTACACGCAGAGCAAATGTACTGGACATCCCTTGCTTTCCTCAAGATGTGGTGCACAGAAAGCACCTGTCTGCATTGCCTTCAGTGGGTTTTTCCACAATAAAGGTTGTTTCCCCGTTGTAGGTTACTCAACGGGTGTAAGTTCTCAGCAGCAAGGTGCGAGTACATCCAGGCACTGCGTAAATTTGCAGGAATTGTTTATACAAATAGTTTATTTGAACATTTACAGTAAAATCTATCCTGGAAAAGGTAAATAGAGGTGCAGTTTCATGCTGCTCTTCCAACATTACTGTAAATATAGACATATTTAGTAAGTTTTTCTTCCAGTGTGGGGACTACACTCCCAGCTGACCTGCAGTGGCACAGGAGGAAGAGGAAGCTTTCCAGACCTCCTGTTTGCAGAGCAATGAAACATAACAGGGCTCAGAGATCAGAAGGAAAACAAACAGAGCTCTCACTCCTACCCCACACCCCTGTTTTCCCTCCCCAGGTTATATTTAGCTCCCACCCCACCCACGGGAGAGCTGCCCGAGCACTGCAGGGAACATCAAACCTTCATCCTCCTCGGCTGGGAAAAACCAACAGAGCCACGCAGCTGGGCAGAGGGAAAGAGCAGCTCTCCAGAGGCAGAAATAGGGGCGAGGAAGAAAGCAGTGGGGCCCATCATGGTCACACATGGTTTGGTTTTTAGCCCGATTCTCCTCATCTGAATATTGCAGAGCTTTGTTCTGGAATTCAGGAAGTAATCTGTGTGCTCTGTGATGGACAAGTGCACTAACAAGCTCTCTGGTGTGAACATGTGCTTAGGGCTTGTCATCCCCTGTGAGGATGCCACTGGTGTGTGCTCACCCCGAGGCACAACCCACCCCAGCTCTCCTCACATCCACACCAGCTCTGCTGCCTACCCCAAACCCCACAGTCTTTCCCTGAAAGAACACAAAGCACCCTGAAGGTGACCTTACAGGACTATTCCAGAGCTCCTAAAGGGCATGGATACCTAATCCTTACCCATCTTAGGGGGACCACATATAAAAATGCTGTCATTACTGTGCTGAGATCTTTAACTCAACACTTTGAGTATCAGAGAAGGATCTGTGGCCACAGCCCACCTTCCTTGGGGGCACATTGTGACAGAGGGAGCTTACCACCTGTAACAGCACAGTGACCCCCCCCCGCGGTTGTGGGGGTCCCCAGGGTGGCACCCTGACCCTGGGTCATGCACGTTCACCTTACAATGCTCCTGATGTGCCTTGACAGCAGTGAGGCCACAGCAGGGAGGGGAAGGCAAGGCCTGGTGGCTTGGTGAGGAGCATGGGGGGGCTGCCTCATCCCCCAGGCTCCTCATTAAGCCTGGCTGCTCGTTAGCAGTGTGGCCAGCACCAGGGCAGTGGCTGCCTACTTCAGTCATTCCCGTAACCAAACGCAGCTCCCCAGAGCCACACCGAGCTACCTGCTCACTGCCCAGGCTCCCCAACACAGGGGACAAACACCCTGAGGAGCTGCTTTCTGACTGGCACCCAGAACTCACCACTAGCCACTGCAATCATGATTTATGGCTGCTGTCAGCCATCAGTCTCAAGGCAGCTGCTTGTGTTTGAGCTGGGAGCCAGGACAGCACAAGGAGAGGGCCGAGCACCCACCGGGAGCTGACAAGCAATGAATCCCAACCAGCAGCAGAGACTCTCCCTCATCTCTGCATCTCAAAGCCTACTCCAAGCACACTGCATCACCTTTCTGTCTTCCTAAGCCTCTGTGCTTTATATCACTGCTCCTCTGCCTGGTCCAGAGCCATCAGCTGAGCCAGAGCTCCAAATTTCACATGGGCACTTTTAACCTTTCCTGAGCAGGGGCTCTCCACATGCTGAAGCAGGGGGAATGCTGCAGAGCAGAGCAGCCACCACCCAGCCCCAGGAACCAGCGGTGCCACAGGCTGTCAGTGCACTCAGAGCCACCTGTGATGCTCCTGCAGGGTGCCCTAAAAAATGCCATAAATCCCAAGCATACCTCAGAAGAACAAGCACAGAGAAGACTGCTGCTTCAGAGGATCCAACAAGTCTTCTCATCACTGGGGCAGCTTAAATTGGCTTCCAGGACAGGGTGGGATTGTGCTCACCTGTGCAGGACCAGCCCCACACATCCTGTGCTGTAGGATCGAGCTGCTGCAGGGCTCCCAAGCTGGGGCAGAGGGCGGGTGATGCCAGTTTGCCCCAGCAGCCTGCAAACAAAATGGATTCAGGCAGAGCTTTTCCAGCCCAATCATGTCTAGCAGCACAAGCACTGCCGGGGCATTGTGCCCCAGTGCCAATGCTGGATGGGGAAATGTCCCCTGTGCCCAGCACAGAGCTGCCACTGGGGACAGCAGCCCCAAGGAAGGGCTGGCACGGGTGGGTGAGCACAGCATCTCCAGGAAGGCACCACCATGGTTTGGGTTAGGACAGGCGGATAAAATACAGAGACAAAAAGGGGAAAAAAAAAATAAAGCTGCTGTGAAGTTTGGATGCTTTGAAGTTGGAATTTGCACCTTCCAGTGAGCAGAGCCAGAAACGCTGCAAAAAGGGCCTCAGTGCTGGAAGCGCAGGGTGAAGTTGAACCTCCTTGCTGAAGTCCTATTAAATTTGCAGCACAGAAATCTGTTTAAAATCAAAGCCTTTGCCACTTGTGGTTTCCAAAAGTCACAAAACTGTTTCTTCCGCTGAGCTACAAAAAAAAAAAAAAAAGTCAAAAATAATCTTTTGCCAATCAGCCATGCTGCAGTGTCCCCAGATCACCTTATTAGCTGCAGAAAGGTAGCCTAGTAACAATATTTTTCTGCCCATTCCCACGCACTGTGTTGGTTGGATTTGGTTTTTGTAGCTTTTTTTTTTCATTAAAAAAAAAAATCCCCTTTGGAAAATGTGGTTTCATCTCAGTTCTCATTTTCTGTGGGAAGACGTCGGTTTCAGCTGTGAATCCAAAAATGAAAAAGCTGTCATTCCAAAACAGAGACTGAAAACAAAACCCTGCCCTTCCCCACAGCCCGTGGGCCTGTGGAAAGGTGTCTGCTGCTACCTCGGTACTTGTGAGCCTGGCTTTGGGGAGGGGGCACTGCCCCTCTCGCATAAGTTGGGCGTTTTGAGGTGAACTAAGAGGACAGCAAGTGGTTGGGAAGCTCAGGAACTGCTCCAGCACATCGCTGCCCTGCTGCGTGCAAGGGCTGCACACAGTGAACCCACAGCACCCCGTTTGTTGCCCCCAGCGCTGGGATGTTCAAGCACATGGGCTCTTTCTCACCATCTCCTGGCCTTGCTGATTGCTCCCTCAGGGCTCACATCCGTGGTGTTATGCTCTGAGCAAGGAGAAATTTTAATTTTCGTTTTTTATTATATATACATATATGTATTCATTATTTATATATATATTCTATTTTATTATTTTATTCATGGTACATGAAATGAGACATCTGTGGGGGTTTAGGGTAGGGGCTGATCTTCCATGAGCACTTTACAGCCCCATGGAGATCCCACTGTATTTAGAGCTGTTGGTGGCAGTGCTTGCAAGCAGGCTGTATGTAGGAGTGGAGGTGATGACGACTGTGATGAAGATAAAATCACAGCCTGACTACCTGCTTGACCCCATGCATGATTTGTGCATTTTGGACCATGCACACATGTTGAAATGCACGTTTTGCTTCCTAAAGGTTATCTGCTACACAGAGCCACCAGTATCTGGTCCTGCCACTGGGCTGCTGGCAGGGCAGGTTTCAGCATCTAGGACAGCCTTCCCAGAGGGAAAAGGGAATCCAACCCTCGAGAGCTCTGTATCCCAGCTCTGGGATAAAGCACCATCTTGAGAGTGAACATGTTAGCTTCAAACACTCATCTAAGTTGCTCAGTTGGTAAAATAGAGCGAGCAGGTTTCTGCTCATTTCAAAGAGGACTTAGGGGAAAAAAAGGCTTCCTGATTAACAGCTGCTGTTTTGTAAATGGACTGGAAGGCACCAAATGGTGACAGATCCGGCATTACAGCATCTTCAGAAGTACTCTGTGATGCCACCAGGGCATGGGAATGTGCCAGGCTGGAAGCTGCATCACCTGTGGGGTCCCAACAGCAGGTGGGGGCCATTCCCCAACCCAACTACCCCACAGCTACTGTACAGCTGCTCCTGACACCCAGGGATTTTGAGTGAATTTGGTCCAAACTATACCTGTTTGGGTATTCAGCCCAGCAGAGTTTGGGGCGAGTCTCTGAGCCCTGCCAGTGCAGCCAGGCACCAGCACGGCTTTAAACAAAAGCCAATTTCTTCTTTAATTAAAAAAATTAAAACATTCCAACCTAATCCTGCTCTTTCCAGCACGGTGCCACCCGGTGCTGGCTTTCCAGCAGCAAGGACAGCAGGAGGTTCACAAAACACACCGTGACTGGGCACAGCCCAGAGCCAGAGGGTAGGATTTGGGGTTCTCGCTCCTGACCTGCAATCATGCTGCTTGCAGCCATCCCCACAGACATTTGGCGAAGTGGCCCCCAGCTGGGCTCTGCGCTGCCACCAGCTCCTCCTGCTGCCAGCTCCCCACACCAAGGCCAACTCCTCCACGTGGCCACCCAAAGCAGCTGGAGGAGCCTCCTGTTGAAGCACAGGGATCCCTACAGGCCTCTTATTCTCAAGAGGGAACCCAAGGTCTGCCAAGGGCAGGTGAATCTCCAGGAAATCCTTCCGAAACACAAAAAGAAAACCCCCTGCAAACAGTTGAATTTTCAATCATTTTAATGTGATCACTGCATTTGACCACAGTCTCAGAAAGAAAAAAAAAAGTCACACAAATTTTCTGTGCTTAGGATTTGAGTCAATCTACACAGTTCTTGTTGATTGACGATTATTCAAGTTAAGACCTTCTGACCATCAAGTGGTGTTCTTGTCTGAAAGGCAGGATCGCAAGTGTTGCAAATATTGGTGCAAAACAGGAATGCTTCTTCTGGAATTAAAGCTGCGACACCTGATCTACTCAAAAGAAAACAGAATTGTACACGCACACACACACACACGGATCTAGCATGCAAATACACCAGGAACCAGCTACAGCTTCACGGGAAAAAAAAAAAGAAAAAAAAAAAGAAATAACACGTTGTGTCAATACATACGTTGGCCTGTAATTCAGAAGGCTACTTAACAAGGAAGGGGGCAAAATACACAAATATCAAAACCCGAGAATATTCATTTTCCAATATTTGAGAAGAAAAGAGGAAGAGCTTTTTAAATTACATTGTGTTGGCAAACTCTGATCTGTAGGTAACAAAGCAAAAGGTGAAGGCAAATTTTCCAAAGTATTGTAAAATTTATTGTATAAGTATTGCAGCTTTTAGAATGACATATAATTGCCACTATTGGTTACTGTTACACAATAAGCGTTTACAACAGATTTTTGTAAATTGGCATCAGAGTACATATTCATACTAAAACAGCAAAATATAGATAAGTACTGCATTGCATGTGCTGTCAATAGTTTACATAAGTTTAAACTTGAACAGAACTCAGGATACAGGACTGCCTATAACAAACTCCAAAGCCAAAGCAATGCAACTGGAAGTTTAAGAAAATATTAATACAATGAAATGTGTCTATAAGGCAGGCAAATTAGGACTCGTAATGTTGTCCTTCATGAGCTTCTATAGTACAGCAAAAATTTGAAGCGCAGTTTCTGGAAAACTTTTTATTATTTTTTTTTTGTAGCTTTGTGTTGTACATAGAAAATCTCTGAGCTATACAGAGACAGAAGAGATTAAAAATTCATTCTGTTCTTGCCTAGCACTGCTAATGCTACACATCTGGATTCAGTCCTTTTTCAATCCTTAGTAAAAATTTTGGGCTTTTATTTACTTACTTTTAATATAGCAGTTAGTGCAATTTTGTAGTTTTATACACATACAAAGGGTGAATTCTCCAGAAAGCAATCGGATTTCCTTATACCCCCACTTAAGATAGAATGAATTTTGTGACACGTATGGAAACAATGCACTAGATTAGTAAAGCTGATCTCCAAACCACTGAACTCAAGGGTTGTGAAAGGGGACTGAAGTTTTACCAGTGTCAGAACCAAATGAAACCCATTCTTTCTTGCCATCCTTACTGAAAAAGCCATGTTCACATTCCAGGTCATTAAGTTTCGGTGGCACGTTCAGGGTGTTGTTCGCCATACTGTATGCTAAGAACATCTGCAAGATTAACAACCCCTTTTAAAGCTAACATGACTCTCAAAACTTCGAGCAAAAAGGCAGGCTAGGACAAGAGGTTGCTAAGCGTTAGCAATGTCTTGTTTCTTCTGCTTTTGTCTAAAGTCAGTCATTCTTAAAGGCTCTGAACCTCTCTCTGCTGACGGCTGCAGATGCGGGAGACCCCTCGGAGCAGGCAGGAGCCAAGCTCCTGGCACGGGTCTCTCCACATCTGCACCAAGGCTGAAAGGGACCAAGGAGAGACATCAGCAACGGTGTGCACGGCCGATTCCCTGCCTTGGTGGCGGTACGGGACGGGGGTATTGGGAAGAAATGGACCCCGAGGCAAAAAGTAACATTAAATAGTAATAATAATAATAATAATAATAACAACAACAATAATAATAACAATAATAATAATAAAAAAGGCTAGACCATTATTTCTAAACACCCATTCAGAACTTGGAGTTGATCTGGGCCCCAGATCTGTTTTCTGCAATGGAAACACAGAGTTTTCGGGGTGGCAAAGCAGCAGGATGCAAAAAAAAAAAAAAAAAAAGAAGCCAGGCAAAAGGCAAAAATGCAGCTGCACGTCCCAAGTCCCACCGAGGGTCTGGGGCTCCCTTCCCACCGCTGCCCGCAGCTCCTGGGAGCCCCCAGCCCTGGTGGCAGCTCGGTTTTTGTGCAGGACATGGGCTGGAAGGCAGCGTTCGCAGTGGGAGTTTGGTGCTGATGAGCCATCCCATTTAACGCTCGTTAAATTCCACGTACGAGGGGAAGAGCAAATGAAACTGGACCCAGCAACTCAACAAAGGGATCGAGGAACTGCAATACTTGGGGTGAGGTTTGTGAAATGAGACTTCACACTGGGAGGTGATGGGGGGGGGGGGGTTGGAAAGAGAGAGAGAACCAGTTGAAATTTCAAGGACTTCAAAGCACCGGAGCTGCACTGCACGCCTAGCCCCTCTCGCACACCCCTGGGTGTCTCCACGAGCTCCAGCCCCTTGCTGCCTCCTCTGGGGGCTCCGTGCCCAGAGCACTGCCACGCCACAAGACAACTCGGCTACTTAACAACCTCCGGTCCCGATGACACCTCCTTCCTCACTACTCAGTTTCAGATGTGTGATGCATATTCCACCCAAAACCTGCTGAGGTAACCATTATTTTTTTTTTTTTTTGTAGCAAACAAACTAGTTTAGGTCACAGAGCAACCCCCCCCCACCCCCCCCAACAAAACCCAACAACACTATTCACGCGTTTTGGCTCAAGAGGGCAGTAGATATTATATTTCAGTTTGTCTTTTGGTTGGTATCTCATTTACAATATCCACCACAGTTTCCTACCCGGGCAGGTAGGCGATGTGCATAAATGTATTCAAGTTACCTTACAAAGAGTCCAAGAACCCAAGTGGCAGAGGGAGCACCGCGCGCGGCTCGGCACATGGAGCTGGCTCAGCCGGGAGGGGAGCGGTGCCGGCAGCAGCAGTCCCCGCTGCAACGAGGAATTGGAAAAGTGAACGCAAGGTCCGAAGGAGCAAGAGACCAGACGCTGGTTACTTGTGACGCTAATGATGATTTTTGTTTTTCCCCTCTTGAAAAAAGGGAGGGTTACTGTTTCGTTAATAAGGCACTAAATAGACATGTTACATAAAGGAAAGATACGTCTTTAAAAACTCGTATAAATTCATCAGTTTTGTACCTTTCATGACAAACTAGTTATTCTCCTTTGCAGGACTTTTTTTTTTTTGTGGCTTTTTTTTTTTTTTTTTTTTTTTTTTAGGTTTTTAAGGTCATTAAAATTTAGGTTGCACGACTGTAAAGCTATGAAGATTTTGAGAGCTGTGAAAAAGTGGTTTGAAGTACTGAGAAGGTACATGACTATTTCTAGGCAAAAAATGAAAAAAAAAGCAAAAAACGATCAAACTTCAAGTTCAGCTATTCTTCGTCTTCTTTAAAATATATATAAATATTGTTCAAATGGTCAGAACTTCAAAACTGTTCTCATGCTTATTTTTTTTTTTGTTCAAGTAATAGAAAAGTTGCTTAAAAACAATAGTTATTGCCTTTATATCTTTCATTTATGTCACTCTACTAGATAGCATCCTGCAGAAAACGAGATCGCACCTCCTCGCCAAACCTTGGCTCCCCGCACTTGCCCTGCCCGCCCTTCCCGGTGCCGGCCGCGGCTTCTCCCTTCGGGTTCCTCACTCACTCGCTCTGTCACGTACAAATTCACCATGAGGGCAAAAACACCTACCCGAAAACATCTACGCGGTACAAAAAAAAAATATGTAAACAATAGCATAGTTAAGACAAAACGCTTCTGAAACGGAGATAAATTAAAAGACGCACGACATCCGGAGGGGAGGACGCTGGCGGGCGAGGGACGGTGCCGTTTTGAATGAAGAAATCTTCAGAAGAGGTAAAGGGTTTTTGCTTCTAAAGCATTAAGCGTTTTTCTTTAGCCTTTAGTTAATACATCACAGGAGCAGATTCGTTTCCATCTACCGTACTTTACGCCTCTTTCGCTAGGATACTAAAGCAAAAAACAGCAATGACCAGAGGCAGCCCAGGGAGCTGCAGGTTTGAGGCCCGACTGCGCGCTTCCATTCCACATACGGGTTTGGGATTTTCATATAAACCGAAAACGACTTCCCCGAACAACACAGTTTTCAGCTCGGCCTTTCAGCGAGATATCGAAACCCCCTCCGAAAGGCAGCCGGTGGGCAAGGTACCATTTACTCACATCGACTTCCACATGACTGATCTCCAAGCAGGGCCCTTCAGGTTAACATCGAAAGAAATAAACCAAAAAACGCTTTGTTCCTTCAGACACAGAAGTTTATTCTCATCCCCACCACCCCCCTCCAAAAAGTTAGAGGTTGTCCAAAAAAAAAAAAAAAAAAAAAAAAAAAAATCAAGTAATTTTTGTCTGCTTCTGCCATTACTGGCTCTCGGAAGCAGGAATTTTTATTTTATTTTTTTACCTTTGCACTCCCCAAACCCTCTTGGCTGACATGCGGACGCGCACCGACTCCTCCTGCTTTGTAGGAACGTAGGGAACTTTGTAGGGAACGCAGGGAACTTTATAGGGAACGCTGGCCTCCCGTGGGGCCGCTGGAAATGAAGGCGTTGCGTGTGATGCAGTCTGGCTCGCTGCGCTCCTCGCGGGGCTGCCGTTTCCTCCTTAGCGCTTTTTCCACCCCCTTCCAGCTACTTTGTTCTTCACTTTGACAAATATCCCTTAACGGTTGCATGGTAGACATGATAGAGGCTTTGACCAACACAAGCACTGACATATTTATATTAAAAAATAGTGCAAAATTTCAACATTTATATAAATAACTCTAAACCCCTGCTTTTGATTTTTTTTTGTTTTTTTGTTTTTTTTTGTCCTTTTTTTTTACAACGTAATACACGCTTTTTGAGTTGGCACTCAAAAAATTGCCATTTTTCTTCTAGTTCAGAAAACAACTTTTTTTTTTTGAATAGGCCTCTTCTAATACAAAAATACTCCTGCTCCTTACACATACACTTTCTCTTATTTTTAATATATATTTATATATTTATATTGCAGATCTTTAAACAAAATGTTTTTTGTGCAAATATTTTGTCTTTAAAGTTAAGTGAAATAATCAAACAAAAAAAAAAGCATTCACACACAGCTCAACTAGAAACAAAAAAAAAGGACTACAGTTGATTTTTTTTTCCTTTTTAAACGTCTAGACACAGCTCAATAAAGAAATGTTTTTGCAAGCTTTGTAGGCTTGTGCATTCAGACCAGACATAACAAGTAAATATTTATACATGGAGAGATGGGGAAGGGCTTTTTTTTTCTTTGCTCATCTTCCTCAACTCTCAATCTCTCTCCTTTTTCTTTTAATGAGAAGTGCAGAGTGTTTCATTTAACTTTCTTTTTTTTTCCTTTTTGCCTTTTTCTTTTTTTTCGTTTCCTTTTTTTTTTCTTTTTTATTTTTTTTTTTAAAAGGGGTGCCCTTTTTGTTTCTCTTTCTCTTTGTTCCACGCGGTTGTGCTCTCAAGGCCATTGATTTGTGAATGATGGAGTCTGCTGCCCTCCAAGAGTGAGGGCATCCCGCTGTTGTTCTGCTGGTGCTGGTAAAACGTCGACCCGGGGTAGTGCCCGATCACCTCGCTGTAGGTCGGCGGCGGTCCCTCCATCCTGCCATTGCTCCCATAGCAGGTCGCGCTGATGCCAGAGTTACTGCTGGGGGGGCACGGCCCCCCGTACACGGAGTTATCTATCAAGTCACTGTCGAAGATGGTTCTGTTGGGGGGCGCGCGCACCGACTCCCTGTTGAGCTCCATTTGCTGCTCGGGGTCGCGCAGCTGCAGCGTGCAGGGTCCCTGGTACGGGGGGGGCTCCTCGCCGTCCGACAGCGAGATGGTGGGGGGCAGGTCGATCTCGTGCTGCAGGTAGGGGTAGGTGGGCTGGAACCTGTTGAAGCGGTCCCTCTGCAGGAACGACGGCACCGCCAGCCGGTCGCTGGGCCTCGGGGTGTAGATTTGCTGCTGGAGGGGAGAGAGAGAGAGAAAGGGTGGCAGGACCGTGAGGCTTGGCCCCGTGGCACGGGGACAGGCGGTGTTGGTGGCACGTGGTACCCACAGGGCCCTCACCTCTGCTATCCCGTTCCCCGACACCGTGCTTTCCGACGGCCACAGGCTGCCCTCCTGCATGGGAAAGGAGAAGAGAGGCGAGGGTCAGGCTCAGCAACATGCAGCCCCAACCTGCTCCAAAGCGTTCAACCCGCTCCGGTATGAGTGGAAATACCACTGGAAATACCCTTTGTGATCAGGATTCCCCTCCGTTTTCAGCCCCATTTGTGTTTAGTCAATCACTCGCAGAATGAATGATGGGAACGGCAGCAGCACACCCCCGGCTGGAGGCTTCCCCCTCCCACCCGCGCCCACCCACCAGGTTCCTCTCCCCGCTTCCAACACGCCGCAGCGGCGTTTCGCAGTGCGGGAGCCGGGAGCCAGGGGTGGTGATTCACAGCGTACCCGAGAACGCTCCATGAACTAATGGCAAGATTAAAAAAAAAAAAAAAACACAACAAAACTCACACCCACATTCGGATGCAAGCAATCAAGGAAGTTGTGGGAAAATAAAGAGAATAAGTGAACACTCAAATGTTAAGCTCAATTTTGATTTGGCTACAAAAAAAAACAATACATCTACAGCAACAGGATGCTTCTACCGTGTTTTTTCCCCCAAAGGATTCCAGGTTCTTGCTTAAAAAGACCGAGGAGCTGCGGTTTAGAGGCTTCCCTACACTGCAGGCATCAGCCCTGATTCTGCAATCTGAACCCTGGCGCCAACAACCCGAGGCATGAAAATCCCACAAGCCAATTTCCCCCAAACCATGGGACTGGTTTACAATTCGTAATCAAAACAAACAAACAAACAAGCCTCCTTCCATTGGCTGCTGATACTGCGAACACACACAGTTCACCTTCTACGCTTTTGCCGTAAGACCTAAAATATTTAAATATTGCTAATATTCATATACAGCAACATCGCTCCGGGAGACAAAGCTGGAGGAAAACAAGCCAGGAGGCTCCTAATTACAACCCGCAGTCGCTGGCACTTCCCATCCCTTGCAGGTGAATCTCCAGTTCTGGCACCGGCAGACACGTTCACCACCAGGGGAAAGAAAATGCCAGGCACCTTTTCTTTTCCCCTTTTTCCTTTAAGGATAAAGCATCCCTTCCAAAGGCCACTCTTGGACCCAGCCTGTACATCAGGGCTGCCAACCACAGACTCTCCATCTACAAAAACACCTTTCTTACCAGGGCACAGAGGGGCTCCCCCCAAACCAAGCAGTTTCAGGCTCCCCAGCCACGAACCCCCTGCCTCCAGCACTGCTACGGAGCCCCTCTGAGTAAAGGCTCGTGTCTCATTTTATGAAATCAACATCAGGATTAGAACTGCCAGAAAGCAGTAGCTAGGGGTGGGCAAATCTCACAGGCAGCAAACAGGAATATTTTCATCCTTCCTGTTCTGGCCATGTCCCCAGCTCCACAGCTCTCCTCGCATACCTTCTGCTTCCAGAATATTTAGGACGTGAGTTCATCAGCAATGGCCCTGTCCAGAAAGCTGTGATTTCACAAAATGGAAGTTAGGTCTTGATGAGCAATATGGCTTTAAAAGCCTCTGCCAGTATTCCAGGACTCGCTTCAGAATCTAAAATTACTTTTTAATTTCTTTTTAGAGATCAATCTCCGACTTTTATAGACCCACTTGTTTGAGTAATGTCAGAGAATTCCCATTGCAAAGCTGAGTGGTGCAGATTAAGTTTCCGAGCCTTCAGGAGGACGTATTTTCCATTTTTTCTTAGGGAGGGTCTCATTACTCCAAGGGTGCAGGGTCAGAACCATTCTTATTGGGGGGAGAAAAAAGAACAAAGTATTTCTGCGTTCCTTGAAGATTCTCAGTTCTTGAAAAATATAGGTGCCCGTTACAAGGAGACGGTTTTGGTAGAACTGATAGAGCTGTGACTGAGAAGCAGGTGCAGCAATGCAAAAATTCCACGCTACCAGGAACCACATTAAAGAAAAAAACCCACACCTTTGGGGAAATGAATTTCTCCTTCAGTTGTAATTTTTGAGCTAGGAGAAGAAAGGACAACGACTGCAGCTCTGGCAGCACTCTGACCATGGGATGAACTACTTTAATATTTTAGAAGATGAAAAGCGTGTTTGGAGCTCCAGTGCCTGTCTGGTCACGACAGCCAAATGAAGTTTGGGATTTAGAAAGCCCAACACCAGTTCAGTGCAAGTTTAATGGATTGCACAAACGGGTATCTCGCTCGGCGCAGACGCTGCCTGCCGTCCTCGAAGGCTCATTTAGACTGGAGTGGTTTTCTACAAGAAGACACGCTGTGCTGAATCCCAAACGAGCCACCTTGAAGATCTTTACTGCAGCTGATCCCACTGCAAGGAGCTCCCTGCTTCGTGCCCAGAGGCTTCTCTATCCCTCCAGGAGGGTTCTGGGGCCACGAGGGAAGCTCAGCTGCCAATTCATGACGCTGGCAAAGATGGGCAGGAGAAGAGGGAGAATTATAAAGGGTGCAAACCCCAAAACCAGTATGTTCGTGTTCCTCTCCTTAGCTCTGAGAAAGGTTTAGAAGACACCACGTCCTCACAGGGGTCTGGCAGCTGTGCAGAGGTAAATCTCTGCAGAAAAGCCATTTAATTGCTCACGCATCTGAAGGCTGAATAAATAACGGAGCTGTTTCGGTGCAGGGACTGGGCCAAAAAACGCCAGGATGTTTTGGCCTAGTGGGAGGAAAAAAAGGAGGATTTTTTTCCTGAACAGTCAAGACATTTTATTTCAACCTGGAATTTTTGTTCCATTTCCACACGACTTTCTCTTCTTTCCACTTTAGCCTTCTTCTTTTTTCTTCATTTTCAAGAAAATAAAAACAGGCAACTTGAAAAAGCCTCGTCCTGGAATTTATTTGAAAATTGTAAATGAAGCATTTTGGTATTTTTCAAGTAAAACTTTCTGGAAGCAATAAAAGAATAATAATAATAATAATAAAAAAAAAGTGTAAATGGGAAAACAGTCTGCTACTCTCAAGAACTCCTGTGCCCACACTGTGCTGCTCCAGGCACGGGGCTCGTGCTGCACGGCTTCAGGAGGCAGCACGAGGCACTCGCTGCCTTTGGACACACGCTCTGCAGCTGACAAAATGAAGGGAGGTTTGATTGAGCTCAGGGTCTTCACAGCTCTCCATCAGACTGGGCGTCCTCCTCGCTTCGGCACAGAGCACCCGGTGAGGGACCTCCGTGCCCTGTGGGACAAAACGAGAGCACCCGTGGAGCAGGGGCAGCCGGCACCTGCTGGCTGGGCAGCCCTCAGTGCTGCACATATTAAAGCTGATGTTAGATCTCTCTGCTTTATAAAAGGGAATCAAAGGAAGCTCAGAGCATTTGATCATTCTCCCGGATCCGATACAAGGGAGCGCAGCTCCGCGGAGGCCAGCACAAGGCAGCAGCGCCCGCCCTGCGAGGCTGGAAACGAGAGCACGAAGCAGTGACCTTGAGGCAGCCCTACCGTTTAAAGAGCTCTAAGATCCTTCAGGGTGAACGATAAAGAAACACATCAGTACAAGATATGCCTGCACGGGAAGACAGAGCCATGCAGGCAGCAGTGAACTGTACACGCTCACCCTCCAAGAAAATTTTCTGTCTTTTCCCTGTAGGTTCTTGTCGCTGAGCTGCTGCATCCGATGAAACCTCCAGCTCTGCGTAAGCCAGCAGCTGCCGCGAGGCTGGAGGGGCTCCCCCTTGAATGCACGTTGGAGGTGCAATTAACACATTTCTCCTCAGGCTTCTGTGAACCACAGAGCCCAAGTTAAGCGGGGAATCTCCCGAGCATCCCCTTGGAGAGGTTTCTGCTCGCGTGGCTGACGGGCGTTTTCTGACACCTCCATTGCAGCAGTGACAGCACGACTTCACTTGTGACGAAAACTGGAGAAGGTCTTTCAGGATTCCCCATCCTCTTGGAGGCAGGAAGAGATTAATTCGCTCGTTTAGGACTCTCCAATCGGAGCTGCCAGCGGACTCAATACTTTGGGGTTGTAAATGTCAAGGCACATGCACCCAACAGCTGATGGTAAGTGGTGGTTTCAAGAACAGGACACACCAAGAACAGCCTCACGAGGTTACTTTGCTAATGGAGAGTCCACATTGCAAAGCTCAGGACAAAAGTGGAGGCTACAGCTGACTGTGTATTACATAAAGCACCCCAAAAAGCCAAAGGCATCCCTACATAGGCCCCACGTAACCAAGAAGACGATGCCAGGACCCAACCTGGAGGGCGTCTTCACACAGTGCTGAGTGGCACATGGGCAAACGCAACTGAGATGAATGCCTTTGGCTCTCACATTTCCCCAGTTTCACATCACTTGGCAAACAAGACAGTAAGACATGGATGAGAAGAGCAGTGTGTGACTTACTGATGACAGATTCTCATCTCTCCGCCTCCCTTGGCTGTGCCGACTGATGAAGGATCGCGCAGAGAGTTTGTAGTGGTTCAGCAGACAGGTTATCACAACCACCATCACCATCATCACCACCACGATTATGATTATCTGTACAAACTCCAACTCCGCTGCAAGAGAGAGAGAGACATATTGTGAGCCACCTGAAAAAGCAGCACTTAATTGAGTGCAAGAAGCAGGAATTTGGCCAAGCAGTCGGTGACACAGTGCAGCTGCATCCTTCCCCCACAGCGCTCCCAGACACGCATACGTGGGTTCTGCATGCTTCGAGCCCAGCTACTTCATAAAAAAACACACGTTAATTCATGTCTTCGGTGCCACAGAACAGTTTCTAGGAGGGATCTTTAGACGTGCCCCACAAGGCATGGTTTTTCCAAACTGCAATCCAGACAAGACTTCCCAAACCCCTCGCTGCTGTTCCCGTCTTAGTTTGCTAGGTGCAAGTGGCAGAGGTTCGGTGCCGAACCTGGGTGGAGGGACCACGAGCCACGTGTAATCGGTCATAACGAACTAATTCAGCAGAAACTCAGCTGAAGTCTCACTGTTCTCCCATCACCACCACTCCTCCCTCCAGGACGCACAGGACTCAAGTCCTCCTTGGCACACACAGGCACCAGGCACACGTCCCCACCACCCCCGGGGGGCTGCAGGTGCCAGCATCCCCCTCCCCAGCACCAATCCATCGCCAGCAGACCTTGTGGTTTTCCAAAAGAACCCAACGGGACCGCTGGGTGTTGACTGTGCTCCCGTTCCCCCTCACTCTGCAGCCAGCGCGTACCAGAGCTGCGGCATCACTGCTGAGAGTGGCAGCTTGAGCAGTGTGAACTGGCACAAGGAGAACTCCCAAAAATCCTCCCAACAAACAAGAACGCACAAACAAACTGGCCAGTTAATTCCAGAGACAATCGGCAGCATAAAGGAAAAATAATAATAAAAAAACACAGGCAAAAACAAATAAACACTCCTAAAATTTAAGAAAATAATTCCTCATACCTCACTGAGGCTAAATAAAACCGAGTGCCCCAGACCGACACAGCATTAGGGTCATTATTTCCATGCACCCAGAGAGCAGCTGCTGCCCCCCCGAGTCCCCTCACACCTGCAGAGCCCAGCGCTCCCTGCGCCCTCTGCAAAGGAAGGGCCAGGCCAGGGAAAACCAAATTCAACTGCTCTGGGCATTCAAAGTCTGTTTCTCGGTAGGAACAGCTACAAAAAACACTTTTGGGAACTGTGCCTTAAGCTGTCAGGGATGCTGCCCCCTGGGTTTTATTTATAAATACATTCGCAGGAAGACTGGCGGTGCCCCCAAGGGCAGCACCGCACTGCTCCCACTGCCAGGGGTGGCTTCTGCTGAGTCAGGCAGATTTTTTTCTGTTTAATGGAAAGTTTTCTCCTGGCAGGTGGCATTTAAGTGCCAGTAAAAGCAAATAAATGTCAAGAAAACAGCCCAGGTGGTAAGTGCTGCCAGTTACCTTGGAGTCCATCCTGCTACACAGCAGCTATTTCTGCCGCCGGGCAGGCGCACTTCCCACCATCCCAAAAGGTCCCCGAATGTTTAACCCGCTCCAGCCACCACCTTCCCAAAGCAGAGTGGTGCCCTGAAAGCAAGAACCGCATCTGGTACCTGCAGCTCAGGACCCCTGAGAGCCCAAAAAGGGATGGGACCGAGGCTGGGGCTGTGCACGCGGCTGCTCAGGTGCTCCTGGAGCAGGGGGCAGTGCCACCACGTGTCCCCAGCCCGGGGATGGTGACAAGGCTCATGAAAGGAGAGAGGGAGGGGTTGTCCTGTTCCACAGTCACATTTATGGCCATCCACTGACAGGACGAACAGGCCTCTGGAGCATCTGCAGAGCATCTCTGCAAGTTGAAGCCCCAGGTCGAGCCCCTTGATTCCAATTTTTTTGTTGTTTTTTTGTTGTTGCTGATTTGTTTGTGCGAGGCAGGTTTCTGCACTTGCACTGCCTCCCTGGGTAACGGCCTCAGGCTGTGTGCAAAAGACCATTAAAGAAAAGGAAAAAAAAAAAAAAGCCAAACCAAAGAATTTCGGAGGATGAGTCAATTTAGCCTTAACTGCAACATGTGCTTTGGCCACAGCAAGAAGGCGCAAGGAAAAATAAACGAGGCCAGTGATGGAAAGCTTCCTTTCTTGTTAAAAAAAAAAAGAAAAGTTACATTTCTGAAGAAAAACAAGAGGACGGCAGTTATAAATTAAAGTGCCTTTCCTAGAATGAGAAGCACGTTCAGTGAACCAAATCCTGCCAAAACAGTCAGGGCAGTTCGGCGACACAGGTGAAGTTTCGGCCCTCAGGAAGAGCCAGGGGTCACAGTGGCAGGGACTTAGAGGTGGTGGGGAGAAGGAAAACGTTTGGAATAAATACACTATTTACAGTGCCGAGCTCTGAATTGGGGCATTTCAGCGCGAATCCAGTCTGTTACTGCGGCCACATTGGCTTTATAAATAGACGGCTGATTTTAATACCTTGCTTTGTGGGAGAGGGGAGGACAATTAAGCTGCAAATTAACATTCTGTAAACGGGTTTGGCAAAGCACTTCGGAATGACAAACCCTACCAGCTCCCATCTTCTGGCCCTGGCCCTGTCACAACAGCCACATTCGTCTCCCTTTTCCTTCCTTAGCAGGGGAAGCAAACACCTCAACCTCTGCGCAGAGCACACCTGGGCTCCTCCAGCACCACAGGCCAGGATCTGAGCGTTTTGGTGCCATACACCCAGCCAGCACCACGAGAAGCACATCTGCCCTGACATCGTTATTGCTGTCACTGAAATGGAGATTTCCTCTCCTTGCTGTATTTGGAGTACACCAGGCAGCCAACCCCACCAGGAGCCTCTAATCCCCGCACCAGGAGGTGCTCAGGGAAGAGTTTGGGGCACCCTCTGCCCCCAAACCCAGCCCCAAACGAACAGCACAGCATGCGAGCCTATGAATAAACACATCAGGTATGCTGAGAGGAGCTTTAATCGCCCCGGCAAGAACACTCATGTTGCCCAACGTGGCCTTTCAAAAAAAAACACAAAGGAAAATAAAGAAAAGAAATCAAACGCAACCAAAAAAGCTCCACGCACAATTGGGGCTTTTCAAGTTTCAAGAGACTCATACCCACTTGAGGCATCAAAGTTTCTGCCAGCTCTCCCTCTGTTTTAACTTGTCTGCATGGGCTTCATTTTCAGAGGGGAAAAAAATAAAACACACCACACTGGAAAGCTGGATATGCTCGGTAAGATTTTATCCAAGCAGCTCAGTCAAACTAATGAAGAAAGATCATTAAAAAAAAAACAACACACACAAACTTTGAGTTAATATGTTATTATACAAGTGCAATTCAGCTGCTATGCTAATAAAAAGCCTTTGGGGAATGAAAAACAAGCCAAACTGCAAAGCACATAATTTATAATTCTACTGGTATTCTTAAAACACACACACACAACAAAACAAGAAAAAAAATACTCAACACATTTTGTATTTGGCTTCCTAATCATTGTCACTTTTCAATTAGAAGAGACCTCATTCCATTTCTCTCTGTAATTTTCCCCAAGGGAAGTGTTATAAATGCACTCGGCTTTACAAGATGGGCAAATTCAGCCTCCGAATGCAAAGTAAGGTCACACTAATTTAATTTTGCATAATTTTTACTCCCGAATAGGTTTCAAACTAACAGGTTCAGACATCCCATTTAAGTGACACAACCTGCTTTGCCGTAGTTCCCGTCTAGACGCTGCAGCTCCTGCAGTCGGTGAGCACGCACGCACCCCTGCTGCAGCCAAGCCTTCTCCCCCCAGACTATCGAGGTCCCGAGGCTGGGTGTTTGTGATTGAGCCCATTCCAGCTCGGGTACTCACATACCGCTTCGAGGCACGCGTGGCCTCGGATGAGGGCTTCCCTGCAGCCTGCAGCGAGACTGAGAGCAAACCCTAAAACCCTGGGGGCTGCGGGTGCCGATGCGCCGAGGCATCCTTTGGGCATGCCGGAGGCAGCCCCCCCCGGACCACGCTTTGGGCTGGGCAGAAGCAGGGCCAGAAAAGCACACCCGAGCTTCAAGAGCCTGGAGTGCAATGAACAAAATGCCAGCACCGGCTGGTTTAACGCTGCTAAACCTCAGTGGTCACGCTGTGAGCACTGAGGTGCCACCCTCTGCACGCACACGGGTGCGCAGCGGCCGGGGGCAGCTGAGACCGTGGGGTACTTTAACCACGCTTCCTTACCTTTTATGACTTACTGAAGGTGATAAAATGCTTACTATAAACTTTACGAACGCTCTTCCCTCCTCGTAGGGTATCACTGCTGCAGATGAACGCTCCACAGCACCGCTGGGTGTGCAGAGAGGAAAAAAGGACACCTGCACTGCGCTGGGGTAATGAGGGATGCTCCAGCTACTGCTTACACGGGAACAGCACCGCTTTCAGACAGGGTCTGAGCCAAGAAGACCTCTGCCTTCAGAGAGGTATAATACACACCCCCAGGTCAAAGCAATTGTCCGTCAGCTTAAGTTGTGATTTCTGTGTATATTGGTATCACGTGAGAGGGGATGAGAAATGAAATTGCTCAGGACATAATGGCTGAGCTGCATTAGCCACCATTCCTAAGCTTAAAACAAAAAAAATCATAAATGCTGGGGTGAACCGTGCTAAAACTGCAGCTGTTTTCCGAGACAAAATTAAACAAAGCAGAGAATCCCCTGCAGAACACTTTGCTTCTCCCATGTTCACTTTCGCTTCCTCTGGGTATTTTTATCTCTCAAAACCCCTTACTTGTGACTTGAAGCACATTGCTGGGACACTTTGGGCAGGATGAGCCTGATCACAAGCTCGAGCAGACCAGCGGAAACATCCTCCTAAGGGTGTGCAGGAAAAATTGCTGCTGCTGCTGTCGTCCTCTGGCAGTCACCTGCCCAGAGCGAGGCCACACAACCCTGCTCACAAGCTGGACACAGCGAGGTACCTTGCTAACAGGCCTGGCTGCTGACGGTTAATTAACCATCAGGGAATGATTACCTGGGAAGGATGGGATGTGCACCTAAGCTTCTGGATGCTTCTGTGACTGTCCCTCCTACAAGAGTCCCAATATCACTCATTCCACCTGTGTTCTTCAGGACAAGACATCTGAACCTGCCTGGAGGTTGCTCTGTGTGTTGGGCACGGAGGGGCTGGGGCACCCCAAGGTGCCGGACTGTCCCCTGCCACCGGAGGGGGGTGGCAGCCCCGCCGAGCTGGGTCTGGGGCAGGGGGAATGGCCCCAGAACTGGAAAAGGGCTCTGGTGAGCACAGTCCTGCTGCTAGGGGGGAAATTTCCAAATTGCCTAAACAGCATCACAGGTCACAGAAAAGGCAAAAAAAAATGAAGTTTGGCTCCTGCTGTAACTCCAGCAGCTTCCCTTGATCTAGAAACAGGTGCTAAGAAAATCCAAAAGGAAGTGAGTGAAGAGGGCACAACTTCTGCACCGAGGCTGGACAGGACGGTTTTGTGCAGATTCCTCCTGCTGCCCAGCAAGCCTCAACAAAACGGGCAGGGAGAGTTAAGGCTTTCATGCCTTGCCTGCTGAAATACCAGGAGGTGCAGCTTGGCGGGCACACCGCAGCATCCCTTCTCCCTCCCTGCTCTAGCAGCAGAGCCACTGCCTCAGGATTATGGACATTCGGGTTCTGTGCGGCTGGCTGTGGGAAACGATGGGACTGAGGTCCTCCTGGGACAGCACGAGGTGCCTGACCCCAGCACGGAGCAGGGAGCCCAACGGGGCAGGGTGCAATTATGGGGCACGAGCGGGGAAGCCCTGGGGCACGCAGGAGGCTCCCGCGGGGCGGCACGGGGATAGCCGGGGGCACGGTGCCATGGGCACGGCGCCGAGCGGCGGTGGGACTCCCCCTGCGCCTCGGGCAGTGGCGGTGCTCAGATGCTTTCTGCTGCCGGAGCCCTCGGCGGCTCCTCCTGCTCCTCGCCGTGCGGGGCGCAGAGCTCAGCGCCTGGGGTTATTTATGGAGCCTGGTGCAGGCGGTGACTCAGCGCCGTGATTCAACAGATCCTGGCCCAGTGCCCGCGGTGCCGTGGAGCAGGGCACGGTGGTGGGACCCCCCCCATGGCTGCACTGGGCTGAGCTGCACCGGACCCCGGCACAAGCCCTGCAGCAGGGGATGGTAGGACCATGGTCAGTCCTGAAGGTGATGGAAGCCATAAATGAAGTGCTGCCTGCTGCCAGCTACACGTGGAGGCACCCCAGGGTCACCCCACGTGTCCTGGCTCCTTCCCTAATCCCTGGGAATCCAGCTGAGCCCAGCGCTGCCCCCTCCCCAGCACAGCCCCACGCGCACCCCGGGAAGGAAGGGCTCCACACACACGCCAAACGTGGTGAAATAAACGGGAGGAATTAATAAATAGTGCTCGTGGATCTGCTGCGAGCCCCCATCACGCACTGCTGCTCTGCTTTTCCTTTAACACCTCGGACACACGGAGCTGCCCTGGCACAGAGAGACGTGCCCAGCCCTGGCTCCTTCCTCGCCTTGCAGCCTTCTCCAGCCTCACCTTCGGACACCGTTTCCTTGAACAGGTTCCTTGCAGCCACTGATGACAGCACTGTTGTTATGTAAAAAAATGTATTGAAAATAAATAACGGTACAGACACGTTTTGGCAGGGTGTGCAGATAAGGCTACTGCAGAGGAAAGCGGTGGGGAGAAATGAAGCCCACATCATCGTGGTGCTGCCAACAGTGCGAAGCCTGGGGCTGAGGAGTGTCCACACATGGAACAGGGGCAGACTGAGGTCTCCCTCTCCCAGCTTCAGTGAGTGTCTGTCAGCACCCAAAATCTGGGCTGCTCCCCCAGTACCCTACAGCAAACACCTGCAGCTGCTGGTCCGGCCGTCCCTGCTCCCCTACCTACAGCACCTTTGGGAGGCACAGTGAGGACACGACCCAGCACCTTCCCCAACAGCCCCCTGCTGCCTTGGCACTGAGCTTGTTGCCAGCGGGGAGGCAGAGATAGAAGTGCATGCAACGGGTCTGCCTTCCAGCTGCCCTCAGCACCCACACCTCTGGCCGAAGGTGGCGGCAGTGGGGGAAGTGGGACGGGGTACAGGAGCGAGACAGACACCCGGATCCATCCCGGCAGCTCCTGGACAGCCCAACCCACTCCCCTCCTGTCCCTGTACCTGTTTCAGAGCCCCACAGCTGCTGCTGTGCCCCCAGGCACACGGGCTGTCCTTCCACCAGCAGCTGCGAGCCGCCCGCTACCTTGCATGCCCCAATAATCAGGGCACGAAACGAGTCCCGGCCACTTTCAGAGAACGGCAGCTGAGGACACGCTGAGCCACCTTGCCTCACGCACCCCAACACTGCCTTTTGTGAGCAGAGAGCCAGGAGGGCCGGGAGCTGGCATCGCTGAGCTGCCTTGCTGCAGGCCTGGACCAAAGGGGGCACCCCCAGAGCTCTCCTGCAGCCCCCCCAGGTCCCCGTGCACACATAGTGGGGCTTCTGCCGGAGCCCTACAGCCCAGGGGCTTGCATGGTGCCTGCCATGCTTCTGGAGAGCCAGGGACAGATGTCACGGCGTGGTGTGGGTGTACTTCGGACCAACCTGCAGCTCCCTGGAAGGACCCGGGGTTACACTCAGCAGACTGAGCCCAGCTGAGGCGCGATGGCTTCGCCAGACACTCATCAAAGCCTCAGCACAAGGATGTGGGTTAAGTGACGCAGCCAAACCGTGGACCTCGTTTTTCTACTCAAAGCTAAAGAATGTGAATTTGAGAAGAATCATCTGAGTGCCGGCACCCCTCAGAGCCCTGCTTTTACCAGGGAACCACCTCCCAACCCTCCCACAGGGGGCTGGGGCCCTGCTGCATCCCACGGCCCCGCAGCAGCACCCTGTGCATACACACCCCATGGAGCAAAGCACCCCGGCACAGCAGCAACCCAGCCCGGTGCAGCAGCTCAGCACCATCCTATCCGTAGGGGGACATGCCCCTCGTGCTAAGGATCTGCTCTCATTTAAGCAAGAACCAAAAAAGAGCTCCAGGCAACAGCTGGAATCCGCGGGCTGCCAACGCGGGTGCAGCACCGAGCGCTGCTCCTGGCTTACGGAGAGGTTTCACCCAGCAGCTGCCGAGCTCCACTTGCTGGGGACCGATGCTCTGGCTCCTCGAGCCCGTGCCCGGGGAAGACGAGACGAAAGAACAAAGAACTTCAGAGGGCGGATTACGCAGCCCCTGCCATTTGTCTGCGAGGTCATCTTCGAAACAATCAGGCCAGGCAAAGTCACGGCTGCAATATTTGTGTGTCAGCATTTATCTGCTACATTTATCTCCGAAATAATGCCTCCATAAAACCGCATACAAAGGGCCCATCAGATTGTCAACAATTGTGTTTGTTTATGAGGCAGCACGGGAAGTACCGAGGGTAGATGCAGAGCACGATACTGCCGTCGCTGGCACAGACCAGCAGCGTCCTGAAGCTGCAGCAGCAGCTCTGAGGCACAAAAGAGCAGAATCAGGCCCGTGGCAGCAAGCGGGACGGCCGGAGAGAGCCCGCTGGATTCAGCCCTGCCGAATGCACCAGGATGATGCTGGCACCAGGAGCTGCAGAAGGGGCTGGGTTGAGAGAAGTCCTTGCAGGAGGATGGGCAACGGGGGCCCAAGAAGTCACGTTGGACTCTGTCAACGCTTGGACCCCATCTGTGCATTTAATCTAGTCGGTTTTCTTCGTTTGTCACCCTGGGTAATCAAGCATCACATCCTCTGAGTCACTGGCGATGGCCTCATCCTGCACCCCCACTCCTTTTTCTGTTTGTTTTAAAGGAAATGGCCCCATTTTGTGCTTACAGCTGTGGAAGCATCGGGGGGATCGGGCCTCAGAAAATGTCTTAGTCCCTAAAACCCAGTGATTGCCCCGGTCACATCTCACTGCTGCTGTTCCTACAGGTGAGCCTCCCAGGCTGGCGGGGCTACTATAGGGACCCAAAGGAGCAGGGGCTGCGTTCAGAGGCCAAAAGGGAACGATGGACACGGCAGCTCTCTGCTTTTACACAGGAATCGCAATCATTCGAGCTGGGGTTAGCAGCTCTCACAGCTGGGACACCTTTTGGCTCCCAACAGAGACCTGTCAGCTGGCAACGTGTTTAGAGAAAGTCTGAGAGACATTAACCAGCCCCGCCAGAGCAATGGGAACTAAGGAGGTTCTTCAGGCACTTGGACTCTAAAATTTTGTGCATTCCCACCATTTTCCTCCCTTTTTGTGTGCTCCCCCCCCTTTCGCTACTTTCAGACGACATATTGCAAGCGCACTGAGCTCGATCCAAGCCTACTGCAATTCCTGCAAGGAGGACGCCGCGTTTGAAGTTTCTCCCAAGGGGAAGGCCAGTTCAAGGGAGTTAAAAGAATAAAGTCGTTTTGATTTTGCACTTGAAAGATAAGCAAATTTGCTTGCTCACTAGGAAATTCTGAGCAGCTCTCATGGCCCCTCCAAGCTGGGGCGAATCTCCCCTGTCTGCTGAGGCTCCGCACAGCACCAGACCCTGAGAGCCCTCATCACCCTTCCATCAGACCCTAACACCCCACATCCACCCCAGCAGAGGGCACAGCCCCCAAAACCTCCTCAGCACCACAAGCATCCAAGGTGAGAGACGGGGCCAAGAGCTGCAGGCCTCGCACACCCCCGGACAGCACGGCTCAGACCGACTCTGCCGAAAATCACTGCCAAGACCCAGCGCACAACATCCGGATGAAACCCTGCCAAGTGACCCGGGAAGACCAAAGAGGTCCTGTCGGGGTTGCTGCTGCAGATAGTAAAAATAAACGCATTAATAAATAAGCATTTTCGCGGACCCTGGATCAGCGCTGCTGATCAATATGCGGCTTGCTGCCGGAGGTTTTTTCCTTCCAAGCAGCAGAATCTCATGACAAAGGAAAGCACGTCTCATTTATGAACTTAGCTATAAATACTTTTGCTAACTGCCATTTAGGAATTTCATTTCCTGCTTGAGCAAGTCCTGTTGAAAGAGGCAATTACCAAATTTGTTTCTAGTTATAGAAATAGATGTTTGTTGCTGCCCACATCTGTTTCGACAGACAAATTGCCAGTCACGGACGCTCGGAGGAGAGCAAACACTGCATCCAGGGAGGCCTTCGCCACCTCTCCAGAAAGCTCACAGCAATTAGAGGGTCGGGTCCTGCCTGTCGGAGCCCTGTCGCTGGATGTCCCCTGGGCAGGGACCACAGCCTCGCAGCGCTGGGTGCTGCTGGTGATGGGGCCTTTCCTCCCTGCACCCCACCGGCCTCCCTCTGGGCCATTTCCCTTCCCACTCGTACTCCCAGTACAGCCACCCCTGAGCCCAGTGCATCCCATGGCCCTGTGGCAACCAGCACCGGGGCACCTGCAGCAGACACAGGTCAGGCAGCAGCACCCGGCAGCGTGCCAACGTGTTGGCTGACCCCGGCCTCCAGGCAGAGGAGGCAAAGCCCCTTCCAGCCCCACAAACCGTTCCTCACCCTCCTCCCCAGGGCACCCAGCCCACGGCACGGCCCGGGAGCAGACGGGTGTTGAAATGCGGCCGGGACGAGCTGGCCAGAGCCACGCTGGGCTGTAATCGAAACCGGATTTCCTCAGCTCTGCCCAGGGCCTTATCAGCAGGACACCTCTCCTTTCTGTACCTCTTTTTAAGTGCCGTTATCTTCTACGTAGCTCTGCAGCTTTCGCTTGCAAAAGAAGTGACATTTCACCAGGCCGGTTATTTCCAAGAAACAAATGCAATCTGAAGTCATAGACAATCGGGCACTGCAGATAAAAATGCAAATTGCACCCAAGTGCCCACACAGACGCACTGCGTTTGGTCACCGCAGTGTTCAAGTTCAGTTCTTGAACTGGTCTGAGCGCCGCCAGATGGGAGGGAATGTGTGAGTGTACTCTCATGCAGGTATGTGGAAAAAATAAATCTATTTACGTACATAAACACGTGTGCCAGGGCAAATGGAGGAGGTGAGAAAAACCACCCCGAGTCTGATTAAATTAAAAGGTAATGAACTTCCACCCTGATTGCAGCAACAGCCTAGAAAGCTTTTAAATAACCTCAGCAGCAGGTATGCTGAAGGTGCACATTTTGGGGTGGTGGGTTGCATTCATGAGACTTGAAGCAGACACAAAAAGGGCAGCTTTTCTCCCAGGTAAACCCCAATAGTGCTCAATGGGGCCAGTTTCTAGGGCCAAGACCTGGGCTGGTGCTCCTCTTACCGGCTGGGCAGGATGAGGTGCCCCATCCCCATCCTTGTCCCCATTCCTGTCCCTGTCCCCATCCCTGTCCCCATCCCCGTCCCATCTGCACCCCTCCATTGTCCCCCACCCCTGTGCCGGGACCTTTCCCATGCGGCGCAGCCACCAGAAGGCAGATTGATGACATGGGGCCACGGCGGAAAATTTACGGCCGCCCTTCGAGGTCAGCGCCAACAAAAGGGTTTTCGGGGAGGCCGGCGGGACGAGGCCACGGGGGTGAGGAGCCCCTCGGCTCGCCCGTCCCCCCGCGCCCCTCGCTCTGCGCCGAGGGGACGTCTCGTTTGGCTTTTCAGCAGCCACCGCGGGCGACCGCCACCTGCCCACGGGGACAGGGATGGGGACAGGGACGGCGGCGCAGCAGCTGCCCTCGCGCCGGGGCGGAGGAAGACTTTGGGAGGCCGGGGGAAGAAGAGCACAGAGGGGAGGATTATCCAGCAACACAGCTTGTCCCCTTTTCACCGCGTTTAACAATAAAGCAGTAGCTATAGCAACGGGGTTAATTAATGCACCCGATTTGCATAACTAAAACTCGGAACCCATTCAAACCTTGCTGATATTTTCATTCTTAAACCTGGCCGGGCTCTTATGGCGCGGGGAACACAAACAAACAGGCGGCCCCATGTGCTCGGGGACCCGCACAGACCCACGCAGGGACACCCGGGGATCCGCACCGCAAGACCCGGCACGCAGCCCCACCGCCACACCACCGGGACTGGTGCAAGGGGTCTGCTCCGTGTACCTTTATTTTCCCCCGAAAGCATTAGCACCCACAAATAAACACCCTGAAAAGCACGGAAAAAGGGGGGCAGAAGCGTCCTTCAAAAAATTAACCGGAGAAGAAGTGATTTTTTCAGAGATGGAGGGAGTAAAACGCATTCCAGGACAGAGGGGGTAAGGAGATAGGCAATGTAAAGGGTTCAGACTATCGTATAACCAGAGGGGGAAATGTCTTCTCACCACAAACATGCATCTGCATGATGTCTAGACAGTCATAAAAAGGGCAATTAAAGTACTGCAGGCTGCAGTAAGCTAATGTCTCCTCTCCCAGTCTAAACAGTTGAAACATACGGCACTAACTTTGAAAAAAATATATATAGGCAGAGAGAGAAAGACAAGTTTGTAAAGAAAAATGTTTTGAAATACCATTTTAAATAAGCCGGTAAATTAATTCAACCTTGTCAAATCTTTGCCTTATAACATATCAAATATTCCGCCTGCGTCCTGTCTAGACTGCGATAACAAAGGGCATTTAAAGCCCTGCAAGATGCGCTGACAGAGTAGCCATTTAAAGATGCAGTATTGCTTTCTCCATCTAAAACGATTTGTCAGATGGAGTTAAAACCAAAATGATAAGTAATCACTTCGGTTCGCAACCATTTAAAAAGAAAGAAAGAAAAAAAAAAAACACAACAAAAAACCTCCATAGCTTGTAGATCTAAATCCCACGGAAATCATCCCGATGTATCATTCCAGCAGCATTTGCTTATTTTTTTATTGTCACTCCGAGACATCGCTATCTCTGTGGCCACATGCATTTCCACAGTGGAGTGGTTAAGTTTTAAAAAGCCAGCTTCGAGTGTTAATTGCTACAAAACCAGGATTTGTGGAGAGCTGCTATTAAAACTCAAAGGGTTAACACTGAAAAGGATTTTTTTTTTTTAATTTACTTGAAAGCAGAAGGGTGAAACTGTCTCGCACAGCGAACTGCCCAGCCTCCATCACTGCCAGTTCAGCCTGGGCAGGCGCTGTCCTCAGGACAGCGACCCAGCGAGAAAAGTCTATGCAAACTATGAGGCTGCACACAGGGTTCCCACTTTTTCCTGACAAAGGACAGCTTTCTGTAAAAAAACAAAAGCAGATACAACCCTGTCTAACCCACAAAACTCTCCTCCCTTCCTGAGCTGTATCAGCTGTCGGGGATCTCAGATATATGCAAAATGCGGCTCAACAGCCCCGACCCAGGCTGCCCACGGTGGATCAGCGAGCAGCAAGCGTGCCTGTAGGGCTGCGGCCGGGTCACCTCTGCTATAGGGGTTGGTGATCCACGGCCCTACTTGCCTGTGCCACAGACTGAGACAAACCCACGGACAGGAAAAAGGGTCTGGGGGGCACGGCCAGCCCCCGCTGCACCCACACCCCATGGGTGCTCCCCCAGGACAGGGGCAGCAGCACCACAAGGTCAGGTTCATTGCAGCGTCCCTCAGCTCCTCGCCCTACTGCATCCCACCGCCACCTCGCTGCGCCTCCCTCTGCCTCCCCACCCTTGTTTCTTAATTATTATTTTAATAAGACTGTTTCCAACTTCACTTGCTCATTCCGCAATAGCCCAAGGGCTACAACTGTTCATTAGGCAGCATTTCTCTTTTAATTGCACTGACACAGATGTGTAGGTTATCTGGAAGAAATTACTAAAATGAGCAGTAAAGAACGGGGCTGGATGCTTTCCTCCCCTTACAGAGAGTTTAATTTACCACCGTTTCACCCCACACAGACAGCATCCTTCATCCCATTGCAGGTGCCACGGACACCTTCCTGGGGCACGTGCCATCCAGCACCCCGCACGCCTTGCAGCCAACAGACCAGACTTCAGGAAGCCTTTTTAAAGGTTTTCAGCAGAGGTCAAGTCCTATCGGAGTCACCCAGCCGTGCCCATGCCGTGTATTCACCCCAGCAGGGTGAAGCCTGAGGCCACGGAGACACCTTGCTCTGCGCCCTACTGCGGGATTTCTGCCAGGGCTGCCTCCAGGCGCTGCAGACATAGTGCAGGATCCAACCCCATGGGTCTCTCCAACAGGTCACTCTCCAGTGAGCACCTCCAACTTCATTTTTTTGTTTATTGTAATTGCTTTTGACTCCTCAGCAGGATATGGGAACACCAAGCCCAGCAGGGATGGGACAACGCCACCGGTTCTGAGCCACGCTCTGTGAGCCCCATGCCACCAGCTTCATCCCCTCCATGCTCAGGGCACCAGGATCAGGTGGGAGCCAGCCAGGCTCACCAGGATCCTCTGCACAGCAGCACAGCAGCACATCCCCAGGCACGGACCTGCTCTGCGTAAACCCCATCGCTTCTGCTTAGCAGCACTCAGGCTGTGAACCGGCCCCGGCGCTGCAGCTGTCAGAGCAGCCACGGGGTGTGCATGAGCTGCCTCTGCAATTCCTGCTGGCAAGAGCCAGACACATCGCAGCCTTGGATTCACTGAGAAATAGCTGCCGGTGTTATTCCTATTTAAAACCTCGATCTGAGTTTCATACGCTCGCTCTTCACACAATGCACACGCACATAAACACGGGGTGCAGGGAGCACCAGATCCAGAAGCATTCACTTCACCGACAGCGCTGCCTAATAGGGATTTCAGGTTTTGGCTCTCGGTTAGTATTTAATAGATTTTAATTCAATAATAAAAAGTATGAGCCTGCCAATTTTTTTTGTTATGTCTTCCTGCCAGGAAAAAAAAAAGAGAAACTGCAAGAACCTCATTACTAACTTGGGCACGTAGCGGGTCCCTCTTTCCCCTCTCCTTCACTGCAGCACCAGGAGCAGCACGAGGAGCGTGCAGCCAGCACAGGGGGACACAGACACACAGCAAGGGCTCAGGTCCCATCTCTGAATATAGCTGAAAGTTACACAAAGAACATTCTCCTTCAGCAAACCTCATCTTGGATTTAAAGCTGGGGAGTGCAGTGATGGGGGGATCACAATTGCTTCATGTCAAGCCTGCATTAAGGAAAAAAATAATCTTCCCTTCGTAGTGAGGGGACTTATTTGCTTTGTGTCTACTGAAAACCTTTAAAATTGCACTATTCTATTTCAATAAAACCCTAAGACTGAAGCATCTCATGTGCTAAAATCCAAGAGACAGAAGCCCATCAGTTCCATCCGTTATTTCTAAGTGCTCTGCTCAGGCCCGACTTGGTTTTGTGTCTTGGTCCTCGATGCTTTTTGGCAGTTTGCTCTAGACTTCCTGGCATGGGCTAAAAGGTTTTTATTTAGCTGGTGTCAGCTGAGCATCTGTGCCTGCGAGAGCTGGAGTGGGGGTGATCCCGACTGCATTTCAAAAGCACATTTCTTTCCGGGCACTGCCTGGGTGACTTTAAACCCATGCACGTTGGGGTCACGGGGTGAGTCCCCACAGGGCGTCCCCACCCCAGCCGAGCATCCCTGCCCTGCAGCGGGGTGCACCCCGACCCGTGCCCCTTCCCAACACACGGCTGGGGAAGCGTCCTGAGCCCGTCCTGTACAGCAGTGGTACAGGATGGAGGAGGGAGGCCCGAGCTGCAAGCCCAAACCCCTGCCCGTGGCTCGGCAGTGGCTTCGGGACAGAGCCCAGAGGGAATGGGCATCCCGTGGGATTTCACAGTGCGAACCCCAATGGGATGCCCTCTGCCTCTGAGCATCGCCTCGCCTAAAGGCAATGACCCAGCTCCTCGGTCCAGCACACTCTGCTGATGGGGAGGGCAAGCAGCGCAGTGTCTTCATGAAGCCTCCACATTCTGCTTTCCCCTTGCATTGCCGTGAAAGGGGCTGAGCCAAAACGCTCCCTATCCACCAAACTGAGGGAGCAGTCAGCATTCAGGAAGGCTGAACCCCAGACCCAGCTCTGAGACATCCTTTGTGCCACCCCGGGCAGCCCCTTGGCTTCTCCACATCAGAGGTCCCCCCGTGTAAAAATACTCAGCGAGATGTGGTGCCACGCAAACACCCCAAATAAATGCTAGAGCTAATGGCAAGTTCCTGCCAGAGAACTGCACGAAGGGAAAACAAAAGACCTATTAAAAGCCCTCCCTCGTCTCTGCCAGAAAGAAAACACTATTACCGAGTGCTCAGAGCCGTGCAGTAGAAGAGACCAGACGGAGGCTCAGACGTGCCCGGAGCACAGCACGGAGGGGAACCCGACCACACGGCCTCCCCGGGGAGGCCCCGGTGCCACAGGCACCCAGAGCCCAGCGCCCACCAGGCAGTGGGGGCTGATCCTGCACAGAAAGTGCTGCAAGGCCCACCTGCCCCTGATGTGAGGTGAAAGAGCTGGAGCTGAACCTGCTGAATTCGGAGTGAGGGGGGAGTTTGGTTGCTCCTGCAGCCAGCTGGCACCAATCCTGCACCCAATGCACCCTAAAGGCAGCCTGACCTTCTTCTCCCCACCACATCTCCAAAACTCCATCCCTCTGGCAGCAGCAGATCTGGGATGCCCTGGGACACCCCAAGCCACCCCAAAGAGGCCACCAGGTCCAGCGCCCAGCACGCCCTCAGGGCCCGGCATCCACCAGCCGGCCGCCTGCCTTCTGATGCTGTGTGTGAAGTATTTTTGGTACAGGAAGACTGACAGGTCCCACAATGAGGCTTTATCAGCGGCACGCAGCTATGGAAACAAACCAATTTAGACTAATATAACAATATAACGTAACATAACGAAGTACCCAAACTGGCAACAGTGCCACAAAGGACGGTGCATCTGGGCATTGCAGCGGGGAGCGCTGCCGGGAGCACCACCCAGCCTTTGGGATCAGGTCGGGTCTGAGTGTCAGACGGGTTTCAGACCATTAAGAAGTCAACAGGGATGGCATTCTCACGAGGTACACTTTTTATGGAAACCCTCCAACTCATCCTCTTACTCTGAAGTGCATCTAGATCAGGTGAGCAGCTCTTCAGCGAGGGCATCTCCTCCCTTCCCTCTGCGCCCCTGCCCTGAGGCCAGCACCCAGGAGAAGCAGGAGGGCAGGCAACAAGGCCCCACAGGGTTCACTGTGCCCCCCCAGCTCTCCTGGCTGTCCCTCGCAGAGGCTGAGGCTCTGCAGAATCACTGAATCATTGAGGTTGGAAAAGCCCTCCAAGATCATCTGCTCCAACCATCCCCCTACCACCAGTATCAGCACTGAACCATGTCCCCAAGCACCACAAACTGGTCCCCTCCTGGTGGTAGGGTTTCACGTCTGATTTACAGAACTTAGAGCCTGGCAACCATGCTGGAGACATCCAGCAGTCACCAGAAAGAAGGGGGAAAGCAGAACAGTTTATAAAACAGAGGAAAAAAAAAAAAGGCCCAGTGGAAGCTCATCCCCCTCGGGTCAGTCTGGGGAGCAGCGGTGCTCAGGATCTGCTTGGATCCGGTGTAAGAAGGGCTTAGCCCTGCATCCGCAGAGGCTCAGGCAGGGGTTCCCCATGGTGCCAGATCTGTCTGATGCTGCCAGCACCCAGCCCATGCCAGGCTGTGCTCCGTGTCCTGCGCCCCATCCCACCTCTCCGCTGGCTGTCCCTGCGGGGACACCCCCAGCTCCCCCTGAGCTGTGGCTCCTGGCCCCAGCCGGGCACGCTGCAGCTGCAGACAAGGACCCAGACAACAAAGGCGAGGCAGAAAGCCATCTGATAGCGGGAGCCGAGCCGTGCAGACGGCAGCGTTTCAAAGCCCACGGAGGTTTCCCCCCGCCTCTGCGCAGGCACCGAGGTCTGGAAACGCAGCTCCTCGCTGGGCCTCACAATGAGGCTGGCAGCAAGGTTACTGAAACGTCCCGCATCCCTCTGCAGATAACATCCATCTGGTAGGAATAAAAACCCCCGAAGTGTGTGACAAAAGAGACTGGAGACTGTAGGGAATGACTCGACCCAAAAAGAAAAAAAAAATAATATTTTTGCTATTTATATTCTAAGAAAATTGCACGCTTGCATTTGCATCTTTGCCTCCCTCCCCAGGGCACAAACGCGCACAGACCGTGGGACAGGGAAGGCCGGGGGAAGGGGGAAGAGCAGCGGGGCCAGAACAGCTCCCTGCTCACACACCTTCCCAAATCCCAGGGCCAGGCAACGGGTGCAAGTTGTACGGACCACGCAACAGCAACCTCCCAGGCTCTAAGAACTGCAACCAAAATAATAATTCTTTTTTGTCTCATTTTAGATGATGACTTCTGCTGATAAATGCTTGGTGAAAGCCTAGTGAATGCTCTGTAGGTATTACGAGCACGTTAAAGATCTAAGTGTGGTTATAAGCCAAGGTCATAAGCTCTATTGACTTCCCGGGCTCTATAACAATTGATTAGCTGTTTTTAAAATCATTTATTCATCACTTGTTAACACTTTATTTAGTCGTTTCTTCTCCAGCAGGCTAGGGATACCACATCTGGGCAGTGACGCCTTACTTCTGAGGTACTCTCAAAACTCAAATCTAAATTGAGAGAGATATAAATGCATTGATGATGCCTTGTAATACAGCACAGGCTCTTCTGCAAACTAATTCAGCTGAAACCCCAGGCTGCTTCAGCTGGGCTCCTGAGGACTTGATTTGTCCATCCTGGACGTGGGCAGCCCCTTCCATGCCCAACGGGAGCCTTGAAAGAAGTCAGGTTCTCGATCCAATTTCACAGATACACAGAAGTTTTTTTCCTCACTGTAAAGCTGGTCAGTAGTGAACATGAATAATGCCAAACGGAACAATACTCATGCTTCAAAAGGCACCCAGCCCTCAGAGATGTCTCTAAATTGAGCAGCAGCCTGGTGACATTTGGAAGCAAGCGGAAAGCGTCTGTCCCTGCAGGAGCCACCATGCCGGGGGCTGGCTCGTGTAAGGTCCCCCTGCAGCCAACTGTGGTGGTAACCACCCCACACTCTTCTTCCACAGCAAAAAGTCAGGAAGAAAAGACGATCCCTTACTTCCCTCCGGGCTGTCAGTTAGCAGCGCTTCAGCGTTCACAGACGTGCTGTGACCACGGGCACGAGTCCCTGCGGGCACCCAGCAAAAGCCGAAGGCTGGGGAGCGCCCGCGGGACGCCGGCCGCCACACCACCCCGCAGGGGATTTCTGCAGGGAGCACCTGCACACACAGCCTGTTTATGAAGCCCGTAAGGACCGTCTGTCGCTGATAATGGCACTAATTAGTACCTGCCACGGTCTGATTCTGAAGTCCTACCGGCCTATCAAAGCGGCCTTTAACCCAGGAGCACGTTGGCAGTGCCACAGCCACGGCTGCCCCAGCTCACAGGCCTCAGCGTGGGCCTGGAGGGGTTGAGGAGGTGGCAGAAATCCGTCAGTCCTCCCCGTGAGGCCTGAAGATGGCATCTTCCACGCACCCAAGAGGGCAGAGAGAAGCAACTTTCTCACCCCGAGAACAGATGAAGGGTCAGCGAGTGACCGGACATTCCTGCAGCAGCTGAATAGCTCGGGAGCCGCAGGCCCGGCCAGCTCGCTGCTTTTCGGTCATGTTGATTTAGAGCAAGGAGCTCGGAGGAATCGCAAATCGATTCTCTGTGCTCAGGAGGCAGGAAAACGTCGCTGTGCCAAGGCGAGGTGTCACCTGTGTTGGCACAGACAGGGCAACGGGCAGCCAACGGGCCTGGTGTGCAGGCACACACCTGAGCTGGAAGTGGCACTGGCATTTATCGGGCTGGGAAGGAAAGGAAAAGAAAGGGATTTCCCGAGCCCAACACTGCCTCATGGCAATAAGCCGTGACCTCCTCCTGCTCCTCGCTGTGTGTGCAGCTGGCAGGGGCAGGACCGGCCATTACCCGGTGAGGGAAGGGCAGGGGGCAGCAGGAGGCAGCGGCTGTCCCCTGCCCCTCGCAGGGAGATGCTCACAGCAAGCACAAGCTGGAGCCGAGGCGATGCTGGAGCCCAGCACACGGTGTTATTGCCCGGGGCGTTTTGGCAATGTGGAAGCAGCGAGACTGGACTCTTCGAAGTCAGGCGGGATTTTAGGAAGCTGCTCCTTGCCTCCCTCTGGACTTGCCTGGCTCTCGTGTGCTCACAGCTGGCTGTTCGTTTCCCCCATGCGTTTTGCCAACTTTTAAAACGCAAATCAGCCTCTGAAGGAGCAAGGTTTAAAGTCAGTGCTTTGACCCTGACCCAAGCCAGCGCCGGCTCCCCTCCCTTTCTTTCCTTTCCTCCATTCGCACATAACCTTCCTTCTCCTTTTCAGACACAATCAGCAGCCGAGGAGCAGGGCAGAGCCCCAGGCAGTGCCCGCAGCCCTTGGGCTGGCTGGAGCAGCACCTGCTGGCGGCTCTGTCTGACCCCGATTGTGCAACCCACCTGGCTGCCAGCACTGCAAAGTGCGCTTGGTCAAACAGGCGATGACACAAAGCAGGGAACGGAGCAAGCCACGTTTGTCCCGTTACACCTCTGTGCAACATGTGCCGGAAAACGATTTTTGGTTGCATTTGCAAAAAGATTCCCAAAAGCGGGTAAAAGCACTGCAGGCACTGATGTGGTGAAGCTTGGCTGCAGGAGCCAGCCCTGTGCCAGCAGTGGGGCCATCGGGGTGCCACTGAAGTGGGTGTCACCGAGCTGGCTGCAAGCAGAAGTGGCCGTGGTGCCATGCAGCAAGGTCTGCACGGGGCTGGGGATGCGGCATTCCCTGCAGAGCACAGCAGCCAGGCGGGAAGGGGACGGCAAAGCCCTGAAGCAGCGAGGGCAAAGACCCCAGAGGAGCACTCGGGCCACCCTCAGGCTTTGTTTCTCATCGCCACTTGCAACTTCACTGCACCAACTGTGTGAGGCTTTGCTGGCCACCGCCTCGGCAACGCCGGACAGGCAGCAGCAGCTCGTAACCGCAGCAGCGCCCAGCCAAGATGTGCTCCCCCGTCGGCAGATGGGATTTATTGCGGATGATTCGGCCTGGAATAAAAACATCAGCCCCACCTCTCACAGCGTATTTACTGAAAGCCACTAAATGTTAAACAGAGGCAAAAAGTGTAGACCAGCAACATCTGGAATGTATCCCTTCCTGCCTCTGCAAAAAAAATAAATAAATCATGCCCTATTCTTTTTGAGAAAGAAAAGTGATTATATAGAATTACAATGCTGGAAGGAGATAGAGAAGAGCAGAGATTTTCTTTGAAATGCTGTTTGGGCAGTTAAAAAGGGATAGTTCCAAAGAAGAAACAAATCACATCTCAGCTTCTTCCACCCTGTCTCAGCGCCAGGCTTTCCTCCCATGTGCTGGCTAAGATGCTCTCAGGAAAGCAAATGAGTTTTCCTCCTTGCAAGACCTTTAGGAAGCTCGAAAGAAAACCAACTGTAAGTCCTAACTGGCTGAAGGTACCTCCAAGAAATGATCATTCCTCCAATTCCTGCCAGGAAGATTTGGAAGAGAGTTGCTGCCTCTGGAGAGAAGGTACCTGGGGAGCAGCTGGCCAGGAGAGGAAGGGCCAGTTGTTACCCGAGAGAGCTGATGCTCCGTATCTCCCAGCAGAACAGAAAGGCTTCAAATATAGAAAGAGGAAAGGCTATCTGGAGTGCTGTGAGGATGCAGGGTCAAAACACCATACCACTTCCTCAGGCTCCCAATCCCAGCACGGCCAGGTGACAGCTCTGGGGCAAACAAAGCCACCGCTCTCCTCCAAGCCCACAGAAGTGCCTACAGCCACGAAATTATCCAGCTTTAACTGCATTGATCGGGCTGGAAGACAACGCTGAGGTTCTTGGCATGCTCGCCGTCAGGAGCGTGCAGCTGCAGGAACAACCCGTTTCTCACCTGTCTGCCCTTACAGCCCAAAAAATGACACCCCGTGTCCCTGCCAGCCCAGGTGCTGCGGGATGAGCCCGAGGGGCAAACACGGGTGAGGAGGAACCAATGCTCCAGCCGCCTCTCAAACCAAGCAGCGCCTCAGCAAATGACAGATAATTCTGATCTTGCAAACCAGGGCAAGGCTGTTCTAGAGCCAGTCCCATGGCGTGGCTCCTCAGCCCCCCGTGGCCCCGTCCCCTCATTGGGCTGGATGTAGGATTTCACGGGGACGCTGAAGTCAGATGCCGTAAAATCACTGCGCAGAAAAACAATGACACCTATTTTTGTACCAGCCAATTTAAGCTTGCATTTAGGTCCCCTCGCATACCCCTGCATTACATAAAGCGTTCCTTCCACTTGTAATGTGGATTTTTTAAAGGTCGCTTTGCTTAATTTAATAGAGCCTTAACGTGGGTCTGCGAATCCCAGGAAGCGTAACCAAGGCAGACACATGGCTGCGAGATGCAGCGTGATCCCGCCGAGAGCAGGCAGCAGAACGGGAGGGGATGAAAAGCACCTCCTGAGCCACCAACCTGCTGAGCCTGGAGTGCACTCATGGGCTGAAGAGCAGCGAAACCCTGTGGTCAAGTCAAAAGGGAAATTCCTGATCACCCGCACGGGGCTGGGAGTGCGGTGTGAGCCTTCCCCTGCTGCCCAGCCACACAACCTGGGCTAAGCCCTTTCAGAACTAAAAAAAAAAAAAACAAAAAACACTGCACTGATATAAAGCACGGAGCAAAATTTTTAAATTGAGGCTGTCACTTCATTTATCATTCCTCACCGTTCAGGCCTGGATGGCAGTCAATGGACACCGGGAAGTATTTTCCAAGAAAACCCATGAGGATGCTGAGGATTAAAAGCCACCAGCAGACACAGGAGCTGCAGAACCCGGGGCTGCACCCAGCACACAGCCCCGTGCCAGACCCGGCCTCGCTCCTCCGGGCTGCCTGAGCTGCAGGAGGTGAAGAAGGAGCGATTGATGGACGTTGCCATGAGCAAGCCATGCTAGAGAAACACAAAACGCTCGTGGCATCACAAGCCAACGACCGGTATCACTAAGGTGTTACACGTGTGTGTGTGTGAGCATGTTGGAGTGGAAGATGCTCAATGGAAAATGCATCCACAAATGGAAAAATGCATCTGCAAATTCAAGCAAATTCCCGTTACAGTAATATAGCCGTAACAACAGAAGTGAGACTCCTGTTTATTATAGGGAAAATTATTACAATTTAATATCATTTTACTCCACATTGTGTGAAGCAAGTGTCCATAAATCACATTGCCCCTTAAGGGTCCTAAAGGTGGCATCTAAGCCCAAAGCACCTTCAGATCTCAGTACCAACGAGCCTGGCCTGCACACATGGGACCAATGACTGAAGCCAGCAGAGCACAATACCAGCAGTGGTGGAAAGGGCAGAAAATCACGGGCAGAGCCAGAGCTGTTCCTCCAGGCAAGCAGCGAGACATCCCTCAGCAGGGACACTGGGCTCCAATGCCCTGGGCTAGCTGGGGACACCAATGGCACTAAGAACAAGACCAACCCCAGGCCACTGAGGTCTGATTCCCCCCCAGGGCCCTAGCAGTGAGCTGGTGTCCTTGAGCCAGCAGCTCCACGACCGGCAGCACCGCAGGCAGGGCAGCACGGGTGAGGTGTGCGAGGCTGGGGCACAGCATCACTTCTGGGGCATTTGGTGTTGTTACTAGCATGAAGCGCAACAATCAGAGTGTGAAACGGGAACACTACGGGGGAAATCTCCTACCCTCCCCGCACACAGCTCCACGGGCACACCGATTTCCCAGGAATCATCCAGGGCAGTGCTGCAGGTGGATGGATGGCAGTGGTGAGTGGCTTCAGAGGGACGTGGCGGGGAGTGGGGCTTGGGAACGCTGTCTAGGTGCTCAGGCCTTAGATGTCTTCAGGAGCTCATCCAAATGGCACTGCTCCCTTCCCACTTGCCCTGCAGGTAAAGCTAGCATGCAGCTTACACAATCTGTTGACTTAAATAAAGCAAGGGCAGAAGAAAGGGGTTCAGCCATCAGAAGAGGCACATCAGTACTGTGGGCAGCAGTCGGGGTCGCTTCCCTCTCCGAAGCACACCACGCACATCCGTGTCCCGGTCCCCTCCGTGAGCACATGCTGTGAGTGCAGCAGGATGGTCAAACCCTTCCCGGCTTCAGTCAAAGGACAACGAAGTCACGTTGCCAAATTCTTCCACCTTTTTGGCCAGCACCAATGCTTAAATTCAATGTACAGAAACCTAAGTCCAGGAGCTCTGTGCTTGGAGTCCTCCAGACACCAGCAGCACCTGAGCGGTGCCTGCACAAGCATGGCAGGGCCTGGGGGCTCGGGGGAACATCCACGGCCAGACCTCGCAGTGCTCACTGCAATCCACTCGCCTCCGCAGCCACGAGAGGTTTCTGAAGCACCACGAGCTCTGCAAGCACAAGGTCTGGTCGGGTACGCTCATCTCAGGTGCAAAGCCCCCACGCGCTGTGCAGGTCTCAGCCAACTCAGGCACCCGAGTGCACGGCACGAGCAAACACTGCCTAACCCAAACCGAAACACCAAAACCTGAACAAAGCGATTCTGAAGCGGATGCAGCCAGAACTGCTTTTGTTATCAGTCACAGAGGGGAAAATTCATTCTCACAATGAGTAAAATGGCACGGAGGTAGAAGAAAGCCACCTTGTAAGATGCAGGGCTCCTTCCCTCCGAGATTCAGAAGCACTGAGGATGCATTTGGGAGGAGGGACAGCCCAGCTGGCCACCACCATCCCTGCCGAGACATCGTGCAGCCATTCTGCATGATGTGCAAATGAGAAATGCTATCAATCATCATGAGCCACACGTTAATTATGGATTAAGCCAAATTCTGCATGTAAAGGATATAATGGCCGAGGTCTGCAACAGCAAAGGCCAGGACTTTGCTACTACAAACACCACAGTGCACGTTATCGTCTGCATCTCAAGGAAGGCAGAGGAGACTACCAAAGCCGTTCAGATGGTGAGTTCCTTAGGAAACATGCTAGACACTCAATCCCTTTCTTGTACCAGACCTATGCTAGCATTTAAACAGAACCTCCTGTAGTGATCTTTAGCAAGGAACAGATGTGTTTTTTGAGTAATGGTTAGTGTTACTTAACTGGTTATATTCACTAATGTAATTGACACCTATTCCATCATCCTTAATACACCCACTTCTTTCTCCGATACCATAAATAGATTAGAAAAGTTTCTGCAGATGGCCATGACCCCATTTGTTTGTGCACTTAGCCATGTATGAATCACTCTTGGCTTGTAGCAGCACTCTGGAATTACTGAAAGATAACTAGTCGGCACAGACACCAATAAATGAATCATGCTTTCCACAAGACCAAACCTTTGGGCTTTTACAGACTCCAATTACAAAGTAAGAAGAAAAGAACAAAGAAATTACTCAGTCTATTTGCACAAAGTCATGCAGAGTTGATTCATAGTTTTACAGAATTATTACTGACAATCATTTGTAGGGGGTTAGAGTAACAAACCAGCTACTTAACATATTGGGCAGGATGGAGAGAGCAGAAAAAAAATCCCCAAACCACGTCCTGCATGTGATTCTTTAAAAGTTGCATCGATTTCTCTGCAAGCGCCTCTTTTCACTGTCAGTATGTTCCAGGCCAGGGGGTTAACCGGCTCTCCTTCTCCAAGGCTGAATAGTGCTTTGCTGGGCTGCCTGCAGGCTCACAAACGTGGGCAATGGGCAATGCTGCTGCACCTGCTGCAGCGCGCGCCTCGTGCCAGCAAAACGCCGCACGCACGGCTCCTCGTCACGGCCTGCACGAGCAGGGCCTGGTGAACGGATCTCAGAACTGACACGTGCAAAAGCACTCGCATTTCTGGGTGTACGATCCCGAATATACGCTGCGAGGGAAAGATCAGGCAGTCAGAGGCGTTTTATTAAGGATATGTGAGAGACTGAATGCGCCGAGCATGAATGTGTGAGCCACTTGAAAGGGCCGTGGACATCCACCAACACTGACAACTTGTGAGGCAAGTTTCAGGAGATGTGCAAGATATCTTTGTGTAATGCCACAGCCGGTGACAACACTGCCACATACCACAAATAGACTAACCATGGAGCGTAAACCTAGTCTTGCATCAGCTGGGAATCAGAAGTCTGATTACTTGGGAAAATTGGGGGTCCTGTACCAGTTATCACCTGAGCAATGTTATCTTCCTTTACACGCTCAAAACGAAGTGTTAAGGTAAAAAATGGAAAGGTGATAGGAGACTTGGTGCCATCCTGACCCCCATCACATGCACCAGTGCATCTGTGTTACAGCTGCATCGGCAAGGCCCACGGCCACGCTGCCTGGCAGCCGCCCCAGCAGCACCACGCAGCAGCGAGGGATGCAGTAACAGGGATGGCACCCAACAGAACAAAGTCACCGCATTTTGGAAAAGGACACAAGTTAAACACGATGCTGTTTGGTAAGACCTTGCAGTGCTGCTACCCTTTGCACTTACCTAAGACCCAACTTAACAGGGTCATTGAGCTCGCAGATGAAGCAAGCAGCCTTCCTACACACCGGCTGAGCTTGGTGCTGGGCAGAGCTCCCAGCCACGTACATCTTGGAGCCAGTGCTCAGGACAGGCCAAAAGCAGGACAAAAAGAGCGGCTACACAGCTCTGCACCACTTTGCCTGCTTGTCCTTCGTCCTTAAGGCCGCTCACTGCCCAACAGAGGTAAACCCAACCCAAACTGGCTACAAGAAGGAAAGATGTTATGTGAGATTTAAACACAAACCTTAATAAACGTTCTCAATTCTTACCCCTCTCCTACTCCATCCTTACTACATAAAGTAAGGCAACGAGCTCTCTTGTATAAGAATATGTAGGCGATGACAACCTCCTCCCTCCACACAGAGTTTATCTGAGGATGTGCAGCAGATAGAAGGGGAAGAAAAAGGTTCCCAGCAGCACCACTACGGCAGCAGCAGGCTCTCCAGAAGGCTTCTGATTCAGGGTCTTCGGGTGCAACAGCAGACCAAAAGGATGCATGTGCTGAATGGGAACCTCTCCTTCCAGGTGGAAAAAAAAGCTAAGTCAGGAACCTGCAGCGTTAGGTGGGAGCTCAGCTGAATGCTGTACAACGTGCTGCAGCAGAAATGCTAATGCAGGCTTAGGTTTCACACTGGAGATATTTCAAAAGATTTGCAAAGCTTTGATAATATTTAACATCTCTGCTAATTTCTTTTTTTGGTGTAATCATAAATTTACCATAGTAGCCAAAAGATCTGGGATGAACTACAAGTTCCAGCTGGCTGCAAAGCAGACAGGAATAATGTGCGCTGTTACTATTTTCTCTCACAACATACCTCTGCAGAACTGACTTAAAATGAGAAAAGAAATTGTGAAACTGTCATTACAAAGAAGCATTTAAAATGCAGATCAAAGTGCTGCCTTGGAAGCTGTATTCCTTGCCAAAGCATCAAAGCTCTCCTTACTCTCAATAGCTCCCCAAATCCTCTGATTTGGACGATAAACTTCTACAACTGAAATCCATCTGCTTCAAAAAAATAAAAAAACAAAACCCAAAAAACTCCGTTCTCTGGTTACCAATGACTTCTTTAACGAGTTCTTTTTAAGCTATTTCCTTGTAGTGCTAAATCACTTAACTTCACAAGGGGTGTGTGCCTGCGTACACACACAGACCCTGCCCCAACACACACAGACCCTGCCCCAACACTTCTCCAGGTACTGACATCTCGGCGCTCAGAGGCACGCAGCTCTCGTGCACAATGCCCGTGCTGTGGACCTGCACCCCGAGGGGTGCCAAGCCCGCAGCGATGCAGCAGGGATGCAGCAGCCCATGGGACTGACTCCAAAGGGCAGAGAGGCAGGATAGGATCACATCCTGGTCCCGTGGAGGCGAATCCTGCCCCCAAATCCTGGTGCTGCGCAAGCAGTGCCTCCGCAGGGCCGATCCCCGCCGTGTCTCCTCACCTAGGACCTGCCGAGCCACCTGCCTTCCGCCACCCAAAGAATTATAAAATAATCAGGCGGCAATTTCGCCCCGCAGACGGGATGAGCACTGCAAAAAACATCCCCAGCACCACTAATGAGTCCTTTGCTTTATGGACGTCTGGGAGTGTGCTCACGGTGTGAACAAAGTTTCTAGCTAATTGCAGCAAAGTGGCCCTTGCACAGCTCTCCCCGCGAGCTGCCCAGCCAGGTTTTATTACCTCGCATGTAATCAGCCACCAGGAGATGCACGCTATCAGGGAACCCGAAGGATCTGATTAGATAAACTGCACACCACGCACGGATCTCCCTGCAGGAAGCAAGGCGACAGTCGGGTTTTAAAATGAAAAGCCATTGCAAATAAATGACCTTTCTTGGCTAATTAGAGTTACCAAATTCTGACGGTTGCTGTTACCTGAAACAAGACCAACAGACATGACTGCACGGCGAGTTACTCAGGAAAGGAGCTGGACTCTAATTACCGCCTATTAGTGACACCGTGTATTTTGGTACTTCCCCTGGAAAGGTCTCCTCACATCTATCCATTTATAATTTAGGTTTACAAATTCATTCTAAAGCTGGATTTATCTAACCACCAACTCTCAGCCCCGGAAAGCTAAAAATATTAGTACATTTGGTGAGGAACAGCGAACAGAAATAAATAAGCAGAGGGAAGGTGTGCTTGTAGGTACTCCTCTCTCCATCTGCAAAGCAAGCAGCACTCGTGAGGCTCATTCAGCACCCTGAAAATTTCTTTGGGGGGGGGGTTCAGACCCCACCTTGGGAGCTCTTGGCTTGAAGGAAAGCAGGAGGGGTGCAGCATGTCACACACTCCTCAATGCCAGCACTCTCGCAGGCAGGATCTGAAAGCACAACACCGGGTGAAACGAAGGCAAGCCAGGGGCTCGTTCAGGGGGCGGAGGAGATGCACCTCCTTCAGACACAGCCTAACAGGACTTACTGTGTCAGACACCCTCCCGAATACACCCTGATGCCGAGGGAAGAGGAGGCATTAGCCAGCTCGTGTTTCCGTGCTGCATTATGCATGATTCCAGGCGCCTCTGAGCGCGGGTGTCGCGGGGCTGCGACCCGCCTCGCCTCGCCGGTGCTGCGCGGTGCAACGCGATCCAGGTGTTCACCCAGGGGAGAAGAAAAAAAAAAAAAAGGAAAAAAAAAAAAAAAGCAGACTATTTTTCCTCCCATTTCCTCCTCTGTGTCTTTTAATTCTGCCATTCAACCCTGGTTATAAAACGCTCCGATTACATCGCTGCTCGAGGGCACAAAACCAACCCTGCCTTTATGACCCCAGTGCTGCCCCGGCCGGGGGTGACGGTGGGAGCGCGCCCCGGGCACGGTGCTGTGGGGGTGCACCCAGTGATGCTGCCCTGGGCGAGAGGCAGTGCTCGGCGTGGATGGGGAGGCAGCCAGGGACACACGGGATTCTCCTGGGTTTGGCTGAAGTCAAATCGAGAGCCACAACCTGAGCACGCTTTGTGAAAACACTCTGCAGACGGCTAAGGGGCCGGTGGCAGCCCCGTCTTCCCTGTGGGTGCTCCTCCTGGGGGAAAGCTCGAAGGGGGGAGGAAAAAAGAAGTGAACGTGTATTATGCAGTCCTGAAAGAGCCTGGAACTGCCACTGATGCGGTGTCAGGGGAGAAAAGATCTGCCAAAAAAGCAGCCCGAAGTGGAAAGGAGCACGATCCCTGCTCGAGCCGCCAGCATTTGGTTTGTTATTAAACCGAAGAATGTGAAAACCTCAAAGCCTCGGACAGAAACCTCCCTGCCGGCTCGCTCGCCCCCCCCAGCACCTCGCCCCCCCTGGCCCCTTAGCTAGGGCCAGCACAGCAGCCAGACCTCTGCAGGACCTCTGAGGAACCTCCCGGCTCCCCGCACCGTCCCAGCCCTGCCCGGGCACCGCAGCCCCTTTGAAACCCCCCCCGGGCACGAAGCAGCCCTGGCACAGGTCAGGTCCCCGCCGCTGGGGCTGGATGGAGAGGGCCAGCAGCCGCGGGATGCTGGAAAACCCAGCTGGCCGTGCTGCCCGCTGCAGGTGAGCAGGGAGCTGGTGGGGAGGCAGGCACGCCGCCGCGCCAAATAATTAGTTATTTACGGACTCTTCCGACGCGCAGCTCACCCCTGACCTCCGTCACCCCGCCGAGGCGATTAGCGACCACTGCCGCAGACGTCTGGCTGCCCAGCACCGCCGGCACCACGGCGCGGCCAGGGCAGGCCCCGGCCCCCTTCCCAAACACCCCCCACCGGCCTAATCCTAATCCTAATCCGGGAGCCGCGCAGGGTCCAGCTGCTGCCGCTGCGCCGCAGCCCGCTGTGTGGAGCAAAGCCTGCGAAGAAATAGTTTTGGGCATCAGTTGCACGGTTAACCTAATTAGAGGGTTAAATTAGGAGAGTTTACAGCTCTGCCACTTTCCCGAAACGTGCCGGCGTGGTAACTTTGGGCTGGGAAATGAGAGAGCATCTGGTGGTAGCTGCCCAGAGGTTCCCTCAAAGTCCTATTGAAAAGGTAAATACAAATCAAGGTGTCTGAGGGGAGCAACGCTGTAAAACGAATTTCTCTCAGGGAGGTTCAGCTCTGCCCTCCCCACTGAAGCCAGACGGAGGGGGCGATGGGGTCACGGCCCCAACAACGCCCCCACAGCCCCATCAAGGCACCGGCAGCGACAAAACCTATCCGAAACGAAGGGAGAAAGAGCAGCGGTGATGGAGCTGGGTGCTGGGCTCCGGGAGGTGACAGGGACAGGCCGGCTGACAGCAGCCTGCTCTAGTGGCTCAGGGCCCGTCCGGCCCCAAAAAGGGGCACCTTGTGGGGTCCTGGGGTGCCCCCCACACCCCCAGGGTGGCACACACACAGCGCCCAGCCCAGGCACCTGCCTCCCACTGTGCCGGTCCCATGCTGAGAAAAAGAAGACCAACACCAAAATGCTCTCGCTGCAAGGTCCGAGCACAAAATGGAAAAACCAGAGAGCTTCCAATAAACCCTCACGCCAGCAGGCTGGGAGCGAAGCTTTTCCTCCAAAAGGCGCTGCCCGCTCCAATCCCCAACTTTCACCGTACCCACGAGCCTCGCTCAGACCCGGGGCCAAGGCTGTGCTCCTGGAACCCTGTGGGACACAGCTCGTGCTGGCTGAGGCTGACAGAGGCAAGAACTGGATCTGACAGAGAAAAGCACTGGATCTTCAGTATTTACACGCTGCCATTGGTATGCACGCCTAGCCCGGCCTGCTCGAGTCAGGGAAGAATAATGGTCTATTCAGTCCCGGCAGTGTTAATAAAATCAGGCAAATCCAGCTTAGTTTTGTCTGAACACGAATGAGATTAAATCAAGATTAAATGTGCAGCCGGCACAAAGGGGATGGTTGGTGCGAGGATTGGGCAGGAACACGTTTCCGTAGCGGTGTGCGAGCGCCCGCGGAGCTTCCCCGGGCCGCGGCCACCTGAAGGGAGCAGGGCTGCAAGGGGACGAGGTGCGGGCAGGCGGCACCAGCCGAAAGGCACCCCAAATAGCCAGGGACCGATGCCGGCCCTAACACGGCGCTCCGCAACCCCGCTGGAGGTAACGGGGCAAAGTCTGTGCTGCCAGGGGCTGGCACGGCTCGGCTCAGCCGACTTTCCCCTACACCCACCGGGAGCCAGCCTGCCCCAGCCCCACGCTGGGGGTGTGGGAAGCGAGCCCCTGCCCCGGGCTCTCGTTTGGGGCCGGTTTGCATCGGGTTTAGGGCCCTGGGCACGCAGCGAGGTGTTCAGCAGGGTGCAGCCTGATGTCCCACACCCAGCCCGGGACGCCCCCAAAGCCTTCCCCTGCCGGAGGCAGCACCGAAGGCGGCTGAGCCCCGCTGCCCAGCCCCGCACGGCTCCCCCCCAGCTCCGGCTCCTTCCTGGCCACCGGGGCGAGGGCGAGCGGCAGCCGGGCAGCGGTGGCCACGGAGGGCAGGCGCTGTCCTCGCTGCTCCCCGGAGCTCCTAAAGCCCGGCTGGCCGGGGGGGGACACAACCGGGCACGGCTCCCCGGGAGGGGGCTCGGGGCCCCCCGGCACAGACGGGAGCGGCTCGGGGGGGGGCGGCCAGGAGGGGACCCGAGGGGCGGGAGGCGGCGGGGCCGGGGTGGCCCCGGGGCCACGCGTGTCGCCTCCCCGCGCCACCTCCCACGAGTGTCCCCCCCCCACGAGCGGCACCAGCCCCGCGTGGCGCCCCCCCCACGCGTGCACCCACAGCCCCGCACCCCCCATGCGCGAACCCCCCACGCACGCAGCCCCCCCCCACGCGTGCACACTCAACGCACGCTGCTCCCCTCGCACACTCGCCCCTCGCACCCTCGCCCCCCCTGCAGGCCCCCCCCCCAGCCGGCCGGGCACTTACTGATCTCCATGCTCTGGAACAAAGACCTTTTGCAGTTGCATGTGCAGGACACATTGGGCTGAAGAGCTACGGCCGTGCTGTTCAGACCCATTAAGTTATACATTTAAAAAAAAAAAAAAAAAAAAAAAAGGAGAGAGAGAGAGAGAGTAGAGAAGAGAAGGAAAAAGGGGGGGGGGGGGGATAAAAAATTAAAAAAAAAAAAAAAAAAAAAGAAGGCGACGGCGACACAAAGAACTTCCCGGCCGCCGAGCGCTCTCCGGGCAGCACCACATAAAGCCGGGGCTCCTCCTCGGCGCGGGGGGGGGGGGAGGTGGGGGGGGAGCCGGGGGGAGGGCAATGCAGCTGCGAGCAAAAATTGGAAATAAAAAACCCGGCGCTGCGCAGCGCCCCCCCCCCCGCAGCGGCACGGCCCGGCACGGCACGGCCCCGCCGAGCCCCCTCCGCTCGGCTGCCGCTGGGCCGCTGGGGGCGGCTGCCCGGCGAGCGCTCGTTTTCCTTCTGCGCTTAATTCATTAATTATTTTTTTTAATTTTTTTTTTTTTTTTCTCCCCGGGGGGGGGTGCGATGCGATCGCTGCCCGCCCCTCTCCTCCTCCTCCTCCTCCCTCCCCCCCCCCCCCTCGCGGCTCATTCACGGCCCCGCGGCCGCCGCCAGCCGCGGGCGGGCCCCGTGACGTCAGCGCCAGACGGGGGCTGCCCCTCGCGCCGCCCCCCCCCTCCCCGCCCCCCCCTCCCTCCCCGTAACCCCCCCCCAGGGCCCCGCTCGCCCCGAGCCCCCCCCGAGCCGCAGTCTCCCCGGGGGACCCCCCCTGGGAGGGTCCCGACGAGGCGACCGGGGGATTTGGGGGGAAAAATGCGGGTTTTAGGGGCGGGGGGGGGGCTCGCCGCGATGTTTGCTGTCGCGGACCCCAAAACGCGCGGATTTTGGGTGGGTTTTGGTCGTCCCGGGAACGGAGCCCGGCTGCTTCTAGCGAGGTAAAAGGGAAAAACTTCATCCCTCCCCCGAGGGCTCGGTGTGCCGAGGTGCAGTCAAACCTTCTTCTTTTTTTTTTTTCCTTTTTTATTTTTTTTTAGGGGAAATGAACCTGAGGAAACGGGGGGGGTTATAATGCAAACGCTGGAAGCAGCCTCGCAGCGCTGGGGCGAAGGAGCTGCTGCTGGGTGAACGCAGCTCCCAGGAGGTGCAGACAGCCCTGGCACCTTCCTGGGGTGCCCTCCCCCCGAGAGCCCCCCCAGCCGGGATTTAGGGTCGGGGACGGGAGAGGAGCCCCCAGGACTGCGCTGAGGGGGCCAAGTGCCCCCCATGGAAACCCCGACCCCTGTGCAAAGCCGGAGGTGGACGGATGGTGCCAAGGCTGGTGCCGCTTTGCTCTTGGGGAAGCTTCAATTTTGATTCCCCTCCCCAAAAATCGCCTTTCTTTCTCCACGATTATTTACAAACCAACGCTAAGCAAGCGCCTGCGCTTCACAAAGCCTCCGGAGGCCCCGTCTGGTCCTGAGAAAACGCCCAGAGAGGAGGAACGAGGAATTGCCAGGTTGTTTAATCTTTTACTCCTTGCCACCCGCCAGATGGTAACTCCCAGCGCTTACTAATCCGCAGGAGCCACGGCGGAGGATCGCGCCTCTTGGGTGGAAGCGAGCTTCGAGGTTTGGCTTCCCGGTGCTGCTCGGAGGCACTGCTGAAGCCCAGGAGCCCGGGGAGTGATGTGGAAGCCCCCCTGGAAGCCCCTCCTGGAGCTCACTCCACGGGCGGCAGCCTCAGCCCGTGGGGAGCACGGGTGGGTGCTGGGGGCTCAGGGCCCACTCAGCCCCTCCCCAGGCTGTGGCGAGGTGCTGGAAAGAAATCATGGCCGTGACTGCCATCAGTGGTGGCAAGCACAGGGAGCGTCCAGGAGAAGCAGCTTGCCAAAAATTACCTGGAAAAAAAACCTACACGAGGAGCGGGAACGAAGCACTTCCAACCCTATTTTTATATCCCGCTCCCAGCTTCGCTTTCCTTATCCGTGGCGTGGGAGGAGTGACGCTCACCTGCCTTTGGGCTTCGTCCCTTCCACTTGGTACTGAAATTGCAGTTTCTCTTATGCCAGGCAAATTTCTCGAAATGCTGTGTGAGGAGGCGAGGAGTGGGCCAAGGGCCTGCCCACCTCAGGAGGGCCAGCTCGCAGGGCAGAGCAAGGCACACGCAGCCATCCGGGCCGTGCACCCACCTCAGACAGCGCCACATGCTGCCCCACGCTGTTATTATTCAGCTGGAGTCGCGGTGGTGTCGTAAAGCAAATGGCGACTGAGTATCAGAGACACAAACCCAACATTTTAGATTTTTTCTGACATTTTAAGACACAGACGCAGCCCGTCCTAAAATGATCATAAGGACGCGAATGCAACTATAAGTAATAAATTCTTCTTTACTGTCATGTCCAAGGCCTGACTACAGGATTTTGTGTCCTCTCTCCATCCCGGGTGCCTTCTGCATCCCCCAGGGCTTCACCCGGCCACCCAGGCACAAGCAGAGGGGTCAGGGCGGGTGGGCAGGAGGAGCCCTGGGCCGAGCGCCCGGTGCAAGGCGTCCGCCCTCACCGTGAATCAGCCTGCTGGTTCGGGGGCAGTTTTTACAAGTTTGCCGAGCTTTGGTGGAGGGAGGCTCCAGTTTCAGATGCAGGCCGATGCAAGTTCACACATCGTCCTAGCCCTCCTGAAAAAAAAAATAAAGAGAAAAGAAAAATAACTGTTTGCAAGTCGATGCTGGTTTAAAAATGCGCTGTTTACCACTAACCCATTTCATCTGAACGACTCACGTGGCTGTAAGAACAATCAGCATTTTTCCACCATGATTTAAGAACAAATAATTAAAGTCATCCCAGATGGGCTTGTAAAAATTAGAGTACATCAGCTCACTTGAACTGACTTATCCTGTTCCTGGACCGACGCTACCCACCCTCCAACCCGCTGCAGTTTTTCCGAGCTTCTTCTGTACCAAGCACCGAGCGCTACCTGGCTGGTGCGACACTTCTGGACACCAACTTTTGTCGGTTTTGGCACCTGCGTCCTGTCACCGCTGAGCTTTTCTCAGTTTCTTTTTATGTTCTCCCTAGAGGCACCGCTGCTGGCTCCAGGAAGCGCGTGGGCACCGCGAGAGCGGCGCTTCCTGCTTCTCCAGCTCCCAGGGTGAGCCGGGGCAGCTCTCTGCACCTCACCTCCTTCCACAGGGTGGAAAGGGAGGGACCCAGGGGAGCTTTCACAAGATTTGAGGTCCTTGGACCAAGACACTTTGCTCTGCTCTGGGTTCTCGGGGCTGTAACATCTCGCCGCTTGCCACACCAGCAGCCGCTCGTTTGCCTGTGCAGTCACGTTGGTGTCTGTGCTTTTATTCCTCACGGCAGCACTTGAGCGTTAGTTAAAGATTTGAATGACCCTGCATAATCGCTGTAGTGCAACGCTAAGGATAAATTCATAAACGTAATTGGGAAGAGAGATCCATATTAGAAGTAAGTAACCCTAAGAGTCAAATCATCTCCTTCCCAAAGTGGTTGGGGAGATCTAAAGAAAAACAAAACAAAAAATTCAACAACTCCCCAAAGATTTGTTAACTAAACAGTTGTCCATTAAGGAGCCCAAATATTTCACAGCATTAGTCTTTGGATTAATGTTAAATCGATACGCGCTAACGCAATAGGGCAATAGTTACCATGGTGAATAATTCTATATTTATTTTCAAGCAAGCCTTATTTCGAACAATTCCAGACACGGTTTCTACTTTCTGGTTACTAAAGTCTTTATTTATTTATTTTTTAACTGTTTGGTACCAGGAACTGGGATTTTCTCCCTGACAATTGTAACGAGATCTCTGCGGTGATAGAGAACAATGCTGGGCAGGGACACAGATGCTCGCCAGTTTCTTGTTTCCCTTTGAAAGTCAGCACAGATTAATCTCAGGTATGATTTAAAGCGCAGCAGCTATTCTGAATTAATTCCTCAGTAGACGAGCCCTCATTGTTGTCTGGAACATCAGACGCGTTTCCTTCTGAGACTTCATCCCATGCGATACGTGTTAATAACCTACTGCAAACACGATTCCACCTGAAGTGATCCCAAACACCCACCTGCGTCTTCCCTGCCGCTCTGCTCACTGGCCGTGCCCTGTGGCACTTTCTCTCCCTGACCCCTCTCCCTCATGTCCCCCCTTTGAGCCCAGGCCCCTTGTCTCTCCCCAGGGCTGGGGCAGGATGGTGGCACTGGGGCAGGAGCAGCCACCCAGTGGCCCTCAGCAGCCCCCTGGTGCTCTCTCCCTCCCTGCACAGCCCCGCACTGGGCTGGGGCCCACGTGACTGGTGGTGTGCCCCGCCAGGGGGCTGAAACCTCAATGAGTGTTGGTTTGCAAGGCACATGCTTGTGGAAGCCACCAGTGGAAGCCACCAGCACGTTCCTCCAGCCCCTTCTGCCTCAGCGAGGACCAGACGAGAGGCTTCAGGGCTCAGGCAGACCTGGCCCACGTTCACCCCGCAGGAAGCAGGAGGCCCCGAACACCATCCCCCTGCACCTTCACAGCCCCAGTGGGCACAGCTCATCCCCCCGGCCCCAAAACCAAGAGGAGCAAAAGCAGGTGGCGGGTGTAAAATCAGACAGTGCTGGGGGAGAGCGTCAAAACACCCCGAGATCAGCCAAGGCGTGCAGGGCCAGCACAGCGGGCAGCCAGACGGACACACAGACCCCACGGCCCTGCCCGGGCACCTGGGGGGCTCCGAGCAGCTCGGAGAGCAAGGGGTGGGCACCCCCAGCCCGGCCATGCGGGGACACGGAGCGACCCCCAGGAACCCCCCGAGCCCCCCGCCCCGCGGGCGCTGCCCCTTTAAATCCCCCAGACGCCGCGGGGGCGGCCCCAGACGGCGCGCGGTGTCACGGGCGGGCCTGGCCACGCCCCCTCCGCATGCGACAGCTCAGCCAATGACAAGCGAGGCGGCCGGGCCGCCGGGCTCCGGGCAGCCAATCAGCGCAGGGAGGCGGGGCCGCCGCCCCCCCGCCGCCGCGCGGGCTGCCTGTCCACGTGGGGCGGGGCCGTGACCGCGCCGTGACCCGGGGCCGTGACAAAGGCTCCGCTCGCGCCTTCCCGCGCCGCCGCCTTAAAGGGGCCGCGCCCGCGGGAGCGCGCGGGGCAGCGGCGGGGGCGCGCACCGGGGTTTCGCGGAGGGGGCGGAGGCGGGGTGCTGAGGCCGGGGCTGGCAGCGTTTGGGGTCGTAGGGCGGCGCCTGGGGCCGTGCACACATGCGTGTGAGGTGCTGCAGGGCACGACCTCGACACCTCCCGTGCCCCCAGCACCCTGGGGTGGGGGCGCTGGGGCTGGGCCTCTGCTGGGCTCAGCTCCTGGCCCTGGCTGAGCCGCACGGAGCCGCCCAGGGCCCTCGCTCACGGCTGGGCACAGAACTCGGCCTCTGTGTGCCGGCCATGCAGGCAACCCAGCCCCACGCTTGGCTCACCTCCTGCCAAAGCCAACTTGGGAGCTGCGGCACCAGAGGGACGGGGACACAACCGGCAGCGCTGGGGGACAGGGAGGGTCCTGCACCAGCAGCGCTCCCCAAAAGGCCTTTTCCGTAACTCTTACTTACTCAGCTGCCCAAATGATTTTCAGTCTTACATGCTAAAACCGAGCCGCCCGTCCTCTGAGAGTCCAAAATGCTCCATCCGGGCCCATAGCTGCAGGCCTCTCCCCTCCCTTTTGTTTAAATGTGCTCCTGCAGCATTTTTGTCCCAGCCACACCACCTCCGCACAGCCTGGGCTCAGAGGTGAGCCGTCCGTACCCACAGCAGTTCCCATCCCACCTGGGTGCTCCCACCCAAGCTTTTATTTCCCACCACAAAACTGCGAGCTCGAGTTTTAAAGAGAACAAAATGAAATGGTGAAGTCGGGGGAGGACAATGCTGAAGCGTGGCCTTGTGCCTCCAGGTGCCTTGGGGCCGTGATAACCCCAGTCCTCAGGAGCTGCATCCTTCCCAGCGGCACCACATTTCCTGGGAGCTGCACCAGGAAAACGAGAGGCATTGAACACATGGCACGAGGCCAGGCCAGCTACTTAAGTTGAAGCTGGCCACAGCTTGTCACATACTACTGGGAAATGTTGTATACAATAAAAAAAAAAAAAAACAACAGGGTGTGCATGCAGCATTGTGTACTGCTATGTTGGTAAAAATCTTTATTTTTACTGGAATATTTGAACAGCCAAATTGTCATACTTTGTCCTCAAACCACATGGTCTCGCCTGAGTCCCGTACTGCTCTCCACAAAGAGAACTTCTGGGCACACCTAATTAAAGCGTATGAATCAAGGATATCGACTTGTTGAAGGCTTTTTGTTGTTATTGCCATTTTAGATCTCTAATGGGGACCTGTGAAATGGTGAATCCTGAGGCTCCAGAGAAGACCCCTTTTGGGGACTCCAAGGGCCACGTGTGAAGCCAATTTTCCAAATGAAACTAGTTATATCAGTTAAAACCTAAAGGCTTCACTTTTGCAAATCTTTTATGCTCGGTTTTATACAGCTAATACATCGCCAATGTTTCCAAGGAAACCAATATGCCCTGTTCTCCCTGAACCAACTCTCACTATTAAAACAATTAAAAACTTAATCTGGGTTCCCTCCCTTCCTCCCCCTCTCTCCTTTTGGTATTACCGTACGCGTTTTAATTAAAAACACGATGGCGATACGTTTCTTACACATATGTAGGCTACGCTGCAAATTACCTAAAGGAAGCTTGACTCCAGAGCACGATAACTGGGAATCAACTGCGTTTCCACAATTGAGTAAAAACAAATTAACAGGAGCCTTGATGAATCAATTACAGCCACTGCTCATCTCTGAAGGCTATCGGCCAGCTGATGGAAAAGTTTAAAACTCTGTGGGGTTGTGAAAGGCACAGGAGTGTGGGTTGGATGTGCTTGGGCTCCAAGCAGCAGTGGTGGGGTCATCTTGAGCTGCCCAGCTCCTGCAGGGGAGGGCATGGCACATGGGAGGAATTTCCCCCATTTGTGCCTCCATCTGGCTGAGCAGCGGGATTTCAGGTCGTGCTGGCTGCAGAAAACAGGCCCGGAGGTTCCCTGCCCCATGCCCTTCGGGGTGCTGTTTCTGAAGCCTGCCCTCAAGCTGCTGCTTCACACCTCTGTGCCCCGAGGCCCAGCTGAGGAGATGAATGCAGTCGGAGGCCCCACGCTCGCTGTAACGCAGGCTGGGCCTGGAGAAAGGGGGGGCTTGAAAATCAACCACAACCAGCGTGCTATAAAACCCTTTGGGGTTTCCCAGTCACAGCACCTCTCTCCAAAGTTGTTGTTGTGGGACCAAGTGTCTCAGCCAGGGCCAACAATGCTGCCCTTCCACCATCAGGCTTGTGCCCTTCTGGCAGGCTCCTGCACGAGTTCCTCATTTTGCCAGGCTTGTGTGCGGGGTTTTGGGGCTGTTGGCCCTCCCTTACACAGGGCCAAGGGCACTTCCCATAGGACAGGGCAGGCCTGGGGCCCGCAGCCTTCAGGCACTCTGTGTGGACTTCCAGAGCACGCCTGTTGTCCTCAGGGCTTGGAAAACAAACACGAGCCCCGGGGGCCAGCACAAGGAGCTTAAAGCCTTGAGGCGAACACACAGCCCGGGCTCTTTGTGTCCGATGTGTGTTGCTGGCTTGATCTGAAGAGGCAGGCAGATCCAGGCATGGGGCTCCGGGGCTGCTGAGGAGAGGGATCTGCAGGTCAAGAGGCTCATGAAAAGAGGAAACCAGCTCCAAGCAGACGTGAATGGCACCGGGGAGGCAGTAAACACAGCCCCGCTCTTTGTTTTGCCCGCATTGTGTTTGTGGCTCTGCCTGCTGCACGCTGCCTCTGCTCCCCTGATCCCCTCGTGCGCGCCACTTCCACCCCCATGCCAAGAGGCCGAGCACGAAGGAAGGGAGCAGGCGGCACGGGGACGTTTCATGTGGATCCAAGAGCTAAATCCGGCCCTTGCTTGTGCGCTCCCCCCATTCTCCAAGGAGCAGAAGGGAAACGCAGCCAGAGCCGCTTCCTCCACCATTGTCTGAGCGCTCCGACATCCTCCTGCTGGCGCTGCAAGGGCAGGGGACAGGGACGGGGTGTCTGGGGCACTTCCAGCTCACCCCACACCTCCAGCGGGGCCAACCCCCCCCCAGGGGTTCCTGCAGGCGTTGGGCCGCCCGGAAGCTTTAGGGAAATGAGTTTTGCTCGCTCCTCAGTGCACATCCTTCAGGGCAGCGTGCTGCTGGGTGCTCCTCGCAGACGTGGCTTCCTGTGAAAGAAATCCCAGCCGTGCGAGCCTCCCCCACGCAGCGTGATCCAGCCCCATTCATACACACTTCCCACCACACTGACACGCAGCATTGTGCAACCAAAGAGAGTGCACGGCAGGTCCGCACTCAGAAATACCTCAGTCTGCCAGTGCACAGGGGTGACTTGGGGTTATTGGGGAGGGTTTTCCCCCCTCCCTCTCTTTTAGAGGGGTTTGGAAAATTACTTTCCGCCATCTGCCCTCCCAGAGCTAGGAAATATTTGGAATACATTCCATTCTCCTAATGAACATGCAGCAGCAGGGGTGCAGCAAATAAGAGAGAGAAAATCTTTCTAATGAACAACAAATGAACTAGAAATCAGATCTACATAGCTTCAGCTTTTGTTGCCTATAGCTGTAGGGTGATTCATGGAGACAAAAATCAATGAACGTGCTGCAGACCCAGGCCTAGCACGGCGGGCAGAAGTCTTGCCGTGACCCAAGCCATATTTGTTTTGGGTACAAATACAGACTCTTACTAGCTTCCTTTTCTTTTAATTGGGGGGGGGCGGGGGATCTTAAGTACGGTTCCTATACCTCTTGTTAATGCTCTTCAAAACACGTTGAATTTATAGGATACTGTCAAACGCATATTAGTATTCATGACAAATCATGTTTTTTCCAACTGGTACGTAGAGCTCTATCATGCTCTTTTGTTTTTAAAAAATAATGTGCCCAAACTGAAACTGAAGAAACTAGTGGGTCTTTCTCAGAGGAAGAAGGGCCAAAAAGCTCCTCTTGATCCATGCTGAGCATGGCCAGAGGTGTATTCCCAGATCCACCACAGCAGAAATTAAGGGCTGCTCTCAAGTGCCGTGTGCCCCACCATGAATATGCAATGAGCTGTTCTTCTAAGAGCATCGCCTGCTGCAAGCCATCTAGACATGAGCAAGTTTCCACCCAAGGCTTTGGATGTCAGAAGCTCGGGCACACTGAGGGGAGGCCTCAGTCCCAGGCTCTGCTGCTGCATGAAGCACGGGGCAGCCCATCACAGCCAGCCTTAGCGCAGAAGTGGGAGGAATAAAGTGCTCCTGGAGCCATCCTTATTGGCAAAATCTCCAATTAGACACTGGGACTTTTCCTCATACCTCCTTACTGGTGTATTTATTTTACCTGTCCACAAGCTCCATCCCCAAATAGTTAATAAGGGGCTATGAAGAGCTCAAATCATCCCCTCAGAAGCAAAGGCATCCCTCAGCTTGTCCCCTGGAGCACAGGGAATTTCCTGCCTACACTGCATGGCAGGACACTGGCCACAGCAGGCCAGAAGCAGCGTTGCCAAACCAGGCAGATTTAGGTGCTGGAACAGGGAAGGATTTAGTGCAACAGGTATTGACCTAGACGACACAACTGGCACTTTCTACACTATGCTGAAATCCTACATTGCCCCTGCGTGTTCCTACAGGCATTGCTGTACCGGTACACCCCACCTGCCCTTCTCCAAGCATCACTTTTTGATGCAGGAGTATTGGGACAGAAGGTGTTGTGCTGGCTTTCCTCTCTGCACCTGGTGGCTTCACCTGGCCGCGTGCTGAGCTGCTGAGTTTTTGATGTACGCATTGATTGCCTTGGAGCCTGACTCTGCATTTCCTTCGAACATTTAACCTGCAAGAAAGTCAGAGCTTTCCCAGGGAGATCCTACATGGCCAGGCCTCTTCATTTAATACCATTTTCTGCATGCGTTCACCTCCCTCGCCTTTATTACTTGTACTTTTACCCAGCAGAAAGAGGAGCTGCATTCAGCATCACAAACTCATTAAGCAGCTCCTTGGTGCCCCCTTGTTCTGGGTCTCTCACACTGGAGCAGGCATTAAAGGGAAAAAAAAAAAAAAAGACAGAACGTTCCTACAAAAAGCAATTTCTTGGCTGGCCATTTTTTTTTTTATTCCCATCAATATGGCAGGAGATATTTATGTCTGAACAAATCCTTCTCCCTCCCAATCAACCCAGTTTCTCCTGAATCTGCACCGCAGTCACACAGTTTGTATCGCTGCTGCTGCGAAAAGTACCGTGACGACACAAAACGCAACATCATGACTAAAGGTGTGTGGAACAGTCCCGGAGATTGAGAAGTGACTTCAAATGCAAGGTATTTCCTCCTTCCCCTTTCTCCCATCCTACAATCTGCTACAGTGCTGAAAATGGGACAGTTTTCAAATAGGCTATATTTGCAGAGCAAAGATGGATGCTATTTTTATTGCAAATTAGCAGATTTTTTAGCAGATCCAACCTCATTTGCAAGTGAAAGTGACTCTACTTACCATGCAGATATAGGTCTTATGTTGGAAGCTCATGGAAATTCATGTTTTGAACATACTTACAGAAGAAAAAAATAGACCCTGCCTTTATTTCTGGCTGAGACGAGCTCCACTGAAGACAGACCAGTGGGGCAGCACATCTCTGCTGAACCACTGCATTATGCGAGCAAGTGTGAGTGATCCTGAAGCGGATCTGAGGCTGTGCCCTGAAATGTGGGGGGCTGGTGGACTTTAAGGAATCCACAGAGATATTAAAAAGAGACATTGTGTTCACAGCCAGAAATTTGCTATCCAGGGATCCACATTCCCCATGGAAATATTTGAAAGGTCTGCACTCTGAAGACTGAAAATTCCCTATGCCAAGAGGCAGAGCTAGCGAGGGACAGTCATGGGCTGCCCTAATGTGAAAAATTTCATGTATTAATAGTGCGAGGGCAAAGCATTTTCAGTCAACACTTGTCCTGCAAAAGATGCCATTTCAGAATGCCAAAACTTTTCATTACGTTGGAAAAAAATCTGGTGAGTGGTTTAAGCCAAGAAAAACAATTTAAAAAAATAAAGAAATCCAAACACTGCATTTAAGTGCTACTGAATCAAAAGCTTTTCAGGGTTTTGTCTTGAGAGGAGATTTTTCAATTAAAAGTCAATGTATAACTTGGGAAGGGTGAGCAAATGGTTAAACACCTCCCCAAATAAAACAGAAGAATAAATCATTGCATCCCAAACTGTGCCAGTTGCGTCAAGCCCAAACCCATGCCACAAAAATTACAGAGAAAGTAAAATTTGGGGGAGCGAGAGAAAAATTGTGCACACCTTTAAGATGTTCATACAACATTGGTGCTGGATTCCCAGAAGTGTGATTTTAGATTCAGTTGCAGCTTCATGAAAATGAACTAAGATTAAAAAAAAAAAAATCTTAATTTTAATATGGGCATTGCAAGGAGAAAGTGAAAAATGAAAAATGCAGGAGGGGAAAGCAGGGAGATCTGATTTCAAGAAGGGGAATTTAATTTTAAGAGTGCAATTTCTACCTGCCAAATTTGCACATGCATTCCTCGAACCTGAAGCCATCCAGCAGGTGTGAACCTGTTTGTACTTCTCCTGACAGGAGCACAACAGAGGGAAACCAGCGGTGCGAGTACTGAGGTATGCTAACAAATTCTTTTGGCAGATGCCAGTTTCGCAGTTAGCTGCTACACATGAAAAAGCAGAAGCTGAGCCTCAGCCCTGCTGTTACACTGACGTGGGATGGGCTCAGCTCTTTCTTCCTGTCCCATCCCTGTGTGTTCGGGGTGTGTAGGTCCCATTTTCATGATGCCCATGACAAGGGCAGATCACATTCCTGAATACCCTGTTGCCGTGGCCTTCAATGAGACTGTTCATCAGCAAGTTCAAAATCAGAGATGACATTTTACAAACACCTAAAATTCATCTAACCAAATCACTAATATTCAAGCCTAAATCAGTAGGGTTTGTTTTTTAAAAAAAGTCCCAGACAACATCCCAAACCTCTGCTGTTCTGGCAGCTCAGGGCCCCTGCTCGTAACACACGCCGGGCAGAGTAGTTAACACCCATGTACCTGGCCCAGACACCAGTGCCCTCCCAACCAAGCGGTGACACCACATGGTTTGCACGGTGCTGGCACTACGTTGTCACTACAACCGAGGTCACATCTTGGAAAACAAAAGGACACTTCCCAGTTCACAATTTTTACCATCCTTATTTTCTTTAAGATAGGTACAGAGTATGATTTCTTATTACTGACAAAAAGACTGGGGTATTCTTTTGTGAGCACGAGGCATCATATAATTTGTAGCAGGCATGAATTATTGCAGTGTCTCCATCCAAACAAGCGAACATCTGTATCCCATTTTCATTGGCACCACAAGATACCTGGCGCGGCCCCAAAACAGAGTGTTTAGCTACAAGGGTTTAAAATATGCAGTAATTTGCTGTTGTGTTATCTTCTGGTATTCTCTGCTTTGGGAAAAAAAAAAAAAAGAAACTTTATCAGAGAAGTCCTCCCACTGTCTCTTCGCCTTGCTCTAGTCCAGAATGAAATGAATCAAGTAAAACAACTTGGAAAGCCTCATTTATTTCCCTCCTGAAGAGTGGTGGTTATGGAAGCCAGTTGGGGCAGCATCCTGCAGAGCATGGGACACCGCATGTCCCTCCAGCCAGGTCCGGTGGCCGGGGGTTTTGTACAGGCACTGGAGGCTGTCGCATTCAGCCCTCCCCAGGTCAGCTGGATGGGGAGAGCGGTGTTAGGAGAACTGGGAGGTTCACAGGAGGCTGGGGGCTTTCAGTCTGTGATTGCTTCCTTTGCTTTTGAAAATATGTTTAAGGCCTTGGCTTTGCTGAAAGCAAGGCAAGTTCTTACAGCAGACTGCTACCTCAGTTAGCCACCCCACGTAAAACTTTAACACCAAAAAGCTCCGTTACACCCTTACATTCAGATTGTTGAGCTATAGAAGTAAAGACACAGATGTAAATAAGGCCATGTCTCCACAGAGAAATACTGTTACATCAGTACAGCTATAAGTGTCCTGGAAACCCTCTTATATCAGGGCAAGAGGGGCTTTGGGACATTCCTTCAAAAAAAAGGAAAGTCTCTTTTCAACGTCTTCACTAAAGAAGATATCCCCCAAATACCTGCATCAGTTCCAGTTCATCCCTTACGTAATACCAAGTAGCTTCTTTGCGTAGATGAAGCCTCAGAGCCCCGTGCCAACAAACCCATCCCATCTCCAGAGGGTTCCCCCAGCACAGGACCAGCCTCTGCTGATGCTGCCTGCTAAGGCTGCTAACCCTGCTCCTGCCTCCTATCTGCCCGAGCATCAAAGGGGAAGGAATGCCGCTTGCCGAAACGTGATAGACTATCGCTGCAGGCAGGAGTAACTTGTGCTGTCAGTGTTCAATTAGCACCGAGTTAAACTAAATGTCTTGTGAATATTTCATAACGATCTGCCAGCATCATAGCTGAACTCTCTGGCTTTTACCAAGCCATTTCCCTTCCAAAGTGACACGATGCAGAATTAAAGAGGGATGATGAGCCAGCCTTGCTTGTTTGAGTACCTATTCAAGAATCACGCAATATAACAAAAACATAGTAATAATCAAAAAAAAGGCACAAAACAGACTAACAACAGCAGCCACCTAAACTCATCCTCTGAAAATAAACTCTCACTTTGTTTAAAAGCAGTTTATGCAAAGAACAGCTCTTTTTCAGACTGTAAATTTATTGTAGCTATTCCCATTTACTTTGAGAGTTACAGGAGCTGAGCTCCTGTGAACTTCTGAGCTTTTTGTGAAAAATAAGATGGGAAATATAGAAGTTAAATGAGTTGGAATAGACCTTTACTGGATTTAACTTGAAATGCAGAACCCGCAGCAGGCACCTGCTGAGCTGCACAAGCCATCTCCCCTCACTTCTCTGCATGCGGGATGCTGTGGTTTTGACCCAAGCTATCTGGGATCTGGGGCAGAAAAATCCACTGAAATCAAATCCCTCGGTGCTGCAACACAGCCACTACAGACATGCAAACCTCTGGCTGGAAAGCAGCTGCAGGACCCGTGTCATCTGCCTGGGGGTCCTGGGCACGGAGTCACTGGGAACACAGCTGGGTCTCGGAGCGGGCACGCAGCCCTGGCAGAGCAGGAGGAGCTCCAGAAGGCAGAGGCAGCAAAACACCGAGGGTCGCAGTGCTGACTGCTCACAGTCCCTGCTGGGGGACAGGGGCTGCCTCCAAAGATGGAAAGGTGCCACAGGGCACGAAGAGCCTTTCCCAGATTTTCTGCTGAGGCTGCCAGTAAGGAGATTGGTCGGTTCCAACAGTAATGGACCAAAGCCACCAATTCACATCACCTCATCCATCATACGCCCAGATGATAAATGATGCTGGGTTTGCACCAGCCTGGGCTGACACTCCGCAAAACACAGCCAAATTGCCTCGCTCGGCTTGCTGAGGAGACAGCCCCACAGCTGATGAAGGGCAGGCTAAGCTAGAAACTTCTCAGGGTGTATCTGCACCAGCAGAACAAGCACTGAGACTGAAAGTAAACCCTGAAGGGAAAGAGCAACAGGCTGAAGTGACCACAGGGACTAAGCCATTTCACTTGCTTGATGCTAAATGGCCCATGGCTAGTTTCACCTAACAACACTGCACTTTCACCTTGAGTCTCAACTCCACTGGATTTTACAGCAAAATAGCTAGTACGTGGTAGTTACCTGTCCATAAGGAACAAATGAGGTCACACCTTTTTGGCAGCAAAGACTTAGCAGGAAAGTCCACATGGGAGCTAGTCTATAGCACCGCTGCTGTCACTGCAATGATAAAGCGAGGAAAACTACAGTCCAAGCCCACCAATGCTGCTGGCCCCATGGAGGACGTTCCCCTCCCTGCTGAATGAATGAGGAGCTCAAACCCCAGTAGGAGTTACACTTACTGCTGAGTTATTCTGAAAAATAAAGTTCTTCAAGCTCTCCTGTTATCTCATCCCCTTCGCTACCTGACCTTCTTAAAGCCTTTTGAAGGTGTGGGAGAGGTGGGCAGGAAACTGCAGAGAGATTGGAGGAACCTGGGGAGATGGGGACTAGAACCAAAGGAGAAAACAAGACACAGCCCCATGCCCTCACCTCCTCAGGGCTAGGGCACTGCTGTTAAATGCTCCACTGATACCTGCTAATTAACCCCCTGCCTTTGCAGATAACAAGGAGGTGGCTGTGCTGGGGAGGGGGCTGGCAGGAAGGCACACAGGGTGAGCTGGGTGGCTCGAGGGGACAGAGCCCAGCATGAGGTGTCTGAAGGCTCCTGTAAATCATTTAACAGAGCTGAAGGCCTACCAGCATTGAGCTGTGCAGATATAGATGCAAAACAAACCCAGGCGTGGCTGGGCTCGAATATTAATATCTCCCTCCAAGGGCAATGGAAATAAGGCAGAGCCTGTGGTTCGCAGGCATTGGGGCGATTTTGGTGTGGACAGGCGGCCCCATTAGCAGCGAGTGCCCTGACCCTGCTCCGCACAAATGCCGACATTTACTCTCCCCAAATGGCTGAGCTAATGTACTGATAGCGGTGGTGGCATCCCTCCAGCAGATGGGACTGATCTGTTTTGTACATGGACCTGTTGGGGTTTTTGACACAGCCGCTTGTCTGAGTGCCAGCATCTGAAATACAACTCAGGAGGCCCTTTATGGCTCCAAACTGGAGGCATTTGGGACCTTTTCCATTTTCTGTTAGACAGTCACAAAGAAAGGGAATGCTACTGAAGTCTGGGCAGATTAGTCATGGGGTAGATTTGCCCGATGCCGTGTTCAGCTCTATAATAGTTGCCAGAGTAAATTCAAGGATGTGCTTTAAAATGCCAAAATATATTAGTAATGCTCATCTATGAAAATAATGATTATGGCAAAGGATTTGTTTGTAAGCCTTATAGAGAACACACAATTAATCCCGTATTTTGATGAAAAAAATAAAAAGGAAAAAAGTGCCATATAAATAGATCTCACTCCTGGAGTTTCAGAGCTGAAAGAAGGGGCTGGAACGCTCCCAACGTCCTCAGAGCCTTTCTGACCCACCCAGTCCCCCTGGCTTTAGCAGGTTGTTAGAAATAATCAGGCGGCTGTAAAAATAATATTTCTAACTTGATTAACATGATGTTCTACTCAGCAACTCCACTGCTGTTGTTTTTTTGTCCTTGATAATCAACGGGTAGAGGCTGATGCCGCGTAATTGCTAACCAGCAGCCTGCGTTTCTGCTGCAGCCCTCCCCAGCGAGGGAGTGAAAAAGAAACAGGAGGTACAGGACACAAGGGGAGGGGGACACAATAAATAATTTCACAACTCTACAAGAGGGAGTAGCATGCATGGAACAGCTCCCATAAACATGGGGATGACGGGGGATGGGGAATTAAGGTTTTCTGCTCTTCCCTTGCTTAGTTGGCCAAGTGGCTTGCCCACCGCTAGGCAAGGGAAGGGACCCAGCAGACACCGAGCCAGGGCCCCCAACGGTGTGAGCCCCTGGTGTGGCATGGGCACCAGGAGAGAGCAGCCCCCACATCCTGCATGTTTGACCCTCTTTGGGGTCGAAAGCCCTGGGAAATGCCCCATTTGCATGAAGCATTGTGGCTCACCTGGTGCCTCCAGGTTTCTGCAAGATGCGTTCTTGCATTAGTGTTCTCAAACGGTGACATTTCTGAGCGTAAGTCATGGGGTTGTTGTTAATGCCAATTTAATGGTGCTAAAATGATTAAATATGGCAGGCTTTTAAATAATGAGGTACATAAAAGGTGTTAATAACCTCTTAAGTGCTTTAATAATATTCTGTGCTATCATAAAATGTTAGTAATTGGACCTCTTAACTTTCATCTGCCATAAAGTAATGAAAGAAAAAATCTCAACAGAGGCGCTGAATGGCTGAAAAATTTGCTTAAATAAAAGAAAAAAAAATTGAACAATGGTAAAACTGAGCCCTATTTGTTGAAAAAAAAAAAAAAAAAAAAAAAGAAGAAGGAGAAAGAATTAACTGGAAAGCCCAATGGAACATGCATTTTAATATCATGCAAATTTTTAGCATTTCCAAAAATTGTCTTTGGTAGAAGGTGCTGCAAGAACAAAGGACCCAGAGAGAGGCACAATGGCTCGCTGCGAAACCCCGCAGCGGGTGGGCTATGTGGTCTGGTGTGAGACAAACACATACATTCCCTGTGTCAGTTAGAAACGGCCTCGTTCGTGTGCACCACAAACCCAAGCCAAGCCCGGGTCACTCTTTCAGACCTTGCAGAGCTCCTTAGGCTGGTTTAACACCCATGGGACTGATCCTGCAGCGGGAGCATCACCTGTCAAAGGGCTTCTGGGCCAGGCAGTGCTGGAAGCCCCCAGCATGCCAGGGCAACTGGAAGTGATAAAGGATCCTTCAGAGCCTCTGTAGGTAACTGTGTGTGTCCAAGAGCACACAGCGAAGCACAGAACTGGGTTGGATGGGGCAGCAGAATCGCCAAACGTAAATAAAATGGCAAATAGGGAGCACAGATAGGAATATCTGCATAAGGATGGCCACATGGCCAGGATCCTGCGTAAGCAGCAGCTTGGGTGGGAAAGGGCTGAGGTCTTTAAAATCCCGTTCACGGCACTGCTGAATCCCACCCAGACCCCATTAAACATCCCGACATGGGGCTGCCATTGCCTTAAGACTGAGCAGGCTCCTCATCATCATTTCCAGTAACATTTGTTGGATCTCTTCTCCCTAAATGCCAAATCCAACCAAATTACAGTGAAAACCCTGTATCAGCAAAATCAGTTTAATTAACGGAGATTTGCAAGTTCTTGATTCAATGGCTTTCCCAGGGAAATCCTCGTAAGATCTCCCTGGCTTCCCTCCTTACGTGCTGCTCTGTTAACAGGTCCGCCCGGTTCATTTTAAAACTGGGTGCTTTGAAATGTCTGCAAACGCGAGCCTCTGAACCTGGGGGCTGGCCGTGTGTCAGAGGAGGGCTGTGCAGCTCCTTCCGAGCCTCGCCAGCCCGGCTCTGCGGGGCGAGGGCAGCGGGGCGCCCACCAGCCCCCCGCTCGCACCTCGTGTCACGCAGGCGGGGAGCGGGAGCAGCCCCACGTGAGCCAGGCACCCGCCTGCTCAGCAGGAGTAACAATGGGAAACGGCAGAAGCCAAGAGTTTGCCCATAGGCATTGAAAAAATTATAATGAGCAAATCGATTTTGAGTAGTCTAAATTTGCTTGGAGATAAATCAGGAACAGAACAAATGCTCTATCTAACAGAGAAATGATTCACCAAGTACAGTGTTCCTAGAGCCATGCAGAAGGCTCTTGGCTGCTGTGAATGCCGGCTCCTTTTTTTTTTTTTTTTTTTTTTTTTGGCTTTATATTGCAGACAAGACCATTATTATTTTCTCGTTATGGGTCTAGTGCCGATCCCATTGAAGTCAATGACAAATTTTCCATTAGCTTCAATGAAGGACTTGGCCTCATAAAAGCAATTATTCATCCATACATAAAGTACTTCCTTGACTCTTGTATTTGAGAGCGAGAGCCTGCTACCCACTCGTCGGCATCTCTCTCCAGCACAGCTACAATTTGCACAGGCCCCCTATGCCCCACTGCAGGCCCCAGCATCCCAGAATAGGATCGTATTTCTTCTCGTGTAGATGCTCTTTGGTTCATTTGATGTGCCCATTATTTGAGAACCGTCTCTCCTTTTGTCCATTAGGTAAATTCTGGATGAGATTATTATTCTGGTTCGGTTTGTAACAATCCCTCTGGATCCATCTTTATGCTTATTAGGATTTTAGAAATGCAATCTAATTTGTGCTAAAGCATACAGATTCAGCTCCCCTATGATCTGTGCTGTTCACATGTCATTGCTACATCTGCAACCCCGCTTATACCCATCGGTGCGAGCAGCTGTGGGGGGAGAGCACTAGCAGGAAACCCCACCGAGACAAATACCTGAGCTCTGGTGAGCCTTGGGACCGTAAATGACACCAACTGGTTCAGAGACGGTTCTTTTTAATTCCTTATTGCCTCTCCATGAAACACTATTTTTTTTTAAGCTTGACTGGAAATCACCAAACTCTTTTTGTGGCCATGAGAGGACTTTGAACCATGTTCCTGGAATGTCAAGAGATGTGCAGAGCCAAACAGAGATGCTCGTGTGCTTATTAAAACCCACTCTGCACATTTTTATTTTTTTATTTTTTTTAGTCTGCATGCTAGTTCAGACTGTAGTCAGTGCAAGCTTCTGCCTTGTTCTTGCTTGCAAAGCTCTGCGCACACCCTTAGCACCATGGAGAAACACAGCCAAACCTGGCGTGCCAATAGCTAGCAGTGACCAGTTTCTGGTGTTGATTGGGCAAGTTAATTGGAGCAGAAGTTATTTTGCTAGGATAGGTTAAAAAAAGAAAAAAAAAGAAAAAAGAAAAAAAAAAAAGTTTCATCTTGTGACTAGCTTAGGTTTCTGGAGAAACATAGTGCAGTGCTCCTGTGTGACTGCTGTGCTGCAGCACTGCCCAGAAGCCTCCCAGAGTCACAGGTGCTTCCAGTTTCAAGTTTTTTTGAACTCTTGAACGTGATAAGTCGCCCACATGATATCTGAAAACAATCACCTCCTCTGGTACCTGAGCTTTATCACCGACATTTTGCCAGGTTGCACTTGTGCCCCGTTGGAGAAGAGGCAAGCCCACCAAGCAGGGCGACGCGACCACAAAAGGTGCTTTTCGCCCTTTGTTGGGTGGGAGCTGGGTCGGGACCCTGAAGCAGGCTTCCTGCTGGCCTGCCCCCATGTGGGGACAGCAAGAGCAGAGGGAGGGCCACAGCCTGGGCCACCAGTGGCCACTGGGCTGCTCCTTCGGGCCAGAGAACACCCAGGCAGCGACAAGTGTTTGGGTCCTCTAAACTCCCCACTAACTTCTGCAAAGCCTCGTCTTCCGAAAGGCTCTTCAGTGCCACTTCATGTTTAATGTTTGTGCTCTACCCCGTGTAAAGGAAGCGGATAAAAATCAATAAAGCACTTGCAAAGTTGCTCTGTGCCGAGTTTCACGTGCACGTTTTGAAAGCCTCTCTTCCCTGCCACTCACCTCATGAGTCTATTCTTGGAGAATAGAAACTGGGATCTACTTTGCAGCCAAAAGTAAAGTCATAAAGAAGTTTGCTCACGTTCCTCGACACATGAGATACAGAGTTAATTAAAAATTGTTCTCTGTACAACAGGTTTGTTTCACTGGAAAATGTCACTGATGTAAGGCTGTTCTGCTCGTGTTGCCAACTACATTGAATTGACTCCATTATAAGCTTACTCCTCCCCCTTCCCATTACTTTTCTTCCAATAATAAACTAAAGAGATCCCACATTTTATTGGAAAAGATGCGCTAGGATTAGCTGAGCTGGAGCAGCCACGTTGTGCCCCTCCAGTCCCTGTTTATCCGTGGTCCTACAGAAGCAAATACTTGCCCCAGCCCAATATAAATGAGATATTTGATCCTACGGGCATGGTGCTGTTAAAAGATTTTTAATTAGATAAATACATTTTATAAAAAGATTTTGCAGAATAGTTGCCTCTAGCAACTGTAACAATCTTGAAGCTTCATCTCCTAAAAGGAAAGAAAACTCTTGCAGGAAACTAATGTGTTACATAAAAATGAAAGATGGTGTTACAGAATGAATAGGAAAGGGCTCCTGCTCCAGTGGAAATGCAGCCCCACTCCTGGAAAGGGGAGTTCACTTCATCACTGCCTCCACACAGCACATGGATTTGTGCTCTAATTTTCCCAGCCAGGTTGCCAAGTTGCTGGACGGGGCTGGAGGGAGGTCCTGTGAGCGCTCTCTTTCCATAGCTGACGTGCTGCAGAAGGCATCACGCACACGTCAGCCCTGCAGGACGCGCTTGGCTCTCCCCGCACCACCGCCCTGCTGCTTCGTGAACAAGCAGGGGCATCCTCACGGCTGCCTGCCATCCCTACCGTGCCTCAGCAAGGGGTCCTGAGCCTGCTTTCCTTGCCAGCTAGCCCCTCGGGAAGGATGCCCGTGATGAGGATAGGCCCGGTGGCTGTGGCTCACTGCCTGAGGCTGGGCAGCTCGTGGAGAACAAGCGGCAGCCTGCAGGCCGGTGCCTCCGCAGGGCACCCCGAGAGGAGGTGAAGCCAGCCCTCAACCCCACCAGCACAGCCTGGACTCCTAGGAAAGGGAGTTTAACTTGTGTTAAGTTTAGACATGAGCCTGGTTCATACCGAGATGAGCCGGGGCTGCTCTGATGCCCCTTCTCTCCATCCAGCCCTGAACCTCTCCTGAATGCCACATCCCCAAATCCCCTCTGCTGCTGGGGCAGGGCCTCTGTAAGACTTTTCCTTTTCCATTTATAGATCCCAATGAATGAAGCTGCCCAACGTGCCAGCAAGGTGGGGAGTTTTATCTCCGCAGACTCAGTAGAGGATGGCAGCTGGAATGGGAACTTTTCCATCCTCACCCCCATAGGCAGTATATTTAGCCCTGACCTAGAAAGACCATCCTTTCTAGGGCTGAGCTGTGATTCAGACAGTCTGCTTGCTGAGCAGAGACTGCCAACTGTGCCGAATCATAGCTGATTAGAGGTGGGAGAGAGCCTGAAAAACAATACACCCAGGCAAACGCAGTGGGTTTGGAGCATTTCGTGAAAATTATATTTAACACCATTTTGGTGACTTAAAGAAAAATTAAAACAAACAACCCTCGCACCTTCCAAAATAACCCTACCTGTCTCTGGTGGGAGAGCAGAGACTGGCAAAGTGCTGCTATTTTAAACTGCAGCGGAACAGCGTAAGACAGAATATACATATAGATAGATAGATAGAGGTACAGACACACACATCGCTAGATGACAAAGAAGACAGAACGGGCAGAGGATCTGACACTTCTTCGCAATTTAGAGGAAATTTTGTCTTCAAGCCAAACAAACCCTGTCGTGTCTAAGGGCAAACAAGAGTGAAAGAAAACAAGTCCTAGAAGGCGTCTGAAGACAAGTAACATGCAGAAATGTCTGCTGCCAGGTCAGAAAGTGCCCTGCTGGCACAGCGTGGCACTGGAGCTCGTGCCCCACAGGCAGCTACCCTCTGCCAGCAGACGCACTCAGGCTATCGGCTGGATCTGAAGGAGAAATCTTATCTGCAGGCCTGGGAGAAAGCAGGAGGAGGTAGTCCCAGCCCTTATAAACCAGTAACACAGCCAGGGAGTCAAACTGGAAAGTACCACATAGCCTGGTCTGGAGAGAGCAGAACAGGAGACTAAACACAACAGTTTAACAAATAATTACAGGTTCTTTATGGGGACTACAATTTGTAATCCGCCTTCATCCACTTCTCTTTGCACAGTTTAGAGTTACAATGCCAAAGGGATCACAGGGAATCATGAAATAATGTCCTGCATTTGAGTGCAGAGCAGACAGTCTCGGAGGGTTTTAGCCAGTCCATTTGATACTCTTTTCATGAAACATTTACCATGTTGTACCGAAGCGTTCGCTCCATTGTACCTCAGCAAACAGAGCGTGCATGCTGTTACAGTCACTCACATGTGCAGGATGTTTGCAGCCATTAAAAGTGATGAGAAAAAAACCTGACCTGGATAGGTTCTCCTGGATTTAAATTCAGTTAAGTGTGGGCCTTGAATGTTATCTCCATAATAAATTTGCCACACCATAAAACATAGTGGGGAATCAGGAAGTAATATCTTGCATTTCAACAAATGCTCGGTCTCTGAGGACCTCCACCATCCATTTGATACACTGGCTATGTAGGAGTACAATTTCGAGTCATCTATATTTTTTATGTTAACTGCATGGAGAAGATAGTCTCATGACAGCAGCGCTGGATTGATTATTTCAGGGACTGGGGATTGGTTACCAGCCCTGCAGCGCTCCCTGACTCCCCAGATACATCACAGCCCTTTGGCTTCCCACCTGCAGAACGGGACACCCACGCCTCTGCTCCTCTGCCCTAAGGCCGTTTGCAGCCATGCCTCCAGGACAGCTACCTCCTCGTTTTCCTGAATGGCAACAGGACACCGAGCTGGGGCTCATCTTTTAAATGAATTGGGAAAATAAAGAAATAAATACATCAGTCCATGCAAATGTTAATGTATAGAGACTCGTGGCATGTTGTATCCCCAGTACTAGCTCCTTCTTCTCCCTTTTCTTTGGATAACACAATTGCAGGATTGCTGAAGATGGGGCTGGGAAGCTGCAGGGATCCCAGCCTGGCACTGAAATGCCTCCTTGTCCCTGGGCAGAGCCGCAGCTTGGGGTCACACACTGCTCATGCTGCAGCCCCTCCAGCAGCTGAATTTGTCACACCTGGGAGGGCTGCGACAAGGGAAGGGACAGAGGGAAGGGAGGATGCACAGGCACTCTCCCCATTTCAGCATTTCCACAGGTGATTTATATCTCCCTTTAAGGCAACGGCTTGATTAAAGAAACAAAGCCATGTCTAATAGTCAAGAGTAAATGTTAATAAAAATAAATGCCAATAAACGTGGTTCCAAAAATGACTGACATCATATTGCTGTTTCAGAGGAACTTGAAATGAATATTTGTCAAAGTCACCAAGGAGTCAAAAAGGAAAGAGAAATTATCTCAAGTCAAATAAAAGATATTGTTCGCATATAAATAAAAGGCTTTTTTTTGACATGATAAGTGGTTTTTAAACATTGCAAAATAACATTGGAAGAAATTTCAAAAGCGTGGTTTGCAAAATTTGGAAACATTTTGTTTAGAAACATCTTCAGAAACATTTCACATCTTTCATACTCTTATTTTTTCCCTACAGAACCAGTGTGGAAAATTGACACTGGCTTGGGAAGCACTGCAGGATCCACTGTGCTGCGTTTTTTGCCCAAAATATTTCACCAAAACCACGTACTCAGTTCTCATTGGGAAGTCTCGTTTAACAAATTATGTAACAAAAGGCTTTACCTTAATTGCAAGCTTAAATCCATCTGATTTAGGAGAGTTAAGCACAGACTTGGGTTAAGCAGTGCCCAGTGCTTTGCCGAGCGAGGCTGTGGCCAGGCACGGGTTGAGCGGCCGTGCCGAATGGGTGCCGGGACACGTGATGGAAAGTGAAAATAAAGCATGAAGAAACAATCAGCAAATAAGCCTGGTGCTTGGAGATTTTGAGCTTTGTTTGTACAGTATTTCTAAGGTGTGTTTTGTGTGTCTGAAAAATCCTGTTATTCAGCAGCCCGGGATCGCTCTTCCATCGCTAGCGGTGCTGAACAGAAGCGGCGCAGCGTGCGGTCCTTTATTCCGGGGAGCCGTAATCACTCCCCTCCCGAAACTGCAGCTCCATTTGACTGACAGAATTAGAAGCAATTCATATTGGAGGGGAAAGAAGAAAGGCAGACCCATTTGGTTGTCAGACTGTGGGTACATACACAAAGCTTTTAGCAAAAAAAAAAAAAGAAAGAAGAAAAAAGAAGAAAAAGTTGTTGCCCTCCTAAATCACATCTATATTAATGACATGAATGACAGGCTTAAGGGGAAAATTATAAATCTTTCTTTCCAGCTTTTCTTTTATTGCCCAACCATATATTTCATTTATGCAGAGAGCAGTGCCATGAAACACGCAGCAGGCGCTGTGGATAAGCTGCAGCCAGGCTCCTACAGATCACGGCTGAGCCCGGTGGGCACGTCTGTGAGCCGGTCCGCACCCGGCAGAGACAGCACCAAAGCTGCCTCCGTGGTACTTTGCTCCTGCAGGTGCCCCAGTGTCCTGTCACCACCCCTGCGTGGTGAAGGAGGGGTCCAAGAGAGGTGGGAGTGCTCAGCCGGGGCTGGGTGCTTGGCCATACAACCCCCGAGCCCCAGCCCCCAGCTCACCTGGGGCTCTCCACCCCTCGGTGCCTGTTCCAGCCATCCAAGAGGCCATCTCTGTCCCCAGGGTAGCCACCAGCTCTCTGCATTTCTGCTTTGTTCATTTTCTAACATAACCCTCAAGGGAACACAGAGAGGAACACAGAGAAACCTCAGCGTCTTGCGGGACCACAGAAGTAGACGTGATCATCTTCCATTAATTCCTGTAAATTTCCCCAAACCTAGGACCTTTTTCCTTGGAATCAACATGTGATTAATGGGACTGTTAGAGCTGCATCCATCCACGTGTGTACATACATATATATGCATACACACACACACAGGCTATTCACTTTTTGTAGGAGTCTCCTGTGAACGACTTATAGCCACGTAAAGCTGCCCACACTCAGACACACCGCAGAGATACTTCCCCGGGTTTTATTGTCTGTGACCACCGCACTCAGCTTTTATAGAAGCCTAATTACAGACAATCCCCTTTAAATGCTGACTCGCTGTGTTAAGTTATCCTGCAGGTGAATGAGGAGATATAACGTTTCTCCGTGTTCTCTAAAATCCTGTAGCGTTATTAACTGGATCGGTCAATGGCAGGGCTGCCTGGAGAAATTAATCTGGTTGGAAGTGGCCCTTGGTTTCCCATCACCACTGGCACCGAATGCATGGAGTTTGGGGAATGTTTTTTTCATGAAGGAAGTGGAGGATTAAAAAAATTAAATGGTTTCATTTGAAACCTCCTGTACAGCTTAGTTTATAACAACAAAAGGCAACACTGGTTCCTTACAAATCAACTGAGGGGAAAAGTAGAATTAAGAAAGAATCAAAATGAATAAGCCAGGTGCCACAGCATCCTGCTCTCTGGCCCTACACAGCCCAAATCATCTGGCTCCCACCTTTTTGCTAGCACTGCTACAATAGATTTAAAAAAATCATTTAATTTTCTGTCACTCTTTTCATCTGAACAGACTCGCGGAGTTTTCACAGCTGTAGAAGGACGGTGCACAAAGCCACACCTTTTCTGGAGTGAAGAGGCATGGAAAAAGAGAAAATCTGGGCAGAATTGCCAGAAGAAACTCTGTCATGAAAAAAAAAAAAAAAAAAAAAAAAAAAAAACCAAACATGCTTCAAACGTTGAAAACACCGAGGAAACAGGCTGACTAACACATGCTGCTAGCAACGCCCCGCAGTTGGCCCAGGAGCTGCAGCTTTCAGGTGCAGCCCCTGATTTCCCCGGGCTCCAGAACCCCATACCTGCAGAGATGCCCGTGCGGTGACAGGTAGCCGTCCCCTCCCAGGCTCAGTCTAGCACATAAAAACCCAACAGTATCTTTCTTTTTGTCAGCTCGCTGCTTCAAAGGCTCTCGCTGCCTCACCATTACCCTGTGCTCGTCCCCACGCAGCAATATGCGCAGTGTAAATAGCTGCCAGGAGATGACAGATAGGACAGGGACATGGACGTGACACCAGTGTCCCCCCTGTCCCACAGCAGTGGCTGTGGTGGTGCAGTGGTGGGGCTGCAGGAAGGCACAGAGGCAGAGGTGCTTGTGTGAGTTCAGCTGAAGCGAGGCAAACTTCTCATTCTGTCCCTGAAACCTCTCCGGAGCTGAACGTCTAAGTGAATATTTATCTGAGCAAAGCAATAACTGCAGGGTTAATTAGGACTTGGCATAATTTAGGAGCTGGTCATAACGAGGAATGGCTGTAATTTCATGTTAGTGTTTCAGTGAGCTCCCACTTCAGCTTTTTTTTTTTTTTTTTTTTTTTTTCATCTAAAACCCTCCCGCAGCGCTATGCAGCTCAGGGATAGTGGAGGGGATTAAAAATCAGCTCCTCATCTCCTGCTAATTCCATTTGTCCCAGCCCTGTATCCAGAGCAGCAAAATGCGAGCAGAACATCCAGCTTTGGGCACCATAATCCCAGACAGACACAGACTGATCCCCAAGAGGCCAGAGAAGAGCAGCAGGAATCAGGGGTTTGGAAAACAGGACCTGTAAGGAAAGGTTGTAGGAATGGGGTTTGTTTAGTCTAGGAAAGAAAAGAATGAGGGAAGATATGATAAAAGTCTTCCAATATGGGGAAGTCTGTTACAGAGCAGACAGTGATCAATTGCTGTTCCTCTGCACTGGGAAAGGACGTGAACAAAGCACCTCAATTTACAGCAAAGCAGCCTGAGGTTGGGTGTTAGGAAAGCACCTCTCCCACTGCACACAGGAGCTGGAGCAGGCAGCTTGGGGCAGGTCTGCGGTGGCGGTTCTGGGAAGAGGTTCATGAGGAAGAGGCCACGGGAAGGCTCTGCAGCCCTTTGCTGGCCCTGTCGGTCCCATCGCTCTGTGCTCAGCTCCTGCAGCCGGACACTGCTGGCGATGTCCCCCCAGCGAGTGGCCGGTGTCCTCGTGCTGAGGGTCAGAGAAAAATGCTGGAGCTCCCTGCTGGGATGTGCTGACCATGGGCACGGCTAAACAAGCGGCTGTCCTCCCCTGCAGCCACCTGGGGGGAGCTCTGGCCCCAGCAGGTGCCCAGGTACCCCCAGGTCCCACACCAGCACATTTAGCACATGCAGGGCAGGGAACAGCTCAGGCTGCGTTGCCGTCCCACTGTCCCATCACAGCACGGCCCCTCATCTGCAGCACAGGCGTTTCTTCCACTTGGGGTTATTTATTTATTGGTATTAGCCCATCACAGCTCAAAGGAGAGCCCCACAGCACCAGGCTTTGTACGGAATGAGACTGGTGGGCACAGCACGGGCAGTCAGCACAGAGGGGAGCCGAGGAGGGGAGGGGAGATGCTGGGGAAGACCTGGTCCTGGTTGTGGCTTCAGTTGTGGCACCCCTGTGCTTGTCCACCCTTGGTGCCACTCTTCAAGCCCTGCCTTCATGCAGGCACGGACACCCAGAGCAGCAGCGTCCTGGCAGGGAGGTGAGCCCTGACCTGAAGTCAGAACTGCTCGCAGAAGTCGATCACGTTCTGCAAAGCCAGTAAATATTTCAGGAGGTTCACAAAGCCTCAAAGCCCACAGGCTTGGCAGAGCCTGACCCGCCGCTCTCCTCAAGAGCTGTAAGGAGTCTGGATCCAACACTCAGCTGGCAATTTGCTGAAGACACATGGGGCAAGAAAGAAACCAAGTTTGCTCTGTTTAGACTGACATTGGCTCCCCACTGTTGACAGCAGTCCAGATTTGGGGTCTGGTCTTTCTCCCACTGAATTCAACGGGGAATTTTTCCATCGCCTTGAAGGGGGGCAGCAACAAGCCGTCGTATCTGTCAGTGCAGATTGCCAATGGAAGACAAACTGGAATGGCTAAGTGCTGTCTGTAATGAGAGATCATTTTTTCCCTCCCTCCTCCTCTCCCCCAAGTCCATTTTCAGACCATAACCACATTTTAATGAATAAAAAGTTGTTGTTTCAAATCCTCGCAGAACTGCAGTCCCTGCCAAGCCTGTTTTTCTTCTGGAAAGACAGATGGATGTGCTCACATTATGGTCGTTGTTTTTTGTGTGCCATATATTTTCAGTGATGTTCATGAAACTAGAATTAGTGACACTAATAATGACAAATCAGAGGGCTAATATTGTTTAACCCTGTTAAAGAGTGTTATTACATTTACATGTTCCCACAGAGTAAATGCTGTTTGGCTCAGACATATGTCTTGCTATCTGTTTATTTTTATGAATCAGAAATGAATCAGCAGTCAGTCTCAGAGTGTCCCATAGATTTACTTGTCTCATATACCATTTCAGAAGGGGGAAAGAAAACCACAATGGGGTTTATAGGATCATTTTGTGTTCAGCAGAGGCATAACATTATTATTAAGTTAATTCTAATCAATAAGACAGAATATGGCAGGTCTGCAAGGACTTATCCCAAAATGCTGAGCCACAAAGAGAACTAGACTGTGCTCTTGCTGATGTAATACACATTCCTTTTCAGATGGTGAAGACAAAACTAAACCTTCAAATTAGGTCTTACGTGTGCGTCTGTCTGGTTTTCACTGTTTATGAGCAGATCCACAAGTGCCTTTTTCTCAAGCCAACAGATCTCTCCGAATGTAAAGAACAAATGCACGATGAAGTCTGCAGCACTAACGTCCTCTTTGTGGACAAGACCTACAGTAATTTAGAGCTCGGAAATGATTCCCTCTCTGCACCACACAGAGCAAATAAATAAAATAAAATGACAGGTACTAATACGATGCTTTTGTCCACATCTTTCTTCAGTACTCAGGGGCTTCCAAGCAAAGGGCTAGGATATTTGGACAAGCCTTTAAGCATCCTCTGCCCTTTGAATTATTAGCTCCCTTCCTTGCATCTGATTTGTAAGGATCCAATAAGAGGCTTGATAATCTCTGCCTTAAAAAAATGAAATCAATACACTGCTTCAGAAATTCAACAAAAAAAGTTATGTAAGAGGTAAGAAAAACATCACACTTTCTTAGAGCTTTCGACATTCCAAGAATTACAGAAGGTAATTTAAATTCAACTCAGCCGCTACTGTTGCAATATTGAGGTTTTAAAGTCAGTTTATTTATATTTTAACTTTGCAGTTTCCCATAAGGCATGGTCAAAGTCTTTAACAGAATCACTGACATTAGGAATTCTCGTCCTCCTTTTCCCTTGCTCCTTATCAAGTGTACTTTGTTTCCTGCAATGGTTTATTGGGACCATCTGCATCTCCTCCTGTTTTCTCTCAGGCATGGAGATAAGATTTCACCTTTGGCTGTCTGGTTGAAGTCCAGCTGGCAGTCTGGATGTGTTTGGTGGCTGTGGCTCGGTGCCTGTTGCATGCACGCACTCGTCTCACATGGTGGCGACAGAAAAGACCACGTGAGAACCACCCGTGGTGCTCAGGACCAGCTCCATTTTCCTCTTCAAGGCCAGGGCCAGGAGCTTCAAACCTGGCTGCTTGAAATAAACACCCCCGAGCCCTCATCTGAGAGGTGAAACAAGTGGCTGGGTCTTACAGCCTGGAGCCTTTGCTGATGTAAGAAGGGAATGGCAAAGCCTGCTAGGACGCCTAGCGCACTGCTTGCCAAACCAGCACCCAAAGTACCTTTCAGATTTTTTTAAGAGGCTTTTGGACAGAAAAATGTCATTGCAGCTGCCTCCCTCCCTGGTCACAGCTCTTCTCATTCCTGGTCCCACTGTGTGACCTGAGCACAGCACAATTGTCTGCATCCTCCAAGGACTTACAGCAATCGTGCCCACGGCAGTCACTGCTGGGTTAGGAGTGAAGGCAAAGCGGGCATTTACACGCAGAGCATTTACACACAGAGCTGCCCAAGACAGGGAAATTGCCATAGCACGAGGTGCCGTTTATTCCAGGCAGCTGGGAGCACTTTGGGATGCCTGACCAAATTTCTGCTCTCCCATTACTGATTTGTGCCTTATCCAGGACTTGACCACGAAGCAAAGAGCCTTGATTTCAGCCTCTGGAAGTGGTAATGGTTGCTGCTGAGGCCAGCCCAGCTGGGCAATCTGGTTTACTGACAGCAGAGGCCTGGTAAAACACGCTGCAGCAAATGGTTAGAAGGTGAAATCAGCCCTCCAGCAGACGGGGCGGGGGACGCCAGCTCCCAGTGCCGGGGGAAGGATGGGAGAGCTCTCCTTCGTGGTTTAGCTGGGAACCCTGCAGAAACGCTGCAGTCTTTGAAGATAGCTGGAGCAAAAACAGTTCCTTTCCTCCTTCCCTGCCTCCTGCTTTCCTCCCTTCAGTTTGGATACACATAACCCACGCAGAGGTCAAGCACCTAGTTAAATGAAATGCTTCTCAGAAGCCCAACGTGGAGGTTTGCAATGCAGACAAACCAACCTGAGCCTCACTGCACATTTTCCCAAGAAACAGAAGGAACACCTTGTACACTGAATCTTTTGTTTCTTTGTTTCTTTCCTTTTCATTCCATGAATGTTTTTATTCTTATTTTTCAGTATCTCGTGGAATAGAAGGAACCACTAATCTTTGCTCTATTTGATGTTTTAGAAAAGCCAAAGAGACAAATCTGTAAAAGCACTTTCTCTGTTTGTTAGATTTTTTTTTTCTTCTTAAACACAGGCTGCAAGTCTCAGAAGAAGTCAAGGACTCGGGTTTCTCTTTGTTTTTAGTGCCTGGCTGCTTCTACTGTGTTAAAGTGTCAGCTCCAGATAAATAAGGGAATGAAAGCAGAGAAGGTCTATTTAAGAGAAAATGTCTGTCCTTCAAAGTCTGGAGAGACAGAAGCAGATTTATATTCCCCTGGGCAACATGCAGGGAATATTTTGGAGCCTTGAGGCAAATCATGGATGCTGGAGCAACAGTCCTCAGTGGTTTCCTGTGTCCTTAGCATCAAACTGAGGTCCGAGCTGCTTCCCATCCCCAAAATTGGGCTAACCCTGGAAAGGGAGGGGGCAAGAAGAGGTCCTTGTGCTGTGGGTCTCTGCGGTGGTGACAGCATGAGCCTCAGAGCAGGGGTTGATCTGTGGCTGAGGGGACAGAGGGAGCTGCTGGCCACAACCAAGAGGCTTTGGGCAGGGGCCACAAGCCTGAGGAAGTTCGGAGCTGTGAAATTTGGACTTGGATCTGAAGAAGCTGCTCGTGTGCCAGGCGCTGCAGGTCAGGAGAAGGTTAGGACCTTCTCTACTGCAGGGAGAAAGCTGATGGCTTCCTGACCAGTGGAATGGAGTGAGTCCCTGGGGAGCTGACCTTGGGGCGCTCAGCTATCGCTACCAACAGCAGGAAGCACATCCCCTCCCTCCCTTCCTGCCCAGGGGCCAGGGTCAGTGGCTCTCATCCTGCGCTGGGTGGCCAGCTGGCCCTGCCTCCTCGCCCAAGGACACCAGGGAGCATCTCTTTGCACATCTCTGCTTTCTGGCTCCCTCCCTGACTTCTCACTCTGCTCCCACCAGGGATGAGCCTCGCTATTTTTCGGGATATGTTAAAGAAGGTCTGACACAGGTGTACAATTTCTGGACCTTGACAGACTTGGATGAAAGTGTCCTTCCCTAAAGCACCTGTAAGCAAGTATCACAGCTTATATAATCACTGCAATTAGTACAGCGCAGCCTTGCTTATTTGGACTCGTGATTACCTGAGAACCGAGGCTGACTTAATTTAAAAGGAGAAAAAAAAAAAAAAAAAGTAGGCGTCTGTCTCATAGCTGTGGGGAAAAGTTCAAGGGAAATGTGGACTTCTCCATTGGTTTTCCACAGGAATATTTCCGATGTGTTATTTTCTCTCCTCAACTTTTTTTGCTAACAACATATGGTAAAGCAGCTCTGCCTCAGTGTGGATGTGCAGGTCCTACTGAGCAGTGCTGGCTCCCCGGGCTGGAGACAGCTCGGATTATTTTAAAACAACAGCATTCCTAATTGCACTATATGTGGAATGAAGACTAATACACGAGTTACCATAACAACAACACCTCGACACGGCGCTCACACAAATACCTAACACATCCCAGGGAGGGGTGCAGGGCCCTGTTGGGTGGAAGGCATCCATCCCTTGAGGAATGGGCCCCTGAGCATGGTGGAGCCCACGTTGTGAGTTTGTAGCAGGAAAGCAGGGCATGAGAAAAGGCTTTAGCAAATTATTTGTTAGATTTTTCCTGCTGTTTTACCCAACTAGTGGCTACACTGGCTACTGGAGAGACTGGTATCTGCTTGCCAGTCCTGCTACTCGGCATGCACAGGAGTGGTGATGGTTTAGGGCAGTGGCACAGGGCTCCGTGGCACCAGCACAGGGCAGCAGGAGAAAGAAACCATCTTTTGGAGCTAGAGATAACCCAGCACAGGGCAGGGAGGGAAACAAAACACATCAAGCATTGTGGCAAATGACAGATTAGCTTCATGAATACATAGTTTTTGGAGGCAAAAGTGAAGCTATCAGAAGCAATCCAATGGAAAGAGATGTAGCACGAGCAAAGATAAGGGAATAGCGTGAGCAGGAGAGGAAGGCAAGGAAGTAGGGGAACCGCTGGGGGCTGATGGAGAGAGGTGACTCCACCAGACCCGCTAACAAACCTGCTGTCACATCCTTGCACCGAGCAGTTAGAGCTGCTTTTAAAACCCCTTACTGACTTTCATATTCCACTGCTGTCGCAGTTCTCTCATAGAATGCTCCATCTCAAAAGGCAGTTTGGCCTGCTGAAGGGTTTAGGGACTGAAGTTCCTTATTTTTTTTTAAGTGAGACTTTTTGTTGGTGTTCACCATTTTGCTGTATTTGTGTTTAGAAGGCAGGCAGCCAAATACCATACAAACCCTTTCCCCATCAAAGTAATTCCTCCACCTAGATTGGTTACAATGAGGCTGCTCATCATGCAGAGCTGTGCAGGATATTTGCTCCCACTGAAGAATGGCTCGACAAGGGCAAGCTCCCCACTCCCATCGTGGTACCTTCATTGGTCTTCTTTTCCTTCCAAACAATGTCTCAGGCCCTAACTTTCCTCTGAGTTTCCATGAGCATTGCTCTAATACAGATCCTGCCTCTTTTATTTATTCCCAGAAGAACGGTGCTTGATTTTGCTTGCAGTCCTTCACGGCTGTTACAAAAAGGAGCTCAAGTCATTTCTGCTCCACTTGCTTTGATAGTGATATTCAGCAGTGAGATTCTTTGTGTGCAAGAAACCCAGGAAAAGTATCTTTTCCTGGCATTATCATTTGTTATACTTAGGTGTTAAAAGTTTTCAGCTGAGCTGTTTGTGATAAATACTGCATGTGCTCCAGCCTGCACAGATTCCCACTAGCTCTTCTTTGTCCAGGTTAGTAACACAGTAGTTTTAGGTTCCCTTTGCAGCTAATGGAGAGAAAAAGGCTTCCTCTGAGCTGTGATTTATCCCACTTCAGATCAGCATCACTCTGAGGTGTCTCTCTTCCCCGCTGAGCACAAAGGGCAGGCGCACTGCTAGCCAGCACAGGAACCTTTTTAGGTCGGATGATGCCTGCCCTAAGCTGCTCACCACCTCAGCAGATAAGAAAATAAATGGATGGGAAAGAAAAGCAAAACACAATAGCAGGAGGTAGGCGAGGAGGCTCAAAGATCAGGCACTGGCTGGAAATCACACAAGGCGCCAGGGTGGGAAAAGAACCCAGATCTCTTGATGAGAGGACCTGGTTTTGTGCATTTTGTAGCATAAGGCTCTCCTCCCTGTCAAACAAGAAGAAAGTGATTGTATATTTCCTTTTTCTCTTCCTTTCCAGTAGTTGCATGTTAATTAAGCACTTAACATTTTCCAGAGCAATTGTAAGACCAGAAACCTCTAAGTCAGATGGAAAGAACTCAACATTTCAGCCAACGTGAAGTATCCAGCACAAATAAGCATGTGGGAAAAAAATATTGTGCAAATAACATTGCTGAGGGAAATGCAAAAATTACATGAGAAGGGCAGATAGGGGCATTGTGCAAAGGATAAGGAAGGAGCATTAGGAGCGAGGGAGGGCTGCTAATTTTGCTTCGTAAGCACAGCTGCTGAACAATCACCGTTCCCGTTCCTGCCCCCGCTCCCCAAGGCGCAGCCACACGAGCACTTGGCTCCCTGCACACCGTGGGGGTCCCACGACCTTCAGCAGCCGGGCAGCGGGGACAGGAGGGAAGAGGGGAATCAGAGATGGGAGCCTGGCCAAGTGGAAGTGCCACAGACACAGAAACGAGCCAGCCTGCCCACGGCTGACCTTGGAGAGCTTCTTGCCTCCGTCTTGCCCTGGAGGTGAACATTTCTGCCTAACTCATCGTGCCGAATGCCAGATTAGCTCTGTGGCTATGGAAGCAAAAACATCTAAAAATGATTGTCAAGGGCTAAACTGATTATTGGCTATGGCCTGGTTTGATTTTGGATACAGCCCTGTCCCGAGCAGACAGCAGGACTGGGTGTCCTCCAGATGTCCCTTAAACCTGGTCTGCTGACTTTACTGGTAACCTGTGGTAGAGAACTGCAAGGGTTCAAGAAAAAAACTTGTCTATTCTGTGGACAGGAGAAATGGTATTTCCAACAGTAGTTTCTTTTCATTATCAGAAAAGGACTAGAACAGCTCAACATGCTCTTATTTGCCTCTTCAGAAAGCCAAAGCCAAGTGAAAGATCAGCTGCAAACACTGTAGCCTCGCTCCTGCTGGTCTCCCACGGCAGTCAAGGAGTAAGGATTGCAACACCGGCCCAGAAGAGTTTCTTCACTTGTTTTGAAACTGTCTCAGCTGGGATACACACCCCAGCTTTCTGGGTCCTTTCTTGGTCCTGTAGCGGCTGCATTTTTAGCTGTTCAGGTGCCCAGTACCTCCAGAAACATAGCTGAATGTGTGTGCCAGTTTGGGCACTTTAGATTTTCTCTTAGCATTTGGTCACGCAGGGAGACAGAGTCAAGACGATGAGTAGGAGACACAGGGCTGCTGCCCAAAGCCATGCCACAGGGAGCAGCACAGCTCTGGGTTGGCAGCTGAGGGGCCAACAGCCCTGTGTCTGTACAGGGACACGAGCTTGGAGCTGTGGTAAAACAGCCACTTTCCTGCACTGGTGCTTCCTGCTCTGCCCTAAGTGCCAGCCTCGTGAGGGTCCCATGAAAGTTTCAGAGTGGTCAGAGGGGGTTCTTATCCCAGCTGCTGTTTTAAACCAAAGCAAGATGGCAATCCACAAACCCAGCCACAACAGGGTTGGGTCCCAGCTGCCCCCTTCAGTGCCAGCTGGTGATGTGGGACCTCACCGACACCTGGGAGAGGATCCCCGCATCACACAGCAAACTTTGCTCAAAGGAGGTTATCAGCGGGACCCCAGGAGACCAGTCACTGTGAAGCTCTACTTCATTCCATAAATGTTTTGGAAGCAATTACTTCATCTTGTTCTTTATTCACAGGATTCACTTAACTGATGACATTATAGCTCAGTCCATTAAGTAAATGGGTTATATATTTTCTCCAGGTTTTGGTGAAGTAATGTTGCAGCCGATGTCACTATCATTGTCAGCAGTCAACGGGGACAGATCCTCACTTGTTTAGTGAGGTTTACCTCTGCTGAGATCTTAAATATGATATATCTGGCTCTGGGTATTTTATAACATTTGAGCAGGATTTAAAAAAAAAAAAAAAAAAAAAAAAGCAAGCAAGTGTTATTTTCACAAAAATTCCTGGCAGCTGTACCGTTTATTATGAGAGGAAAACGGAGCAAGAAAAATTGGCATGTCATTCCTTAAATGAATTTATATCCTCATTTCCTTTAGAAAATGAATCCATGCTCCATCTAGCCGTTTTCCATCAGTCTGCAGGGGCAAAGTTTGCAGAGCACAACTGAAATACACAGTTAGAGCACAGGCCAGCGTGCCATATACGGCCTTATTATGAGATCCTCCCTCACCCCTACTGCCAGTAGCGCTTATAAAGGTTTTATTTTCCATCAGTTAGCCATGCAGTAGGTCTTAAAAGTCAGCAGCAGCTCAGAAAATAATCAGGGACACACGATCAAAATTCTGGTCACCAGGGCCAAAATGAGTGCCGGCTGCTGGAGCCACCGCTCCGCTGCAAGCGGCTCTGCCGAGAGCTGCCTCCATCCCACGCCCTGCGCCATGCCAGCATCCATCGGGAGTTTCTTTTGTTGTCTCTTTACAATGGCTCAGTACCCCGGGGAGGAGAGGCAGCAGGCTGGGGAGGAGATTTGCCAAAAGATAAGCAAATTCAGGAGCCAGTTAGAAGCACTGCTTTCGGGAGCTGTCACAGAATGCTGTCAGTCAAGAGAAGTTTCTCACAAAATCTCCAAAACAACCTCTTCCTCCTCCACACTCATCCGCCTCCTCCGAGGGGTGGCAGTTAATATACTAAATACAACATAACCGCTTGGAAAGCACTTTTCCTTTTGAGTCACCACCTTGCTATTTTTGCAGCCGCAAATACAGACTGGCGGAGCTGATGTCATTAAGCTGGTACCTACAGGAACAACCTGGGGAGCCGGGGCTGCAGTTCCAGGGAAAAAGAGGCTCCTGGGAAGCCTCTTCTGGGGAAGACAGGATGCAGACAGTGCGGGGCATCAGTGCCAAGAAAAGGAAGGGGAAAAAAAAGAGGATAACAGCACTACAGTGTCATTGCTGGTTGACTCCAGTTCATTTTAATCCATTATCAAACTAGGAAAAGAGGAGGGGGAGAAAAAGGGTAAACATTCCATTTGCACACAACATAACAGGTTCTGTTTTAGACACAGCTTTTTTTATTCTTTTTAGCTGAAGTGTTAAAAAACACCCAGGAAAGAATTTTCAACCCCCAAAGTTATTGCAAAATGAGAAATCAAAGGTTCCTGTTCCAGCAAGAAGCTCGCTGGGACTGGGTGGCAGACAGGGTGGGAACGCCAGACATCAGTCCCTGGAAGGCTGACAAGCACAAGGGAGGGCCTGAGCGCAACAAAGCTGGGACACGAATCCCGCACAATCTCCTGGTGATTTGGGTCAACATATGGCCCAACGTGCCGTCTTTGGCCAACCTCGATGTGTTTTGGTCTCCAGGGCAGCATGTGCTGTTTTCTCACATGAGAACCAGAGCACATCGATGGCACCATGGAAGGAAAAGTTACTCTCATTGTATATCACACACTGCAGAAATGGGGGGCTAAAGCGCTGTTTACTTCCACAACATCTGATCTACAGCTCTCCTGGATCTCCTTAAAGCTCAGAGGAAGGCTCCTGATTGGTATTTCGGCTGCTACACGAGAAAGCAACACGAGTGGTGTCAGCCAGGGTCCCTCAGTGTCAGCTGAAGTGCGAGCCGTTTCCCTGCCAGGGTGTTGGGTCTGCACGCCCGCCGAGTGCCGGCTGATGTCAATGGGACCATTATAATTTCACCCAGGCTTGCTGCTCCTGCTGCAGTTTCCCTCATTCCCCGAACAGCAGGGAAGGTCTAGACTGGAGCTACAAAGATTTCCACATAGGCACACACAGACAAACACAGATTTCTTTCCTGCCCTGCCAGTTTCACCAACCATGAGAGCAATCCACAAAGCACATGAAGGCCTTCTTTTCTCTGACCTGCTTGGCTGGCTTTTCTTAGCCTGTCTGAATGGCTCTACTAGCCTAGCCATGAACACACAGACAAGTTTGAGCCTCTGTTGTAGCTGAGTTACACTTCGAGAGAGAAGAAATGCAGGTATCAAAGCAGCAGTAAAAGAGATATGCGTGGGGGAGAGTAATTGTGGGATGGAGAGAGTGGCTTCAAGGCTGGGACTAGAAGAACTAAACTGAGACTAAGCTATGCAAGAGGAGACATCTTGCACATCATGCACAGCCCCACACAGAGGTCCTTCACAGAGCACAGCCTGCCCAAATTCTGTGCTGCTGCCCTACCACCTGCAGGGAAAGGGCCTCCTCCATGACCTGAAGGAGCTCTAGTCAAGGGTAAGAAGAGAACACAGCATCTGACCTTGCTGCTCTCTTGGGATCTGTCCAGAGGCACAGACAAAACTGATCCAAACAGTGTAAGTCCACTACAGCCCTTCCTGCAAGCAGACGTTCTCCTGCTGCGTACTTTGTGTCTGCTCTGGTGAGCCCTGAAGGATTTGCTCCTCTCCTGACCCAAGGCCAGGGCAAGCCCCGAGTCTGTGTGCAGCAGCTCTCCCAGGGAAAGGGGAGCCTCGGGGAAGAGGTGGGCTAGGAGCGAGGAAAACTGCTGTGCTCCGTGAGCAAGCTGTTTCTCCATCTCATGAGCTTTAAATCACCTCTGTGCAGTGAGTGCCCTCATATACAACAACCTGAGAAGGGATGTGCCCTGGGAATGCCGGTCAGGGTGCTCAGGCTAAACTGTGAGCAGAGAGCAGTGCTGAGACTGTTCCAGCTTCAGCTTGCAGCCTCCCACAACACACAGATGAGAGGCCACAGAACTGCTCTGCTCACAAGAGAGCAGCGATCAGGACACTGGGAACTCCAGGAGAGCCTGGAGCAGCTGTGGCACCCAACGCTGTGCGCGGTGTGTGATGCAGAGCTGTTTGACAGCCCAGGTGAACACTGCAACATCTCCTGCGTGACTCCCCTCTGTGAATCCGTTCCAAGAAATAAAAAAGCTGCAAACAAACGAACAACAAAAACAAAGACCCAGACAAGTCAAAGAAAGCAAGAGAAAGACGGTGCAGTGATTCATGTACCTGTAACTGTTCCGAGAACAGCAGCCATGACCAGAGGCATTTTCAACAGACAATACCACGTCAGCAGACCTGGCTGCTTTTAGGTTAATATCCTTGAAAATGGCTGATTTTAGTGGAGGCAACAACATAAATAATTTGATAGTAATCTGTTTTATCAACTTGAGGGTTTAAGAAAGAAAATAAAATGGGGAAAGGGACAAAGCCTCACATGTGCAGGAGAGAAGACCGCTGGGATGAACACAAACAACAGCTGGTGGTGCTTGTTTTTGGTTTTCAGTTTTTCTTAAGAAAGATAGAAACGCATGTAGGAGAGTCGTATTAATGAAATATTGAATCAAAATATTAATACACTGTAAGAAGAATAAACCATTCAATCTCCTGCTGTCTCTATTTTTAAAGAAGTATTTTTCAGTTTCCAAACTCTACAATACAAAAGGAGAAATCAAAGATTTTCTCTCTGCCCTTACTTGGTGTACACTTCCAGTCCAGTGCAACTGCTCCAGTTATTAAAAAAAAACACAACAACAACAACAACAACAAAAAACACACAAACAAGAACATTTCAGGAAATGAAAATTAAAAGAACACATTTCTTTTAGAGATCCATCCTTCTTTGATATGTTTACTGTATTTGTGTCAGGTGTTACAGTTGGAAGCAGCTGCTATTGTATCAGTGAATATTTGTTTTCCAGTTGGAGTTTGCACAATCCCTATCTCACGACAGTGCGTGCCAACAGCTTCAGTGCTGGAAAACACAGAAATAAACATAGGAACAACTGTTCTGCATTATGCGGAGCAACTAGTGAAAATTATTTTTCTCCCCTCTTCTTTCCTAATGACTCACACCCTCCGGAAAAATGACAAACTACAGCCCATGTAACCTGCTATTCCCCTAGAAGACAGTTCTGTTTTTCCCTCTCCAACCAACCAACTTAGTAGGAAAAAAAATCTGCATCACAGTCCTTTTTATTCTCTATTTGATAAGTGATCTGATCTCCTTGAGAAGTGATGGGAAGCCTCCAAGGGCTTCAATTCATTTATCTGAAGCTTAGCTGAACTTTTAAACATCCCACCCTTCTGCCTAATCCCTGAACAAGCTCACATTTCCCCTTTACCCCTCCATGAGTTTGCCTACAGGGAAATACCTTCCTAGAACAGCTGGACTAGAATAATTAATCCACTATAGATTAGGCCAGTAAGATTCCTGCCTTAGTATTGTTCTGGAATAAAATTTATTTTGCAAGTGTATGTCTGTGCATTCCTGTATACCTGCATCTAAGGGAAGGTCTCATCGGTTTTATTCCTAGTGCCAGGCCATTGCTCTGCCCACCTCCTGATGAAAGCTCAGCACCGAGATGCCTTACAAGCTCTTCTCAGGACAGGTGATTTTCCAAGCTCCTGTTTTCTAAATTAAGAGGAACCGAGATCCCTCTGGGGGGTCTTGCCAGGAGCCTCCAGGTGATGTTGGCCTGGTTTCATTTGAGCACAGTGCAGTCAGGAGAGAGCAGCTGGGGAGGGACCCCAGTGACTGCCCTGATGGCGTTCATGGTGCCGGCACCAGCTCCACCGCCCCTGCCTCCTGGCAAACTCCTCTCACCCTTCTGCTTTGGTTTCCCAGTTTTCTAGGGGGAATGTAATATTGCTTTGGGGATTAATTAATTGATGAATATAGAGAGGTTGGAAAGTGTAAAGCACTACACAGGAGTTAAGTGTTATAATTAGGAGCAATTCTGATCTTGATTACAATGAGGTAAAGCTGGAAGTCCTACACCATAGAAAGATTTAAACTGATAAAAAAAGATCAGAATCAGGGTCTTATGATTTTAAATGTAAACTTGGGCAGATTCCCTGCTGAGTTACATCTGCAACTGTAATAAGATCATGGAACATGACAACTTGTCATTTCAGTAAGAGACATAGGGAAAATGCCCTTCAAAGAAATTAAACAGGAAGGAAATTTTTAAAGTGTTTTCTTTGGCTCTGAAACATATGCCCGGGGAGAAACTGTTCTCAGCAATGCAGTGGATCTTGAAATATTTACTGGGTCTGGCATTTAACATAATCTTTCTTGTATAAATGATATAGGAAAAACACATTATCTTAGGCTGCAATCTAGTGTGAGGATGAGATGATATTTTAATAGGGCTGCATTCATCAACTGTAACAAGGGAGGGAATGTGCTCCGATCCAACATGCCCTGTGGGCAATGTAAATAAGAGTAAGCGACTTCGACCATCAGATAAGTACAGCAACGGGGGAAGACAGACGGACAGACAGACTGCTAGGGAAGGAAGGCGGTTCAGGAGGGTGATCTAGGCGGGACTGATATGCCCATCTTGCAGGGATCCTGTCCTTTCACTTCATGCTAAGACCCCCCAAATAGGATGCTCCTGGAAACCTGAATTTCTCACTTGGCTTGCAGTGGGATTTGCATGTCTAGCCAGTGACACTACTATTTTCAGACATAATTAAATTTTTAATTATGCTTTTTAATAGCCAGTAGCTACAGCTTTGCAGTTTTCTTTCTGTCCCTGTTGGATGCACCATGGAGCAGCGCCATGAGCCTCCACCTTTTTCTTCCTTCCAGCAAGATCTGAGAGTATGAACACACAGCTAGAAAGGGGTACGTGCATGCATGTGTGCGGCTGAGCTTACAGCCACACATCATAGTTGCAGACTGAAATCAGAACAGGGCAGTGCACTTCAGAGCCACAAGAACACCCCTTCATGGTTTTCGAACACAAGTTCTGAGAAAGAATGGGGAAGACAGAAAGGACCAGATCCTCAAACACCACCAAATTTGCTGACAGAGTGACAGAGTTCTGGGAACAACGTACCAGCTTCCCTTCAAATCAGGCTGAGCACTGGTAAATGTAAAAAAAAAAAAAAAAAAAAAGGAAAAAGTTATCATATAAAAGTAGCCACAGTAACACTGAAAGGAAGCCCTTCAAAGAGGACTTGTGCTGGCGAACATGTTGTATTGAAAATCATCAAGGAGAATCAGAGAATTATTTGTGACCTTGGGCAAGTTGCTTAATCTCCTACTAGCTCAGGCAGGCAGAGTCACACTCACCAAAACCACAACAACCTCCCCATTCCTCCTCTCTGTGGAAAGGAACAGGGGTGTGGAAAAGTGTACATTTTCCTGGAGATTCAGGAGGAGGAGAGGTCTAAATAAAACACAAAGAAATTAAAAGGCAGCTCATTTTGATCCAGTCATATCCCTCAACCTTTTGAAGTCTGAAGGACCTCTGACCTTCCTGAAGCAGTCCCAAGACTCCCTTTCACCCATTTGCAGAGAAAATGAGAAAGACCCAAAACGCTGACTGCTCATTAATTTGCTTTTCTTTTCTCACGGTTTGTTTGCTAGCTTGTCTGTGTGGGAAGATGGAGTGGGTTTTTATTATTTTCTAGTCATCGCTTGCCCCACCTGTTGTAGGGCCCATCAGCAGTTAATAGAGCACAAGCTGAGCATCACAGAACCGTAATGCCCGTAAGCACGTGCCTGTTCCCAGCCCCTTCGGTGTCGCTCCCTCACAGACACCCTTTAATCAGTGTTTCAGACGTACCACAGAGCAGACACTGAACATCTGCAGCATAGAAGTGATACCATACTGAAACATCAGCAGCTTAAATCCCCGATAGGCATCAAAACTGCCGTAGCTGTACTGTGGGAAGGGCAACACAAACACACTTAGCCCGCGGGAGCCCTTCACAGCCGTCGGTGGGGCCAGCTCACACACACAGCAGGCAGCTTGCACAAGGTGGGCCTTCTTCCACGCAGAGGTGTGCAACCCAGCTCTCCGTCTGCAGGCCTGCTGACAGCTCACAAGGGCTGTTCAGGCTCGAAGGCATCCTTCCCTTCTCCCTGCCTACCCTGGGGGCGGGCAGCAGCCAGATCAGCACCGCATGTACCTCAGCTTTACCCTGACCCCTTCACAGCTCCACCAAAAGCCTGCCCTGCCCTGCCTAGGCCTTGGCCTGCGGAGGTGCTGCCACATCCCAGCACCTCCCCACCGATTTGCATCGCCAGCCTGGTACAGACCAGGAGCACGGAGTGGCTGTGATTCGGCATCCAATTATCACAATGACTTCAGCAATTCAGGTAACCATTTTCAAATTGCTGCTAATTGCTATTAATTTGCATACGCAGCAGCCCAACGGGATATACCGCCCAGGTGGCAGAAAGGGCAACGCTTGGTTTTCAGGTCCTAATTTTATCTCACTTTTTAAAGCAGGGTCTGAACCTCCAAGGTTTTGACTTCTTCAGATCCCCTTGTTATGAAGTTATGAGAAAACATTTGTGGTCGGGTGATTTCCTTTTGCCCTAGACAGCTGTCAAGAGCAGCAGAATGGCCCAAGGCAAAATCTGATGTGGGTGTAAGGAGTGGCTTAAGCCAATAAGTTAAAGTGACGGGTTAGAAAGCCTGGGGAAAAAAAAAAGAAAAAAAGAAAAAAAAAAAAGCCAATAATTGCCAAAAAATCTTCCTATTCTGCTAAGTTTATTTAGTCAAATTCAGTGGCCCCTCTCCAGGCCTTCCGCCTTCTCCACGCCTTAGAAAAGAACCTTATTAATCATTTTGCTTCTATTGTTTAATTATCCCAAGCATCAGCAGTACAGACCAGTGCTTGGCTCTCACAGAACAAATCCCAGTGGCTGCAGAAGGAGTGGGCACAGCTTTGGGGGCAGCACAGGCAAAGGAGGATTTAGGGCTCGGCAAGCATGGCACAGCACTCAGCTCGGGGTCGCACCACACACAAAAACCCTGGCTCCCCTGTCACAGGTTGCCTTTCTCTCCAGGTACACAACAGCAGCCTTTTTGGCTGTTTAGACATCCTGAAAACACTGCCACAAATATATTTTAGGAACTGGAAGATCAGCTGCTGCTTAAAATCCTCTGAGAGCTGAGAAACTTAATCAGATTTATAATAGGCCCCACAACCACTCCAGGTGAATCAAACTGAAGATATTGCCTGTGTGTCATTTAGAGTAAAGAGGGATTAAAAAAGTATCTTCATTACACCCTACCAGTCTGCTAGGATTTTCTTTTAATGAGTAGTCTTCATTGGGAATGGACAAAAACTCTCCACCAACTGTTAAAGAAGGTGGTAAAATGGATTAGCGGCACAGAGACAATTGTCACAGATTGTGTTTGTTCTTCTTGTAAAGAAAAAAAAACACCTCAGTTTTAATGAACAAATGCACATCTCCTCACCTCCCAAAATATTACTAACTGAAAGAAAATCTGTTCAAATTTTGACAACTTTCAGAGGTATTTTTTTGGGGTGGAGGGGACTTCTGTTTGCCAAATTCCTGTCTGCAGGAAAGGAGAGAAGGCAGCGCTAGTATTTGGTTCAATTTTTTTGCAAATACCAGTTGCGATCAAGATAAGCCCTTAGCTCTGGACACTAGAACGATCCGTTTCTGTGCACAAATAGAAGCCCACATCATTTGCAAACTGGAGCTTTAGGATCAATGACTGCTGCTGCCCAGAGCTGCACTGGGTCCTGCCAGCACGGGATGGGACTGCACTTCTTCACGGAGCTGCCCGGGATGCAGCACAGGGTCTGCTTTTGCCCTCGGTGTCCCACCCTGAAGCACTCACAGCCTGCAGCTTGCCACTAGGTTTGGGTACCTGCCACAGTGCACTTCATTTTGCTAAGCAAACATTTGCAACACAAATATAATTACCTTTCTCTCTGGTAGTCTTTGCGGTCCAAATATTTTCACTGGAATGCTTATTCACATTCAATTAAAAACTTAAATTACCTTTATAGTAATACCAGATTATTGTTATTTTTATAACGACTGAAAATTCAACTTTTGCTTCTTCTGCTGAATGTGCAGATGTCTCCCTTTGGAGGCCTCAGCCTGAGTCTTTCATGATGCATTCATGGGATATAGACTGGCTGGTTATCAGGTAATATTTCATACAAAGGCCAAACCTTTATTTAACAGTCAGTCTTCTATTGATTCACACAGGCAGTAATGGTGACTAACAGAGCTGTGATTCATTGGCATCTATTGGTATCAGGGGGCTGAGGTTTTTCTGCTCTTCACAATGTCTTCCCTCTGCTTCCCCTAAACCCATATATACACCATTCTTTTAAAAATACAGATGAATAAAACGAGAAGACTATTTTTTAGCAGTAGCTCTACACCTGTAGTAAAATTCACATTTTTCTTCGTGGCATAGCTACAGCTATTTTAGAGCCACATGCAATTTCCTAGAACCTCCCAAATTTACCTACTATGTTGTTTCTTCTTTTCCAGCTATATAGGAAATATGAGATGAACTCAAGTATATGGGTTATAAGAAAACAGCAGATGATTCACGACAGCTACAATACTTAAAAATTAGCTATTTGTCCACTTTATAAATGCACTCACACAGTACCCTGCCCAGAAACGATCCATATTTTTCCCCTTGAAATAAATAAAAAAAATCACAGTCTTGTTCCCACGTAGCTGCTTAGAGTACCTTTGACTCAATCAGAGAAAAGAAATAGCAAGGCAAGAGTCTCCAAAATAAGAAGTATACTCATACACTTTCAGAGTATTTCAACTCTCAGTTCTAAGTTTAAAAACACAAACAGGTTGCATGGTTTGCGGTAGTGAAGTTTTGGAGGCACCTCTATCCCTACAAAGTTGTTTCAGAGTTTCAGAGCAAGAAGCAAGACCCCTCAGCAGCTTGGTCTGTAGGCACCAGCCCTCTGGTTCACCTGGCTCCAGACTCATTGCTTGTTTTTACACAGAGAGGTGGCTGCATCTCTAGGACTGTAAGGGCCAACAACTTGGAACAAAGCCACCCACACCACTGTTGGTGAACAAGCCTCTGGCAAATCCTCTCAGCTGTACTCTCAAAGAAGCAGACACAAATGGCTTCAAACTGTGGTCTGAAATCACAGCTTGAACCCTGGGTCTCTCATTCTTGAATGACTTTGAGAGCTGCATAGCAGGCAACAAAACCCCAGACCTTCTTCTTGCTGGAACCTCACTAGCTCCTCATCTTTGTACTTCCACTTCCCCTCATCATCATCATCCTACCCAACAAGAGCACGAGCACCAGGCATGAAATCTTGGCCTTGTTAAAACAAGTCTGACTTTTACCACTTGTGACAGTGAGGCCAGGACTTCATTACAGGCCCTCTTTCCTCAGGCCTAAGTAACAGCAGCCAGAGCTTCACCTGGGGTAAAGCTGGGCCACTGCATGATTTTGTTAATTAGTGGGTCATGTGTTGATGCTTGCAGACACACCATTGACTGCTTCTGAGGAACTCTGAGCCCAGTAAATCCCAAATATTTGAAATTCAATCTCTAAGGCCAGTCAGACTGAACCCACTATTTTTTCTTTTATTTCTTTATCTTCTGCCTCACAATCCACTGTTAAAATCTTTTCCCTCGGAGCCTGTCAAAGCTGCCTCCCCAGGGCTCTGCCCTATTGTGCATGGCCTCATGCTGTCCCTTTGTAATACCCAAGCCGTGCAGTTGATGCTCAGACTGAATTAGCAAGCAGACCTGTGTCTGATCTGCAAACATACCTCCAGCCTTATTTTCCTTCCCTTAATGTATTCCAGTCTATGCCTGGGTAGTTAAAATCTTCCATTCCTACCACTCTCTCCTTTTTACATGCCTGTTTTATTTGCACAGTCATTTCACAGTCCAGTTGTTCTTTCTGGTCAGGTGGCCTATAAAATATTTCTATTACTAGTTTACTCTCTGAAACATCTCCAACTGCAGCCCGTAATGACATAGCAGGCCCATTCCAGCCTCTCTCAGATCCCCACTTTCAAAGGCTAATAAATCCTTTTTCTTCTCAAATAGCTCTCTCTCCTCTCGTTCCTTTCTCTTCCTCCCCAAACAATCTAAACAATCTCTACTCTTTAATGTTAATACCTCTGTTATCTTCTAAGGAAACAGCAGTTGCATCCATACCTATTTCCCAAAGGGCAATGCCTACGCGTACAGCTAAATTTCTAGCATCTTCAGCGCAAGGCAGCAATAAGCACCCCCCTCCTTGCATTCCCTGTACAAATATAACCTCTTCCCGACCGCATCTGGGACTGATGGCTTTGATGTTCCTGGTCAGGGTAAGCAGGGCTGGTTCTCATTTCTGTCCATCTTCCAGCAAGTCTCCGGTTCCCCAACTGCTTCCAATTTGTCTGGGAGGGAGGATCTGGTTAGAGTCAAGGATTTCTACTTTTTAATGTCTCTTCTACTGTATCCCATAAATATATTTAACTAGCCTTTCCCACTCCCATCACAAGAAACCTTCCTTCTGCCTGTGTTGTGGTGTGGGCTGGCTGCAAACAGGAGTGTAAGACGAACCCAGTGCTTGGGGCTGAAATTGTCCTTGAGGTCTGAGCTGCACACCTTGACCTGCAATGCCTCAAATTCCTCCAACTGCATTTTCTTAGCATGTGTTTCTGCTGCAGTGGGAGAGGGACTGGTACCTCAGGAGGTTCTGCTCAGCCAGGACTCTGCAGCTGTTTCTGGCACTTGTAGCCTTACAGAGGCAGACACAGCTTTGGGCAAAGCCCTGAGCTCTCCCTCACAATACTCCCTAACCATGTGCCCCATAGGGAGGTGAGACCAAATGCCTTCTCCTCCCCTATGATCCATCTGTGTGAGGATGCAGGAGCACAGATGCAGCATGAGCTGTGCAATGCTCCTGCACATCTAGCCTGCCATGAGCACCACACAAGGTGGCCTGGCCAACTTTTTTTTAGAGTAGCCAAATGAGGAGTTCATGGACATCTCAAAGTCTAGAGCCTCCCAAATCATGCTCAGAACAACCCTGGAAGCTGGGACGCCCACATTCTTTTGCCATCTTTGACATGAGAAACTAAAAACCACTGAGGAAAAAGTCAGAGGAGTGGCTTAGGATTCACTCCCATGTGCCAATGGTTACTAGTGTGTTTTTAAGCACCAGGCCAAAGTTTGAGCAAATTTACTCTATACTAAACTTAAATATGCTGAAAAAGAAATCTGGCCCTGAAATGACTTGGTCCTATGGTGACTGTAAAATGGGATTTAAAACATATTTCTATTAGTGATCTGGACAAGAGCTTGGGAGGGGTGCAGAGGGATACAGCCAGCACAGTTTACAGCACCCAGCAATCCACCCTGCTCACTGCTCCAACTTGTTATTAGCCAAAAGGAAGAGAAGAGAAATTTCCTTCTTTTCCTCTTCCACAGTCATGCTGCAGCCCTGTGACCGGGTTCTCCACAGAGCCCCATGTTGCTCCCTGACACCCAGGGCATCAGCTGGACTCTGCACCACAGGAAAGCTCCGTGTTAGTTAGCACTATGGGCATTACTCCCACAAACACCACCATCACGCTACATACATCCAACCAGGCTGCCAGATGGTTTTGAGCCAAGCAGTGGTCTCGGAGCAAGCAATGTACAGCCCTGGGAAATCCCTGAGAAGTCCAAGGGCAGAGCATCGACCACTCTAGTTTCCCGGCTGTTTGGTTCCCCGCTATGAGCAGTGCTGGCTTTGCAAGCTGTGCCACACCTGACCCCAACAGACTGCCTGCAAATGCACCCCAAGCCATTTTTGACTGCATAGTGGTAGGAGAGCTGCTGGCAGGGGTGGAATCTCCATCCCCTTCCATGCTGGCCCAGTGAGCTGGTGATGCTTCCAGCAAGCACATGGCTGAGGTGGTCCCTCCAGAAAACAGCCCCCCAGATCTCCATGACATCAAGAGCAGAAGGACCGGGTCGGAGCAACTGCACTCCAGTGCTGCACCTGGAGAGAGCACTGGAATCACCAGCCTCTTCGCCCGTGTGAGTGGAGCTGGGAACATCCAGAGTACATATCTTCTTCTAATCTTGGAAGAGCTCCCATTGTGGTTTCCCAAACCCTGGTGTTGACACATCTTGTTGGGCCTTACAATACAGCAGTTGGACTTGGTCTGTACTGAGTCAGACGGATCCCGCTTTTAGCCTGAGACTATTAACATAACATTTTAGTCCCTCCCACTCCTCTTCCAAACTGACACATGGTACAGCTGAAGTTCCTAAAAATCTAGGAATCTGTTTTTCCTTGCAAGCCCAAAAATTTTTAAAAAAGGTTTGGAAGAAGTTTCAGGAGAAGTTTTCCTGGACAAGGTCTGATTCATTCCTCCCATGGACACACATGGGGTCAAATACAAGACTCCGAGTCAATAGCTGTTAAGGGCTTGGTCCTCCCACTGATTTTGTATGTGACCAAGGTGAATGAATTTTACCACTTTATCCATAATTTTTCTCATCTGGAAAATTGGCTACTAAAGATAATCCAAACCCATATGCTTTTGTGAGATCAAATTTTCTGACAATCCTGCCGTATTCTCAGAAAGAAGGGTGAGTTTATTAGGAGTTATCTGGTCACCCGATAAAATAGAATGATTAAAATGTGTTTTTTCTCTTCTAAACGAAAGTTTTTACCATTATTTACATGAACAGAGACAATACATCAGGACAGGTCACGAAGCACGGGTGCCTTACAGCATCCCCACAGCTATATGCGACACAAGTAGAGGAAGCTGGGCTGTTCCACGGACACACCAGCTCCTTTCCCAGCTCATTGCACAGCCTGTCCTCATTCCAGAGTGCTGAACCAAGCCTCAGCTGCTGGAAGAAGTCACCCTAGGACACTGCCAGGAGGAGGTGCGGTGGCGCAGGGCTGAGCATCTCTGCCCACTGGCGCCCTGCTGTTTGCCCTCCTCTTGTGCAAGTGGTACTTTGGCTGAAAAGAACATCGGCTAAATGGCAGGATCGGGTTCAGAGCAATGCTGGGAGGCTGTAGTTCTGTGGAGGGACCCCAGCATTCGTATTATATGGCATACAGACACAGTTTTGCTGGGTAAATGACACAGTTAAACAAGGTAAATCAACAATGAGAGAGACGATGAGAAAATTATATTGACTGTAATGTTTACAAACACTCGTCACCTTCCAACTCACTGATGAACTGGTAATTTTTTTGCTGGAAGAAAAGATCCCTCTTGCTTTAAAGAAACCTATTTGATGAGGCACAAGGGAGACAATTAAACATTTAATTCAGTTTGACCTGCTCTGTCATTATAGCTCTTTGTTTCCCCATCTTTGTCTTTTACTCTGACCTTTAGGATTGGGTACTTCGTGGTGTATTTTTTTTTTTTTTTTGACCAGGTCAGATCAAACGGATCCTGTTTCCCAAAGATAACGTGAATGCAGAATATTAATGCAGCCTTCCCCTATTGTGTCCCTTTGCCTCCCTTCCCCCAGTTTACCCCACACCCCATATGCCTCCCCCTGCCTGCAAGCTCATTTGCACAAAAGCACACCGAGTCCCCACTCAGCAGCCCACCTTGAACAAAACACTCCAGGACTCTTGAAACAGCAGAAGTGCTAATCAAGCAGGGCCCTGTGCTGTGTGCTTCTGCAGTGGTTGCCTGGCATAGAAATGGGCTGTCTGGCCGCAGCTATGAGGTAACGTCTGGCTTTTTTGCCAAGCTGCAGAACTAGTCAGACACTCCCTGGAACAACATTTCTTCAGGAAAAAAAAAAAGAAAAAAAAAAAAAAAAAAAAAAAAAAAGGAAAGAAAGAAAAGTTAGGCAAGAAATGATCTTCCAGAAACTTCCTTGCATCTTTCTGTGTTTCTCTCCCCCCCCCGGGATTTTTTTTTTTTTTTTTTTGAAAAGTTATATAACCAAATTACTTAGAATGCAATGGGTTTCATCAGCTGATTTTGGGCAGTAATCTTATGAAACTGATTTCTCACACTAGTCACACTGGAAACTCAGAAAGGGGAGTGAACGCACACACACACAATATACACACACAGATGTACCCCACTCTTTTTCCTGCAACATAATCTAAATCCATCAGCTATTTTTGGATGCAAACTGAAATAGAGCAATACGAATTCAAGCAAGGCAGAGCTAACCTGCATCTGCAGCATTTTTTTTTTTTTCAGAGCCACTGATTAATCTAATTAACCAGTTAGAGGAATTTTTCCTTACACTGCAGCAGCCCTTCTCTTTCCCCGAGAAATTCCTTATTTTCTGAGGTTGCATAGTACTCTGTATTCAGTCCATTCTGCTTTTTATAATATCCCTGACAGCTTTATTTTTTTTCTTCTTGGAGAAAAGAAAATACATAGTTCATTTTTCTGCAGGGAAGGCTGAAAAATAGTCTGACGAGACACGGCTGTTCCTTTGGAGATTAAAGCTCCCTGGCAAAAGCTCTTGTATTAAATACGTGTATATACCTCAGTTAACAATTTAGGCTTGTCCCTGGGTGACACCCTCCAAAGAGTTAATTCCTGAGAAGCAGCAGCTTTGAAAAGGTGCAAGAAGGAACGTCTTGTCCTCAGGGCAGGAGCAGCCAATGGAGCCGGGTGCCGGTGATGTAATGCTCCCAACCTGGTGCATCATTGGTTCCGGAGATGTTAGACTTGATAGGATTTTGGAGAGTTTGGTGAAAGGAGCCTTAGCAGAAGAGCCTGTAAATTTCCCTGCACCAAGGACATTTCACTTCAATTCTCTAGTGTTCTTCAGCCGGGGCACGTCTAGCTGGGAGAAGTTTGCTCTGACGATAACACTTCTGCCTTGTGTCTTCTCGGTGCTGTTTAGCTATTCTGCATCCTGCTATCTGGGAGGCATTTCTCTGAAGTCAGACTGTGCTGGAATTACTTCTCCAGCCTGCCCATGAAATTGAAATGAATTTTTAATAAAAAGCAGTTGTTTTTTCTCTGACTCACCTCTGAACTCTTAATTGTTTCAGGCACCAACTTCCATTCCCCCAGCTTCTATTACTTTCCTAGGTTTTCATCTGCCCAGTCTTATTTCTTTAGCTGATTACTTCATGAGGAGATGGCTGATGATGTCTTAAATGAACCTCTCCAGTCTGGGCTTGCTCAGGAGGAAGCTGCTTCAACCACCAGCTCAGGAACATGTAGCCCTTCGCATGCCAAGGTCCCAGGCTGCAGGACTTGCAGGAGAGCAGCTGCAGTCCCCGAAGCTGCCTGGCCACGGGAGCACTAAGTAGCTGCTTTGAACTTCAGCCATGATTCAGTCACAGAATCCTCTGAGATTCCCATCCCTTTCTTTTCACTCGCTTTAAATGAAATAAAGAGTCTTGTAAAACCTACAGGGGCGATTAAAGCTTGAGTCAAACCAGGGAGGAAACAGAAAGTGCAGAAGATGTTCTCAGACGTCTTCCACGGGTCCCCTGGAGACGCTGGCACTGGCGATGCTGAGGTCAAAGCAGCGGCACACAAAGCCCTGGCCAGCCCACAGATCTCTGGAAGCTCAGAGCCATTTGGTTTCCCGTCCTTCCCCTGGGCACCCCGAGGAACCCTGCCAGTTGCCAGAGGCCAAAGATCACACAAGTGCTGCGGAGAGGAGAGCCGCTCCAAGATACAGACGGCTTAGCACTGCTCAAGTTTGCTTTGTTTCCAGGCAGGAATCTGAAATCCTGAAACTCCCAGAAAACTATGGGGAAAATGTAATTTCTGTTCAGGTTTTAAATTTTATTTCAATAAAATCACAATGTGCGTTTTGATGCAGACTTTTGAAATAAATACAAAAAATCTGATTTACTATTTATATAAAGAAAATTAAACTGAAATATTTCATTCCAGAAATGGAACTTCTTCTGTCACCTCTCACTTTTGTCTGAAGTAAAACAGTTTCAGTGAAACTGGCTCAGGTCAGTGGCCTGCTTGAATAGCAATGGAACGGCGCCTTCCCTAGGCCTCTGCTTGGTGCGATAAGGAGGGCACGAAGATGAACTAAAGGAAACTTTGCACCCCCTCTCCTTGTGCTATACAAAGGGATTATCTGTGGCATACTTCTGCCTTCTTTGTGTAACACCATCTTAAAAACCTTTGAGAGAATGAGATCTAAAGCTAACCTAGTGAGTCTGTTCCACTCCCTACATCTCCTAATAAGCAGAAAACTTTTCCTAATATCCAATCTATTTTTTTTTCCTTTCCTGCAAATTAAGCTGATTTCTTTTTAAGCTGATATCCTGCCTCCAGTGGAAAAGGGAAATAACTAACCATCATCCTCTTTAAATCAACCTGCTCCATAGCACCAGGCTATTGCCGTGCCCCTACATTATTCTCTTCTTCCCCAGACTAAACCAGTCCCATTCTTTCAACCTTTTCTTCTCACTGATGATATCTAAGTTTCAGATATTTCCTTTTGTCCATTGCCTCGGATTTTGTCTATATTTTTTGAAGGTTTCCAAAACCAGACCTAGGATGTTATGTACTACTGACCAATGCACTGCTGTATCTTCTCACCCTGCTTATCAGCACAGGCAAGGAGAACAGCGATTTCTTCTCAGAATAATGGCTGATAAAACCTAGAGGGGGGACTGTCAACCATGTAGGTCTCCTGCTTTGTGACATTTTGTTGAAAAAGTGTCCCTGCTTGAGTTGCTTTAAACAAAGAAAAACCAGTCACATTCCACCTCCCCATCTTCCCAGAGGAGTAGTGATGCGCAGTGTACCCTGAAGGGAATACATGTATTTCTGGTAACTTTGCCCAGTGTTTCCACAGCTCAGCACTTAGCTGGACTTTCCGTGTGCTACCAGCTACCTATTCGTTTGTACTGACTTTCCAGTATTGTAAAGCCAGAATATCTCATAAATGCTGATGAGGTAATTGTCATTACTGGTAAAGGAGGGAGGGATTTAATGGCGAGTTGTTGCTGCCTATGGAAAGGAAGACCACAGACCAGCCCCACTCCGCGGCGGCACATACATTGGTTATGTGAAGCGTTATCAGTTAATTTCATTCTTCTGAATGCATGGGATGCAGTCCATCCTGGGTCACCTTGCTCATTCTTCTCAGTTGAAACATGTCTGTCATCTGCACTGAGGTGGTAGAGGTTTGTTACTGCCAGAGAGCCTTGACCTCTCATTTCTTTCTTTGCTCTGTTGAGTAACATGAGGTTTTGCTCTACCTTGATGAAAAGAGTGCATCATTTCACTATTACCTAAGCCGAGGTATTAAGATGAAGCTACTGTACAAGCACACAAGACCGAGTTTAAAGCCCCACCACGTAATTTGTTTTAGCACTGTGTTCATGGATTTTGACGAAGAAGCCTGTGACAGTAGAATGTAATGACAAAGCAATGCATCCCCACTGGTTCTACAATTCTCTTTCCCAGCAACAGCAAGACCACCTTTTCTGTTCCAGACCTTTCTAGCGCCTAAGGAGACATTTTGTGTTGGCTTTAGAAAATGAGAGTTACAACAAATAAATGTGCTGTGCCCAGGCCCCGTCTCTCCCTGTAGACGCTGTATGTGGAGAAGTCAGGTATGGCTGTGCAGGGTGTTTGCTGTGTGGTTTATAGAAATGCATCTCATTTGTGACTCCAGCTAGCCGAGCGTCTCAACACTGCTGTAATAACAATGACAGCTGTGTTTGGAGTTGTTGTTTTTTCTGCGTGTGTGCTGCTTTGCTACAGGGAGTCTTTCCATTTACTTCAGGCAGTTTGAGAAAGGGCCTTTGCTCTAGCAAATATCTGCTGCAGCACAGACTTCCATACAAGCCAGCCATTAAAGCAAACCACAGGGAATATGCATGTACTCAGGGAATAAAAATGAATAAGGAATTTGAAAATATGACAATTTCCAAATACCCTCTGATGTGACATGGAAGTCCAGTGGACAACCAAATGTGCTACCAAGTACTCTGCCTTCCCACAGTGTTTGCAAATCCGTGCAACCGAAATATGCAAAAATGTCAGCCTGCTCACAACCACTCGTCAGCCTCATCCCCAAAACTCCTATCATGTTGATACTTTAAAAGTATCTGCAGATGCCTTGCTGCAGGGTGACACGTAAACCCTTTCTCTGGCAGTCCCTGGAGCACGGGCACTCAGCCTTGCAGCCAGCCCCATCTGACAAAGTATTCCTGCTCCTTCAGGTACAGACAGGCCCAAAGTGAGCCACAGAAGCAAATAAAATTACTCACCCATGCCAGTGACTCCTGTAGGAGGACCCCCAATTTAAGATGTTTCGATGTTTTACTGTCACCATGTTTTTTCATAAATTGCTTGCATTTGAGAGCCGAAAAAATTCCACTCCACAGGAAATAAAGTGTCAATTTAAGTGTTAATTATATTTTCATATCAGAACATAAACTCCAGTTTGTAAGAACATGGGAGTCCTTAAAATATGTGGTAATAAAAAATTGAAAACAGCTAGTGTTCTTGAATCAATTTTCACATTTATAACTTTAAAGAATAGTTCCCTTTTTCTATCTCATTTTGTCAGCTCTGAAGTATGTATGGCTTTCTGCTTGCCTTGTCATTTCATCAAAATATGTCAGTCTGTAATTTGCAGCGTTTCTTTCGATTAAAACAAATGCCCCCCTCCGCAACAAAAACAAAAACAGAAACAAAAATGCAGAAGCAAAGTCTCGATAATATATTAAACTATTTGGGCATGGTAATCTGAAAGAGCATGTATTATTTATTCTGTCAACTATAATGAAAACGGCAAACATTCAAGCTGTAATGTGAAGAAAATATCCTTCTACTGCTATTAATGGCTGCTGTCTGTGCTGTATACATCACTGGGAATTTTCACAGGTCATTCGCATCGTAAATGAACCACAAACAATCCTGTAGAAGATACTGGAGATACCAGACTTACCATAATATCTGAGGGCTTTCTTTGGAATCACAAAAATTGGACCTTCCATACATATGATTTACTTTATTTACTGGATTTCAAAATTTTAAATCCTTCCAAGGTCATTACAATAATGAGAAGCAGAAAGTTAAAAGATGCTGACTACAGAGTTTGCAGAACCTTTCCGATACCTTCTAAGCACTCATTTCTAATTCCTAAAACTACTGACTTCTTATTTTTAAGCTTCTCCAAACTCCTGCAAATCCCAGGAGCCTGTAGCAGTCTTCCAAACCTCTAGCAGTACATTTACTTTCTGCCGAGTTAACTACTAGACCTAATTAAACAACACTGTCTCATCTGAGTGGATGATATTCTTGCAGTCTGAATACAAATTAAAATTCCAATTCTGTTAACATTCAGGTCAGTTCATCAGAATAAACCTCTTTAAAACTGGAAGACTAAAGTGATTTCAAAGTCAATCATACTCAACTCATTTTTAAGGATGCCATTTGTACTAGTCTCTATTGGTTCCCTTTAAATAATAATAATAAAAAGAACTAACAGTTCTCAGATCAGCCTAATTCAATGAAATAAAAATAGGGAATTTTACATGAAGGGTTGCTAAAGAGCTTCAGTTTCCAAAGGGCAGGCATGCAGTCCTGCGTGTTGAAAATTGCACAGACAGTTGCCAAAACAGCATGTGCAAATTAGACATCGTTCACATAATGAACTTGTTAGAAGACTAATTCAAGATTTGCATGTGGAAATCCGAATGTAGAGCTACATTATTCCTTGTGAATGCAGATGTATCTATTAGCGTGCGTATTTTAGCAGATGTTATTTTGAAAACAAGATCCCAAGTTCTCACAGTACCGAAATTAATAACCAGAGACTGCAATTTCTTGGAGCACTTCTCTCTTACATAGGACATAAGACTAGACAATCTGAAATGTTGAGTTTTCAGCTCACCCTCATAATAGATTTTCTGTGTGAGCTCAGGGAAATTATATTACTTTTACCTACCTTTGTTTACCTATCAGTGAAATGGCTTTAATATTCCTTTTCTGCCATCAAATGCACACTGTCAGAGTCAATTAGTGTTTGTAATTCTCTTTAAGCTTTGCAAATGATCACATGTTTTAGAACAGAATTAAAACTTGAATTGTTTAACCCAGCTATTTTCTTACTGCAAATGCTAATCATTTGGCAATAATTTTCTCATGTTAAAGAGGTGGAAAAAGAGTAAGAAGAAACAGAGACAAATCCAGGTATACTGGCAACCTTGGGGGTAGGCTGGGCCTTCATATTTGGAGCTGGCATTTTAATAAATCAGTAGGCTTTTGATGAGGGTGTACAGAAGAGTGCAGAAAGCAGAAGCTGTGCTTTCACCCACCAAGCACGAGAACGCTGCTTTTGGTTTAGTGTGGTAGGGAACCTACCCCTCCCACTAATTGCTTAAAATGGTGACTTTCAAAATGTGCACGCCATGGGTGATTGTTTTAGGGTTCAGCTGCACTGATGACAAATGCAGCCTTTGCTTAGCATTCGGTTTGCACATTGCAAAAATACATACACATACCCGGGATTTAGGCCCTGCAATAATTCTTTTAAAAGCACAATGCTATTTTCAGCATTATCTTCATTTTATTCTCATTGAAAATAATCGCTGCAATTTAGAGAGTGTCTAATGCCCTGTCGTTATCTCCAGATCTCTTGTAGTAAGTATGCTGGCATCCAGTAGTAAACCTAAAAGCTACGTAGCTTTTCAAGTTGCAGCATGTTAATCTTGTTCAGTATGTAGAACGATCTCTCTAATTGAAAAGATAAATGCAGCCTGGCCCTATAGGTACTGTTTGCATTTGAAGTCCAGTAAATGCTAGGAAAAGAAAAAAAAACAAAAAAAAAAACAAAAAAAAAAACGCACACCAAACCCACAGAAACAAAACTGATGGAAGTGTTGGTTTTGAACTCAATAACCACATATGATGTGGCCTGCCCAAGTGTGTTCTCTTCACAAAAACTGAAGGTGAGTAGTATTCAAATCGCCTTAGAGAGAAAGAAATTTGCATTCAGGAAGACTTGAGGACAAGCCTAGTGAAATCTTGGCTTTTTCTAAGACACAGCAAACAGCTTGCTGCCTTCATTAAGAATAAGATACCACTGGATGGTTTGTGCCCTAACCTGTTATACTGACACAGGAGATGTAAACCAACATGTTGATACTGACTCCAGTTTGCTTGGAAATTAACAGATCTTTGATTTCTGACTGGTCAGTCAGCGAGAAAAGCAAGAGGAAAATGCATTTTACAATAAAATCAATAGGACATATTTTGTGTCTATCACTATTTTATCTGTTCCTTGTACCTATTCAATTTCCCTTCCAATGCTCCCCTTTCTCTCCCCTTCACAGAAGCTGATGTCTCCTGAAGGACACAACAAGAAAGCATGGACTAACTTTTCCTAAGTATCAGCATATTATTAAAAGAATTATACTCCTGCACAAGTAACCTCGCACAGTGCAGCCATCGGTATTTGCCATCCTCTGTAGTATGGCACAGCTACTTTGTGGAATAACCTGAGATGTCTGTATATGCCCATGGTCTGCTGGTTCTCAAATCCAGACAGGGAGGAAACCTTCCTCAGAAATCTAGTATAAGCACTAAAGGAAAAAGGCTATAATATGGATCCTGAATGTTTGCTGCACATCACACATTCATGTGGTTTCACTCACTCTGCTCCCACTCTTGCTTTCAGCTGGTTGGCAATACCCAAGGGTGTGGTTTGCGTGTGAGATTAGACAGGTTGAGAGGCAGGCTTTTATCATTGTTCCTGCAGTGCATGTGAGATTTTTTTTATGTGTTCCTACTTGTAATTTTATCACTTGGTTATTATTTCACAGTGGTTTTTATTGCACTTTTTACTACAGGAGTCTTGTGGGTACTGGTGTTAGCTATTGGGGAGCAAGCTTCAGTCGCTGTAGTCTGCCTGTGAAAAACAGGTACTTAGGTGGCCAGCAGAAGTTGTTATTTTCCGTCTGCAAAGTGCATGTTGCGATGAAACCTCAAAGATGCCAGGTTTAGCTTATTGAAAAAGCTGTCTGTGCTATTGCTCCATACACATCCCAAAGAAGTTTCTAACACTGTGCAGCCCGGGCAGAAGAGTGCTTGAAAGAGCTTACAGGCAGGCAGGTTCTATTATCCGAATTGGGTCACTCATTCCTAATTATTTATAACCTCTATCTGCAGTGTATTGCACAGCATGATAAGTACTCTGAAACGGGAAGCTTCCTGGACATCCAGCTTTGGCTGTTTTCTCTCACAAGGAATCCCTTTACAGAGTTCCCTTGGGCATGTAAGACTGCTGCTCGTCTGCTGGGCCTCGGGGCAAGTCAGCATTGTGGATGTGCTCTCTCCTGACCTCCAGCCATCCTCAAGAATAACATTTGCAGACTCCTTGTAAAGCTTCCGATAATGAGGGCTCCCTCATTACAAAGTCTAATTATGGGAGTATGATTGTAGGGGACACAACCTTAACATACAGGCTTCCGTGACCCTTTTCTTTCCCCCGTTTATCTGGATGCTGCACCAAGCTGGAACTGGCAGCACGCAACTAACATCCTCACTAAGCGTTCCCCTTCAGTCCCACTCTTGCAGTCAGTTGCAATCAGTTTGATGAACTGGTGGGTCAGCAGGAGAGAAACGAGGCATATTAGTCTTTAAGCTCCTTAGATAAAATGTCCCAGTGAACTCTGGCAAGAACAGGAATCGGAGTGGGACCCCGCAGTTAGGGGAGGGGAATTAATGTACATTTGCTGGTTTTATTTTAAGGAAATCAATGGGTTTGCTGGAGACTGGGTGATGGAACACACAGCTGGTGGAATGGACAGCCAAAGATCACTATTTTCCTTTTAAGCAAATCAATGTGTTAATTGGGATTCTGGTGGGATTCTGAAGCTGCTAATGGAGGTGGGGGCCAGTGGAGGATCATTAGTCTTTATTGTAAGCAGTACAGTTAGTTAATTGGGGTGTGATTGTGTTGTTGAAAGAGAGAACAGGCAAAGAATGAAAAGTGATTTTTAAAAGCTGTCACTTTAAGCTCCCCCTAATGAAATGGATTTATTAAAAAAAAAAAATAAGGAAAGATATAATTTGTTTCTCCTTTAGGTCTTTGAACTAGGGGAGATCTTCATTTTGATGAGACCATTCACTTTTATAAGGCAGGTTTTTCCAGCTTTCCAACCCAGATTAGAAAGAAGTGAAGTCATCCTTGGAAAGTTACTATTTTATTTATTTGAGCCTTATGAAGTTGGTGGCAAAGCTTCATTATGCCAGATGAGATCAGATCTTCTCCAAACACCCATGTAGACACGGCTCCATGTTTTATTTCAACTTGGATTCTCTTTTTAATTTTTTTTTTGATAGCCTGGGTGAAGATGCATGATTCCTCATAGATATTAGGGCTGTGCCTTAGAGATGATTTTCTGCCCACGTAATGGAAACCTTCAGGATAGACTGTGCAAAATCTAGATTTTGTGGAAAATCCTGCTTGTGATTTCATCCCTAGTTTATCTGACTGTGAGAAGTACTAAGGCTGTCCATGTTCAGACAGTAAGTCACTTAACTGAATGGCATAAAGCCTGAGCAGGTTCATTCCAGCTCTCAGTCTGCCCTCAAGATACCAGCAGCCAGGACTGGTTTATTGTCTCTGAAATAAAACCTGAATCTCACTGAAAGAGAGAGAGAGATTTCCCTTGGAGACCAGGTGGAGACCAAGTGGAGGAGTGGAAGCTTCTGTGAATGCACTGATGAGTTTCTCATGAAGGGGGAGAGTTATTTGCAAAACTGCCCTGGAAAACTGTGGAAAATTCTTTTAGGGGAGATTCAAAAAGAAATTTCTCTCTCTCTCTCTTTTTTTTTTTTTTTTTTCCTGTTTGGTTTAACCAAATGAAAAAGTGAAGTATGAAATGAATCATTTAGGATGACTAAAATATGTCACTTAGTTTGAAATACGAAGTATCATTTCACTTGTAAGCATTTAAAAAAATAAAACCAGGTACATTTCTGAAAGGTGTAGTGTTTCATGTAAGATGTTGAAAGGGAACATCTTGACTTGCTTAAATTTTAAGAATGAAACAACTTGTTAAGTTGAACGTGAATTCAGAAAATGTTGCAGTTGACCCAAATCTGTTTTCTTCAGAGCATAATGTTTTATCAAAATCTATCCCCCCGCACTAGCAGTAAATCCCAGAAATGCTCCATACACCGCACAGAATTAGGCTCAAGGTGTTCTTAAGCCACCTCTCTGATCCCAGCTCAGAGGCTCTTTCTTTTTGCTGCCTGTCGGATGTACAGTACTGCGCAATCAACACTGGACTTCTCATAAGTTCACAAGTTTCAGACCTGCTCTTCTTTTCCCATTCGTAACACGCAGTACCCACCCTTATCATAATGTGATTCCTTAATCGTCTTGTTGAATGTTGAAAGGAAAGCCGGCAGACTTTCTGGTGTTGCTAAAAGCCCTCAGGCCAGGCTGGCAGATAACAGACCTCTTATTTATTTGTCTAAATAAGCATATAGCATGATGGATAAGCTGTCAAGGAAAAATCAAATCAATGGGGACATCGCTTCGAGGGAATTACGCATTACCTCTTTGCCAGTTCTGCTGCACTCTTAAAAAATATAAAAATTAACATAGTTGGTGGCTAGTGCCAGAAACTACATTTCAAGAATAACAGCGATATTTTCAATAGGACATTTCAACTGAAAGGATCCTGAACTACAGCATACAATAATCACAAAATTCATTTTAGAAAGATATTTAGCCCAGAAGTGAAAGCAGAATATGCATGTGAAAATGCAAATGACTCCACATATATGATTAAAAGGAGCTGAAGACTATTTACTTGTTCCAAATTTCCAATATTCTATATATATTTATTTTTTTATGATGTGTGTTTCTGAGAAGAAAGTGCAGGGGTTCCTGAGAACCTGAAAGCTTTTAGTAAACTCATAAAACCAGACACTGTAGGAAATGAACTTCATCCAAAAAAGAAAAGCTACTTTTAGAAATATAGCTCCATGTCTGGCCACAAAGTAATTAAGGTTCTTAAAGCCTTCCTGTCCAGATGAGTGACTGGCACAAAAATAATAATAACTATACAGTAATAACAGCAGTGACTTGTCACTGTAGGGAATAGTTAGCAGTAAACAACTTCCAGTAGAAGGGCCAAAGGAAAGGAGTGTGGAGGGGGTATGGTGAGGGGTAGTACGTGTGTGTGCCTCCGAGTGGGTAGGTGCTGGAGGAGATACAAGGCGAACTGAGACTCCTTGCCAACACAATGCAAAACATCTTGCTTTAGCGTTCAATTCATAAAAAGAATATAACTGAGTCATATTCTTTCCACTATTCAGCGTGTGTGTGACACAAGATGCAAATCCCATGTGTGATTCATAGAGAAAGATGTCACTTTTTCAAATACCTACATGAATTTAAGAACTGCTTCATGTCCAAACTCTGCCATTGCAGGGGAACCGGCTTTCCTCTTTTTCCTTGTCTTTCAGTACCCAAGGGCAGAACCCAGGGACCTGGCTCAGGCACCGGTCACCCACCTCCTGCAGTTTGATTAGCACTCTCCATTCTTTCTAGCATGAGTGGAAAAAAATTGTCATGTTACAGAACCAGGCCTGCAAAACTCATCCAGTTCAACTGGAGTTTTCCATGAACACCAACAGGCATGAGGCATGAGCCACAGAGGACAAGAAGGGGCTCAAATATGAGCAAAACTCATTGCAGAGCATCTTTTCCCAAACATCCTCCAAATTTTTGATACCCCCCATATTTGTGCCATGTGACAAACTTAAAATAGAAAATTCAGAAAAACTGCAAGTTCAAGTGAAGAGGCACCTCCTGAAGGTCACTGTGTGGAACTGATGGTTCCTCTTTTTCTGGACTGAAACTTGCCTCAGAGTAACGTGCAGTACAGTTACACTGCTTCCTTTTTGCATTGGAGGGAAGTGAAAACCCAGGAATGATATCTACTGTCCTTGGAAAATAACGAGGAACATTTTGTTTGGCATTTTTATCAGTGTGTTCAGTTGAGCAATTCACCACACCAGCATGCAATTCGGTGATTTAATACTTTCTTGGGCTGCCTTTGTATAAGATGTCATACTCTCAGATGAACACCCATTTGTTTTGAAAATTATGCCAGGTCTCTCTCTCTCTCTCTCTCTTTTTTTTTTTTTCTTTTTCTTTTTTTTTTTTTTTAGGAAAATTCCACTGGTAGCAAGAAAAAAAAAAGCAGATTTTTTCTCAGTGAAATACAATTTAGGTTCTTTCTAACTATAAAGCCAATAAGAAAATACTTTTTTCTTTTTCTCAGGAAAATTTCAGTGAAAATAGAAATAACTTTTCTTTCATTCATATTTTCCATGCAAATATTAGTCTTTAAAGTTAAATAAACTCATGCACACATATATATGTTTGTTGATTTGAACATGTATTCTGTCATCCCCTCTTCTCTATAATCCAAACTTGGCATGATATTCCACAACAGCGCTACACTGCTGGCATGGGGAAGCAATTTCTCGAAATAAGTAGTAAACTGCTACACCCTATGTTAAAAAGGAAGGGATAATGTCCCACAAAACCCATTGCTTTGGCAGTTTTGTCCCTCCAAAAGATGCTTTTTAGAGAAGGTGCTAATAAGGCCATATAGATTCGTTCAGTGTAGAAGCTGGTTTAGAATAGAGGGATTCAAAAAACTGTGTTCACAATCTCAACCTAGAGCTGATTTTCTACTGCATGTCTAAACACCCCTCTAAACATTCAGAGGCCATGGATGTAGGACTGGAAGGTCCTCTGAAGCCATCAAGCTCATCTGCTGCCGCTGTAGCTGAGTACAAAAGGGTTCAAGAAGCACTTGAACCTCCTGGGCACTGCTGTGAGGCTGTTCTCTTTGGAAAGCTTGAGTTCATCTGGCTGGAATCACCAAGCAAACCTCCAAGGGGCCGTTTGCTTCCACAACTGCAAAGGAAACTATTTCAGGCTCAGCTCATGGACTGCATTTGTAAATGGCACCCTGCAGAGTTCACACATCCTGGAGAAGCTGATCCACTGCATTACTTCTCCCTCCTTTTGTTTTTTGGTCTTGCAGCCCTTGCCTGGTTATGATTCACTGTCGCAGGAGGAAATGAAAGTGCAGCAACTGTTGACTTTTTAGCCAGGGAGACATACAGTTTATGGAGCAAAAAATCCAAAAGGAACAGAAGTGGGCTGAACGATAAACCAATTTCAGATGGAATAAACAAAGGAACAAAACGATCAGCAGCTAAGAACAACAGCAACTCTGAGCTCCAGTTTGTTATTCGGCCATCGCAGGGGGTTCTAAGCCAACGAGTGTTTATATGAGACCAAGGACATGGACCACAATAAGAGCACAGCCAGGAAAATACCCCAGTGGTATAAACTACTTGCATTTGTGTTTCACTTCAGCCCATATCCAGGCATAACAAAGAGCATCTCCAAAAGTGAAAAAGGAACTTAATAAAAATTACAAAATGGACGCCTGTTGTAATCTATGACAGACCAGTAGAATACCGAAAGGGAATATGGCAAACTTTGAATGGGTGTGCGGCTTTTACCAGTGCCCTGAAATCTTTGTGTGTCCGTACAGGCTTTTGGTTTTGTCAACTTCAAATGGGGAATAGAGCATCCCGCATTTCTTACTGTGCATTTCCCCCTTCCCAAACTTTCATCATGTTCTGATGGAATTGTTAATGCCCTGTGTCCTGTCCCCTCAGGTGTAAATGCCACCATGGCACTGTTTTGAGATGCCAAGGAACAAGAAGCCAGCTTTCTTCACACGAGGGTTACCAATTCAAAATAAGGCTGACAGAGATGAAAGATGTTTTGTCCATGACGGCTGTTTGGCAACAAGACTGCCTGCCCATACACACTGAGTAAACTGCCTATGGGCACTTGCTAGATGGCAAGCTATGGGGAACCAGAGCAGACAGAACAGCCCAAGATGGATCAAACAAAATCACCTGCTGAGTTCAGATCAGCAGTCTCTACAGCTCTAAAAACTACTGCCTCTGAGTGCCGAGATGAGAGAAAAATAACTTCTCGGGTGCCATCAGTAGATACTTGCTTCTTGAAAAGCAATGCAATTTGCTATCAAACCAAAAACCACCCCACAGACCTATCAGAAATATCCTGTCTGTGTTTAAATGCACCTAAAGCAAGGAGTGATGACCCCATATCTAACTCTGTCCAGTTTTGACATTGGCATCCAAGTGACAGCCCTGTGGGGCTGAGTGAATTAGGGAATGTTGCCTGCCCCCACTCCTGAATTGTCCAAGATGTCACAGGCAGACACTTCCTTTTATCCTTTATAAGCGCAACCTTATGCTTCATTGCTTGTAACCCACTAACAGCTACAGGCTCCAAATCCACCTCAGCTCTAGAGACCAGTACAAACATGTTGCCCATCTCTCAAATCTCCAGTGTAGACATGCACAAAAAGGAGTACCTGCTCTTCTGGCTGCTAGGTCTGTGTACAAACCAGCTCATCATCTCTCCAAGGGAATGTGGGATGGGCTACAGCTCCTAATGTCCCCTAATGGCACCACAGGGAAGTACAAAATCATCGTTTGCCCAGGTTTGGACACAGAGAACTGAAACACCAGAGGACAAAGTGTCTGGTTGAGAGTCATGCGGGAAGTCCCTGGCAGACCAAGCAACTGAACCCACCTTCCACCTCCTCTCCTGTTATCTGCCGGCTGTCCCACTCCTCATGCCGTGTGAGGCTGTCCCAAAGCCACCCTGAAGATCCCTGACGGACCAGAGGCTGGGATATGTCTGACATGAAAGTAAGCCCGCTGTAGCCCACCCAAGTAGCTCCCACGTTGACGCTGAGCTGCGGCACCCTCTGCAGTGTCAGACAACACCAGGTGCATATTTCCACCTGGATAGCAAAGGCGAAGAGAAGAATGGGATTTGTAACACAGCTGGGAACAGGATTCTGGGAGATGCCTCTAGCAGGAGACTTGTAAGTGCTACAGTAGAAGGTTAGCAGTTTATGTGGGTTGAAAACATACTAGGACCTTTAATTTTTATTTTTAGCATCCCTCCCACTTCCCACAGGTTCCGCTCCTTAAACCTCACTTGATTCCCTGCCTCAGTGGGAGACACCACTCAGTCGCTGTCTCCAGCTCAGGAGTCACATGAGAAGCTTGGGTAGTTTTCTTCTTTGAACCTACTCATTCAGAATAAAAAGGATAGTGGAAAAGCTAGAAGCTGTAGATCCACAAGCAAATCAGACAAAGTACCTCTCTATTCAGTTTGTATTTTGGAAAGTGCTCTCATTAGAATTACTACATTGATTGTAGCTATTTCAGAACACCTATGCAAATTCTATGAAAAAAATAGAATTAGTAATGGAAAAGTACTAATAAAGAAACTCTTTCAGATCTAACTTGGCCTAAAATTTAGGCTTTGTAATAGCAAGCTGTAACAAAGCTTATATTTCCATGACATTTTGTTTTAAATTCCAATGGGGAGGCGGGAGAAATGTTTAAACAAAGATTCTCTGTAGTCCTTGCTTTGTGAGGAACGATGTGAAGCCTGAGAAACTCATAGTCAGAGTTACTTAATGCCGATCTGGGTAGACACTGTCAGGAATTTCTGTTCATCTGAACATATGCTGCTTCTGTGCTCAACGCAGTAGCTTTGCTAGCAAGCTGGTGTAAGGGCAGTAATCTCTGCTGACCCCATAGAGCACAAGAGCCTAGAGCAGAATTTTCTCAGAGCTTGGTTTGAAGGGTTAATGGCTGTTATCTGGGCACACTTGCCTGAACTCTGGCCATCTGACAGCCAGGTGGCCAAGAGCCAGGGTTCAAGCAGAGCCTTGGTGAACTCAGCTGAGTCTGTATGAGGTCTACCTAATATGGGTGCCTGGGTTAGGGTCATGAGCTCTTTTCCAGGAAGGGAATAGCTGGTGAAGAATTGCTTTCAGTGCTATTCAGTAAATAACTGGGTATAGTTAACAGATATAAGAAAACTGAGACCTGTCCTCCAGGCCTGAGATGAAAGTCCTGAGAAATCATCTTCACCAAGAGCTTTCCCTTTGTGGACCTAGGACAGAATTTTCCCAGCTCAGAGCTGGTCCTCAGGCGCTCTGTGGAGAGCAGGGATAGCCCACCTACAGATAACAACATGCTGACCAGTGAACCAGAAGAGAGGGTTGGGAGGAGTCTTATTTTACCAGTGAGGCTGGGTGGATTTCCTTTCCTTGAATTTTTTCAATTATCAAAAATATTTATGCATTATGGCAAAAACAAAACAAACCAAAAAAAAACACCACAAACTACAACAAAACAGAAAAACTCAAGCATTTCTGTTGAACAGACAGCAACATGTGCACGTAAGAATGATACTGTGGACCCTGACATAAAGGCTTTGCCAGTTTTCACTGTAGCTGCCTTAGTTGGGCCACCTTCCGATGCTCTGTGGTGAGGCAGTAAGAAGTGAAGAGTTACGTACGGCATGAGGCATTTATAAATCTTGGAAGATGAAGTCAGCCTGATTGATAACAATGAAATGGGAACATGAAACATAGAAACTACAGCTCCCACCACGCAGTGCAGGTAGAATGTTCCAGACTGGGAGACTTCATTGTTCTAAGTTATACAAATGTTTTCCACAGTTCCTGCAGGCCTTGAGAAAAATAAATAATTAATTAAATAAATAAAAATCAGTTAATCCAAAACCCAATTTTCTGTCCCAAAAAGGGGATTGTGTGTGGAAGAGGAATTTCAACAAGTCCCAGACTGATCATTATTCCTGCAGTCTAATACCACAGCAGGTACACCAGGAAATCAATACTGCTATCGAAGACTCAATGCAATGCAACGTTATTTTTTACTGAAAAGGAGCCCAGCTTTTCTGGAACTCCTGGTTATCTCCTGCTGAACCAAACTGAGAATCTCATGACAACAGCTTGGTCAAGGTGGCTGGATGACCTTTTCACATAGAAAACATCCTCACGTCTGAGTCCCCCAAAGGACAACATCTTTACAAGTAGCACCATGAAATATATGGCCAAGGTATGCGTTCATAGTTTTACTGAACCTGAAGCACCATTTTAAAAGTATTTCCTAATGTTTATTTGGCAGCAACATGAAAGGTTTCTGATAAGTGCCCATGTCTCCGTTGTTCCAGGCATGGTACCACCCTGGTGGGAGGCACAGCGCAGGCCCCAGGTTGGCACTTAGTTTAGTCTGGGCTTTGACCATCCAAAACATGCTTGAACCTCCTAAGAGAACATTTCAAGGACACTTCTAGGCAGACTTTTAATCACAAGGGGGGGGGGGGGAGGGGGGGGAAAGCCAACACAAACTATTTGAATTATTTATTCCTGACAGTGTATTTTTAGACAGAAGAGGTTAAAATAAACTTTATCTGTAGGAAGTCTTAGCCTGATTGAAAACCCCTCCATATATTTGGAGTCCTGTTTAATAAGCCATCCAGACAGAGGGAGCATTCTTCTGTAAAGCCCGTTTGGCACAGCAGCCTGCAGCAAGAGCTGAGCAGGCAAATCCCACGGCAGGGGAGAGACAGCACTTTTTGACCCAAACAATGTCTAGACAGCCTGAAAACAGATAAATTAACAGGCAAGCAGCAGCAGCATCACCCAGCAGCAAAGTGGTGGATATTTGTCACCTCAGTGATGGGTTAAACGAAGATTCAAGGCCCCAGTATAGTCTTTATGAAACACAATGTACTCCAGCTGTCTCCCTCCCTCCTCCTGAGCTATTTACTGTGTTAACAGCTCCATGCAGAAAGTTCACATTCAGTGACATGGTAAACATTTCCCATCTTTTACAGGCTGCCCTAATGAGGCAGCAGGATCAGAACAAATTAGGGACAGAATTCCCCCGTCCCCTTGCTCACGGTGTAGGAGCAAATGTCCTTTACTCCTTGCACACTGCAGAATCTGCACTTCGCTCCAAATGCAGCAATTCGCAGCAAATGAAGGGGGGTTTTTAGCCTAATGATGTAACAATATTTTTTAATGCAAGTCCTGCTTGAGGATGCTGTATTAGCTTTCCAGTCTGGCTCTGCGGCTGGAGAAAAAACATGTTTGGCTATATTTAGTGGGGTTTGAAAAATAAATCCCGCTGCTAAAAGAAGCCCAAATAGTTTCAGATGACACTTTTGGTAGAAAAGATACGTGATTTCATTCACTGTGTTTACTGAAAATTATGCACACACAAATTACCTTAATGAGATGCAAACCTTGTCATTTGCATTTAGTGCACCAGTAACAAAATTCTGGTAGCTGCAATGATAGTATATTTAACATACAGAAAATAAATAATTTGTTACATCAATGCTGTCAAAATGAAACAAGCCAAACTGTGATTAAAGCAGTTATCATTAAACCAGAGGCTGACTTCCAGAGCTGTTGTGAAAACAGCAAAAGAAGCAATTTTCCTAAGTGCATTTCAAGTGATTGAGTAAAAATTGAACTTATGGTAGACTATGTTATAGAATACTACTTAAAGTGTTTGGATGATGATACTTCATAACACAGAAGCCTTTATGCAGTACAATTTAAACCCTTTTTTTTTTTTTTTTTTTTTTTTGTAGCAGAGCTTGAAAGCATATTAAAGATTGAGAGACTTCTGTCTGTGAGAATCAGCCCTTCCATTCTCAAATATGACAGCAAGGAAATTGTGTGAGATTCCTTGTGTATGTAGAAGGATGGAAAGGAGCGAGGCAGGACTTCTCATACCACGCAAGATGCATGTCCTGGCTCTTGCCAAGCAATATTCTGTGCATCTTCAGTATGGCAGAAGTTGTAAACATGTTGTATAATCGCATAACTGGGCTGTGACCCATTTGTTAGCAGCATAGGAAAAATACATCAAAGTCACAGATAGTCTCTTCAGACAGGCCTCGACAGATACCCATCTGGTAATAACCCCAGCCTGAAGTATGGATGATTTATAAAGGTGTTAAGGAGCTCTGCTTTTTATACATATAAAAATCTCTGTTTAAACTCATACTGATTAACTATGAAGTACCAGGAAAAGAAAAGGAAAAATAATGCATTGTTTTAGAAACGGTGAAGAATTGAGTGATGTGTAAGAGATTGTAGCCATATGAGAGCCAAACGCTGAGTTCTGGGTAGCCCTGATGATCTGCTATCCATTAAGCATATGCGAGGCTAAAGCATAGCAGCCCCAAACAATAACTGACCTTAACTGCCAGTCACTGTCTTGAATTTGACTGTGGCTGTCATCACAAGTGCCAAGAAAGGCAGTGACAAGCTATACTAGAAACCCTTTCCTTTCCTTTCCTTTCCTTTCCTTTCCTTTCCTTTCCTTTCCTTTCCTTTCCTTTCCTTTCCTTTCCGGGGAGGATGCATCATTGTAGATAGGTATCTTCTGTGGTCTAGACTTAGAAGTTCTTACTCTATTGTTATATTGCTCCACTGGAAGGTTTGTAAGTCACACTACTTGTCAAAGTTATGAGGATGCTGAATCATTTTTATTAGGCATCAAAGTCTCCTCCCCACACCCTTTCATTTCTTTAACTGAAAGCTTCATTAGATTGCAAAATGGCACCTCTGTGCTCAGACAGGGCTGTGGGCAAATCAGGTTCTTTCCTTTGTTAAATCTGATTGATTTATTTCACATATAAAATGAGCAGTAAATGTTCAAGTTCTAAAAAGTTATTTAACGAGTGTCTGAGTAGAATGAAAATAGCTTTCTAAAATAGTGCAAATACTTATCATAAGCGTATTAAAGAGAATCTTCCTTTTCAGACGTTACCAAATGCCCGTAAATTCTTAGATGTTCAAGTAGTCAGGCACCCGAGGAAGCTTGGGATAACAATTAACAATGAGACATGCTGCTCGAGCAGCTTTTTGCAACCCTGAGTTCTGCAACAATTTAGGAAGAGGGTAGGTACCATTCTGCTTATTTTGTGGCAGAAGAACAAGAGGCAGATAATGGAAGGCTGGTTGAGCTAGGATTTTATCTCAAGCCTCCCTCTGTCCAAGCAGTAGGCAGGCCATACACCTCAGGCATCGTTGTACCTCCAGAGGACTCATAAAGGAAGGTACAGAGCTGCAGTCTGGTAGCAGACCCTTATTCGGGCAGTTTGTCAGTGATATCACTCAGACAGGACTGTGTTCCTCCTATTTGGCCACTCGGCACTTAGTGACTCACAGAAGCTCGCTGAGCTTAATGGGAAGAGACAGACATTTCCCACGAACATCCCATCCCACCTGGAGGCATGTGGCTTTCTTCTGCAGGCTGCTGTCTCTCTCTAAACATGCTTGAGACGAACTCTAGAAGTTCAGCTAAGTGTCTGCACCTAACCTGGACAAAAGGTGAGATAGATTCTGGAGCAGGAAAACATCCTTCAAAAATGCAGGAAGATAGATGTGTGTACCCCTTGGCCTCAGCAGCAGCCTAGAGGGAAGAGTGAAACACTCGTGAAGATGTAAGTCACAGCTTGTAAGTTGGCAGTCTGTGTCGAACAGAGGGTTAGAGTTAAAAACAAACATGAAGTTGCAGGTGAGCAAAGGCTAGTTCCTATTTCATGCTAATTTTGCTACAGACAGCTTGTCCCACAGTACAGCTTCAGGCTTACCATGCTCGTAACCAGTCACTTTTCTGGTTTCCTTTGACCATACAACAGAAGAAACTAAAACAAAAAGGAGAGAAGCATGTCAGAGAGGAGAAAGCACTGAAGGGAAAAGAAAAAAATAATCAGTTGAGAGAAGGTGGCGGAGGAGATCTAGGGATTATGTTCTGTAAAAAAGCTATGAGCATAGACTTTCATAGCAACTGAAGAGGAAAATAAAATAAAAAATAAAATTAAAAAAAAAAAACACACACACACAACAAAAAACCTGTCTCCTGTGGTGAAACTTCAGTGAAATGCTATTAAGGATAAATCTTTTATTGTACTGTCCTGCAGGCAGTCTGGTAAAAATTGTATTCTCAGCATAAATGAACGCTCCTATTATAAAATAGGGAAAAATGTCTGCTTTCAGGACTGGCTCCATGTAATGGCTGCTGAGATAGCCACAAGGGGATATTTCAGAGCAGGAGCAAGTAGAAGTAGGTTCAGATATTTCCTGCTGAACTAGGAGGGTCTTCTGAATGAGCAGGCACATCAGATGTGTTTGCAACCTGCTTCCCATGGGCTTGCAAAAGAGGGCAGTTCACATAAAGGATCTAGCCCAGGGAGAGCATTCAGTGAGGAAATAACTCCCCTTGTGCTGTGATTTGTCAGGATCTCTTTCAGTTGGTTCTCTGGCTGAGAGACAGGGAAAAACATCATCCAAATAAGCCTTGGTGGAGCTACAGCAAGGATGGATTTGACCCCCAAGCTGTGGAAGAGAAAGAAAGCATTTTCAAAGGGAAAAGGATAAGAAAAGCTTTTAAAATGGTTGGTCCAGAATGGGAAGAGTCTATTTCAAAGAGACATTGATGTAGTGGGGTTCTGATTTAGCACATCTCCAACAACAATTACCTCGAATAGCCAGAAGCCACTGAGTCACTGTCTCTGCTGGAAGGTGACATAAGCAGGACGTGGACATGTGGATGAAGACTCAGACAAAGAGCACATCTAGCCAAAGGCAGAACCATTTCAGCCACAAAACCTTGTTTTTTGTTTTTTTTCCTTTTCCCTTGCTTACATAGTCCTTACTGGCTTATTAAATTTCTGATGTAGCTTTGCCCACAGAATTTGCATACATGTGTTGTAACCTCAGCAAAGCTCTCAACACCCAGCTAACTTGTAATTTTAAAAGAGATTTTGAGGCCAGATTTTAAGACAGTTTAGAGGTGCCATTATGTGTATAATGTCTGTGTGTGGTAAAACAGGCAACCATCAACTTGATAATGATACTGTTTGCATGCAAATCATGGTCACCAAGTACACACACACAGACACACACACACACATCTGTTGTGTGTCAACCCTGGTTGCATTTGAAATGACAGGCTAGCTCGCTGCAGAATATCTGCCCATGGAAATGAAAGCTCACATGAAAAAGCACAAAAAACACAGTACTGAAAACTCACTAAAAATGCTGTTATACTGAGGAGATTCTGCTTCAGATTGGATCATTTTTCTGGAGATGGCAAAGCAGCTAAATGGTGCCTCTTTTCCACTATCCCTCAATTTTTGTTCCTTTGCCAAGTAACTACTCACACCTTCTAGGCTTCTCCTGTTTCACCATTGTTTAATTCTTCTGAGAAAGTAGTTCCCTGAAAATTCTTCTAAGTCAGTCCATATATCACCAGCCCTGTTTTTAAGAGTAGCTACCAAATACCCATCCATATCACTTTGCTCCCGTGCTTTCCCTGTGGCACTCCTGATTCGGTCCATGGCCATATTTCAGGCAAGGAGATGAGATTTTAGAGCCTAATTTACTGTGGCCATACATGGAAGACTTTTTTCTCAAATGACAAGCAGAAAGCAGAGACTAGCCTTGCTATCCTGAGACAAATACGAGCTCGGTTCTGGGAACTCCAGGTAACTTTGATGATTGCTTCACATTCTCCCATAAGCTAGGGTTGAACCATAACTGTAAAATGCACAGGTTTTTGCTGGCTAAATTTCAGATGGAGTTATTACAAGCAGTTACAAAGTACCCCTGCAGCTGAGTCATTAATCCAGCCATTCCCTTCCCCTCTAAACATTATGAAAAATACCCATCCTGTATTCTTGGTGTGTTTTGAGATGGCAACTTCTCCTCGTTTTCTCTCATGTTTATTTTAGAAGAGCTGTCTAAAGCACAAGCAATATCTGAGGCTTCAATGTGGTCTGATAAAACTGCAGATTGCTCAGCTGAATTCATTATATATGGTTCACATATGGTGTATGGTTCCCATACAATAGCGGTGTATGCAGCACCAAGCACTAAGGGATCATTTATTCCACGCTACAGATAGGATTCAGCTAGAGACATTACCAAGAATTTTTCTAGCGATAAGGGTGGGAGAAGTTAAGTCCCAGGGTGCTGGAGGTATGATAAATTGAGAAATGATAGTAAAGCAAACTTCACGGCTGTAAGAACTTAAGGCACAGAAACCAAATTGGCAACTTTCCTCTTACTCGGTCTGTTCTCAGGAAATCTTTTAGATACTTTCAGAGACACATTTGGTCCCTTCGTGCTAAAGTGCTGCCAGAGCACACATTAGAGCCTTGGATTTACCCATAGCAACTGATGAAATCGCTATTAGGAAAATAAACTTTTCGGTTACGTCAGAATTAATTCATTGAAAAAAATCTGAGCTTAAATGGAAAACACAGGCTTGGGTAGGTAGAATATCCTCTAAAAGTTAAGCAAGGTTATTTTTTTTCCTCTACATACTTCTAAGGTGGATTAACAGAGGCATATGGAGAAGATCAAATATACCTTGAAATAATGGATGTATAAATCTGCAGACTAAACCTCTTTTGAGTGCTGGACTTGAGGGGGAGAGAGAGAGAGAATGTAAAAATTTAGAGACCATTTACTGAGGGGATATAATACCGAAGAGCTGGAGTGGTTCTAGGATCTTCAATATTTTATAAGAGGAAGCTTAAAGTTATAATAAACCATGGAGGCCAGTTTTTAAAACATGTAAATGTACAACTGTGCACAAAATTTGCATATGCAAATCATCACAATTGGGCAAGCAAATCAGATAATTGCATGCAAATATGCCTACTGACTCTGTGCCTGTGTCTACAATGGTAGTAACTGTGCATGCAAATTAGGTACACATTTTGTACACATAAAGGTGCAGCTTAAGTGGCATATGGCATGAAAATATGGCATATAATGTAACAAAAGAAGGAGAAGGAAATAGCAAAGGATACAGAGTTAGCTGTAAATAATTATATGGAGCGTACACAAACACACGCACATGACTCTATAAACATGGGACTAGAAAAAAAAAGAAAATACATGGGTCTTTTGAGAGCTTAAGGAACTGAAATGGCACATGATGTGTGGAGTGGGCATCTGTCCAAAGCTAATACAGCTTCCCAGGAGACCAAGTGCCCGTTCAAAACACAGGCTGAGTATGGCTTTACAAAGCCACACCAACTTCTCACTTTTTTGACCCAATGTCCCTCTCTTTGAAGAGAAGATGGAGTTCAATCTTTTCGGTTTACACGGGCTGAAGGCTCAGACACAACTGTCAGCAATGGTGCCAAAGGTGGTGGTGGTTTCTTGTGATACATGGACTGTTGTCTTCAAGGAAAAAGGCTTTGCAACTCTTTTGTCTTTCAAAAGTATTGATTTTGCTTCAACTCCTTTTCTTTCCACTTTGGAACTAACCAGTATAACCTCATTGCCTTTCTCCATCAGGCTTATTTGCATTCAAACTGCATTAGAGCAAGACTGCTGGCAGATTGGATGGATGGATGGATGGATGGATGGATGGATGGGACAAAAGGATTCTAAACTCAACTCTATCCTTGAACTTAAAATCTCTGTTATATTTTTAAAGCACTTAGACCTTTAACTTAGTTGTTAGCAGATTAATGAGATGCACAGACTGACATTTTATTTGAAGTTTTCCAGGCAGAGAAACATGAAGTGCTCAGCGTGAAGAGCAGACTGAGTTGCAATGACAGCAAGCCCCCTCAATCACTCCAGGCTTCAGCATGCTCACAGCTATGAAACAATGAGCACACGTTGGAGAACAGAATAAAAGTGTTGATTCAATTTTGATTCTGTCCCTTTTATGTATGCAATTCCACATTTGTGCCACATTCAAATAGCCATAACATCAAAGATCACTGACCACTTGGAGCCTTCAGCATTGGGCTATGGTATTCATGGCTTCGCAGACCTGTTGGGAGGCACACAGCACAAAAATGCCTTAATGATCCAGAGACAAGCTGGAATCACAAAAGTCAGGCTGGCCCAAGGGCATCTGAAACACGTCTGCCTAGTGAACTGACATGGTTGTATCAGGGATTTGGATGGAAGGTAGACAGATCTCCAAAGACGCCCGTCTCCAGCTTTTTCAGTGTTCTTGTCCTCTGGCTTGCCTTTGCTTCTTAGAAACCAAGGCAAGGTTTTGCTCTTACCCACAAAGCTCTACAAATTCACTGAACAGCCCCACCATGAGGATTTTTCTGGCTGTACTATTTCATGAACCCAGCACGTATCCCTGGAGCTGCTTAAGGAAGGCTGTGAAGGATGGCACTTCTGTAGAAAACACAGGTAATGAAAACGAGGGTATGGCTTGGGGAACAAGTTAAGCACCTTGCTTAACTGAAAGTATTTAACATTGAGCTATATAAGTGTCGATTAGAAATCAGGATGATCATGAAAAAATAGAAAAAGATAATTCTTTTTAGTAAAGTGCAAGATATTGCTACCACTTTAATAGCAACAACCAAGACCAGAAATAGTGGGACACAGCTGCAGTGATGACAGCACCAACTATCTGGGGTGGCAGAAAAGGCAACTGTTATCTCAGTGGATAGATAAACAGCGAATCCCCTCAGCACACAATGGAAACAAAGAAGTCTTCCACAAAAATACAGTTTCCATGCATTAAGAGCAGCTTGGAAACTTGGAGCTGTTAGAAGCCGGAAGAAAGCAATCACAATTAGTAGCCTTTAGGTCAGGGTCCCTAGATCCCAGGCAGAACTTGAGGAATTCCATCCAAGAGGAAAAGATAGGAGTGAAAATTTACAAAAGACAGCTGCAGAGAACATGGGAAAAATCATACTGTCAAGAGAAGAAATCCTGGGCTTAAAGAGCAACAAGCAAAAACTTGCTGAATGTAAGAGCAAGGAAATATTTGATAAATTATCTGGAGTGGTTGTTGATTTTTGGTTTTGGAGATACTTAAGAAAGGTTGGACATAGATCTATCACAAGTGATGTAAGTAAAGCTGATCTAGCGATAGAGCAGAGGATTGGACTGAGTAACTCCTTGAGCCCCTGATCTTTTGCTGTTTGTGCAAGTGGGAAAAAATCTTTGGTCCTAACAGCCAAAGGTGAGAAGTTGGAAGCTAGAAGCTAACAGATCACTTTTGGAATAGGACAGCCACATGAACTCTGAAAAACAAAGCTGGATAAAACATCTGATAGTCCTTGTAACCTTGGGAAATTATAATAATAATTAAAAAAAATAGAAGGTTACAGATAAGGCCAAGCACCAAAGTATGGTTGGTGCTCTCTCTGTGTTATTTGCAAGCGTTTTTGCCCAGTGGACAGAAGAGATTGGGGTCAACTAACCTTCCTTATTAACCAGCATCTCTTAATTTTGATCTAAGCATGTGACAGACATCTGCAATGAAAAATGTATGTGCACAGGCTCCAGAAGTAGCTGGGTGTATTCAGTGTCACCCAGTTATCATAGAATTAATGAAATCTAGGTTAAATCCCGTAAGAGTTTGGAGAACAATGCATTTTCTCTTCATCAGAAATCTCAAGCTTGCTAGCAAAGAGTGAAAGATGAAGTCTCGCATGCTTTACAACCCATTCCAAGTCCTTGTGGGATCAGTTAATTATTCTTTGCAATAATTAAGGCACAAACAATTGATATAAGAATCTCAATTTGTTTATAGTGCAAGGACTCCCTTCCCCCAAGGCTGCAAAAAGCTACAAATATATTTATACTCCAAAGCTGCTGTTCTCCAAAGGGAGATTGTTCTGCTTGGCTGAGAATGAAAGCCATCTCGTCACCGTGGCAGGTATGGCTATATTAAGGCAGCAGTTGGGGGCCCTCAGGAGTTACTTGATTACATGTTGGAACAGCTTCATTCTTCAAGAGCTGGCATCAAGCCAATTAGTCCTATAGGAAGACTGATGTTTTAACTAGACACATCCATCTACATTGCAGCTCGCTAAATACACTGTTTTCTAGGTACGGACTGCACGGGCATTTCTATTTCTCATTTTCTATGAAGGTCAAGGGACACCTCTGATTTTTGTTCAAGGCAGGTTCCAGGAACCTGAAAAGCACAGCAGTGAAAATCAGACTTCATCTTTCATGTATTAATTACCTACAGCATTCACTGAGGGACAAGTAAGTTCTAAAATTATTCATTTGGCCTTCAACTGATAATCTATCATAGATTTTAGGGGCTAGAAGCAAAATAAATGTAGCATCCTATAAGATCATGCCCAGAAAATCTAGCCAGAAAAAAAAAAAGTAGCACCCCAGGAGCCTCCAGGCAATGAGAAATGAGAGCAAAAATGTACAGTGGCCAAAGCAATAAAACCAGCTACCTTGCATAAAAGCCACATCCCTGAAGGTATGACTCTGGGCATGTTGATTGTAATGCCCTGGAGAGGGGAACTCCCAGAGCTGGCTCTGCCCACAGCTGCAGCTCCATCTCCCTCGCTCAGAGCTCTGTGCCAAGGCCTCCAGCATGGTGCAGCCACAGCCAGCAACCTGAGAGCTCCCAGCACAGGGACAGGTACAGCAAGAGAGATGCTGCCCTATCTAGTGCATGCCTGCTACTGCCACCGTGCTGAGGGGCTCGTTTTGGTGGCCTTCTCTCCATATCTCTTAGGTCTAGTGACCTTTCCTTTCACCTTCACACCCTTACTATGGCCTGATGCAAAACTTGTGTGCTGGGACAGAAGCAGGCAGAGAGGCTGTTCTCCCTTTGTAGGCTTGACTCACGGGGTGTGTTCCAGCTAAAGACCACTCCAGGTTTACTGGGAATGGGATGTACAGAAGATTCACAACAGCTCTTTGGCATGAAAGCTACCCTTTTTCATCTGCATCGCAGACAGCAAATGGCAGGGAACAACCCCAGCACCCTGGATTCTTCCTGACATGCATTAGTTCTGAAGGAGAGCCTTTGTAGGTTCAATCATTATGCAACCGAAGTTACATTAGAACAACCAAAACCAAATAACAATCACCAGAGCATCCCACAAATTTTTAGATCTACAGTAAATATTAGGAAGATAATTTTAAAATATTTCAATTGTTCTACAAAAAATAGCCCTCTTTACTTAGTACCAAGTTTATAGAAGCTGGCTGCAGGTTGTAACTGGGCTACTCTTTTATCAGTATTATGACAACTAAATCATCTACTTCCTCAGTGGTGTTCTCTATCATCTCTTTGGTTATTAATTTCCCCATTAGGGTAGAGCCTCTGCTTCTTCAGAGAAGCACAAAGATGGTGATGGGTTCTGCAATACACAGTTCTGGGTTCTGCAATACACCAAAGTTGCTCTGTCAAAGTTAGGAGGATGCCTGGCCAAAATCTACATCCAGCCCCAGTACATGAAAGGGGTCAGCCAGGGCAGCACGCCCTGCCAGGCTCTGTGGTGGGAGAATGAAGGGAGAGCTATGATTCCTCCCTCTAGGAGCAGTCTTAGCACTCAGAAATCCTAAGAGGGCAACTAACACTGACTCTCACACTATGCTGTTTTGGAGGTACCAAACCACAACACCCACAGTGTGACATCTTGGCCATCGCACCCACATATCTCAGCCACTTTTCTATTGAATGCTGAAAGGTCTTGTACGCATAGGCACCTAAGAAGGGTAAATAGTGCCTAATTTCAGATGGCTCCATCCAAACTGGTTGGCTGGACTTCCTTTATAGTCAAGGGGCAATCACTTACAGAGTGTGATTCACCCAACCTCTGTTCGTAGCCACCTGCAAGTGAAGGTGAACATCACCTTTAAAGTGCCCGTTTCTCTGCACTGAGTGCAACAGAAGTTGAAAGGGCTGTTTCACACAGGGATGCCTACATTTTGGACATCTCCAAACAGGTGAGGTGAATGCGAGCCAGAATGTGTAAGAACAAGGGGAAAACTGCAAAGCTGAGAAACTGCTGCAAAGCATTTAGCAGCACCCTGTGAATTAATTTTTGTTACGTGTCTGCCATGTAATGATCAAACTACAATTCTGATGTAATCCTAATGTAGTGCCTCTCTTCTGCTTTTAGTGCACTGTTTTACATTCCCACAAAACACTTTCTTCACATGATTACTGCTTCTTATTGGGTAAAATATAAAGGTGAAAAAAGAGAAGAGGGTAATATCAAACAAACTACTTTTTTGCAGTGTATGCAGCTAGATACAAAAGCTAATTTGTATCATAATAGCATGTCTTGGAAGAGGAGAAGGGAAAATTTATTCTTCTAGTTTTGCACAAATGCAAAGTCCTCAGTCATCCTGCAGCAATGTCTGATTTTTAAATTATTTAAATTTTCTCCCTTTGTGTGCAGCATTCTGTTACAGGAATTGCAGAACCGCAGTGCTTATTCTCCAGATGTGTCAGATGTTAGTTTGCTGCAAAAATTAAAAGAGCTACTCCCTGAGTGGCATTCTCTATCATCTCTTTGGTAATTAATTCCCCCATCAAATGTTGACCATGAGTTTACAATAAAAAAGCAATTTGGAAAAGAGACAACCTGCAATGGTTGGATGAGCTTTTGATCACCTTGTAATTGAAGGCCCTGCTACTTGCCAAAGGGTAGTTCGAGCGGCTTTCCAAAGGTGATGTCAACAAAACTTTCCCTGAACTGACTGCTGTCACGAAGAACAACCTCGTTAACCTTCAGTCCATCCCAGGGCTGTCTACAGTACTCGGCACAAAGAGCTGTCAGAATAGTGCCAAGCCATTTCCTACCTGACACATCTCAAATGACTTAAGTCCCATGAGGACCATGTCTTCTAATTAGCCACTAGTTCCACTGTCAGGTATTTTGTTCACACAATGGTGCGAAGAAATGAGGATTAGCTCCTTTCCCCAAAAAGTAATGGTTAATCATGATTTTGCTCCTCCTCTACTCCAACGACACACCCTGAGGAGCCCCTGTTCCTTGTAGCATGAGGGAGCACCTTTCTAGACAGGCTCACATCCTACTAACCTTCCCTCACGCTTCAGTAAAGATGTTCACCTTTGTAAGGGAATGTGCCTGAACCCAAGACCATTCTCACACACACGTTCCCATTTGTCTTCACCTGCTTTTAAAGCACCAGCCTCTTGTTTGCTCAGTGTTGTATCTCAACATGGGAAACTCCAAGGTTCAAAGCTTACCTTCTATTATTCATTTGCTGATATAGGTATTTCTTCCAGTGTTTACCCAGCTTATGTAAGCCCCTATAATTATGTTGGTATTACCTTACAAAATACAAGAAAGGTGTTTTGTCTGCTCACATACACTAAATGTTAAACAAAAAACAGAACCTGCATGCTGTTGGAAAGCAAGAATGCAGAAAGCGGTAAGGCATGAACAGCACTGCCAGAAACAGGGGTATCGACAGGACATCTCTGTTCTCACTATGAGAGGTCTAGATTAGCCCCAGATTAATTCTAACGCAGGCTGCAGACACGTCCTGCAAGCAGTGAAAGTAAAAACCTCCAGTAGGAAGCCCAGGCCTCTGTGTAAGCTGGTTTTAGACTGCAGTATGATGCACTACCTTTGATCTTAGTGCTTAGTTCAAAGAATAGAAGGAAGATACAGTATTCTAAATATGTAAATGGCTGCAGCAAAGGCAAAAGAAATAATTTGTTCTCTGGTGGGGAGGACAGGAAAGACTGGGCTATTGCTGCAACAGGTTAGGTATCAGGGAAGCTTTCTGTGAGCAAGCTCAGAGATTCTGGCATTTCAGGCCTAAAAAAGGGTCAGACACATTGGTGGAATAGTGCAGACTGTCTCAGGGCAGCTGATAGTACAGATATCATCTTTGTAGGAGGTACAAAATATTCTAATTACCATCTCACCTGAGAGCCAGAATTTGGTATATTCAAAACATGGAAGCACAGCAAATGTGCTTCTTGGGCAATGCAAAACTTGGTCTCGAGTTCACAAATGTGCACGTCCCGTGGTTCTGCTGCTTGAGCTTTACCTCCTGCAGCAGGTTGGCTGTGCAGTCTCAGAGAGCATCCTGCAGTGCATGAACTGCAGCAGGCAAAGCAAGGGACTCTGCTAACTTTTGCCCATATACATGTAAGTTCACATGTGCTGGGCTGTGCTTCTGGCATGCATTTATCAGGTGCACTGTAAGGAAGATTGGAACTTGGGCCCTGATAGAAAAGATATTTTCTTAGTGTCATTGCTCCTGTTTCTCAGCTCTTTTAAGTCAATGCAACTTACTCCAGGGATATTTTAATAACATGAGTTTCTTCAGCCTTCTAAGCACTCTCCAATTTAACAGCACTCCACATTCAACTGCAAGTCTCACGATATTTCATGGCTTTTCTTTTTTAAAGCCCCAGCTGCTAGATTCATGCATTGCAAAGAACTTTAATCGTTCATTTTTAAAAATTCTATTTCTGGTTCTCATGGTTGTGGAAAGAAGCCTGAAAACATGAAGTGCCAGTACCCTTACAGCTCCAAAGAGAGAAGGCAAATAAAAGGAATTCAAAGTATATTGGTTTAAGCCAACCTCATGATTTTTTCCCCAAGGTCTGGCTCATGATTTTTGAGAACTGGCATTTAGAAGTACTAGAAACATACAACTCTTAATAAGGAACAGGGGGAGTTCCTAGGAAGCATGAGGAGAGAGAAAAGATTTGCTCAGTACAGTAAAAATATGAGCATTAAAGAATTGAAGAGGGACACTTGTTAAAGGCTAGCAAAATTCTCTTTCTTTCTCAACAAGTCACCTACACAGTCCCTGGCCACTTAACTCTGCATCTTTTTATTATAGTGTTTACCTTTAATAGCACTACCATCTTGATGGTTTAAACATGACGGAGTCATTTTGTTCATTGGAGAAAGTGGAGGGCATTTAGGGACTATAGAGAACTCGATACCTTTTAACAAAAATAAACAGGTCAAACAGGAGGGTAAGGAGAGTGTTCGTGTTCTGCTTTGTTTTGTTCCTATCTAGCATCCTTGTGGCATAAGTTGCTGTCAGAAACCATTTTTTTCCTAATTTTGGGAGAAGCATATTTTTATGATAAAGAAACAAAATTGTTTTTCTTAAACCCACCCTAAAGATAAACTTTTCTTATAGAAGTTCTTCTTTTTTAATGAGCTTGAATAGCAATAAATAAATAAATAAAAGAAAAAAAATCATACGACCTCTGTTGATCTACTTAAAGACGTCGAAATAAGTGTCGGCACCAACACAGCATAGAAATTAGACAATGAGGGACCATGACCCAGTTTCACCAAGGTCAAAGAATGCTCTGTCCCAGATGCAGTGGGGAGCAGCATGGATCCTGCCTGTTGCCAGTTTTGGCTCTTTTACAGACCATCTTGGGGAAATCAGCAATCAAAAACCACCTCATTGCAGATGCCCTAGATTAAAGCACTCAACCTCTACAGGATTTCCATGCAGAATCACTAAAGCAGACTAAGAAATGCAGTGATGAAGGCCTTGACGTTTAGTCAGGAACAAAGAAAGCCTGGTTTGCTTGCCTATGTTAGCCTAAGGCACAGACACCACTCATGCACATTCAAACCCAAGAATGAAAAGTTACTGAGGCAACTGCTTGGGCCTGAAAGGCCCAACACAGCTACCAGAAGGCTCAGAAAGTGAACCCAAGATTCCTTTACCTACAATCTTTCTATAAGGTGGGAGGCATTTGTATTCCTAAAACTGCCTGCCTAGCATTTTCAAATAGACTACGAAAAGTAAAGGAACATGTAGAAGAAAGCAGCTGAAAATACAGGAGACTGCTCATATTGCTCTTGTGATCATACTGCTTTGCATACACAGCTGCCCCAGCAGTTTCCCCATCAGATGTGCTGCTGCATTTGTACATTTATGCTGAAGACAACAAAATGCAGAGGATTCAAATGAACACGTTTAAGAGGCTTTTAAGGGAAACACTGCAACAACCTGGCCTGCACAGAGCGGCACTGTGCTTGACTACCTGAATTAGATTTAATCTGGCTCCCCCAGTGGTAATAATAATATAATATGCTGTAAAAAGGAGCCTAAAAATCTTAAATTGAATCTGTATGTTTACTATCAAAGTAGCTGTGTCGAGTGTACAGTACAAAATTTTAATATTTTCAGCAGGCAAGTAATACATCTTGTCTAGACACTGGAGAAATTTTCAGACACAAAATTATTTTAAATGCTAAAACAAATAATGCAGACTTTACCTCACATCCCTACCAGATTGTGGAATGTCATTTACTTTAAATTTGCAGCCAGACATCACATAGCTAGAGAAATTGCCTGTAAGAAAAATAGGCTGACACTTATCACTGCATTCCAGTGGGACCAGGCGGTGATGTCAGCTCTCTCTGTTTCTCCCAGACAATTGAGCTTCCTACAAATCAATAAAAACAAGGTTTATTGGTATGTTTGCTTTATCACAGTTGAGCCACTTTCATTGTGCTAGTGACAAAGTCTTCACAAATTGAATCATTAAACACAGTAATTGTGTTTCAAATACGTTTTAGAGAGGAGGAAGGGAAGAGAGAGTGTAAAAGATTATTTGCCACAGTATTTATGGCTGCAGAATTTAGATTTGTAACAGTTTGCCATAACTATATTTTATTTTTCAAGATGGAAAAAGGAGCAGGGGAAGGGGGCGGAGGAGGGACTCCAGTAAGTGGAACAAACAGTTGCACTCAAATTCAGACCAGCTAAGCTTTTAATATTTCACTGAGGGAATGTTATATAAGGAATTTCTCAACAGTTCCTCACACAAAATGTCAAACTTATTTTAAAATTATTTTTTTAAAAATAGATGGGCTTAGGAAAAAAAAATGCACCCTGGAGTCAGGATCTAAGGACTGTTACCATCCTTGTGGTTAAAATAATTCCTTCCTTGGTGTTGCTCAGTCCCTTACGCAAGCCTGTAAACTCATTTCGCCCCAGCACTCTTTAAATCTTTGTCGCTCTTTGCATATGTGGTTGCAATTTACATGCCACCCACATTTAAAGAGGTATTGACATTTTCAAGTCAGCTATTTTAGCCCTTGGATTTAAAACGGTATCAATCACACTTTATTTCTTCACTTAGAAGCTCAGGCCTGTATTTGTCGCACACCCACCTCTCTCGGTGCAGCCCGAGAGGCGTTTAAAAGCCAGCCATTTGCATATTTATCAGCCCTTCAGCTCTCTCTCAGGCGTGGATTATTTAACCCTGGTAGGGACGGGGCTGGGTGCCCCAAATGATGGAGATTTTGGCCTCTCTGTTCTCACAGTTGCTATGCAAACCAAGTTTGGGGCTGTTCATCGGACAGCCTAGCAAAACACAGGCACATTTCACAAAACTATCCAGCATTATTCAGCAAAATCGGGTGTGACTAGCGTTCTGGGCGCTGAAGAGGCCTTTGACGAAGCTGGCATGTAAATGGCATTGTTTTGTGCTGAATGGCGGTGACCTGTGCCGGGCAGGGTTAGGTCAGCGGCAGGCCAGGGCGAGAGAGCTCATAAAAGTCCCACATGCTCCGAGCCTGACTTGGAAGTAAATCGGGGATTCCTCCAGACAATGGCATTTACTCTTTTGTCTTAGCCAGTACCCCTCAAGAGCGGGGAGGGGAAGGAGAGAACAGGAGAGGCTCTGTTGTCAGAGCAGCCTGGCCTACTGCAGCCACACAGCCATGGGTCTGTCCAAGAGACACTGTGCAGGTTAGCTCCGCAAACACCGGCCTTTCCCTTTTATTAGGTTTCCTGTGTGAATCAGAGAGCATTTCTCCCTCCCCTCTTTTTATCTTGTTGCATTTTTCTTACTCAATTAGCCTGAAATGGAACATGATCAAGCTCCTAGCTGCAGTTTTCCTTCCAGGACGCTGGTATCAGACCTCTCCACACATTATACAAATTGTATTTTATCATTGAAAATTAAATCTAGGAGGCAATGATGGCCAAGTACAGAATACTGGAAGGATGTACAAGTGCTTCCTCCACTGCATTGGCTCTTAAGATGAATGGAGGAATGCCCATCAGGAGCTGCAGCTCTTCCAGCAGCTCTGTCATTCAGGGCCCTTCGCCCCATTACGCCGATGGTGTCAGGGAGCTCTCAGCACGGCAGCACGTTAGGGAAATGCAGCAAACCACACTTAGTGCCCAGCACGCCTCCCGCAGCAGGAGATCACCAGGTAGGACTTGCAGTCTCTGTCCCACCTTGTCTAGCAACACAACTACAGCTATACTCTGATGGGATGCACGCACCTGCTTGGCAGGGATTAATTCAAGCCTCCCTCACAGCGTGTGTAGCAAAGCTGCAGGAACTGCTGGTGTATCTTTTGCTCTTTATATAAAAAACAAAATCGGAGCTACTTGCTCCCATCCCAAATCACAGCAGCAAGTCAAGTCTCAGCTAAGCATTTTGGTAGGTGCACCTCAGCAAGGTAATACATGCCTAAGCAAGGCCTAACTGGACTTTGCCACTCTCAACTGCTTCTTGGCAGACCCGGCAAACAGAGAACAAACACATTTGGTGCCACCGTGCCTGCAGATTCTGTCATGGTCACCATCAGTCCATACACACCTTGGTCTGGACTAAAGGAACAATTTCATGGTATCCTTGAGAAAACATTCAGGTTTGGTTTTGCTGAAAGGACATTGCTCCTTCTCTGTTTTGATTCAACCTGATTCCTTCCTCTTGCATTTTCTGGTTCAAACACCGAACTGTTACACACAATCGTTTGCTCTCATTGCTTTGCACACGAACATAGGATGCCAGAGGGCTGTTTGTCTCAGCACATGGCTAAGAACAAAAATCTGGTGCTTTTCAATGACACTATTTCTTCTTATGAAGTATTATTCTGCATGGAAACCATCTTGCACATGTTCTGACAGTTATTTCTTTTGAGACATAAAATGGTTAGTGATCCACTTTGATCCTGCCAATTAAGTGTGGACAGGATTGATAGCCTTGCTTGGTGACCCTCCTCCCTTTCCCTTTCTGAGGTTATTGTTGAGGCAGGGAGAAGTTCACAGCATGTATAAAGGAGATATTTTCCAGGGGCTCCCTAGAACCATTTCAATAATCAGATGTGTAAGGGAGAGTGGCCTCCAGCCCTCCCTGCTTTCATCCAAAGATGCAGCCAGGAACTGCAGACCCACCTCTGTTTTGCAGCTGGCGGAACAGCAACAGAACAATTTTGTTGTCATACCGCTAGTTCAAAACAAAATGCCGCCCATTCACACTACCTACCATAAAAACCTTCATGAAATGTAGGGGGAAAGATATGCATATATTGCTCATGTGTGAGAAAAAAAATAATAAAATCACCTACATCTGGGTCATTTCCTTTCATCATACCAAGTAAAGCAAACGTAGCAAGCAAACAATCCAGACGCATGGGCTTGCTGACAGTTAAACTTTGCATTTTAAAATGATTGTGGTGCAAATTAATTCAGTTGGCTGTATCACACACCATTTATCTTGGAGAAGGTCTGCTCCAAAATGAGTCTGGGTTTGGTAAGTCTGTCAGTGACGGCTCTATTTCCCAGTATATATTTACACTCACATCAAACGTGGTGAGTGGGTTTGCTGTCGAATTCACAAAGCGCAAACCTGACAGTTTGGTTTGAAGTTCCTTTCCCCACACTAGGGTCACACAGGAACACTGAATAGATGCATTTGCTATAGGTTATAGCAAACCTGACAGTAGTGAATGAATGACTGCTCCTAAAAAGTACATCTTGTTCTGACATTATCAGTTCATTGCATTCTAAAAGTGGCTAAAACAGAGACAACCTTCATCATCTTTCCCCACCTCTGCTGCCATTCAGTATCTCTTCTGGTTCAACAGTCTATATTTTCAGACTGTATTCAAAGAGTTATGGATTTACACCAGTGGGACATGATATACAGTGGTAGCATTTAAAGCATAACAACTGTACATTTTTCCAGAGAAGTGCTTATTGATGAACCAAAGTATTTCACCCTCCTGTGTATCTAACCAGTCAATATTCCTATTTAATTGAATAAAATTCCCATAACCTGTTTCATTGGAACCTATTTCTATTATAACTGAAGGCAGGAAATGCCGCTCACTTCCATGGGAGCAGCATTTGCCTCACGAGGAACAATTGGTTAAGCATTACATAATTTACTAACTCCTGCCTGTAGGGAGGGACAGCCTGGCTGGAACAGCAGTGGTGGCAAAAATAAAACACTAAAACATAGATATGAAAAATGATGAATTGACTTTGTATGACTATTTATGCTTAAAATTAGGGCAGGCACTTGAGAACTTTGCTGAATCAGGGCCTTGATGATCGGTACCAGTAATGAATGCAGACATTTGGGAAGGTACGTTTCACTGCTGCCATCATACTTTATTTTTGGAGATGTTAAAGAAAGATATAAAGAAGATATAAAACAAGTAATTAAATTCCTGTTTTGTGTAATGCAGAGCAAATATTTGCTTCAAGTTTTATGGCATCTTGCAAATCAAAATCATAAACGCAGATGAGCTTTTGTTTAAAAAAGGCAATCTGATGGATCAGCAGAAAATAAGAGTTTGGTGTTGGAAGAAAAAAACGAAGCCCTGACATGAACCACAAATGCATTTGATTAGGTGACACTCAAGATTAGAAACTAATTAAAATTAAAGGAAATGTGTTGAGGAGGAGAGGGGTTGTCAGGTACCCTCAATAACAGCAAACATCCTGTCTTCCAAGTTTGTGTGGAAGACAAGAACACGGACTTAGTCAAGATAAGATATTTGATTTGTGTTTGCTCAGGAAAATGCTCTGACAGCTTAGCTAAGAGGAATTTGTATTTGAGTAAAACTTGGACAAGGTAACAGTCAAGAGAATACCAGTGCTAGAATGGAATCAGCATTAGACAATGGAAACAAGTTGGTGAACAAGTCACTGCGGAATATTTGCTAAAGCGCATTCTTTCTAGTATGAACCTTGCAGAAAGTAAAATTTGAAATGCCAAAACCACCTGTTTTGGACACAGTAAAATTTCATTTTCCAAAGAATCCAAATCCATTTTATTTCTTCTTTCTTTCATTTTTATTTTTATTAAATGTTACCTTGACCTAGTCAGAAATACCAAGGAGAACAAAGCAGTTACAGTTTTCAATATATTTTTATGTTTAGGGGAAGACAGGAGGAGGAAGAAATACTCGGGTCCAGTACAGCCAGTGCAGTCATGAGGCCTAGCGTTTTATCCTCCTCTCTCTGCTAAGCTCTGAGCACTGTAATTTACAGTCAGGCCTTTCTCACAGAAAAAGGAAGCGCAGCCTGTGGTGGAGGTGCGTGGTTTTGAGGCATGTGGCAGCCCAGCCAGAGAACCAGGCCCACAGAGGATTCTGGAAGTATAAATCAAGAGTTTACAATTTCCCATCAGGCTCTGCAGGCATTTTATAAAATAAAGGACTTATTGCAAAAGAATGTTTGAGATGGAAACTTTTTGCTTTGTCCTGTTCACATTAGTTTTTCACCCTTCTGTTGACAATCCCAAAGCAACAACCTAGGCTGGTATCACTCCATATTTTACTTACAGTTAGGTGCACAAGTAAGATATTTTGAGCATCAAATTCTTCCCATTCTCAGACAAATTAACCCTGTGGGAGAGTACTTTCAACAGATTACCCCTTTGTCTTTGCCTCTAAACTTAGTACTTTAGATGACAAAGAAAAGGTGAGCAGTGTAAGAAGAAAAAAATCGTTATTAATCAGAGCAGCTAATGCAATTAAAAGCAAACAAAACCAGATTAGCTCTGGTATACACAAGCCTTTCCAATAGCAGAAAATAATGAGATGCAAGTCAAAGTAACACAAATCCTCCACTATCTAATCAGAAAGAAGAGGCAGATGATCACTGTTCTGCTGACTAGAAAAGATTGGTCTTACCCACATTTACAGCAACTAACAGATAACACTCTAATATATTTTCTGCTGTTTCATTAGCAGACAGGGTTTAAATGATGAACTAGCATAGTAATGTAGAGTGTTATTAATAACTTAAGCACCATCCTTTACCTTGCTGCATGAGCTGCACTGACATCGTGTTATAAACCTATTTGGCTGCAGATTTCCTCTAATATATCACACCATCATCAAGCAACAAGTCTGGCCTATTAAGCATTCCCCTACTAGCACATGAAATACTCTTTTGACCCCACACTGTGTGTAGGTAAGACTCTTTGCTGTAATGTCTTTGAGCATATGGTCAATGGAGAGAATCTGGGAGGGTTCCAAAGAAATTTGTATTTCCCTGGCTTTTGTCATTTGTAACACGGTAGTACTGTGCCCTGGGGGTAAATAATCAGCCCCATTTTCCTAATGAGGAAATTCATCCAAGGTCACACAGTAGGTTAGTGGTGCTGCAAGGAATGAGAATCAGGTCATGGGCAGCAATCACCTATTGACTTCCCTGCAGCTTAATCACGTTCCAGAAACTACATTTATTTGGTAAGATAATAAACCATCATATGTTGTAACAAGATGATAAAAGAACAGCAACCAAAAAGAGGCAGAAACATGCTGAAGAAATATGGTAAGCACAAGTAACTAATAGGACCTATAATAAGGCTAGGGAATTAGGCAGTAGCTAAGAATATTTCTGGAAAAGAGTATTATGGTAAAGTACTACTGATCAAAGCCAGTAGGCCCTAATCCTGCAAGTGCTTTCTTATATGTAGAATCATCTTAGCTGAGTCCCATCAAATTCAGTTTAGTCACAAATTGCAAGGTTATATATAGTCTTTCTAAACTGCACTAGTTAAAAATGAGAAGTTACCTGAGGGGTAAGTGGTCTCCAGTAGAGACAAACACTGAGCTTGCATAAAATCAGCTATTCCTTTTCCTTATTTATACATTATTTTTTTTACCTATCACTGATACTAAATTTGGTAGAAGGTGCTAGTGATCAATCTTTCTTCAATTTTTACTTAGTGTTAATATTCTCTTATAATAATGTATGTAATGAGACTGTTTAACTTCTGAAACTTTATTGTAATAAAAGATCATCAAAAGCATCACATATTTAAATGAAATGTTCCCATCTTACCTCCATGTACATAATGAGCATAGGCTTTCTGCAGCATAATACAGAAAAAGAAATCAAATAGGACAATTCATGTCGGAAGGCACCTCTTTAAGTCATACAGTCCAGCCAGCCACAGAAAGCAGGGTCACTTTTGAGCTCAGCCCACATTGCTCAAGGTTTTATCCAGTTTGGTCTTGAACACCCCTTTGAAATCATTAAAGCCTTTCTCTATCAAGTATTTGATTAACAAGATAATGTTTCCCCATTACACCTGATTTAGTGCTTCCTGATAGCTCCTTTTCCTCCTATTTATAGGAAATATAAGGAAAAAATATAAGGAAATAGTTTATATTCTAGTTAAATATATGGGGCCATGCTCTTAAGATCCACACACACGGATCTCATCGATTTCAGTGAAAGCCCCATCCAAACTTCCCACTTCTTCACACAGGAGATGTTAGTGACATAAAGCTCCAGAAGTGAGTAGCTTTTCCTCCTTCATGATTTCGTGTTGTGTTAAACATCAGGGGAAATCAAAATTCTGAAACAAGCAAGCACTTGTATTTTACTGTACAACTGTCCTATCCTCATATTTCGCAAGTAATTGCTGTGGCCCTAACTGGATTCACTGTTTTTTAAATATGCAATTAATTTTAGTATTATCTGAAAACTAATTGCATCTAATTAGGTTGTTCTATTACAGAAGGACTAAGGAAGTTACAAAAATTCAGAAGTGATATACTAAACCATAAAAGTATTGTGGTCAAGATATGAATAAGTCAATTTTCTGAGCCTTGAACAATGTAGAGAACAACAGTTTTACACAGTGACCCTTCTTCCTGCTCCCTCCCTTCCCATACACACCAAAAACACACTCCTAATAGTCATAAGTCCCTTTTCCATGTAACTCTTTTTTTTTTTTTTTTTTTTCCCCTCCTGTGATTTTTACTTGGTGGGTAATCTTCCTTTAAGATGTTTCCTTACAGTTTCAAGCACTAGTGTTGAAGGTGGCTTTAATATTCAAGGCTTCATAAACAAACGAGGGACATTGTTTTCCAGACCAATTAAGACATCAGTAGGAAGCTCAGTCCAACGAGATATCAGAGATAAAAGAACTCAACTTGCTAGTATATTAGTCAAATATTTTTTATACGTTATCAAGTCTAGCTTAATATCCACTCTGATATTTTTCAATAACTTGTTTAGGTATCACTAATCTTGCATAAATTTAGTTAACCTTCTGACATAGCTTAAATGATGATACAGCTGTTTGTATGAAGGATAAACACCCATCCAGCTAGCTCTTTAAAAAGCTTACACCTTTTAAGTACACTACATTTGCTGCTATTTGTATTGACATTCCCCACCCCCTCATTTCTGTGAATTTATTCCTGGATTTATAATACATTTTATTCTTATTCTTAGATACATTGGCAATGAACACTGTGAAAAACAGTGAATTTGGATATCCATACTTAACAAGAAAATGCAAAAGCATGATATAATAAGAATAAATGTAAGCATCCTCTGGAACTTCTGATGGTATTCATGCACAGACAACTGATGCTTTCTTTGTAACTATGAAGCCAATAAGATAACCATCCACAATAATTTCAGATATAGAAAAACAAGTCCGGGATGTTCTTTATCCTCCCAGATCAAGGCATATTAAACATCAGAGATACTCTGTTTTAAATGCATTTTGTTGTTTTTACTGAATCTGGTTACCTAGAAAAATGTAATTTAGTAGTCTGAGCTGAAAGTTTGTATGTCACATTTATTTTTTGGAGTTAGTATTTTTGTATCCTAGTGGAGAAACATCTCTCCAGCCCCCAGCCCAAAAAAAGAGAACCCAGCAATCCCTATTCTTTGTGTCTAGCCTCAAGTAGGCTATGTTTCTAGGTTTCCCATCGTGTGCTGACTCCGGTGCCTGGAATGATCTTTCAGGCTGCAGGTATAGCTACATTTAGCTCATGACCCTGCTCTACTCAGAGTCTTAGTTTATTAATATGTCTATTCTTCTCTCTCACGCTGGCCTTATTGATTTCTCCTTACTGTGAAGTACTGAGGTTATTTTCAAACCTGTCTTACACGAAAAAGCTTGAGTTCTCCCGCTTGAACTTCACCATGAGAGATTTGAAATTACGATATGAATAAAACAAAACAAAAAGACATACTGAAGCAATAAATAGAAAAGCAAATATCTCCTTATACAACATATCTTCTAAAGAAAAATTGTAAAGTAGAAAGCATACTAGATTTGTTTCCTAGCTCTTGCTCCCACTTGCTTATAATGTCGCACTGTAAAAGGAATTTAGCATCACTGCAAGTGGTTCCAAATAAAGGGTGGTTTTTGCTGTTGTTGTTTTGCTTTGTTTTTAATGAGTACAGACTGCATATGCTTGTAATTGCATGGAACAGAATGGGCAACAAGATTTTCTGAATGGGCCTTGCCATCAAAAGTAGACAGGCGCAGAATCATCCCTGTCTATTGGGTCAAAACTTCTGAAAAAAAAAGACAGGCACATACAGAACTTCTGCAGGCTCAGCTCACGTGTTACAGAGCAGTGTGATGTGTAAACAGCCTCTCATGCAGGCATTCCAGTACCAGTCTTTAATCACTTCAGCCACATATGCATGTACTAAAGGTGCACACCAAGCAACAAGTCACAGAGACATCAGTGGACTTTCTTCATACTTTTACTGTTTTAAGATAAAGAAACATGAAGGAAAGGCTATTCCCAAAGGAGATGTTTGAACATGGAGCAGGAGACACATAGGAAATGAAGAGAAGTGCTTATGTGCTGGTGATTGGGATAGAAAAACAGGTGTAAGACTTATGGATTAGAAAGTTGGAAGGCATTTTTGCTGCAGTTATCAAAGACTGCTAAGTTGTTTTCTTCTGAGTAAAATAGCCCACAGAGCTGAGATCTTGGCTGTCTAAGCAATATCGCAGTTACCACTGATATTAAGCTCACTGTTTCACATAACACAAAGCAATGCCCTACACCACCCTATAGGCACTTTCAGAGAACAGCCTCTCTTCTTTCCATTTGCCACTACAAAAATACCACCTGAGCACTCTTACTGGTTTCAGCAGGAGATGGTTTGAATGACTTTGGCCAGCTGCAATTTATCACTCACATCCCATTCTTGTTCTCCTCTCTCCATTACCTTCAACTCAAAGGCAAAGTAGGGTGAGCAGATTTTACTACTTTTACAATGTGTTTTCATACGTGCCTTTCTTTTTAGGATCACAGAAGAACTTGTTCTTTAAGGGATCTGCAGAAGATGTTTTTGTTTCCAGAACCTTTTCTTTTTTCCTGTGACAGGAAAACACTGCCATTTGGCATTGAGTCCCAGAGAGCAATTCAGGGCAACGCGAGGCCAAGTTCAGGCAAAGTGTAACCAGTACATGTCCCACAGGATGGAAGGATGCCAAATGGGAGCTGGTGGGTGTTAGTGACAGGGAGCCAGCCGGTGGATGGAGCACAAGCCTGACCTCAGTGCCAAGTGGACGTGGCAGCAGTTTGTTAACACTCATCAGTTCACTTCTGTGAGAGGCCACCTCGCAAGAGACCATCCAGGACCTCATCCAGCAAAGGGAAACAACTGGAAACGTGTAAGAAATACTGATGATGGCAACTGAGATTGCTCACACAGACATTTATACAAGTGTCTAAACACTTCCCAGAATTAAGGCATTCCTGACCTAGGACTACTCTGAGCATTTCCTACATAGTAAAATAAATATAGCCATGTACTTGACTGAGAAAGGTGAGAGCCACTGCAGAAGGCTAGTGAACTGGCCACAGAATGTTTACGCTTGATGGGTAAGAAACTCTGGATATGTTAAATGGAAAATCATGACAGAAAAAGGCAAAAGACACGTAGAAATTAGGGTGTGAAATATTAACAATTCAGCAGATTTTAGTTAGCCAGCTATTAAGCTTGTTACAAGCTGCACCCCCAGCCAAAATAACCGGATGGAGATAAAGGTACCAGTTTCTTGACAGAACAAGAAAGGATGAGAGGCACCAGATGCTTCCACCCAGAGGTTCAGCTCATGGTAATCCTGGCCAACTGCAAAATTGGTTCTGAACAGAACTGATCAGTCCAAAATAAATACACAGCATATAAAGCCACGAAGGCTTTATTTAAAAGGGCTGTCCTTGTGCTGGCATTAGTTTACATTCAAAATCCCTCTGTCTCCAAGAAGAGCTCTTGTCAGGCTTTTAGAAACAACGTGCAGTTGGAAAACTGCTATCAAAGGTGCAGAATCTCATCATTCTCAAAACAACTGGCATATTCCTGGGGACTTTTCCATGGTAGCATAGATCACTGCTGCAGGAGGCCTCTAAGATGAAATGCCATTGCTAGCTTTATTGCCTGCTTTAAGCTTGAATTTCACAGAACTCTTTGTTTTGGTTGTATCCCACCTGCTCCTGCTGGTATATTTTTGTTCCTAATCATAAGGAAACTTGCAGCACATTAACCTTCCAGAGGGAAAGTGTTTCATCTTTCAGTACTGCATCAGCAATAAGACTTGTGAGTTACATAATTTCTCTATCAAAAAGAACTAAAAGCAGTGGTATGGATTTTTAAAGGTGGAGTAATTGCAGAAGAGCCATTATTGTTACCATCATGAGACATTTGTAGCAATAAAAGTCACTTGAATGGGGAACGCTAATTGATTAATTATGATTAAATAAAGTAGCTACATTCCCTGGAATACTGGTGCTATTGTGTGGACTGCTCATCTACCTGCTTTAAACCTGTCCTCAGAAACCTATTCTAAGCTCGCAGCGTGCTGCAGTCCCGACCAGCAGTCAGATTTAGCCACAGATATCAGGCCAGCTTTGCTCTGATCTGTCCTCTAAGACCCCTAGGGAGCCACCAGGAAAATCCTGCCTCGGCACCGGCTGGGCACACAGAGCCCCTTGCAGAGCATAAAGGCTGCATGAGATGGATGCAGGCGGAGTGCGACCGCCCCGAGCAATGACTTCATCCAGAGCCCTGCCGGAGCAAGTGAAGGTTACTGCAGCTGTCTTTAAAACTGAAGCCCATTAAACTGCTGAGGCGATTCAGCATTTTTATTAAACGTAGCATTTATTTTACTTATTTTTTCTTCATTTTCAGGGTTACTGATTGCAATTTATTTTTTTCTTTTCCATTTGTCATTTTGACGTCTGCAGTTCTGTTCAAGAAAGACTGCGGTTCAAGAAAGAGACGGGAAGCTCGGACCCCTGGGCTCTCCCTGCTGTGCCTCTGTCTGGCTGGCTGGCTATTTATAGCCCTTCTCTCACTGAATTGCAGAAGTGTTGAGAGTTTTGCAACTACATTTTGGGGACAGAATCCTGAAGTGTTTACTGCCAGACAAAATAAAATGAGTTAGTGAGATTTTTGCCTCGTTAAGACTATATCTGACAAGAAATCAAGCTTAAAATTATTTTTATTAAATTCTAAGGCACCTTTGCTTCATTTTAGGAGGAAGTATATTTTCAGAGGAAGACACTTGTCATTCTCCTGCTCCTTAAGGGCAGTCACTAACCCCACATCTAACACTTTAGGGGACATGATCCATAGGGTTTGCAACTGTGGAGAATAACTACATGTCCCTTTCCATACTGCTAAGCAAAGAGGAGACTTACATCATAGGAGCTGAAGACAGCTGGCAGTTAAAACTAATTCTGTATTATCCACACCTCCCATTGTAAATGTTATATCTATAATCAGAGAGTTTATTTTCCTTAGCTCCACTTTGATATTATTCAAATCCAAAGAAATCTGCAGTTTTAAATAACAGGGAGGACAAGTTGTGCTTTCTGAGAGAGGGAATTGGTACTCCTGCTTGAACAGATGTTAAGAATGTTTCTGAGTGTGCTAGACTCATTTACGAGTCTTTTTCACACATTTGAATCTTGGGGACATCAGCAGTTTGTTCAATATTTTCAGCCTCCTTCCTAAATGCCACACTGGGAAAACGAGAGGAGAAAAAAAATGGAAAGAGAAAAAGAAAAAAAAAAAAAAAAAGGAAAAAACCCACACAGCTAATCTTCCATCAGTGTGACAGTGTAAGCAAGAATCACAGCAAAATAATGAAGGGAAGGAAGGCACAGATTGTTAGGAAGATAGAATCAGTCTGGAAAAATAGTGCAAGATGATAATTTTAACATACAATTAAACCCTGTCACCTTCTGCACTGTAATCCTGAGGTGAGTCTGCAAGACATAAGGTCCTTCCTCCTAAGGGAGGACTGAACTGGCTGGCTCAGCACTAGGGAGTCTGGCTCTGTGGATGCTGCAGTCCTGGCATAAAATGCAGCACCTTTGAGCTCTGATTCTTTCTCCTAGCATGGTTTCATCACCTTTAGAGATGCTCTGAGGTTTCCTGGACTGGAATAGGAATGGCAAGTATGATTTTATACTGTTTGTACAGTGCCCAGAAGCACAGGGCTCAGCTGTGTTTGGCATGCTGGGTGCTACATGAAAACATGTAGTGACAATCAGCCATGTTTGAACCAACTGGATGATCACTCCTGGACGATGATGAAACACAGCCACTTAGGCTTGCACATTGATAGTCTCATCTCTTGAATGGGCTAACTAAGCAATAGAAAGGTTTTCCTGTTGTAAAAAATACCAAAAGGATTTGGTACTAGTCTGGTTTTGCAAGACTTGATGTCGTTCCTGTGCTGCCTCTTCTTTCTTCTGTCCTTTGTTGGTGCAAGCAGTTAGACTTACAAAAGGTTTAATATTAGCAGTTGTTATGGAATTCCTCATCAGATTACTATAGATTCCAGAAGACTGGCTGCACTTTGTTGTTTCTATTTGCAGTATCAGCTGAGCACACCACAAGCCATCAGCACTAGCAAAGCCATGAATCTTTACACTGGCTTTGAACAGTACTGTGGTTCAGTAGAGAGAACAGTTCTCTGGGAATCAGAAAACCTTCTTAATATTCCTAACCAGCTACTGACCTGCCATACAGTTTTGGAACAGTCACTTCACTCATCCTTGCTTTGTTTTCTGTCTCATCTCAGTGCATCTTGTTTCTAGACTACAGAGACTGTCTACAGTCTCTGCCCCACGTTCTTACAGAAGTGACAGTTATGGTTTGCTTCTGTACCAAGTTAATAAACAATGATTAATACTCCTAATCAAGCATCTTGCTTTCCTCTCATACGTTCTGACAACTAATAGTTCTGAAACTATTAGAAGTTTCCTAGTATTGCTAATTTCAGAAGTCTGAAGCTGGTGCATGCAATCAAAGGGACTCTACATTGACAAAATATAACACCAGTTTTGTTTGTGTGTGATTGCTTGTTTTCAGCTGGAAGCACTTCACCAAAGTTAGAAGACATGCAAAACAAAAAAAACTACAACAAATATTTTGGTTTGGGTAGAAGGTTACTTGTCCCTGGTGATTTTCCATCATACTCCGAAGGCCAACCCCTGGGCAGTGTATTATCAGTGACAATGCAGACACAGTGGTTGTGGATAATGGGGCCAATTTTGCTCTCAGGCAACCCCAGTGACTTCATTGTCTGGTTTATCTGATGATAGGGTATAAGCTGGTAGAATGACTCATCAAGAAAAAAAAGAAATTGGGAAAAAAAAAAAGCAAAGGCAGCCAAGTAAAGACACAAGGCTGTCTCCTAAGGATAATTTTAATAGGAAGACAGCAAGAGAGCTTCAAAATGCAGCAAGGGAGCCAGAAGTGTCTGCAGCATGGGGTTCAGCCCAGAGCTACGATTCAGAGCTTAGAGCCTGGGGGGGGAGCTTGGGGCTTCTTTTTTTTTTTGGGGGGGGGGGGGGGGGGGGGGGGGGAGGTGATTTTTTTCTTTTCTCCCCCCTCTCTCTTTTAAATAAAGGCCATTTTTTCTTTCAAACCCCCAAAATGTAATTTTCTCCTCTTTACTGTGAGCACATGGGTCAGCAAAAGGGAGCTGGAGTTAGCCCCCTCTTCTCTTTGTATATGCTAACTTGGAGCAATAGTAGCTCTTCATAATCACTACATTTGTCAGATACAAGCTTTTTAAGAAGTGTTTCAACATATAATGAGTCTATTATATTATTATTTCATCCTCAGAAACATGGAGGGCCCCAAACAAGGTCAGGATCCCTCATGCAATGCACTGTACAAGCTCCTGCTGAGAAACAGTCCCAGTTCTTACAGCATTTAAATAGATACATCAATCAAAGAGAGGAATAAAATGGCTGATGGCCAAATTAGATGAGCAAGAAATTTAAATTCCCAGCGCTCTGAGTCTCCTGCCCAGCTCACTTGGTTCCAGCCCCTCTCCTTCTGCAGAGGTACAAGGCAACCCAGTGGGGGAAGCAGCCCAGCACACACTGCTCTGCTGTCTGTCTGAGAACCAGAAGCCTTTGGCCAGAGCAGGCTGGGAGACTTCTGGTGACTAAAAGCAGCAGGAAGCTTAGGGAGAAAAGCTGCATTATTTTTTCCCATGACCGGGAAAAATTCTGCAAGTCTTAGGTTTTCTCAGCTCATTCTACTGCATCTATTTGCTCAACTCATGAAGATTTGCGGGAACACGAGTGAAGGACTGGAAAATTATACTAAAAAAAAAATCAGACCAATTAAGTGAGAGGGTAGCCAACACCAAAACAACAAAACCAAAAATCCTGTAGGGTTTTGGAGTGATACTAATTAATTTTTCAGTTTCTGAAAAATGTTCATAAGCTAAAAATTTGTTAAGGCACCTCAAGCCTACGTAGTGTTTCCAGCCTCTTTATATGACCCTCAAGGTCATATAATAAAGGATTTTATTGAGGACATAGACAAAAATGTTTAGAGGCAAACAGTGGAACGTACATAAGGGATAAAGTCTGGTCCCAAAGTGCTTGAGAAGTCATGTTGTAATGTATTAGACGCTTCAGAACATACTGTGGGTATTCTGGAGTTATTTAGTTAATGTTCTGGTTGTAGTTTGAAGTCAGTAATAACATGCCATATGTTCCCTTTTTCTAAAAAATTATTCTTTATTAATTCTATCAGAGTTACTCTATGAATTCTAAGGCAAAAAAGCACGTTAACTATTCCTATGGCATTTGAGTAAATACTGTTTTACTTTAAAGGTCAGGTAATACTATACAGTCTCTTCAGGATATTACTTATTATGAAGCTATTTGATACATCTCCAGACTTTATTCCCTTTATATACCAGTAGCAGATATGCAAACCTGCCTTGATTTTACCTGAATGGAGTTTTGCCTGTATGGAATCCTGCATAAAAAGGAGACAAACAATACATGAAACCATTTTCTCCTGCCAAACCAAAACCTTATCAGTTGGTTTTGAGATGTATATCGAATACCAGAGCTGAGAGTCCAGCTGTCCTTTACCTTGGCTTTTGAATGCAGACAGGAACAATTGTGCAGAAAAAGGATCTGAGAACTCAGGCACCTGAATTTGGTTCAGCAGCACTGCCATCTTCAACTGGAATGCTGCATGCAGTTCTTGTGGACGTAAAACAGGGATAGCCCATGCAGAAAGTTTTTCTAAGTCTCCTTCCAAATCAGCAATTTGCAATGAGAAGGACCAGGTTAAGTGGTTTGACATACTTCTCACATTAAGAAAACAGAAGCCTGGTATAGTTAACTAGATTCAATTGGAAACTTAGTTCCTTCAAAGAGAGAAAAATACCACACAAAAATGCAGCACTTTGCTATAATCCCTCTCTAATCATGAAGGACACTTATTATTTGAAAAATCTTGCATACTCAAATTAATGATCCATACAGGACAGAGACCCAATGTTCTCAGTGCGGTATAAGACAATGCTGAACAAATAATAATAGTTATTACTAAGTCGTATGCACCACTGCATTTTGTAATACTGCCTTGAAGTGAAAATGACAAGATGGTGTGATAAGCAAAGCTGTTCCCAGGCTATTGCCCTCTCTAATAGAATCGCCAAAATCCAGAAATCTCAAACAAAAACTTGGTTGGGGGATGTTCCATATTTGTTCCTCACTAAATTAATTTCAAATTGGTTTCAGGTAAGTAACCCTGCACATAAATCTGATTCATATGGTCCACAACATGTAAAGTGGGATTGCAACAACTTCCACATTTCAGATACCTCTTTGTTCTGAATCTTCAGAGACAAGGACGGTGAGACACAACATGGGGGACCTACAGCATTGTTCATTAGCAGTTGTCTTATAAAATAACCCTTATAATATTTTAACATAAGTTGACTTTGCTAAGATCATACCTAACTATTGTATGTTGCATTATAACTGACATTACAGGAGCTCGTGAACAGTCCAAACACTCATGATGAAGAATTAGAGCTGAGAATCTGTAGACTCAACTTGCTTTCCAAACTGGTGACTACTGTAAGTGGTCAATTCCTCACAGGAAAACAAAAAATTAATTAATTTAATCACTTAGACCAGAGCCTCCTGGAAGAAGACTTAAAAGAATTCAGGAGAGAGTAACTTCTTTCTCCTTTCCAGATAGAAACGAGCTAGTGTCAGTAACACAGTTACTGACTGATGAAGCAGCTGGGACAAAAATTTTGTTAAGAGCCATTGCGCCAGGAAGGCTATTCTGCTGGTCAGCTGCTCAAAGATTCCTGGTTTGTGAATGCTGAAAAATACGCTACTACTGTAAAACCAGTTTGAGCATCCACATAAGTTCAGTATTTCCAGAGACTTCTTATCCCCTTCATTTGCAGCAGAAACAGAATTGGAGAAGCGGCCTTTAATTAGAAGGCACTAAGCACCTAAAAAATTAAAGATGTAGCACAGTAAAATATACAATACAAGAAGGCAAAGCTCTATCCCCCAAACCAGGGGGTAGGAAGTAGTCATGCTTATCCCCAATTTGCCAGTGAAAAATCAAGTCACAGATTAAGTGATCTGGTAAAGCTGGGCTTGAAACCAATGACCTCCTCAGTCCCCCTGAGTATCTGAGACAGGTGATTCTTCCTCTGCTGAGATTTCTCCCACAATGCCAGTCTAATTAGGTTTGCCTCCCTCCAGCAAAGGGAAAATCCATCTTGAAAATTAATCTGAAATTTTATCCCACACAACCCTTAATAAAAATGACAGGCTATGGGTAGAGCATCATACAGTATTACATTAAAAATGATTATGGCAGCCAGGCACTGACACACGCAACTGTCAGTTATTTACAGGATAGCAAAGAAATTTTATTCTGCCTTTTTGAAAATCCCCTCAAAACACTCAGGATGCAACAAAACGAAACATCTATTCTATCACAACGGGATTATTGAACTATCTGGTACCTTTTAATAGAAAACAGATTGTGGGTCTAGTGTTGTAAAATCTGTATTGACTATATGTAAAACTATCAGATCCATTTGGTGATTTAGCTTCTAGCAGAACATCTTATCTGGTTCCAAGCACTACAATGTGTTTTGTTCTGGGGATCCTACAGAGTCAGCTGTTTGACACTGCTTATGCACAGACAGGGATGGACAGGCAGCAGAGGGGCAACAACTGGGTGCAGCCTCACAAGGGACGTGAGGGATTGGGGTGATGCTGTGCAGTCATGACGAGATGGTGCGGGACACGTCACGCTGCAGAGTGACACTGACGGTAACGAGTGGCGAGTGCAAGCGGCAGAGACAGAAATCCAAACAGCCACGCGTTTGGCAGCTCGCAGTGGCTGGGTGCAGATTAGCGTCAAGGTCAAATAAACATCATAAAACATTGCTTAAGCTGTCAATTAAAGAACAAACAAGCTCATCATAATTATACAAGATAATTGTTATCTGCTGGGTGTTAATTAGATACATTTTATCAGATCTGCTGTCACTGAATGGAGAGTAAAACTGGTCAAAGATTTTTTTATTGTAATGATTTCATAACTAGCTTTGTTCTGCCTTATTTTCCCTGGTTATGTTTTCTTGACCTCATTTCTTCTTTTAAGTTTCAAATTTTCAGAATGAAATCATCTTACTGTTTCACTAGGCCTACCAAAGAAAAGCATGTGTGGAGAAAGATCTAAAAACAAAATTTGTAAAAGATTTTCACTTTAAAATGGAAATTAAAAAAAAAAGACTTTTCTCTGTACTGTTTCAAAAACTAAAATGTTCGATTTTATTAATTTTGAATTAATTAAATGGAAATTTCAACCCACTCTGAATCATAAATAAGGACTCAGATGCCTGAAAGACTGAAATTAGCATGTAGGTCTTGAGTAAGCAGTGGTGGAGCTGGCCAATTATCTAAGGCAAGTACTTTACTTATACTTGGAGATAGGCAAATATATCAGATAGGCTTTGGATAATGTCCTGAATGCAAGTGAGAAAGACAGGATGGTCTCAGAGTGCTGCAGCCTCCAGCATCCACTCCTACCCGTGAGAACAAGGATGTGGAATGATCTCAGAGGCACACAAGGATGGAGTAAGTGCTAAAAAAAATAATACAAATGTGGGAGTTCTGTACAAAGTCTGATGAATAAGGTATCATGCTGAAATAAAAACAAAAGGAGAGGAAGAGAGGAAGAATGTTACATGGTCACACACTTACATCCCGTTACCCCTCCATTACAGCAAGCCCCCATCCATGCTGCAGTCCTTCCACCCTCACAACTCGCTGTTCATCTGCCCAAGTAACACTTGTCTTAATGTATCACTTTCTGGCAAGAAACAGAAATGTCCAGTATTTATCCAATCAATAGAAATATCTAAACTTTCAGCCTTCAGTGCAGGGACCTTTTGTTCTGTATTTGTGCATCACCAAACACATAGCAGGAACTTCCTACATTACAGGACCAAACAACAGGGATGAAAAAGGAGGGCTGGTAGGCCAGTAGAAATATCAAACTTCAAAAGCTCCTTTTAAATTCAGGATTTTCTCATTTAAAAAGATAACCAACATTTATTTCATAAGCTACAGAGCTTGATATAATTTGTATTGGTTTTAGCACAGAAAGAAAATACCAGAATTTTTTTTTTTTTTTGAGGAGAACAGTGGCACAAAGGTTTACCACACAGGGCCTAAAATAGTGTGAGAAAGGAACTGACTTCAGCTTGAATAATAGTCATTAAATCAAAACACTGGAAAATGCATTCCTTGTAAGAACATAGCCACTGGAGGTTTGCCCAGTCCTAAACAAAGAGTAGCAGTTCACAGCTGTAGGGGACATACTGTGGGTATACACTAATCTGAGGTTTAAAATATACTTGTGGTCTGCAGCAAACTCGGGGATTCCAGAGACTGTTGCAAAAAGGCAGCTCAGGTTGCATTCATTCCTGTATTTGATAATTTCTCTGGAGTTTTTATCTTCTCTACCTAAATTACTGGAACAGTTATGTGTTTCAGATTTATCCTAAAAAGAAATAAGAATGAAGAACTTCCAGAGTTACACGTGCACAAAAATGTAAATCCACTCTCAGAATATTTCAAGCAATAGGGTGTGCTTTCACGGCAAAAATGTTGTGGTCATTTTCCAAGTACTCCTCCAATATAGTGACAAGGTTCAATGTGACTCATGTGTGCAGGTAATTGATATTATTAACACAAACAGAAAATTTGAGGTCACTACTGGCAAGCAGTATAAAAATCATGTTTGTTTTCTAAGAACATTGTAAAGGGATTACAAGAAAGGCAAACTGAACAAAGATCAAGTTAAATATTTAATATATACATGTATATTTGATGTTCATCTAACAATACCTCATTCATAGCTTACGCAACCTAAATGGATCACAGGTTGAAAATATTTCCTCTTGTTTCACAAGTTAAGCGCTATAATACATGTACAATGTCCTTTTTCCTTCCTTTCTATATTAAAGGTCTGTGCTACTGGTTAGGTGAAGAAGCGAGATCTTTCATATCTGTAGAGTACAGAGAACTCACAAAAGATGGATATGGACTTGGAGACTGTAAACCCTGATAGACCCTTTGAACCCTGCAGTTCAAGCTTTGCGATCCAGAGCATAAATGAAGCTGAAGGAATGATCCAAAGACTATTGAAAGCAGTGAGGACCTCTCTCAATGGATGTTAGATTTTGCATCAGCAAAATGAAAAGCAATCATACCCTCAAATTAAAAAATAATCTAGAAAGAAGAGAGCAGAGGAGGAAATAGGGACAGCCAGCAGAGCCTGTTAACCTCTCAGATTCTTTAGAAGTTTGGTCTAAGATGGAAGAACTGTTCATTTGCAATTAGGCTTTTTGCAAAGGAGCTTTTCAGAAAGAAATTTGAGATAAGAGGAGGCAGGCATCTATCACAGGTCCCCTTCACCAGTTCTACAATGCATCATTGACAAAAAGCCTGAACGTATTCATTTTCACAAAACTCCAACAAGAATGAAGGAAATTAAAGCAATATTTGTTGATACTTCTGCCTCCCCTCTTTCGACCCAGTCTGCCAACAAAAGTTATATTTTAAAATTCCCCTTCTGTTTTAGAAATCAGCAGATGTGTAACCTGGAATTCCGTGTTAATTTCCATGATCTTTTGTCTCCCAATGCTACAAGTGCACAAACATGGAAGCAAGCCACACATCTGAGGGAGACAAGATTCTCACCTGCTCTGTTAAAGGAAACCCTCACCTGTGACCTGATGGAGTAAAATTTGACTGTATTACTCATATTCCCAGATATGCGAGTCTTATGGAAAAAGAATTAAACAGAAGTTATCCAATATCACAACATACAGCAACCTGGGAAGAAACAGCTCTTCAACCAAGGCAGTCAGGTGCAAGCACCCGTCTGCTGAAGAAGTCAGCAGGGACAGGGAGATTCAAACTTCCACAGCCTCTTTCCAAAACACAGAGTCCAGAAGACATTTGTATTGGAATAGCCAAGGGGCATAACCCAGCATCCTCAACAGCAGTGTTTCACACCCTGTCTGGTAAAATTGTGTCAGTATTGTGTGCATGTGCTGCAGTAACTGAATTACATGACAATTATTTACCAGTAATAAATAGTTCATCTCCATCAAAATCCTACATTAGAACAAGAACTTAAGTCCCTCAAAATTAGCAGCTTGAGAAACCTCACACTAAAGGCTCAGAAACACACCTGCAGCTGTGCCCTGACAGACAGGAGCTGACAGGCAGAGCACTTGCCTCTAAGGGCTGCTCACTGCTGCGGTTAGCATCACAGCTCCTAGCACCAAGCTCTCTTCGCATGCTTGTTCCTCTCACCCACACCAGACCTTAACAATCATCCATCTGACCCACTTTTAGTGTCATATGTAGGGCAAGCAAGGGAATTTGCTTTCATATCTGGAATGATTCAGATTTTGTTTTCTTTTGTCTCCAAGGGCAGGGACACACACCAAAGAGCATATTTTGCAGAACTGCTATTGTGCACATCAAGCAAGGCGTACACCTCACTGCTGCTTTCCATGATGAAACTGAGCCCTGTTAGTTTTCATGTTCCAGTGCATAACAAACAAAAGAAAATAAAATCAACCAAATTAAATTGATTTGATTGCAAATTGTTACTTTGATATTATGATTTCCTTGTATTGCATATTTTACAGCAAAAGGGTGGAAGGGTACAACTTTTCATCTTAAACTGACTGGAGTTCACAGGAACAATGGGCTGAAGACAACTAGAACTGGCAGAAGGATTTGCAAAACAAATGGGTCATGAGCTCTTTTCCTTCTACACAACAAGCTCAGGCATAGCAATTTCCATCTTCTCCCTGAGAAACAGCCAGTTTGGTACTGGAAATCTCAAGTAGCTCTCCCACTGTTTGGCACCACTCTTCCAGGGAGACCCATTGTGATATGCACAAAGCAACTAAAGGGTTTGTCTGCCTTCTTTACAGAGAGGTATGTTCTCTGGAGATGGCTATATTCTCTCAGGAGAATGCTTTGTACTCAAAAAATACTTTGAGGGCTCACTTGGAAGACGTGCTTTGTATTTTATATTACAGTTGAAATAATCCAGGCAACTGAATTAATTGCTTTCTAATAGGAGTCCTACTCTTTTTTTGCAGTGGCAATTTCTTCCTTCTCATCCTGTTAAAAAATTCCTGACTGCCTTTAAATGCTGCCTTTTTAACCCACACAAGGAGAGGTCAGTTGTCCTGCTGTTCTGAGAATACATTCATGCCATACTTACACAGGTTCTGTGGTCTCGCAGGGTTGGGCAGAGTCAAAGCGAGAAGAACATATTAAGTTGTATATATACGTACTATTTATTCAACCTGTGCATTAGTATTTTTGTTCACTGGTTAACATAACACCTGCTCCATACTACACTGATTACAAGTTGATTCACACCACTGCCTTCGTATCCAATCAGCATTGGTGCCATTAATGCAACCTTTAGTGATCAAAACAGCAATTAGGTAATCGCTGTTATTCTTGAATGCTACTGGAAGGTTTCCTCACAGAGCATGTATTTTCTGCACAAAGATGGCAGTGATGACAGCAATCCAGAGAAGGACTCGCTGATCAGAAGGTGAATAAACCAGTCTTTTGGTACCCTTGTTAAATTTGATGTTTCTTAATTAGTGGTTTCAAGTCCTATAATGGAACATGCAGGAAATATCCCCATTTTGCCCAGGTAATTATTATATAATAGTACTGCATGAATGCATTCTCATAGGATTGCTGACCACACAACTTATAATTGTTGTTGCAACCTAATGAAAACCATGTGTCTTGTATAGCAGAAAGAATACACTGCCCATTTTGTGTAAAGGGCACCTACTGACTCATTTAAATACTCGTTGGGGATTTTTGTTTTATGTAAATGTAGCTTTGTTAAGTTTACAGACTTAATTGAGCATTTGTATGAACAAGAATCCAAAGCACTGTACAATAGGTATTGTTTAGTCTAGTACACTGATTTATGTTCAAGTGGGATGCAATCTACATTTCATCTTCTGTTAAAACTTCCTGAATCCTGCCAAGAACTACTACTAGGAACAAAAAGGAACATTTCTTCTCATGTTAGCAATTCTTTTTATTCTGTTCAATAACATTATCTGAGTACTTCAGTTTAATATTTTATATTTTTAGTAACATTGACAGAAAATTCAAATAAGCTTCTCCAATATCTCATTATGTTTGCTTTGGGAATGATTTCTTATTGTCTTTGTGATTTTTGTCATTTCTTCATAAAAGCTACAATTAACAGGCATGGAATAAAAAAGAAAAAAAAAACCAACCATATGGCTAAGATAGCTAACTAAACATCATAAAACCGGCAAATGTGAAGGGCTCCTGACCAGCCCAGTGATTTTAGTACATCTGCATCAAGTGTATGCCAAACAATTTGACAGAAACTAAGAACATTTGGTCGTGGGAAATCCAAAGGCAAAAAAGGGATGGAGCTTTTGAATAAAGTATTTAATATCCAGTTCTTCCAGTTCTGCTCCTTCTTCTTTATCCAGAAGGAAGGCCCATTCCAATACTCTGAATATGAAACATCCTTTCTGAAATTTAGCATTACATGTTTACTTTTAAAAAATTATACTGAGAAACAGATCACTTTCCTACTCACTAGCAAATATACTGTGGAATGTGGATTAATAGGATGCAGGTGTAAAAGGCTAGGTTATTTTAAGTCTATGCAGAAGATTTGGCTCAACCTGCAGGCAAAATAATGCATGTGAGTTAGGAAAACCCAGATTCATCCCTTACATTCTCCCACACCTCTGCCTGTTTGCATAGAAAGCAAAAACAACTAGCTTGTGTGCTGCTACAAAGCAGATATTAAAGATTAATGATTTCTCTTAATCCAACCTCCAAGAAGATATCGTGATAACCTAACAACTACTTTTGGAAGGCTCATTGTTTTAGAGAGGGATTCAACATGCAGAATTTGTATTAGACTTATTTCCAGAACGCATATGTGAGGCACTTAAAGCTTTGGGCCTGATTTGGGGTCTCCTAATTGTGAGCAAAGCCAAATTTAAGTGTTGGTTACTCCACTGCTGATCCAATCCCTTTATTATAATAAATAAGCTGCATATATGCATCTTCCTCATCTGTTGAGATAAACTCAACTCAATGTTGAGAAAAAGGTTGGTTTCATCCAAGAATCATGTGCATTCTCCTGGCTTCAGCTTTGTCCTTAGTCCTGGTTGGTCCAAAAGCAAAAAGGATGTTTTCTGAATCACAGCCAAACTTCCTTCCCATGGGAGAGGGAAAAAGAGGGGATTCTCATCACTTGCTGGGGTGAGTTACAAGAATTATGTGAATAAATGGGAGAATTTCTTTTTGAAGAAGACCCACTTTCTCCATTCCTCCCGAAGGAACAAAGACATGCAAGAGCACATTTCTTTGTGCTGTTGCCAAATAGTGGATATTTATCATCATAATTAAAGAAACAAATTGCCAAAAACAAATATTATTTGCAGATGGATTCCTCTGTCTTCTGTGAAAATTCTGTTTACATTTCAAATGAGTGGAAAAATAAGATTATACATTTGAAAAAGCCCCAGGCCAGCTATTAGGAGAGATAGGGGAGCTCTGAACTTTCTCCTGCAAAACACACCTGAAAGACTTTCTAATTTCTCAGCATGTTGACATTATTTAAGTTCCTGTCTTACTGAAATATAGCCAAAGCTGAAGCTCTAGCCTCCAAAAAATAAACTCTTGTTTAATAATGTGATGGGTAAATGTATCCAGGAAATGTCACAAAATAAATCTGAGACAAATTAAACAAAACTTGACTTCCTTTCTTATGTTAGATGCCTCTAATTTTAGCAGCTTGGGGTAACAAAGAAAAAGCACTTAGAAATGAAAATGTCTGTTTAGCATCAGAGCTGTAAAGAAAGAGTAGCACGTTTCCAAATCTGTAACAACGTATAACATATGACCTGGGTCCTCTAACTACACTGTACATAGACCTCTCATTGGCTTCAGTCAGAAGCACATTATTCCTCTTTATTTACAATGTTGGCTGTTGGTTTAGGAATTTGGGTGCAGTAGGGCTATGTGTCAGAGTACGCTAGAGGTTGTATTCCACCCATCCCATACAGTGCTAGATAATCTTCCACTCCTTGACTTTCAAGATGACAGTTCCCTATAAACCATCTGTTGAAATAAAATGCCAGGATAGAAGTCTAACTCCACATGTCTTGTGTTGGTGGCAGTTACAGATCATGAAAGTTATTAAAATAGTGGTATACATGGAGAAGTGGCAATCAAGGCTTACACAGGTTGATAAATAGCCATGAAAAATAAAACAAATTAATATAATACATGGGGAAAGGGAAAAACACAGGCATTTAATATGAAGGAAGGGTATTTAGGGGTCAAAGCAAAACATGGAAAATTGAGATTGCAGTCTGTGATAACCAAACTTCTGCTTCTTCCTTCATTAAGCACCTGGCTCACCCCTTCACTTCCTCCTCAGCAGAACTGCATTCTTTCACAGGGTGCTCTCCAACACAGAATTACACAGACTTTCAGCAGGGCTGACTGCCATCAGAGCACAAGGTAGGATTTGCAGGCTGCTACCTGAGCCTGTCACCCTTTACAGATGAGCTACCCAGCTGGCTGAGCAGATGCTGGCTGAAATAAGGAAACAATTATCTTTGCACCTGGCTGAGTCCTTTAGATCTTGCTAAGAGATAGATGACCAACCATGAAAATATGCCAAGTAGTGGCCAAGAATATTTAAGAGATTAAATATAAAATTTGCTTAAATCTTGCAGGTGGAGGTAGTTGTTTTTTTCCCTTCCAGATTCTCTCTGGATATTATGAAGATGCCATTCCAACCTTACTCACAGCTCTGGACTGGGGCTGCATTTCTCTACAGCACCAGATGCTACTCTGATTACAAAGTCACATGCCCTTGTGAGTAAGCCACCCTTCACAATATATTTTGGATGGAGGTGGAAAAAAATCTGTCAAATGAAAAGATAAGTGGGAATCAAAGAAGAGACGTAACCATTGAAACAAAACAGCATAAAAAGGATCTCTTGACCAAGCTTTACCCTTCTAGAGATGTAAAGAATATGGTTTGTGTTATTTAGTGCATTCAAATTGCCCATTTTCTAAATAAAAATAAAAATAGTGATTTCAAGCCTTTTCCCCACTCACTGCTTTCCTCTAATCTCTTTCTGAGCCTCCATACTTAGTATCTCTCTGGGAGCGTATAGGTAACACTGAATGCTAATGAAATACCTGCTGCAGCCCTGGACCACCAGGGTGTAATTTCATCCATTAAAAGCAGCCAGCAGACAGGCACTAGGCAGTTCTGGTTGTCCTACAATTGGCAACTCATCCTGTGGGCAGCCTAGAGGTAGTACATCCACAGCTCAAACTGGGGGGCTTCTTCACCAATACCTTAAACACAGCCATGTGTAACATAGACAGCAACAGCAAGTGCAAGAATAATCCTTCCAGCAGATTACTCAGGGGAAAAAAAAAATCTCCAAAGTAGCGTCAACTTCCCCTACAGAGAAATCAATTATAGGAAGATGCTTTGTTCTCCCATAGAACCCTCCATCTGGTAGGAGATTTACAGAAAGTGCACATTTTCACAACAGCCTTTGAGAAAGGAAATATCACCATCTTCACATGGATGAGAATAAGGGGCAAAGAATGATGTCCTTGGGATCATACAGAATGGAACAAAGACTAAAGAAAAACACCCAGGACATGCTTGATCAGCACTGGAAGACTTCTTGGAAGCTTGAGACTGTTCCACATATTATGATCACAGAGCATCACATGGTGTGAAGGAGGGGATGGGAAAGTCTCGCTGCTTCCCACAGAAAACCCCACAGTAATAAACCAGGGGAAGGAGCCTTCCCAGAAGACTTCTTCCCACATCACTTATTTGAGAGGGTGGGACTTCAAACCTCAAAATATGCAGCTTGACCTGACATACTTGTTTTTGCACAGTATGGCTCAGACAGACAAGGCAGCAACATGCTAAAAGCATTGTTGCTGCCATACAATTCAAGAAGGGTTTTTTTGGAGGGCTTTCTTAGCCAGCTATCTCCACACCAATCTGCTTGCATCTTGTTACAGGAGAACTAGGGTGAGTAAGCTTTCCAAAGGGAGAAAACCCCGAAGGCCTAGTTAGTGGGAGACACTGCATGGTTCCTTCCTTTGTGGGAAGGGAGGAATGCAACCTGCCTTATGCTCCAGAAGTAGAGTCCTGAGGGCCAGGTATTCTGCAGTGTTTATCCTCCATTTGACACCACCTGACACCCTCTTGCAGTAGACAGATCACAGTTCCTTTGTGCCTCAGCTTCCTCCTTATCACCTCACTGAACTGCTTCACTGCTATGAAGCAACACAAGACTGAAAGTGGTAGAGGCCACTCAGAATGAAAAAGCATCTTTCATTTTTCTGCAGTTTCTGTACAGCTTCACAGTTGCCCTAGGTAGGTCACTAAATACCTGTTTCTCAAAGCAATTGAAATAAGGAAATTCCTCATTTCTTCCCTGAGTAACGACACCAGTAAATGCTACGCCACTATGTACTAAATCAGCATAACCCTTCACAGCTCATATGTCTTGAAAGTGTTTATTCAAATTGTTTTTAACTGAAGAGGACTGCAGCACGCTAGGGAAAGAGGAGAGAGGAAGAAGAGGCAGAGAGACCAAACAAGCCTGTCTTACTGTTACAAATAACTCATGTAATCTCATAATGATAAGAAATTTCAGAAGATAGCTGTTTGCTTGTACATTACTGGGAGCCTACGTGGCTCCCAATAAAAGCCTGAAACTTTGAAAGGAGGGGGGTGCTTATATGAATGCATGAATTTTAAAGCCCAAGTGCAGAACAGAAATAAGGCAACTTCAGCCTCCAGAGAAATAACCTTCAAATCACAATTTGACAAACAATATCAAAAACTATCAGAGAAGCAAGCGATCTAGCTGACTGCGGTGTTTTCATTCCCTTCTCAGCAGTGTGACCTCATCACAGTCGCACTCGCACAGAATCCTATTACTGCTGCCTCAGCTGCAGAGCTGCAAGACAAAGGAAGGTTACAGACATCACTCCCCTCTGTGCCGTGCTAATCAATAGTTTTTATCTAATTTCTTTGCTTCAAGATACAGGAAAACAAGGTGCTGCATCTGAAATGGAAGGCTGGGAATAACTGAGCTTTGAGGGAATCAATACAAAATAGAATAGCTGACAATGTCATTCACCTGAATCACTATGAGGACAGATTTGAAGTTCCTCTAATTATCTAGATGTTTGTACTTTTAATCACCAATTTAGTGTCTGCAGAAAAATTTGTCTGTATTTAATATTCACTGTGGTTTCAGAACTTTTTGACCTACTGGCAAGTCTGCTCAATTTCCTTATGCTTTTATTCTGGATGAAAGTTTCCCTTCTGATGTCAGTTTAGGGCTCAGCACAAAGTAGCCCTGCTAGCTTGTACTCAGGTAGATAATTTACACATGATAACACAGTGGACTGAACCCTGGCTAGCAGGGATCAGCACACCTCAGCTGATGGACTGTTACCGCAATGGACACCTTTTCTTCCTTCAAGTGCTAGATTAAAAAAAAAAAAAACAAAAACAAAAAAAAAAAAACAACAACCCACAGTATATTGTTTCTTTAAATTCACTAATAAGAAACATAAAAGCCAGCACTACTTAAACTAGAACCAACAGAGTTAAGAATAATAATAAAAGTAATCTTCAGATGCCTAACTCAGAAGGCAGCAATAAATCAACATTAAGAGAGGAAAAATCATCATCAGCTATGCTCCATTATAAAACGGAATCATCAATTTTAAGCATACTCTGTCTCTTCCTGAGCACTGAAAGGCTTCTCTCAACTAAAACACATAAGAGAAAGTTGAAAAGAAAGCTGTACAGCCCACTCCACTTGCCTTAGTGCCTCTCCAGAGAGACTTTCACAGGGGCTATCAACAGCAGCTCAAACCCACTCTTTTCCCCATCTCAAACTCTTATAGTGTTCCTGTGGGAAGTCATTAATTCCTTACAGCTGGTGGGTCTCTGCACTCAACTATGGGCAGCTTTGTTACTGCATCTTCCCTGCCCCTCCAAGGGTGAATTAACACTTTCCCAACAGCACCTTTACTGAACCAACAAGCACTACTACAAGTCCCCTCACTTGTTCCAAGATATTATGTCCAGATGCAAAAGAGACATTGATGGACATCCATACAGATACTGCTCACCAGAACCCCTTTTTGAATGTCTTCCACCTTCAAAGTTAAAAGGCAGAAGCTTCCAAGTGTACAGTTTTGCTGCTGAATGTGTGCATCAGTTTTTGTAAGACTGAGAAATAGAGCACCTATCACCCAGGCTACCTTGGGATTCTGAACTGACCCAGATCTCACTGATCTGACCGATCCTTTACTTGCTTCCCCTAGGTTTTCTCAGTGAGCGCCTGCCATGTTGCAAAATGCAGCTCGAATCAGTTCTTTCTATGTAAAACAAGGGCATAGGAGTCCCCTTCATCCAATGGCTTAGTGGTTGGCTTGGTCAGGATGCAGATTGGCTTTTCTTTTTTGTTTGGAGGGATTCAAACCCACCTTCCCAGGGATCTCCCCCACTCGGAAGTAACGATCCTCACCACTGGGCTGCTGCAGAAAAGGAACAGTTCCCAGATCCCCCTTGCATTGGAAAGAATAGCATGGGTCCTGCTTTATTATAAGAGGAAAAAGGGGGGACTGGAGAACTTATCTTTAAAAGTGTTCCAGGCAGCTAATCCCACGTGGAAGGAGATGAGAGCCAGCAGCATGGATCAACGAGCCTGGGTCAGGGCTGAATGCACCCCTTCCCCTTAGCAGTGGCTGCATTAAGCAGCCTCCTCCCAGCACACTGCCTTGTCTGGCTGCCTTTCTGAGCCTCCTCTCTCAGGGCTGCGGGTCCCACCAAGGGGGCCAGCAGCTAGAGCTCAGCACTCTGGCACCCACATAATACTTTGGGTTTTGGTCTGAGGTGCACTTATTCTTCCCTGGCAGAGTTTTCTTTCATCTTACTCTGCTGTTATAACAGCATCATCTTAGGCTTACGCTGAAGAAATTGTGAAATGAAGTGAATGCAAAATTCTTTTTGTCACAAAAAAAAAAGTAGCTCTCGCATATGAACTGTAACTGCTTCACAGCTGAGACTTCTCAGCTAGAGTAAAACATTATTTTTCAGTAAACCATAAGATTTAATTTTTGTATAATTATGTATAATTAATATGGTTGGCATATAGCATCTACAACATCCCAAAAATGCAGTGCAAGCACCAACTACTTCAAGGCGTTCCTTCATTGCAGCTTGCAGTCCTATTTTGGAATGCTGTCAGTTTGGTCTAGAAGGGGTTGTTTTAATTTAAGAACGTAACTATAACAATCTATAAAACTCATTCAGAGTTATGGATGTGCTTCTGTTTAATGGATAAGCCATTTTTTTAGGAATGAACTTTCATAAATCTGCCACTAGCCAAGTTTTTAAGTAAAAATATCAGTTTAATGCAAGGGAAAACTACTCATTAAAGAGTAATCAGTTCTCTCATTTTCTTTCTTTGCGGACCATAGAACTGCTTGCATAGCTGGTAACTGCAGACTGTAAAGTGCAAGAGTGAAGACAGATAGATAACCACCAACAAGTCCAAAGCTGATTTGCAGTAAAGGCAAGAACTGCTCTATAAAATATGTTTGTACAGTTGCTTGGCTGATGTTTCAATGCCAACCTGGCAGAAAGATCAGCTGCTTACCCAGGGAAAACTACCAATGCAAGCAATTCTTATTTTCTAGACAAATAGTAAATTCAATTTAATTTTGGTTAAGTTTCAGATAAAAAAAAGGGAGACATTTTTCAAAATGTCAAAACACTTCATGTTGACATTTTTTATCTGAAATGTTTGTCTCAGAAATGCCAAAAAGTTTCATTTTGACATTTTCACAATTGAAAGCTTTTTCAAATTGGCATTTTTCATTCAAAAGTTCAGGTAATATTGAAAAAAAAAAAAAAAAAAAAAAAGTGGTGAAAAACCCTTTTGTATGGAAAGTAAAATAGCTCAAAAATTAAATGAAATATTTTATTTCAGGATATATAAAATATTTCCCATTGATCAAATAAAACTTCCTTGAAAAGCTCAGTTTTGTTTGAACACACAACAATTTTTATCTTGCCTTTTAATATAAAACAAAAGAGAAACATTGTCTAAATTTAAAACCATCATATTGATATTTAATATAGTTCTTGTTTTGGTTTTCATAAGTGGTATAGTCAGGTTCGCAAGTGGGTTCTTGCATCTTAATAGATGATTATGCATCATCTGAACAATTTTAGATAACCAGGTGTACCTTAAAGGCAGTCCCACAACTATGAGATAAAACATTTACCTTAAGCTTCTTTAGCTAATGTTTAGGCCAACAGGTTTTATTTTGTATTTGTGGTCTAAAATATTTGTTTAAAATCATTCACCAGCAGAGGGTTCAATGCACACATATATGACTTGGTTTTGGCTGGGGAATGGCCACGATTTTCTATTTATGAAGTTATATTAAAATTTAGGAAAAGCATAAATATTTTTCCTGAAATAACATCAGCCAAACAAAGCTACAAGCTAGAAATCTGAAGAAGGATTAGATCAATTACTAGATGAGCTAGGGCAATGCATTGTTTCATTCCCTAGTGGTGAAATCTCAGGCTACAGAACATTAGAGACCCAGTTAAATGCTTCATATGCAGTGTCTGATTTATTTTATACTAGGATGTGTTTAGAACCGGATAAAGAAATTTGAGAACTGAGTAGGTTTCATGGAGATATTGCCCTCTATGGAGAGTGGATCAAGTTGCGGATGTTTGAAAATGGTCAAGCCTAACGTTTAGTCTTTAAATAGGACCCGGGGCAGGGAAACAGGGCAAGAGCCAGGAAATAAGAGGTCACACATCCTGAATTGCCAGAGAAGTATTACAATGGACTGCCGAATATAATTGTATAAGTACCTAAGTTGAAAAAGAAGATGAGTGTGAAAATCAACCTGATTCAGGGATTTGTCAGCATCAAAGGAGGACGTCCTCTTCCCTTAGCTGCATTTCTACTGCTTATTTTATATTGGGTCCATCTCTTATTGATGGATCAGCTCTGCTCCAGTTAAGGAAAAATGTGTAGATTCCCTATTTATTGACATTAATAACTTCACTGTTTCATATGGTACCTCAAAACTAGGTGGGGAAAATATAGTCTAGATCTATAAAATGGATGAAATTACTGGTTGTACTGTCTTCTGTGGGTAGTAAGGATTAGTGGTGCACTGGAAGGATATAAGTGGGGTGTAATCACTCATCTGTTACTAGACAATACTTTCACTACAGATTTTTGCCATAAGAATATTAGAAATTCAAGTGCATGAGAAAATCTTGATGGAAAATAGATTGCTTAGGGTTGAGAGGAAGAGATAGGAGGAAGATGTGAAAGCAGTCCACACAAAGTTAAATCTGTAGGAGACAACCTTCTTCATGTCAACTTTTAGTTGGACGAGTACAGAACTTAAATTGCAGCAAGGAACGTGTCACATAAATGTAAACTATTATTAACTAATTATCATTATTAATTTATTAGTACTATAGAGTGTGTCTGCCAACATGTTGCTAAACATTGCCAGGCTGTGGGCACTTATGGTTAGTTACCACTAATAAAGTTCACCCCAGAGACAATTCTGGAGATCAGCCAGCTGCTGTAGTCTATCTTTTAAAAGTTGCCTTACTTGCTCAGACCTACGAAGGAAGGCATTCTACATGTTTAACGTTGAATGTAGCATTTTTATGTCCCTTTAGGCGATTATTTCCCAAAAGAGGAGAAGAGACACAACAGCTGTAGAATTTTTCAGTAGTTTGGTTCAGTTGTTTGGGTGAAACTTGGCCAAAAGAAGCAACACAATACGGCTCAGGATTCAGGCTCTGCTACAGCAGTAGTGTAGTGACAGCTCTTTTAAACCACAACTTGATCAATTAGAGCTAGCAGATATTCATAATAATTAATGGGGAATCTCAGTAGTGTTAAGTTTTATTTTACCAAAGACCACTAGTTAAATAAAAATTGTTTATAAATAATTGTCTCAGTGCCATTTGGGCCAGATCAGAAATGGAGTCTGGGGACACAGTGTGTCAGAAGCCTGCATAAGTCTCAGACCAATTTCATTAGTAGTTTTGAGCCTCAGGAGGAAGAAAAAACATGAAGCAAAATCCAGGAATTGCACGAACATTTTAACGTATCATGCAATTAACCTGTGGTATGCTCTGACTCAAGAAGTCAAGAGGTTAAGAGCGTAGGTAATGTAAGAGCAAACTAGAGTCAGATGGATAATGCAAACGTTAGTCAGGATCAACATCTGTAAGGAATGTCTGTTCCCTCCTCTGATTATTTGCACCTTTCTCCCAAGCACCATTCTATCTAGAAACACAATATTCAAAGTCTTATATTCAAGAATCTTTTTCACGTCCAATTTTATTTTCTTTGCAAAGGAAGAATTCAGCAGCAATGAAACATTATTTAAAAGACAAACAAAAACAAAAAAAAAAAACAATGTTTCATTTTAAACAAAACTTAAGATCATTACAAATTTCTGTAAGAAACAGTCCTTTTCTTTTTGATTGAGGTCAGTTTGTGTTCTAGAGCTTTTAAATATTGGTTTAAAATGGAAATTTTACTTAGCCATAAGTAGAATATCAAAACAACACTCTCCAAAAAACTGAAAGCTTAAAAATTTCATATCAGTGAAAATTTGAAAAAATGTTTTCAAAATATCACTGAATTTCATTTCATTCATTTCCCATTCAAGTATTGCCAGGGAACCAACAACATTGGATTTCCACCATCTCTAAAAATATTGGAGAAAACTCTGTGGCTGTGATTCATTAAGGCAATACCCAAGCTGTGGGTAGGACTTACCTCACCTAGTCTGAGACATCTACAGTGTTGAAATCCCAGTCTGAGCTAGTCATCACAACCTCCTTTAATGACAGTGTGCTTGTGTGATACAACATTATGTTACGGTAGGCATCTTAAATAGGTCAGATGCATTCTATTTCTCTCTATTGACAATAAAGGGAATCTAGTTCAGGTGGAGATTTCTGCCTGGTTGATGTCTTAAGCTAAGTATTCGTGTTTCTATATAAATGAAGCAGATATAGCTTCAGGAGTCAGACTCAAAAGATATCACTCAGCATATGTTAAGACAACCACAAGGAAGACAATATCTACAAGAGGTGTAATTCATCGCATAATGGATTCTCTTCACCACCTACCCAATGTGACCTGGAGGATCTTCTCCAGGGCACTTGCAAGGCCATCTGCTTTCTCTTCTGTTGTGACTGCATTTCATTTGTTGCTCAAGGCAGGGATATGTAGGTGTCTTTGATAGCTTTGTTTTCTGTAGCCCCAAGGAGTTCAGAAATGAGATTTCACTTAGATACTGAAAAGATAGAAAATGTGTGAAAAATTATAATGATGCTCTCAAGGTTGTTGGATTAACTTCCTGTTGCTATCACTGACAATGATTTATCCTGGTTGTTTAAATTCTGCTGGTAACCATGATGCAGTGAGGTCAACTATGCTCTCATTGTGCCGAGACAGAATTTTCCAAAGCCAAGAACAGATCTTTTACTTTCTCTCACTGCTCTGCTGCTGAAGTTTTCAGTAACATGCACAAGGGAAATAAAATCTTTACCCTTGCTACTTAGACATTTTCATGTAGGTCATTTACTGTTTCACTGTAGTTTTCTGTTGTAACTGTGTAAGCTCCCTAAGAGTCACAATTGACAGAAATTAGCTAGTGCATTTGAAGTAGTATCTCCACTTAATAGATGTGGGCTAGTGACACAGCACTACTTGCACTCTTCTACCTCAACCTCATTTACTCAACAGAGTGTAAGTGTTCTGGGTTTCCAAACAAGTAAGGCTCTGTCCTTTGAATGTAGTGGCCGGTAACATGAACTATGTGAAGCCGATACTTAGGACGTAGGAACAAATGATTTCAAACTAAATGAAGAAAATTTCTTTTTTTTTTTTTTTCTCTCATCTGATGGATGGTGCTGGATATAGTGAAAGCAATGAAAAAAACACAGTGAACTGTTCTACAAACATACACTGTAAGGGTATAATGATGGAAAGAATATGGTCAGTGATGGAGTGGGGAAAGCCATGAGTTAGCTTTGGAGCAGGTCAGTGGTTCCACACAGCAAAATCCAGTATAAATGTGGTTGTCATGCTGCAGATGTGAGCTGCCTCAGCTGGAGCCAGGCTGGCCACAGCTCCTCCAGAAATACAGTCAATCCACCCTCATAGTGAAGATTCATTAATCTGAGGCCCAAGCTCTATGATAATGATGATGATCATCATCGATAACAGGAAGTTAAAAGTCCCTCGAAAGCTTTTTGATGGTTTTATCATCCACAGTCTCAGAGGAGCCATTGATAGAAAAACCCACCACTAAAATATCGATGTGATACAGGGGTAAATGATTAAAACTTCATCAATATAATTTAAAACAGGCTTCATTTTTTAAAGTTTATGAACTGACTTTTTTTAACATCTCATTCTTTCTATCATTGTATTGCTTCTCTCATATAGACTACAGTCAGTGGTAAACGACAATTGCCCTCTTCAGAAAAACAGCACATGTTCTCCAGTGATTAGTGCTTAATTAATTCTGGCGCATAGTAGTGCCAAAGAATCCAAGAGATGGGTCAGAGCTTTTGCCTTTTTAAAGGCACAGAGCAAAATGACATACATGCTCCAAAACAGGTAAGTACTGGAGGGTTTCTCTGCAGAAGCATCCATCTTCAGTTCAAGCCAATAGGATTATCCAGGTCTCAGACACTGTTTCTTTGAGATGCATTAGTCCACTTCAGGTTCACCATGGGAGCTATCAGTGAGACAATAAACTCTACCCACAGAGCAATTCCTGCATGCTCCTTCCTGATCCTGAGCAAGGTGAAAGGATACTGCCCCTCTGTGACTGTGATTATTTGCAACATGGAATACCTGCACGATCCCTGGAAGCACAGGGGCAGTCTGTCTCACCTCCAGTTGTGCTCTTCCCTGTTAAGATAATACAGCTGGTGAAGAATCCATCTCCCAGTAAGACAAGCTGTGTTTGCTCTTTGTCCTGCCTGGCTATCCAGTTCATGGATCAGGTCGGTATCAATGCATTGAGTCAATGAAGACATCCAAGAGAGCAGGGGTGTGAAGGCAAAGGCAGGAAATCCTTGCAACAAGAAAGGGGAAAGTGTGTAGTAAACCAGTCCAACGGTGGCAGAGTGAACCAGACCCAAGTCTTGGGCTGTTCAAGGTCAAAAGAAAGGGAGAAGCTGCCCCCTACACTTTCACAGCCAGAATCCAGGAGGGATTTCTCCCTCTTTGGTGAATTATAAAAGATGTCTGGGCATCACTCAGAACAGGAACAAGCCTAATACATACATTCCTTCAGCCAAATCTGCCAGCCGTCACATCACATGAATTTGCATTGAAGCTTAGTTGCCTGGGATTTTTTTAATGGAGAGCATGTTCTGCTCACTATATATTCTCATTGTGTAACCATCTATCCATCATCTAGTATATGCATAGCTATAAAAGCACAAACCAGATCGTCATTGTTATTTTTTGAGAAAACATTCCTTTGTTCAAGTGCAAAGCTTTGTCTCCTTCAGTTGTACTGGGGTTTAGTTATTCTAAAATCTGACTTTATAAAAACCTTCTGCAAAAGCAGATAAAATGAAGGCTCTCTCTGTGTAGGAGTGATTAGTATTCTGTAGTGTTGCAGTACATTTTCATACTGATTTTTGTGTGTTTTTTCCTCTTCAGAATAGTACATTTGTGGGCTCTACATGTCTTTAAATAGACTGAAGATAACATTTTTAAAAATCCATACTTGGGTGTCTTAATTATCCAAGTTTTTTGCAACTTTTTAAGGAGGATTATTCATTTTAGGAAATCAAAATGTGGGCGACTACACTTCTAGGGCCAAAATCAAACATAGCAGTGTTTGGAAAAAAGGCTGAAAATATTTGGATCCTATGTACTTTCCCTTAATACAGGTGCAGAATTCCTTGGGAATGTAAGCATTGTATAGTTCAATTACTTCTGTAATGCGTTTGTGGAAAATAGGTATTTCCTAATGATATAACATTAGCATAATGACAAGGACACAGCTTTGCAGCAAGCTCCACATCTCAGAAGTGCTGAGCACTCTCTGCCGTTCTCATTGCAGTCTGTGGGAGTTGCAGTTGCTCAGCATACTGCAGAATTGGGCCTTAATTGCCTTGCAGTTCATAAAAATTCACAAAAGATATATGAGACTGTTGCAAAGCCTGGGCCTCACATACGTCACTGGAGCACTCAACTGAGATATGGCATCAAGACCTGAGCAAACATTTAAAACAGAAAAAAAAATCAAAGAAGTGCACACGCCAACCAATGGGGCAATCGGGTTGGCTCAATGCCAAATGTCAGGGAAATAAATTTGGAAAGAAAATAACACCAAAAAGCCAAAAGCCATTGTATTGGCCCTTGCTTTTGAATCGGGCCCCTCTAAAACAAAGAAACACTTTTTTATTTTTCTCTCCCTTTCCCACATGTTTTATTGTATAATTTAAAAGATTCACCTACCCTAATTCTTGCTGCACTTGAACAGCATTTTCCTTTCTTGGTTTCTGAATGGATATCACATGCTTAAGCAACTGCCTTTAACTCCAGCATCATTCCATTGACTTCAGCAGTGTTGCTAATATGCTTAGAGTTAGGCACGTGCTTAATTACCCAGTAGAAAAGGGACCTTAAATAATTCCCTGATATGGGAAGGAAGGCTGTTTTAGGTTAACTACAAATGTGATTTGCCTTGTGGGAATCTTTGTCTCACTTCCATGATTGAGGGCAAACCATAATGGAGTAATGGACAGATAATACACTTAACTCCACTTTTTAAAACAATATTTTATTGATTTAACTGAAAATCCCAAGTCTGTAGATTTTCTGTCTATAATGCCAGCCAATAACTGTATTAAAAGAAAATGAAGGAAGGGAGAGTGGTGGGGGAACATGGGTGTTTCACTTTGAAATTTTAACCCTTTCAAGTTGTTTTTTTTTTTCTTTTTAAAACTCTTTTGTTTCAAAAGATGGTATAAAACAAAGCTAGAAGCATGTCTTTGGCAGACCAATTGGAAACAGATAGAGAAGAAAGGCAAACAGGGACAGCCCAATTTATGTCACAGCTCACTACATTAGAGCATGTCTGAGCCCTGAATTTTTTCTCTGTTCGTGCCAGCACTCCTTTGATGATTACTTTATCTGAAAAAGATAAGACATTATGAATTTGATTATGGCATCACTCCATGTGGTTTGACAGGGCCTCAAGCACATCGGTAAATTGCTGTCTGAGCAGTTCCATTATTATTGCATAGCATGGCTCAGAGTTAAGGACTAAGCTGGAATAAATATAGAATTAAAAAAGAAAAAGAAAAAAAAAAAAAAAAGATAACAGTCACTCTTAGCCTTCATAGAAATTACTCTTTTAAAGTCACAGTGTCTTCCCATTACTTGCAGTGTCATTCAGTTAAACATCAGTAATTGCTGGCCTGTGTATCACCTGCGAATTCAAAGCAATCCCAGAGCCCAAGTCTACAATGCTGAAATGTCATTTTTGACCATCTTTGAAGAATTTAATCAGTACTTAAAGTGTACAGGACTGACAAGGAGAACTGTTGACAGCAGTTTCTTTGAGACTGATCATATAATTTTCAAGCTGAATTTTATGACTGTGCAGTATTTTAAGTAGGAGAACAGTACAGCAACTGTAATTTTAACAAGAGGAGCATTTTATGTGTTTTTTGTTTGTTTGTTTTATGTTTGTTTTTTTTTTCTTTGCACTAGTCTGGAATTTATGCACTTAATAGTCTTAGTTTAAGGACTTCAGTCTCAGTACAAAGAGAACTACCACACACTAAATTCCGGGTAGGCCATCAGAAGACCAAACACACACATCACTTCATCACCACTCTAAGTTCAGAAAACCAATTATATATTCTTATTATGCCTTAAAAATACAGGACTATAGTCAGAGGGAAGTCTAAAGAATTCTGAACTGGGATCATTTAATTCCCTCTAATTTCTTCTTTCTGCAGGGTCCCTACAAGGAGGGAGAAAGTTTGTGGAAGACCTTCCATGTTAAATTGAAGACATCCCACCCAAAGAAGGAAAGCTCTTTGTGGACGCAGTTAATCTCGACTGGTAAGTATGCAGTAATCCACTTGAAAAAGAATAAATTCTAGCCCTTCAGCTAGGATGTGGTCACCAGAACGGCACGTTTGTTATCAGCCACATCTGCAAGAGCAGAAACTTGCAGGATGTAGCAGGGGCTGAGAGGGATGGAGGGGCAGAATATTAAGAGGAAAATGGCTTATCCTTTTTTCAAAATTATCTTTGGTAAAGCTGTTACTGCCTTCAGCTACCATGATCACTGCAAGCGCTGTCAAGAATCCAGGATGGAACCTGAACCAAGCTAGGGGATACATTTGGGAGAGCAGAAACTGCAGCTTCATAAGTGGGAAGCAGAAAATTGAATTCATGAGGACAGGAACCTCACGGAGTGAGGCACGGAAAGAGCGACTGCTCCCTTCTATATAATAAGACACTTGCAAAAGGTGTTTAATCCAAAGGCTAAATCCTCCCTCAGCTGGCAAATCGTGTCCTTATTTTGCTTAAGACAAAGTAGAAATCTCCCACAATGTCTTGAAAGGTGCTAAAGTTCTCCCAGAGGAGATACACAAAACAGCTGACAGTTGCAGAGCAGCCACAAGCACATACATGTGTAACTCTGTGTGAGCATGTGTGATTGCAGGTACGTCTTTCCCTCCTCAGGACTGAAACCTACTTCATTTTCCTGTGAAGTCCCCCATGATGGATCCAGGTGTAAAGCGAGTTACAAGTGATAACAGGTCTCAGTCTGTTTCTGTTTCCCAAAGCTGAAAGCTCTTGGAGTGAGTCAGAGGCACTGCAGCAGCCTGCCGGTGAGGTCCAGTTCTGCAAAGGCAGAAATTGTTTGTAACTGCAAATTTCCTGGGCCTGCTTTTGTGTACCAGGTTTGCATTCCCCAAGCTGGGGCTGTCTGCAGAACTCGCTTCCTCCTCAGCTGACATGGTGTGCATTAAGCCAAAGCAAAGAGGCCCCCCTGCTTTGATGTGCCTCGCTAGAATCCAAGGAAAGTGTACAGAGAACATTTTAATAATTAAGAATTATGGATATGAAAGGAAAGCTGTTAGCATTGCCAAGTTCGACCATAGTCTTTGAAAAGAACTCTGTCAAAATGCGTTTCTAAGAAGAAATTATGTTATAAATTATTTTTATGGAATGTTCCAATGTTAAATGAATATTTAGGTTGCAGTTCATGAAAACCTCCCTCTTTTGAAAAAAAATGTTTTCATTTTTTAGATTTCTCTTTGTCAGCATTTCTAACAGTAAAAATGACAAACTTTCATGGGTAGGTGCCAATGGAGACAGCTGTATTTTATTATTGAATACTTCTGGTGCTTAGTTTGGCACCAGTCCTGTTTATATTGCTAGTAAGATTTCATGCAAGCCTTTGCAAGGTCTTGTGTTTAAACTTAAATGTCTGATACGGTTTGTAATTGATTCCACCCAGTTCCTTCCCTCCTCCTTCTCAGTCCATTTTGTAAAAGAGAATTTATCACTGTGTGGGGAGCACAAACCTTCCAGTCCTGCAAATTCAAAGACAAAAATCCATAGCAAGATCCTAGAAACCTCTGGTGCTATTATGATTCTCTTCAACTGCTAAGAGAATGTATTAATCCCCGCTGTTCCTACTCTTGGATTCTTATTTTTGGTGTGTTTTGAATAAGTAACTTTTCTCAAGGTTAAATCAAACCAACCCATGTGCTTCCCATCTCAGAGCAGAAATCTAGCTGTTGGCTGTACCTCCCAAGCCCTTGTTTTTTCTGTTCCTTGTAACCTCTATGCTCGCTGTTGATATACCAGGCAGTTTACTACATGCTTGCATGAGAGGCCGTGAATATCAAAAAGCAACTTCAAAATGATATCCCTTGAACAGGAAGATGGATTTACTTTGGTGTTTATCTGCAAAACACCGAAGGGGTGAACTTCGCTGCTGTCGGGGCTCACATTACATGAACGAGAAGTCACTAAGGTCAGAGGATTTGTTTTATGCAAGTGAACTTCAGAAAAGGTTTTTCTTTAATTCATCCCCTAGAGCTCCAGCACGGTACACAATACAGATTCATCTGCCTTGGTGTGGTCTATACAGGGGCAAATATAAACCAAGAATAAAATACGTGCTGGCCAATTTAACTTGTAATGAGATACTCCTGATGAGTAGCTAATCAGTGAACTGCACTTGGCCTTGCAAATCACTTGTCATTGACAAGACCTCTATGGCAGCCAGGCTGATCACACCTCCTCTACCACTGCCCTATCTTGTAGCAGATACTCCTGGGCCTGAGATGCTCTTTTTGGCATTTGCCAGTACAGTAAGTATTACAACATCCATGTCTCTGGCTGGGGTTTTGAGCATTACTGCACTACAAGAACTGACAGTGTGCCATATTTTGCAGCGTTCTGATCTTGTCCTTATCAGATCATGCACAGAATTTCACAATATTTAAAATTAGGTTTTGCTTTTGCCTTGTTTTATATCAAAACAGCCTCCACGCCTTTCAAAACTCATTCCCTATGCGCTGCTGATAACTGTTATGCAGAGAGATAAAATGGGTTATTCACAAGCAACTCAGATTCCCATGTTACTCTGTATTCTGTGGTGGGCCCCTGTTAAAACTGTAAACATACTCCCTTACCTCATTACTTTATATTTTGTTACACTGAGCTGCATGCGCAGCTTATCTTAGCATAACAAATTTCTGCATAGCCATAGCTGGGATGACAATGTGTTTCTGTAGAGGAAGAAAAACTATATGGGCCTTTAAAAGTCAATGTTTTTCTCCCACCCACCATAAAAAATGGCTGGAAGCTTCCTGTAGCCATAAAACTCGGAAGATAGTTGCACAGGGTATGATTGGCCTTCAAGAGAAATGTGAGAATATTGTATAGATTTCAATATGGAAAGAAGGTTATAACTGCATGCTCTGCAGATATCGTTCCTGACAGAATTACAACAAAGATTGTATACCGCTAACTCAGACTAAGAGCTGTGGCGTTTAGCTAATCCCTCTCTCATGGGGTGAACAGAAGACGGTGCATCAGTAAATTGGCACCAGAGTCTAATTAGCGTTCTCATTCAGCCTACTAAGTAGGAAGAGATGGCAGAAGAAGTAGATAATATTCGACAAGCAGATCTGGATTAATATAAATTGCAGACCCGAGGATCTCTAGAGAGTGCAAAACAGAAGCTAACATTTTATCCAGCTTCATCACATTAGAATGCAAAACAGGGCTCAAAACATCTTCTGCCACCATGAGTATGTAGCTAAATGAAGCTGTGTTTCCTCTAGGTGTTTGTTTCACCTTCTATTATGCAGGAAGGAGGGAAGTAGGGCTAGGGCTAAGATAATAACTCATCCTGAAACATTTTTTGAGCTAGAGGTCAGGTAAAGTTCCAGGAGAGGCGCGTTCCAGAGGAATGTAACTCAGTACGAATTCCCACATCCAGCTCCCACTCCCATCCTGATGGGGATGATTAGCTGAAGTTTCCTGATGAATGTAGGTGTTTGTAACAAGTCAGAGAGAGAGAAGTGATATATTAGGTCATTTAGCCTAGTCTAGCACCACTGTGTGGATAGATCAACACTTCAGATTTCACACAGGACTCTTAGGCAGCGTGAAGCATATCACACAAGCATAATGAAGTTCTCTTCCACTTGGAAGGTGGACAGCTTTGCTATGATTCAGCATTCATCAAAGTTGCTGGACAGTATTCAAGATTCTTCCCTGGTACAAAAGCTTCACTACAGGCCTGCCTGGAAGCAGATAAGCCTTTTGATTTTAACATCTGAGGATAGGAAAAACATGTCAATTCTTGACTAGGGGCAGATAAAACAACCGTTTTGCTGAACCGGGATACATTTCAGGCTCCTGGACTGCAGGCACATTTAGCAGAACCTGGACATGATACACGTTATGACAAGAGGCAGGTTTATTGATTGAACACCACTCAGGTAAATAGAGCTTGCTGAGAATCAACTCTGGGAAACAGAGCTTGCTCCAGTGCCTGGCAGGCCCGTGTTATAATCAATTTGATTTTATGATGCTAATAATTTGCATTAGATTTAGCATCCATTTAAGTTGGACTTTAACTATGGCTTAGAATTTTCTGTTTAAGACAAAAGCTGCAAGAACCATAAAATCATTAAGTACCGAGATAAAGAACACCAGTTGGAGAAACTCTAGCAAAAATCACAATTTTCCCTGCCCACAGAAAGCACAGACCTTTTCTTCATCACTCTATTGACTGAATCTTATTGACAGTATCCTACAGTGGAAGAAATGAGAGGTAGCATTTACTAAGAACCTTCAAAAAAGACTGGAAGTGTGCTTCTGGGCTTCCCACCATACCAAGTCTCTTTCCATCACTTCAAAGTGAATATAAAATTTTGAAGCTCTGCTTTTGACTTCCACAGGGGCAGGATTTGACTCGTGAGATAGAAACTCGCACTCTTCATATACAAGCCATTGGCAAATGATTTAAAGAAATGCATTGTCTTCCCCAACCATGTGAATGTAGACAGGTCGTGAAGTTCTGGAGTGCACACAGAGAGCCCTAATACACATTATAAAGTCTAAAGAGGTCTAAAATACAATTAAAACCATGTTTGTCAACAGCAAAAGTCAATGTAGTCCACCAGATCTTTAAGGAAATTGACCCTTCTAGAAAACATGAAGATATATTGAATATATATATTGAAGCCATAGCTTTTCTATATACCCTGAACAGAATGAGCTTCCCACCACCTTTCTACTCTAGATTGTAAGAAGCAGCAGTTTAGTCAGGTGTCTTTGTAAACTCCAGATTAAACAGTTCTCAAAGTCTGCTGGTGATAGATTGGCACAATGAAATATTTTAGAGACTCAACAGCACAGTTTTCACAGGCGATTAGACATATTACTTCAATTATTAGGTCTGGCAGAAATGTTTTCATTAGGTTTCATCTGAAAGTATAAATGGAAAAATATTAGACTTTGGATAACAAAGTCAATATCAGAAGACTAGGTTGGATCAAGCAGCAGGAACTTTGAGTTTAGAAGCAGAAAATAAGTATTAGTATTAAAGGACAGACCTGAATTTCATTGACATGTGAGCAAATGGACCTAAAAAGAAATCAACAAAATCCAAATCTGGTTCAACCCAGAAAATGACTTAAGCTTGAATCATCCCTGCCTGTTGTTTTTTCCTCACTTTCTCACTTTCACTTTTTTCAACTGTTTCTTTTTTCATTTGTAGAAACAAAAATGAAGGGGAAAAAGAAAAATAATAAATAATAAAATAAAATAAAATAAAATAAAATAAAATAAAATAAAATAAAATAAAATAAAATAAAATAAAATAAATAAAATAAAATAAAATAAAATAAAATAAAATAAAATAAAATAAAATAAAATAAAATAAAATAAAATAAAATAAAATAAAATAAAATAAAATAAAATAAAATAAAATAAAATAAAAGATATCCAGTGCAAAACTGACCTTCTGGACACTTAACTCCAGTCTAGATCCAGCTTTTATAAGTAAGCTTACACAGCCTCTTAAAAAATAAGGTTTTTAATTAAGAGATTTGTGCAATGACACCTTTGAACCAGCCTCTGGAAAAAAAAAACAGAATTGCACATTTCAGCAGAAATGTATCTGTTGTCACAGTACAGAATATAAGAGGTGCCATCCTTCAGCCTGCTTATTTAAGAATAGAATGCAAGAAAGAAAGACATAACAACTTTAATATCTCCCACTGAGAATACTCAGTGTCAAGGAATGTAATGGGTCCAGTTCTTATTTACCCCAATGGGAAACTAAAGCAGAAGCCTTTCCCTCAGTCTTAAAATAAGGATATAATTTTTAACAATCATTTGAATAACACGGCTTCAGAAGCACAAGGAAAAAAAAAAAGTCTGTCTTTGACTTGCTTCAGGGCTTTAGCAGTTTTAAAAGACTCTCAATTTTATTTTTATTATTATTTTTCATTCAAATGTTTATCGCTGATTTATATAATTCCCCGCCAAAATGGTTTCTTATAATTTTAATTTGGGCAGACATGACAGCACTCTTCACCTTTTGTGTTATTTTCCTCACTGCCTCCTCTTGCTTCCAAGAGATTTACTGCTCTACTGACATAAGTTTTCAAAATCCACGGTACACAGCATGAAAGCTGTAAGGGCTCTTAATTCATTTGGCAAAACCCATTAAGATTTTGTGAGTGTTGTAGAAGTTTAACAACCTTCCCGAGGGAGGCGTTCAGCTGGAGCGATGACTCAGAGGACAACAAACTGCCACGCACCGGTTTGTTGTTAAAGATGAATGCTGTTCTTTGCTGCATTGAAGGGGAGCTCTTAAAAGCACATCAGGCTGGTTGGATTCTTGATTTTGCCCCAGACTTTCTGTGTGACCTTGAGCACAACGTGCAGCTTGCTTCTGCGATTCAGTGAGACCGAGGGCGGGTAGCACTAGGCAGATCGGGACAACTGCCTGTGGCCTCATCATTCACTGACACATGCTGGGTACTCTACCCACTTACAAAATCAGCGGCTGATCCAGCTCATCACAGTGAATCTACTATGAGGGAAAGACTCTAATCTGAATGCAAACCCTAGGCTTACTTCAACAACTCTACCTTAAGAAAAAATAAAAATAAAAAATTGCTAAGGTCTCTGGGTCTAAGAAACAACCCAACATCATCCCATCTGGAGAAGCCTCCCAGCCTTGCTAACAAGGCACCATTATTTAGATCATAGGACAGGTTTAGATGTTTGACTCAGCTGTTACTCAAACCGATTGATTTTGGAAACCTGCATAGTTCCTATACAGCATCCCTAAATCTTCTCTGCACCCATCAGTGGAAATTTCTTATTTTAGCTTTAATTTCCTTTAAGAAAAGTTAATGGTGTTTCAGATAAACACAGGACAGTTTGCAAGATCCCAGAAGCTTCCTTTCTGGTTTAAGCTGCTTGGATACTCTAAACTTTGTAGCAAATATCAAACAGCACAAAATTAAACAAAAGTCCCAATGTCTGATGAAAGATGTAAACGCATCATGCAGTTTTCCTAGCATGCTGAAACAGAGCTCTGCATTTTAACTTCTCTGATGCCTAAATTAAGCCTAGCAAAATATTCACTGGTTTACAAAACTGTATTAATTAAGAAAGTGCCTGATTTAATTTCTATGAGTAGGTTCAAAATGACAGATTTGAAGGGAAAGAGTCATCAGATTTTTATTTTAACAAGATAAAAAACCTGATGCCTGAAATGATATGTAACTCACAAATTACCAACCCAGAACCTGAGTGCCCAAGCCTAGATACCAATGTAGAAAAGAACCAGCAGTGTTTTAATTGCATGCAATAGGCTTAAGTTACCAGTGCTTCATGTGTTTACAAAATTTCAGACCCTGGTGACTGATAGAGAATAATTAAAGAGCCTAATGAAGTGTTGCAATATCTTGTCCAAAACTTGTAAGAGAAACAGCTTTTTATTACAGCTTTATAATAAAAATATATGATGCCCTATCTATTTCTGCATTTTCTTTCCTTCATAAAGGTTGTACTTTAAAAGATCTCAGAGTTTCCTAACTACAAACACGGTGGTCACATCTGTGTAGACAGGCTAGTTGTTTCAGCTGCAGCTATGAATTTGGATGCATCAGGGGTGAATCCTAGGCATACTACCTGGGGGCCTTTATCACTGCCCACTTCATGTGGGTCTTCTTGCTGTGTCCCAGGGCAGGGTCTGTCATGACACCACCATCCTTCTCTTTCTCCCATTCCCAGGTACTGAGACTGGCCAGAAAAGACAAAAGTCATGAAACACACCATGGACCACAGCAGGCAAGGCTGAAAGTGAGCGGAGACATTCCCTACACATTTGCTGTGCAGCTTCACATGAAATGACTTGTGCTATCAATGCTTTCTCTGGGACCTCAAACGTCTTCCATGGAATAGGGGAAATATTTGCAGGACAGAAAAAGCCTTGTTCAGTTGTTTCAGAAAGAGCGAGAAATTAACAGTGCAAAGGAAGCTTTTTATCCAGCACGATGCCATCTCACTCTTTTCTTGAAGCATTCTTTCTTTTCATCTAATTCTTTTCTTGTTCTTTTCTAGACATTTCTGCAAATCTGTATTAAGAAATGGTCAGTGCCAGTGTGGCTACCTACAGGACTGTGCGCAGAGAAATTCAAATATTCCAAAGCCGTGTGCAAGAGAGAAAATTCACCACTACCCCCAATCTTGTATGTTTTCTAAGGCATGAGAAATACTCTCATAAATCCTCTCATCCCAATTTAGATTTTTTTTTTTTTTCTAAAGACGTCAGTCTACTAAGTGTTTACAAAAGAATCAGTAATTATCTACTGGAAAGTTAAAGCGCTCCAGACAGAGCCCTTAGTTAAACAGATTATGTGGTTTCCACCTACTAGACAGAAGACCTCATCACATTTCACTTTGAATAATCCTGCCATTAAAATTGGATTTTTTTTTTCAGAGTGGGGATGGAGACTGCTTGCCTATGAAATACCCTCTACCAGGTGGCCTCCCAAAGTCACCTACAGGACAGAGCAGCGGAGTGTACTTTGAGGCTTTGTGCCTGAGAAAGGTACTGTTGGCACTGAAAAGGAAAGCCCACAAGTAAACAGAAAATTTGGTTTCTCACTGTTGCCAGTTCTTTGGACTCTGCAAACACATATATTCACTGCAGGAAAGAAGTACATGAAAGAAAGATACTGTAGGCTGCTTGGAGTTACTGCTTCCATGCCACCCACTATACTAACTCTTAAAAATAGAAAAGTAATCTCTACACATTTCCTTTACATAATGGTGGTTGAACACTGGCACCCAAATGCCCTCTTCCATGGCATTCTGTTTTAAATTATAGCCACTTAATGTTAATTTTCATCCCTAGCAGTTACTGAGTAACTTCTGTGTTTTATAGGAGATGTAAGAGGAATATTCCTCTTGGGGTGAATCAATATCAGCTTATGCCAAGAAAGAGAGTATTTTATAGTATACACTTACTCTGATCTTTTTTGGTTGTTTGCTTTTTTTTTTTCTTTTTCTGCCTAATAGAGAGTTGTTAATCCTGTGGGCGATTCTAATATTAAGTGTACATGCATGTGGTAAGTGGGTGGCAAAGACAGTTATTGATTATTATATGGACATATCTGCCAAAGCTCATACTAATGAAATTAGAAATCCATAGCAATGAACACTGAACTATGCACATGGCTTAATAATAGTCCTTGGAATAGTTCTTTATAACAAGTGTAACAGAAGAGATAACCATGGAGAATGAAGATCTCTGCTTACACAAGCCAGGGGTGTAAAATAACCAGTGGCAGCGCAAAGCAGTGTACAGTAGCACACAGGTATAAAGCACTGAGGTTCTGCTTATTCATTTAGACAAATCTGCTAAAAACTCTGTAGGGGAGTGGAAGGATATCACCCAAAATATTCTTCCAGAGTAATGGCCTAAAAAGATAAAGAGGCAAATTAAATCTATAATCTCTCTGCTTTGACTGCTCTTGACTCAATATTTACCATTTTGTGAAGACCACTTGAACTGAAGAGCAATAAAGTTCTACTGAATGCAGAAGAAAGGGCTTCACTGAGTGGGACATTAAAATCTGACCGAGAAATAATTTTCTGATATTGTGACTTGAGGCTACTTACAGTTAGAAGGTCCCTGTTTTGTTACAAGTTTCTAAGCCCGCCTGTCTCATTTGTTATTGGCAATTAATTACAAGCTTTGTTGCTGCAACAGTAGGATCAGGGAGGTAACATAACAAAGAAGAAGAAGGCGTTGCCATTTCCAGACATCACCAGTACATTTTCCTACCTGCAGTTTAGAAATCATCCCAGTTTCAAAGACTGAGGTGAAAACCTGCAGTTGTGTGAATGATAACCACACTTGGACAAGAGCTTGGATTGTGGCAGCTCTGAGAATTTCTCCACTGAAAATCAAAAATGAGCCTAAGCTGTCTGGTTTGTAATGAACATTTCTACAGAATGATAGACCACTTCTTTTCTACAGAAATTTCTGGTCTAGATCCTAAGAGAAATCCTGCAAGTTGCTAACCCCTGCTTGGAACCACTAATCAACTCCCATTTCTGCTACTTTTGGCAGATGTTCAGGGTGCTAAGCATCTCAGAAGGATTTTACCTTGAATCTCACCAGAACAGAGCTGCTAATTTAGCCCAAGCAAAATTAATTTAGTGTGCTGCAGTCTGTGGCAGCAACCAGCTCATGAGAGAGAATCAAACCTATAAAGAATAGCTACAAATGTGGAAATTGGGTATCCTCAGGACATATCAGCATGACCAAACAAGGACACAAAGTGCAAGATTTGCAAATTAAAATGCTTAAATTACCAGTAGGTATCCAGGTACATGCAGTAACCACGAACCTCATATTGGAAGTTCTAATTAACTCTGAATAGGAATCTGAGAAATTGCCTCAATATTGTTCACAAAAATTTTGACAAAAGGATATAGCTGGCTGCAGTGAGATTTGTAAAGGATAAGAGCCTGGTAAGCAGGTTATTGATTTCTATAATTGAACATTGAATTACTTTATCCAGGTGAATTTCTGTAGGCAAAATTTTAAAATGAGGCACCTGCTCTGCTAACTCTACTTTCTAAACATTTAGCATTCGTGTTTGAAAATTATAAATTCTACTTGTCTATGCCATTTGTAAAACAGGTGCTGTTACCCAGCACACAACATCACTGTGCAGCTTGAATAACTGGTCAACCTTTTATATCCAGAATACCTTTGGATAGAAAATTGCTTTTCCACATTCTGTTTTTTTTGGGAAAACCTATCTGTTGGATTTCATTTAAAAATGAATGAGAAAACTAATGTGACAAATGTTTCTACTTTCCACAGTAGAGAATTGAATGAAAAAAAGAAAATTTGTATTCTTTTAGCATATATATCTAAGTCATAGATTCTCTGAAGGAATATAAGTTGTCTTGAAATTTTGAGCAGAAATAAAGGCACAATTAGTTTGTATGCTAGCAAAATGTTTTGAAATCCATAGAGACAGAGCCATATCCTGATACCTTTCTTCCTGCTCTGTGTCACACAGAAGGCCCTGAACATGAGTAAGGGCAGGAGCATCTAGCACAAAAATTACAAATGGCTACATGTGCACTTTTAATTAACGAACTGGTGACCTGACAATGCAGTATTCAGGAAACACCAGCTGGTAAAACTCTGTACAACAAAATGAGGCTAAGCAACTGGAAAAATCACTAACAGCTCAGTGCCTTTATGCAACATTCCAGATAAAGAAATCCATGAACTTTAGAAACACAAAACTGAATGGTTAAATAAAAAGTATTATATAAACATCTTTTCTCTCAGTATTTCTCTTGTAAGAAATATTGCTAAATTACTACACGGAGTTTAATTGTATTAGCAGCAGTGTAAGAAATGGCTCCACAGCAGTTAAGAGCAATAATGTATTAAGGCTGATCAAACTCTTTGCAGAGGAGAAAAGTGAGTCTGAAGAGACCACAGAGTTAGTTCTATGTCAATGCTAATATCAAAACCCTGTATTTCCCAGTCTTTTATTTTTACACTCAAATGCTGGTATTTCTGAGTAGATAAATTTTAAATGTGAGTGTAATGTATTAAACTTAAAAGTGGAGTTTGAATTATTAAAATTACTTCTATTAGCTTTAAGCACTATGGCTCCGGTTTAAGCAAATGAATTAAGCACATGCTTAAGTACATTTCTATTGCGTTAAGCTGTTTAGCAAATGCTTTCCCTGAAGACCTACTGAAGCCAAAAGCATGTAAGCATATGCAAAATTTGGGGATATACTTAACTGCATGACTTTAATAGAGGTGCCACACTGAATTTGTGATTAATCTTGAATGCAAGATTCCACTTTGTACGAACAAACGAGCGGCTGCATGGCTTTGTTTTGGTTTTGCTCTTTATCACACAGAAAAAATACAGTTGGTAAAGAAAAGAATAATTACAAGTCCTTTCCAAGTATTTATGGAAAGGTAAATTCTAGGAATGATTAATGAGGTGGTACCAGAGGCAAACAGACTCCAAAGCAAGGGAGAAAAAAAAGCCCACAAGCACTAGATCAATCCATCCTCTGTCAGTGCATAATAAACACTGTGGTCTTCCAGCCTATAATTCACCAGATTCAATATTAGGTCATTTAAGAATCCCTGTGTGACACAAATAGAAAAGCAAGTTAGCAGCAGAAATATAATGATTAATTTTACATGTAGCAAAGAGATCTGCATGCCTATTCAACTCCTCAGAACCCCCTTGACAGCCGATTTTTTATTTTTACTTTTTTCTTTTTAGTCTACAATTGACACAGTGTTCCTGATGACTTGAAATGAGATTGTCAGAAGGAATGAATATCACTTATGAGGAGGTTTGACTGCCAATGGGCTTTAAACCAGCAGCAACACTGTCCTGCAAAAATGAATGAAATTAGTAGCTCCCTTTGTATTGGTGCAGGGCAATATATATAAATAAACAGGAAAGCATGAAGCTAAATGATCATTTATAGCAGCACAAAGACTGCTCTAGTCCCAGCATCTGCATATTTATTAGTTGCTGTGATACGGCCAAAAGCTTGAACCTAAATTACAATGAGATTCAACACCCAACTGAGAATAGGTAGACTGAATTAAACAAATACGATGCTGGTTGTTCCCTTTCAGATGGAAGAATGATAATATGGTACACACATTTCAATAAATACGCAGTGATGATACTGTAAGGAATTGGAATAGCTGTCGAGTCATAGGACTAATTAGCAGCTTTATGACTGATAAGTGAAAGAAAATGTTATATAACTTACTGAATTGCTTTACATAATCACACAATCCCAATGAATATTTGCAGAAACACCTTGGGAACAGCAGCAATAGGCCCAACCGTGTACGTGGTCACAGCGATGGGAAAATCCCCACTGAATAAGGAACAGTTCAACAATTGATAGCAAAAGATCCTCGTGTTGTAAAAAGTTATGTAAATACACAAAAGTCCATTTTGTTCTAAGAGTTATTTATAATAGCTGTAGTGTAAGCTGACCAGAATAAAATGAGAAAACACCTCAATGGGACTGCAGTTTGGATAACATAAAATTATCATGTGAATGACATATTTGCAACATTTCCTGTTGGGTCCCTCATTAATACTTTCCAGACCTGTATTTATGAGAAATAATTTGAAGCAGTGAACAATTATGTTTCAAAAGAAAACAATTATTATTTTTTTTAATCATAATATTAATTTTACAGAAAATGTCCAGGATGCAGGATGTCCAGGACAACTAGTATATTGTATTCCACTGCTCAGGACAGTGGGACTGACTAGTTTAAGATATTTTAGATATTTCCTCATGTATTTTAGATATTTCCCAATCCAGACTACCAAAGCTACTAATTTGCTGGATGAAATCAAGTGGCAAATGGACATTTTCTTTCAAGGAGGTAGTTGTACAGCTTTGGAGAAATGAACCCCCTTCTCTGCTGAAGACAGGGAACGAAGGGTCACCAAGATGTGGCAGCACAGAGCACATCACACGGACTTTCAGGTTTACTGCCCTCTAGCCACTGCTCCACATAGTCATAAACCAAAGTGTTATGCTTAGGCACAGACTAATGATGCAATAATTTGAATCACAGGAATTGCAATGTCATTGTTCAAGAGAGAAGCAGCCTCTAGTAGTGTTCTGTAACTCAAGGGGGAGAACTGTCTGGTTCATGCCCACAGGTTTGTTCTGCATGTCCGGTTTTGTTCTGGATGTCAAAGATCCCCAGTTGTAAACAGTTTTGGCACATTTCTATTATTTATTTCACTGAGGTGGATGATGGATTAATCGTTAATTGTAGTTTAGAGCTGGACAATGGAACTCCAGTGAAAAGCCTCATCAGCTACAGAATTTATAACTCTCAGCAGCAGTGGAGGTAGCTTCTCCAGAACCATGCAATATTTACAGAATTTTATCCATCTTCTAGTGAAAGATGGATAAAATTTTTCTTCTCTTTTGATTTAGCATTCTCCCCCTCTCTGACCTGAAAACCTTTTCCCCAAGATCATGTCAGACAGCTGTCCCAGCTGTCCATCCAATGTTAAAACTTTTATGAAAGTGGAGTCCCTGATTCCAACTTATATTTGAGCTTGCAGTTTCCAGAGGAGCCCTATATTCCCCAGAAACAGGCTTGCTTTAATTTATAATCTTTACCTTGCATTATAAAATAAATGCCAGACTGATGGAGAGTGGCCTTTCTAGGTCAAACAATTGGAGAAAAGTCAGGGAGAGGCTGGAGGGGAAATGACTGTTCAATCAAGAAAGTTCACTAATGATTTCTAAAATGTCTTAATTGCTTCAGCACAATCTACAGGCATCCCTTTCATGCCTCAGACAGGACAAATAACTCAGTATAATATTTCAGAATTAGCAACTTGCTGAAGTAACCAGACTATAATCTTCCTAGTCATGGGTTAGAATTTTTGAGGTCTCATCAGCACACCACAGCTTCTTTCTTTAAGTGTTTTGTGTAACTGCAGGCTTATCTTCAAAGAGCAGATGTATGAACTATCATTTTTGATTAAAGCCATCCAGTTGGAATAAAAAAAAAAATAAAATTCATCTGTTCACTGCAGTTAGAATCATCTATTTTAAATACATTTACATATTCCCTTAGCTGTCCAACTATTTTTTCCCCACTTTCTCTTCTTTTTGCAGCTTGGAATCCTGCCACATTTATATTTTGCACTAACTACTCAGGGTCCTAATTAGCAGAAATGGGATGTCAGCAGGGTACCAGCCAGCAAGGGGGGGTTTTTGCTTCATTGGGAAGATGTGCAGCATGTGGCATGGATCAAAATCTTTGTATCCCATGCAGAGAACAGCATGACGTGAATTGCAGAGCAAGGTAGATGGGAGAATTTGGGCATCTTGGAAATTTGTGAATTGGCAAAAGCTGCCAATTCACACGTTCTAGCTATAGGCAAAATGAAGGGGGTTTTGCCAGCAGCACTGTAAATTAATCCAAAATTTAGTATTTGAGTATGTGATACTCAAAAAGAATCTGCAGTTCTGGCTTCTGAGCACACAGCTGTTCTGCACAGCCCAGTCCCGCTGACATCTAGGGCTAGAGATTTAGATCTGACAACAGATATTGCAAAGTCTCACTTTAGGTGCCTGGCCCCCTTGAGAATTCCAGAGTCCTCCAGGACAGATTATCTACAGAGCACGAGGAGAACTAACTGCCTCCGATAAGGTCCAAAATGAGCAAGACTATGATCTCTGGTGAGACCTTCTGTGGGAGAGAAGGAACATGTGGCGTGTTCTCCACAAATGGTACTGAAATGGATGCTTATCAGGAGAATTGAATTCAATGTACATAAATCTCACACAGAGTAAATCTCATATATATAAGTGAAAGGTTTTTTGCTATACATATATATACATATAAAGCAAGCAAGTTTATGTATATATGTACATAAATATATTTTTTCTTGTTTATAACTAGCCTTCCGGTTTAAAAATCTGTTCTGCTACCAGAATTTATTTTATTTCTATCTGCTGCTAGTTTGTTATTCTTCACATCTGCTTAGAACATAACTCCGTCACAGTCTTCAGCCTTGAATAAAGGGACAGTGTTCAGCAGGCAGAAGCCAAAGGCTCAGACCCTGCCCAGCTCCTGGATGGAGCTCAGAAGGCTACAGTCTCCTTCTGTCGGTGTTCAAGGCCAGAAGGGACACAACTACCGAGTCTGGCTGTCTGCATCGTAAGCCAGAGCACTTCTCTTAGTGCTTCCTGCAGCATGTGCTACCTAAGCTCTGCTTTCAGAAGAGCTCCTGGTCTTGCAGTAACCACTTTGAGAGGTTATGTCAGTGGTTAATTACCTTCATAGCATGGATAGATGATTTTCATAGCAGGTCATGGACAGTAGGGAGATGTTTTTTCAAGAGTTTAAGCGGAAGGTATTTGTCGAAATCATCCAGACTCAGTGGAAAACTGAGTGACTTTAACCATTGGTCAGACTGGTGGCTTTGGGGGAATTTGCTCATACACTGTCAGAGGGAAATCTGATCCCTGGAATTACAAGAATGGTTCTTTGAAGTTACAAACGTGGTGCTATCAATGACTTTCCAAAGGAGTGTTCAGCACTGTTCACTAATGAAACATGAGTTATGATAATGGTTGGTAATGGCAATTATTAATATGCTAACTACACATCGAGTATTAAAATCTTATCTAAGCACTGTAAGGCACTAAAAGGTGTCAGACTGCAGGGATGAGGCTTTAATCTGTGATGAAGTCTTCTTTTGCTGTAGATCCAAGGGTAAAGAAAGAGAAGGCAGCACTCTGCTGACAATAAATACAATAAAAATATATAGTATTTTTTCTTGGAATAATTTTGGTTTTGCGTTAAAATCTCTTGCTTTCACTTTTCTTTTTTTTTTTTTTTTTTTTTTTTTACCGTTTAACTTCAAAGTTTACGAAGTGACAGAAGTTTCTTTTGTCTTTTGCCATTAGACAAGTGTTGCAACTGTTTTGAAATGTCTGAAGTGGCATAGAAAAGAGAAATGAATGACAAAATACTTTGCACTCACTCTTCCCTTGTGTGCAGAGAAAAACATGGGTGAAAGGAGGGAAGCAAAACTGGAAACAGAAGAAATACTAAAACTTTGAGCTTTCTGAATTTAAAGGAAAATCCTGGAGAATTAAAAAAATAAAGAGAAGAGTTCTCAGTTTTCAAAATGTGGCCTTTTTCCAGTTTCATTTCTAAAACTGCCACAAGTGCTATTCCACCTTTGCAAGCCAGACAGTCCTTTGTGTCAGAATGATGCAACTCCAGGAGGTAGTTGTTTACACTCTGAGCAAGGGTAATGGTTGTTCTGAGTGCAGAGGAGTGGAGAATCAGTTGTGTGGGTCAGAACTATGAAAGAAACAAATTAATGAGCCCCTGGAAGCCACAGTATTTCAATTAAAAACTGCAAATGACATTAAAGCCAAGATTTATCTACATGAAACACAGACAGTAGTCAGTAGGAAGGATCTATTGACCCAGTTGTATTAGGTTTGCTTCACTCACTTCTCTCTGGTGTTGTGTTAACAAGATATTGTTATCTCCAGACACAACGTTCCATGTGATGGGTGAGGTGATGAAACACTGCTTCATATCTGCTGTATATATACAGGGTAACCCCACCTACGTCAGACCACAAACACGATAAGACAAGTACATACAAAGAACAGATTCTGTGCTCTCTTTATGACTTTCTTCGTGGTGACTCTGGAACATAGTACGAAAATGGTTATAAACATTTCTCTGCTCAGAGGCATGAAGATTCTGACCAATTCAGAAATCTTGGGCAATTGTTTTTATCTGCCTAGTGGAGTGATTTGTTCCCAGTACTGAGTAATCTCAGCCAACCTCTGTTTTCTGAGCGCTTTGTAGGAGGTTAGGTACTATTATGCTGTCATTACTCTGCATCACAGCAAAGCTGAAATCTCTTGTAACTTTCTTCATGGAAAAGTTACTGTGTGGCAGGGGAAACATCTTTGGCAGTGTGGGATAATCCTATGAATGAGTGAAGATCTCAATAGGGTGAAGATGGACGAAGCCAAATAGAGTTTGCTAGTTGCAATCTCCTTCGACTTAGAGACCTCGGTATCAAAGTCAGCCACTAGAAAAGCATTGTGGTTGGTGAAATCATGGCAGCGCTCCACAGGTTCTGAAAGGCAACTATGGGCTACTTATAGTGGAACTTCTCAGAGTTGGTGAAATATTTGCCTCAGTGCAGTAGGTGTGGATTTGACCAGAAGGTAGGCAAGAAGAATTTGCTATGGATAAGCAACTCCAGAATAAATTGGCTGCCTTGGAATAACTCCCTGATGATGACAGTTTCTTCCAGGAAAAAAAATAAACTTCATTGGGCTCTGCTCTGGGAGGGCACAATGAGTCAAGAGCACAGGCACTTTATTCTGGAAGAGACTGCCTCATGCTTTTCCAGAACAAGTACAGTTATTCCAGTTCATGTCCCTCTTTAGGCAAACTGCATAGCTCGAGAGAGAGAGAAGACACTTTTACTTGTTTGTATAAATCAAGACTATAAACCACAATCCTGAAAGGTGCTTTACACCCCCAACCCTGATGCAAACCAGAACAACCTAAATCAATATTTCACAAGAATTTTTGGTCTCTTCAGTGCTGCTCTCCTCCAGAGGCCTTTGCCTTCTGCCCCACCATCAGTGTGCTTTTATCAGCATCTCTGTACTTTTATCGCCAGCAGGGAGGCAGGACGCTGCAGCACCACAAGCATTGTTACTTGATTATGGCGAGGGCTATAGATCAAGGTGACCAAAGACTGAGTCTGGGAGTTGCTGTTCCCCTTATCCATTGCATAAAACTGCTGTACCAGTAGGTTACACACAGAATTAGCTGTATATTTTAACTTTGTAGCTCAAGGATCTGTCTAATTAGCCCAATACAATGTTAGCACATTAACTACACTCCAGCAGACCGAGAGTATTTATTACTGAGAGAACTCCTACTAGAAACCTTGGAATTTTTACAATACATTTTTGTCCATACTTTTTGGAGCAATAATAATGTAATACCACACTCCCTCCCCAGATAGCTGCAGGGTCTCTTTTAATGAATAGGAACAAACAAACTATCCAGCTAAGCCCAGAAACATGACCCCTATCAAAAGCAGAATCAAACAATACCCTGAAACAATCTACATATACAAAGAACAAACTTTTCTTGTTCTTCCAAAGATTAACACAGTAGGTATTTGGCATTCAAAAAATTCTACAACAACAGAAATGATTTTGTGTTTGAAGAGGTTTTCTTTAGCATTATTGTTGCAATCATTTTATGAGAAAAAAAAAAAAAAAAAAAAAAAAGAAAGAAAAGTTCTAGAAAACAACTCAGAAATATTATTCTAGGTAGCATTCTGTGCAGCCAGGACTCCTGTGCTCTCATTCAATGGCAGTTCATAAAGTCTGTTATGTTTTTAATGTAGATTTTTTTCCCCAAATCTCCCAGCCCCCTACTACCAGCTCCTGTTCAGCATCCGTTGCTCAATCAACAACAGCAATGTTCTTTGTCTCGCCCCAGACTAGTATCTGGTGACTCCAGCACTGTGCTGCTCATGGAAGAAACTTACCCTGAGCTCACATGGGAATGGACACAGACGTATAAAAATGGTGTGCCCAAGTGGAGACACCACAGTGCCTGATTGCCCCACACTGCATACCACAGGTTTGCGAACCCTCTCTCAAGCCCAGACAGGAGGTTGACTCAGAAAACACCTCCAAGTCCCTCGGGGTCCAGCAGGACCTTTCCACTGGTCCACTGGTTTCATGGGAGGGAAGATGGGAAAGAAGAGCTAGCGTCTGGTGCCCGAGTTGTGCTCTTGCTCCCTCCGCACCCCGCCTGGCTGTTGTAACCCCTGCCTGGCACACTGTCAGGGTCCGAGTGTTCAGCCTGCAGATGCTCCAGCAGCCAGGCTGCCTGAGTTAACCCAAGGAAGCCAAGGAGCAGCGATTCTCTGAGGTTTACATCTATAAAACACTTCCAGCAGAAGCCTGAGAAAGCAAACAAACCCTCTGGGCTGCACTACTCTCTCGTTACAAGTGAAATTACCTATTTAGACTTTCAGTTCCCTATGGCTGGGATGGTTTGACATTGGTGTGTACCACAGGGTGCCCTGATCTTCTTCAGCATATTGGTGTACCACTATGAGTCAAGAAATGCTACGTGTGCATGACAGAATTTATAGATCCCATCTCGCTACCAGTGATTATGACCTTTAGGTTTAATAGTGCATTGAGCTCCAAATACTGGCTACACCTCAGGGAAAAAAACAGTTCTTCTAGTGACCTGTAGTTTTAAGTTCATGTTTAGAAGCATTGAAACTAGTGGAAGCAGAGGCCAGCCTTTCACAGCTCTGTGTTAGGAGACTGGAAGAGTACAAAGAAGTCAGCACTGAACCTTGAAACAAACACAATTTGTGCAGGCTATCCATGATGGTGTTACCTCAGTGCTTCTGCTGCAAAGTGTAGCATTCCTTTAGTCAGTATGATGGGAAGGAAATTAAAATATAACCTGGTCATCTTCCTCAGAGCTGGAGCTTCAAAGAAACTATCAGGAATTCTCCAGCTTCTTATGGGAAGTGCAGTCTCCACATCAGTAGTTTCCAACAGAAGGGTTTGATTTTGCTTTGTTTTATTTATTATTATTTTCAATAGGAAACGTGAAACGGCACTACTCATCTCAGCTTGGGTCCAAATGATCCCAGCGCTTCCTCTGAGTGAACTTTTCTCTGTACATGGGTCTCATCACAGCAGTCAGCCATGAGGCAACTGCTCCCATTCCGTTCACCACTTTGATCCATCAGAGCTTGGGTTTTTTAATTGTGTTGTGAAGCCTACATTGCTCATGGGCACTCCAAAATAAGAATGAGTAATAGGATGAGTGTGTCTTGGGGTTGAGTTTTGGGGTTATTCTGTAGAGGGTTTATTGATTTGAAGCAAGTCCAAATATGAGTCACTATGCTGAAATGTTGCATGCAGATTCTTATTTGCAATCTTACAAAGTGCCGAGGCCCCTAGAGCGTTGCAAATAAAATTGTAGCAAGTTCATTCTGCACAGTCCTGATAAGAAATCACTCAGGGTTTGTACAGATGTTGAGGGCACACGGCCTCTGGCCCAGCAGTAGAAGAGCCCTGGCAAGGACCCCAGGAAGGGGCAGGCTGCGGGCATGGGAGCAGTGCCGCCTCCTGACAGCTCCGCTCGCTACAGAGGGAGTCTGGGTGAGATCAGGGCTGGCGACACAGAGCTGGAGAGCAGCTGAGAGAGCAAGGGGAGGAAGGCCTAACCTGAGGTCACCTTTAGTCCTTAGACTGTCTACAAGGGTCATTTAGGAGTGGTAATAAAAGCTAATTACTTAGTCTAAATGCTTTTATCATTTACTGCCTGCCTCTGTCCTAAGAGAAACTCGTTGACTTTTTGTTGTGTTATCAGTGCTTTTCCTTCTTTATGCCTGCCGAAACATTAGGCACTGTAAGTCACAGCGATCCTTCCAGGTCAGAATAAACACAATGCCAATGCAAGATATTTTAGGGGAGCTATTAAACATGGTTCCATGTCCATCATCCTCCACCAATGGAATTGCTGCACAGAAGCCGACTGCCTGCTGTAGAGATGCAGCCCGTACTCTGTCACTGGGATTGCAGCTGCTCTTCTTGTGACTTCCTCAGCCCAGGAGTAACGTGTACCTACACACAGGCACACACACAGCTGCACCACTGCCTGAGAACCAGAGGCATCCTCCATCACTACAGCCAAAAGGCCAGAGCTAGCCTGCGGCAGCCAGATGCCAGCAGGGCTTTGGGTACGAAGTGGACAGGGCAATACCAGACTCTGCACAGAGCAGACAAAGCAGCCAGCAGCTAACCACGTAGTTCTATCCATAGTCTACAACCAGGGAAATGGAGGTGGCTTAGAACTGTTTTGAACCCGGCTTTGCCTTCTCTCTATTTCATCAGCCTGGGCTGCACATTGGTTAGCTGTTTATGACTCTGCCCGTGTTGTCCAAACCCTCTGTCTGAACATTGCTGCAGTGAGGATGAATTTTGCAGCATGCATTTCTTTACTACTTACTGATGTACAAGGGCCTGCAGTTCCTGAAGACTGAAAGCCAAAGGTGAAAGAGTAACAAATTTTTCCTGGCTGATTTTCATTCCCTTTCCAGCCTCCTAATTATTTCCCTGCCTTGGCTGCTGTTAGACTCCAGGTCATTATGTAGTTGGAAAGAGCAGTTATAACAAAGAAATGTGCATGAAGTGGGATCTTGCTTTGAAATCTGCAGGTGCTGCTTTTTCTAATTATTGCTGCAGTATTGCATAGATGGATGTTACTTTATGGACAGATGCAAAGAATGTTGTGGATGTTGAAAATACTCTGCATCTGTTTCAGTTATGGAAGGATGGGGGTCTTTTTTTTTTTCTTTTTCTTTTCCTTTTTTTTTTTTTTTTTGCTTTGTTACCAGAGCAGGCTACTCAACATATGTCTTTTTCTTATTAATACGAGGAATTTTCGTGTTAGTTTCAGTGCCCAACTGTCCAATGCGATTAGAACTGCCAAAAACAATAACCCAGGAAATGTCATTTTCCACAACATTTTAGCACTGGCTGACTTGGTGGAATCCCAGCAGTGAGCTGTGAGCAATGATATATGAAGTGAAAAATGTTTGCCCTCCCTCGCAAGCCTCTCCGCACACTGCATAGACTTCCTGCTCACAATCCCTACTGAGGTCATGGGTTTTGCTGTCAGACCGAGCTTGAAAGTAGATGATAGCTGCACGTTTGCCAGGTGATTTTGATACCACTGCGAGCAGATAGGTAGCAAATTACCATCTTGGAAGTTTTCCCTATTGCCAGTTTTACTTTCAACTCAGAACTTCCACTGAGATAGTGCAAAAAGTCTGGCTTGAGCCCAGGGTTCAGGATAAGTTGCCTTTAAATTTGTGTTTGCTAAGTTTGTGTTGTAAGGAAATAGTTATGTATCTAGTCACAGCAGATTATGTAGAGCAACCCTGAAAACAGCCTCAAATGCCATATTGCAGGGGAGGTAGATGAACTATAACAAAGTTTGTCTGACAGTTGGAAAGTTTGTGAGTAATGTGAAAGTGTGCTTGGAGCAGAAAATAAGGCAGTTTGCTGCGGTGTGGGTATGTAGTAGTAAGTGGTCCTTCTGAAAGCTGCTCATGTGGCAACAATAAAAAAACTATAGCGAGGTAGGCAGGTAGAGTTCATAACAAGCCATAGCAGGCTTTCATCAATGGCTTTTACAGCTTTGCACTACTCAGATGCCATTTCTGCCTTCAGAGGTTAGGATATAATGGGATGTGCAGATGCATAGATATTTTCCCTTCTTTTGACTGACTGATTTGATGAATAGGAACCACAGGCTCTGTGCCACAAATGGGAAAGGCAATTCTTCTAGCTTTCATGAGAAGTTGCTTAAATTATTAGTTTCAGCAGTAAAATGCTGGCTATATTTATGTTTACAGAAGAAAAAGTCGGGTATAAACTTTCCAAAAACTGCACAGACTCTGAAAAGTTTTCTTTTTTTCTTTTTTTTTTTTTTTCCCCATCCTCCCTGACATGACTATAATATTGCTAAATGTGCAGTAGGTTTATTTTTCACTCTTAAAATTGCAGAAGAAGGTCACCAGTTAAGCTATTCTTCCCATATGGAATTAAGCAGAAGCAGATTAGTAGTTAAAAGGAGAAATTCTCACGGGGGGGGGGGGGGGGGGGGTCTCCTCTAGATGTTTATGTTTTATTATATTAACATTTGAAGTCCACTCTGAGTATCCAGTTTAGCTGAAAAGAAGTCACAGACCTGATGGTATTTTCAAATTTGTCTGTACTTGTTATTTCACTTCTTTTTGGACATCATAATCCTGTTTATTCAAAGGTCACTGTGCTAAAAGCAATCTCTGCAGATCACAAGAAATTCTGAAGATACAGTCATACAACGTGGAAAAATATGACTTGCATAACCCTTCACCTCTATTTCTTTTTGGACTGTCTATTGGTTTAACAGATGAAAACAAAGGAAATTCTATTGTCTTGAGTTTGCCTGTGCAAAATAAATCAAATTTCATTCATGGTTCCCTTCCCCTCTCAAAAGAACACACCAGGTCCTGCAGCAGCAAGAAGACTTTGGTGGTGTTAACCCTTCTGTGGCTCATGCATGCTCAGTCCTTCCAGTCTCCATCTCCTAGTCACATAAAAATTCCTACACGGACACATCAGACATGAAAGCTGGTTAGCACTGTGTGGTAGGAAGAAATGTCTTTGCATAGTATACTGAAGTAAAGAAGTAAATTTATATCCTCTCAAATGTTCTGATTAAGACCACAATTCAAAGTAAGATTTGAGTCTAAGAAAACCACTGAGATATTAAAAACAATATATCCCAAGGTAGGTTCTGTAGCAAACACTTTGGTACATGATTGAGACAACAAACCCAAGTCACCACAGTCACAGCTTCTGCTGCTCAAGGCTGTTCCAGGTAGCACCTAATGCCAAAATATTACACCAGGCCATGTGAATTGGCCAACATGGTTAATCTGTAATCACTTCTTTTTTAGAGAAGTATTACCCACAGCATGGAAACCACCTTGTTGCTTCTAGCAGCTGATATACTGCTGTGTAAAGAAGTATCACTGAAATTAAGTAGGTCAGTGGCACTCAGGATGGATGGCAACATCAAACTACCTTTGTGATTTGTCCCCGAATCTTGGAAGAAGTTTTGTAAACAGGGCAAAGGCCTAGAAGATCAAGATTCCACATCTGTCTCCTCTGGTTTCATCTAGTACTTCAGCCAAAGCCTATCCAGGGAAATCCTTCCTTCTGTTGACCTCAGTAATCTTTAAGGTAAAAAGTGTAACAACAAGATAGCCACACCAACCAAGCATTAGCTTGCTGTGAAGGTTCTCTAATTTCCCTTGGATTCAAATGCCTCTTCGTAGCTGTGCACATATAACTATGGATATATAGATACAGATATACATGTACATACATATGCATGTTTGCAACATCTTTTCTGGGATTCTCTTTTTACTGTCTGTAAATGTTATGTAATGATCTTGGATCAGAATCATTCTGAAAATAAATGTCTCCTGCAAAGAAAATTGTCTATCTCTTCAGAAAGAGGAGCAGAGACTTACAGACTGAGCATAATGGTAAACTTTCCATTCATTACACCAACAAAAATGTTTCAAGAGAAGTAAAATTTAGGCAAGCACTGAACTTGGAAAGCAGAACACAGGAAGCTGACATGGGCAGCCAATTCAGCATGCCGAAACTAGACATTAATGTTTTAAGGGTGGAATCTGGGGCCCACAGCTGATAATGTAGAATTCAATACTCTTGGTAACCTGCACATTTCCAATGGAAGCCAAAATCTCGTATATGGAATTTAAGCAGAACACACGCCATTCTCCTGACAAGAAACACATGCGCATTGACCATAACCTGCACCAGCCATTTGAGAAAGTGTTTTCTTTTTGGTGTATCTGTCCCATGGCCACCTCCAAGGCTGTCAAATGAGTCAGAATTTCCTGTGAGCCACTTGACATAAGAAGCAGGCCTGCAGACAGACTCATCCTGCTTCCAGAGGTCTTCTGGATAGGCTCACAAACAAATCCCTAGTGCACATTGCTTTTCTGCATTACACCTATGTCAAAGGAAAACAGCATTTCTAAGGGGAGGGAGATTTTCAAGGAAAGTCTCTGCTTTCCTCAAACATTTTTGTTACTTCACAACAAAACAAACAAACAAAAACATCCCCAAAGCTGATTTATTTCATGTTCTTGGACAATCTACAGCCACAAGTATTCATAAACTTTTGTGAGCTTTGGCTTCACATGAAAAGTCTAGGTTTCCCATGCAAAGGTGGGATGGAAAGGAAACCCTTCTTCCAGGTGTTGCTCAACTCACCAGAAGCTTAAACAGAAAAATTATTGACAGCAAATCCAAATGCAAAAGTCAGACTAGGGAAATTGTGGGCCCACTGCTAACTGGGACAAAGAACATAGAAAAGGCCAAGGTACTTGATGCCTTCTTTTCCTCTGGCCTTACTGGTAATATTTGCCTTCAGGAATCCCAGGTCTCTGAGGCCTGTGGGAAAATCCTGAGCAAAGAAGACTTACCCTGGGTGGAGGAGGATCCAGCTAGGCAACATTTAAACAAACACTGCGTGCATAAGTCCAGGAAACCTGATGACATGCACCCATGAAAGCTGAGGAAGTTGGCTGATGTCATTGCAAGCCCGCTCTCAATTATGTTTGAAAGGTAATGGCAGTCAGGGGTTATTTCTGAGGACTGGGAAAATCAAACTCAAATCTCATTCCTGTCTTCAAAGAAATGCAAGGAGGAGAATCCTGGGAACTACAGGCCTCACCTTGATCCCTGGGAAAGTGATGGAGAAAATAATCCTGGAAACCAGTTCCAAACATATGAAGGAGAAAAAGGTGATTAGGAGTATTCAGCACAGATTTATGAAGGGGAAGTCATGCCTGACCAACCTAATAGCCTTCTGTGATGGGAAGTCTGGCTTGGTGAATGAGGGGAGAGCAGTGGATGTTATTTATCTCAACTGAAGTAAGGTTTTCAGTGCTGTTTCCCATAACAAACTCATAGACAAACAGATGAAATACAGACTGTATATACAATACTTATAGGAGAAGGCCGTGAAGAAAAAGTATTCATGCTGCTAGCTGCACTCTTTTGGAGAAAAGTACAGCACTGTCTGCATAGGCAGGTGCCTTATGGACACTTCAGAGACCTCCATGGTACAAAGCTCCCCGTGACACCCTAGTGTGAAGGCACACAACCCACAATCTATACTTTCTCTGGACCAAACTCTGAGGCCACACAAAGTGGGTCACACAGTAGTGTGCAAATACAGCTTGGGGCAGGCTAAGCAGAGAGCTGCAAAGCCAGACAGATGCAAACACTTTCATTAACCCTCCCAGGAGCAGCCAGGCCTGCAGCTCCCGGGGATCCCGTCCTAAGCAGCCCTTCAAAAGTGCGGCTTGGAGCAGAAGAGTAACAACAGTGTTTCAGCATTAGCAGTTATTAAAAATAAAACAGGCTGTCTACATAATCACCAAAAATGCCAATTTACAGTACTTATTAAAGCTTGCATTCAATGCAAACCGCTCCCATTTTTAACCTGAGACTTAGAAGCAGCTTTCTGCAGTTCTGTAGCACTGCCAAAGCCCTGTCTCATTTTTTCTTTTGCTTGCTGTCTCCCTCCCTCTTTCTTCCTCTTCTCACCCACACATATTTACTCAAAATATGACCTAATTACAGTTCGTGTTTATCTGAAGGACCTGCACTCCACTGCTTCAGTTAAGTGGGTAGTTTGAATTAGGATGGACAAAATATCTTGTTAGAGAGAGGGGGGAAGAGAGATTGTTAGAGTTGTTACAGTAATGAACAGAATCCACTGGGGAAGGTAACAGAGGAAAAGCAATATCTTCTTGGGTCTTGAGCCTAAATGGGTGTCACTGCAGGCCTGGAGGATGGCTTATCATTTTAGCCAAAGTTAGTTTCTCCTCTAACTATTAAACTCAGGGCTGTTTTATTTTCCTGGCCTAATCTTGCTCACACTGAAGTAAGTGGTGATTTCACTGGAAGCAATGCTGTGTCCTTTGTTGCTAGCCATAATGACAATGTTTGCTCTGCTTCTAGCCAAGACCATGATGAGACTCCAGAGAAATACTGTTTTCTCCCCATAGTCTCATAGAACTAGTTTTACTTTTCTCTCTCTCTCTCTTTTTCAAAGAAATACTCTGTTCGTGAATCTTTGACTCAAATGAACAAAAGAGAGGAAATGGAAAAGGGAGGTTAAGAAGGACAGAGCATCTGATCACGTTGTGATTGCAGTCTTCTTCCCAACATGAAGCTTTAGAAGGCCACAGCTCTAGTCCTGTCTACAAATATCTTGGTTGGTGTTAGATGCTTTTCTCGCACCCACTGATTTTAGCTGGAGTGTTGTCATTAGATTCCTTGGAACCGGTATCTAATCACCATCATGCACCAAAATGTGCACTGGTTTAGTCTTCATATATAAGGATGAATAAAAATGATCCTGGAAACTACTGGAGCAATTGAAATGAGTAAAACATGAGCATAATGTGCTGGCTAACATCTTGTCCAGCAGCTGGCCCACAGCAAGCAGCTAAAGGTCTTCTCCCTTCACTCAGAGGAGTCACGGCTGCTGCTGTGCTGAGAAGTCTTGGCCATCACCAAGTCCTGCAGCAGCTTGGTCGGCAGTCCTCTGGCATCCCCATTAAGGGGGGAAATACCTGCATTTGCCCAGGGGGTGATTTGCTCACACAGCTCGATCAGCTACACACACAAATAACCAAGTAAGCCTGTCTGTTCTGCATTCAGCTTGTTGATTGCTCCCCTCATACAGAACTCTGCACATCTGGGACAGGGTTATCATTACATTTGAAATATTCCTCAGTGCAAAAATCCCAAATGCTTTTTGCCTTATGGAAATTTAAAGAAATGTGAACTACCCAGAAGAATTTCAATTTGGAGTCCTATAGTGCACCAGAAATCTGACTGCACAGAGCTGGAAAAAGTTAAAGAACAATTGGAGAGGATACAACTGAAATCCATCCCTACAGGAAAAGGCAACAGAGACCAATGGGAATAAGTGGGGATATGAAGATTAGCATCAGCAAAATGTAGAAGTCTTTCAAAAACAACCAGTCTAGGAGGGAAGCAGACTGGGGAGAGCTAGTGAAAAAAAAAAAAAAAAAAAAAAAGAATAAAGAAAAAAAAAAAGAAAAAAAAGAAAAAAAAGAAAAAAATGTTTGGGGCCACCAAAGGAGGTCTCCAATGACAGTCAGCAGTTTAATTTTGTTTCTGTCTTCACAAAGGAGGAGGATAGAGAATGCTAATGTATTTCCCCTTGGAACAGCAGCAATACAGTAATGAAACACTCAGAAACACTTGCAAAGAGAAGACTGGGTGCATCATTTGCCCCCCTGGGAGTTCCAAAGGATAAGGGCAGGTGAGCCTCTTGCCTCATCAGCAAAGCTATTCCTAAAGAGATGGAAACATCTATATGACAGAGACGGCAGTTTACAGGGATATCTGCACAGCCACAGTTTGAGATATATTTAATGCGATTTGTTAGGCTTACTGTGAAAAGTCTAATCTACGATGTGAGTCAGTATAGCTTTATTGGTGAAGGATGACTTGGCTGTAGAAATCTTGGGAGTTTCCCTACTCAGCTGCCATGACAAAATGAAATAAATGTTACAGACAGGAAATAATAAGGACTCAATTCTGCCTTTGCTTACATTTATGCAGTTGAACTGAAATCAGCAGGCTCACTTGTCTCTCATAAAACATTGTTTTTCCCAGTAGACTGTCACTAGCCTTAAATGGAGTTACCTCCCCTATACCAATGGAAGTGAAAGGAGAATTTTGGTCACTGACCTGTTATGAACATATAAACAAGACAGGAATTTGGCTGCTGGCCTTTTTGAAGGCATTTTATATTGCACTTTATCAGAAGTCTTGAGTTGAAGACTAAGAAGTAATTCTGCTTTGGGGAGTTCGGTATTTCAGCAAACAATTGTTGTCTAAGAAAGTGACATTAGCTGCACCCCAAAGTCTTCCTGGCCAAAATGGGTAATTCCCAGGTGCCCTCTGTTAGTTACAGAATTTGCAATGATGTTTTACAGGCTCTTGAAGTCTACCAGAAGATTCCCACTGATGTCATTGTGTTTGGGATAACTTCCAGCAGTTGCTGTTTTTCACCCTCCTGGCTAGGTAGAACCATGAAAAGGCTTAAATTCCAGAAATTGCCACAGATTTCATAAAGGAATACCACAAATCCTGAGATACCTCATCTATTACCAAAGACTATTGAGAAGGTTGTAAAGCTATGCATTCTGAATGGTTCAAATATGAAGAGCAAATGTGAGGTGTTTGGAAGTGCTCACAGTGCTAAAACTGCAGGTGTGGAGGCAGAGAAGGAACAGAGCACTAGACAGCTATTTTGATCTTTCAGGAGAATAAGTCAGAAAACTGAAAGCACAGCTTACTATAAGTCTTGGGGCAATGAGTGAATCTAGAAGGGGATTATTAAATTTATCAACTATGCAATATGATGGCTAAGCAAGGAAGATTTAGAAGGCAATAATACAAAAATCCTAGAAGCTGTCTGTCCAGTCTATGACAGTTATAAAATCAAGATAAGAAGAATGTGGTAAGAAAGAGAGAAAAGAAATCAAGGAAAAGATGTTGTTGCCATGTACAAAGCTCTGATTCACTCTTAGGAGAACACTAAGCCAAATGCAGCTCCAAGTCACACTGGCACCACTTCTGTGTCCCTATAAGCTCTCAGTGCTGTTAACAGCTATAGAATTTTTTCCATTGGTTACTTTGGGGCCTTTTTTTATTTTTTTTTTCCCATAAAGGTTTTTCCAGTAGTGCAGAAGATGCTACATAAAACACATATGGCAGTTCCATGAATTAGCAATATTTCTTGTGAGAAAACTTGTAACAATGCAGATACAAATTCTTCCAACAGATCAGAGGTAGAACTAATTGCAAAGTGATTATATTGATTTTTTTGAGACAAAACAACCATTGAGGAAATGTAAATAATATACCGAACTGCAAAGGCTCACAAAGCTCATGGCTTGTCTGAGAACACAGCCTAGAAAAGTGAAAAAGTCTGCAGTAAAATTGAAATGTGAAACTCACAGCAAGGTTTGTTGAAGTTTCCAATAAGTCTGTTAGCTTATAGCCCAGCAGGAACAAATAGAACAGCACTATCAGGGAAGCCTGCAGTGCCAGGTGGCACACAGCAGTGCAAGTCACAGGCAGCACTGCCCTGCACAACTCACTCATGACCATGTCAGCTCCATACTGCAAAACCTCGATCGTTTCTGCCTGCCTTCTGTGAAGGTGTAACAAGCCAATGTATGTAGTTTGTCACTCTACAACAAATAACCTGCATTGCCTATTCATTACTCATAAACATTCAAATTGCAACAAATGGTCCTGATGTTTCTTTATTTACAGAAAAATGGGTATATACAGCATGCAATAAAAGCCTAGTGCCACATCGATACACATATAAAAATCTAATGATCTGGGTTTGTTGAAAATCCACGATCTGATCAGGAACAACGGCACTATCGTGTTTATTAAAGTAAAAGAAGAATATGTCTGCATACGTTTGTTGAATTAGAGCTATACAGTGTTGAGTTCTCTGCTCTGATGCTTGGTATGTAAAACCATGCTTTGAGGAGGGAAAGCATGTAAAACCACAGAGCTTTAGAGAAACCAGATGCATGTGTAAAGCAGGAAGTGGAGGAGATATGAAAAATGCCAAAATTTTGTGAAGGAAGGAGAAAGTGCACCATGCCAGCCACACACACACATACACAATAAATAAATAAATAAATGGAAGGGAGAAATAAAGGGGTGGGAATAAATCCAAATTCTTGCTGAGACTCCTGGAATATGGCCTTCAAAGGCAAGTTTCATTTAGAACAGAGATGAGTCCTAACACTACAGCACCTAGCGAGTTACTGCTGGTCTGTAAAGCCATTTCTCTGCTCTCTGTCAGGCCTTACTAAAGGCAAGCTAACTTCTGACAGAGAAAGCCAGTTCCCTGCCTTCGAGGGTTTGTTCTCTACCTGAAAACATTCAGTGGCTGGATATGGCCTCTTTGCTCAGTAATGCAGTCCAGCTAGATGCTCTCTCTGCGTTGTCGTGTGCCATTTATAGAATACAGGAGAAGATGTTTTAGGTCCTACAAATGCTCACACATGGAATCACTTTTCATGACCTGAATAAATAATTTTCAAAGCAACCTTTGTCCTTCCTCTTTTCTGCACTTTGGCTGGCTGCGGAGAGGTGTTTTAAACAGAAAAGAAAGTACAGTGAACAGTGTGACTTTCCTCAGTCTCAGGAAGGAAGCAGAAGGTGCCGAATTAAACAAACATCTGCCCTGGCCAAATAGCAAACAATGTGTTTGTCTAGTAAACTGAACAAACAGGACTTGGAAGTCAGAGAGAGGGGAGGATGAGCCAGAGGAAGCCAAGATGGCCATTTTGCCAAATGACATTTTTTCATGCTCCAGCAGTCAGTGTTGTAATTACGAGAATCTCTAGGGAGCTGGGGAGTCTGAATCTTCATTGCTTTACAGCATTGCCAATAAGATATAAAAATTGCTAACACAGTGAAAGCATTCATATGCAATGGAGTTTGGTATTCCTTTAACCAGCAAAATGTCTATTATGCAAAAGAAAAATTCATTATAGGTTCTTTCATCACACAAATTTCATGCTCATCAAAAGGGCCCGATTAACAATGGCAGGAATTGACATCTGGGTGTTTATCCACAGGCGAGGCACAGGCATTAATAGAGCACACTTCCCTGCTAACACGTCTTAACCCTGCTGTAAAAAGGCAGCGTTGAGGGTCAGAAGGTCAGTCACTCTTTGTGGGCTCGCAGGAACTTGGCCAAGGTGACAATAAGAGTAAGGGCATGAGCAAATTGGGCAGGAGACTGTGAGAACACTCAGAAAACCTCCCTGTGGTTGCAGTGGGTTATATATAATTCTTAGATTTGTTGTAAGAAGCCTCCAGATCAGGGACTCTTAGTTGCATATTTCATGCTCATGTGGGACAGCCAGTCTGTGAAATTATACAGACATGCACAAAAACTGAAAGGTCTACCAAGGGCTACATTATTTGTGTGCTCTATCAAGTCTGTGGCTATGACTAGCAAATGAGACAAGGCTAGAAAAAGTGGACCCTTACCCTCCCCACTGCAGAGGTTCCTTCTCCCTTGACCTTTGCTGGATATAGTCAGTGTGAACGCAGGTCACTATAAACCTTCATGCCCTTACACTCATCACCCCTGTTAGACCTTTGCATTGCAGCTGGTAGTAAGGGATCATGAACTTAGCAGGGCAGGTTTTTCACCATTGCCAGAACCTAACCACCCCAGACATTTGCTTTTTCTTTTTCAAAACCATTTCTATGGTGGGTTACAAGTTCTTCCCTTCTGTCTTCAACTTTGTTGAGAATTTGTACCTTATTTTGTACTTAAGAACTCTACATGTGGACGTTTAAATCAGCTTTCAGCCCTGAACCTCAGCTCTCAATAAATGATGGCAGGCTCTAAACATATGACTCCCATGTGCAATGTTTTCTGATCCCTAAAGAGATCCATATAAAGTGTAGTTGGAGATAGTAAATTCATTCAGCAGCAAGAGCCACCGACCCCACAGACACCGAATGAGACTAAACTTAGAATTTCCTGCCTTCATTAAAATTTCTCTCCCTGTTTTTTCCCTCACAATTATTCTTCCATCACATTTATATTAGAGCATCATTTATTTCTCAATGTTAAATGCAAGGCAGCACCATCAACCATTGATCTTCTTGTCCTTCTTCAGCAGACAGGGATACGTGTATTTTACTGAGACAATGAAATTAGTTAACTATCAAAATGTGCATAATTCCTTTCCAAATACTGTAAATGCTAATCACTGTTGTAACCTTCACTGGTAATTGACAATAACTCAACGACTACTTCCTTTGACTTTAATGACTGCAATAGCTTTTGTAATCCTTCTGTTAGTATGCCTCAGTGATTTACATTTATGATATGCAGGGGTATATTTCGCGGCTCCCCTGTTTCAGGAAAACTCCACAGGCACCGAGTGGAGAACAGAATTTGCAAACTGGGGGAAAGAGAAGCAGCAGTAGGAACTGGTGGCTGATTTAACATATTCTAGTCACATAGCCTTTGGTGGAGCACACCCAATGCATTGGAACAAAAGGAGAATTTCATTTTGTTTTTGAAATGCTGTTATTACATTCAGGAAATTTGCAAAGGCACCTTGACAGAAAATGATCAAATATCTGAACTTCTAGTGCAACAACATTTACTTAGGAAATGACATTTTAATGCAGAAAGTCAAATTTGCATACTAATTAAAATTTTCCTTTAAAACATTTAGACTTTTTGGCCTTCCCACCTACCCACAGTGACAGAGATTAAAAGATTTTTTTTATTAAGTCCTGTCAAACCAAACACACTTTTGTAAAGTGCTACAGTACAAAGTAGCACTTTTAACCTATTTCCTAGTCATTCAGAATTTAGGCAGTTCACATTTCCACACGCTTCTTGATCTCAGAAAGGCAGCTGATGGCAGAGAGACAGGGAAGACTGGGTTTCCTCCCTCTCTAAATTTACACATTGTGGGAAAACAGTTTCATGTACTGCATGCTGGGTAATAAAATAAAAAGACATCACACTTGTAAAACTACACTGGCTCTTTACTAAGAGAAAGAGATTTATAGAGGTGCTGCAAGTTAGAGTAACACTTCAGCTGTCTTCACCTTGTTTGACTTCCAGGCAGGGCTAGAAGGTGATATGGGTAAAGTAGGCAATAAATAGTCTAAGACGGCAGAAGGAGGATGTTAAAATCCCAGGGGAGGAGGGGGAATAGCCAGGCGTCTCCTTCAGGCTCTGCTCATCCCCAGTAGCCCGGGGTGTTTGGTAGTCTGGAGGAAGAGGAGGAGGAGGAGGAAGCACAGGAATGCAGCCAGCCTGCATCTTTGGTTTGAGGTTGCTTTTTTTTTTTTTTTTCAAGTCAACCCTTGAAGCAGAATTCCTCCTATAATAATTTCTTGCCAAGTCCAATTCTTACTCTGAAATGACCATTTCCACATCTTCTAGTGGAAACAAAAATATATTTCAGAAGGATCAAGACAAACTTGTTACACCATTTTTCCGATCTCCTCTTCGTATGTACTTGTTACCAGCAGTAACTTCCTAAGATGTGGCCTCCCCACAAACCACTGGGATCACTAGAAACAGGCAAGCAATGCTGCTAAGCTTCAGTTGTTCTTTGCTCTTTTGTTAAGCCAAGAACTGAAAGCTTTGCTTCTGTTTTTCTTGACAGGGCAACTTCAACGCTCTTCAAAGGCTGTTTTCTTTGAGAGAATTTATATTCATTTTTGTGTGCAATCAGACTTGCCTACTCTCTGCTATGCTGTGTGGCTGAAAGCATGTTTATGCCAAGCAGCGAACTGCTGCAGGACAGGCGCTGAGACAGCCACATGGTGCCATGCACCGGGCAAAGTGCTGGTGCTGAGCTCAGGATATTTGCCAGGGTCCCAGCTCTGGTGCCAATGCCACCCTAAGAAGGGGATGCGTCCACCTGGACCATCTTACAGTGCACAAAGGATTTCTTCCTTCTCCAGCCAGCGAGCCACTTAGGGTCATATTTTCAGTGCTTGTGCAGTCCCACAGACTATAGCAGGCATGTGATCACACTCATGCTTTGCTGGAGAGAGAGTAAGCTTAACATCTCACCTTACAGTTCCTTCTCTGGTAAAAATGTGTCTGTATCATGTTCCTCTATGAGTTCTGGCATTTTGCAAGCTCTCCTGAAATCCTGATAGGACCGTTCCAAAGATACCTGAGAGACGGATCCTACAAACACCAGAGGGCTGCAAACACACGGTCTCTGGAAGCATTCCCCTAACTCCACCTGAGACCCATTCACATCAGTACCTATTCCAGAAGTGCTAGCGCAGGGTTACTTCCCCTGACCTTAAGGACAAAATTACATTCCTGGTCTTCTTTCTGATGGAAACTTAGGTCACCTTTTACTGCTCTGCTGGATGTCTCTAAATGAAGGTAAATTGCATTAACTTAAGTATCCGCTTAGGGTTTCCCTGCACAATCCTGTCTTGTGGTGGTACAAACAGGGCAGCTCCCACCACTTGGAGTCAATTCTATCACTTTGAAGAGCACATATCATATGTCCCAGGAACACTTAAACTTCTTTTCGTCCCATGCCTTATACCTGGGTTATCCACAGAAATCATTCTGGACCTGGAATAGGAGTAGTTTCTGATACCACCCCTACCAAAGCATCCTGGCCTTTACATCACCCTCCTGAGTGCATAAATGCCACAAAAAGGTATTCTTGCAGAAAGGGAAATTTCTGCACATTGTATTGCACTTTGGAATTTGCATAAGGACTTCCAGAGAAAGAGTTTCAGTTACAAATGCTTCATTGAAAAATATAACTCTACAGGCAAGTTCTAGCTACAAAACATACTACTACAGTACACTTTAGCTCAGCCATGAACCAGTTCTTTGTTGATGCTGTCCTCTTTGCTGAAGCACTAGCCCTTAGACAATAAACCACTTTCATCCCCCATAATGATGAGTGCTCAACTGCTTTCGTTAACGTCTGTTTCTGCAAACCTCTGAATATTCAGTCTAAAGATACTGATAATCTTCATATCCTGAAAAATGCTCAGATAGTTTCATTCGAAACCCCTACCCTTTTTTCTTTATTGTGATGATGATGGTGATTCAGAGCTCTGAAAGTGTATTTCAAACACAAACACCAACACCTGCTTTGTTTTTTTTCTTTGCACACAGCTCAGAAGCTTACACCATAATCTTATTCCTTTCCTCCTCCCTTCTCCCATCTTTATTTCTTCGCTTACAAATTTAACAAAGTAATATTCCCTACTCTTTTGGGACAGTTTTCTATCTGCAGGGTACTGTAACAACCAATTTAACTTAACCCTTTGAAAAATAATATTTTTGCATGTTGTTCTTAGACATCTTCAGCTGCAAGGAATGTGCAACAATGGAATCCCACCGATGAAAACTTAAACCTCTTAAAATTTTACCTCTTAGAAAGAGCTCTCTTTGTCTCTAAAATAGAGACAGAGGAACTTTGCAAATGCTCCTAGTACACTGACATTTTATTTCCATGTAGGGTAATGTTTGTAACTTTGCTGTCTCTGTAGGGGACTCAGACACCGAGATCACAGTGGCTGATGATGTCAGTTGCAGCTAGGCATTTACAACCCTTGGGCCTCAAATCTTAATTATATCTGCTACTGTTTACAGCTTATAATTATTGATGTTAATTTACTGAGTGATGTTACACTTCTAGCCTCAAGTTATGTTTTTGGCATGTTAATCCATTTGCACACAGACTATTTATTGCATCTGATCATACAGGCTGCAATTAAAGGGGATTTTTCATTTTAATTTCATTTGATTTTGCCATGTTCTACATGTTTTTTTTAAAGTAACATGACTATTTCTAGTAATTTTATAAATGCTCTTTAAATTATGCATGATGCTTTGACACAAAAGCAAGAGAAAAATACTTTGTCCATCTGCACAGCATAAAGCCATGTTCGTATCCTGTTTCAGCAGTGCTAAAACCACCAGAGGGCAGAGAGCAAAAAGCCCGGCAGGTCTTCATGCAATGCTGTCCCATCTATGGCACGGAGCCATGTGAGACAGCATTAAGTCGGAAATGGAGAAATGGAAAGGTTCAGAATAGTGCAGGATTGTGCACGTGTCTGGGTTGTATTTCATTTCAACGGTGTGGGTAATGAGCCCTGGTTGTGCGTCACTGCTCACTGTCCCTGCAAACATCACCTCACCCGTCATCATTTCTTGGCCACACGGCAATGGCTGCAGCAGGCCACGCATGTGGCAGCTTAACGTCATGCACGTGACTGGTCTGGACAGCCATGTGCTTCAGCTTTCACTTGCTGAAACATTTTCCAAGTGAGGATTTATACTGACATAGTTGCGTGGGGCCCCATGCAGCTCCCACATCCGTGCCAGACCACAAATCACTCTGAAGTGGCCCCCACGCCCCCTGCACAACTCCTACATCGTGGCAGTGTTTGGTGCAGGCAGTGAGGAATCGCAGCTCCAGCACGATTTGACTGACATTGCGGTGGAGTTACAGACACTTTCCATGGGAATTAGGTGAATACCTGCCACTTATACCTTTCAAAATCTCTCCCTTAGTGCCAAGAGAGAAGAGTGAATATGAAATTACCTCCTTTTAAAAATCAAAATAAAGGAGCAGAATTTTAATAGAAGCTGACCCTGAAAGAAGGAGTTACTGTATAGTACAGCATAGAGACCAACATCTTGATCTACCATTTCTTTTCCTCCCTAGGTGGTATCCGGGAGTGGCTGAGAAAAAATGAGCAAGTTGAACCATCTGGCCTCTCACTTGCTTTACTGCCAATGTCTGATGGTCTTAACAGAGAAATATGAAATATGAATTACAAATAAAGAATCTAAAAGAACAAACAAACAGAAGAAAGATTATGAAATCAATGGCCCACTAACATACAAATTAAATGCATTATCTAAGACATGGTAAAACAGCCAGCTCACTTCCCTAGACATTAGCATTTCCATATGGCCATTGTGGTTACAGCATCCCAGATTAAAAAGTATCTCCAGCTTGCAGAAGTCTCAGTGCTGCAGGCCTTTGGGCAGTAACTCCTACTTCTTGTCATTATTATGGATGCAACCAAACTTCCTTAATTTCATTAGGACATGAATTTATTCAAGAAATAATTTTAGCATCAATGGGTTTCTTTAAAATGTATACTTAATTCTCATATATGATATAACAAAGAAAGTGCACCTCACTTTTCTGAGACTTTTTCAGTCCCAACTTCCGTGGAATTACCACCATGTGACAGCAAAACTAGATCATGGAGCTGGTATTGCTGAGCTTTATTGCTCAATAATTGCATCCTGCAAATACTCACAGCCAGACATGATCCTGAGCACAAGGTTTATTTCTCTCTATGTAAACTGGGGCACTTACAGAAGCTTAATGGGATCAATATTATCTTTTTAGGCTGTAGCTTTCCAATATTGTGAAACATTTTTATGGCTAAGAACTCAGAACAGGAATAGCCAGAGATAGTTCTCTTCTCTCTAATTAAACCAGATTCTTTGATTTAAACTTATTCAGTGAAACAATCTCTCCTGCTCTGACTCCCTCTCATCTTTAGTTGATAAATGTGGATTAATATCACTTGGTATTATTAATTTCAGATGTAATGAATTAAAGCCTAAGATTATCTTTCCATCATTCTATTTCATGCCTTTTCCTACATTTTATCCCTAGAGAAGGACGAAGAAGGTATAGTGCAAGTAGCTCTTTTGTAAAAAATAGGAAAACAGGAAGCAATAAATTGAAGTATTCCTACTGTCTCACATGAAATAAGAATGCATTATTATTGAACAAATTCAGCAGCTAATATTTTCTTCCCTAACATTTTATTCTCTCATTCCAGTATTTACTCTGTCTGAGGATACTTTTTCTTCCTCAGTCCAAGACCTTGAACAAGCAGTTCTACCTTTCTCTACAAATGGATACCACAATTAGGGAAACACCGACTGAAAAAGTGCTCAAACTAAAATCAGTGGCAAATGTTTTAGGGACTGAAATTTCATTCCTTACTTCTTCATTATCATCCTGGGGCCAAAAACTTTCTCTGTTCCCTATTTCCAACTAAAATAAGAGAGGAATTTGTGACAAGTGTCACAGTAGGAAAAAATATCCTTCTTACAAGGAGTTCTAATTTACCGGGTTCCCCAGAAGCCCACGAGGTGGGTGAACTACTCCATCTGGTATTGCACCCCCATCCAGGGTGGAGAATAATATTCCTAATGGCAATGTGCTACCAAACACCATGAGAAAACCCACATACAGATCATACCCTTATATCACGGCAATGCTTCCTTGCAGTAAAACAGGTTATTAAGAAGAATTATAACGTTCATAAACCAAGGTATTGAATACAAGTCAAAGGTAATATTATCGCCATATAGAAATAGTGGACACACATTCATCGTACGCTTCTCTTATCAGCTTATGCTAAGCTAATGCAACAGTAATGCAAGGTATAGGAGGGGAGAGATAACGATAGGGGAATGAGGATTATTTATCTTCTCCAGAGGATTAGAGAATCTGAGTGCTACCACTTTTTATCTGGGAATACTAACAGCTGAAGATATATGTGTCTAGAGTAGGCAAAAAATGGGGTTCTTAAGAATATGGTACTGAGCATGTACTACCTACGGCTGCAGCATACAGGACAAGATTTGTTTCACTCGTGTGCTGACTGGGAGAGGAGTCATATAAAAAATAAATTTGAGTCATAGTTATTAGAACAGCAAATTAATTTATTCTATGCCACCCATGTTTGTCTTCAGCATGACAAATCCAATGACAAAACCACTTGGAAGGGAATATCAACAATAGATTCTCCTCATCACATTTTCTAAAGCATGATTTTCCTTGCTGGGACAGTGCTTGGTTGTTACAGCCAGTATCATCCAGAATAATTCCCTAACATGGAGGCACAGATGGAGATATATGGCTAGATTGTATCGGCTTCATCTATATTACTCCTCGCAACACTACATGAACAGTTTTTACATGATATATACTTGGCACTTGTTTAAGCTGCAGTTTTGCCATTCCCAGGTGTTGGTGAACTGTAAAGCCCTCTGAGATGGGGATTTTATGTTTCACTTAGATGCAAACTGAGGCATAAAATAGTTCTGTGATTTAACCTGTAGTCATTAGGAAGCATAGGAAGTTAATCCAGGATTCATATCTGTCATGCTTTTATCTCTCTTACCAGAAATCTTACCACATACAAATAGGACTATGGATGAGGAAAAGGAAGGGGAATGTGAGGTGTAGCCTGCCTGCGATACTGGCAGTGAAGGTGGATTTCTGTACCACTCAGCACTGGCCCAAGCCTGCCCAGGCAAATGGGACTGCTACCACTGACTGCAACAGAAAAAAACATTTGGCCCAGTGCTGAGAGCTTTTGAAAATGCTGCTTTGACATTTTAGGCCTGAAACCAGGCCTGTTCCCTGACATTATGAAACACAGCAAGGTAATATTACAAATAAGTGTAAAAAATAAATCCAACTTGGAAAACATAAATGACCTTTCAAAGCCTGAAATCATGTAATAATAATGGCCTGATCCATTGCTGAGGTTTTATTGTTTGAGCTTCACTCATGTTTCTGCCTTTCTCCCTTGGATAAAGCGAACAGTTAGGGACTGAAATCCCAGAACAAGTGCATGCCTATTTACCAACAAAATGAAAAATGTCCTGGAACAATTGAAAATACCTAACCTGATAGTGGGGAAGTCATACAAAAATTAAAATAAAATAAAATAAAATAAAATAAAATAAAATAAAATAAAATAAAATAAAATAAAATAAAATAAAATAAAATAAAATATAAAATAAAATAAAATACAAAACCAACCAAATAAAAACCCTCTTGCTTTGTTTTCTTCAGGGTTCACTTATATTTTTTGCTTCAGACAGCCCATTGCTAATGAATCCAGTAATCAGCTGGAACTTGAACCTGCTCTGCCTCCTCTCACTGTTCTTTCAGTTCCAGGAAAACTGAAGCAAATAATATTTTTCTTGCTCAGCATTAAAAAAGCCATAATAATACTAACGTTTACATCTGGTTCCAAAACCAGTTTTGAGCTTTAGTCAAAAAAGGACTGAAATTTAATGCACTTAGTTCAACTTTTTGGGAACCCAAAATGTTTGCTCAGTTGTCTTTTCAAATCTTTTTGTAAGAGCTCTTCTGTCCCAGCCTGGTACTCTCTTACCTATGACAGGATCACAGGAGCAGTACCACTCAAACAGTCACTTGAGTATTAAGTCAGCATTGCATTTTTATAGCACTCTAACTGCACCAGATAGGGGTTGTGCTATAGCAGACTTACTGCTAAAAGGCTTCATACACAATGACTTTGTCACAGCCTCCGCAGGTCTCAGGCCTCAGCTCTTTCTGAGAAGGCAACAGCCAAGCTCCCTGCACGCACCCTCACTTTTTTTTTTTTGTTTTGTTTTTCTTTTTTTCTTTCTTTTTTTTTTTTTTTTTGCCTGCTCCTGCATTTTACAGAAACCCTTATTCCACTGCTGTGAGTACGCTAGCAAGCTAGGTGGCACCCTTTGGTGACAGGTTCCTGACGGTTTTTTTGTTGAATTATACTTTTGCTAGAATTCAGTATTTTTAGCAAGACCTTCTGTGACTGACACCACTAACAAAAGGCAGTTGTTTAGTGGAGCTGGGAACCCTACTTTGTCCCCCTCCCTTCCTGTACTCTCTCTCTATGTACCTAAGGTCCTGTCCTTGCAGGCAGCTCTCCAGTCTGCCCCCATGTTCTCCAGGTGCTGGGATGGGCAAGCAGCCCAGGCATGGTGCTGGTTCAAGCTGGCAAGGCTTTCTGTGCCTCCTGAGGCCAAGGGGCGTACTCTGCTCTCCAGTCTGGGAATGGCAGGAGATTGTTCTACCTGCACCTTCCTCCACGGAGGTGCTTTGGCCTCCTTCTATCCCAGTTGCCAAGTTCTGTTAACTTTGTTGGAGTTTCATATTTTTGAAAATTCTTTCCCCTCCGGTCATTTTTCCTTGATAATGGCAAACAGATTCATAAATCAGTGGGAGAGGATGGACAGTGACAGACAGACAGGTAGACAGGCAGACAGCCTCATTTCCTTAGGAAGCAAGGCAAAAAAATGAACACCCTCCCTAGAGGTTCTGACTGCAGTGACTTTGGTACAGTCGCACAGAACTACCTTTAATTGGATACTGTTGGATTATGTTCCAGTTTTCCTCTTGTCCTGACCTGCTCATTGAGTAAATAGAGCCATCTGCCAAAGCAATGGCTCCTGAATTAGAGAAATGCACCTTCCCCCTGGGACAGCAAAGTAGGCCAGCAATTCACCAGGGCTTTCTGCAGCTGAAATTATTATTCAGGTTTCCACACTGCAGGAGCAAGGGATCTGTATCTAGATGAATAATCTGGCAGGAAATGTAGCTAAGTCACAAAAACAGATTGGCTGAGAACTGTGGGTAACTTCTATGGAGAGTTTAAAGTGACAGGTTTGGATAAAAGTTTGTTATTCCCTTTCACAGCCCAGAGCTGGTTTATATTCACCAAATGCACTTCTCACCCTAGACAGCAGCACGCTGTCTGCATCAGGGCCCCAACCAAAGCAGTATTGCTAAAAGGCCTTAGCCATGGGCACCAAAATATTGCACTGCCATGCAGGTCATTGCCGATGGGAGCAACAAGGCCAGTGCCTCATTGCTCAGTAAGCCACACCTCTCGGGAAGGGTACTAGATAGAGTGAGATAACCAATTCTCTAACTCCATTTTACTCGTTTTACTTAAATTATTAGATTAGGTATTCAGTTTATTATGGAAAAAATAAAGTAACTTTTTTTTTTTTTTTTTTTTTTCTCCCCCAGGGAAGTACACCCTTGACATAACAAGCAGCCTCCTCATTCTGCATTCTCCTACAATTGTGTAAGATTTTGGGAAGCACTGGCGAAGGCATGGCAGAGGAGAGCAAGGAAAAACCATCTAGTAGAAGGCCCTTTGCAGAATTCCCTGGACAACACATTATCCACACAGAGTGGCCCGTGCATGCTCAAGTCCGCCTGTTAAGAATACTGTGTCCTCACTGAATGCTACTGATGCTACCAGAGGGATTGTCTGGGCACCTTCCCTCTTCACAATGATCTTTCCCTATTATTACAGGATGCTGTGGGAGCATCTGGGAAATTATCCCAGCTCCCTTCTTGGACAGACTTTCTGTCCACATGCATGGGAGGTTCATACCCAGATCGTTCAGCCAGAGCTGGAGGTGCTTGCGTCATTTATTATCTCTGGATTTCGCAGCGTACTTTGAGTAGCTGGATAAATTCATGGTAGGCATGGCAGCCTGCAGGGGGTGCAGCCTTATAGAAATGCGAGGAGAAGCTTAGTTGCCCATTTTTGGTTCCCAAAGGCTTAAATGAGGAAACCAATGCATATCAGTTCTGATAAAGCAGCATAAAGACCTGTAAGAACACCATTAAATCCCAATGTAGAGTATATCAATTTCAGTTGAATACACTGGGAAAAAATCAAAACTAGCCTAAAATAAACCTTTGTTAAACAGTAAGACTGTCATTCTCTAAACTGAATTAATTAAATCTAGGTGCAAGCAAACTTAACATATGGTTGTGACACGTGAAAAAATAATATTCTGTGAATATCACAGACAGCTAAGGAGGCCTTATGATGGAGCTGTGAAGACAGATAGTTTTGAAAATCAGGTGTATTCAGACAGGCTTCACATTCTGTATTTTGCATTTCAACCCAGATGCAAAAAGGACCACTTAAAGATTTCCATCAGAACAAATCCATCAGTTTTCTGCTGTTTCTATAAGTTCTAAGGAAATTTTGTTCAGTAAGTTGTTCCAAGAATCTATAGGCATTTTGATTAAAAAAATAAAAATAAAAATAAAATTTACTTATATAGTAAAGCACTTTGAATTTAGGAGCGAAGCAAGGATAAGTAGGCCAAGAAGAAAGGAGTCTAAAGTAGAATGAGACGTGAGTCACCAATTCACAGTCCCGAAGGTGAGGGAACTGCCCAGCTCCACGCTCCCACCTGCCCTCAGGATGCTCAGAGAAGGGATGGGAAACAGTGGCAAGAATAGCAGAAAACAAATATTTTAGGCAGCAAAGTCTGAAACTGTAAAGAAATCAAATATTAAAAGTCTCTTGAACATGAGGAGCTTTTGTCTTTCTTGTTTGAGTCGGCTAAGTACCTAATGGTGTGTGATAAAAGCAAAGTTAGGCAATTATTTTCCTCTGTTCTGCAATCTCTGTAAAAGCATGCGGGTAAACGTCATGTCTGGTTGCAAGTATCATGCTTTAAGGTCTGGAAATTTACATTCTTAGAGCCCAGACAGACATGAATTGACAAGCACTAGCCATTCCTGGAGCAAATGTCAGATTCAGAGAGCCCTTCTCAGATAAGTGCCCCAGTTTTCCACGCACACGCGCAAACCGGGTCTTAATACTTAACAAGACAAAAAGAAAAGCATGTATGGAATCCTGAAAGACTGTTTTTTCCTCTTTGTGGCTGCTAGTTTGGAAGGCCAGTTAAGACAACTTAAAAAACACTTCAGGAATTAGGTCCTTTGAATCACAGGTCAGGATCTTAGTTTTCATGACAAGCAAACCAAATAAACCAGCCAGCCTACAATGATATTATTAAGTCTTACAAGAACAGCATACTGAGAGATTTGAGTGACTTTTGTGAGAGTGTCAATAGCTGCTTTGGACAATCTTGACTTGTTGAATTTGGTTTCAGTTTGCATTAAGTATTTCATGTCTCATTGATCCAGAATTATGGTTGTCCAGCCCTCGAAGGCAGAAGACACAAGAAGACTGAAAGAAAGAAATTTCCCATTATACCGTAAAGGATAGTAGAAATTGAATTTTTTTAATTTCTGTAAAACCCTTTAACCAATTATATAAGTAAATCTAAAATATGAATTATGATCAGAATTAAGTCCAGTACTTTAAAATATTTTTAAAGCTAAATTTAGATGCTGAGGATTTGGGCTAAGAAATCTTAAACAATTTAACTTCTCTTCTCAGAATCTGTTTGCATTGTGCCCAGGACAACCTTTTCTCTCTAACCGTATTGAGTACTTCTTACTTTACACTTACCTCATACTAACCAGGTAATTGTCTTGCACATTCTTGTTTCTGAGAACTAATAAAATAAAAGGTTTGCTTCCTACTAACCCACCCACTCAGAAGCAGCCTTCTCATGTTTTGCTTGATAAAGCACATGTGGTCCTTTCAAACAATCTGATTTGACATCTCGAATAGATTTAAAGTCATATCAGAAAGCTATCTGTTGAGTGACAACATAAGTACTTATTTAATAAGTATATTAAATACATATGCATGGCTATATACTGTACATGCAAGGTTTTAAATATATACCCTAGTTAACTGCCATATGGATATGTTGTTGTGGAAAAAAATATTTATAAAATGTTTTTTCCAAATGTTTAATCTACAGCAGATGCGCCTTGCATTCATCTGTTTGGCTTGGCATTCACTACAGGGAGATCTTATTAATCATACAGACCTCCTGTAGCAGAGGAAACAGAGGCTATTATAGGATTCATCTGTTTATGACTAAACAGAAAAAAGGATCTTCATCAAATGAGAGATCCCTCTCTGAAAGCTCTCTGAAATGTAGAAGGTTGTGAGTAAGCAACATACTGTTTTTTTCATCTCCCAGCATTGAACCCTTACTTCTCCTCTTTATATTGAAATAACGCGGTGAAACAGGAGGTATGTGGCTGGGGAGAAAGAGGGGAACAGAGAAGTAACGACTATGTGGATGGATCTGGGACAATCCAGATTTCAGTCGTGCCCCTTTCCACGCTAAGATTGTGGCAGTTTTTCTCCTGATCCATTTGTTATTCCATTACCCTGTAATGTTTGGAAAAACGTAGAGAAAGATTTATGAAAAGTGCTTCAAAGTCTGATTTTACTCTTGAAATCTCCAATATGTCTCTGAGCCCTGCTTCACATGGTAAGTCAATGCTAATGTTAACAAAAGTCTTATGATATTATTGCTTCCCAAAACTGTATTATCCTTCAGTCTCTAATTCTCTGTCCTGACAAAGGGAGTAGCTACAGCTGACCTTTTGAACTGGGCAGGGAAAAAACAGGGAAAGCCAGTGAGGAAAAAGAATTACTTAGGTTCTGCTGAGAAGACCAACTATCCTAAGAACATCAGCAGAATGGAAAGCAAACAGGAGGCAGCAGAACCCAGAAATCCAAGGAATTTTGAAACAAAGGAAAAAAGTCCCCACTGTACCTGCTGCACTTCCTAAATTGTGCATCCTAATGATGAGGGACGCATTCCCATTTCCCTTTCCTTTTTATTTCCTTTGAACTTCACTGTTTTGCGGACATAATTAGAATTAAATACCTAATTTGTAACAAATCATATATACAACAAATTGCCTCTTGTTCCATTTCCAAAATAGGAATGAGATGGGGAGGCATTGGAACAGGCTTCCCAGAGAACTTGTGGACGCCCCATCCCTGGAAGTGTTCAAGACCAGGTTGGATGGGGCCCTGGGCAACCTCATCTAGTGAGAGGTGTCCTTGCCCATGGCAGATGGTTGAATTAGAAGATCTTTAGAAGTCTATGCTACAGCATACCTTTGAAAAGGATAATCAGCAGCTGCAGCCGACTAGAACGCCTTGCATCACCTTCCCCTACTATTGTCCTTTTGATAGAAGTAGCAAAGAGTTTTTAAATAGTAATCTGCATTTACCTGCATGTTCTTTGAGCTATGAGCCTACTCATGATGCTAACAATATTCCCTGCGATCCAGACGGCCGTAAACAGTACTACAAACCCAAACATGTGCATGCAGCACCAGAGGCAAAGAATTGCCATGCTGATTTAGGTATCTGATTCCAGCTGAGGATCTGTCTCATCCATGAAGCTAAACTGGACGGACTTGGGAATGCAATCTTGTTGGGAAAGGGTACTGTCTCCCCAGTGCCTTCACTCCTGAAATGATTTTCTGATTTATTCACTCTTGCCTAAATTCTACTTCTAGCTGTCATCTGCATTTTTCAGCTATTAAGGTTTATTTTCAAATGTATCATATGTGTGCCAAATACCCCATAAATGCAGGCTCTACTCTAAGCTCAATGAACTTTAGCCAATTTATTTTAGCTGAGCAACTGCCCCAGTGAATCCAGATTACTTTACTCATTTTTCAGTGATTTAAACCATAATTGGCCTCTCTGTAAATATACAGCTTATATACACAATATTAACCAGATCTAATCAGCTTAATTAGCTGGTTAATATTAATTCAAGTTCATGCAGCATAATCTTCTATTTAAAGTGGGTACAATGGTTTACAGTATCTGAAAAATGGCTCAGCTTAATAAACTGATGGAAGAAAAAATGTGTAAAAAGAGAATTTAAGGGCAACTCATGAATTCTGATTGCATATTACCCAAAGAACATCCACACACAAATCCTTCAAGGCAAGTGCTGCTCAACAGGCATTCACCAACAAAAGAATTCCAATAGTATTTGAAATCCTCTTCTGGCTTCTCCAGTGTAAATCTGTGTTCTCATCTGCAGGAGAGCTCAAAAACTGTACAGTTGTGTTCTGCTGTGCAAGCGCCAAGCCTGTGGCGGTGCCAGTTCTGTACTGTACAACTGTTTTGCATCTCTATTTCTACCTGCCACTTCTTTTGCCTCACTGGTACAGACAAATGCTGTTTCTGTGCAAGGCACTGCAGAATGAACCTGGATACATTTGGTATGCTTTTGGGTTCATTTCCTATAACATATTAATGTCAGTAGTTTTTTTTCAAATATTTAATATACTCATTTCTCTAAAGATGGTTAAACCCAACACCCATATTTAGACTACTTGTGATTTATAATTATCCTTTCCTAATTCCGAATTTACCTGCTGTAGCCCTATATACCGTATACAGCATTTGATGCTACATTTTGAATTGTAGACAGCAAATCAGAATGCTTCAGCTCTGTTTTTCACGGTTCAGACATGTCTGAAATATAATGAGAGCAGGGATTTGTCTGCCCTGATTTAATTACTACAATCCAGATAACTCTGTCAATCAATTTTTCTCCTTGTGACTCCTGGCAGGGTGAAAAATGCCTTCATTATAAGGACTGATCATTAGTGGATGTGAAGTTGAGAAGATGATGAAGATGAGTTGTTGGCTCTGGCAGAGAATTGACCCATCAGTGTCATTAAGTGAACTGCGGCAAGCCCAGCAATTCCCATGGGGCAAATCATTGAATTCCTCAGGAGCAAAGGTCTGTGTCTGTCTACACCAAAGCACTTTGAAATGTACACACATGCAGTTTGCAGTAATCTGATGGATAACTAAACAATTACACAGGCAATAACTGATTCGTCCTTCCCTTTCCATGAAAGAAACAACTCTTGAGGTACCATATTTTAGTTTCCTTTTTATGTGACAGTTTAAATAACACCTCGTTACATCCATTGCCCTCTCAACTCTACATTACAAAAGTTCAGCTCTGAGCTGCATCAACCTCCCAAAGCCCAAATGCTCTTTATTAACCATGTAAATTGCAAATCTAAATTCTTTTCCTTCTAAATATTGAATGACAAGGCTGAGTCACTCCAAGCACTATGTTAGGGGGTTTTTAATCAATGTTGTTCATCCAGCAGTAAAAATAGAATGTAAAAGTACCTTTACATACAACAGCCTCGGTTATAAGCAGTTTAACGAAAAATGAGCTCGATGGTTTTTTTCTAAATTATGCTTTAATTGCAAAAGGTAATTTCATATAATTGACTAATCTTAAAAAAAAAAAAAAAAAAAAAAAAAAAAGGAAAGAAAGAAAATTATTACAACACCACAGTATTATTAACAGAGCTATCCACAGAGAAAACATTCTGCTGACATCAAAGACTTGCTCTACAGACCTACAGACAATTTTGGTGACCAAATTAAGAGAGGCAGCGAGGTTGTACAGGTTACAGTCACAACACTGCTTTTAGAATAAGTTGTAAAGGGCATTGCATGGGGATTCAGGCTCTGTGGTACACATCCCTGTGCACCTTAATCCAGCCTCTTCAGCTGCAGCTGCAGCTCTGAGACTGCAGAGTTAGGCAGTTCTTCCAGTCCCCTGTTCAGTTCCTCTGGCTTTGTTAAACTGATCCCCTCCCCAGCAGCATCTCTATGATCCTGAGAATTATTAATATCAAACATCCCTGCACTATTTTTTTTTCCTCTGGAGGACTACAAATATTAACTGACTAGATTTAATCATAGACTTTCATTTCTAGTACATACTCCAAACTCCAGTTTGAAGGGAATTTAAACCTGTGAGTGTGCAAGCAGGGGGATGTGAAACATGCAAGCAACCTTTGGCAGGAGTGGGTACAAGGGGGAATACAGCTTTATGTAATTCTGTTATTTAAATTATTGAATTAGGTCTTAAAACTGAGCAAGAAAGGAAGGTGTTACTTTGATGTGAAGGGTGCTGGCTGAGCTAATTGATTCAGCAGTGAGACTGGAGAAGCTTTTTAGTGCTATGAGTCAGAAAAGCTCAGCATTAACTTTGCTAAATAGTTGGAACTTTTCCTACAGCTTACAAAATCTCTGAAGTATTTTTCCATCTTGATGCCTCAGATATGCTTTGCCACTGAGAAGGCTCTCTCAGGTGCTGTCACGACACTGACATCACTTAGGCTCTCTGTATTCTGTAGCCCACAGCTCTTTTTGAGAACAGTCTGTGTACTCTTCACCATTAATTCCTGGATGGTCACTATTTAAAAGAAATTCTCTTTTCCACCACAGTGGCTCACAGCTAGAATCACAGAGGCATGACATGGTCAAAAATTAAAACAAAGAGTATCCAGGATCTGCTAGCCAGACAACCTATTAATGGCATTCACTGAAATAGCATTGAGGGAGCCCAGCTAGGCATCTAGGACCTTAGTATCAAATGACATTTTAAGAAACAAGCCCTTTCACAAATATCTGCCAAAGCATAAGAAAAATGTAGGAAGGAAGAGAAAAAGCAAGGACATGGAAAAGTGACAGTTAAATCTTTATTTTGACATTTCATTTAAAGCTTCACCATGGCAGGAGCTGGGCTTCTGTAGCAGAACATAATGAACTGTGCTCTGCATGTTTGCTGTGGTGAACACTTTTAAAGGGGAATTCTCTTTTATGCCTGACCACTCCTTCTATATAATAGGTGGAAAAAGTCTTTAAAAAGTCTAATTTCCTTTTTTCTTCTAGCCTTTCTTAGCTCATGCAAGTTCTTAACCAATTTTCTTCAAACTTTCTAACCAAATAATATTTTTTTCCAAAGATGACCATGAAAAATTTTGTTCCCATTTTTTTCCAGAAAGCTTAAAAACATGAAAAAGTTTGCTCCCTAACTGAACCCAAGATTTGGTCCCCTGACCTGTCACTTCTAACTCTTTTCTCTGCCTCATCCTGTGAATGAAATAACAGAGAAAAAAAAAACAACAACAACAACAAAAAACAAACAAACAAACAAACAAAAAAAAAAACCTGAGAGTGAAATGAAAATCAGGCTTTCCAAATGGCACTGATGCTGAAATCTGAACGTGGAGTTGTGATCCCTAGCCTACACAAAAACAGACCGGATTGTGCTGGCTCCTTAAGCAGCTCCCTGGAAATCACTGACAACATCTAGTGGGGCAAGGTGCTTCATAACCGAGGGCAGCGTTTTGGACCAGCCCCCCAAGGGACTTATACAACACAGCTTGGGAGAGTGTTGAGAAGAACAGGAAGGGAGGAGTGTGGAGTAAGAGTATGGTAGAAGTGTTATATTTTGGGGAATGCCTTAAAGAAAGAAAAACTCCTTAATCTGGCCGATGTGACTGCTCTTTTGCATCAGTCAAGACAGCAGGCGCCTTCCCAATCTCTGCCTGTTGGAATAGCTCGTATATCCACGCCTGTGGCTGCAATCTGAGATGGTGTGTTTGAAAGCTGTTCCCTAAATCACTCATGGACTGGAAAAGTCAGAACTAAGAGGTTCTTAACACAAACCAATAATCTTCAGTAATCATGAAAACTAAATATAATTCAATATATTTACATCAAACAAGTCAACCAAAACAGTCTTTGTGTCCAGAGTGCATGGTGATACTTCAGGAAGCACTTTACGAGTTTCCTTCGATTGTGATGATGGATCAGATTTACTAATGGTGTCATTCCATCAGTTTCAGTGGAGTTGCAGTGGTGGTGAACGTGGCCCATTTCTGAAGGCATAAAGCCAGCAAGTAGTATGCAGTGGGATTCTGATAAATGCTGCCATCTGCAAAATGTTATATCCAATGCAGGGCAGAAACAGATGGAAAAGCTTTTCAATCCAGAGTACCAACTTAAAATAAACATCCTTAAATGTAGCTGTTCCTTCGACTGGTATTGAAGAACAGGCAAAGAATAAATGAATGAAATGAGAGAGGCTTACAAATTCTTTTTTCACAGTGACCAAAGTAAAGCTTCTTGAGCTCACATAAATATTCCTTATGCGGGGATCAAAAGCTTCTTGTTTTCAGGACAAAATGAGCCTGTAAGTCACAATGGTTTCTAAACATAAAAATAATGTGTCTTTCCATTCTTTCTTGTTCTGATGAGCACTCCCATTTCCCACCTAGATATCTTTACCCCAACTCCTTCCAAAGACCAAGTTGTTGCAATCCTCTTTATAGCAGCTGCAAAATTTCTCTCCTGAGTCCCTCACCATGATCTCAATAGATGGCTGAGGTTGGCCATTAAGCACTACAAAGGGCCTCTTTCTTTCCCTCAGGATGCTCTGAGCATGCTGCCCCTATAAACCAAGAGCCCAGCTTTAACAGTAGAGTTTCTGTTGGTTGCTGCAGATATTTGCTCCTGAGCATGGCAAATAGAATAAGAAACAAACCTTAGTCCAACATGCTTTTTCAGCAAAACTAGAGACAAAATATGCTGCCAAATGGGAAACAGTTCTGCTTTTGTCTTTTATGTCAAATGCTGAGGGAAAACTTTGCATCCATGTGTGTTAACTGCAAGCCCAGGAGTGCATGCAAGCAAAGATAATACCGCCCTGGTTTCCAAAGCAAACTTTAAGCTCACTTGTCCTTCATTATAAGACATAACTTTGCCTATAAAGTCAGGACTGTTTTAAGAGAGCCACATGTCTCAGAATGCAAAATAAACTGCTACAGTCACAATGCTGAAAGGATTGACTTAGAAAATTGCAAATTGAATGAGGAGAATTACTCTGGCTAGACACACACATCATTAAGAATTATTGGCATAGGGGTTTCAACAACACTGGATGCCTGAATGAAAGAATTTCAAGCTTAGAGGAGACAGATTTAAAAGGCTTTAGGATAAACTAGAAGGGTTGCAGATTGCTTTATCTGGCAACTCATTGTGCCATGGAAACATGCAATAAACAATGAAACACATGGAACTGAAACCTAATTTTATGGAAGCATTTAGGCAGGTAGCTCAGTCATACGTTCAAAGAGGTGCAACTGAACTGAAGAACAGATGCTTTTTTTTTTTTTTTTTTTTTATTCACCAAATTGTATCCCCAGGATTCGTGGGATAAAAATAAAAATATGGTTGACATTTGAGTCAGAAAGTCTTAAACTTTCCCAAAAGAAAAAAAGAAAACAGGAAGTTTTTTTCCTCAGCCCTCTCCAGAAATCTTCACCCTGTGCCATTTGCAAGAAGAAACCTCTGGGGCAAATCTTCAGCCAGTGTTTCTCTGTATCTTCAGCCAGTGTTTGGTGTTTCTCCAGTGTAGTGAAATGATCTACTCTGACTTGAACTGCTGAGGGTCTGGCTCCTGGACCTATGAAATAACCTTGTGGCGTTTGTTGTTAAAGCTGTATTTTGTAGCTGTCTTTGCATTGGTGGGTGTGCAGGCAGGGTGGTGGGACAACACAGAAGAATCTGGTCATAATGGAGCTGCACTGAGAAAAAATGGAAACTGCTTTCAAATTATGACCCAGAGGCATCCAGACATGATCCCTGAGTCAGTGGAAACACATTTGAGATACAGGAAAGAAAGCAATAACAGCCTCAGTGAATATCTCCAGAGGTTTACACTTATGTTCTGTCTCTCCTTATGATTGCTGACTTTTCCTTCTCTGCAAATTCTCAGGCCCAATTTCATTCTGGAAAAAACAGAAACCAATGGCAACATCTGCAATTACAGGACATCTGAGTCTAAAAGGCCAGGACAGAGAGAAGCAAAGTGTGAGAACTACGGGAAACACGCAGGTTTGGGTAAGCAGCATTCTTGGAAGTTTCTCCCTCAATTTCTCTACTGGATTTGCACCTCCACAAGTCCCTTGATGCAGAACATCAGACAATTTAAACTCTCTTTTGAAGTCACGATGGTACCAATAACAGGCTGAAATTTTCTGATCCCTCTCAGCTCCTCTTCCTAAAAATACTCAAATCCATTTACTTTGTTGTTTCTCCTTTCCTCCCCCAACACATACTATACCTCTCCACCACTCTGTGCCTTTCTCTGTAGGGCTTAACTTCTGATTTATTGTCAAACGTCAGAGAAGCTCTTTAGTACTAACAGCAGTACTAATGGGAAAAACAGGCCTGTTGGAGGAAACTAATGTGGGCCAAATTTTGCTTTCTATTACACCACCATTCCTCAACCTTTTCCATCCTGAAACAGTTCCCCTCATCCTGGGATTTAATACGCCTCTTCCTTTTAAAAAATGTTAGGAAGGAAGGTGAGAATGGCCCCTTGGACACGTGTTCGTGTGAGTCCACGGCAGCCAAGCATCTGCTCCGACTGAAAACTGTTGTGCATCTGCAATGCAAATGCAGAAGAACGCACTGATTCTGCTGTAACCAAAAACCGGAAGCTGGCTCTGCAGATTCCTCCCACTCCTCCTGGTGCTTGTTTCCATCCGTAACATTTTTTCCAGTAAGCACCTGCCTGACTCCTATTTAATACATCCACAGCTGCAGTTTCCATAGCTGCCTTTTGACAGCATAGTCCAAGATGAATCATCCTCTCTGTGAGGAAATTTCTCCAGAATGCTTTTTCTTTCTCATCTCTTCCTTAATCATCTCTGGATTCCCCTTATTTCTTTAAGGTATATTATTAACTTCCTATTAGAAGATCACCCGTCCCTCATCCTTTTCCAACCACCCACTCACAGTCAAATAGACTGCCAGAGCACTACGTTGTCTGGTCTTTTTTAATAGTCAGGCTCTTACAACTCTTCATATTGCCATCTATCACGGGATATCACTGACAATTCTGCTCAAGCCCTTATACGGATAAAATATATTCTGTCAAAAAATGCTTAGGACGAACTACATTTTGTCAAGCACCTTCATCTATTCCGTGTAGAATATTAATCCTGCCAAGTATCTTAAAACATTCTGCTGACAAACCTCCATCTTTTCTACATGGGAAAGTAATGCACAGCAAGATTTCTTGTGTTGAAGTTTATTTTTGCTACGTCTAGTCACCAGCTTACCCTCAGCATTGATTATCTCTTCCCTGTTTTTGAGATACCCGACTTTAGACATGGACCCCATAATCAAGCATAGGAATTCCTCCCTGTTCCCTACAACCTTGCATTACAGTCTCCCACTCTCAGCTGCTCAAGCCCTCATCTGCTTAGTCAAGTTCTAGGCCAAAAGTTGCCATAGATTCACAGTGGCACAGAGAAGGAGGACTCAGAATTCTGAATTAATCCCCTCCTAAGACAAGAAATGTTGTCCCCATCATCATTCATTAATATTTTATGAACCTCTTTAAGAATTACAGACCTGATTTTGGTTCATCACATGAGCAACCAGGCTGAAGTGGATCTACCAGACTATCCATGCTGAAGGGATTCCCTGATTTAAAGCCAGTTTGAACTGCATCTCTCTTAAAAACACATCCTGTCCCAAATTCAAGATTAGGTGACTGAGGATCCAAAACATAGGATCCAAAGGTCAAACACCCTCCTAGCCCAGTACATTGCTTCTTCTGGGACTACACAGAGTGGCCAAGTGTCACAGCATCCCTGCCAGTTCTTTTCTAGCTGCCAGTCCCACCCAAAAACCAACAGCAGGTGACCGATTCTTTTTATTTAACAGCAACTACTGCCACAATTCTGGAAAAATCAACACAAGCTCTCAGGTGCAAGCGGAAAAGCTCTCAGAGCACGTTTTAACTTGTTTCTCTCTTCACATTAGTGAACAGTCTGTGTTACCCAATGCAAGGGGCTGTGCATAACCCCAGAGGGGGAGATCTGGAGATAGATACAGGGCAAACATGAAGCAGCTCAAAAGGAAGTATTTAGCACAGAGCTTTCTCCAAATCAGCTGTACCCACTTCTGACACGTGCAGCATACTTTTTAGGAATGTCTGAAATGTCAGCAATATGAAGTACTCACTGGAGACACTTGTTTGCTCAGGACTGAAATCGGTCGTTACAGACAACATCCTCCTATTTATATCAATGAGTAGCCCTGGAAGTTATGGCAAGGGAGGGGTATATACAAGTAAAGAATTCATCCAGTTATTCAAAATCCAGTCAGTAACTATACAAAACTCATCACCCATGACTCGCATGCCAAAGATCTAATCTGCAGAGATCTAAGAACAGGACAGGGATAAATTTTGCTGTATCTACTGCACACTTTGATTTATCATTCATAGTAAAATATTTAGAGCTAACAGAAAATTAATTCTGGCAACACTGTAAGTAATTAAATTAAACAGAAAGCACTTTCTACATACTGGAGATGAAGTTGATGGGAAAGCATTCATACAATAAACTGAGGAGAAAAATGGTATGCATAAGCTAACCAAAGCTTGCAGTGAACAAAACACCACTTGCTCTGCTCTTTATGCTTTTATAAAGACAATGAAAGCTCTACCTTGAGGTAAAAATTCAGATTCTAGTGGTAATAAGGCATTCTTATAGATTTATACAGAACCAGATATATGCAATGTGGGAGAATTTTTCCCAGCCTCAAAAACCTCCTTAAGGGGATTTAAAAAGGAGAGAGATTCCTCTTCTGAAGTAGTCTGCTTCATGTACCCCATCTCTGCCTTCTGGAGGGTTGAACCAGAGATGAACTGACACCCCTTCCCCCTGAAAAGTGTTTGTTCCTGGCTTCCCTTACTGAGGGCTGGATGCCAGTGATTGAAAGGTCATGGATCCTCACAGATCTTCCAGTAACACAGTTTAAAAGTGGGAAAAAAAAAATAATCAATTTGAACCAAATTATACTTGTCTTTCCTTAAAAAAAAAAAAAAAAAAAAAAAAAACTAATTTTTCTCCAAAAACATTAAGCCTTCATTAAAAGATATATGACATTAAAAAAAAAAAAAAAAGTTTCAGCTTCAGGGATGAAAAATATTGATATAAGCTATAGAAAAATAATAATAATAATAAAAAAGATATTTATTTGCTCTGCATTTGTAAGGACTATGATAGGTACAAATAATAATGAAATCTTCTGTCTCCCAGCCAGTGGGTTTCACTGTCCAGCCTGGAAGTGATAGGTTCCCAATCAGATATTAGGTAAAAAGTCAGAAATCAGAAATACAGCCACCTGCAACCAAAATCACGTAAAAGCAAGTAAGAAAGGCAAATAGCAGGAAATTGGGAAGATGATGCTTGAAATCTCAGTCATGATTGATTGTAGTAGATTTAATGTAGTATTCCTCCATACTGAGACATTCGAAACAAGGAATACAAACAAAGCCATTCTAGTAAAAATATTTCACATATTTAAAATGATTGCTATGTGAATTTGCAGGACTCTTCTTTCCAAATCATTTTATTAGGTGTTTTGTTCCGCCAGCTGAAATAACAGCACTGAGCTCGTCTCACTACTCCTTTCCTGTAGCCTTCCCATAATCAAAGCAAATCAGCAGAAGAAACAATACGGAAAGCACAATGCTGCAGTCATCAAGATACTTTCAGCCTTCCTCTTGCTGAGTTTAAGACCTCATCTTGCTCAGAAGAGTCATGGCCTGTACTCTGTTTCTGCTTTCTACTATAGGAATAGCAATAATAAGGGGGAAAAATCAACAAAAAAATGTGAGGTGTAATATTGTGAACTTCTGTGAAATCACACAATCTGTTATCCTGCACTCAGACAGTGTTCCAAACCTCCCTTCTACCAGATCTTCATTGCAATTCAAACCACCAGGATAGGCTGCCTCCCATTGTGCTCTGTCTTTTAAAAGCAAACATCCTTCATAACACGCATGTTTTAAAAAGGGTTTTCTTTTCTTCAGAGAAATGCTTTGGCACGTGGATTTGGGCCAGCATCAACAGCTCACATTTTCCTATGAGTCTTCAGATTTGAGAATTCTCAGATTCATGTCAAGTACCCTCATCAAACTGTTTCTGTCAAAGATCAGCCCTTGCATTGTCACAGAAGCACGAGCTCTTGCTTAGCGCTGTGCTTACATCCATCACATGAAGATTTAGGATTCGGTGTCAGGTGCTGCTCTAGATTTGTCCAGAGCTTAAGGGAAGGTGTTCAGTTCCATAACCACACAGTGCATCATCAAAGCAGGCTGTGAAACAAAGGGCTCAAAGGGAAAGTGTAAGGGGAACAGGCTGCAGCTACAGGAAACTTGTTTGAAAACAGCATTTTCCCCTTTGGTTTCTTTGGGTCTGTTATGAGATTAGCACACCCAGAACAAAGATCCACAGCAGTGCTAAGGATGGACCACATCCTCGCACCACATGCATGCACACATCCCCACACACAGAGAAAGAAGTACTGTTGTAACAGGCAAATCAGATGTATGAGAAGCAAATCTGGCTAACAAAGAACATCTCAGAAGAGAGCTCCCAGCCTGAAGAGCCTTTTTACCCACCAAAATATAAGTACTTGTCAACACCAACTCATTTTCCAGGTGGGCCAAGTCAAGGGAAACCTGGTGATTCTTTCCTTATAGGAGCAAAAGGTGCCTTGTGTCTTTATCAAATGAAGACAGTGGCTGCTGCAAATAGCAAACTCTACTTCAAATTGTAGCCTGTAATATTTCTTCGTTATGATAATGGCAGGTGCCAGTACAGCTCCATAATAGTAATGAATGACCAAGGTTCTTGCAGCTGTGGTGAGTAAATGGTGGCAGACTGATAGCTTGTGGTATTGATTTTTGTTATAACTCTGCCTTCTTGCTCTGTGCTTCAGCCTGACAAGGATGGCTGCAAGATTTGCCACCTCTCTTTCTTCTGGGAGCAGCCACCTTGCATGAACGACACTTTGCCAAACCAGAATTAGTCAGTATCACCTTCCTCTTAAAAGGGAGTGTGTAAAAGGGAAACCATTCAAAGAGCTGTCCTCCACCTCCATGGAAAAATGCCCCCAAGAAGAGAAGTTCACTGGTCTGCTCCACAACTCCTTTGCTGAAATAAAATGGACAAAGCGTTGATTCCCATTCACAATAAACCCCTGCCATGCTCCCAGGAAAGGTAGCACCTTTTTTTTGCCTTGCTTACTGCCTTACTGATGATGGCTATCTTGCACAAAGAAGCCAACTGGGAGAATTCTTCTTCCAAGCAAACTTACTGTAGCTGCAGTCTTTTCCCAGAACTGTGTCAGAGAGCTCTGGGATAAAACTAGCCCTTGTTTTTCTACATATCTCAGTGAGTTGAAGCATTCCACACCTGCAAGATGAGAACTTAGCTTTAGACTTAGCTTCTTATCATCATCTGTGGACTTGTGGCTTTTTTTCCCCCTGTTCTTAGGTTCCACTGGCAGACCAAACATTAGGTGCTGTGGAGGGGAGGAGGAAAAGCAAATGCAAATAAAGGAAGAGCTTTGTGTACATCCCCAAAAGAGTAGACAGAAAAGGTCAGATAACACATTAAAAACAAATAGCTGGAAAAATAAACAGGATGTATTAAAAATGAACCAGATGAGTTAAAAGGGACAGGAGGAATTCATAACAAAATAAAGAAAAGAAACAAAAATGAATGTAGGATAACATGCTGAAAGCAAGAAAGTTCTTACAGAAAACTCAGTTGCAGCAAGGAGCAGCAACACTCCTCCCTCTACAGAGGAAAAAATAGTTGCACAGAAATAATACATGGAAAGCAGACATGGCCTTAAATTCACTCAGAGGTCCAAGGTTCCCTTGGAAGAGGAGTGGAGAAACATTCAAAAAAAAAACCACCAAAGATGGTGTTAGAGTTTTCACAAATCCCTAATCCAGCATTGGGTGATTTCTGTTTCTCACCATTTATGTTAGTCTCCTACATGTCCTAAACCATCTGCATTGCCATATTTATTTGACAAGGTGCGTATGTATGGCAACTTCTCTGGGTCACTGAATAAAGGGGAGAGCTGGTTTCTCATGAAACCTTTTACAGAAACTAGAGGTTTTTGAAAAAACTACATCAGTTTGGACAAAAATGTTTCTTCAAGTGATATGGAGATAGCTGAAGAAACTGCAGTTCAAAAGCTCCAATAACACCACACCAGGGCTAACCCATCCTAACTGTCCCATCCTTGACAAAAGATGCAGCCTGTTGTTTACTCTGGGCCCTGCTTCCTTCTGTCTGTCTCTGCCTCTGAGAATTTTAAAAGGCCTTGCTGTCATTTCCTATTGGAAAATAAATACACTTCAAAACCTCAAAATCTTTTGCTAAATGGAACGGTTGTTTTTCTTGTCCAAGAGCAATACTCTCCTCTCTGGCAAATTCTGTACCGCATTGGAACCCCGTGGCTTGTTCTCCGAATGTTGATTTTAAACCAGTTATCATGCGTAGCTGCAGTAAATAAACCCCTCAGATGGTTTTTCGTGCCGCAGGGGGTGGGAAGGGACAGGGTCAGATCACATAGTGCAGTGATCCTGCTCCAGCAGGGTAAGGAGTTCAGAAGAACTGCATGTGAACTTCTCAGATCTCAGCTTAACAGCATGCTACCAGATCAGGCCCTGCAAACTTCCCTATGTCTGAAGTGGATTAATTTCCTTAATTTATGACATATCTTAACCTGGGCAAATGATGAGGTAAATATAATGAGGTGAAGGGGCACTGGGATAGGAGCAAGGCACTTCACACTCTACCATAAAGCCATAAATGAGTGGTAGGTGTACATGGTAGGCAGTGTAGTACAATCAAGAGAAGAGAAGAGAGTCTGCAGATTCTGCATTATTAACGTAAAGCTTGAGTTTAATAAGTTAAACCTGTCAGACCATAACAGGTATATGGCTATGGTAGCAATCATGCTGATGTGTAGTTTAATGTTAATATCTCTATCATTTGCATATCTTTAACATAAAACTATAGTTCAGCTAGGGTTTCATTGCAAAATTGTTACTTCCTGATAGTTTTATTTAGGTTCAGACTTTATTTGCTGTCTGAAAAACCTTTGAAGAGCAAGAAGAAGGAAAAAAATGTAGGGCAAATAAGTAAGGATTATGTGAAATCTCCATGCCTTTAAAAACCTATTTGTTTAAAATAACAAAAAGGCAAAAGGCCAAAAGGCAACATACGCATGAAAGAATAGAAGGTTAATGCTGGAGGAAAGGCAGTAATTCCCCTCCATGTTACACAGAGACAGAGACTAATAAAGAGCAAGGAACATGCCCTGTATCCCAGATGTGAAATTACTGAGCTCATCCCAAAAAGCAGGTTCAACTCTATCAACTCTGTCAGCTCAGACAGACAAAAGACCCTTCATTTAGGAGCTAGTCCAGAGCCCTTTCACTCAGTCTCCTATTTTGTAAGATCAGGATCCTCTGCTAGGACAATTGCTTTTATTTTACATTAACTGTTTTCAGCCATCTGAGTCGGCCACTATTGTTTTAGAAGCCCGTGCCCCTCCTAAATCTTTTCTAACTGCATTTGAACAAGTTTAGTAGCTCCAGGTATTAACAGAAAGTTTAACATATCTGAAAAAAAGGACTCAGAATCACTAAGGGAAAAAGTGAACACTGTACTGAGGAGAAAGGGAAAATAACATTAAACAAGCAGAGCAGGAAAGTCAGGCCCTTCCCCTGGAACAGCGGAGGCGAGTGGGAGGTGTGGCAGTGCTGTTGAGAGTAATCATGAGTAATCATGTTTCCTTCTCCACACCAGTCTAGCCATGAAGTCCTTCACTATATTCTATATCACAGAATCATAGAATGCCTTGGGTTGGGAGGAACCTTGAAGGAGACCTAGTTCCAACCCCCCCACCCTGGGCAGGGATGCCAGCATGTTTACTGCTGCCTTTTTTCCAAGCATCTGTTTTGTGTGGCAGTGCGTAACGTGAAGGCCAAGTTGTGAGAATTCCTGATCTAACAAGCTCATGCCAAGTGGCTGGGGGACTGAAGCATTTCACTGTGTAAGAAAAGTGTGACTGTGGTCCTCTATCAATTTGATTAACCATCCTACACAGAAGAAATGCCTGACATGGGGGGCACCTGTACAGTTTGGTTAGACAACTTTGCTGAAGCTGCTATGGCAATTAACTGATCTGTCTTCCAAAGATGCCCTGCTCCTGCTGTTAGAGGCAGGATATATGAGCACCACATCTGTGCTGCTTAGGTAGAATCGTCTATCATCAAGCTGTGGTAACAATTTTTAAGTGACTGATGATAGGTATTGTCCATAATTGATGCATGGTAGAGTGGTACATGATAGCAGGAGAACCATGTTATTAAAGCCAAAAATGTAATAAATATTACATGTTGCATTTGGTAGCAAAGTGGATTTAAGGGTGTACAGAATGAACGGGGAAATGGAACAATGGAAATGCACGGTGCTTTTCCTTTCCTATGACATTTCAATGAGTAAATTAAAAATAGCCATAGTATACCATGAATCAATGGTCTGAATCATGCTCCAACATAATTCTTTAATGCACCCCAGCAAAGAGTGGTTAGCATAAAAGGAGAACATCTCTAGTGACTTCAGATATGTTTTTAAGTAAGTTACTCAAATTAGCTGAGATATCATTAAAAAAGCGTCCGTCCTCATGTAATGCAAACATCAATATTCAGAAATGCTGATGAGAGTTGGAGATGTGAGCTCTGCATCTTCCTTTCCAATCTGCTTTGCTTGTGGTCTTGGGGACTAACCCATATAAATATGAATATAATTAGATATTTAGAAATAGCAAAAAGAGTTCATTTGTTACAGAAATCTATGAAGAATAAGAGGTTTTTTTATAATCCAGTTTTGGATTTTAAATTGGATTCTTCATTGTCTGAAGTCTGTTAGTCATTACTCCCTGGGTGCAGTGCTTGAATTGACATCTGCAGGGGTTTGTATATGTATATGCCTCTCAGAAAACATTCTGAATAGTGAGGTTCCCCAGGGAGCGCTGACACAAATAACGGACACAACATATTTTATCTATTAAAAACACTTCAGGCTTTTAAGTAATGCCAAAACCCACAATTAAATCAATATTAGACACATAGGAAGAGTTGATTCAGAAAAAGTTCTTCACAGTAATGCACAGGTGGATATTTGCATTGTGGAAGCAAGCCAGATTGAAACAATATTAACTCTGCACATGCAGAACGTTTCCTGGGAATGACAGTGATCCAGAGCTATCTTATTCCAGAATTCAGAGGCCAATTTCAGAAACGCATCGGTGAATGCAGTTCTTTCCCAAAAGAAAGTGTTTATAGTGGAGCCAATTGCAGTGGAATCACATTTTTGTTATGATCATGCATGTTCTAGATGTTATTCAGAAGACAGAAACATAAACAGCTTAGCTCCTGAGAAATCACTAGTCTAAAGTTTCTTGAAAAATCCTCTATTTTACCAGAAGAGGTTCCTTTGCTATCACTTCTGTTTCCCTTTTTGTTCTGACCTCCCCATTTGATCTTTCAGTTTTCCATTTTGCCTTGCCCTTTGATCAGTTTTGCAAAAAAAATAAAATTAATTAAAATTTCTGGCCATGGGAGTACCATAACTCCTCTAGTTATTTTTTAAGCTAATTGTATCCTGCCATGGTTTGCCTTCTGCCAGGACAGCTAGGTACAAGTTGACAAATATCCCTTCCCTTTTGACTTGGTTATTTTAACATTGAAATCAAACATTCTCAAATGTTTATACTCTGAAAGCTTTGGAAATATTGGTCACTTCTAAAGCATGCATCCCTTCCTAACCTGTCATTTTTGTCTCTGTTCCACACACACTTGGCAACATTTTCTCAAATTTATTTAATGAAAAAGAAATTATAACAGAGATTCACAGGAGTCAGACTCTATAAAGAGCTATTTATACAAAGGAATGACTCCTTTGCTGCTCCCAGCATCTTCATTCTCCATGTACACCTTTTTTCTTTTTTTTTTTGGGCGGGGGGGTCTTTGATGTATGCTATCCTCAAATAGTAAGTTGAGAAGTGTTATAATTAAACGTATTGTTCCACATGATTATTCACTTTTCTTGAAAATCTCACAACAGGCTGCTTCTTTGTCCTTTTTTCTTCTTTTTTTTTTTTTTCTTGTTTATCATAATAAGAGTCAGATATGTACTAAGCAATAAGTCTGCAGGACTCAAATGTGAAAACTAGAAGACTAAATTTACAGCATCATAGGAACAAAATATGAGCTCTCCCTGTGTCTGACACCATGAGAACATTTAGCTTAATTGTGGAAAAAACTATGTGCAGGGTGAGTTTTGTTTTCCTCTCTGCTACAACTCTGAAGTCTCTGGTGACAGTGATTTCTGTCAAGGGTAGAGAAAGAAAGGACTTGGTCTTCCTTATTTGAAATATAGCATCTTCTACTCGAAGTCACTGCTGCCTCTTCCCAGCTGTTCTGTAGCAAACATTGGTCTTCAGACATTTCTGCAGCTACACTTTCATTGAAAGACCAATACCTGTCACTGACAGTCTAAGATCTCTTTACATCAGCTTCAGAAAGCAGTTGGACTTATTTTTTCCTACACAAGCAATAAAACATAAGTGCGCAGGGACTGGAAAAAAAAAATTGCAAATTGTTCCAATTAGACAAACCCTGCTCCTTGAAAATAAATAAATAAATAAATAAATAAATAAAATAAAATAAAAGAGGGAAATTACTCGTGCACAAAGATACTGTAGAAGTAGCTGCTGAACAAATTCCTTTCTCTTAGTAAGACAAGGCATAGATCAGTCTTGGCTTTGTTCTGCAAACAATGTGCAGTGTTCCTAGCCCTGGAATGTCCCTTGTTACAGATGTCTACATATGTCCTTATCTGTAACTTGTTCTTCCAGTCATCTGACACAGAAACTTCCAATATGCTCTGGTCTCTGGCTGAAAGACTTCTGCAGTGCCAATCAGGAGTGTTTCAGATCAACAGTTCCCAATCCTCTTAGCTACATTTTTCGCCTACCCGTTTGCTCCCATTCATGGAAAAAGAGAAAACTTTTCCAGGTGTCACCTGCTGTCTGCCTGTGAAAACAGTTAGCAGAGCCCACATGCTCAGTGTCATGCAAGGGAGAGCAGTGGACATGACTACAAGAGTTGGTATGGAACTTGATTCCATCACCTTCCCCAAATCAGAAAAAGCATATGGAAATTAAACAAGCCTTGCTCTGACTTTCATAACTGTATTTAATGTGCCTGTTCACTGAGACTGTTTGCATTTATTCCTTAAACTGTTTTTAATCAATATTTAGTTTTGAAATGTTTGCACAGAAGACATCTGGAAGAAAGAGAAGGCCAAGTACAGAGTTCTGCAAATATCATGGCAGTTGTATATGGATTGGTCTATCATATAAAGTTGTGAAATGGTAGTTTATGTTCCATTAAAAAGAGGTGGGGATAATTAAAAGCAAAACAACAGAAGAACAAACAGTGGAGGCAGATGTTTTCCAGATTTCCCTGACAAATTAGTAAAATATTTTAAACCCTGTATTCTCCTTTTCTCCACATCATTGTATATTTTTATCCCTTGGTTATATCACATTGAAACAATGCAAATATTTCACAGAGGACGTGTTTCCCAGCACCTTGGGAAAAACAGGTTCCATAAATATTAAAATGCTATTAAAGTAGGTGTAGTATCTAGAGCTGACTCATGGACAGCCCCAGGAGACTCAGAAAAGGCAAAAACACCAACTAGAGGAATAAATAAATAAATAAATGCTTTACTATATTTACTTTTCATCCTGTCCCAGAATTCCTTCTGCACCCAAATTCCAAAATTAAATGGACATTATAGGCACACAAATATTTTACCAACTTAAAATAAATTTGAAAGCAATCCTTTCATTTCTATATCCTTCCAATGTAAATCAGCTTCTTGTTTCTGTGCAACTGACATTTTAAATAAGATTAGGGGTTAGACTCCATGGGTTACATTAATTAAGTCAACTTTAAATATACATATACAAATAATACCATACTTGTCATCAGTTTGGCATCCTCAAAAGAGAGACAAACAAGATTGCCTTGGAAAATTTAACTACTCCTTTACTTTAATGCTTTCCCTTGCATACAGAATTGAGATTACAGCACAAGAGAAATGTAGGTCCTGCAGGTAGAAGTCCACCATGCCAGCTTTAGCTGAATAACATATTTTTAACATTCCTCTCTGTCCCTGTTCTTTATTGTCAGCTGGGCATGCTGGAAAATCTAGTGCTTGAATTCCACTGGCATCCAGTTTCCACTTGGATTCAGACATGATCCTTACCACCCCTTGTTGTCTTTCCCGAAAATGTTCCCAAGTTTGTGCACACAAAGGTTGGGAAGGTGCTTTCATATGGGGAAATGCCAGTTCTCACATGTTCAGTGTCAGCTAGAAGCACATGGAGCAATGGACTGCAGTGACTAGGGAGGGAAATTCATGACATACAAACACAGCAAATACTGAGGAAAGCCTGCATGTCCCTACTGTAAGCTTATGTTTCACACCTCCCGCTGCTGGGATTATACATCCCAGTATAGCAAGAACAACACTGTGGATATCTTCATTTCCTGCTTCTGTTTCCTATATCCCTTTTAATTCTTTTAGGCCTGACATTTTTCAGTTGCACTTATGATAAGTCCACTCTAGGCTTATTTTAATGTACCCTTATAGCCAACAGAGCACCCATCAATGGCTCAACAGTAGAGAGGAAAATACTTCATGCAAGAAGTGCAAGCAGCATCCTTTGCACTCCTTCCAAAATACCACATTCAACTGTGATCTGCATCTGTTCTAGATCTCACGACAGTGCGAAAAAACTCTAATTCAAGCCCGCACTGGTAGCTTTATGTCTGCGTCCAGTTCTGTGACTCAGTTGAGATTATTATCTTGATTTTTATGGCTCTAAAATCTATATACTCTGCAAACTCACAAGGTTCTGCTTTCATTTTTAGTTTACACAATCTCTAGGGTTGTGTGAGTACATCACATCGAACAAATAAGCAACATGAGACTTTTTCTCAAACATCATCTTATGTATATCTCAGGTCATTTTTGACAAATGACCTGATTAGGATAGCACAGCCATAGTCATAATATATTAAGTTACAAGACTGTCACTAAAGCCAAACTACAGATTTTCCATAACAAAACCTACAAAACAGGAAAAGCAAAATACTAGGCAATACACCTCTGGGAAGAAGTACAAAGGACTAAGTAAACTCATGATAGCAAGTCTTTTTTGTTACATGTAAATTTGTACACCCACAGGATTGTATGTAGAAGCAATGACTCAATGAAGTCTGAGGGTAGCACAGGATGTACAATTTTAATTATCACATTTTTCAGGGGGCTAGAGGAAAAAAGAAAAGAGGGTAATAAAATAGTGGACAAATTAAAGGACTAAAGACACACAGAGAATAAATGCAGTCTAGAAGAGAGAAAAGTTCAGAGTGAAAGAGATGTCATCATATTCTAAAATATCTCAGAGAAAAATTCCTAGTAAAAGGAATTCTACCCTCCATCTCTCGAACATGTTCCCATTGATTTTAATGGAGATACAAAAGTGTGCCATGAAAATACAGCTTTGGGAATCATTCCCAGCCTTGGAACACAATACATAGCACAAAGCATTGCAGTTTAAATTTAAAATGCCAAATTAGGAGAATGTTCTAAATAGAAAAGAGAGAGAGGGCAGTAAAATTCCCTGAGGGACAAGGCATCACCACCGACTGCACAGACTAGAAAAAAAACAAAAAAAAACAAAAAAAAACCGGACATAAACAGAAATGATGTCAACAATCCACAGACTTTTCAGACCACTTTTTGTAGCACACCCTTCACATTGTTCCAGATCCACCAGCTGTCTTTTAATCTTTGATATTAAATTTGAATATATAGATATATATATATGCCACAGCAAAGAAACCAGCCAAAACAGTTCTTGGTTTGTTGTGTTAAACAAAGTAGCAAAATGCCAGAGATCTTTGAAAACCAAGCTGAACCATATGGATGTGTAAGGCTAAGTAGCAAGTGAAGGCAAGCTGGGTGCCTCAAAAGAATCATAGTTAATCATGGTCTGTGAAATATGATGAGATGATGAAAGGCAGGATGAACAATTAAGCCTGATACATAACATATGACAACCATAAATGGCTCTGCATTGTGGCTAATCTAAAGCAGCAATGAAAAGAGATGACACAAAAGATGGACAGGAAACGTGAGCAATGCAGGAAAACTGATGGAACCCAGCAGACTAGTCTGGACTGGTTCTATTACTAATTTGTTCAAAATGTGCAAAGAAAGAATAAAGGACTAGATAGGATATATAAACTAGAAATACAGTTGGGTTTTGTTTTGGGGTCTTTTTTATTTGTTTATTTGGTTTGCATTGTGAAAAAGAGATGATGTGACTGGTTTAGACTGGGGTCTACAAATCAGGCATGAAAGAGATAAACAAAACCTGCAAGTTCCTGAAGGTTACTTGAATCAGATTCTACAGTGATTCTTTGCCAACAGCAGGAGGAGCTTACATTTCACTTGACATTCTCCTCTTCCTCAGCATCTTGGGGGCATCTTTTCGATTTGATACTGCCAAAGACACTGTAGAGACTCTTGCAATGGGGACATTCCACTTTAGATTAGTACCTCACAGTCCTACATGCTCTGCCAAGCCAAGATCATTCACCATTCTGTCAACTGAAAAGCTAAGACATATCAAGAATCTATCACACAGGTATCTCTTTAGGAATGTGCTGCCACAAAGGCAGTGAGAGTATCAAGTTACTGCATATATCATTTTCCATAACTACTAATTTTAGAGTGTGAAACGGCCTATGTATCTATCTGAGAGAGAGAGAGCTTGTGCACATATGTGTATATATAAGGTTTAGACTGAGAAGTTTATTAGCAAGGAGATTTCTGCAGAAGAGGGGAGCATTTTTCCTGCATGCCATCCATGCCTGGAGATGCCAGCAATGTCACTGGAAATTCTAGACAAAGACCAGACTCTGGTGACACAGTTTAGAGGTACAAGAAGAGAAGGATTAATCCTTTCATTGCATGTTGTAGAGAACATTTGCTTCATTCTTTGTTAGCCTTCTTTTCCTCTGGGAAGTGATGTGGAAAAGGGCAGTGGATACAGCCAAGTGAGTGCCTGTGTTTACATTTGTAGCTGTTCTTGGGCACACACAGCAATAAATTACTCTAATTTAAAGAGAGGCCTTCTGACAGCTTTTAAATTATGATTTAGTTCTACAAAGGAAACATATGAACACAATGTTTCCCATGTAAAATCAGCCAAAACTTCATCTCTTTTTGCAGATTCTGCCTTATATAGCTATGCATGGATCCTTATATGGCTTGGGAATGAAGAGGAATTTCTGTCTGTATTTCTAGCTGTCCCATAGTTCGTTTGCTTGCTGTTTGTTGTTGTTGTTTGTTTAAAATTTTGCAGTTGTGTCAGTAGATATCAGCTCCTTGCAATGATGACCTTCTTCATGGATAAAAAACACTTTTTAAACATTATCTGACTAAACCTTCAAGGGAAGTATTACTGTTGTAGAGCAAAGGAACATTAGAAGGGTCTACAGCGGAGTAAAGGAAGAGCACCAAGATACTAGCAGAAGAAAGGGAGGTCACAAACAATCTGCTCATGAAACCCTGCCTTAGTACAGATTGAAAACCAAGATTTATATGTTCCCAGAAGGCACTCAGATCATTGGCTATTGCAAATAAATTTATCTCTCTCCATCATATTAATATATAGTAAACAATATATATTCAGATGCAGACAAAATGTCCCAAGCAAAGGTCAAAAAGCAACAGAATATGCAGAGGAAGGAAGGTTTCCCTCAGTGTCTTGTTTTCTTTTTTCAACTCCAATGGGTAATTTTAACAAGAGTCCCAAACAGGCCACAAGCCATGTAGGACTTTATGGTACCACCTTAGAAACGAATGTTAGAAACAGATTTCTAAAACAAAATCAACCTTGCAAGTAATTTTGAGTGTTGGCATCAAAAGAAGGAAAAAAGCTGTTAGATAGATATTAAAGTTCCAGTGCCCAGGAATGGAGCGACTCAGGAGGAAACTTTCTGAGAACCCTGTATTACACCTTGCCATAGATGCTTAATTCTTAATGGTGAAATCTCACTTGTATGCTTTCTCAGCTTCCTCATTACAATGAAAAACAGACGCTCATTAATTTACAAAGTGACACCCAAGATGTCTCTATACTACTTAGTGAGAAATACTTCCAAATACACATTTGGTATAAATTTAATAAGACAAATATTGTTAGATTTTCAAAAATCTCCTATAAAAATACTGAATTAAATTTTGAAGTGACTCACAGTTTATCTTTGAGTATACAGCCTGAGGTGACTTGAGAGTCCTTTCTTTTCACAAAATGCCTAACTTCTATTTGCTGAAAATCAGGCCTAGATAAATTGTGGAAAAGAGAGCATACACAAATGGAAACATATTAAAATAGCAGTAACTTCTGAATATGTTTGCTACTGGGTAGTTAATATTCTAATACACCTGGTTAGACTGCTCATTGGCACACTGCTACTAAATGTAAAAGGAAGATCTAATGCTGCTTGCATATTCTTCAGGCCAGGGTCTTCTGGACTTCACAGGTATGTGAACAGCACTTATTTGGTTGCAAGCATGGAGAATGCACAAACAAAAGTCTTGGTGAGCAAATTAGTCATTGGGAGAGCCATTTTGTTCCCTTTGCTTTCCCACACCCCTGGCATGTCAGTACTGGCTCCTCAGTTCTCCTGAGTGATTGCCAGTACCCACTGAGCATCCTACCACATAATTCCCCTAAGCCTCCTTGAAAAAACTGAAATAGCTGAATGATTCTTTGGGGTCCTTAGTTTAATACAATAATGATTATTTAGCATCCAAGTGATCAATATCCCCATGACAGAAAAGAGAATCATGTTTGTTTACTACCAATTGCATTATCCTCTCTGAGGGAAACTTCTCAGTGAACTACTCAGTTAAAAGCGTACATTTCTGTCTTGAATCCCCTGACCTCTGCTGATTTACTGCTTATGCATCAATGAGAACTGGTGTGTCTACACTGAATAGCTACAAAAGAATTAAGAAAACAAGCATGTCCTTTACAACAGTACTAAGGAACAAAGATGTCTCATGAGCAGACCTTGATTTTGAAGCTCCAGCTCTCTGTGCTGGGTGGTCTATAAGAAGATGGAAACCATGTCCTTTTTAATGGTAGTTCCCTCCAGCTTTTAGAGCACATTCAGCAGTTCCACCCCAGACTTATAACAGAGAAATATCTCAGTGAAAATGATGGAGAATCCCATCATTTTTAACATGAGGAGATGTCAAAATGATGGGTTTCTCATTTTGACATGAAGAGATCTCCTCTGACAGAAGACAGTGCTTAAGAGTCACTCTCTTCTAGTTCTTTTCTTGGATAACTCCGGGAGTTTCTGAGCCATCAGGACACAAATATGTTGCCACCAACATCTTCTAAACCAGTGGTGCATTAGTGCTCAGTTCCAACATTGCTACTATGTCCTACCCCAAACTGAGATATAGAATCATAGAATCATAGAATATCCTGAGTTGGAAGGGACCCTTAAGGATCATCAAGTCCAACTCTAATGGCCTTTCCCTAAATGTGCAAACACAATGAATCTGGGATATTACCTGATTCTTGGAAACATTCAATTCATCTTCCTCCTTCCTTTTCTCAGAATGACTGCACCACCTGTGTCTGGATCCAGCCCATGGTAAGGCAGCACTTCAAACTCTGACCTCCTTTTCCCAGCCAACACCTTGTAATGCCCAGGTATTAGCGTTCTTCCCTTTACCTCTTGACGGAGCCTGACGTACAGACCACCAATCAAACACACCTATTTGAAATCTAGTGTTCCATCGTACTGAGGGGAAATAATCCAGCAAGTAGCAGTAGTGTCTGTCAACCCCAGTAAAACTGTGGCTTGTTGTACTATACCTCCTTATTCCATTTTCCCCTAATGTGGGATTGGTGGCTTATGGCTTGCTAAAACCTTTCTGTAATAGAACATTCAGTTTCTTTGTAGCTCTCAGTTTTGTTTGCATGTAGCACAGCTTGTTTTTCTTAGTTTTCTCACTGGAGACTAGGATGCTGAAAAATACACGCCAATCAAATGACCTACATTTCTTAAGAAAGAAACTCCTAGGGGTGAAGTGCAAAGCTCCAGTCTAATTAGCAGACTTACATATCTTTGTCATAACGCTCCAAAAGGATGGGGGGAAAATGAAGCCCTTGTTTCTTGCCTCTGTCTAGACAGTGGCATTGAATCTTTTCCAAAAGCCTGATCCATAGCAGCCTCTTCACCAACATTTAGTTGAACAAGCAATTTGCCATGGCCCTGTCAGTTTTTCCCCTGAGATGTAAGAATTATAAAAAAAGGTGTTTGTTCAACATGCTGCACGAGGCATATGGCTTAGATGCAGTTAAAGCTACAACAAACACAGAAAGTTGCGCCGCAGATCAGAACTCCCTGCTTTACAGCTCTACCTGCACATTAACTGTACATAGACAGACACACACAAAACGAGCCCCAAAACATGATCCAAATCTTAAAACTACACACTAGTCTCCTACTGCAGGCAGTGTATCAGCAAAATGGTCTTCCATCTTTACATATTCATAAAACCACTGGGAAATGTCTTTTTTTATATATATATGGATGCCTGAAAGACTCAGGCATCTCCCAATGCTTGTATCTGGGCAATGCAGCCAGCCATATGACACTCACAAACACATTCCAAGTGTGGAGCTAAACTGAAGAATGTGCTGCTGTTCTCAGCAGCTATAATTATCACAGTTGCAGTTCTTGTCGTCACCCACATAGGTGTATTATCATCTAATATGAAGTTGAAAGAACCTTAACTCTTGCTAAATAATTGGAGTGGCAGGTGACAGAAGACCCAAAGCTGTTATTTCTGAGAGCAGTGAGCCTTGAATCTCCGATTCAGCCCCTTCCTAGCTGCTGTGTTCCACGTCTGTCTTGGGCTCTAATCTGTATTACAAAGTCTCTCTTTGCTTTGGCGTGTTCCCCATCATTAAAAATCCTAATTTATATAATTCATGCAAGCAAATCACTTATCAATACTAGCTGAAACTAGATTTACACACAAAGAATGAGATTGAGTTCAAAATACACAATTCTTCAGTGAATGTTTTAGCTTGAAGTTTTAGTTTGAAGGTTTTAGTTTGTCAGTGAATGATTTCGTTTGAAGCCAGTCATATGAATTTACATGTTTATTAGTACTTTTACCTCCTGGCTGTTGCTGGGCATTGGATAGGATCAAACAGAGATACTGAGCTAAAATTCAAGGTATCTCTGTTTTCATTTTTAACCACCTTCCTCATGTTAGATAAACTGAGGGGTTTAGCAAGAACACTTCAATTATATATTCAAAATATGCATAAAAGACTATAAAGCAGGGAAATAAATTTTGTATTATTGTTATCTTTGTATTGCATTGGTATCCAGGAATGTGGACCTCACTTTTGGTATAAAGCCCTAAAATGCTTGGGGAGATTTACAGCATGAAATATAATCAGGATGCTACCTGAAAGAAAATTGTCAGTGTTTTTAATGGATATAAGCATCAAACATTTAAATTGTGTAATCCACTGGTTACTGTGTCTCCCAGGGCTGGCATCAGGTTTGACATTCTAGTGACAAAATTAGCCTTTGTAACTCCCTGTAGGCCTGACCTTTGAAAGAAAACATTTATAAGCCATATTAGTTATTGCAGTTGCATTGGAAAATAGCTTTCCATGCTACTAATTACAAAAAGTATTGTGTCCATACCAGAGCAAACAAAAAAACTCATCTGAACAGGCTGAGAATACTTATATTTGTGCCTGTTCAGTTCCAGTGCTCTGTAGCAGATGTAAAGCAGCTGTGCTTTTCTGCTTGTGTGCCAAGAACGTGACTAGAATGGTTTAACCAGAGAAACCCAGCTTCCCCCTCCATATTTTCCCTTCCTCTTGGCACTGCCTTTTCATTCTTCTGCTCAATTGTTCCTTTAATCCATGAAAGCAGTGCAGTGATGAAGGCTCTTTCATGTAGATTTCATTCACGTTGGCAATGCCCTTGATCTCTTCTACTCCCTTCCTGAGGCATATCATAGTTGTGGGTTTTGCTCTCTCACTGTTGATCTTCTGTGTGGTACGGGCTGTTGGGAAGTGTTTTGTGGCCCGTGGTGTGGTACAAACAGAAGAGGAAGTCTGAGGACTCTTCCAGACTGCTTGGGTCTGCAAAGGACTGAAAGGGATCTAACCAGACCGATGTTTTTCTGCAGTGACAGCTGTGTTAAAATCTGCCTGGGGGGAACTTACTGAGCAGGTCCAGAAACTGCTAAGAGGACTTTAAGATGAACAGAGCTCAGTTGGGCCGATAGTCCCTTATCCCTCTGATCTGTACCAGATATGCTCCATGAAGAATAATTCAAGTTAAACTGCCCAGAGTGCAGCTAACCCAAGATCTTCTCCGAGCCTGGTACCTCACCCTACAGGAATTCCTTTCAGAATTCTCTACTCTGTAGCAAGCATCCTCTCAAGGTCACCAAGGCAGGAAGGAGGGAAGCAAGCAGAGCAGGTTGCATGCACCCTCTGCTGTTGAAAGGTAAAAGATGGCTTTGAACCACAATATTGCACCAACAATTCTTATAAGGATATGTGGACCTCAACGTTTGTCTTAGGCACACTTCTGGCATGTTCAGTCACATCTACATGCATCCTAGGTCTTCTGCTCTAGGAGTCCATTTCCTGACCAGTATCGTTCTCTGATGTCTCGTGTCCTCTGTTTCCATAATTATCTCATCCTTCTTATCACTACTAGTTTGATTTTGTGTTTGTGTTCTTTAGACCACTGTGGATATTGTACCTTGTGTATTGTTTTGCAATGAAAATACACTCAAATGCACTATTTGCATCTGCAAATATTATGTTTCCATGTGCAAATGACAACAAATCCAAGAATTATAAGCATAAGTGACAGTGCAGATAAAATTGTTCTGCTGTTAATCAGAAGCTAGATTTGATCCTTCATTGAAAATATAGCTCTGTGATGTCTGCCAGAAATTTGCCATTTAATTTCCAGCACCACAGCTGAAGACTTTTGGCAGCTTGAAGAAGAAAGTAACATGAGAATAAGAGGCAAATATAAATAAATTTGAAATGAAAAAGAAAAAAGACCAAGCATAATCACTTTTCTGTTCTTTGAAGTTTTCCAAGCAATATTTTATAAACAGTTGTAAAAATCCCATTATTTGCTTTCTTCTCTTGGTAGGGGCATTAGTGAAGAAACTGTGTGGAATTTAAAACTAAGAGTGTCAACTTTGAAAAATATAAAAGATTTTGAAGGAAAAGTCAAGATCTCAGCTATAAATCCATGAGAGCCTTCTGTAAAAGATGAAGTCAATCACAACGGAGCTTGACAAGCTCAGAATTCCAGAACTGTTTAAATCAAACCCACACTTAGGAAACAACTGTGAATATAGCTCATATTTCTAGTGAACTGAAGCAATTGTCAAGCCACTGTTTTGGTAAATCTGAAATCAAAAGAGAAGTCTTGGTTCTGTTATGAGTCAAATTCAGTTTTGTAATTGTTTCTCCTTTATGTGGGAATATCTGCATAGAAGAAGCCAAATCTTAACTGTATGTTGACTTGGTTTCACTCTCTTTCAACAGAAGAACATCAGTTAAGAATCTTGTCCACTGTATTTAGACTTAATCTCTCTATAGAGAATCCCCCAAGTGTCACTTATTCTTCATAACTAATATTTTAAAACTAGTTCAATTCCAATTTAAATGCCAAATAAACTTCCCTCTTCTATGACCAGACATTTCAGTAGTATCAGTTGTGGCTGCTTGTTTTGGGGTCTGAAGAGGAAGCAAACTCAGCTTAAAATCTGATTTCTAATATATATTTTTTTTCCAACTATTGTGAAAAGGGGTATGAGAAACCCTGATTCAAGGCAGCAAGCAAACGATTGAATAAACTCAAAAATAAACTCAGAAAATGAACCCATACAAATATAAATTCTATTTTTTCAAAGCTATCAAAGGAAATAAAATTGGCTATAGTCAGATAATGTTCTCAGTGGCAAAACACATTTTGCCACATTTATTTGCAGCTAATCTCACATGGGCATTCAGAACTGAAAGCATGCAGGTTGGCATCTGTTGCCAGTAGAATCCACCAAAGCCATATTTTCCAGGAACAGCAATTTAAATACAATGATAATCAAATATGCGTGGGTGTCTGTGACTCTTCACTTGCATCCAGCCTACAGAAATGGCACAGATAATTAAATTGTGTGCTGCATGATGGCAACGGCTTGTTAGCACACACAGGTCATCGCTGCATGACTTGCTAGATGCATTAGGAGATTGTCTTGCCTCTTTCTAAAGAACTGCATAGTGGCTGTCAGTATTCATTGCATGTTAGCTGAACTAATAGCTTCAGGTAATAGCTCCAATGCTGCAAGGAATCAGAGGCTATTTCATGGTGTGCTAGAGATATCCCAAGATGACACTGCAGCAAACCCTAAACGCAGTGCCCCAGTTTGCTCCTCTGTGGCATTTGATCGATATTGTTAGGCCCAGAAGGAGGACAGAAGGGCTGTTTTGTTCTGTTTCTAAAACTTAGTTATTCTGCCACAAATAGCAGTGGACATCACTTTTCTCTAGATCACAAGTTTGCTGTGGGGTTTAATTTACTTTTTTTTTTTTTTTTTGCAAAGAACTATGAGATCCTGGATAGAAGGCATTACAGAAATTGAAAGCTTTAGAAGGGGCAAACACAGAAGATTTCATTCTGAATGTAAACTCAAAGTTCTTCATGCTTTTTAAAAGCTGAGCCAAAAGATAGCAAAAGACAATTCAGCAAGGCTGGCCAAACACGAAGCTTTCTCCTGACTCTGCAATGCTTAACATCTCTTTTATGATACACACACAGCCTGTCTAGACAATCACACCAGGAGAAGTCATAGAACTACGAGGCACTTGATTAAAGCTCACTGCCCCAAACAGCATGAGAGCTATAAGCAGAGGCTTGAGAGCACCTACGCAAGGTGTGCTGTCTGCAAGTGTCTGAGTCAGTGCCACAGACAGACAAGTGAGGAGAAAGCCAAAGAAACAGAATGCTTCTGTAAACCTTCTAGACTACCTGAAATTAGACAATCAAAAGCAGTACAAGATGCTGTACCAACACAAACAAGATGTATGCTGGTCAGCTAGCTCAAACAATGGTTTCAGCAGAGGTCAAAATTAAGCCTTTGTGGATTTTTGGTATTTTGTATGCTAGTTCTTCACAGTTTCATCCTGTGTTTGGTTTTGCTTTTTTTATTTAGTGCTGCTGTAAAAGAGGTGAGATTTTCTTGAATTGGCCTCTATTTTTTTTTATTTTTTTACTTTTACTCAGTTGCTTAAGTGTGGAAATAGAAACCTGTAGGCATTAATGTGTGCTTAGCTGCTTAAAAACTAATAATAATTCTGTTATTTAGATGCCAAGGAATACTTTATAAATGAATAGAGGTGTTAAAAACAAATCTGAAATTCTTTTCCCAGAATATTTTAACTAGACTATGGAGTATACCCACATAGCAACCTGGAACAACAAAAATGTACCAGGGGCTTTGAATACTGACAATTTTCCTTTAAACTTTGCACCTGCAGAAGCCAAGCATGATTAGTTTCTTTACAGTATGCAACAGCACTGGCTTTCCTTAACAATTAAGTTTAGTGCTCGAGTTTGTCTCTAAATGCTTAAAAAGGGGCTCCATGGAAACACATGGAGCCCTCTAAGATAGTTTTGTAGAAGGTAGGAGGAGTCTATGAAGAAAGCTGTTTGGGAGTATTGATTTTACAAGTACAGTAAAAAAAGAAGGTGGAATATGTGCTGGGAAAACGCTGTGGAATTTAAATGAATCCTATAAATAACATTTACAGCATACACATCTGTACAAAGGCAGAAGGAACAGCGAGAATTATATCTTTGTAATTCAGCTTAGTTGTCACAGTGTTACTAGGTATAGCCATCATTCAGCTGCAATGGTATAGGCTTGGTTTCCTCTACCCTTATTTCCAAATGATTACATATGTCCTAGATCACATGGAAGACCAGCATAACCAAATCTCTAAAAATTTAAAGGCACAGGAAACCTAAGCATTTTTAAGAGTGATTTCTTTAGCTCTATTTTTCATATAGTTCCACGAAATCCTGAAGAAATATCATTCAAAGTCCAAAGAAAGGAACATATAACCTAAGAACTCCTCTACAACTAGATAAAAAGAAGCCCTCAGCAGATGATACCAGCTATGCCAAATGAAGATCATGCATATGAGAAACGCATCTACAAAAACTCTTCCTAAAGAGGAAATAATCTATAATAGGAAATAATCAGTTTGGGATTACTATACTGCTTTTTATCATAAAAGTTGTTGTATACTTTGCAAAATGTATTCAGAGAAGCAATATTCTGGTTTCACACTGAAGCATTCCTTTCCCTGTAGGACACAGCAGGCTGGATACCATTTACTGACTTACTGCTCTCTTTTGAATCTAGCTCCTCCTTCCTTTTTGCATATTCATTTTGGTTCCATCACTTTCCATGTTCTTACATCTTTCACTGTAACACAACTGCAGATCCCCAAAACCACTGCACATAAACAATGTCCATTTGATGAAGCCACATGGATGCAGCTGGTTCCAAAATGGAAGAGCAGACTTCATACTTCTCAGCATAAGTTCGCGTCAGTAAATCTGCCTCTCACTCGGGAATTTTACTTTTCCATGCTCATTTGTTGTCGTGTTGATGACAACAGTTTCAGAAGTACAGTATGTTTATCAGAAAGATGAATATTCAATTAATATTGCTTTAGGCAATTTTCACTAAAAATCAAGGCTTACAAATCTTTCCACACAGATAATAAGCCCCTTCAGAAGGATGTTTCAGCAGTATTTCTCTTCCCCTGCAAGACCTTGCTTTGCTCATTTAGAACTTGACTAGAACTTTATTTACAGACAGTCTAAACTAGATACATCAGGAATGGAAAGCTAAAATGCTGATCCTTTGATCTGTCATCACAGTTTTCTAAACATTCATTCGAAAGCAGTTTGGTACCAATAACTGTTTGAGTCACCTTAAAATAGTCAGATAGTGTAAAAGCAGATATGTATTTACAAACGGTATCTAAACAAACACACAGGCGCACAGCTCCTGCAACAGGAGTACAAACCCCAGACATTTGAGAGTTCAGTGTCTCTGCATTAGGCCTTTGTACATTTTCAATTAGGAAAAGGGATGAGGTTTTTCATCAAAATCTTCAATTCACTGCATTTTTAATTTTAGTCCTAAACAGCAACCTGATGCAACATGCCAGGAGGGCAAAAATAAGCAGATGCGTATTCATTTATGTCCAGATCTTCACTAATATCTAATTTTTCTTGTCATTATGTAGCAGAACAGCTTTGCTGGAACAAGAAGCCATTGGGTTAATTAAGTGAGAGCACAAATGTCTTTTAAGTGGAGCCCTCTTCTTCAAGACTTCCTATCTGTGGCTGATAATGTGTCCAGCTCACCACAACAATTACCCTTTCAGAGGGGTGAGCATTTCTGAATATCTGTTGCAGTGCAGCAGAAACTAAACATGTCAAAACAATTTTCTTTGGTATTTCAGAAAAGTGTAAATGTCTGTCTAAATCATTTAGAGAAGAAACCTCACCAGTGATGTACAGACATCATTGAATATATTTAGGGGGAAATTTTGTTTAATCTTTTATGAACTCCTTTTCAAGATATTAGACTGGAGTTCTGCCATTTGTTTAATTAAGAATTGATTAAACTTTGTTTTCTTCTTCTAATTTTAAGGGTGCCCATTCTCATCTCAGATGTTCACAGCCTCAGAAATCTTTTCCCTCTTTTTCATAAGCTTAGCAGTATTTCCTGAAGGAGTAACACAGAGCAAATTACAGGATAATAAAATAGCAGGAAGTGCATCATCACTGCTAGTTAAGAGTTCATAATGAGAAACTCTTTTTACATTTGCAAAACTTTCATTAGAATGCACTCATTTCCTAAGCAGGTCAATGCTTACAGCTTTTCACAATTAACAAATGTTTTAGGTAATGCTTAACATAAAAAGTAATGAACAAAATATGTCTTCTTGTTTGGAAACCATGGGGAGCACATGGAGAGCCCTCAATACAAATTATGTATCTAAATGAGGTTTAATTTTATTTTGATAATGACAGCTGAAGACAAACATGTCTATTATATCTAAATATGCTTTAGGGCTTGATAAAAATATGTGAAAATGTCATCTGATAACCAAGGTGCCACATGCCACACTGAAACCAAAAGAGGAAACCTAGATATGCCCAGACATTTAAGGTCATTCTCTCTCAGTCTTAATATTTTGAAGGTTTCACATTAGCAGCAGAGAAAAAGATCAGAATGCTCTGTGTGGGCAACACATTGCTGCCACTGGAGACTACAGATATTCCAGTTGCAGAAGAAACATGGAGAAAACTTCTGGTGCATCCTGTAAGTGCAATGGAACACTGAAACAGAAGCTGGCATGCCTGGGAGTCCCAATTTATACCCATGAATACACAGAAAGTGAAAATTAAATATTGTAGCCTATGTTTACCAAGTGATTCATTGACTAATACATGATTAAAATCTTGTCTTTTCTAAAATTAGTTGGGAGTTTTGTCGCTGAATTCAATGGAATGTGAATTTCATTCACTGTACCCAATTACCTGGCTAGAAATAGATATAATAAAATATCCAGATGCATTTGAATGATGAACCTTTGTCCTGTAATGAATAAAGGGGGTCTTTCTGAATTAAGATAAGCTTCTATGTGCTTTGTTTAAGAATGCTGGTATGCAAGCCTCATCATCTGTGGCACTTACAACTCATTACCAGGTGTATCCATGTAGAACAGCCCCTATATTCACACAGTTCTGTTTGAAAACAAACGGAGGTTAGAGGCACAGAGGTCTCACCAGTACACAGGGCAAGGCTCAGGAGAACTCAAAAGCATTCTTAACCTCATGCTGAACTGCAAACTTGAGCCAAAACTACACCAGCCATTGCCACAATTAAAGTGTCTTAAAATCTGGTTAGTGGACATACACTAGCTTTCAAACTCTGCTATAGGTTTCCTTTGACCAGTTGTAAGTCATACCTTGTTTTGCACCTCCATTTCTTAGTCTGTAAAATGAAGATTCAATTACTAAGGAGACTGTTCTTGTACAATAGGTCAAATGTCAGCTTTGAACTAATGATCTTCTGGGTTTGCCAAACACCCAGTTGGAGTACAGGACCCCAACGTGTCAGGTAGGGAAACATTGCTTCAGACAAATAGTCATGCTAGTTTCATCAGTGCAGAGGTATCCTGATAAGGATTCTTAATTTAATGGAGCTCCTGCAAATAAACAAGCTTAATGAAGATTACTCGCTTCCTGGAATTCGTCTTGCTGCTCCAATTTAATGCTATCACTTGCATAAAAGGCTATGACAAAGTCTCTGAAAAAAAAATAAAATATGCAAATTCATACACTTCAAAGGCTTTCATTTTAATTGTGTAGAATTCAGAGCAGAACAAGAGCAACTCCACTAAAAATGGAAAAAGCATAAGAGAGGAAACTGATATATTTGCATCATTTCTTTCAGCTCTTTCAGAATTACTCTCAAACACAAGAGTTCTCCAAACTACCAGTTCCTCTGAATCAATCCAGTTCTCCTGACAGGTTTGCTGAGCTGCATTGAATGTCCACAGAACAACAACAACAAAAAAGACCTCACAATGCTCTCTCAATTTCAGTTTTATTGCAAATGTTGAGTTCTGCATAGATTTGCTGAAGTTTGTAAATATTATGATCCAACTTTGGATCACTTTCAACTGAATCTGTGACCGGTTTTAAATGGCTTGAGGTCCATTTTCAAACAAACCTGGGCTGAATTGTGGCTTGGCATTCCAACAAACTAAGCTTAGTGGTTTTGATATAATTTTGCCTAGAATTTGGGGGTTCTTTTGAATCAGAGATGAGCTCAAGATGAAAAAATCAGATCTGGGCCAGGAGTTGTGGGTATTCAGATCCCAAGATGTGGTTCTGGTCCAGTTCTAAATGGTCTCAAAACCACAGCTCAAATCAAAACTGAAAATAAATAAATTAATAAATAAATAAAGCACATATAAAGCCTGCCAACTAAGGAAACCAAATTTTACTCAACTCCTTTGGTTTAATGTTTTGCCTGATTACAGTGGATGATTTAGGCCATTCTGCATGCACTAATTTATATCTTAGTCTATCAGAAGAAAATAGCATTGTGCAATGAGTTTGCATCAAATGAAAAGTTCTTAAATGAGTGAAAAATAAATGCAAAAAATGCAAAAAAACATCACTTTATTTTTGTTTTACTATATCTGAATTGGTTGCAGATAGGAATTCTTTTGAATTTATTTAGCAAGCCATTTTATCTCTGCAAATAAGTTCAACTCCATGAGTAGCACTATGAGTAAGCCATTCCATAATGCTGGAACAGTTTGGCATGGAACTATAATGTTAGAGAACTATAGGTTTTTATAAAAACTACTACACTAGCAATAAAGCTTTAAATTCAGTTAAAACTTGTAGAAACTCTGGTCAAATTGCACAAGGATGGATGACAACAATCCTCAAGTCACTGGTGTAAATGTTCCTCAGTGCTCTTCGGGAACATAGTTTCATATGGAAGTATGAATACAGAAAACAGAAAAGAATTGATCAAAAAGAGCAGCGTTGGCCAGAACATATCCTGAGGGTTTCAAAGACTTTACCAATAGCTGGCTTTCTGTCAATTAATAACAGAAAAAAATAATAATAAATAAAGCAAAAAAGACTGCAACTGATTAATTAGCATTACAGGTTACCTATCAGTTGAATTCTGCTTTATAAGACTTCCTCAGCTAGCTAGCAATGAACCACCCAGAGTTTACTGCAGTCTGATAACCCCTCATTTTTGTTTACATTTTAAAGACATGTTTTAATTTGAGAAAAATTAATAGTTTTGTAATGTTGAAAGCATAATTCTCTCAAATAGCTAACAGCTACAGACATTTTATAGACTTGAGATTATAAATGGCTCTTAATTGCTGTACAACATTTAAAACTTACTAAAATGGGGACTGTATGCCTGAAGCAAGGTAATACACAGCACATACATTTTTGCTCTAAAGCCAGCACTATCTTAAGCACAGGATCTGGGACCCTGTGGTATCCCAAGCCTCTGTTCACAAAAGAAATCTATATCCCAGACTATGTCCCAGAGCACATGACGATGATAAATCTTATTGTGTGTGCACATGGTTCACAAGACCACCCAGAATTTAAGGTGTCCTATTCTTAAACCATCTATTCCTCATCTGTGCTGCAGAAATGTTCTTCCCTGTGATGTTCAGCTAATCCTTTTGAGATATCTCACACTACAGGACAACAGCTTTGTGATTAACATTTAAACTCCAATGGAATTTTGTTCAGTTTCCTATATAGTTTTAGAAAAGTTATTTAAGTCGAAGTTTTAATGTATTACACTCAAACAAGCATTAATCAACAAGAGGTAGGTGTCTAAATAACTTTGAGAAACAAAACCATAATCTACGCGTGTTCTGTTTCTTACTTTTCATAAGCAGCAATATTGGCTTTGTTCAACTTCTCCCGGTTAATAATCAGAATAAACCTTTTTGAACTTACTCTTTATAGAATCTACCACAACATAATCTGATCTTGGGTCTCTGCTTCTGATACTAATCTAAAACAAACCAAGTATGTTTAACAATGAACATTGAAGAGATTCAAATTAAATTTTGGTCTTTCTTTTATCCAGAAAATTGTTACGTGTAATTTTCTAATATCCTTATAGCACCAATATAGCAGCAACTTCTGAGACACTTGACAGGAATCTAGAGATGAAATTTTCCTGACTGTAAGCATTTTGGAAACACAGCTGTCCTCCTGTATATTTGTCAATGCACACTTTGTTTTGAATTAGGGCTTAATTTGCCTCTGCTTTCTGCTCTTTGATGCTCAGGTGTAGCTCACACTGAATAAGATCACACCTATAAAAAAGGAAAGTGATCTCTTTTCAGTATTCAAAAGTATTTTAGGTTCTAAACTGCCTCAGTGGTTAATATTTATCAGACAGCTCAGAAAAAAAAGATCATAATGGAAAAGGAGAGAGACTTCCCTGTAGGGCCTCAGACCCTAAATTATCTTGTTTTACAGTGCATGCTTGTATAAATATTTGTTTAAAAGAAACGAAGGGCTGCAATTACTGAATTTAAAAAAAAAAAAAAAAAAAAAAAAAAAAAACCATGAAGCCTACATTTTACCAAAACATTGTAAGATTATGACATTGTTTTATTTGGTATGAAATCGTATGCCATTGTATGGTGAAAAGCAGCTCAAACTGCTTTTCTTTTAATTTACAAGTGCTTTCATAAGGAATAGGCCCCAGTTATTTAAGCCTTTCTGAGCAGTCTGTGAAGTTGAATCAAAAAGGTAAAAAGTAGTATCAGGATCCCTTAATCTATCCAGTTAGTTCCTATATAGTGTTTTAGCAACTCATTTCAACAGAATCCTTACAGAGTGGAAGAGATTTCAAGAAAAAAAAAATAAGTAAATGCAGGTATGAAAAAGATTCATGAGTATCTATAATTAAAGCCACATGCAGGAGAACTAGAGCACAGTGTTCTTGTGCTTCCTTCCAATAATACTTATAACCTTAAGGATATTATCTCAGTCAGGGGTCTGTTGAGTAGGACAAAAGAATATCCACATCCCAAACCCCTTGAAAGTTTGTGTTTGGCAGGGTAAGACAGGGGAGTGATCTTCAACATTATTTTGTACTCAGGGTGTGGGCTTAGAAAGATATAAGGAACTAAGAGCCAAGCCTTGTGCTTTCATGAAGGAAGAATTTAGATCTGGGGAAAAAAAAAATAAAATAAAATAAAAAAGTTAAAAAACAACAGCCTACAGCACAACATGAAGAATTTGGAACTCTTTTTAACAAAGACAAAGTACTGGGAAGATTTGCTGTATTTATAGTTTGTGGTTTTGCCCTTTTGCCTGAGCAGTACATCTGCAAACCATGTAAGATTCAGCTACACCTGCTAGCTTTCCATGCCCTTATGTTTTTAACTTTGTATGAAATACTTTGATCAATTCTGTGGCACTACCTATACTTCCAATAAATACAGTACAGGCAGCCACAATAACAAATCAATCATTTTATATAGCTTCAGTCTATGAATATGTTTTGGAAAAAAACATTTGTAAGAGTCAAGGGTGACTTCTCAGGCGTTAATGTTCCATCCTTGATCTGCAACTGGGAAGCCTTCATATCCTGAAAAAAAACAGGGAGACTTGGACTGCAATTTCAGAAGCTGTTGAGCATGAACTTCTGAAAAACAAGTCTTCTCAGGGCCTCTCATAATTGGCACTCAGCAATTGAAATTATAAAAATATATGTATCTTTACCATTTTAAAGTCTTGACCAATAGAACAAAAACACCATTCATTATAGTCAACCTTCATGATAAATGTCACAACATTTAGAGAATGGATTGTATTGAACATCTGGAACAAATGATATTTAGGTGGTCCAGTTCCAAAACGTTACTTCCTTCTACAGTTTCCCATTACTATCATTTCGCTGTTACTGCTGCTTGAGAGAGTTTTGTTATTCACCTCAAAGGAACTACCCACTAGAAACTAGACAAACCAGACATTCATTTCAGATAGACCACATTCTCTGCTACTAATAATATAAGCTGTGCTCAGAACAGTGTTCTCCTGAATTCTCATTTGTTTTTTTCCTTATTTCACCTCTGCTTCTCGGCATGGTGTTGCCCTACTGCTTTGGTAAAGCCACGGCCTCATTAAAGACAATGGTAAATGTCACCGACATCAATAAAACAAAGAGATAATCTCTTCCGAGAGAATGGTACTGCCTAAAAACAGCAAATAGGAAGAAACATGGGAAAGATAAATGTTTCTGGAGTTTTTGAAAACAGATAACCTTGTGTGGTGCAAAACAGACATGAATATTGTGATTTTGCTGATTTATGTTAAGCCAAATAAAGGATATGCAAAAAGAGAGACAAAACATAGTCCTATGGCCAGCAAATATTATGCCTTAAAAAAAGGCGTAAGAAGGAGAAACTGGGTTCAAAAACATGGATGAAAATTCAAATAACTTGGAAAGCAGAGATTAATAAATAGAGGAAGAGTAAAGTAGGATTTGTCCTTTTCTTCGTGACTTACACATTTAAGTATTAATTAAATTGAAGATTTAAGTATTTTTTAAACTGAGAGTTCATGGGGAGAGAAAATCCAGCTGTTGAAGACCTCCAAAGCCTGATGCAGCTGTAGCAGCTCTGATGTGATAAGGAAGCTTAACATGCAGACAAAACGCCATTCCCTTCAGAGGAACCTCTGTATGTTCTCCAGATCCTTCCTAAAACCCAGCCAAGTGAAATCGCCCTCCTGCAAGGGCTGCCAACAATCAGCAGCGGGCTCACGTACCTGCCAAGGGTGCCACCGCGTGGACAGTGAGTAATTACTCTCCTAATTAGCCCAGCCTGTGTTTTGAGCTAATGCAGTACTCAGCTAAACTGAGCTACACACAGTTTAAGTTTTGTATTTTACAGCTTGGCTGACTGTATTTGAAGTTATTTTAATGACTAATCCTTTAATTCATTCTCAGCACTGCAGCCTGGAATCTCACAGCAGATTAGTGGAGTAATATAAAATAATATAAAGTGGATTTTATGTACAATGACCAGGTTCAATATCTTTTTTTATCTCAGCACAGATAATCTTCAGAGAGGACAGACAGGCCATGAGTTAGGTGCTAAAATAGATGCGAGTTCATTTCTCCATTTCTCTACTCTGGGCAAATCACATATGTTCTCCGGTTCAGGCTAAGATGGGGATAGCAACACTCTGTCCTACTGCCTTTATATGTGAGAATAAAAGGTTTCTCTGATGCTATTTTAATATAGGTCATGTCAGTGATGGAGAGATATGAAGATTCGCAATGCAAAAGAAGAGTAAAGGTATGAATCAGAGAAAGTAACATAGAATTCAACTAACCTAGCACCCATTCAAGTATTTTTGCAAAGGACTGGTGCCCTATATCTGGAAGGATAAGGAAAAGAAACAAACAAACAAAAATAAATAAATGAAGGAGTGCTGGAAGAAGTCTCACCTAAAGAAGAACAGAGACATCAGACAGTGGAGTGAAAGGCAGCAACTATAAAACTTCCATAGGGAAATAGTATCCCATGGTTTGTAGATGCCTTCCTGATGCTTACAATTGAGGACACAAATTGCTAAGTATGGTCTTGAGTCAGCATAAAATAAACTTCAGTATTATCAGTCTGAAAAATATGTATTTGATCAATCACATACAGTAAGGGCTTTTTGTAATGAATGTCAATGTACAGATCTTTCAAAAGACCTGTTCTCCTTTTCAAACCCCTGCAGAAGAGCCAAATTTCCAAAAAGGTTTCATGCTATCTAATTAAGTCAGCATTTACTGACGTGCTTTCTTAAAAATCTGGAAGCTTTTGTGGGTTCTTGAATTCTGGCCCTGAAGTACCATATTTTTATGGCTCAGATACAGTGGGAACAGCACAGCTATCAATTTATTCTACTTTCTGATTCTTGCCTAAACGCATGTGTCCTTGTTACTTTAGATGTGTGTTTAAATGGACCTAATGTCCCTATTTTGAGTTGTGCAATTTCCTTCTGGAAGTGGATCATGTCACCAAAACTCTGAACATCACGTCTTCATGTTATCCCAGCTCTTCTTCTGTTACCAATACAAGGACATGGTTAATATTTAGTTGCATCAATGTTTTCCATTCCTGCTCTTTCTACATATTATGGAGATATTTATTGGACAAGGACAAAAGATTCTTATTCACAAATCTGGCAAGCTCAAGAATTTGAACTACAAAGAGAAATATAGTTCTGTACATTCAAAAAATTCATTGGAAAAATGCCCTGGCCTTCTTTCCATTTCTAAAACTCTCTTTGTTTCATTATCTCTGCACTTTTAGTGTCGGAAGTTCATGACCTATCAATCAATGAAGTATGAAGAGTAACTATTAAGGACATATTTATGTGAGAACCATGTGTAGTTCTTGGCATCATGTGTAGCCTTAGCCTCCCTTTGAGCCCACTCACTTCTCTGCTGAGCATTTTATTCTTAAAAGAATGGTCTACTGTCAAATAAGTCATTTAACCATTGACAGAAAGCCTGCTTCTCTGATTTTAAATTTGTAATCTGTGTAGGAATAATTATTTGCTTCAGGAACTTATGTGGGCAGATGGCTTTATCCAATGAATTGTAAATGGAGACTGAATTTTAAGCACAAAAGTCAGCAGAGAGACACCAGATCTTGATGTAGAGTTTATTCCTAAAATGTGTGGTAGAACCTTTGTATCTACAGCAGCCTTACTCATAGGACAAGGGATTCTTGCAGCTCAAAGTTTCATTCAAGACTACCACAATTTCCATTAGAAATGCAAAGTGAATTTTAAATAAGTTTGGTCATGAATTTCAAGAAGGGTACATTTTCAAGATTGATATATGATTAGCTGATTCTTTAGCCCAGAAGAGACTAGAAGGAAGGAAGGAAGACTGACACAGAATTTCAGATCTAAATGAGAAGGAAAGAAGGAACTAAGTTACCAGAAAGAGATTCAGGAGATCTAGTTTCAGATTTCCTGGACGATCTAAAGAAATCCTATAATTACTTTTCCGTTCTTAATCCCTTAACTCTCCATTTTACTCTTTGTCTGTTTTATTTATGAAGGTTAATTAAATCACAAAGGCAAGAATTGTTTTTTACATAGGGGCACAGCACACCTGTAGGCATTCCTTGCCCTTATACTAAGTACAAAATGATAGCAGATGTAAAACTAGATCCCTCTTTCCTCCCATGTTTGACTATTCTGAACTTTGAGATGTTTTATTTCTGGATTTACGTTTTGCAATTCCCACACAGATTTTAAATACTGAAAGTTTGGGGACTTCTCATTCCATGAGAAGAGCAAAGAAGAAAAATGCAACAGGGACTGAAGCAGATGATGCATAGCATGAAGAGAAGATACAGAATGGGAAACAATGGAAAAAAAATAAGAGTTCATAAAAGCTGTTGATGAAAAAATGAGGGAAAAAAAATGTGAAACACAAAAATAAGAATGGATTATTTTAAGACAGGAGCTAGAAAGATATGTTGAGAATCAAAGAATGGATCTGGAAAAAATAGAGGTATAGGGTCATCAAGGAATCTTCATCTTTAATTTTAACTGCATTGATATGTCATAAGCACTTGGCTTTCACAAGAAACAGTATTTTCTTTCATGGGAACTAAAATCTGAAATGTAGAAGCCGACTTTCCAATATTTTTAGTATTTTGCCATTTTCCTCTACAAAAATGAGATATGAGAGGAAAACATAAGGCCAAGCATAGAACCCCTTATCACAAACATCACTGTGACCCACAATCTCTGAATCAGAATTTCTGAATCTACTGCCTAATACCAAGCAGCTCTGCACTCCTCAGGCAGTTGCTGATGGCATAGCATCTGACAGAAAGTGCATAAGTGCAGCACATGTAACTCACAATGTCAATGTCCCAGTAGATTTTGTAGACTTTAACTATTTTGTAAATCTTATCTTTTAAAGAATGTCAAGTCTTTACTTCCATAAATAGTGTATTAAGCATTATTTAGCTTTGCTTTCTTTTTTTTCTTTTTTTTTTTTTTTCTCCCTTTGTTTTACCTCCACAGCACAAATCCTCCTGCCTCATACTCTGCAGCTTTGCCATTTACTTAGACTGTAGCACTCTTTTACAACACTGGAACAATGTAATGCATTAGGAAAGAGAGAAGAGGGGAAAATGAAACCAGCAACAAAGCTGTGTCACCTCCTGTGATTACAAGAGGCAGAAGATCAAATATTATTTTTAACAGCAGCAAACTCAGGACCAGACTTGATAGTTGCAAACTGTGGGAAGTGCTCAGCACATCAATGTGCAGCAACATGCAGAAATTAATCCACGAAAGAGCTGCTAAGTGGGGGGTGGGGAGAACCCACCAGAGTGATAATGCATCACGGAGAGCTGTCAGTCTAAATGAAAGTACTGGAGCAATTAGCAGACACGGTACTAAGCGCTGTGCCACTTTCCCTGTTTTAATTGTACTTCATCTTAGTCAGAAGCTAAAGTCAAACTGAACTCTGTTGGATATGGCAGAACTGACTCATTTTGAAGAACACAATGGTCTAACAGTTAACTTCTACTTTTCTAACAAAATAAGGAGTAGGAGTTTGAGAAAAGAAACATGGGGAGAAATAACTGGGAGTAGTGGCGGCCTGGAAAATTTTGCTCAGAACAGTATTCATTTTCTAAAGGTAATCCCTACAAAAATCTACAAAATGCCTCACATTACTCCTTATCAAAGACTTTCTCTATATTTACCTCACGTAAGACCCTAATGAGAACTCAGCTATTACTGTGGGCTGGGTGCGTAATCACCAGTACTTTTACTGGTACCCTTTCCTTGCTGGCTAAGAAAGCACACAGCCTCCCGTCCCCCTCTGGGTCCCTGGCAGCGAACTCTTCAGAGAGTGAGGCATGGACCTGATGACACCATCGCTGGGGCTAAAGGGGAGTCTTTGGGAGGTCCGAAAGTTGGCAAGGGCTCTTTTTGGCATGAAAGCAGCAGCACAAATAAATCTTTTAGAGCTCAGCAGGGAAGCAATGGGAAGAACTAACCTTGCATTTTATCCAGTAGGTGCCTAAGTCCTTCCCATTTCTATCTTCATTGCACTTGGCTTGCTTTCATGACTCACATGAGCGATGTTTTGGTGGTGATATACGTGCTTTTGTCTTCCAGGTTTATTTTTCTCCCCCCTAAAAGAAAGAGCCCAGAATGGGACAGCAAACTCAAACCTTACTCCCCTCTCTTTATGCCAGGATCTGGTTGACAGTCTTAGTCTCTGTTTTAAAACAAAACTAGCATGGCTAGTTACTGAAATGGCCTGTGACCTGAACGGCTACACTTACTCACAAATCCTCTCTCTTCTCAGTAGCACTTATCCCAAAATATGCAGTAGGAAATGAAAGGCGGCTGAGTCTCTGCACACTCTTTGTACTTTGTTGGGGACATACAAAAAACAGAGCTGTAACCCACCCAGAAATGGATGGTCAAGTCAGTCAGCTATGAAAATACAGCAATCAGCCTGTCCTAGCACATCCCAAAGTGCAGACGCTGCAACAGAGCAGCCAAAAAAAAAAAAAAAAAAAGTTCATTGCCTTCATTGCCACAGCTGGATGAAGTGTTCTGTAATGAGACATTACATTGTTTTGCAGGTTGCAAATGTTGTGAGACAGAGCTGTTTACTTCATTGTACCTACCACTGGGTATCCTGGCATTTCATCCTGCCTGTGGGTTTCTTTAGATGAGTTTATGGGACATGCAAACTAAGCTGAATTGTTATGAGGAGCAGGATTCGATTCTATATATCTAGAGGAGTTCCTCAGCAAAGTGTTTTTCCCAAAAGGTATCATTTTGATGAGGGGATAGTTTTTACTGTTGTCATGTGACACTGATTTGTTGCAATTTTTAAATCAAAGCTTAACAATTCGTCTTCTTGACACTACATTCTACTTTTTTTTTTTTCTTTTCCTTTTTTAAGTTTTCAATGAGCTTTAATAACAGAGGAGTAAGGAGAAAAGAAAGACATTTTTGGCACTCTCTCAATTCTCACACAAAACAATGACTGTTTTGGCATCCAGAAACGTCAGCTCTGCGCTCAAAGATGATTTCACTTTGATGCTTTCACTTGCACAAAGGTAGCAGAACTACCATTAGCTCCAGCAGGTAAAAAAGAGTACTAATATAAGACCTTTCACTGAATAGCTACTAGGTATGTAGTTAGCATTAAATATTTACATACATGTGATAATGTTTGTTCAGGAATACCACAAATAAGAGAGTGACCAAGAATGAAGAGCCAGAACTTGGCATGGCTGCTATGAAGCCCAATGAGTTTATATCTTCTGAATATTAAACTCTTCTTGCTATCTTTGACTTCATATTTCTTCATCATTAACAGAGCTCATTGTTTGACTAGACCAATAATCTCATCACACACTTTGAGTTGAACAATCTAGGTTGAAATATTATGGCTATCATTCACCCAGCTCTGTATGTAAAGTAGCAGTGCCACACAGGATCAGAGGTAGCTTTCCACCTGCAAGCATTGGAAACTAATTTTAGAGGTGTGGTTTGTTTGTTTTTGTTTTTCCATGGCTCGGCATACTTATACTAAGGAGTCTATGGTATTTGTGCACCTAAATTAAGAGCAGACATCTCTAGTTATATAGTGAGAAATACTCAGCTCAGCACAAGTGCAATGAACACAGGAGGAGCTATAAAGAGGGACTGTATATGGAGGGATTAGAAGAAGTACAACATTCTGTCTTCATGTTATGAGGACATGGGAAACCAGCACACCTACCATAGCACACAGCCAACACTTCATCCAACGAGAACACCTCTGCTCAGTTTCTGCCCACTGGAGACACATAACTGTGGGGCTGTGCTTCTGAGTCATTCCCTGGCACAAACCCCTCCTCACTTGGCTGTGTGGCACATTCCTGTCTAACAACTGTGTATCTGCTTATGAAGAACAGCTGTGTTTCAGCTTTGCAAAGACTTTGCACTGCCTCAGTACTCTTGGGAGTACTGCGTCTTGAAGGAGGCAGGGCTTCTGTTAACACACATTGTCCCGGCAGAACAAAGAAGCTGCAGCACTGACAAAGACAAACCAAAGTCCTATAGAAAAGCAACGTGGCTAGAACTCTTGTCCACACAGCTGTATTCTAACCGTCTGCCTGCCATCAGTCCTCTGTATAATTCTTGGATCATTACTTCATCCTTGTGTGCTATTAAGGACGCAAATTCTTCAGGGCAAAGACCTACTTCAATTTTATATTGCACAATTCCTGGGGCTTGAGACCACTTTGGGTCTCCGGACCTTCTATAACAGAAGCAGTAATAGTATAGCTCCTTACGAAGCTTCACAGCTATATACCAAAAGAACATAAGTGTCTCATTTTGCAGCTACACGTTGATCATACAATACAGATTTCTCTATTCAGAGAAAGTTGTATTTCTCATTTTACTGTAACTCGTAAGAGAATCAATTCACATATAATCCTCCTATATGTAATTTACAAATGCAAGTTAAAATATAGTGTTTTAGCAAATCATTTCTTCTTGCTCCCCGTGCAGCATGAAGAACAGTCCTAATATGTAATCTGTGCTTTGCAGTGAGCTATGATGGGACTCATTGCCACATGCTGTCTGCCTTCATTAATAACAATGGTCCTGTTGCTTCAGGCCTTAGGAAGCCTTGTGGATTTCATACATAAATTACTTAATGAAACCATATCGCTTTAAAAAACAAACTCTAGCAAACATACCACAGTAGTAATTAAAATGTATAAATTTCACCTTATGTTACAGGACAGGTCTCCAGAACCGCTTCATGCACTTAATGCTGTCTGGTCAATAAAGGCACCCAAGAGCTTCTGCAAGTGAACAAGCCCAAACTCTGATTTACTTCTGCCTACAAAACCCTTTCTTCTGTGTCACAAAGATCCATCAGACTTGATAAAATGGAATGTGACCTTTAAATTGTGGTTTTGAGTGTGCTCACAGAGAACATAGGAAGCGATCATCTTATTTATATTAAAAATGCATGGCAGCCTTTGTTTTTGTGTACCTTCAACCTTCTGGTACTGATGGACAATTTTTTTTGTTGTAACAAGGAAATAAAAGGTGGGTGTGGGCTATCTTGCATATGCCTTGGGTGGGAAGAATGAATTATAAAATTTGTTGCACGCTACAACATAGCTATGCTGGAAATACTACGGTAAACCAACGCCCAGATGTTAGAGACAACCAACTATGTGAGCTTCAACATAAGAAAACAGGAAACTTAAAACAAAAAATGCGGCTAGAACATGGCCATAAAAAAATTTGAAATCTCAAGGAGCAGTAAAAACAAAATCCATGATGAGGACTGAGAAGCAGGATGGAAAGATTAGCTTTGCTTTTCATTCCATACTAGAAATCCCGATACAGTACCTCCCATTGACAAAGAACTGTTACCTTGCCAGGAGGGACTAACCTTTGTCATAACAAACATTGGTAGGTTACATTCTTCTCAGAGGTAAGAAGTATCATATAATGTTTGAATTCCTGTGGCTTTTTGAAAGAGCAAAGTGTGAACACAAAATTCCCAGAAGATGGTTGGTGTATTTTGAGGAACCTGGTTTGATCATAGCAGTCTTGGAATCACAAAGCTGAATTCACAAACCCTGAAAAGCTAATTGCAGGTTCTACCTCTTTTCTTTCTATTTTCCCATGAATTAACTGTGGAAGAATTAAAGTCACCAGATTTAAAAATTTCTTTTAAAATGAATGACCTTTCCATAAGGTGCGGCAACTTAAAACTCTTGCCTAAAATCTGCAGATGAGGAGAAAATGAAGAAAACTGGAATATCTCTGTAACATAACCTACCAAATGCAGCCGGTAAGTCTAGAGCAAAAATATTTTTATGCCAGATATATCTAATAGTCCAGATGGCCAGACAGGTCCCATGGCAGCTGTTTTATTGAGGAGGACTATAACAGATTTGAAAAATAGCCTACAATCAAATATATACATACGCAAACATATATACGTATATATATCAAACTACGTAATGTGAGATCAGATTCTGGGGTCTTCAGTCAGTTTTCATTCACGGAATACAACATGAATGTGCGTAAAAAGAGCTGTATAAGAATCTCACAGTACAACTTTTACCTTTCAATATTTAACCCAAACCCTTTTCAATTCAAAAGCCCCCTTAGTAGAACTGATCCACACTGCTTTGCCAGAACAAAGGCATTCTGCTAGAATGCTTGTGTTGGTCTACATTTTCCTTTCTTTCCATGAAATTGTTGTTTCTAAAAATAAACAGAAACCAGATTAAAATTAAAATTTGAGTTTCAGTATTGAAGCTGTAAACAGTTTAAAATATAATATAATTCCTTGTTTTAAGCAGAATTGCAGAATTGGTTTGTTTGTTTAAGTCAAAAGCACTGAACAAATGATCCATGGAGTCACACTAAATATATACTGTAACTCTGAAATGAGTACAGTCACAAAACAAAAACCTCCAAATTTCTGCACAGAAAATAATAGCTATCAATAAACAATAGTTTTGCTATGCAGCTCTGCTCACCAGCCAAGCAAGATATCTATATATACCTGTGTGTATTGAAGTACATACAAGGTATACAGGGATATACTCGGCTCCCCAGTCAAGCTTTCAATATACTAGGGATAGAGCATGTCCACACTTCTCCTGTCTCCAGGTTTCTCCTGGATATTCTTTTCCCATGGAAACTGAACATTTTGGATATTTGTCTTAGATTTCTAAATGCTTGGCAGTAACAACACCGAAGCTGTAGCTCCAACCCTGTTGCCAGACGTCTGGAAATGCAGACATGTAGACACCATGAGTTCACATCAATTCTACAGCAGGTGCACAAGGGGTCCAAACACACTCAGACAAAGCATGAACAAAAGGTCTGATTTTTAGGAAGCACTGGACACATTGATCATACTTGTGAGAGTTTATGCCTATCTGCTGGTATTGTAATAGGTTACTGTACACTTGGCAAGTAAGGGCACATGCTTTAATTCATTATGACACTTGTGTATGGCTTTATTTTTAAACCTACACCTTTACATATTCATCCCTTTTCCAATTTTTCATGAAACATGTTAATTATCTTCTTTTGAGAGATTTTGAACCAAATCTTCTAGCAGGCTCCAGCATTTTATACCTACTTTTGCAGATATAATAGATTACCATGTTCGATTTGTCTTTTGCAAATGCATGGATTTTTTCCTGGTGCCAGCTGAGTATGCATACAAAATGAAAAGAACAAAATTGTAAGCCAGGTGGAGAAATGTGGCTATCAAGCATAAGAAATGATCTCCACTTAATTTAAATTTGGAAATTAGGCTTGAGGCTGTAAATTCTATTTCATGCAAATACAGGTAGTATTTCCAGAAAAATTCTACTTGAGTTAGTCATCCAAAATTGATGCTGTACAAATGGGAGCTTCATAAAACATAGACTGGTATCTCGTGGAAATCAGTTGGAAGGAAGAAATCACCCTGTGCAAACAGAACAATATTCCACAGATTTTTAGGGGGGAAAAATGGAAACTAGGACTGAACAGACAGGACAGAACCTTAAACAAAGTCCCATATAACCAGGAATATATACATATATAATATGTACCATACTTTTTCATCTTGTGTCTTTTCATCTATTAATGCATGATGGGTGCACACATCAACAAAATGATGGACAGTGTTATTACTATTTAGATTCTTTTTAGCCTGGTCAATACGGTGTATCAGCTATAAGCATACCAGCTCCTCATATTGGATGGGATGAGGAGAGAACAAAGTCAGAGAACTCTTGAACTGAAATAGCCCCAGCTCACCAGCCCACATAGCACAAAGTATGAGACAGGATGTGCAGTTAGACTAAAAGTTAAACTTGCCCAGCAGAAGCCAGAGACACAATGCAATTTATTTTACTAGGGCATCCTTTTCTACCCCAAGTTTTACACAATGATTCACACAGGTTCAGTATCTAAATGACACTTGCAGAGAAGTCTTCTCTAGGTAATGTCAGAGACAGGAAGGGGCAAGGTTCCAAATGAGTAAAACAATACAAGAGAAAAATCTTCTGTGAAGCTAGCAAACACCTCTCTGTGCATGAAGGAAGCGAGGAATCAAAGAAGAAAATGGAGGAATTCAGAGAACAGAATAGAGACATCACCTGTCAGAAGTTTTGAAAGCAAGGAATGAAGTTCCAAGCTTAATCGAGATATTTTAAGGTAGGCATAGGAAGATAGGTCCACTGTGACTGAGCTCTCTGAAGTGAGAAAGCATGCTGCCAACCACATTTGGGGCAGATGATGCTAAGAATGTAGAAGGAACATTGCTGATTGAATTACAGTATATTCAAATGAAGAGGCCAAGCTATATTTGAATCACCACATGTTACAGAGACTGTAACAGACAAACTTATGTTCAGGAAGGAGCTTTGAGGAAAATGTATTTCTGCATCCTGCTGCAATGCACCTTTCTTGGGAGGTAAGGTCTCATAAAAGGTCACAGGAAAGTCTAAATGCCAAAACCCATGCAGAATATAGTAAAAGGAAATCTACTACCCACAAATCAGAAGCAATATCCTCTTTAAACTGGGAACTTTCTGGACTTGTTCTTGGCCTGATTTACATCCCACAAAATTCTATGTGCTGCATAGGTTTAAAAATACATAAACATGAGTTGTATATGACTTATTTCCATTATTTTAAAAGTGTTGGTTTTTTTCCAGTTTCCTGATCCAATAGATAGCACAAATGGCACAATTTGTGCTAGCTCTACTAGATCTAGAATACTTTCCTTACTCCAGGAACAATTTCCTTTCTTTTACAGCCTGAGATGCTGATCTAGCAATAATTATAGCTACACAAATTTATGGGTGTGAATAATCCCATTGATGTCAATATAGTTGATCAAATGTGTAAATTTAAGCATGTGCATTGCCAGGAGTAGAGACTGAGTTGCAATCAAAGAAAATTAATCGTTATTTAATACTTAAGTTTCTGATCAATATTTTAATATGATGTCATGGTTCCAGAAAGCAGAGATTCTTATCTGATACTTAGGAATATTAACTATTGCTAATTTATACTACTTGGAAAACTAGTCAAGAAGTTTGATCAAATAGCGATCTTTATGTTAAGTCTGCTGTATTTTGGCTCTAGCACTCCTAAATTCACAGTAGAATCTCAGTGATTTCCTAAGTAGAATACAAGGCACACAAGCAATTATGTTCATTGTTGATGACAATGCCTGATTATTTAAAATAAATTTTGAAAATTGAAAAATTTCTTCCTTGATATTTCTGTTGTCCAGAAGAATGTAAAATAAGACAATACAGATCACTAGATCAGTCATTCAAAGTCTGTCATTCTCTCAGCATCTAATTGCCAAGGGCATCACAGGAAACAAGTACTCATTCTTCCTACTAACCATTCAGAACCCAGTTTGACTGACCCCTGAATCATACAATTTTTTTCACCATTATTTTCATGCCAGCACAAAACATCAGATATCAGCAAAGAAACGCTTCTGACAAGAAAATAAAGAATGATGCAGAGTAGGGAGTAGCAGGGGGTGTTATACTGGGCCTATTCAGAGCCTGGTGAGCAATCATTTTGTGTTAGCAACATGAAAAACTGTTAAAGGTCAGGTTGATCGTCAAATGTCAGTTATACTAATTTCATTGGACTGGTTCCTGAGGTTCCTGACTCACTTTTTATTCCAACAAAACCAAAGTCCCACAAGGGAGGAAGGATTTGTTTGCAGCATAGATGTTGGACTGGGAATGAAAAACTGGTTTCAGCTCACTCTTTCACGAACAGAATTCCTTTCTTGTTTTAGGAGAATCACTTTACCTCCCTTGCCACAGATGTCCATCTACAGACAGCAACACAAATCTGTTTTCTTAGTTCTTGGTAGGTGCCTGTGCTCAGCACAGGACAGCTCAAGCACAGTCAGGCTTGACCCTCACTGGAGCCTGACAATGTAAACCAGTATAAAAAGTACTAATATCTATGGTGAAGTTATTCACACAGGAGGCATACTAACGAAGTACCACTGCCTTGGCATCTGCTACTGCCATTGGCAGAGACTGGATACTGGGATTGATGGGCATTTGAGCTGACACAGTACAGCTGTTGCTATGCTCTTGTGCTTCTACAAGGTCTTAAAAACATATGTTTTATTTTTGGTTTTAAGTATTCATCTTTGACCTAACAATGCACTGAATAAATTGTATAAATAGATGAGCTTACCTTCCAGTGGGTATACAGAGACCTGAAGACTTTCGTGTCCTCTATAAATTGTTTCCAAATTAACCGCTTAATTAACTACAACCACAGTGAGAAAACAGAAATAGTCAAAAAAAAAAAAATCTGGTCTGTAAAAGGTTAAGGGGTGATGGTGAATTATGGGAAATACCACTTTCAATCAAGAAAGCATATGAAAATCCTGAATCTGATTTTCCTAATTTTATTAAAGCCACTGGAACTGTATGTTTTAAATGAGATCATTACTAGAATCAGGTCCTAATTTTTAATGGAAAATCATCCAGTGTGTGACTTTATTGCCCCTAACTGAGGTTTGTAAGTGACCTAAGTTTATAAAACTCACAATATTTTAAGTTTCATGGTTGAATACTTCCTTTAAGTTCTTTCATACAGCAAACCTGGATAGAATAAAAAATGTACAACAAAAGCTGTGACACCACTACCTGAAGAGGGAAAACATCCATCTACAGTTAAAGAAATCCAAAACAGTCCCATCATCACTAACTGGTCGATAGCCTCCTTTAGTGAAATTATTGTTATTGTGTTTCCCATGGAGAAATCAAAGTAAGAAACAGATGTCTCTTTCTTTTCTGTAAATTCAAACCCAACTGAAGTGACAGATGAATAGCAGTAAAGGAGCTATTCTGAGAACTCTCACATACAATGTATAGAAACCACTTCCTTCATTTGCAGGTGTTTGGATTGCTTTCTCATGTGGATTATGACCGATAATTGTGCCACTGGGAAAAACAAAAAATAAAGCAAAGCACATAACTCTCACCCACCTCAAAATACATTTATAAAGCTAAGAAAAACTTTTTTTACAGATGTCTCCAATGAAATTCTTGGAATTTTGTCACTGTTACATCAATAAATTTAGCACATATCTACCACCAATCATTCTGGAAAAGGAAATTTTTAGCAAAAGCCAACTCTAAGAAGTTGCAATATCATCACTGTGTACTTCAATACTGCATCTCCATATTTTGTGCAATAGTGCTTCCTTTCTGCATTTTCTTGTACTTGAGCTATAACAATAAAATGTAAGTATTTTACAGGGCAGTCAGCAGGGGCCCTGATCATTGATGTCAGAGTCAAGTTGCTTAGCCCAAAGTGAATGAGAGAACCAAGGAAAATATTGGTGGGGATTTGCTACCTTACTCATAAATTCATTAAGAAAATGTGTGAGAAAACAACAACAACAACAAAAGTTTAAGAGGTAAAGAAACTATATATCCTCCTATAATTGTGTGCCTCCTCAAAGAAAGGGCCCTTTGAAAAGAAAGAAATAAGTAACCCCAGGAGCAAGCTTTTTTTTTTCTGTTTTTGTAGATATTCTAAGCACATATGATTAAGAGTTTGTTGTCCCCAAAATCCTTGTTTGTATAGTAGATTAAAAGCATCCAGATGTCACCAAAAATATCTGCCCTGTTCTGTAGTCTGTACTGTACGTCACTCTTTCATATGCTGCTGAGTTTGACATTGATTCAACAAACCAGCAACAGATGGTTGAATTCTATACTTCCAGTATGTTAGTTTAAATCCTTTTTTAGGAGATATTGGGGCAATTCTTCTCTGCATTTTATTTAGGCTAGAAAGTACATTCATTCACTGCAGAAATATTTAAAATACAGAGGATGGGAGAGATTTGTAATGAGATTTTTTTTAAATCTCAGAATTTTATAGTTTTTCTTTTTATTTATGCCTAGAAGCCAAAATTCATTACAGCACTACCCTTCCCGGGACTAGATTTTATTTTTGGAGTGTAAAGCAACCTGCAAATTTATGGGTGCTATATAAATAAATAATCCAGTATTATTTTTGTAACTCCTAAGCATGTTGGCTTTTTCAAGTCCACATGATGAATCTGGACTTGGGCCCAGGGATTTTGGAACAACTTACATTATTGTTGCATTAGTACAAGGCAATACTATGGGTACAAATACACTGAAAACTCAAAAATTCCTTGAGCAAAGGGGTGGCTGGGGTATTTTCCACAGATGTAAATATCTCTTCCCTGAACATGCTTTGGCCTTAATTAATTAATTAATTAATTAATTAATCTACTTCCAGTTGTCAAAGGATTTTAGGATATCACAAGACTTCTTGGTTTAAGTCAAATCAGCCCCCTCTGCAGAAGATTGGTATGACTTTGATTTTGTTTTTTGTTAGAGCTCTGGGAGGCAGTAATCTGATGGTTTTTCAGAGAAGGATTTAACAAGTTCAGCATTAAGGTTCTTAACTGAAAACACTGCCAAAATTGTGATCTACCCAGCCCTTTTTGTTCCAATTTGAAGGAAGAGACAAATCTGTTGTTTTTTTTTTTCTAACAGGATCTTCATCCCACAGAATCTTCTTCATGCTGTTTGCACAGTTCAGTCTTTGTTCAACTTATTAATTAAAGTTTCTCGTAATGGAGGGTCACATATTCATGTGATCTTGCTTCATTAGCATTCAGCAGAGTTACTCCAGAAAATAGTTTAGCCCATGAACTTTTAATTAGCCTCCTAACAAAAGACCCCCTTTTCCATGCATATGTTCATCTCTAACAGAACATAATATGGAATTACCTTAACCTAATACGTATTTTTCACAACGGCACCCTCTTTGTAGTACATTAACTGCTGTTGGAAAAGATTTGAGATGGAGAAGAGGTAGCACATGCAGATCCAACACGATTAAGAGGCAAAAGACAGGCTTTCAAAACAAAACGTATAGAGCTCATCCAAAACCTGGAGGAAGTACTACTGTTGCAGAAGAGAGGGTGAACGCTAATGGGGGAGAAAAACAGCATTTCATGGCAAATTTGAATATCTCCAAAACCCCACAAATGGTTGTAAGAATTTTAAATAAAGAAGTGTTAACAAGAGATCAAGATTTTGGAACCCTCAGTCCTTTCAATACCAGCTGTGATTCATACATCTCTGTTGGTTACTTTCAGTGAGGTTGCTTCCATTACCTTCATTGCATTGAAGCCATCAAATCCTGTTCTTGTTCTGTGACCTTAGAGATTTCCCTATGAACCATTCCAGAACAATTTAACCATTTAATAGCAAATCTTCTGGAATGATCCATATTGGCACCAATGGACTTTGAAGCAAGAATTTGAAGTAAGAATTTAAGTTTCTGTCCTTCATTAATTTCACCAATGAAATGGAAAACCTTACTTCACAGAGCTATTCAGGGACTAACTAAATTAACACTGATGCCAACTTTGCCTAGCAAATGCTGAGAACCTGATTCTTTCACAACTTGCAACTGTATAAATCAGTGCTAGTTACAATAAAGCTTCAGTGATATTAAAATCTTCCTGGTGCTTTTACAATAACCATTACCTAAGCAATGATATGTGAAAAAGTAAATAAGAGATAGTGACTAGCACTGTAAGAGACTTTTCAAGTCCCCTTCCTCACTGAAAATACAAACCGCTGAGTTTATTTTACTTATTCGAATATTTCTCTTCCAGAGTACACAGCTGAAGGACCAGGATTTCTTTCTGCTGAGATATGAATTTCTCACAAATTAATTTACTCCTTAGCAATGTTCTCTGACCAAATTAGAAGACTTGCCAAGTTTTCACTGGCAGGTAATACTGTTAAGTACGGTAAGCCAATATTCCTGTGCAAGGTTACTATCATAACATGCTTTTCTAAAATGTTTGCCAGTTCCTTGCTACAACTCTACCCAGTTATTTTAAGGAAAAACATATATCAGCATTTTTGTAACAGTAGAAATTTGGGCTCAACAGACATTCAGGATTTAATCCTACAAATTTTACTCGCAGTAATATTCTTATTGGCTTCAAAGAGAATGCTTATATGAATAAGTCCCAGTGAGCTGAGAATCATAGCACTTTACACTTTCTCAATTTGAGTGTTTGGAAGTCCTAGGATTCAAATCCCCATTTTGCCACTGGTTGCCTCTGGGACTGAAATACATCTTAAAACCAGCTAGACTACTTAACCAGGGATTAAGGGATGGAAGTTCTTCTCTTAAAAAGTGGAAAGTTCAAAGATGGAAGTTTTTCTCTTGTTCCACCTAAAAGTCAATGCCCACTGTGCAGATTCCCTCTACAATCAAAGAGCAGAAATAAGGACATCTGGAGAAAGATTCATCACAGATATGGTATCTCTGACAAAAGTCCCAGTGATGCTTTAAAATATCCCTGTTCCCAGCTCCCTGCCCTTGACCTTTTAGGAAACCATTCTGAAAGTACAGACAGCACCTCACTCATCTCTCTTCAAAATCTGGTGTATCAGCTTAAAATATGGAGTGAGGTGATTTTGCTTTTCCAGTCCAATTTCAACCTCATAACCTCAGGCTACAGAACAGAAAGAGAGCTGGGAGATTAATGTCCAAAACTGCCCTAGCGAGAGTCACTAAAAAACTCAGAATGAAAACTAGTCACTCTTGCTGAGAGCATATACATTTCTGTGCTTCATTTGTAGAGGTATAAAACAGAGGTGACAGGTACTCTTTGTCTCACAGGAGTGGTATAAATATAAAAGGATTGAAGAGGGTGAGGTGCTATATGTTAGAGTAATGACAACTGTAGGAGCATCACAATCCTTAGTTTTTCCAGTAAGAATAATATTATTGGCAAATAAAAAATATTTTTCTTTATTAAAGATTTCAGAAGAAAATGCATAAAGTATTAAGATTTTTTCTAAGCACTTCTAGCTGAAAAAAAGAGAATTCCAACTAGCCATGGTCATCAAAACAGTTTTACACTGAGGGATATCTTTGGCTCATGTGCTAGCACCAGTCAGGTACAAACAGTATCTCAGGCAAAGTGGACTGCTTTCTGGAGAACATACCTGATCCTGAAAAGATGTTGAAGTGGTTTTCTTGTATGCTATGCCCACAAGCAGCAGGAGCATCCATCATAATGCAGTTCCAAAAACGTGGATTATAAAATAGCTATGAGAGACTTACCTGAATGTAGCTTTAACCCTAGCAGTTTAATAAATGGTTAGAAAAGATCATTTCATTGTAAACTCTTTACTGAAAATATATAGACCAATTATGATAAACATATGTTTAAAGTAATCCTTTAAAGTAATTGCTTTTGTAATGGGTATTGTAGAGTCTCTGTGCTATATATTCTATTAGAACTAAGCAGAAAACTTATATTTGCTAGTGCATGTTATCCCTTGCTTACTGGTATATCAACTTTTTCGTATACCAGTAATATACCTTTGATTGAAGAACCACGCTTAAAATATCTACATTATTTTTAACGCTTCAGTGGATCCCAGTGTCCTCATTTCTGATCAGGGCCTCATTCAACTAGCTTCTTCACAAACACAGAGATGCAGTCCACAGTGTGTGGTTAACAGGAAGAAGAATGTGCAATTTGCAGATACTTGCAGTGTTCTCAGTTCTACTGTGCTCACCTGCCCCTAACCCAAGAATCATTAGAAGGCAACTCATTTAAATTCATTTTCTTTTCAAAAATAGCTTGTCAAATTACTACATGTTCTCTGGAACTACCTCTGGCCAAATATAGTACAAGTCCATAAAGTTTAGCCTGTTTATTTTTTCAAGGTTTAAAAAATAAGTGCTTCACTTATCTTCTGGTTTATTGAGTATCTCAAGACATCACATGGCCTGTAAATCACAGATCAACTCTGAATAGCTTGATATTACAAATAAAATAATTCTCTACTCTTATAAAACAGTCCTAAAACATTTTAAGAAAGCAAAAACAACATAACACATTGCCTGGAGACCCCCATCTAAACCACTGTCTCCAAATAATTTCAATTTCTAGACAACACATTTTCAATCACTACAGTAACTCTCAGGCTGCATTCATCTGTTCCAGAAATTCTTGTACTCACTTTCAGTTCAAAGCTCAAATTCCCTGTTTTTTGTGTATTCAGTGTTGCTTCTGGCTCAGTGTCATACAGTCGTACTCAAAAGTAGAGTCAAATGGGAAAAACAACTCAGTAATTAACCAGCGATATGTAGAAGAGGTAAAATATCTTCATAGTAGGGGTATAATGGAATCATTACTGAAAGCTGCCTAAAAGCACTACATGAAAACAGAGAGAAAGATGTTTGACCTCAACCATACCAATTGCACAAATAAAGCCTTAATAATAGCTTGCAATCACACTTGGCTGGGCATTATTTCCCAGACACGCAAGGTCTGCATTACAGGGCCAGAAGCAATGACTCACTCTGCCAGCTGCTGTGAAGGCACAGGGCAGCTTGTTATTCTGTCATAAGTTGTTTTGTGCATGCTGTAAAAGCTTCTATACATCTGATCCCTCAAGAAAACATTCTGTCTCTGTAAGCAAAAAGGTAGATAGTTTTCCCATTTCTGAAACATCATTTGAAGTTATTTTTTAAGGTGGAAAAAATATCTTTTATTCAAAGAAAAAAGAGTACTCAAAGGTCTTCTCTTCTTAAAGACATGACCAAAAAAAAACAACAAACTGGGCAGGGGGTGGGGGACTGAACACTTTACATCCAGTGGCAATATAAATGCATACATTCCGTACTGTGTGCATCTGCATCCATCAGCACTGCAGGCTGTGTATCACTGTGCAGTTCTGAACTTTAAAAGAAGCACACGATGCTAAAAGCCTTTAGGTCTTTTCTATACCAGCTCTTGCCTAGAACATCAGCTGTTAAATTTTCACAAGTTGAAAGTGGAAACTGGAAAACCAGCCTTCCATTATATCTTTTTGAGAGGTATGATACTGGTCACAATTTTAGCAAAAGGCAGAACTTTATCTGCAATGCCTCTTCGAAGTTCGGAAATGAGCAATCATAATTTTGCAATTGTTTTAAACATTACACAACTTCTCTGAACATCTTAATTTTTCACAGTTTGTCTGTGCTTCTCATAGATTGGCTTACCTTAGGCAATTTCTAGGATTCCTTGTTTCTGAACTGCCTGAAGATCAGCCTCTCTTTTGACATGATGGCATTGCTGAGTCTGATCCTGGATAGCACCCAGACTTTTAGAGGAGCAGTCTATGTTGGAAATATTTTGCAATAGCTTCTTAAACATTCAGAGGGAAATTGGCAATATATCATATTGCAAAGTTTAAGATAAGGGTCTTAGTTTTTCTGACAAGTATCATCTGGCCCTTCAGTCTGCTCCTTTCAGTAAGCAAGTAAGGCAGCACTCAATCTCTTCAGAAAAGCTACTGCTGTTTTCAGTAGTTTTCAAGATTTCTGATTTTCCACTGACATTCTCTTCAGATCACATACTACATTCACAGCTCTTCAATCTTAGGAAAATTGTGTGAGATCTAGTGCAGTTCAAAAGCATGTACTTGTACATGTCTCTCTAAAGAGGTAAAATCTTGCTTGAGGGTATGAGCTAGCCACTATATGCCCAAGGTTAGGAAAGATTGTCCCTTTAGGGCATACAAATCCAGGATTGTCTGCTGTACAATTTCCTTTTAACATTTTCATTTTGGGACTGACCACTGTCAGAAGTATGTTTTGGACTAGCTGGCCCATAGTCATTCCAATGTAATGGCACACTTCTAATCTTAGCTTTATAACTGGTTTATTTGTAGTTTTATCAGATGTGCTGTCCTCTCATGCTATAATGAACTTCAAAACTTTTAGCTTCCACAAGAAAAGTAAGTTTGTTCTCTGGGGTTAGCAACTGAGGTTTGGGCATCATCTAACACCAGTTTCTCCAGTGCCACATAAAATAACATGCTACAGATGAGTAATATCTGAGCTTTGAAGCTTAAGTTTCTGGTTACCTTCTTCAGAACTAGGGTACTTGAAGAAATAATTTTGCAGATTTTGGCAAAAGTAATATGATTGTTCCACTCTGGAGCTTAGTGCATTTTCTATTTATCATCTTGAGACTGAAGATGCAGAGGAAGCAAGTTGCAGAAGGGCGGTTCTCACATAAAAGGACTATTGTAGCATTGCAAAATTACACGTGACCCAATTCTGAGTACAAAGCATCAGGAAAGTGAAAAGATGGCTGAGATGGCAAATTCACAACCAGAAAACTTCAGACGTTTTCCTGAAACCTAAAAAAAACAAAACAAAAAAAAAAAAAAAAAACAGAATGAGTGAGAGGAAAAGACACTGAATGAAATTACCCTGAAACTGTTTATGATTAAATCCTAGCAACAAAGCATTGAGGTACACCTTCAGTTAAACTAGGAATATGTGTAGAAGAATGCCATCTTAGTTGTTCACAACAGCTGAATGCCTAAATCAATACATACAATTGAGTTCATGTAATAACATTTATCATGCTTGTTATTTATGTTAACAGTTAGACATGATCTGTTCTGATCTAGTCTTATCTGTTCTTATTCTGGCATGATGCAGACTAGTACAAATCACATTTCTTTGCAACACTGCTAGAACATGAAAATCCAGTACTAATTATGCAACTATAAATAAATACTGTGAATGGAACAATTAGAACTACATATCCCTAAGCTTCTCCACATCAAAAATATGGTAGATATCTGTTTGTATTTGAACACACAATAAAAGCAAATCCTTTTTGCTTTTAAGTCACAGATTTTGCAAGTCACAGATTTTGCAAGTCTCTCCATTTGCAGCTACATAAAATTTCAGACTGTAATGTTTGTTGTGTGTTTAAACCTGATACAGATGCACCTGGAAACAAGAAGACAGCTGAGGCACATATAACTGCTCCCCTGCGCCTGACCTCAGTAGTAGCTTTGCTGGAGTAATGTGAAACATTTCAACATATGAGCCAGTTTGTGTGTGAAGATGCCTTCATGTCATGGCTTTCAGGTAAGTTTCTCTTTAAGATTTTAAATAATTTTAAAAGGCTTTAAGATGTTGCCCTATTGCATACCTATCCAAACATTTAACGCTTTTGTAGTGACCTGTAGAACCTAAGGTAATAAAGTAGAAGGGTTAAGAAGAAAGAATAATAAAAATATATTTACAATTATTAGTTTTTTATGTCACATAAAGAGTGTTTTATCTATAATACAACATACATATATTTCTCTAATGGTACCCAGTTTGCACCTCACTTAGTAGCACAATATAGTTCTATAATTTAACACAGATATCAGAAAAGATACACATAAATCTGAGTCATAAACACTCCCCCAAATGCAACACCATAAAGAATCTTATGACATCAAAATTACAATGTAGTGGGCAGTACTTTGTGGTCTCTGTGGTGCCTGCAAAGAAAACCACAAAGCTTGTAACATTTGTAGTCTCTCATTCATTCAGACACTGGTTCATTCAGGTCTCCCTCACTCACCCACATCGCTGACCAGCTGCTAAGAAGCTTGCCATGTGATGAGATAGGGCCTTATAACAGGCCAAGTTCCTTTCAAAACTTTACAGAGAAATAGACCGCTACTACTTGCACCAACACTGGCAGAAGTGCAGGTGTGAATGTTATCAGGGATGTAGTCGTTCCTATTATTTACAAACAGGACAAACTTTTTGTTGAACCTCTTTCCAAACCCATGTTTTTACCTTTTTCACAGAATCACAGAATTTCTAGGTTGGAAGAGACCTCAAGATCATCAAGTCCAACCTCTAACCTAACACTAACAGTCCCCACTAAACCATATCCCTAAGCTCTACATCTAAACGTCTTTTGAAGACTTCCAGGGATGGTGACTCCACCACCTCCCTGGGCAGCCTGTTCCAGTGCCTAACAACCCTTTCAGTAAAGAAATTCTTCCTAACATCTAACCTAAAACTCCCCTGGCGCAACTTTAGCCCATTCCCCCTCGTCCTGTCACCAGGCACGTGGGAGAACAGGCCAACCCCCACCTCTCTACAGCCTCCTTTAAGGTATCTGTAGAGAGCGATAAGGTCGCCCCTGAGCCTCCTCTTCTCCAGGCTGAACAAGCCCAGCTCCTTCAGCCGCTCCTCGTAGGACTTGTTCTCCAGGCCCCTCACCAGCTTCGTCGCCCTTCTTTGGACCTGCTCAAGCACCTCGATGTCCTTCTTGTAGCGAGGGGCCACTCTGTTTTGCCCTCTGTTGTATTATTGCCTGCCATATCTCCTGCCAGATTGTCCCCACAAATGAGGGAAAATTTCCTCATTGCACACCAAACTACATACTAACATGAAAGGAGATATACTCCCTCTAACTGCTAAAATTCACTAGCCTGAACATTTGCAATTTAAGATAATTCTGCTGTGCCTTACACTAGCAATGCAAAAAAATGGCAGTTTTATGCCAATGAAATCACAATAGATAGTCAAAATCATTTTGCAGGAACTTTTTCTCTGATTCATCAGAAATAATTCTCTATCCTACACATATTTTGATTTCAAGCATAGATTACAGTTAGTATTTCATACACTATGGTGTCTACTCTGAGATCTTTAGATCAGAAACATAGGAAGCTTTTAGTCAATGAAAAAAGGAATGTACACAAATGCAAGTGTAGAAATGTATGGTATTATGTCTCTCAGTTCTCCAGGTGACCTTGCTCTTCTCTACATTAAATCTAGAAAGTTCAAAATAGCTGCAGGTGGGCTAAATATTTTTGTATACATCTTGTAGGTTTAGAAATATTTGCTTCCCTTTACTTTGATTTCAGAAAAGTTGAAATTTTTAGGCATTCTTTTCTTGTCTTTTACTGATGAAACACTTCTGTGGCTGCCTTGCTGCTTCCAGCAATATTGGTTTTTTTCTTCTTTTGTTTTGTCTCCTTCTCAAATGTGCTGTCCTTTGCCACACTGTTTATTGTTTCATAATTTTAAGATGAATTCATGGAACTGAAAACAAAGTGATTCATATGCAGGATCTTCCCAAGGTCAAAGCTAAAACCAACTATAACCAAGAGTATGATTTTTCAGGGCCCACATGCTGGTAACGATGTCTCACCAGTCAGAAGCAGGGAGCAACGCAAGCTTTTCTACTTCACACCAATGTTGAAGGTTACTTCAAAAGTTCCTAATTCAGAATTTCCAACAAAAAGTCTGCCAAATCTAAGCATAATATTTCTGTTCAGAACCAGTTTCTGGTGTGCTAACTCAAGCTGACTGGCACAGTAGCCCTCAAAAAGGCCAGTGGAACACGGTGGAACAAATCCCGAAGGCGGCATGCAGCATGACTAACCCCATCAGGCTATATCTGTGTTGCATTAGGAGCAGAGGAGCAGAATGGGAGCTGGATTTCCCAAGCCCTGAAATTTCTGTATATGAGAATTTTCTTGTGTAATCTGTTGCTATTCTAGCAACAGGACTTTCTGTTTCCACTTGTCTTTGAAAAGAACAAAACCAACAAAACAAAGCAAAGCCAGTATTTATGCCAGTGACCTGACTGGATCTCTCACATCCCAGATAAGCACATTAAATGGGTACATTTTTTACTATTGGAAAAATATATTTCAAATTACCTTGTGCACATTTATCTTAGCAGAATAAAGCAGAAAGGAAATCAATACAATTAGGCAAACATTATTGTCAACTGATTTTCTACATCACTTGGATTCAGGTAAAACTAGAACAAGAAGTAAAAATTACTCTCAACTGCTTTGAGAAGAATGAATATTAGGGAAGAAGGGGGAAGGAATTTAAAACTCCAAAATAAAAATAAACTCTAATCCAATACACACTACAGCTAAAATTTGATCAGCTGTTGAGGATTTCTATGAAACAGAGAAGTATCTTTATTCTAAAGATTATCCTGTTCTTTTCCTGCAGACAGCCCTCTTCAAGGCATTTTCTTCACACAAAAATGCCTTGTATTGATAATGAAATTCAGTGACAAACCTATGGGTTCTCCAAAGACAGATTGCACCTTTTGGTGAATTATTGTGTCTCCTAAAATGTGAACACAGACCATTTTGCTCAACAATTCAAACAGATGTCAGGAACATGGTAGGTTTATGCATACTATTTCTTTTGCATAACACAGACTTCAGTAACATGCAGAAGTATCTCTTTTTAAAATGGACTTTTTATTAATTTTTCCAAGATTCAACACCATAATTCAAGTAATATAAAAGACACAAAGCTCTGAAATCACACAAAGAACTCCAATAAGCTGCTATTACACCTTGAAATTTATGAGATTCATATAAAGCTCTTTGCATTACAGAAACAATTTTACCAAGATTGCATACAAAGTTTGATACTTAAGTCTGACTGTGTTCCATTATTCTCTGTTAGAAAGCACTGCTTGGGTATTTTTCTTCAGCATTAAAACAAATTTGACAGAATTCAGTGATGCATAGAGTCAAACAATCATCCTTTTACCTTCAAAGAATCTTCAATCTGACCCCTAAATCTACACTTCTGACAAGGGAAGTGAAAGGGTAGAACATAGCCTGGTGGTGACAATGAAAGGAAATTGATTGTTAATATGAAATAGGTCACCTTTATGACTATGTGTCAACTGCAAGCGAGTGATAAATGCCTAGAAGCAATGTTTTGCCCTACAGATGTATGAGTGATACATGAAAATTTTCAAGCAGAAGCTGCTTGCTTAAAAGCAAAAGAACATAATGAAGAGGAAGTGGTATCTGACCTTTAGAGGGGAGAAAAATGCAGAGGGGTTGTGTAGCTGACTGATACTTTTGTAAAAACTAAAATTAAAAGTTCAAGCTGTACTAGTCATACTGGGACGTGTTCTTTTTCTTTTACAAATCACTATTTTACCTGTCATGTCCAAGAAAACATTAGTCAATATGCCAGGAAGGGTAGAGAGAGTCAGAATAACACCTTCGGACTCTGTAAGTATAGACATTTCTTTATTCTTACACTTTTTTTTTTTCTTTTTTTTTTTTTTAATGACAGTGCATGCATCACATGCTGTCTGTATAAATAATAAACAAAGGTAAATCTATCTATTTCCTTTTTCTCACACTTTGCCCATCTTAACTAACTACATCCTATACTTGGTAGGATGTGGATGTCTCCTGTTGTCTGCCTACAGAGCAAACACAACAGTTTCCTCCTATGGGCTGCTGGGAGAGAGAGGTGGAGCATTTCTCTGAAGCTGGGAGATGCTCAAGGAAGGAAAGGCAGGGAGCACGGTGAAGTGAGTTCCTACTAAACCAGGCTCTCTATTGCCCTCAAACTGGATGGTCTCTTCTTCTATGGGACTTAAATTATACCAGTTGTCAAGAACAAAAAAAAAAAAAAAAAAAAAGTCTACAGATTAGTAGCTCAGAATTAATCAGCTGCAATCAGCCTCCTGTCATTCTACTCCCACAATATTGAAAGCCCTTTCAAAGAATCAGTGCCTTGGAGCTCTGGATAATCATCATTTAATATTTGAAACCACCATTCAGAAGATAGGTATCTATCAACATGTCACTTTACATACTAATAAAACAATTCTTCTATTGTACCTGAACTTAAGAATCTCAAGGTGTCTCGGAAACAGTAAGCCTTTAGATTCTCATGGGATTCTTGTGATTTCAAAATAAACAGTTGATTTCTGGGCCTCAGTGGTTGCCTGACTTCTGGAAGGAATTCAGTTCTGACCAGTGAAAATTAAATCTCTTTAAAGTATATTTAGTATAATGCTTAAAATTTGAAACATGAAAAGCAGTCATTTACCTTTAAATTTTAGCCCTGGTCTGTCAGTAGTTACTAACACTGTCTGCTGGATCATATTAGACATGGAGCTTCCAGAGAACACAATATATATCACATGCAAACAGAATTTGTAAAATGTTTTATGCTACTTGATCATAACCTCAAAAAAAAAAAAAAAAAAAAAAAAAGTATTGATTAAATTCAACATATAAAGAAAAAAATGCTAATGACATTAGCATGACATAATCTTTTTTCTGTCCAGAATGACTTTTGTACATTTTTTGTATTCTAAAATACAGGATTAACTGCATCTGTTGGATCAATACCATAAAGTAGCAATACTGTCTTCCATAAACACCCAGTCAGTTTTATGAACCAGGTTATTAGTAGTTAAATATTTAAAGATGTTTGCCCTTTGGATCTCACTTTGATGCTTGCAGCCAGAAAATACTGTCTTCCAAACCCACTTCCAAGCTCCTCAGTGTGGGAGGAAGATTTTGAACCAGTTCAAGAGCAAAAGTAATTTTCCATCCTTCTAGACATAAAACGAAAAACAAGAATGTATTCAAAAACAATACTGTACATTTTGGCTCATTAGAGATTGTTTTCAAGGAATGATGCAGAATGAACCACATGACAACAGGCACAACAAAGTTGAAAGGACATAAAGTTAGGCATAAGGGTTTGGTTATTGCATACAAGAGTCAAAAATACACAAACAGCACAGCACAAGAGTGAATCAGCCAGCTGTGCTTCCTTTCGTAGTGTCATTTTTTGCTTCATGACTTTCTCTTTCCTCTGCAGTGTTTGGCACCCTGTCTTTCTCTGTGTTTTAAGTGCATTATGTTTCTTCATCTTCCCCACAATTTGTTTTTTTTTTCCCCTCTTCCTCTCTCCTCCGTTTTGGATGTTTAAAAATAAATGTGAATTAAGAAGGATGTCTTCCCCTGCCAGAGACCATCTGCTGTAAGATACCCCTTGAAAAACTATTTCAATGAAATTAAAGTCCTTATGGACTGGATATCCACAAACAGGGAGAGCATAGGCAGCAGCAGAAACAGAGCTGTTTTTCAAGAGGATTCAGGAGCTGATCCAAGAGTCCCAGCTATGTCTGTGGGAGGTAGAAGGTTGATGGTAGCACTGTTACATGGGTCACCTGGCCCTTTCATCCAAACTAGGGGCAATGCAGCAGTGCCCAAGGAACAGTGTCTATAACCTTGAAGTAGGATCGGTTCCCTGCAACTGTGCCCGTTTCCCCATGGTGCTGTTCAACACTTCAGGCTGTGCACTCAAGTACAGCAGTTTGTTTCAACCAACCAACAGTTACACTGCACTCAAATTTTAATAGACTTAAGTCCTGCCTGATTTCCTATCATCATAACTGAGGAACAAACTTGTTCAGTGAGCACCTGACAGCTGAGGAGGACAAGGCTGGTGGAATTCACAAAGTCAGAAGTACAAATGTTAGCCAGAACCTCCAGACAGCCTCCCAGAGCCACCAAGCATAGGTCCTATCCCCATAAACAAGGACATGTTTATCTAGTTTGTAGTCCTCATGATTGGTACCTAGCTACATCACACAGGAAGCAAACCAATCTGGTCATACATTGCACTAACCGTATTCATAAATTAAATAATAAACACACATCCCAACAGACTTTCATTGTCTTCAAAACACACTGCACTATATTTTAATGAAAAAAAATATGCATGCAATTAGATGTTTACAATGATTTCACAGGCAAAAATGTAGTGTGACGCACAGTCATCTCACTGGCTAGTGGTAACGAGCTTGTCACCATAACAAATCAGCAAATCTGTAACAGTGTACAGCTATCTGTACACAGCCAGGTTTTAAAATAAGAACAGAAATATAAGTGCTTTATACAGTGTCATATCAAACCCACAGAAAGTAGTCAGTACTAGTATTTATGTGAAGTCAAAGTTAATTAAGACACCAAAAGAATGCTTTTGTTTCCCTAAGAATTCTCCATCAATTTATTTCAATTTAAACATAGCATTAGTTCTCCCTCAAAAAAAGCAAAGAAAAAGAATTGATCTTTATGTCACTCAGAATCACATTATCTTACAAGCATAATTCACATAAAACAAATTAAGAGGCTGATCAAATGCTCTGTTAACGTAACTCTTTAATAATAATATCACTTAGATCTTAAACTGCTTAATTAGATTTTAGTCATCGCAATCAACAGCCTCATTGAAACTTCATTTATAATTTATAATCTCTGCATTTTACTGTTCAGTTTAAAAACAACATTAACAACAAAAGCCAACAGTAAGTAGAAAAAAACAACAGCTACTATAAAAACCAAGGTGATTTATAGAGATGTTGCACCAGTTAGGTTTTGGGATTAACTTATTTCCTGGTTCACCAAACATCAATGGAAATATTTCAATTGGCTCAAATGGGTTCATGATTTTCCCTCAGGAAAAATACATTTGGACTTTGAACACAAATCTAGATCCAGCATTTTACATTTGACCACAAATCTAAAATGAATAAAATAAAATAAAATAAGCTGTGCTTTTACTGAGAAAGTTGAAAAATGAAATGGATCTTTGACATTTAATGCCTAAGCATTCAACTCAGCGTCCATTCATTAGTTAGATTTTTATAGATAATGAAGATGTAAAGAGTAGGCCTAGCCAAGGCAACATTTGCTGTTGTGAAGTAGATATTTAAAGAAAAGGGCGTTTGCTTAAACAAAGTAAAAATGCATTCTATAAAGAATTTATGCACATTTGAACACAACCATATTTACAGATAATGTTGTTTGTTTTTTTCTGACTGCAGATAGAAATAGGTCATCCAGGGTCAGATGACACACTTTTTTTGGATAAACCATAATTTTATCTGCAATGGCAAAGTACCACCTTGGGCCTGGTCTGCCAGAAACAGAGCTCCGTATTTGATACCACTCACCCCACAGATAAAGGGGAATATTACAGCTCCAGGATTTTGGATAAGATTTATGAGGATTGAGGTACCTTTTCGAACATTAAGATATTAGCTGTTCAACAAGACGGGCATTTTCCTCTTATCGTTATTATTTTAATAGCCAGATCTTTATCTTTCTGTTATTGCAAGATTATGTATTTATAATTATACTCCATTTAAAGAAGCTTTGATGGGTTAGCATGTTGGTATCTCCTCTATAACTGGCTTATCTACTTAAACTGAACACATTTCACTAACTTCTTCCTAGCAGAGCCCAAAACAGACCCCAGCAGAATTTTAACACCCATCCCTCTAGAGCAGTCTGCTGATATGCTCAAAATATATGTGTAAACTAGCAGGCATCTGCTAAGCTACTAGTGAAGTATCCAGTAAGTAAATAAATGCATCTGGGTTGCAGCCACCAAGATTTATAACACTTTTCCTTGATTTCCTTTTTCACACTACAGTAAATACAGTAATGGTGCTGGCTAATAAACAGCCATAAATCTGCCTTCCTGTTTTTATGATGTTTGCTGATTGAAAAGTAATGCTGTGAAACTGATGAAGTCAGTGACTATGAATGCAGGAAGGCTTTGTGGGCTTTTGGGGGTTATGTTTTTAGTATATTTGAAACAGTTCATTTTGCAGGACTTTTCCACTCCCACATCAATAAGTTGGGGGTTTCTCATAACCTTCACCCCCTCTATTTTCCATATGCTGTAAGCTAGATTTTTACTCCTAATAAATTCAGCAGATCCACTGCAGATGTGGAATAGAAGAGGAGGTCTGGAGTTTTTTTGGACATGGCTTCTCACCAACAACTTAATTCAGTTCCCATTAAGTCAATGGAAAAACTCCTGTAGACTTTCATGACAGTTGAATTGGGCTTCTGTTGCTTCCTTCCACACAATTTCTTTCATACCCTCTCAGCCATCCTTGAAGAACCAGGACAGTTTAGGAACAGTTGTATACAACACACATCTGTTTTTACAACTCAGTTAACAGAGCACTGCAGGAAACTCCTAAAAATACAGGAAACTTTGCACTCAGGATCTCTGCAGGCATAGCATGGCAGAAGCATGCCAGACATCACCCCTATAGGAATATTCATCCTGTTTCTGTCAACATCTCAAATTTTGCCGAGTCTAGTGGGGCTGTCCATAAAAGTCAGACATTTCTTTCCAAGGGATGTCACTTTTGGGAAAAGTGTAGAAATACCATATTTTTTTCTCAGACTTTTCTTGGTGATAGTAAGAGAACTGAATCAAAGCAAAAGTGGAATAATTTAACAATTTTATCTTTAGCTGCTCTGGAGACAACTTATTTTATCAACTGAAGGCCTGTCACTTCCCTAAGTTTGAAGTACTACACACTTCTTAGGGGTAGCCTAAATGTTAATTACAGCAGTTTGCCATATCCAAGATGTCAGATGATGGTCACAGGAAATTAGCTGTGTCTATACTTCTAAAGAGGAGCAATAATGTTTTTCCTTCCTACCAATGAGAAGACAGACTGTTGATGCCTGCAAAAGTGGGTACTTTCTTAGCAAGTTATCTGGTCTTACCTGTGCACGTTGTTGCCTCCTTCCCTCTTTCCAGATGCACGACTTTTAGGAAAGTTAAAAGTGTTTTCCATCAAACAAAACAATTAAGTGAGGCCTAGCTATGCTGACCTGTAAAAGTACTTCCAGGTAGAAGATTAATTTCATTTTGACAAACTTTATCCTGTCTAGCAGCTAGGACTACCAGCTTTGCAGACTGACATAAAATCCCTCAATACAAAGGCAGAGGTGAGACTTCATGATTGCCTAAACAAGAAACCCCATTATTTTATATCCCTAAGAGGCCATGCTAACTACAGTCTTACTCATGCCCTCAAAATAAAACAGATACTAATACTAAAGGAGAAAATCTTCAAATCAGAGCTACACCGTGAGAATGCCCGCAGAGATTGCAAAAGCCTCTCTCCATCCCAGCTATTATTACCTCCTCAGAGCCGCACAAGCCCAGTGACTCCTACACCCACAAGACAGGTGAATTGGCACGAACCCATCAGAGTTCACAGAACAGGGAACATCCATTTTTATTCCTTTTTTCAGATACTTAAGAGAAGAAAACATGCAAAACAAGCAGGTGTAAGAACGATGCAGATGGAAAAAGCCTTCTTTTTGAACATGAGAACATTTCACCTTCTGTAACCAAATTATATTTTAGCCAATATTATTTAAGACAGGCTTTAAACTGTACATCAGTACAACCATTGGTTTTATTCATATTTCACAGGAGGAGAAAATAAAACTGTAAATTTCAAGTGCAAAAGAAAAGCCATCACTGAGTAGCTCTGTAACACTGAAAGGTCAGTTCTAGTCTTCCTTTTTCCCTAGTATTCCAAGTTTCTAATTTCTCTGCTGTACATGGATCTCAAGTCCCATTTTTATTAGTGCTAAAATAGACTGTTCCCCCACTGTCACACCATCTGTCTCCTTTTCCTCCTGCCTGCCAGTATACAGAACATCTAGGAGTTGTTCTGAAAAGAGAAATAAAAGGAAAAAAAGAAAACTGTATTGTTTTGGTCACACACTCTGCTGGCAGCACCGTGTTTCCAGCAGCGACTGTCTTCACAGAGGGACACATTCAGCCTCTGCCAGCCCATGACACACATTTACTTAAAAAAAGAAATAAAAATCTTGCTGGTTTGGAATGAGGAGATGAGGAGAAATGTGATTTCCTTTCTGCTCTCCCACTGTGTGATTTCAGAGAAGGGCAACTCCTCCCAGTATCAGTGCTGCCTTGTTGCCATTTCAGGTCCTGTATCGGAAATTTCTCCTGACAAATTTCTGATTCAGCCTGAGCCTGAATCAGCAACAAGACCTGTTCACAGTACGCACCAAGAATGGGCTTTCCAGAAAGTGACAGAAAACACAATATGGGCTGTTGCTGCCTTTTTAAAATGTACTTTGACTTTAAATCTACAAACGCTTTTTTTGTCTTTTTAATATAGACACCAAATTCTCTTTTTTCCCCATATTATAACGACCCTCTGTATCAGTAGCACTCTTAGAGGTTGAAAATTCCACTATATACTCAAGACAGGATAGACTAAAACATCCTAAGGGCATAACAGGGCCAAAAGGCTCTTTTTATGAGGAGTGTCCTCATGTATAGCTTTACACCTGCCTACCACAGAAATAGCTGTAGATGTTTTTCTAAGGGGAATGAACATCCCCCAGGTCCTGTGGTGTGGGACTAGAAGAGTGAAAAGGAATGAGCACCACAATACTTCTGAAGTTGTCAGGATATATGACTTCTGTCCACTATATTTGGTACATAAAAGCTGATTCTCAAGTGAACATTAGCATCTGCTTAGTTCTTGGGTTGAATGAATGAATGAATGCTCCAATATGCCTCCAATAACTCCCCTTCTTTGACTGCAGGATATTCAAATGCAATAAAAAACTAAGAGGCAGAGGAAGAAAGGATGGATAAACTAGCTTGAAAAGCAGAGAGAGGTGGAAGTTCTGGAAGCCATATTTTCCACTTGTCCATATGTGTGCACCCCTACTAATATAACTTGGTTTCACAGGAGCAAATCCCAGCACTATATGAATCTATTCCAGAACATGACAGCACCTCAGAGCTCAGATCAGGCAAAAGGGAAAGGGACGGTTTTGAGGAGCTTACTGTGAAGCTTTCTTTTGATTTTTATCCACTATCAGAGCAATGCTCCTTCACATTCTGTTTAATAGTCCCTGCAACATCTTGTTGTTTTTGTGTGTGTGTGGTTTTTTTTTCCCCTCTCTGGTTTGAAAATGAATTTGCATTGAAGTTATTTGACATTTCAAACTTTTAAGATTTTTCATGTGAAAATAGCACCATCTGTAGGAGAAAACAGACCCAAGTTCATTAGAACATGTTTATTGTCAAGCCATTAAGCAGAAGTTCCCAATTCCCAAGAGAGTAAATAGATAATTTTCAAAGTATGCTCACGTTTTCTACTCCATTTTGCTACTCCAACTACCTCTGGCACAGTTCGGGGGGCAGTAGCCTGTACCCTACAACCCCTTAGCTCTCCCTTTGTGACAGCAGCTGAGCAGACCACTTTTGTCCTGACAGCAGTTCACTAATGACAACCGTCTTCTATGCTTATGTCCAGAGCCACAGTCGTGCAGACTCACTGACCTCCAAAAATTACAGCCTTCATTTTCCAGAAGGACTTGGGTCATGTTACGTGTCTAACACTGCAGTGCCGGGTCCTCTGCTGAGTAAGCTCTCATGTTCTTAAGGACCTGTGTTGACTGACACCATCCAAGAATTTGGATTTATGTTTATAGAAATAAGCTGTTTCCGGATACTGGAAATATTTTAGATTTACTAGTGAAGAGCTTTCAGTTTCCTAGCCTTTTAAAAATGTCAGTATGCCCAGCATCCCAGTTTACCACACATTTAGTTCCAATTGCTGACTTGTTTGTGGTCAGAAGATGAAAATGCTTTATATTAATCATGAAAATTAAACAACAAAAAAAAAACTAATGGGAATCCATTATTGTGTCTAATTATTTGGAGCTATCCTCATCTATCATACCACATTGTCCTCATCTACTATTACTTGCAAATTCATTTACATTAGCATATGGTGGCACATCAGCCCAAAGTCTGCTATCTCTCACAGAACTGACTTTCTATGTATTCAAAACATTTGGGAACTACCCGTATTGCCATAAATATAATTTCTAGACATGTGAAAGTAACTTCTAAACAATCACAAAATTTTACCGTAGCACATCAAAACTACAAGAAGTTTGAAATAGTAAATCAGGCATATTTTCTGAAATATAGTCCCTATGGACATAAATGAAGATTTTCTTATATTTAAAAAGTAGGCTTGGCTCTGCCAAAAGCATCTTGCATGAAATCAAGTCATTTCATTTATCTGAATTTCCAGGAGAAAAAGGTATTTCATACAAACCTCTTTCCTATTTCAGGCCCTACATGCTCTGGCCTGGGGACTCCAGCATCTTACGTCAGTAGTGGGATAATAATAGAGGTGAGGCAACCTGCTCCTCAGTCACATCCCTTTTAGAGATAAGGAAATAAAACCAAACATGGCTGGGCCATCGGAGCCTCTCTGTGATTCACCATTTTTATTGTATTATTTTTAAGGTATTTCTGTGGATTAAAAAAAAAAAAAAAAAAAAAAAAAAAAAAAAAAAAAAGAACATTATAACTGCTTTTCCATATAGACTCAAGACCCCTCTACAGCTGCAACTATAGGCTAGCTATTTTAAATGAAGTGACAACATTTTGTGCCTGACACACTGGCACTGCATCACAGGTTTGATACTTCCAAGCCTCCTGTGCAATGCAAGCAGCTGAGGTCAGAAAACAACTGTGTGAAAAGATGTTCTAGCAGTGAACTCTGAGCACGGGCCTAGAAGATTGTTTGCTGGGTTTTTTAGAAGAAACTTGCCAGAATTATCCGTGTAAAAACAAACTCTCTTTTCTGCATGAAAATGAAGTCTCTGGCAGACAGCTGAAGCTTCATGGCGAGCCAGCGTGGGACAGTCTTTTATCTTTTCTTAATAATAATAATAACAGTTTAAAAAGCAACAAGCATCCATTCTTCAAATGCAAACGGATAAACAAATTTGCTAGCAAGATCACCTCTACCCAGCTGACACCCTGCAGACTATTTATTCTGTTTATTAACCCCTTTCACAGGTTTGCTAAGAAAATTCTAAACTTCTCTTCACAAACAACTACCAATTTTTATGCACAGATAACGATGCTCAACAGCCACATACGATAAATATTTACTCTTCTCATCCAACCACCACTAAGATGTTAACTTTGGTGCAAAATACCACTCGCAGTGGCTAACAGCATCCCTAACCTAACTCAAGAGTATTTTGCGCACTTAATGTGCATCACGTTTGGTACAATTTGTATCCTTCCCTCTAACCTCTTTTCCATTCACTTCCCTCTGTTCAGAAAAGCACAGAAAGGGCAGCATACTGAAAAGCTATTTAGCAATGGTGCTACAGAGCATTTTGCAAGGAGATGCCAGCAAATTCTTTGCAGCCTGTGAGCTGACTAGCACTTACGAGCATGGCATTGAGCTGGAGCTAATAAGCACTGGTGAGACACATGTCTGTTACTTCACATGTGTTCGCACGGCTTCTGGCTCTCTCAGGCAGGAGAGCAAACACCTTACTGTAACATATGATGCAGATACATCATAAGCCTTTGTGGGCATCTATACAGAATATATATAAAACTGAGTCAACAAACTAGACCTCACATTCCCATGGGAAATATGAGACACGAAGGAAATGTAAGGGAATGTTTTAATTTCCAGTATGTCACACAGAGAGCAGTGTACAGGGGCAGCAAAAATGTGTACAACTGTTTGAAATGTCTTGTTATTTTCTAAAGTGATACAGATGAGAAATTATAATTTGGGGGAGGGAGGGTAAAAACTGAAATGAACACATAAGTGTTGCGAAAGAGTTCTTGGATATCTGAATGCAATTGACAACAAAAAGGGGCGGAGGGTGAAGCATGTAGAGACAAAGAAACCAATTCAAGCTTGATCCAGTGTCCACTAAGTCAGTGAGAGGCTCTCCACTTAATGCATACTGGAGCTGAGCCGTTAAGATCCCGTACACCCATGAGGGCAAGTTTATATCAGGCTATTGTTAGCAATATTTTTCAATTATTGCCTAGAAGAATCAGCTCCTTCAGTCAAGTTCCCTGACTGTTGGCCAAATTTAGTTCTAACATATGCATCCATTATCTTTCAATACAGCATACATATGCACCAGAGAATTTGGCTGCTTGGTGTGAATGATTAAAACATTCAATGAGAGAGGGAGCTGCATAAAGATTTAAAAGCTTATTAGTTCCATGTTCTCATTCAAACAGAAGACAAAACAGTATCTCAATTGACAAGAATACACTAGCAGTGAAAGCAACTATTCTGTGAGCCATTTGCTTTCTAAAGAGGAGAATAGAACTCCCATTGCTAAAATCTCCCTGCAAAAATGTCACCACTCTGGGACTGAGTCCCACTTCTACCCTCATCTTGCTGGGCAACATCGTAAAACCATTAAAATACTCTGCTTAAAATACAAGGAAAGTCTGCTGGCTTTGGAAACATTTAGAGTTTAGATCTCATGCTGTTTAAGAGTTTACAGATAGTATACCTGGCTTCCTAGTAAGAATTTCATACAATCTTTTGAAAGGCTTTAAGGATGTACCATAGCATTTGTTGCTTTTAAACATACAAGCAGCATTTCAATTAGCCTAATAATGGTTTCCTAGGAGAACTGAAGATTCACTTGGAAACACTGCACAGATCAAAAAAGCTAGTCTTCAAGCAAATGTGTGCATGTAGGCTTGCTTCTGTCTTTCTTCATCAGAGAGTCAAAATGATATTATTAGTCCATAGACATTCCTCTTCTTAATTTAGCCTTCACATTTCACTCCAGTTTCTCCTTTATTTCTCAGCCATGACTGATGGCAGAATTTAAGACCCATCCTTGTTCACATTAACTACAGAAAATCCTTGTGCTTTTCTGCAAACTACCTGCAACACAATTGCACAAACTGGTAATTCAGTAGACATTCCACTTGGTGCTTAACTGTTGTGTTGGATCAGATAAAATTACCATGCCATTTTATTTGCTCATCCTTTGGGTGAAATGTGGAAGGGCATGTCTGTTATCAAAACACCATCAGCTTATTGCAGTGACACAGCTGTTACGTATCATAATGGAAGATGACACCAAGTTGAACACATTAACCTGGCCACAGAGGTTAGGAAGGAGTCATATGGTAAAAGGGCTCATTGGAAAAATCATCTAGCAATCCCAAAAAGCAAAATAGGTCTATTAGAAGAAGCACATGTAATGCGTTTCCCCCTAGTCCCAGCTGCTCCCCCCGGAAGTGATAATTTCTGTCAATGAAACCAAGCCTGTAATGCAAAGGCAACTGCAACTGCTTTCAAAACTACACCAACTCCTCCCTGGGGAGTCAGAGGGTATGGAAAATCATTTTCCCCCAAATGCTCTTTTTGAAGCTACAGATTAAGAAGGAGGGGGGAGAGAGAATGAAAACCAAACCAACAAACTGTAGGTTCTGCTTCTTCCAAGATCTTACCGAGGGCTAGTCTCACATGAAATGTCATCTCGTTCCTTTTGAAAGATTGCTTTCTGCAGTTCATGAGCAAGGTTGATAGAATCAGTTTGCAGACACAGAATCCTGAGAGAGGGGCACTTAAAGCAGCAGCAGCTGCAAAATCAAGCCTTCAATGAATTGAACATGAAAAGCTTCAAGACAGCATCTATGCCAGGTGGCACTGGCTTTCAGTGAGATCTGGGCATAAAAATAAAATACATGCTGTTCTCATCAATGAAGCACAGGGAGTTTGTATTTAGTAAAAATTGTAAAATTGTTTAAACAGCCCAGAAGACATTAACCAGAGACTGTGATTTGTAGCAATCTGCCATTCCCTCATCTGTCCTTTTTCCATTTCTGGGTCTTCAGTGACTTTGAGTCCCTGAAGTTACTTTCTATTTTATGGCACAAAAACAGCAGCTGTTTCTACCTTCTGGGATAACACACAGTCTAGGTAAAATTCACCCTTGTGGAGACAGCTAACTAAAGGTCTCTGCTCATTTGCATGTTTGTTCAAGTACTTGTGCTGCTACAGAAACATTCTGCACAATGTCTGCTCCAGGCTGAATTTCATTCAACAAGTTCTTTCTGAATCGGAAGAACTTGATACACAAAACAGTGAGATTTTAGGATTTTGCACATATTTAGAAGACATGATGGTTAGCACAATCAACAGTTTTTATTTTTATTTTATTAAAAAAAGTTTTTCTATTTGTTCTCAGAGTTTCAGTTTTTCTCAGCAGGCATAATGGATAGAAACAGATTGGAATGGAAACTAAAACTACCATACAGTCACATGAATTCAAGAAGTTAAGATTTGAGAAAAAAAATCAAGTATACAAAAATATCACAATGACTTAACAGTATGTTGATACCAGCCTGTTAGCAGAGTAGAAAACATAACATTTACACCTGTCCACTACATGGCTTCTAACCAAGCTTGAATCCAGGAACCAACACCATTTCGTTTCTATAATGTTATATTTGATGTGGAAAAGAAGTGAAGCAAAAAGAATGAATTTACAAAACAGAAACTGATGGCAACATTTACACAAGCTCCTCTGAAGCCCAATGTCATACAGCAATATTCAGTCGATGCTGAGGAACACAAATATTAAGGACACTACGACTACATATTTCATCTTAGGAACAAGCCTCCTACTGTTTATGTTCATATTTGATCTGTAAAAAGTAAGAGCACGCATGCAAACTGAGAGATGAACACCCTGAGAGTGATTGTCCCACAGAGACACATTTTCATCTTTCAAGACCTATCACTTCGTGGTATTGCATCGCGTAGCATAACAATGCAATGTGTCTGAATAACAAATCACTGGCTTCCTGCTGAACATGTAAAGAAATAATAAACATACTTTGCCTTCCTTTTTCTTTGGTACGTACTCTTCTGAGTGAAAATTATATGACAGTGTCTGAAGTCAAAGGACTGACAAACAAGGCTGCTTTGCCAGCATCCAAATTACCAAGGATGCAAATGTTTCATTTGTCTTTCTGTTCAAATAAGGCGGGATGTTTTTATTTTTTAATGCCAGCATAGACCTATTTCTCTGCAACTCTCTCGCATGGCTCATCAGATGCAGGCATGCTCTACTTAGAAAACTGTCTTCTGATGTTTAATATTAATGCTTCTACAGACTGCTTTCATTGTACCAATTAGAAAAGGAAAAATAATGCAACTCTCCAGTTACAGCATAAGGAGTCATAAAGTATATGTAAATGTAGTCTTGTGAAATGAGATAATGTAAATGTAAACTGGAACCCCACAATATCAAAAAATAATGGATCCCATAAGCAAAGTACAGGCACACCCATACCAGAGAACTGCAAAATTCAGAAGTTACCAACACTGACCCATGCCAGTATGCCCATGCAAGGCAGAGCCAGAAGGGTGTACCAACAGATAAAATTAGTGTAATCTCAGCACTATGATCCCCAATATTTCTAGTTGTAGAGCTGCACAAAACCAGGTCAATCATCTCTGAAAACTGATTATCATCATCTTGCCTTGGATCCATTACTCACAAATATTTAATTTGTGATTCATCTTTTACTCTTGGTTATCATCTTCTTGGCAGTAGTGGACAATTCCCTGTTTTTCTGTATTTAAAAATACAAACCAACTAAAGGAAAAAAAATAAATGATCTAAAACCAATCATGTCCCAGTTGACTAAACTTGCATTCAAGTTTTACAGTTAAGGGTGAGAGGGCAAAGGTCTTCAGGTCCAGCTAAGCTTCTCAAATAAAACTGTTAACATAATTTCAATGTAACTCATGCTTTCTTCAGTCCAGAATATCCAGGAAGCTTGCTCACTTCCTTTAGGGTTACACTCAACCACTCCACTTAGAAGTCAAGCCTAAACCTCTAAGCTTTACTCTCCTTGCAAGCCTGTCTTCAAAAGGTCACCTGCCTAATAGAGCTTCATCCCAACCTCTTAGGAAAGCTCAGTCTTTCATCTCAGCTATTTGCCTTTTGTTTTGTTTTTCTACATTCTTGGTTTTAAGTACAGACCACAGAATCACCTGATTCATGCCCACAAAAAATTGCCCAGGAGACTCCCAATTGTCATTAATTAAAACACGTTGTGTAGGGATAAGCAACCTATGGGGAAGGTCTAGATGTAGCTGGATTACACTTCCTGACATTACTTCACGATGGGAATCCAACAAAGTCACTACATTTTCAGAAAGCAGCATACAGCCAAACTGACTATTTTCTCTGGCCCAGATTATAAAGGCCACGATTAGCCTTCAGAATCACTTGTAGTTATACCAATGATTTATTTTATACAGTGGGAACAGGATTAAAGACATTCAAACAGATAATAATAAAAACAATTAACAATTGTTTAACAATTTAATTAACAATTAAAATAATAAAAACAATTAACACCAAGAAGGCCTTTAAATTCTTTTTTTTTTTTTTTTTTTTTTTTACGCCTAACACTGCTTTAAAGAATCACCAATCTTTACCACCTAGCACCAGGTAGTTCATTAGGATACTGTTACTATCACTGTGCTAATGTACTATCTGCTATTTGAAAAAAAAAAAAAAAAAGTTAAAGAAAAAAAGACACTCCTTACAAAGAACAAAAAAAAAAACCAACAACTATCAGACAGAGCACATAGCAGTCAAGAATCTGCCACTTACACTATCATCTATGATATTTTTCCAGTCGTCTGACCTTCATTAAAATTTTTCAACCCAGTCAAGTGATTAAAGTGCTGAAAGGTCATTTAGCACTTTCTATGCCTTAAAGGCACTCAGTCACACTTTGTGCTGCGGAGAGTATTTGTCTTCTCGCAGAGTGTTTAGCGCTACAGAGATGGCAGCCAACATTGTCATGATGAACGAGTTGTTCATTTCTCTTACGTCACTCGTACTTTATTTCTAAAAGCTTCTATTAGATGATTATTTTCTTTTGTTTGTTGACTATAGTGAAAGACAAATCTTGTTCAAATTATTGATGAAAGACTTCATAGATTGAGTCAGTATTCTCATATTCTTTCACTAGCAGTTTATGTAAGCTGACACAGGGATTTTTCTGGTCACAGTGCCTGCGATTTAATATACTTTTACAAATATTTATATTTTGCATTCTCAAAACCATCACAAACAATAGTTTTCTGCTACAGCTAGCACACTATTAAAAATAAAACCACATTTCCTACGACAGCAAACTGGCATTCTCAGGATTAGCAAGCAATGTCCTCATTACTGGACCACTCCACCAAATCAGACAACAAACATCTCTGAGCTGGAGCTAGCTGCTGTGGGGTCATTACTTAAGAAATGCAAACCCTATACTGAAATGAATGATCATGAAGATTCAAGGCCAGACCTGACGATCCTTATGTTCTGTTTGAGCTTAAAATGCCTATCGTGGATGAATCAGTATCAGTTTACACAATGTATTCAGCTTTAGATATCTAGGTTACTCAAATGCAATTGCTTCATGTGCGAAGCCTGGGGTAGTTAACTGGCCATCAAAAAAGCAACACCTGATTTGATATTTCTAACTGTATGTTTAAAAGAGGTTATAATAATTTTATTTTTGTTTTGTTGTGTTTTTTTTGTTGTTTTTTTTTGGGGGGGTTATTTTGTTTCAGTACAGGCTGGCCATATTACATGAAGAATCCTAAGCTGAAGGGTCGTTATTATTTCTTGTCTCAAGGAATGTTATAGATATTATTATAAGAGCTACTGTACTTGGAAATCATCCCATGGAATGTAATCATTATGAAAGGGTAGTAAATACCAACTCTGAAAGGTGAATCAGTTGTGTCAATAGTTTTTTTTTTTTTAAAAAGAGAGAGAGAGAAAGAAAGAAGAGAGAGAAATGATTGTGATCTCTGCCCCACTGTGTATTCTCCTCAAAGTACAGGAGTTTCTCTGAAAAGAAGTTTATTTTCATTTTTGTCCATGAGTTTACTTAGGACATTAGACTTAACGTAATTAAAATAATATATAGTAACAGAAAAAAAAAGGTGATAATTTCCTAACACTAACTAAAATACTTTATTTAAAACCACAGGCTCTCTAAAGACAACAAGTAATGTATCCTTTGAAATTTTAAAATGGGGTAAAAGCAACTGCAGTTGCAAAACCTGGCAGACTTGGTTCATTTGGGTACCTTCTCACTATCTCGCACTCTACACCAGCAACACCAACCTGTTCAACCTCTAGCATGTGATTTTTCTTCCATAATTTTAAATAAAGCAGAGCACTGGCTGAGCTATTTGTGACCAGTATGAAACATGCAGGTTCTTAAGGTTTGAAAGGAGAGACATTTAATGACAGCTATATTTTTCTTTTAATTTCATTTTGTCATTTCATTTTACCTGTGAAAAAAAGAAATGGAAGGAGAAAAATGAGATCAAAAGTGGACGGTGTAGTTAAGCTTCATTCCTCTCTCAGTGAAAGTACTTGGCTTTGTTCTTAGTAAGGATAACAATCACTGAAGCCCACAGAAATTGCAACCAAGAACAATTTGATTGAAATTTGATTTCCCTCCCTTTTAAATATTTCATCCTTTCTGCTAATGGTTTAATCTAGCCTATGCAGCCAGTAGCAGTAATGATCAGCAGAAATGCTCAGAGAAAACACCAAAACATTATTCAGTGCAAATCACAATCCTTCCTACAACAGCAATAGCACTCTCCTGATAAACAGCAGCTGAGGAGTCAGAACCTTTACTTGTCCATTCAGCATTCATGACACCTGAACACACAACAGGCTATTCTGATCACAGAGGTTAATCTCTTTGCATTCAGTCACCAGCTACTTTACAGAGACAATATAATGCTTTATCTGTTCTGTCTTCTTTTTATCATAAAACACCCCATACGGAGGACCAAAATTCATTTGGCTGTCAGGAGGAAGTAAGGAAGCTCTGTTTGATTTTGTAAGCAACTAAAACTTGTCTCCTGTTTCTAAAGCAAGCAGCACAGTCTAATAGTGGTCTGTACTTAGCTGCATTACAAGACATGCAATACTAATAATAGCAATACTTGTCTTTAAATTCTATTTAAGCAAAGGCACAGAGTAGAAAGGAATAAAAAGACTATTCATTTGAGTTGACAATGCACTGAGCCTTAATATTGGTGCAGTTACAATTTCATTTTGTACACAGCCATATTAACAAACAAGATGCTGGTCAGAGAGTGGAAGGTAACAAGTTAGGATTCTGCCTCAAAATTTTAATGAAAAATAAATTTCATTGAGCAGCATTAGGGGTGTATTTCTCCCCTAGCATCTGCATTCAAATAGTATTTTTTTTTTTTTTGGTTTGGTTTTTAATCTGCACAAACCTTTTAGTGACTAGTATACTTGTAAAATCCTTCTAAATATGAACAGCAGAGTACCTGAAACATTAGAAAGTATGATTTTACTGGTCTTTTCTTTGTTAATTTTCTTTAAAGATAAAGATAAGACAAAACTCAAGCTCAAAATACACCATTCCCAGCAGTTTCCTTTGTATCTATGGATCAGACAAGATCTTACAATCTCCCTTTTGTTCTTTACAGTGAGGCCTCGCTGGTACTGAGCATCTCATAAATCACCAGCTGTCAGTCTGAACCTTCCAGATTAATGTTCAGAGTTCTCACATTTGGAGTACCTCACTATAATCTAGCTGTTAGAACACTAAGCTATTAAATATTACAGTTGTAGGGAGAGTGAGGCTTTGGAAATAAAGAGCCTGGTTTGTTGTTAATTGCTATTAGTATATACAGTAACACCTATATGTCCCCAGTGAAACCACGTTCCTTGTCTCCTAGATTTTATATAACACAGAATGAGATGCAGTTTCTGTTGTCAGTACCCAAGAGGATACCAGAGAAATAGTATGGAAGTAAGGAGGTGTTGTTATACCATCTCTCTCTCTAGAAGAAAAACAAAACCTTAATTTATTCAGAGTACACAACAATTCCCAATCTAGGCTCAGAGAGATCTCAAATTCCCTGAACTAGACGCATGGGATCTAGACCTATGATCTAGACGCAAAATAACTCTTCCACTCAAAACACAGATGTGATAGTAAGAAATCCCAAGCAAAAGAAACCTTGAAATAAAATGTCTTGTGCCTTTAATAATCAGCACCTTCTAATTTTTCACAATTTAGTGGGGACTAGTGACAAACAGCAAAGGAACATTTGGAAGAATTTTTGTAACCAACTGCTCGGCTTTACAATTTTACTTTCCTAGTTTGCAAGCACATTTTCAAAGCTAATTTGAAATGTTAAAATTGTAAAAGTGTTTGCTTTTCTACAAAACACATTAACCCAAGCTGCATCAAGTGTGAGGCAACTTTACTTTTGGCATAAAATAAGCTTCCTTGTAGACATGTTCGGTCACTGGAAAATAAAAAGGACAAGACTGAGAAGTTAAGGGCCTGGTCAGCATAATTTTTTCACCTAGCATGCTCTAAATTCCCACTGTAGACACAACATAGAACAGAACATAAACCTTTCAAAGTATATAGTCATTATTTCCAGATAAACTTAGATGGCAAATAGAGAATGCTTGCTTCTTTTTCAGCATGTTCTTTTCTTTCTAAATTACAATGAGGAAATGCTGTCTGCTAAACTAAATTAAGCCTAATTCTATCATAAATTTGAAGCTGAAGAAAGGAAAAAAATTCATCTAGGACTATTGTTCTTTCCTGATCTTTTCTGTTTCAAAAATTTTTATTACTTCTTACGTTTTAATTCTCGAATCATAGATTAGTTTAAAGCTGATGTAAGCTCTTTAAAAAAATAATTGTATAAGCATGGGCTATATCTGGGGCATAGTCTTAATTCACTTTAAAGTTGGTTTTGCCAAGTCATCATTCTAATTGGTTTGTTAAATAACTGGAGGATTATAAAATCATACTGACTAACCTTTTCTTTTTCTACACAAACTGTTCTATTCCTTGGGAAAAAAAAAAATAAATAAACAGATTACTAAAAAAAAAGTCCAACTCCAAGCTTGAGTACAAACAGTTTCTCAACAACAAGCACCACCAACTGATACAACAAATACACTGACACAGAATCACGATCTCTCAGATGTTTCTTAAAATTTCCAGTGAAGCCTCTCTTTTTACAGGAGACAGGTAGGGGAAAAAATATGCAGAGCAGCTTTGGGAGTCAGCACTAACAATAATCGAGATGGTAGATATAAAAATATCTGCAGGATTTTTTTCTTATTGGTACATTCAATATTAAATTTCATTTATCCTCTAGGAGTTAATGGCACTGAGTACAACGGCTTGCATGTGTTCACCTGTCATGTTTCTACGTTCCAAACGTGACATGTTAGTTGGAGTTATTAGGCAGCTGCCTGCATTCAATGCAATTTTTAACTCCATCTTTCTTAGCTTGGATATAAAACATGCACAATCTATACTTCATTTGCATGATGCAGTTAATATTTTTAAATGAAAACATCCCTCAATAGTGGAAAATCTCTTTTCTCCAAAGGTTGGAATTCATCTCAGTTATACAATAGAAAGCTACAACTGGTCTAATATTTTCTTCACTTGCTTTACTGTCAGCAAAGACAGGCACTTCTGGGACATGACTCACCTCACCTATCTTGAATTTCTGACTTCATCTAAATTAAGGAAGCCAGACCCTAGAAGTGCCTGTCTTTCTCCAAAGACTAAAATAAGGAGCCCAAAATGACAACTGAGCTGCAGGTGTCTACTGTAAGCCTTCACACTTGTAAAGACGAACCATGCCCTGACCCAGGCTCAGCTCTGTTCTCATGACTTCTGATTCTTACGGAGTTTTTGTCTTGGTGTACATAAGATGGAAAAGCATTTTTCCAATGAGATTTGCACTCTGAAGAGGGGAACTTTTAGCAAACACTTAGTGCCTTATCAGATACGACAAAAAATGGAACATGTATTAGTCTTTCAGAGACTTTACCTATTTTTATGAGGACCACTTGGGCAAAAGTCTTTAAGGAAATAATATCTTTGATTTTTTTTTTCTTTTCCCTAGTTACTTATTGGTTTCATGAGGCAGACAAATTGTTATCTCTACATTTAAGAACTAGAATAGAATGGATGCTACACAAGCTCAACCAGATAAACATGTACAGCAGAAATTTTGGAAAGATGATTTAAAAACAAAAAACAAAACAAAACAAAAAAAAAAAAACACAGATTTTTGATTTTTTAAAAAGAAAAATAACAACCAGAAAACTTGAAAGAAGAAAAACATAGAAAGGACATAAAGAACTCATTCAATATAGGTAGGTGGTAGGGTTTTTTGTTTGTTTTTGAACGTTTTCAGATATTTCCACCAACCTTTTCTACTTATTGGTGTCTTGACCTGCAACATTAAAAACTTTGGCAGTAGAGAGCACTGCAAGAGGAATATCATCTTTCTAATTGTTGCTGGTACTCTGTGTGCCACACTTCATGAAGAATCTCATCCAGATGAAATACTGTTGCCATAGTCAATGACAAAATAACCCACCGCTCTTTCAATTGAAATTTGGCTGGAATAGTAGCAGAGAAGAGCAGAGTGCCAAGGCATATTTTTGTTTTGCTAAGTGAATGGATGCTCCATCATTTCAGCTTGAACCCATATGTCGCTCATGCCAAGAGATATCAGAAACACGTTTTCTTCTGAAGAAAGAACACAATGAACCAATTAATCAAACCTTAAAACTGTGAAGAAAATTATTACAGCCATTTGTTAAAATACAAAAGGGCATTAACAAAACAAATAGTTCTAGTGATATTTGCTATGGTTAATGCAATGATATTTTCAATGTCCCATGTTTGCAGAAAATTGGCATCTTCTTCTTTCCGGGATTCTAATGTTTCTGAATACAAGTTTCTCAGTACTCTTCCCTAATTCACTAAAAAATGAAGAGCCTCATTCTGCATAAATAAGAATAAGACTATTGAAATACATATGTTTGAATCTGCACTGTCTCAAATCTTTTTTAAAACCATGCAAAAGCATTAATAAACTCTCCTACTTATAATTTTACATGATAGAAAAAGTAAGGCTAATCACACACAACCTCAACCAGAAGTTCCTAATCTATTTGAAGCTGATTGTCTAAGCTCTCATTGTCAAAAGAAACAGGTACTACCAAAAGGGTGGCAAATCCTATGATGTTTGATTGTCCAGAGCAAGTGGAATGAACTGAAAGCTCACTTCATCTACATATCTAATTTTTAGATGTGCTAAATTGGGTACATAAATTATACAACAGAGCAGGAAATGCAGAATCAGTCCTAAGAGGTACATCAACTGAAAAATGTGTCCCAATTCGGACATCAAGACTAGATGACGCTGCGAAGATGGAAAGAAGCAGACGATAGAGCTTCAGAACAATAAAGCGCTTTCTCCCTCAAGTGATCAGAGTTCACATTTTACCAGTCAGTACAGGTGGAGTATCTGCATCTACTCGAAACAGCTTTTTGGAAGTAGAAATACATGTAACTCTACATTTTTTTATATTATTCTTTTACTCATAATCATCTAAGTACATAGACAAAGCAATGACATAATATCTCTCATTAGAACAACTAGTAAATCCGATTGTGTTTATCTGTATATCTAATTTTGATTACACCAATAAGTGAACCTCATGACAGTACATTCATTTCTGACATACAACTGTATGACTAGACCTTTTCCTCCAGCAACAAAAGCTCTAGAACATCTTCAATAATTTTGCAATCCTTTTCATTGTCATTTTAATTTTTCCTTTAGTTTTTCAACAGAAAATACACTTGATATCCTTCTTCAAATTCAAGGTTCAAGATTCTGTACCAAACTCAGAAGCCACCATCAAAATTCAGCAATTGTTATTATAGAATAATTAATCTGTAATCTGTATTAATTCTGTAAAATCCTGTAATATACAATACATTACCTATTCAGGACTGCAGCCCCAGTACCCATTTATCCAATGGCACAAATAGCACATGAACAAAAAACAAAGTTGGAAACAGAAAGGCAGTAACACATGTAGAGCTGGAGTTTGTTACCAGTGATAAAGCAACATTCTATCTCATGAAAATCAGATGAAGCTGGATGCCAAGGCAGTCCAGTGTGCTACTTCACTCAACATGCAGTAGCTGGTTCCTGACCTTTTGAATTTTAAATGGGGAACATACAGCAGAGTTGATGAAGCATACTGCTGGCAAGACTATGCAGGAAAGCCCTATTAAAATAAATTAACATTAGCCTAAAAGGGTCCATCTGAAACACTTCACATCTTAATTGTGAAGATCTACCAGTTCCAAACACTAATTCTGTTCTGAGTTACTTATTGGTGACTAGATTAAATTAGTCTTCAAATTTCATGGAAATACATAACAAAAGTCAAAATTATGATGACCACGTGATTGTGATACTCCATTCTCTCTGCTTTAGGACAGAGTTCCTGAGATAGGGAAGTGTTTTTGTGTGATGGTGAGTTAGAATGTTACCACCAGCTGACAGGCTTAATACAAAATCACAGTACGAAAGGCAAGTTCAATGACTTAAACAAACAAAAGCAATAGAGAACAATTTTTTGTTCTGCCTTGAACTAGGCAAAAGTGTACAGCTTAAGTCTTGCACTGATACCATGATGTACTGTGGATAAGGGGGCAGGATCCCACAACCTATAGAAACACGCAGTAATCTTTCTATGGTATATGAAGCCAAAGCACCTGAACAGTGTAAAAATACTAGAGGCCATCATGAAGGCTGAAAAAAAAATCACTGAAAGGCGTGTCCTCGTTTCATCTTACAATCCAGGTTTCAACAGTCTCCCCAGAAAGTCCTCCCTAAGAATATCAATACAGTTACTTTAGAAAACCAAGGACAAACCCATGGAAATTGATGTAACTTGCCACCAAATTTGACCGTGAGGAGTGGCGGATGCTCTAGTAGTGTACCTCCCTCCACTGAGATGAATAAACTATACTCCTTTGAAGTATGTCTGCTGGTGTAAAACCAACCTTTACTGTGTTAAGTCACTACAATGCAAAAGAGCAGGCAAATTCCAGCTGATTTCTTTTGGTTGTCTTGAGACCAGTAGGCAAAACAGCCTTTGAATATGGTCTATAGGAAAGGTGGCTTGTGCTCAGCTGCACAGTGTGTCCATTAGTGTGAAAAGGCATTATCCCTGCACTTACAGGGAGGACATCAGGAATAATTAAGATGGTATCTCATAAAAGTTAGAGACAAAGCTTTCTGGCAGCAAGCAGGAATAAATATCAGGCAATTACATCTTTTGACAGATGTTTATAATTTAGTCCCAAAAATTGTCTGAATGGAGTAATTTTGACATGTATATGTGACTAAACTTATCCATTGTAACAATTACATGATTTAGAATTAAAAAATAAAAATAAAAATAAAAATAAAAAAGCCCAGCCTGACATGCTTCATGTGGTATATTTTAAAGCCCCTATTCACTCAAAAATCTATCAAAAATCCTGAATAAAAAGCTACCAAAATGCACTTTGCTTTTGTGACACATTGTTGGACCTGATCAAAATCCAGCCATGACATTCAAAAAGATTTAACTACAAGCAGGCAGGCTAAACTGCAGTTATAACAGCCTTCAGGATCTCTCAGTCAGACAGGAAAGATATCTAGTCCCACTCATTGTGAAATAATATTTATTTCCTGAATCAACATAATCCCCCTCATTAAAATGGATCAACTATGATACTCTTAACCAGCACTTCTACTGCTCTCTGCAGTCTTTGGAGTACCCATGAGACCTCAATACAGGACTCATAAAATGCACCATTAAAAAAGTAAAAAGAAAAATAAAGAAGTCATGTACCTGGACCACACAGGTGCCCAGTCTCCAAAAGCAGGTATAGCCACAACACCCCTCCCCACCCTCTTAGTGCATGGCCCACAAATAATGAAGGCAATGTAGAGTTTCCTTCACTTCATATTAAACATGTTAAATACAATTTAAGTATCAGAAAATTCTGAGTTCATGAGTTCAAATCTTGCCCATGATCAAATAGCTTCTCTTTTGAATGAGGACTACAATGTCTCTGCTGTTATATGCTTCTTATAGTGCGAACCCCAAGAAAGACAAACTGTAATGTCCTCTGTTATCAGATTTTTTAAATGATTTTTTGTTTCCTAACTATAATAGAACTTCACTCAGTTTGTACAGAAGTCAGTCATTTCATTGACTTTTTTGGGCTTTAAATTGGAACACTGCTGAATAATTCTATTTTCATCAAAAGAAAACCTTCTACATAGATGTAGAATAAAAGATAAAACTGCAATGCGCTGTTTAATGAACAGAAGATTATTGCTTATTCTCAGGATAGGCCAAAAAAAAAAAGTATGTCACATCCATAAATCAACAACCAAAATTCCTACTGTGAAAAATTTACAGTGAGGCTAAATCAGATATTTGGTTTTGACAGTTCTTCACTTTCTAAACCTCAACTTTTCTAAACCTTGACTATGACTTTGGACAGGAAAATTAAATGTACTTTTCCTTACTAACTTTCATATTGACACCTAGTTACCTGAGAATTCTGAAATCTTATTACTGTTCACCAGAACAGTAATAGGATGAGTGGTTGAAGTAGGGCCAAATTTTCCACTAGCTTTAATGACCTAGAAATCTGAACCTGTCATTTCTTAAGTTCATCTAAAGCTTTTAGGGAAAGTTGCTGTCATTTTAGCAAGCATTGTCTCCCCAAGGACTGTAATGTCAAAGCTTGAGGCTTCAGCCTTAGAAAGCAGCAAGCTAACTACTTCTAACTGGGACCAGACAAGACAAGAGAAGGCAGCCTTGGTGTTTGACCTGCTGCAGTTTGCATACGTACATGTATAACATATGGTAGGATAACGTGACTACATATTATTTCATCTTTCAGTTAATCTAAATAAAATTGAAAGCAAAAGCCTTTTAATCCATTGTGTGCATTGTCTAAAAACAATGATTGATGTTTTGAGGTACTTTGTCACTGTCAGTGCTCAGAGCATTAAACACCTGGAACTTCTGGAACAGGTGAAAACATCCAGCTTGATAGGTTTTCTTTTCCAGTGATAGAAAAATGTTTGAAAATGAGCAGAAACCCAGTGAAGGATTACATTAACATGTAATTCATTACATTAGCTTATTAAGCTTTGCTTTATCCTGGATTCTTTTATTCCAAAATTCCCATGTACAGGCTTCGATCAACACAAAAAGCCATATTTGTGCTAATTTCATCAACAATGAGAGCTGTTCCTCTTTCCATTTTCCTCTCTCCCAGAAGTTGCAAGATAAAGTTGAAATGAACTAAAAACATACATGCTGTTAAAGCAAGTACAGGAAAGTTCACAGAACACTACAGATTAATTTCATTTACATTTTATCACAACATTTTTGTTTGAAAACGGAATTAGAAGCCCTTCCATATCCTATAGAATCACAGGATATCTTGAGTTGGAAGGCACATGCAAGAATCAAGTCCAACTCATGGTCCTACACAAGACCACCTAAAAATTAACACAAGTCTAAGACCACTGTCCAAATGCTTCTTGAACCCCAGCTGGCTTGGTGCTGTGACCACTTCCCTGGAGAGCCTGTTCCAGAGCCTGACCACCCTCTGGGTGAAGAACCTTTTACTAATATCCAATATGAATTTCCCCTGTTGCAGCTCCATGCCATTCCCCTTGGTCCTGTCACTGGTCACCAGAGAGCACAGACCAGTGCCATCTCCTCCTCTACTCCACCTTGTGAGGAAGCTGCAGGCTGCCACGAGCCCTCCCCTCAGCCTCCTCTGCTCTGGCTGAACAAACCAAGGATCTCAGCTACTCCTTTTAAGTCTTGCCCTTCAGGTTCTTCACCATCTTTGGTGCCATTGTTTAGGCACATCCTCACAAGAGCTTGCTGTAACTTTACTGTACCCAGCTGGACAGTTTACAGAAGTGCTATCCGAATGAGATGCCTGATCCAGTCCTTGGACAATGCTCCCCTTAGAAGATGCCTGCAGAAGCATTATAAAGGGCCTGTAATTTCAGACAACTCCTACACACTACTGAGGCATTAAACCCATGGCCTTCGTGATCTTTACACAGGTAGCCATATCATTGATTTCAGCAGAAAGTCTGGGTGAATGCTAAGGGTTACACCCCAAAATCAATAAATTCAAATTAGGGCCCTCATTCAAACAGTTAAAACAATTAAGCATTCGCATGTCTGCTTGAATGAACAGTGCAAGTGATTAAATGAGATTCCTAAACCTGAAGTTACACATGAGCAAAACCTTTGCAAAAATTAACAGAAAAAAAATATCAAAGTACAATACTAAATCACAGTCATTTAAATCATAAAGGAAAAAATGCTAGTGGTTATCAGTCTCCTTATTTAAATGTTGTTTATTTATTTAGAGCAAGTAATTAACAGAACCCTGAGATCACAGATAAAACTGCCTGGGTAGAATTTCCGTTTCCACACCATAGGCACAAAATTCATCAAAGTGAGAGGCTTAAAAGCCTAATGCAGTGAAGACTGAAAATATTAAACTTTTCAAATCCTCATTTCTCTGGCCTTTTCTTCACCCCAGTCTCCTATCACTTTTTTTCTTAAAAGACATTATGTGTTAGGAGAGCAAAGCAGCCTGGGGAGGTGATATTTTACCATCGTCTGTGCTATTAATGCAGTTAAAAAATCCTCAGACTGGAAAAATCAGACAGATGCATCTTCCAGGTTCACATGTGCCAACTCCATCTGTTAAATCATTAAAACACAGGCTTGGCAGATTCTGGAGAAAAACACATTTGCTTTCACTATGAAGAGGAAGAGTAAACTTTCTTTCTGTTCTTATCATTCCCCTTCCATAATTACTTTAATGTGAAAGCCTGCATGAGTGGTTATTATTTAAAATGTTACTGAAAAGCCGTTTCATTGAATTGGGGTACATGTGTGTTAAATTTTATGTCATAACCTTGTTTAGTCAAAGATACATTAGACCAAAGCTTATAGCTACATTAAGATGCTTCATCATTTATCTTTTTACTGCATTTATCTTGTTACAGTACCTAGTTAAACATTCATTATCCTTACATGGAAGAACCCATCCAGGTTATATATCAGTTGCAGTTTACATAAAGAATGGCAAATCTGATTAAAGAAAGTTGCCAAAACTTGAATAAAGTTTTTGTTAAAAATAAGTCCTTTTCCAAATCTGTAAAGAAAGAAGTTACTTCTTTTAGGATAAACAACGAACAGCAAAATCCTAACCTAAATTCAATATCAACATCCTATATTTTCCCAATATCAATACTAAATTGATTTCTGCATTAGTTTTTCTACTAGTGACTGTACAATCATTCTTCACTATGGCAACATTACTTATGGAGCATATGTCTAAATATTGAGTCTTTTGAATGCAACTAAGTATGTCTAGGATCATTGGATTTCCTAAGTATGACAGTGTAAATATTTTAAATCCCATGACCTCCCACAGCTACTATAAAAAAAAAGAAAACACAACAGATTGCTGCAGGATGCATTTCTTTCTCTTTGTATTCTATTGAGAAACTGAATTGCATTCTCCAGGCAGGGGCTTATTCTAACAGCCTTCCAGACATTAATATTGATTATCTTTTCAAAAAATATCTTTCACAGAACATTCCATAGATGACAGGCCCATCTACATTGTCCATCGGCAGAAAGGTACAGAGATAGCAAGAACTGTTGAACCAGCCACTGCTTTCTAAAACGCAGAAACATAGCAGCATTTTTTGAGACATACGTGGCCATTTCCACATACTTAGGAAATTTCATTTTCTTGAGTAATAATATATAAAATCACCATGCTTTTCATGGAAACATTTTGCTACAAGATTAAATTTGGTCTGGATAGCAAGGCTTAAAAGCACATAGTAAACAAAGGATAATTGTTATCTCTTTGAGCATGCATCTCTCCTTCCAAGCTTCCATCCATTATTAGAAGCAGTAAGATCCTTTCAGACTTAGTAGCAGAGAGATGCAGACATAGCTTCAGTGCTTAGTGGGGAAAACATGGAAGACCTGAGCAAGTGGACCATGCAGAGCTGCTGGAGTTATGGCTGCTGGTGGGAGAATGAATTTTTACCACGAGACGGGAAATCTCTGTGGGCTAATGGGAAGGCACAGAGCAAATCACCTTTTGATATCTAGGACCAAAACGGTGCAAAAAATTTAGTGTCTTCTTAGCATTAGACATTACCCTTGTCTCTGGCAAGACCTCTCACCACAGGGAGGATTGACCATTTTCCAGGGGAGTTTTAATACAGTTTGGTTTATATTCCCAAAATAACTTCTTGGTACAGAAAATGGACTTCTTGCTATAGAAATAAGTCAGTATTAATCTACCAATTTCTCTAGGAACTTTAGTTCATATAAGTTAACAAGTAATGCAACTTTTAAAGCAAGACTTAAATTAAACATATGTTTAATATGTTAAGTTTGATATTTTCAACCCATGCTCTTCTGGATCGTTTTACCTAGATCAAGAGTAATAATTCACAATTTTGATAGACTCCCTCTGAAAAGAGTATCTTCAGATTTGATTAGAAATATTTCCTGTTTCCAGGAGTTCTTCGTTCATTCATTGTACATCATCTAAGATGTACAAATATTGTGCAATATTTACAACCACACACTTAAAAATTTATAAAAACAAAAGATCAAGTAGTGTGAACAATAAAGGCAAATTTATCAACTGCTATAATTTAGTGAACCTAAAGCAAGTCATATGCACTTTTAATGTCATTAATGCATGCTGAAAACAATCTGCTACAAGGGTATGGAATATACATTATTCCTTGTTCTTTAAAAACATAAAATATTTTATATTTGTGTATCTAGAACAAGTTTCAATTAACATTTAAATGTATGTCAAAATTTTATATTTACAAGCTCAATCAATAAAAAATGCATTAGTAATTTTAAAAATTTAGTGGTAAGATTATATGAATTACCTTTACATTTCAATTGGATTTGGGTTAATTTTAAGCTTTAAATAAAACATATTCTATTTAAACTTAGCAGTTGTACTCTGAGATTTTATCTGAGACTCTTGTTTGCTTACAGTTTTGCAGCTATTTTATATCATCATATTAACAGTTGTTTTCCCTTTAGCATTCTTAACAGCAAAGCGGAGAAATGAACAGCTATTTCACATCAAGCTATCTGCTTTTGCAAAACAAATACATTTGCATAAAGGGTATTCCATTGCATTGTAGTTTCAGCAAGACACCCTCCCATATGATTTTCTGCATCAAGGCTCGTAAAACAGACCTTAGCTTTGAAACAGAGGTCTTACTTCATGTGTCATGAACTGCACCTTTTATTACTGTCAGTAGTCCCCCACAAAATGTCTGCAGGAGCTACAGGTCTTTCCCAAAAAAGAGGCTGGAATGCTGTGTTGACTACAACTGGCAATTCTCCTGCTTTTTGCAATGGACAAACTGCACTCTCACATTTTATCCTCCTCCTCCTCCACAAGACTTCTGTGAAAGTTCTGTGAAATCTAATGAGAACTTACTCTAAGCAACTATCTTTGCATATAACTAATGTAGTATGCACTCCACTATCAACAACTTTAAGAATTATTCTTGTATTTATGCAGTTCTGGAAGAATTCTTAGAACACTCACCTGCCATATACTCTAGTAAGACCCATCTAATATATATATAAAGATATTTCAAGATATACAAAACCAGAGTACAACATGAGTGTACCAAAAAGCAAAACAATGGCACACTGAAGAACACAAAGCAGAAAGTGTACTTCAAATGTTTCCAAGAAAAAGGTTGTTCTAAGTATATATTTTCTTCCTAGCAAGTATTTTAATGCATGTGCTCAGATGAAGAGCAGAAAAAATGCATCTAATAGAGGCAATAACTTTATCACATTATAGCTGCAAATAGAGAAATCTGAACTAAAACCAAATACCCTCATAAATTAGAGCACAATGAGATGCTCATAGCCATTATCACCTACAATCACCCTCAAGGGAAGCAAAATTGCATGGGACTAACAACATTTCACTTATTCTAAAATTTAGAAAAGGCTCAAAGAAGTTTTACGTGCATCTTACTTCAGAAACAATGTGCTACTTATTCTTCCTAGCAATGATATTTTACATAGCATTCTGGGATCAAAATGTAATTTCAACAATAATATATTTTCTGACGTTCTCCAAGGAAAAATTACTAGTTTCTTCTCTCTAAAAGGATTTAGATGGAATAACATCTGTGTTGAGATTATTGTGAATATGTTAAACTGACAGCAAGTCTCTAAGGGGCACTGCTCATTAATGTTCTGTGCATAAAATTAAAACTTGAAATATATTTTTCAATCCATTTTGAATCATTTAAGCAATTCTCATGCAAAGAAACTATTGTGCTGCAATAATATATTTGCAGAGTAGAATATGAAAGCTATTAAAATGTCCTAGACCCCCTGCCTTTCATGCGAAAAGAAAAAAGGCAGCTCTTCTGATTTGAAACATGCACTGTATTGAGAAAAAAAATACTTTCAAAGACCATTAAGAGTTTGATTTCAGTTTATAGAATGCAAAAAAATTCCAAATTATGTCTTTTTTACTTAACCTTTAATTCATGTTATATGCCTAGGTACCCCAGCACGTAATGGGGGAGAAGTCTGGTACATGTTGCACATGGGCATTTGCAAGAACTGTTTACAATGAGGAGACTGGAAGTGGTGGTCTTGTTCCCTATCTTTGAATCCGCAATCAGGCAGCATCCTGCAAGCCCCTTGCAATTGGAGCTGTGGAGCAGTGCCCAGGAGCAATGCCTATGAAGAAGGAATTTTAATGCAAATATGTCCTCCAATTTGAAAATGACAAAGCCCCCCATGTCACTAGTGCAAATATTTTTATTTGGGGAGCGTGTACACTTACTTCAACAACTACAGTATAAAGGTGTTTCCATCCAAGATAATGGAAAGAGGTATCATGCAAATCTTTATTTTGAAACAGAAAACAATGAATCTTTTCAAAATCAGAAACTGAGGAATTATTGACAAGTATCTACATTCAGTAAAGATTGTTTATCCCTTTCAAGCACAGAAATCTGCATAAAGCTGTAAAAGTGACATTTTATAGATGGAAAAGAAAACATTTTACTGGGAAAATAGAGACACCGGACACTGTTCAAAAGTCGTTGGATAATTACAGCCACAACATGATCTTGACCATTCTAAATTTGGCCACAAAATACCCAGCCGTTCTAACCCAGCCGTGGATTCCTCTCAAATGGTAAACCAGGAACTACAATTAACATATTCTTGATGGTACACACTTTAGAAGGGTTTGCTTGTTTTCATTTGGGGTTTGTTTTTTGGTGTGTTTATTTTCTTTGTTTGTTTTGGTTTTGGAGTGAAGCCAGAAGCCATCATGTCAATAGGATTTGGTTTAAAAGAAATCACAGTAATTTTAACAGTTTACCACTCAAGCTTCCTACACCTGAAATACTTAGAAATATTAGCAAAAGACATAAGTTGTTTCTAAAATCTCCTCTGTTAGGCTTCCACACTTAGTATTGCAAATGGTATCATGGAGCAACAAGTACAGAACTGCCCAAAAGTGCTAATTGATTTTTTTGGTAAGCATTTTCAATGGAAGAGCATAAACATAGATATACATACGCTTCTAACATCTTCATTTACAGAGGTTTCACTTCAGAGTAGAGAAGCATCGATGGTTAGTGTGTACCTGGAAGAAGAAAATGTTTTTCAGGTTCTTAAATGCAAAAATGGTAGTGCTTATAGTGTGAAGTGCAAGCCTTCAGAAATAAAACCAGAGAACATGGACTGGTATACACCACTGTGAGTTTCCTTAGGGACATTAACATTCTCCTTTCCCTCACTGCTTTATCTCCCATCTGTGTAGAGTATTTGCACTTTCCAGCCAAGCAGCCAAGTCAGAGCACTAACAGTTGCCCCCGCAGAGCCGCCAGATGTACAGCAACAGTCACATCACATCAGGAGCGTGTGGGTCTTGTTGGTCACACACGATAGTGGCACAGCCCTGAGACAATTCCTAAATCATGAACACGTGCATAACATTGCAGTGTTGGAACATCTCAGATAGAACACAACAGCAACATCTATGCCAGCAGAACACAATACAATAGAAGTTGCCAAGCCCCCTGTGCTGCAGCTGTTTCCAAGCAGAATTACATCTATAATGCCCATCTCCTCATAAGAAACATACTTCTGTTATACTCGATCTTTACAGTTGCAAGTTTGAAAAGTGTTCAGAAAACAAGTACACTATTCAAAGGTTCATTTGCTGATGAGTACTTCTCATCTTGTAAGCTTTCAGAACATAAAGGGGGAAAAGAGTCCTACTTTATCATTTATATTTTTGCTTTCCCATGCACTGTGGCAGTTGCTGCTGCTGATGAAGCACAGTGTTACAACATGAGGAGAGGACAGCATTGAAAGAATCTCCCAGGCAGGTTTATGTTGCTACAGGCCTGGGCCTACCAGAAGTTCAGGCAGTCCTTACCTTGCTAAAACCTCCTCTAAGCTGAGCCAAGCAGATGAGTTCCTCTGGGACTGTCCTGCCAAACCACATTACGTGCTGCTGTTTCTCAAGCCACCTCTGTCTGCACTCTCCTTGCATGTACACAGGGGAGCAAAATAGAGAAATAGCAATGGATTTTTTACACCATCCCAAACGTCTCAGAGAGGATTCTCAGCTGAACTTTTTTTTTCCTGGTATACTTCCAACCTGAACAATGAAGAGCTCTTAGTAAAGAGATCAAGGATTTAGATCTAATTGCAATTCTGTGCTGGATAATTTAAAATAATAATTTATGTTTATGGGCTTAGTAGCAGCAAATATAAAAATACTCAAAACACCATTTACGACAAAAAATAAACTTTTTCTTTTTTTAATTTTCCTACCCATTCTCTGATGAAAGGCAGAGGACTCTTATCTCTACTGGCAAGAATAGTTAAGTGCAATAAAATCTGTGCAATTGATAACATGATGCTCGAACTGGGGACATGACCTAGGTTTGACTTCATAACTGAAGCTAAAAGTTACAAAACAGCTGGGTTAGAGTACTGTCAAGCATGATGTACTTTATACCTGCATCTACAGCACTTGAGCACAAGAATAATCTGGAATCATCAACCTCTGCTCATTCATTGGAAGTTGAGATGCTCATGAACAACACTTGCAGATACTTGCATAGAGCCTGAAGGAGAACTTTTTTCCTTCCAAGCAATTTCCCAGATTAGCACAAAAAGTTATTGTATGTTAATTTGGACATTTCTCTATGAACAAGCAATATGAAAAGCCTTAACATTTTCATGTCAGGGTAGACACACAAAATTCCCAGAAAACAGAAATTAATTCATCTTGAAGACTATGAATGACACCAGTAAAGCCACCATCCCAGTTTTAAGATGTCCACCTAACTCAACTGTTCATTTCAGCTCATGTATCACTCCTCCTGTCCCCATTCCATCTATTGTTTTGATTGCGGATGCTCAACTGCTTGATAACAGATTATATCAGCAATCTGATCTTCTCTTACTGCAGGATCTATTTGGTTCTCTAACATATTTCACAGATCAGCACCACCTGTACTTGTATCAACCATGCCAAAGCTGCATCATTATCAACACACAGCACACACCTGCAGTGAGAAGGGAGCAAAGGGTCTGTAAAAACAAAACCAAAACATGTGAATTCCACAGCAGTGGGGTGGTGCCTTATGGCAGGTGAAAGAATATCTAAAATTCAAGAGGCCAATCTGCTACTTTTTGTTACATACAAGTTGTAAGTTCTTGAAGATTCACTTGATCAACAGCAGCACTACTGAGTACCTAATAACTGGGTAGTTTCTAACTGGAAGCAGAATAAGCAGTAGTAGGAGGATTTTAGCTTTTATGGCCTTAGGATTTAGCATTATAGCCACATTAGTTCTTAGAAGATCCAAATATTGCTTGCCTTTAGACAAGGCACCAAGTCTTTAGACTTGATTCTATTTAAACACGTGTCTACAGTGATTTATTATCTGCTTCACCATTTGCCACATGTTGACAAACGCTGCTGTATTTAACTACAAGACCCAGACTTTCAGCAAATGGCCTTTGGATCTCACTGGACATGTATCCCTAAGCCATTCTGTATAGTTAGTAGTTCATTAAAATCCTATTTCACTTCCTTGGTTCACATTGCCTATGTTTTAATGTTGCCCTGTGCTCATAAGAACCTGATAAGACCTAAAGCTAACAATTCACATATTTGCATCACCCCATCTGAAAAAATAGTATAATTAGTATAAGTTTCATTCTCTTTTGACAAATGCTACTACAGTTTAAATCCTGACATATAGTAAACTATCACTTTGATTGCTTTCATTAGCAAATTACTTATTTTCACGGAAACCATCCAGACTGTAATAAGAGAGCTCCTGAGATAAATGTGACTAAGCAGCAGGAGTTAATTAAATAGGACAATGAGTAAGCATTTATGGGTGTGATAGGACACCCAGCTGATCTAATTGCTAGTCTAATTATCAATTAGAGAGTCAAGAAATGGCATGTAAGTGAAATATTAAATTTGCTGATAGTTTAATGATTTTTGGAAACCCAGAAGAGCAGTATTAATTACTATTTTAGGATTACAAATTGTTTTTTTCCTCTTATTCAAACAGAAGTTCTTGGTATGTCTAAAATGGCTCCTAAAGGTATTTACAGACTTCTCATATTCAAGTATTTAAGACGTTCAGTTATTTTGCTCTACAGGAGAAAAAAAAAAACCACCACCACCAACAAAAAAAACTATCAACTAAGCATTCAAACACACTACCTATAAACCACAGAGCTCAGCTCAAAATCTTTCTGCAGTTATTTTATAATACGGATAATAGTTGTCCACTGGTGTCAGTAAGTTACCCTAACTATTCACAGCGTTAGTACAAAGCCGTTCCCATGAAGGGGCCAGGGAACTATTTAAACCCCTACGTACAAAGAACCATGATTTATAAAGCAACAGCAAGAAAATAAAAGCCCCTCAGATTTGACGGAGAGCAAAAAATATTAATATAGTGGAACACAGTGAACTTTTAACAAGCTGTAAATATTTTTAGAGGTTTTCTTGTATAACCCATAAAGAGGACTGGGATCTTTCTTAGATCTTCTACTCTTAGCATGTAATTTGTAAAGAGTACAAGACCTATGCTATTCCCTGCTAGAACCACCAAAAATCAAACGTGTGTAGCAAGGTGCACATCAAGAGCACCAAAGGACGAGAGATGGCAGGTTAAAAGCCTAGAAAACAGAAAGTATCCCTCATACACACAGATGAGGTGTTGGGCATGTTAACAAGCCAACTCTCTTTGGAATAAAAAATGGCACACCTTCCAACCATTTTTCACATCTATTGCAATTAAAAATACCACAGGTTTTGTGACCAAAGTCCCCTGCCGGGATTTTAAAGCCCCCTCGCAGCTCAGCAGAACTGCGGGTTCAGAAAACACCTCTTCTTCCTCGGACACACGCTACCTCCTCACACACTTTTCATCGTCTCAGCTCAAACATGTTTCTGCGCTGAGCGACATTAAAAAATAAATAAATAAAAATAAAAATAAAAATAAATCACTAGCAACGTCAAACTCGCTTTTCTGAGGGACTTTAAGGTGACGAGGAAACCCAGGGTGTTTATTTTCTGCCCTTCACCTGCAAGCCGCGCGTCACGAAGCCACCTCAGGCGGTGCCGAGCCCGCGCTTTTCCCGCCCGCCCTCGGCACGAGCGCGTCCCGGCCCCACACGGCGACGCCCCAACGGCCCGGCCCGGCCCGGCCCCATGGCGCAGCGCCGCAGCGATGGGGGGCAGCCGTGCAATTTCGTAGCGGTGGACAACTGCTGGTAACGGTCCCAGGCCTCCCCTGCTGCCCCGTCCCAGCAAGGCAGCCTCTCTGGAAGCTCTGCCTTGCCAGCGCAGGGATTTGTTCATATTTGTGTTTCACACGAAGTGGTAACGCTGGGTGTCCCCCACACTGTGTGTGCTCAGATCCCTGATACCCTCAGAAAGCCGAAGGGTTTTCATCCCCTCAGGTGTGAGAGGTGAAGCTGCAGTAACAGACCCCGGGGAGCCAGAGCTGCCCCAGTCCCTCAGCGTGAGCACCAGGGAGCAGGGCTGGGGCACGGTGGGGACATCACTTAATTGGGAAATCACTAAATGGGAAAGTTTCAAGAAGTTTCATCAGCAAATGGAGTTAAAAGCAGGTGTATGAAAGCACATCGGTGCTTATGTCTCACACCTTTCTAAAAAGGTGTCACAACAAACGTGACCTCCTCCAGTTCCTAATGGAAATATAACCTGTGAAGAAGTACCTTCATGCATAGTTTTTCATTTCCATTTCATCATGGAAAATATTTACCATTATCCCTGAGTCAGAGAATTGTTAACACATACAATAACTTGCTATTTTGAGGCAGAGGACTAAAGATTCATGCCATTGCTGTGCTTTTTGACAACAGTTGTTGGGTTTGTTTGTTTATTTTGTTTGTTACCTTTTAAAAGGTATCTTTCAAAGTCTTAAATATTCTTCCATTTCAGGAAAAAATACATTGAAAGCGAACTAGAAGCTGCAAAAAAGTGGTCTCACAAATGGGGATTCTTGAAAACACCTCCAGAGGTAAAATTGAATGGTATATAAGCAACACGTGAAATTTATTTGCACACAAATTTATCTGGACACAACACGATGAGAGCACAGAAGTGTAGAAAAGTAATGAGTATGCTTTCCTAAGTTAGGTTCACAGTTAACAAATGCAGTACCTTTAAGATGGTTTCAAAGTTTCAGCTTTCCCCTGAACAAAATATGGCAAGTGGTAATTTATATGCTATACACATTCTGATATATTTCTCTTGAGAAGCATGACTCCCAATAGTGCTAACAAGTACTAGATGCACACTGACAGGAAAATATTTCCCCTTTGTCTATCCATATGGTAGATTAAAAATCAAGGGGAAAAGGTTCTAGCTAATTAAATTTTCAGTGGAGAAGTTTACAGCAAACTAAAATATTTGGAGAGATGTCTATTCTCGATGATGTTTAGATATTAGAATATAGTATCACATAATGTTACCTTTGCAATCACAATATTTAATTGCTGAAGAACAGGATTGATGCATCCCTTGAATAAGGCTATAAATTTACTAACCGTGGAGCTATAAGTACTTAAACTTTTCTGGGATTTTTTGAAAATTCCTATAGGCAACCAAGTTAACACCTTTAAAATATTTGGTCCTTTAGGCTTCAACATCCATCCGTGATAACCATAGTGTGTCACGTATACCACCTTTGCACAATGCTAATAGATCTACAGCTGAAAGACTGACAAACTCTATGCATTGTTACTGTTGGTGAACATGTGAAATTATCATTTATTAATCTTTGTTTTGTGGTCATATAAGATACAGAAGATATCTTTCTAGCCTGTCTTGCACCAGTGGTGCAAGAGAGTTGGAATCACTTTGCATGTTATCTGAAATTCAGAATTATATCACATTCTGAAAACAAAAAGTACATTACAGTGATTTCCAAAGCACTAGAATCATAGAATCATAGAATATCCTGAGTTGGAAGGGACCCTTAAGGATCATCAAGTCCAACTCTTGACACCGCACAGGTCTACCCAAAAGTTCAGACCATGTGACTAAGAGCACAGTCCAATCTCTTCTTACACTCTTCTTAACTACATTAAGTAGTCCTGTTTTAGGTAGAAAGAACAGGGTGTACAAATGCTGCAATAAGGGAAATGGTATTGATACTAGTCTTTTTTTTTTTTTTAATGATACTTTTTATGTCAGTTGATTGAAGATGAAAAGAAAGAAAAAACAAAGCCCAAGATACAGCTTCCAGAACATCTGCAGATTCGACCTGTGACCCCCGTGGAAAAATATATTAAGGTTAGAAAATTAGATTTTATAATTGTAGTACAGCAATACCTGTCTTCAGAAACTATGCAAGCTCTAAAAATCAGTTGTCTTGTAGCAGTGGGCCTTTAAATAAAGGTCAGAGTAAATTGTATTTGCAACGCAAGCAACGCTTTAAAAACATTCATTTAAGACAAGGGATTGCCCTTTGAATATGGTTGTTAGTTCACAGAGCTTTCACTGTATGTAATCTTTCTGTAAAGCCCCTCCCTCGTACTCTCCTTTGTGGCATATAGTAACAGAACAGTCATCTGTACAGCTTCTTACAGAAGAGTGTTCACAGAGCTGTTTATGATTGCTGACCATTCATTGCTCAAATATCTTACTTCAAGGCTTATCATAACCTTATCTCTCTGTTTTAACTATTGGTTAAGATGCAGCCATTTTTCTAGCTTTATGTAAGGTAAGGCAGTATTCTTTTTGGCCGAGATGATGCCACCGTCCTCTTCAGTGGCACAAATTAGGTTGGCCAGGAGAAGTCAAGTTCTAATGAGCCAATTCATAACTATTTGCTTTTATATTGTATGATTTATGTATGTTTTGTCTCACAGTTAGAAATTAGTGGAATGAGAACCTTGGTTTGATTTATAAATATACAGTGTAAGAATCACCACTGAATTGAATAACTACATAGGAGGCTAAATCAATGACAAGGGGAGAGGAACATATAAAAGGGGAAGCAGAGCACACTAACAAAAAGGAAGGTTATTCTACTTGGAAGATTAAGGGAAGAAAAGAGATGATTGAAAATTCCTACTTGTTGAACTTTCTTTCAAAGGATTCCAATGGTGGCAAGATAAAGTGAGCAAGTAATAAAAGCTTATACCAAAATTAAACTGAAATAAAAAATAAGTGTTGAGTGTGACAGAGAAATTAAATGCCAGCGTTTCTGCCATTAGTGCTACTTGTTCTTCAGTTTTGTCTCAAGCATCCAATTTCTGTCAGTCAGGTTTGCTTCTGCTGCACAATGATGCGTGTTAGAAATCACACGCACAAGTTATCAGCTGCTAAAGTAGCATATGTAGCCTGGTGCATACTGAACCAGGGATCAGAGTTTCCATTTCACCTCAGAATCCTTTTTTTTTTTTTTTTTTGGTGTGATTTAGGTCACCCTCTACACATTCAGACTGAAGTTTCTTAAGTCCTTTTTCAGAACTGTGTGTCTTTCTGCACATTTACCTTCATGGTAACAGTCATTATATCTGTTCTCTCTAGGTTAGATTAATAATTGGTTCTTCATAGTCCCTTCCCCCAGATTGTAAGTAGGACATAGTTTCCTCTATTATCCAGCTCAGTGGGTGGCACATTTGGCCATAAAAATGATCTTTTCAGAGGAACTGCTCCACCTAAATATCATAAACATTTTCTAATCTTGGCCAAAGAACAAAGTGAAGCAACTCTGGCAAGAGAACTGAAACATTGTTCTCTTGCTGTGTATTTCTCTACTAAGTCCCCAGATGCTAAAATGATATAACATGCCCGATTGGGAAGATTCAGCCAAAGTAAGCACAGCAGTCAGTGAACAGAGGTTCTTGGCTTTTGGTGTGTTTCCTTTTTAGCAAGATTAGTTGCAGATTAACTTGATGCTTACCCATCTTTTAAAGTAGAAAAGTGGGATGGATAAGTACTTCTGGATGAAAAAGCCAGCTTAGTCAGTAATATCTTTAGCATTTGGCCACAAAATTACTATTTCATAGCTGCATTGCTACCAAATGCATTGCATCAAGTGTAAAATGCTGTTTTTCCTGTTTAGAGATGTTAACGAGCTTAAATATTATTATTATTCTGTAAGAAAAAAAGTTAGAGCTGAAGCTTAAATTCTTCTAATTATGTAAATCCAGTAAAGCCCTTAGAAACATACTGAGCAAAACTATATATATATATATATATATATAAAGTATGCTAACATATATTACTTAATAACTTTTTTTTTAATTTCCTGTTATACATACCAATTGAGGCACTAAAAGAATTATTAAAAAGAGTGGTAGATAAAAGTAAGTTACTTCACTGGAATTTGGCCATTTTACTTCTGTCTTCCCCTATGCCTTGCTATAGAATAGGACCTAAACTATCCTAAGGACTTTTTAACTTATAAGTCATTCTGCGTGATAAATCAAACTTGCATTCAACTAGGCAATCTTTTGAAGTTATTATTTCTTTCCATTAATGTCAGTGTGTGTTCAGGATATTAATTCATTGGATTGCATTTAAAACCACTATTTTTAACAAGCTCTCATTTCCATCCACTCGAGCAGAAAAGATGTTACATGACAGAAATAACAATCAAAAATCTTTTAATTATTGAATTCTATATGTTACTTTTATTCTAGGTGAATCCATCTCCTCCAGTACCTAAGACTACCCAGGGATTTATTGGCTGGAGATCATCTGTTCCTGGGCTGGAACTTGAACGTTGTTTTGAAATCCAGAGCAGCAAAGGTACCTTTTTCAAGGATTTGAAGTGGCCATGTGAACCCTCTGACTGACATTAAGAAATAACAATTAGGCACATAGATCCACTTGTGTTCCTAAATTAATGTTCTCTACTGGACTGTTAAAAATTTGTCCTTTGAAATCTATCTAAACGTCCACAGTCATTTTGGTAACGTGTGAACATCTTAATGTAGCATTTTACTTGTTGCTCATTTTTTTGAAATCTGTAGCATTCAGGCTGTTAATACTGCTTCAGATTCATTTAGAAGCAACAATGAATAAATTCATGTAATTGTAAGAGAGCAGGTACTTCTTTTGTTAGTGTTAGTAACGGTGTGATTTTAAAATATTTATTGAAAGTTTTTAAAAAACGTGTTTTGAAATGGCAGAGCACTGCTTTTTTCAGTTGTATCTCTGTGAAAGCCTCCGCTCAGACTCAGTTTCACAGCAGCTTATTCAAACATAGATACAGACTGCCATACTCTTGATATGTTCCTACACTGCTGCTTAATCCATCACTTACCAGTATTGGAATCTGCGTTGTAGAATTGGTTTTCAGTTAGATCAGCACTTTGAATGAGCTCACTACAGAGTTGCTCACATGCCTGAGATAGCATAAAAGAGACTCCTTTACAAAAGGAAGGGATGGGAAGGTGCAGAGGACAGTAGCAGGCATAACTTAAATTGTCTCAAGTTGCCATGAAACTGCACCCTTATATTTGGAAAGAAGCTTTCCTCGTTAATAAATAAATAAATAAAATAAAATCCCAAACAACCACCTCCAGAAAAGATAATTATCAGGTTTCATTATAGCATACCCACTGTAGCTTGAAGAAAAAACAACACACAAAACAAACAGGCAAATCATAAGTTTATTTAAGTCATAATTATTAAATGCATTGTCTTTTACGTTGTGCATGCTTTACTGGCAGTTTGTGTACTTAGGTAAGTAATTAAATTCTTTCCAGTGGAGTTGCCTGATTGGTTTAAGTAAATCATACAAAAGCCATTCAGCAAAATGAAGTCACTTTCAAAAAACAGTTTTGGTATCAAAGCAGTTTTTTTAGTTGTTCAATTAATTGATCAAAATGCAAGTTTCTAAGCATAAATTTCTAAGCAAAACTGTTACAAAAAAAAAAAAAAAAAAAAAAAAGATGGAAGCTAAATTGGCCTACTACAAATATTTTCTTGCATTGAAAATTTCTAAATCCATCCATCGTCATGCATCATTTAACACATTCTACATACAAACAACAACATGTTATCAAATAATTTCTTATGGCAAGCTTATTTTCAGAAATATTTGTGTAGACATCAAAAGAAAAAACAACTGACATTAACAGTACCAGTAGTTTCTTGAGTAACCTACAAGACATTCTTCAGGCTATCAACTACTCACTCTTTGTTTGAAAGGTCTGTTACATAGCATTTAGATTTGGCAAGTTTGTGGAATCTCGCTTGTATCATTTTTACCAGACATACCACACCACACAGCACATTACAATATAATAATATTATATTGATAATATAACGATGGAGAGAGATAAAATTAAATACTTTTCCATACTGTACAAATGATATGCTTAATGAAACTTTCAGGGATAACCTGCCATTAAAATCAATCAAAATATCAGCTGAATGAGCATTGGAATGAGCATTAGATCAATCTTGTCTCTCAGTGTCTGATAAGCCTTTATGAATTGGTTCCTCCTGTCAGTGATGAGAGATCCGAGATTTTTGGTTTACAATAAGCACATAGTTCCCTTGGATACTAATAAAGAAGACGATAGACGTTTATTAGTACGATGTTAGCAAAGCAAATGGACATAAGAGGAATGCATTATCAGCAAAGCACTGGAATATCTGTTTAAGTGAAATGGATGATGTGATGTATGTGCCAACTATTTATTTCAGAAATGTGCAGTATTCTCTCATGTGTCACAAGGTACCTTTTACATTAAATGTATTTACATATCTGATAACAGTAGAGGATTGCGCTGGGAGTTACTGGTGTAGCTGTCTCAGAGTTGTAGAGTTCAGTCTTGCTCTTACCTACCTGAAGGTTTGCCAGGACTTCTAAAAACTCAGAAGGAGCCTCTTTAGTTGTAGCAGCTATTTGGTTCTAGTTCTAGCTGGCTAACATTTAAAATAGAAGATTGTTGAAACAAATAGCAGCCTCCAAGAAATTAACACAGGCAGTTCCTTAATACTCCTTATTGCTTAAAGAGGAAAGGCTTTTCTCTTTAATCCTGCTACAAGATCTCCATTGTTCTCTGCAGCAATCAATATCTGTTTCTTGAGTCAGCAGTAAGTCCACGGCTTTCATAGCAGTAGGTCAGCAGCTAGTGTTTGCTCTTTCCTTCTTCCCAAGAAATGACTCACAGTTATCAACATCCCGCCTATTTTTTTTATATCCAGTTCCAAATGCCCACAAAATAATATTTTACTTTTTCCATATTCTTTACAAATAATGGAGAAATGACGCATATCCTTTGGAAAGATTACCAAAGAATGAGAATACACAGCAGAACTAACTTCGGTCACATTGCTTGAAAATCAGAATAAAGAATTACTTGGAATCAGACTCTGCAAATCTAAACTAAATTGCAGTTTAGCTACTAACTATAACATATGTAAACTGTTCACTGAACAAGCAAGATAATTATAAGAACTATATTTTATTTAAATTTTAAATGCTTTATTTTCATTACTAGGTTTCTATACTTGTTTATATAAGTAATATAAAGGGGGAAAGCGTAAGGAGTATTACTTACAATTTAAACTTCCTATAGCATAAATCAATCAATTGCTGATCCTAATGTTTGGGATTTTGGTACTATAAACCTGACCATTTCTTTTCCCAGCCCAAAAAGCTGGTTTGGATTTGCAACTGACAAAGGACTGCCCAGTCAACTGCCTCAGCTGCGAATCCAAATAGCTGATACAGGTTTATTAAATCACCTTGTAATCTTTCAAACCTGGCATCTAATTTGTGGAAATTAACCTATTTATTGAAGCCAAGCTGGGCACATAAATGTCACTGCACACTGTAAAATATCATGCTATCTCCAAGGTCAGGACAGTGTTAGTGAACTCAGTGCACACACTGGAAAAATGCTTCAAAACAAAATTAAATCACTTCAAAAATGCAGCAAAAGTCAAGAGAATTGTAATTCTACGTAAGTGTCTTAGGCTTCTGCTTCTGTGCAAGTCAGAGCAGAATTAGGTGTTTCTAAACATATATAAAAAGTTATGTGCTTTATTTTTCACCAGAATTTGAAAACAGGATGATAGTGTATTTAGATGTCTTCTATGCTCCAGTGTAAGCTTCATTTGGTGTAGTCACTTATAATGTTTTTGGTGACCTATGGTTCATATTAACAAAGTGACTTATCAATTCCTCCATAGTTGACTCAAATTTTTCAGAGAACTAAGGCCATCTTATTTTTTGACTATTGTTTCCAGATAAACTAGTTCGTTGTAACAGGCCATTTTTAGAGAAAAACTATGGAGTACACTTTCAGAATTGCATATGCAAAAAAAAAAAAATAATGTGTATTCGATACACAATCAGCACAGCAAGACATTAAAGCAGGTCAGCCATGCATTTTTGCTACTGTGGATTTTTGCTTGGTTATACCTTTCTGGGAGTGTGATGAAATAATAATAGAGTCTTAAATGACAATTGCATTTAAGTTGAAGAACTATGAAATCAGAATTATCTTTCTCATAAGCGCTTGCTTTATCAACAACATAATTGGGTAGCAAAAAAAAAAACAGCACTTCACAATGTGTTCTTTTCTGTGTTTTTAGAACTGGCATAGAACAAGCACTTGCTATTTATAATTCAATTAATACAAGACATTTTACAGGGAGCTCAAATTTGAAAGATTTAAATTTATTTAAAATGCATTTGCAGCAGAAAGTAAAGATTTTTGATCAGATGATAGTAAAATAGTGATTCTGTGTAAGTAGCACTGGTCAAATTGCAGTCACCATAGAAATGTTGCTGTAAGTCTTGAGACATGCAAAAGGAAAATCACACACAGCATGTGGACGGCCAATTGATTTAGCTGCTGTAAAATGTGGCCACTTAGAGAATGACTCTAATTGCTATTCTACATGAGACATTGCTACAAAGGTACATGCTCTGACTACCCTAATGGATACCTACTACAGTCCTAAATTTGTGCAGAAATTACTGGCTCCAGTTCCTGCTGTGGCTGCTCTGTCAGCCTGAAGTAACTTTCATTCTGAGATTGTTTGCCTTGCAAAACAGGGGAGGTGAATTTTTTTTTCCTTTTTGGAGATCTAAGGCATTCACACACATCGTTTCCTTTAGTGAAGAATTCTTTGTGGTTTCTTCCACATTCTATAAAGTCCCAAAACAGCAAATACTAGCCAAACACAGTCATTGTCAACCAGAACAAAATCTCTGCTCCCATGTGAAGCCCAGTCCAGGTCACTCCTTGCGTTATGTTCCTAAATGTGTTGTATTTAGTTCCCCTTGCAAGCATAAGTGTCCGTGTAGCAAGACAGATAAGGCCCATTTGCTGACTGTTACCTCCTTCCTGACTCCTGTGGTTTTCACATCCCATCAAGTTGTTATTTGAAAAGTTGTTAGTCGAAAGCATGTCAAACCATTTCATAGGACTATGGTGTCATAAATTGAACTGTTCTGGAAAATGATACCGTTATGCCCTGAAACTGATCAGGTCCAGTGAAAAAAACTGTACCAATTTGGTCTACTCTGTCAGACATGGAAAAGACCAGCAGTGAAGCAATACTCAAAACAAAACCAGAAACTTTGCAAAAACAGCACAGAAATTGCTAAAATCTGATTCATGTTGCACCAGTGAAACACAATACGGGAAATGGACATTGTCATATTGTCCAAGTCCAATGTCCATTGTCCAAGTCAGATGATTTGGAGATATTTTTGACCTTAGGGTTTCAGACTACTCACACGTCAACACTTGCTCTGTTACACAAAAAACAGGTCAAAGAAATTAAAAGACTACTCCTTGTCTGTCTCAGTAGTGGGCTTATTTTCATTAAGGTTTATCTTGGTAAACTCTGTGATATAACCTGAATGGTACCACAGGGTTGCTTTTAATCTCAATTTAAAGACTTTGATGTTGCCACCTTTAAAGACGTGCTTATGAGTCCAAACACTGGGTTTTACAGGCCCTTACAGAGTCTGAAATATTTAAAACCATTCAGTGGTGGCAAGCCACTGGTCACCTAGGACAAGTTTTGCAGAGAAGCTGGGGGTTGTATCCATGAAGAGAGTTGTGAAGCACTTGTCTTTACCTTTCCTCCATCCACAAACTGCCACGGCTTCAGCTGGCCATCACACACTATCTTACGGACAGCATCTCAGCATTCGGGAAGGCAGCTCACCAGATGTTTAGAGAAGAAGGATCAGATGGAATCAGACATAAAAGTAAACACGGCAGGTTAATTTTAATTCTTATTCATTTAAGCAGATGCAGCTGTATTTACCATAGCATACAAAGTTCAGGCTGGACACAAAAAGCAATGTGTTCTTCAGAACACTGCAGCTTCAAAAGGTTCTAAGACAGGTTAGCAAAAAGCATCATTATGTCTGATCCCCAGTGTAAGATTTTTCCAGCCTTTAATGATTTATTTATTCTTAAATCAGTACATTGATCTCAAAAGTAACATTACACAACCTTAGTAAACCTTCTACAAGTACAAAAACTCACTGTGTTTAGCAACAGCACAGGAAATTATAGATCAAAGGCTGCTTGTTACTTCTTGGTGCATTTTTTTTTCTTTTGTAAGAGATGAGAGCATCTGAAAAAAAAAATGAGCTTAGAATAAGCAGACTTCCTGCTCTTTGGAAATGCATGATAGAGGTTACATTTTACAGCATGCTAGGTACATTATGGTACAATACATTAAAATAGCTTTTTTTTTAAAGAGTATCTCTGAGGATAATTACCTGTCATATCTTTTATATCTTTTAAGTTTATTACTCCTGACTTGCATCAGTAACAAAAAGCTAAGGATTTCAAGGATAGCTGAGAAAAAGGTAATCATTTTTCACCCAGGAGCGGTGAATTTCTTTTTTCATTTCAGTAAAAAATGTATAAAAGTTCTGCACTTCCTGGTAACAAACTAAGAAAACTCTATTCAATTTCTTGCTTCATTTCTCCACAATTTAAAATGAACAATAACAAATAGTAGAATTTCAAATACTAGATTTACTCCTTAAATAATCCACAAAAAAACTATTACATGATAGAGGTGTAAGCTGCTGTTACTGCAGGCAGAGGGCTACAAGGAAAGATCATTTGAAATTCCTTCTGGTGCCACTTTCCAATGTCTTTGTAAGACCGAGAAAACAGCGTCTCAGGGTTCCATACGTGTTCCTCAGACATTTTCTGTATTGCAATACAAACCATACTGAAGCATATCGAAAGCCCTGTGGCATCACAACCTTTGAATACTTGGATGCCTATCCTAAACTCTAGATAGGGCACAGGCAAAAACTAAATTTACTCAACTGAAGAAGCTAGGGCTTGGTCTGAATTCACTCAGTCTTAAAAGATCTTTAAACCTGTGGTCATTGCACGCATTGCAATAATGAGGCAAGCTACAATTTTAGGAACTGTCAAATTTATATCTATTCATTTAACTGTTTTGGAACGGAGAGAAGGACTTGTATCGCTAAGCTAGAAAATGAACAATAATAATGGAGATACATTTTTATAAATTTTATTGTGAGCCAGCCAACCAGGTCTCTATTCTAAGCTCTACTGTTTCTTTATTATTTGCTAACCTTATACAGCCTGTTTTGGTGACAGGCTGGTGACAGGAGGCGCGACAGATACACAGCTATATTGAAGTCTGAAATGATGAATCAATATGATGTGTTTTTATTAACGTAAACTACACCTTGTGGTTCCAGGGTGTGTGTTACCCATTTGACTCAGCTTTGAATTTGGCACTTTCCCGCATATTTCCCCTGCTGTGCTTCATATGATTCACTGAAAAACCTGTGATTGAAATAAACCTAAGAACTTCAAAGCATAAAAATAGATGCAACCATGTAGAAATAAACAGAACAGAAAGAATCCTTTGTCTTCCCCCAGTCCTTTACAGATATATGGCTCCAGCTTCACTGGGTGCAATTGACTGCAGGATCAGGCCTTGTAGGCACCAGACTGGGATTAAATATGACTGCTCAGGAGCCTTGTTAAGTAATGTTTTTAACAGCTCAGACAACAGCATTGTAAATAGCTCTAATGCAGGAACTGCAGTAGTGGCCATTTTCTTTCTCTGCTTCCTTGACAAAGGCTCTTTATGCAAACCATCTTCCAAGTCTGCTTTCCAGAAGGATCATTGTTGTAGGGAACAGCCTTGCACCAAAACAAGACATGGCAGCCTTCACCCCCCACACCCTGCACGCGCGCACACACGCTTCTGTCTCTTGCCTTTTCCGCGTGATGCCTCCAGGCTGCCGTGTGACACCCAGCTAATCTGTCCTGCTGAGAGCGCCACACAGCCCCCTGCTCCAGCCTGACCTAAACCTGGCAATGCCTTCTCACTTCTCGCAGGCTGAAAACACTCCCCCTTCTCCTCCTGAAGTGAGAGACAGTTAACGCTTTTATTCCTCACAGGGGAGCAAGACGAACCCAGCTAAGCTAGTGAATCTCCTTTGCTTGCTGACATGCGTCAGACACAACATTCTCATCCTTAAAAGCTGGAGTGAAAACAAAAACAAAACAAGAGCCCAAAAAAAACCAGCAAGCTACAGTCCTTGTCTGGAAAAACTACGCAGCCATTATGGTCTTATTGCGGGAGCACAGCCATATCCTTTTTATTTAAATGAAATCTACAGTAATTTCTTGTGCTCCCCATTATGTGCAGTGCAGCTTCCATCTTAGCATAACACTTGCTTAAAGAACAATCCCCGCACATTTACTTTCTCTTAGCAGAGGCCAAGATAGTTACCAAGTAGTGTCGGTATCGCAGGGCCCCCAGGCTGGAGAGGGACATGGGTTATTCCTTCAGTTGAGCAGACAGATGTCCCCCACCTCATTTCCTTTCTGGCTGTTAGTTCTGTGCAAGGACACATTGCTAGCAACAACAAAATAGCCCTTTTTGCTTAACCCCAAGTGCTGAGAAACCAGGCTGGCTGTGCTGCTTCTGTCACAGGAGAGGTGAGTGTGTGCAGCAGTGGTGCTGCTCTCAGGAAGCACTGATGTTTGTTGCCCTAGGAGCTATGCCCTCAATCGTTTGACTTCTATGCAAATGAGAAAAGACCAATTTCAACAGCTCTCACAATGGCTCAGAACAAAACAGGTTCTTTGTGTTCAGTTGTAGTTGTGCAGTATTATACTTAAAGGACTCAAGAAAGAAAAAGGATTCCCTAAATCTGCTTTTAATTCTCCTTTCATTTATACCCTTGGAGTCATTGCTAATCAGTCACTGTCAATGGTGACAGGCATTACCAGGCTGGCTCTGCCTCGCTCTGCGCTGCTGTGTACACCTATCAGCTTACTGGTTCTGCTGGAGTTAAAAATCTGATGAGGTTTCATGAAACACTGAAGGCAAAATTACATAAATACTGCAATTATTTGGAATGTATTTTATATTCATTTCATGTGTGTGTTTGGCAGTATTGCTAGGATTGTTTTGGAGCTATAATGCACATGCAGACAGCGTTCATGGTATAACAAAAGCATCCACATATGAGAAAGGGTCATCATAGCCAGTGAGCCAAATCTCTTGCTGTGTTGAAAAGGGGCTCTCTACTGGTGATTTTCAAAAATTTTAATGTAGAAAAAGTGGATAAGTACACAGCATTGCCTCATCAGCCTGTGCCTACTGAATGATCCCCAGATGGTGAGGTGACATCCAGTTTACAGCGTTTGCCCAATAGCTCAGGTTCCAAGAGGTTGGTTTTCTTCTCTCACCTAAATCTGGTGGCTTTTGGATATCTGACATAAAATAAATTGGACCTACTGTCTGGCAGAACTGGACTCCATCGTGAACCTCCCCTAGTCCGCGCTTCTAAGAGCTCTGTATGTAGACTTCAGATGGCTCCCAGGTCCTGTAATCAAGCTGCTACTTGCAGGCAGGGCCGTATCTGTCCAAACTGCAGAGAATGGATTTACAGCCATGTTTAATCACAATTGCTCCTTAAATGAAGCCTTGATAACCATTGATGTAGTGTCTACAGGTCCAGAATAGCATAAAAGGATAGGAAGTTATTAAGAAGAGAGTGCAGGGCAGGGTATGCCCATAAACAGATCAAATAAAGTTAGAAAAGAATTTCTAATTACAGTGAGACATCATAAAGTATTACAGCACGTAAGACTGTAGTTCCAGCTGAGGTCTCTCACAACATGAAGTAAACAAGCAAGCTTCATTCTCTCTTGATGACTACAAACTTCTCTATAAAATTACAATTTTATTGTGCATAATTCAATTTCATCAACTACTTTTCTTCATTATCCCTTCTAACTATGCACGCATATACTTGTCATGTATTATAATGTATAAATCATGCCCAAAGAACTGCACAGGAAATACATATTTCCTAAGTAAGGAGAATGGAAAAATCAGTCAGGACAATGAGGAATTTAGTTCCCCCCCACACAAAGGATTTGGAAATGTTTGTGTAGATTCAGAAACCATCTCTGAATTTTATCTGAATCTCTAATTATTACACAGGCATTATTACCTGTAATCTATAAATTATCACAAAAAAAAAAAAAAGCATCACCAGTTCCATCAAAAGCCCATGAGATGTTTCCTAAACTAAATGCCAATACTATTTTGCACTCTTTGGTTAAGCCCACTCATGAAAGCACTCCTAGCTATATCAGGAAAAGCTTGGTTCATGTTCCTAAGGTCAGAATATGGCTAAACATATGCAGAACATGTTTGGCTCATTACACATGTGCATATCAAACCTACATTCGGCAGCAAGGAAACAGAAAGACAATATAAGCTAAAGATACTGGAATTGGACTTCAAAGATCAGGATGCAATTCCATGAACTCCCAGTGTGACTTTGGCCACAACAGTCACTCTCTCTTGCTTCAGTTCCCATCTGTAAAAAGCAGAATAACCATCCCTTATTTTCACTTCACCCATCTTTTCAATTTAGACTCTGAGTTCTTTGTAGTGGCGTCTCTTCCACAAAATACATCCAGCTCCCAGCACACAATGTCCTTCTCAAAACAGCTTTATGGAAATGTATATAAAAAAAAAAAAAAAAAAAAAAACACTTATAAAATATCCACTGATGAGATAAGACCACCAGCACAATGCAAAGAACAGCTGTAATCTGTGGGAGGATTATTTCTCTTTGCCATAAACACCATCCATTTTTCAAGACACAAGTTATTTCCCTTTCATAGAACAGTGAACTCAATATCTGCAGACAAGTTGCCTTCCAAGCAGTACACTTTTCAAAGGCTCCCAGTAGTTTGTGACATTACATAGAAGGTGTCACATCTTAATGACAAATATTAGTATGAGCCTGCCTGATGAGCATAATTTGTTTCTTCATTGGATATTTTATTCCAGATGAGCTGCTTTTCATCCATATTTTCCAGGGGGAAAAATATGCATTCTGACATGCAATGTTAATGTGCCCTCTGCAGTGACCTCTTATTTCTAACTTTTCACTCTCACCTCCCATTCTCTTCAGTGCATGAAATGAGCTCTAGCAGTAGCTATTGGTCAAGAGTCTCACACGCTGGACACCAGCCAAGTCTTTTGGGGTGTCTAGCACAGACAAAAAGTCTATTCCTATGACACACACATTTAAATTTAGCACTAAATTGGTGGGGGGGACAAGGGGGAAAGAGAAAAATATGTAAAATGTCACTTTCTGACAAGCAGAAAATTAGAATCCATTCCCCTGAGAACTAAATGGACTTTTCTGCTTCCAGTCACTAACTATGACAAGGCTAACATTTTTCAGTCTAATGACTAAGGACATTAAGTGTGCATGTGAATAAGAAAATTACTAGAGGGTATTAGCTAAGCGTGTGATGACAGCCCAACCCGACAACAGAACTCCAAGGATGCAGATTCTAACACTGGCCGTTTGCTGCGGAGAACCAGTGGATAAAAGAAACGTGAAGCATAAATACAGAGAGGCCTCCATTCTTTCATTACTATTATAATAACAATCTAGGGAGTCACAGCAAGATGTACGTCTCCGGATGGGTGCAGAGTGCACGTTAGAGCTCATCCAGTATGCTTCTGATATCCCAGACAGGGACGCGGAATGGGACAGCATGTTAATTAGAGGCCACCAAAGTCTGAAGAGACTCAGAAAAGGAAAAATTCCAAGTGCATCTCTTTACTCCCCAAGTAATCTTTCACCATTCTACATTCATGGCTCAATTCTGATATGATATAAGCATTGGGATTTGTGATTAAGTTCTCGTTCATGACTTACCTTAGCTTCTGTTCCTCCCAGTTCAGTTTTCCCTGTAGCTCCTCACTGCCTTAGTCAACTACTGCAAACATAACCCTTCTAGACAAAAATGGATTTCCACCTGATAGAGCATCAAGTAAGGAGGGCTTAGAGAGTTCTATGTGCTACTGGTGTGCTCTAGGTATTAAGTGTAACATTGATGGTTAGAGATATGGGTCAAATCTGAGAAAGCACTTTTACGCAGGAGTGGCTAATGTGTTACCTAACAGAATTAAGACATTTATTTTTTCTGCCTTTATTTGGGTTTCAAAAGCTATTTGGCCCCAAGTGAGAAAAATCCAAAGTTTGCAATTTAGGAGACAAAAGAAACATTTTAAGATGAAGACAGATGTTAGAACTAAAGATAAGGAATGGAAACCAGAATAGCACAAGTACTTTCAAAACCATGGAATCTACCTCCAGATTAGCAGCCACTTGAAAGATTCACCAATTTCTCTTTGCTTTACTATTGCCCAGCAAGGTGCTCATTAGTCTGAAACTACATTTTTTCTGTTTTTCTAAAGTCAGTGTGATCAACTTAATATTAAGCAGCTCAGTCGCAGTTCACTTTTCCTGTAACATCAAAAGCTAGATTCTCCTCTATTCACCTGCAATTAGCAAGCACCCATCTCATAGCCCTTGGAGAAAATTTTCCTGGCCAAACCAGCATGAAAGGATTACTGGCTGCTTCTACACTACTAGACAAGGCCTGACTGTCATTCTGATTCATGCTGACATGGCTATATTCCCTCCATCTTCCTCTTTGCTTTACTTACTTGGCTCCCAGAACAAGGTATAACTGTATTTGGAGATCCTCAAAGAGCAAAAAGCATTTCAAACCCATCTCTCATTTACAAGCGAGCTCATGTGTTGACAAGGCTGAACAGAAGCTTCTTTAGCAGGGCCAGCAGTTTCTCAGTCATGCAGCAAGCACAGCTGTAGAGCTGAGCTTTGGAAGAAAAGAGGCATCAAGACAGCTATTCACCTTAGAAACGACTTCCCTCAGTGCCACGTGCCCTTTTTGCCATGCTCTAATCTGTATTCCACATTGCTCTCACTCTGACTGGAGTCTGATTACCTGCAGTCCCCTGGCCTCATTACCTTACACTTCCCAACAATAAACTGCATAAGCCACTTATCAGCCTGTAATCCTAATAAATCCAAATCATTTTGAACGAGTTTGTTTTGTTCCTCTGTCCCGTCCTTCTGCCTCTCCAGCTTCCTTAGCCTTATTTTATGTCATCATCATATTTGAGGCACTTTTGAAATTACATGCTGCTCAAGGGCACAGCACTGAATTTAATCCCCCCATCACCACAGAGCACATCAATGCTTTTACTTCCATCTGATTTATTTATCCTGTTTATTATCATAGAGCAATTCAATCAATATAAGCTGGAATTCAAACACATGTACATTTGAATTATGCATACTAACACTCATCAAGAGATAGAAGACCACTGTTAAAGTCCAGATCATTCCTATAACATATGGCCCAGCTTACAAGTAAGGAAGCTCATAGTGATGAATCTTTATACCTTGACTTCTGCTTGACCCCAATAATTGTTTGGTTACTGGAAACCAAAGGAATTGAAATAGCGTCACGAATTCCACGGAAGAGGCTTGGACAAGCAATCTCTGTGTTTCTTATCCCAAGCCAGTAGGGCCATATTTTAAGATGGGCCTTCAAGTTGACAGTTCCTCTATTAGCTTCTGAACACACAGGAATCCTAGCAAAACACCAGCAAACCATTCCAGACAGTTATGTCAAGAAAATCTTGCAAACAGAACAGCATATGGGGAACTGGAACTTGAAAGAAAACCAAAGCACTAACCTCAATTGCAGCGTAGGTTAGGCACCAAACCAACCTAAACGGTATTGGAAGCATTCTAGATGTTGAAAGCGTACTAGAAAGCTTATAGCTTTTGGCTCCCCTGTGTAAACCACTATCCTTTCTAAATATTAATGGTCAACATGATCCTCAGGCAGAGTTCACAACGAACTTCTGGTCGTCTTTGAACGCAGTTGGTGGTTAAAATGCCAGGAACACTGCAAACTGAAAAACTGAAGGCAGAGAAAGCATTCATACATAGGTTCTGCTACAGGCAGAGGTGCTACAGAGAGGGACTATGCACACTGGACTTTAAGGCGTTAGAGGTACAAAGACTGATTAATTAAAAAATTACCGTGAAATGCATGAAGTTTGGGAAAGAGAAGCGTACATTGTTCTGTACAAACATTTGGTGTCCACTTAGCATTTTAGCATTACAGTTAACTAAGTAAAATGGAAGATGAAACATCAGTGTCCACCATCGGCAATTCAGGTCTCCAAGATTAGAAACAAATCCTTGAAAAACTGTCCCCTTCATAATCACATTCCCCAGCCGACCTGCAGTTCTTTCCATTTCTCTGTCCTTTACCACCTTCCTTACTGCTCTTTCCCCCTCTGCTACCTCCTTATGCTAGACTCTTTACAACCATTTTCATAAGCAATAACTTCTAAATCCTCTAATCACATTTCTAAAAAGTTTTCTTCTCTTTGTTCTTACTGATAACAAGGTTCTGTCACACCAGTACTGCCCTGATTCATACCATGTAGATGCGTGGCCTAAGGTGTCAGGGATTAAATCATGGTCTCACTGAACTCCTGATGACTTTGGCAGTGTCAGACTTCACCTTTGCATCGTCTCTGGCCTACAGCTACATGAGCTCCAGGAGTCTCCTTGAGATTTTATTTTAATATCTCACCATTTAGGCACAGAGAATATTTTGGTTTCTCTATCAATACATTTCTGCTTGGTAATTCCCAGTCTGAATGCTGATTGTGTTTTGCATAAAATTAACTAAATTGCAGGCCTTCTATTTCATTGGTACTTTTTGTCTGCTTCCTCCATGAACAATGTCAGGGAGATTGCAAGCTGACTACAATTCTCTTTCCCAAGCAAGAGGAAAACAACATCTAAGAGACCAATCAGTACAAGTTTCCTGATGTCTGTTGGGTTTTATGCATTATATTGTACTCTAGCTTTTAACAGTTTCTATTCATTTGATTCACTTTGAGAAATGAATGTCGTGATTGCCACAGCATTCTGCGTTACTGTTGTCTATAGATAAATTTGGAACAGGTATAACAACAAGTTCGCTCTTTTTTCTATTTAAAAATTCACTGAGCTAACAAATTCTTTGTGCAATGCCAAAGTAATCACGGGTTTTTACTCTCAGGATTCAGTATCCAGCCTCCACAGGGAGGTCCACTGTAGGTGATATTTTGGAAGTAAGACTAGATCAACAGTGGCATTAGGCTTCCAGGAGTGTTGATACCACACATGAGCACACAAAGCCTACCCAGGTATGTTTGAGTCTAGAAGGACCCACACCAATACAAGTATGGAAGTTCCATCACTAAAGGACAGATTTTAAAAGGAGTGGCTTCTGTCCTCCTTGAAAGGAACTTTAACACCAAGGAGGTTTCAGGGCTATGAACTGGGAGCAGAGGGAGATGATTGCCTGCTGCCTAAAGCAAAGCACAGCTCTTGACCAAATGAGTGGGATCCTCCCCATTACACAGGGAGACGACATTCACCTGGCAGCCTCAGGATACAAAGCAGCAACACAGGCACTGCAGTACTGCTCCTCCATAGGTGCATCCATTCACCAGTAGGCACATCCTCATGGCATCACTTGGGGCAACAGCACAAGCCTTTCTCTTCTGCAGCAGCCATCTACCAGGAGCTCAGAGGAATAAAATAAACATAAGGAAAGCAAATTGGGATGTAACTCAGGTAAATCAGGTAAAGTTGGAAACATTTCTGGAGAAAGGGGAAGCATTTAGGGAACATTTCAATGATATTTGAAATTACAGACATCCAAGGCTGTCCCTGGCTATGGTGCCTGTTTCTAAGTAGCAGCAGTCACTGTTTCAGGCTTGTTGAGCATTAGCTTGCTCAGGGCTCCGGGGGAACAGCAGCCATCACGATGGCTGTGAGCAACATTGGGGGTCTGCCCAGGCAAGGAAAGGGGGTAAGCTGATAACAGTAAGAAAGTGTGATGAATTATTGCTGCGCTTGTCATCTTTATTTAACTTACCGCCTTTTGCATCCAGGGGAATCACAGTCCTTCCAAAAGAGTTGCTTTGGATTTCTTAATATTAGGAGACAGTTGTGACATTTGTCCTGCTCTGGGCCTAATTAGACTCAAGGCATTTTTGATGCCTTTTCTTCTTCATAATGACCTCCCTGTTCCTTCATGTGAGGATCCCAAAGCTCATTAACGAATCCTCACTCAAGTCTTCTGGAGACTGATCCTTTCCCTCTGCTGTAGCATGGAGAAGAGAAAGCAATGACTGCCACACTAAATGCACAACCCTTTTGTTTCTTGTCTGTTTCCTTTCTTTGAACAGGTTATTACAGCTTCTCTTCTAGAAGCAGGCTTTCGCACACCAGTACAATACAGAAACTTAACATTAACAAGGATTCCTGATACTATATAAATCAGAACTCAAATTCTCAAGCTCATCTATGAAGTACTTCCAGAACTGAGTATGCACTTCAGGATTCAGAGCCTCATTTTCTTCAACAGCCCCACTTCAGTCTGAGTGAGGTCTGTCTCGCAGTGTGCTGTCTCCCTGATTCTGCTGCACACTACAGTGTAGCTGGTTACTCTAAGACAATATTATTTGCTTCATCTATATCTTTGGAATAGAAGCTTTAAGCAAACACAGTGCTGCAGCAAATAAAATCAGCATCTAACAATGCAGCCACCCAGTCCAAACAGCGTGGCACAGCACTCGAACACACAACAGCGTTCCTAAGGGACACACATTTAGTTAGGTCTCTCTGCCTTGCTCCTCCTCCGGACCAAGAGCTACACAATGCATTCTGATTTCTGGTTTCACTATCCCAGCAGTTCCCTTCAGTATAAATACCTTTTATTTTTATTATTTTAAATCTCCCAAGCATGCCATCTTAGATAATGAGTAATATTATCTCTTGCATGCTTTTTTGTTGTTGGCTCTGCCCTACACTGCCAGCCCTCTCAAGAGGAGGAACTCTCATTTCCCCTGGCTAATTCAGGGGTCTCACATAGCTTGAATTCACCTCTCTTGAATAAGAACTGCATGCACTGCTCCAGTGCTGGACTCGCCCTGCCATTCACTCTCTTCTAACTTGCCCCAGTACAGTTTTGGACTGGTGCATTCCCATTTCCCAGACACAATGCACTGGTGACTTCTGTTCTGTTCTTTCCAAAGGGCGAGTCTCCAGCTACCAGTAAAAAATACTTGCTATTTGTCTCTCACTACGTGCTCATCTACTACATAATTTTCTATCATTTCTGGCATCCTTCTCCTGAGGTCACCCAGTTCTCTCTGTCTGACACTGTCTGTTTTTTCCTAGAATTATACGGCATGCTGCATTATGTCTAAAAGCAACTACAAAACCTCTCCCCATTTCTAGAAGCTTGGGTATGGATTACACAGTCTAGACAGACAACAGAAAAAAAGAATAAGGGATTTCTGTAGACTTTTCTCTATAATCCTGCTTGCAATATTCAAAGGCTCAGCGCAACACCAGAAACAGCATCGTTTATATCTTGTCTGCTGGTTACCCTGATAGAAATTGTGATCTTGTCATTCTCTAGGCAGTTATATATCAACCATCTATTTGAATCACATAGAATTACTAATCAACATAAGGCCTGTTTAAGTGAACTTCCTTTGGATGATCCCCTGCAAATCTCCCCTCACACAGCAGGAAACCTGCGTTCGTTTGCTGCGATTGATGTCAGCACGTATAAGCATCGCCGCACGGCCTCCCACAGGAACTGCCTCCCAAAGCAGCACTTGGCACAGCCTGAAGCTCCGAACCTTGCTTTAGGACTTTATTAAAAGAAGGAATTAAAGGAAGTCGTCACGGGACCAAGCCTGCTGGAGTTCAAGCAACACGTGGACAGCGCTCTCAGACATGCGGTCTGATTTTTGGGTGGTCCTTTGGTGACCCTGGAGCTGAACTCGATGATCCTTGTGGTTCCCTCCCAACTGGGATATTCGGTGCTGTTTGTCATCTTAAACTCGAGAGCTGGACTGCGAACGGACGCCGAGCTGCAGGAGCAGGGGAGCAGCAGCGGGAGGCGCAGCCCCAGGTGCCCGGTGCCCGGGCGCCCTCTGCCGGCCGCCGCCGCGCTTTGGCTCTGCAGGCGCTGCGCGACTCCAGGCACGGTAAGAAGCAGCCAGGGGTTTGCTTTCCCTCGCGGCTGCAGCCTTTTAAACTCAAGGAAAACAATACCAACGAATAAGCACAGCCACCACCCCTTTTAGTTTACAAAAGAAAGCTGCAGTAAACGTGTATTTTTTTTTTCCTAGATTGCTCTAGAAGGTGAATCCATGGTTTTCATTGCTCTGTCTCCGTTCCTGGTTCAGAGTGTAGTCCTGTGGCCGGGCACTGAAGTAGAAAAACAAAAACAACAACAAAAAACCACCTCTGACACAAGGAACCAAAAAAAAACCTTACGTTAGTTATTTGTAGAGTCTCCGGGCTGTGCACTGGGCTTTGCAAGCAAAAAACTGAGTGGGCCAAGTTCTCATAAGTACTCGTCCCACTGAGAACTGCCTCTTCTACGGTTAAGTGAAAGTCAAGTGCTGAGCTCTTCAGGAAAAAAAAAATAAAATAAAATAAATCCACCCAAGTCTCTCTAAGCAAAACAATGGAAACTGCTTAAGATGGAGCACTGAGACACTAATAAGCCCTCAAGAAACAGACCAGAAGCTAATCTTCCTTCTACTCATCACAGAGATGTAACAAGACCATGAGGTCTATTTTTGCTTAAGCATTTCAGAAACATGGGATACTTGAAAGCAGATGGACAGCAAGTCACTGACTTGAAGAAATCCTGGTCTTCAAGTTCCTGAGGCTTAATATTTTGGAGGTTCTAAGAAAGCACCAATTTTGACTCTGAGCAATCATAATTAGCCACTTCCATGCACATTAACTTTGCCTGCACCCTCCCTCGGTAGACCAACTGCCCTATTTACAAAACCCTTAACTGATCTACTAGAGGCAATAAAGCCAGTCAGGGCCAGAAGTGAATTAAAGATCTAGGGATTTCCAGTCCCCTGAAATACCCATTACACTACATCACTCTGGTCTGTTGCCAACTATTAGGAAATTACCCTAGCAAGAAGCACTCCAAAGAACTTGTAGACAGCCTCGAGCTCTCCTACAAGCTGTTATTAACCAAATGACCAGTTTGGCCATGGAACAATTTTATAAAAAGTTAAGCTATAAATTAGGAGCGTGTTTGCGAGTGTTGCTGTCAAGCTAGCTGTCATCTTCACTGCAGCATCACCAGTACATGACCCTATTTCATAACTAAACCCTACAAACCCCACCTAGTGACCTATCTTTGAAGTGTGTGTCTTTGGGAAAGTCACTGTCCCTTGAAGCCTGCCAGAACCAAGTTATGCCATACGTATTTTAGGACGCGTGGCCAGACATCTCCTGCATGTCCAGACTCTCAGAACTGGAGGGCAGCACAGCAGCAGCCGACTTCTTCTGCCACTTGAAGCGAATCATTGTGCGCTCGCTCTGCTGCTGGCCCCACAGGCGGGCGAGGCTCACTGCAGTTTGTCCCTCACTATCTGGGTCGAGGGCTCGTGCTCCACAGCTAAGGAGCAGCTCAATGCAGTCACAGCGGCCCATGACAGCAGCTACATGAAGGGCAGTCCTTCCTAGCGGGGTTTTGTAATGCACATCCGCACCTGCAAAGAGACACACATAGTCCGAGTGTGACAAGGCTCACAAAAAGGAGGTAACTAATGGAAAGGACTGCCCGTCGTGCAAACGCAGATTTGGGGGAAAGGCAAATTGCAAAGCATCAAAAAACTCAAGTGTCAGAGCTATAGAACTAGAGCTTGCAACTCTTGTATTTCTGAGCACTTCTATTATTTCTTAAAAAGCTGATAAAACATTGCATGGGAGTGATAAAAAACAAGCATGCCAATAAATGATACTCAAGGAGGGAAGTAAGAAAACGTAACTCCTGTTTTGCATTATGAATTTACCTACTTTAAGAGCAAACTCATCACATCTAGCAAGAACAGTTTTCATTGTTTTAATGTTTACATTAGGATTGATGGGCTTAATACATTCCCTATGTCAAATACAGAATTTTACCCAATTAATCCCTATTTTATGATCTTGATGAGCAGAAAGGCATGGTATGCTATGCAGGTACAGCCAGAGAAGAAGCATTCTATCTAACAACATTACCATGTCTCAGGAGAAACGTGGCAGTTCTAACATGACCTCTGTGGCTGGCAACAAACAGTGCCACAAAAGCTCGGTGCGCCACCCATTCCTTTTTCTGTTCTGGTCCCAGTATCTCTGCATACGGTGTGGTGCCAGCAAAATCCTCTGTAACTCCCAGATGGGCCAGCTGCAGAACAAACAGAAACCTTTTAGCCTCTTTCAGAAGTGTAACCTGATTCTTTATGAAGTCTTGTATCTGCACATCAGGTATGCTAGCACATGGCATAAATCATTCTATGATCACCTAAATAATACCTGCTTGTTTTATATTAGAGAATCAAGATAAGGCAGAATAACATACAATGACATTTATTCACAGCCATCCCTTGGAACATTAATTTGGGTTTTCCTTTTTTATATAGTTACTGAGCTCTACAAAATCTTATCAAAACCATGTCTTCACAGTCCCTGTCCCTCTCTTAAATTTATTGGAGACTGGCCAGGTTCCAAGCTTTTGGGGGAAGAATACAGACAGTATTGGCCATGTAAGCACAAGGTCCTTAGGATCTAAGCAAGACTTCAGGCCTTAATTCCAGCAGACAGCTCAGACTACTTCAAGACTCGGCCCTGTATCGTATTCTTTCCCAGGAAGAGTTTTGTGATTTTTTTGTTTTGTTTAGAACTGATGTGTTTGGCTTTAAGGGATGCTGAGAGGCCTCTTCAGAACAATTTTCAGTTGCCTCATGCTGCTACACTGCTGTTCTTCTTGAGAAGTCATTTCCACATTGGACTACATCTTCCACAGTGCACCATGGTTTCCTCATCTAGTAAGTGGAAGCACATTGGTAGAGCAGCTGTACAGTTTTCTTTTTTTTATTCCAGTTGAAAGTCAACAGTGTCAAACTTTTTTTTTTTTTTTTTTTTTTTTTTGTCTCCAATACCTCTTTCATTTCAAAGGAGACTATTGTCTTTTTGTCTTTGTGGCACACCTTTCTGCTTCCTGCTCTACACTGAGTAGGAAGATTCTCTAATACACAGGGAACTCAAAACATGGGAAAAAAAAGCAAAACTTCATCCAATAGCAAAATGCAAACCATTTGTGGCACGAGGCAGAACAGCTGCTTACCAACGAACCGCAACACTACACAACAGTTAATGATAGGAAGTGAAGAATCCTGTGGTATCCATTTGCAATGGTTGGGGGAATGCAGAGGAACAGAATGTAATTAGCCAAGCTGGAATTTGGCCAGGGCAACAGAGATAATGGTTCTTTATGAAAGGCACCAAAGGATATTTCACGATCACATCTGTTCGGGCCTGAAGGTTTACAGTACAAATCAGAGTACCTTGTGTTTCTGCTGAGACAATGTTTCAGTCCTAAATCAAGAAAGCAGCATGCCCTCTATAAAAGCACCACAGAAACGATTCATTCCACGCACACAGAAAAAAAAGCTGTCTTACTAATCAGACTTGACAGTATTGCAAAATCAAGATGGTCTGTAAGCTTTCAGCAGGTGAAGTGCAAGAAATGCAGAATGGCTCCTGATCCTGGATTTTCACTGTTCACTGCTACAAGAAGCACACGTAACCTACTTAATTTTTGTCTCTTCCGTTAAAGACTTCCCCGCTATTTTCTCTATGAACTCTTCCTTTATAAAAGCACGTAAGCCCTTCAGCAACATGCTTTCAGCATTTCTGCAGACAGCACACCCCACTCGTTCACCAAAGTAACAGAGTCAACCTTCACAGTGTCTCCTTTTGCAGCAGCTGCCACAAGATGCCCCCAGCCATCTTGTCTCCAGATGCGCATCGTAATTGTTCCACCACGGATAATATCATTGTCCTTAAATGTAGAATCATCTAGCAGATCCACTGTAGGGAGTAACACAATAAAAGTCAGTCAACATATCCTCAGAGAAGATGACGATGACCAGCTTAAAGAAAAAAAAAAGTGACAATTCTTTTTAACAATGTCCATGTTCTCTGATTTTGCTGTCATAACACATCAAGGACACCTTAGGTCCCACTGTGCTAGAACTATGAAAACAGACATCCTCCCAGCCTGGAAAAGGTTAGAGTATAGCGCTGTTGGGATAATATGGTCGTAACGCACAGACAGCTATAGTTAACATGTTAAGTACCAAAACCATAGGAGAAAATATCCCTGCACACAGGGTGTCTTCATTCTAAAATAAGCTTTCTGCTTGCAACCTCCCCGTTTGCAACCTCCAAAACCAAGTTCTCCAGCACCATGCAGTCTCTGATGCAGTGGGCAGAAACACTGTTCCACACAACTCCAACTGTGAAGTTAGCCAGAGCCTTGCTAGAGCTATGCCAGGCTGAGGTAAGTCAGCCAAGTACTGGCGTTGGCTACCAACAAGGCTAAGCAGGAATTTAGAGGTCAGTTTTTGCAATTCCTAACCTAAGAAGACCCTGTTGATTAGACTATTACCCGTCAGCAGTAGGAAGCAAAGTGAAGTCAAGAGCTGAATTCCAACTGCAGTACAGCAAAAAGGAGGAAAAAATTCTGACCCTCACCCAGGACTTACACATAGGTGTAACTAGCAGGTAGAGACACAATGAAAAACCTCCACAAACCCCAAAGGTTACGCGTTCTCACTTTCATCCAGGTATTGAAGCCGCTGGAAATGAAGGGGGATCCCAGTCAGTAATTCTAAATGGGACTTAAGCTTCTTCAGAGTCAAGTCATTCTGGCACTGAGGCAGGGAAAACATTTCATTAGTTTCTGCCAGACAAAGGCGGACACCGAAAGTCCTTGGAGGCAAGGAAGACATGGTCATCAAGTTGTTTGTGACTAGAAGTTTATAAGACTTCCCTCTTACAAAAAGCTTGCTGTCGTTACAAGGACAGAGTCTACATCCAGTCGTGATCCCTCCCTTCCCTGGACATTCCCCTTATCATCAGAACCCTCCATGCCATTGAGGGTAGACCCCTGTACACCATTAGCACAGTACAGTATCCAAGCAGCACCAAGTGACATCACAGAAGAACAACCTGCCTGTGTGATGGAAGAGCCTGTATGAACACAGCCGGGAACATGACAAAGTAACGCACCAGGATGATTACAGAGGATTTCTTTGTTCTTGACCACTTCTTGATTTTCACTGGGATGACACAAGCTTACTTAGAATCACAGAATCATTTAGGTTAGAACAGAACCGCAAGATGATCAAATCCAACCATCACCTACCACTACAAGTCCACCACTAAACCGTGTCCCCAGGTGTCACATCCATGCATCTCTTAAATACCTCTAGGAATGGTGACCCCACCACCTCCCTGGGCAGCCCATTCCAATACCTGGCCACGCTTTCAATGAATAAATTCTTTCTGACATTTAATTTGACCTTCCCTGCTGCATCTTGAGGCTGTTTCCTTGCATCCTACCGCTTGTCACATGAGACAAGAGACCAAAACCCACCTTGCTGCAGCCTCCTTTCAGGTAGCCATACCTTGCAGGTCCCTTTCAGGCACTTGAAAGGAAAGCAGTAGACAAACAAGACAGTAACTCCAGTAAATACCCAAGCTGTCCATATTTTATGTTCCTGTTTTCTTTGTTCAGGTTTAGGTCACGATAAACGTGTTTAGTTTGATGTGTCATAAAAAGAGCACATGGCTGTTCCATTTGTGTTTCCAGTTTATTCACCAGGGTCTTGTGTCCTACCTCAAAGTGTGTGGGTAGGCTTTACTAGGAGGTGGGGGAGAGGGGCTGTTTATTCCCCCCACTTTTGCATCATGCAAAGAAAAAGAAAGGAAGGTCATTATTCTTTTGCAGCACTTGGCAGAAGTTGTAGAGCACAGGGTGGAGCAGCCAGTCAATGTCTGAAAGGAACAAAAGGACAACTGCAGCAGCAGAAGAAACAGAAGACTCCGATATGAGAGGAAAAAACAACCAGCCAGGTGTTGATTACTCATTCCCTCATCCAGTCTCCCCCTCACATCATCAGCATGATGAATTCCACGCTCAACCCTGGTGTAGGAAAGCAGTTAATTTTGCTAGGGAGAAGTTTCACTAACCAAAAGAATACATTCACACCCCACTTGTAACAAAAGCCAGTTACTACACATTGATTTATAAAACAGTCACAGAATTTATTGAGATAAATACAAAGTTACATAGATTCTCTATTCTGACAAATGAATGACACTTCCAGAGTGTCCTCATTTAATTGGGTTCTAAACAACACTGTGTACAGTCACAACTGCCACTAGGGCAGCATCCTCACAGATGCCAAGTGTACATCATACATAAGTTACCAGTGAATTCAAGTTCTAAGTAACATGACTAACATGCTTTGGATTACAAGTGCTTGATAATTCCCTATAGCATTCAAGCAATATTGCACCCACTAACGTTATTCTCATGTTCCTTAGCTAGAAATGCTTTGAAGTGATATTCTTACTGCTTTTGTGAGAGTGGATCAGCTACCTAACTTTGCTCCATCTGGCTTTTAAAATACATATTTTTGCATAATTTAAACAACCCAGAGAATTGTATGTTAACACACAGCTTTACTCATCATTGCATACGTTTGTCTATTACAAGACGTAAAGTGCGGTCTTTAGTCATGCTGAAACCACTTCTAGTATAAAATTAAAACAAAAAGGCAAACCTTGTAAAGGGTAAACCTGTTTTAACAGACCTGCACATTGCCTACAAAAAAAAAAAAAACAACAAACGACATACCCCGAAACTATGGTGCCCTCCATTAGTGCATGCAACTGTAGAGCTGAAAAAGGTTTTAAATGCTCTACTGAAATCTTATCATCTGGAATAGACATGATTTTGATTTCTGGAGCTAGAGAGGTACCAAATGTTGTTAAAAACAAGCAACTTTGTTTAGCCTTTTAGTGAACTTCTATAGCTGGTGGCTTATTGTTTACAAATATTCTAATCAAAAAATCCTTAACGAACACTAACCAAACACACTAAATCATACAAAAGCTTGTGTTTTCCAGTGGATTATTGCAAGAAAAGGTAATTATTAAAAGATTATCTGACAAACAGAAACCTGGGTTGGGTTAATGTTCAAAGTATCTAGTATATATACATTTCAAACATACTTACATATACACACACACACTTAAAAAATTTGATCAGTGCTGAGAAATTTAATGAACTGATAATAGAAAAACAGAAGTAAAACCTTGTCAAAAAAGCTTTAGAAAATTGGAACTGTTAGAAAATACTAGTGTAATGCCAGCATTAGAAAAAGATATTAGAACTAGAAAAAATTAACTTGAGGGGTCTTTTGTTAAGAAATCGCAATCATAAAAAGTCTGTAGTGAAGAACCATTTTAAATTATAAAAAATTGTAAAAAATTAAATGTAGAATGTTGCAGAATTTACAGAGTTTATACTGTTTACTGTAAGAGCAGTGATAGCAGTGGTACATTTCTGCGTTTTGCTTCCAAAAGCATTTTGTGAGCTCACAAGGAAACAATTTAATACAAATACTGTACATTATAATACAAGACTAGTTAGACAAACATTCAGTTTTTCAGCATAACTGAACCCTAAGAAAGTAGAGCCCAGCTGAGGAACCTACTTGCTCTATCACAGACAAGCCAGATTTAAAACAAAAGAAGGAAAAAAGTTATTTCTGCAAAAATCTTCACCCACTTGAACTACTCACTAGTAATAACAGTGAAACAAGGGGAAAAGAAATATTTCCACAGGCCTATTTATGACAAATTGTGTTCACTGAGAAAGTAACTATCGTTACACGAAGACATTTCTTTAGTAATCATTAGTTTTTGAACAGGACTAAGTACCAATCCAAAATCTGAAGAGATTAAGTCTTTTTTTTTTTTTTTCCAAGCCCCATTCTAACTACAGGTTTGGGACATGACAGAAAACAGGATCCACCAAAACGTATTAGTTTTGGAATTTTGCAAACCAGTCAGATGCTCTCAGATTTCATTAACAGAATTTTGCTCTACCTGTATACTAACTCCATCCTTCTTCTGAAACAGTCATCTAAATACACAGAAAGCATGTCCTATGTAAGGTTAAAGATCTCAATAGCCTCCATTTGTCATCTGCCCCAACCCTGACCACAGAATCCACAGAAGTTATAAACTGCATTAACACCTTCCTTCTGAACACTTACTACTGGAAGTTTCTCCAGAATTTAGATATCCCGTGTCTTACAAACAAATTAACAGGCTGATGGGGATCTGAATGTTGGACCAGTTAAAAAGGTGCTTTTCAAATGAAGTAGGAATGAAAGAGACCTGTAAAAAAGCTTAAGTCTGTAAAACTCTAATACCCTTCTAAAGAAATAGCACACGCTGAAGGAACTGAATCCTTTAGTTGGAGGGAACTTCACCAGAGCAGAATGAGTAATTTTCAGTTTGGAAAATTAATGGTCTATCTACAACTAACCAGCACCAGCAGTAATAGAAACAGACAGCGTTAACACCTGTAGGAGTATAGTTTAGAAATAAAATAATAGAAAAGTCACGATATACAAAGAATGTCAAACTCTGTGCTTTGAAAATTATCACATTATATTAAGTAAAAATGAATCATGCCTTAGCTCTAGCAGACTAACTGCTTTATAAAATGAAATGATTGAACTTTTTTCCCCACTGATACAGAATTAAATTCTTCATCCTTTTTTTGTTGAAATTTAAGAGCTATTCACATACATACACTTCTTTCAGACAAAATAAAACACAATATTTGAAATGATACAAAAGCTACAATAACAAATGAGAAAAATATCTGTATGTAAGTTTGCTATAATCAAAAAAAGATCCAAAAACCATTAGAAGCTTATAGCGGACTACTACAGGAACTGTTTTGTTAAAAAAGAAATAAATTTCAATTACACTGAAACACCGAGTATGTGCAAGAATTTACATACAATACTGAACTGCAGGTAAGATCAGAGTTACCACCCACATTTAGGAAAAGAAATAAATTGCTCATGCATATCAGACAAACATAGAAACATCTGTAGATGAAAGGTGGTCATGAAATAAGAAGTATGGTATTTCTCAAAAAGCCCTTTCTAGCTGTTTTGTCACTTTGTGCCAAAAACTTAATTTTCTTATTTGTTCACCTTATTCATACTAACCATGAATGTTGTGCAAATAACCATTTTGGCATCCAGGGCTATTGCAGAACGCATTAGTTTTGTTTTTCAATGGGAGTATTGTCCATGTTGTTTTGTTTTAGTTTTATGGTAGCAAAGAAGGCCACATCTTGATCTCTGTCAGATTGAAGAGCTAGAATGGTCTCCTCTGCAGCTTCTAGATGAGGATTGCCAACACTTTTAAAATAAGCTAGAATAAGGTGAGAAAAAGACAATTTTAATCAAAGCCAAAAGAAGAAATTAAACTTTTTTTTTTTAAAGCTACAGGGCATGCACAATGCCTAAATATAGAGGATGCCAAAAACATCTGGGATAGCTCATCCAATTAATGAACTTCTTAGAGGAACTACAGCAAGCTGAGGAAACTGTCAGAGAAAGAAATACGCTACTTTTTACTCACCTTATAAGGTACTTAAGTATTTATAAAAATAAATTATTTTTGATAAGCCCTAAATGGAAACGTGCCAACAAGGAAAAGCAAGCTCAGGAAGCTGCCTTTGTCCAGTGTTTCGCAAAACACTCTCCATACTTTAACTCAGAAATGATAGAGTTTTGTTTTCTAAGGAATTATAATACAGGAAATTGTAGCAGCGCACAAAATCATATTATTTCCTACTACAATTGTTAGCTTTAGCTAACAATTCCACCACACAAAAGAGGAATGACACTTCATTTGACGGACCACAAAGAAGACTTAATTAAAATAGTTTTGAAACAAAACAATACAATCTAAGGTGATGTTTAAAATTTCCCAATAAAAATCTATTTGCCACAAGCACTACAGACACCAAATATAAACATAGGCAGCAACATGCAGGAACTGCATTACTTCCTGTTATAAACAAGTATGTAGCTGCCCTCTAGTGGATGAAGCATTATTACATTGGATATATTATCCATGTCAGTTTCAGGCCCTTCAGGGATGATGATGATGAACAATTAGAATCTAAGACTGAACAGCCACTGTATTATGCATTTCTAAATCTATATCCCTCAATCTGAATTTAAATACAGTATCCCAGATTACAACATACATTTGCGTTCTCAGTATAAGCAGAACTAAACAGGCTTTTACTAGTCAAGTGAGCCAATTTATAAAGAATTGCACTGGCAGATGAAGGACAGCATTTGTAAGACATTCATTCTTTCAGAGGAAATTAATGACCACACCTTTCTCCAGTAACGTCTGCCTTAGAGCCTTGGCGAGCAGAACCCTTACGTTTGGCACAGGATCTGAAGCAAGACTTAAAAGACTGGGGAGTAAGTGTTCAACAAATTGGTCAACAGGCATACATTCTTCTTCCACCACAGCCTACAGAATAGGGACATAACGTGAGAAAGCAAGATTTATGTTAAAATTACAGCATTTGCCATTCCTTTCTATCTTGTCCTTAATTTTGTCTGACCATTTAGAAAAGACAGTTTAACTTAACTAAGAGTTTAACCACACCTTATATTGCAGTGCAACCTTTGAAAAACATTCTAAAAATGCATCTTGCCATTCTGAAGATGACCCAACATGGGCAGATAACTGAATTTCAGCTCTATTTTAGGAAATACTGCTCTCTTGCCTGTCATCACTCCTCTGCCTTTCAGTATTAAACTCACCTCCCCTTCTTCTCCATCCCTATTAGAGCAAACCTTTGTAGGGGCTGAAGTGTGATGGATGGGAGGCATGAAAATAGAGCAAAGTAGTTCCTGGCATCCAGCAGCCATCGTTAGCTCAAAGAGATCTTGTAAACCCTTATCCCAGCACATTGACACAGGTATTATAAAATGTTTATCCCTTTGGGATTTACTTCCTAACTTGGCTACTAGGATGCTAGAAAGGAACAAGGATCAGCTGTACCAGCAGGAGGCGTAGCACAAAATTCACCACAGCTTCAAACCTGGATAACCATTTGCTACTCCTGACACCAGCCCAACCTACAGAATCACTAAAAAAATTCTCAAGTCCGAATTTCAGTTTTCCCTACATTACTGAAAATTCTCAAACTGGCTCCAAATTAAATGTATGTAGACCCTCAGAGAAAGAATGCTCCAACCTGACAAATGAAGGCAAAAGCTTGTCTTCCAACCCACTTGGAACAGTGACGAAACCGCACTATAAGTTCATTAATGAAATTTAATCCCAGTGCATTTGCATTGTTTGTATAGAACTTCTGTAGTATTGCTACAACCTGTGAAGCAAAGGAAGAAAGGAGATTTAAATTTTAGCCCTTAGGAAAAGGCATCGTTGTATTTGAACCTCTTAAAGAAACAACAAACATATACAGTATAACCAGCTCTGCCTGAAGAATTTAATGAATTATTACGTTTATATTGGAGAAAAGCCTTCTGTAGAGAAAGCATAAGATGATGTTCAAGTTAAACAAACAAACAAAATTAAAATAAAACCACCATTAAAATAATGCCTTTATCCATGGTTCCACAAACAAGGAATCCTTCTACTCGTTCATCTACAGGATGATGGCATTATCATGAAGTCCATAGATTAAACAAACTTTGAGGAAAGGTCAGTTGTGTTTTTTTTTGTTTGTTTGTTTTGTTTCTTTGGTTGTTTCTAAAGGTAGAATTCAGGGAAAGTTCTTCTGAAAAGTCTTATTTCCTGGTTTCTATCCAGTTAAAAACATTTATCACTCACATACAGCCAAATGAGGAAGGCTTTAGGATATACAGAAGTCAGACAACTCAATGTATTTTATACAATTTCCTTTTAACTGCATGCATCAAAACAGAGCAAGTTCAAAAGGCCGGTAACTTCTGCCTACAGATGGACAGAAGCTCCTGAGGCTACAACAATAAGTGATTTCAGATATCCCTCTCAAGAATAATATTCCTCCTGTCCTTCCAAGTAAGTGAACTAAATCCTCTACCAGTTTGAAGGAGATCCACCGAACTTCTGAAACTTTATCGGAGCAGAGAGTCAGTGCAATATGTCTTAAGTAGTCGTAGACATCATTGGGATTGTAGAGTTCCAATATCAGGATCAGCTGCCTGAAACAAAGAAGTTATTAACTCAACCAAGTGCAACACTAACCAACCATTGAAACTCAGTAACAATCACTTGGAGCCTTGAAAAGGCCATCGTTATTATGAAGCACCTGCAGAGGTTAGGTCTTCTCTTTATAAAGGTGAAAACACGTATTAGAAAAGACACAAGAGATGCAAGAAACTTTTAATCAAGCTGTATCAACAAAGCATCACATTTGTTGCATCAAAATAACAAAAAAACCTACAAACAGAAGTACAACGAGATGTTTCTCTGTAACTTCAGACCAGTGTCATGTACCTTCCCTCAAAGTAAAAATCAGAGATTTACTTTGGTCTACAAGTCTACATTTTAAAAGTTATTTAAATCTACAAAACTTTACAGGACTCATTTCAGTCACACCAACAAACAACACAAAGTTACCTAACTCTCCACTAGATGTCAGAGGACTGCTGTACAACAGCACTGCACCAGAATAAGATTCAGTTTGTTGAGCCAAACAACAAAAGGGAGAATAAATCCTCAACAGCCCAAATACAGCGACGAGATAAAGACGAAGGTCAGATTTTAGCTGCAAACCATGTCTACAAACATTCCTTGGGTTCTTTAAATATCAACAGGGCTTGTTGAAAAAGAACTGTGAGATGTCACTATCTCCATTATATACCCAGCCATATGGAAATACCAAACAAATACATATATATATTTTTGAAGAACAGTCTTTTCTATCCTGCAGATATGTAATACAAAAATGACTCTGTATATACATTTCCCTAATTTTACATGCAGTCCAGAACTGAGTAAAATCTGAATTCTCAGTGAATAGTACCTATCAGACTGTCATATTTCAAAAGCTACATGCAAACCAGATTTCCATTTTGGCATGTGATGTTTTAGTTTCTATTGTGGTTGATCGCAACAGTTTGCATTTAAAAAAAATTGCCAGTAGCTAAGTTCCCTGATTAAGTTCCTTAATAAAGAATGGTTGTGATCTTTTAGCTCAGAATTAGGGTGCACTAACTTCTGAATATAATTCTCTATTCCAAGTTAGTGATATACATGAAAATCAGACATTAAGTAAATTACGTACTCTGCCAGCTCATAACGAAACCTCCAGTTCCTGCTGTTATCAGTCACCACAAATTCTTGAAGTTGATAAAGATACTCTCGCCTTTTGTCTGCATGAAGTAACTAAAGGAAAAACATTACTAGCATAAAGCTGATCAAATTCAAAACTCTGAAGATACTATCTTCAGAAATTAAATTACACTTTCCTACCTTTAGGAAGTCATAGAGATGTTTAAGGACACCAATGCGTACTTCATCTAGATCTTTCAAGAATCCATTGAAAATTGGCACCAGATCAGCAGCTGTTAGCTGATCCCCCAAAATAACTGCTAGTTCATGGATTGAGAAAGCTAGTGTCCGGCGTACCTTCCACTGCAAACAATTTAAGAAGAGATACACATTAGTTACCATAAGTGGAAAAAAAAGCTCACAGCTTTTAAACACCACCTATGTGAGGGACTGAGAAATGGGGCAAGCTACATAGAAGCAGAAAATGTTAGTTACATTTACAATGCCTGATTTAAATCTTGAATTTTAAACTCTTACTCCACATTTAAATCCCTTACAAAAAAGAATACGATGTTATAACTTCAGTGAAGCAAATTGAACAAAAGCTACAAGAATCTCAAAATTATGCTTTATCATTAGAAAGCTGTAAGACTTTTTTATTGTTGGTTTTGGGGTTTTGGTGGTGGTGTTTTTTGTTTTTTTTTTTCTTTACCTGTACATCTGAGGCCAGCGTCTCATACGTATCTTTCAGGCAGTGCCAGTTCTGCCTGCCCAGCGTTAAGGCCACTCCAGGAAGACTATATGCACAGTGTTTGGCTATTTCAGTATCAACAGTCTGGGCACGAGCAGGGTCAGTCATTGACAAGTACTGGTCTAGTAAAGGTTGAGGTATGATATCCTACAGAGAGAGCACAGCAGCAACACACATTTCCATTAATTTAGGACCGGTAAGAAAATACACCTGCTGTGCTGTAGTATTCTCTTCCTACCAACCAGTGGGGAGCAAAATAAAAACAGTGGCAAGACACCCATTTTGTGGGTTTGCTTTACAAACTGCAAATGAGTAGTTATTTGTCTTCCCATTAGGCCAGAGATGTCAGCAATGAACAGTAAATATTACTTCTTGAACAGACTACGTCAAATCAAACTGAAGATTTATTCTTTACTATAGACAAACATTAAATCCAATGACAAAGCAGTATCATCAGCTCCTAAAGTCTGTTGCGTGAATTGCCTCTAAAGCACCAAAAAGACAACAGGTAGGCTTGTTTACCAAAAACATGTTTTTTCTAGTTTTCTGATTTAAAATAGTTCTTTAAATGCCCAGAGCATTTCTTCACCTTCTGCAACTGATCAACTGCAAAAGCTACTGCTGTATGAAGGATGAGATGAACTGTGTCTAGTACTCCACTAAAGCAGTTAGATGCTATTTTAATCACCTGTAACTTTGACTTGTCATCTTCAAATGGTGGATTCTTTTCCTGGTCTTTCTTTAAAAATACACTGTTTCCTCTGTGTTGTTCCCCTGAATCCTGTAAATGGACATACTAATCAGTGAAATGAGTTACACTTAGCAGTGTTTGCAATTATTTCAAAGCATCACAGTAAGAACAAAGCAATTCAGTTACAAAATAGCCTTTTAGAGACAAAGCCTTATTCAGTGTGTTTATACAAGTGCAAAAAAGACAACAGTTGTACACTACAAACACTATAAAGATCACATATAGATTTGCTTCTAGAACAGAATTTAATGCAACAAACCCATCATTCATTCAGATTTTGTGCAGTTACTTTTATTATACTCTTAGAGATCTTTTTATTCTTGGCATGAATTTAACTATTAAACAAGGCAGCCGAGCAGTTACTCCAGGTCAATATCATGATAAAAGCATCACTTATTTTGGAAAATACCACTGGAAACTCCAAGCCTATCAAATCATGAAGCACACACACACACCTCTCCCCAAATAAATATCAATGGAAACCTCTGAAAGACTCTAAAGGTTTAAAAGACCAAAATCACAGAAAGTCTAAAAGATCACAGGGTTTTCTTGTTTGTTTGGTTTTGGTTGTTTACGTTATTTGTACAGGTCTTATGTGCAATTTTTCTTTGTAGACAACGTTTTTTCTTAATCATTCAAAATTAGCTCTAACAACATTAAATACTGCACAAATGATTCTTTTTACTCCTATCTGTACATTACTGTCAAGAAATAGTAACCAGGAACTGTGTAGGTATCACCACCTGATTCAGCCTCCTGCTTGAAGATCAAAAGATAATTTTAGATCGATTGCAGGAAGAGGTGAGACTGTACTTAATACGTTTCCTCTGAAAAGTACTACAAGGCTACTGCAAAAAAATAATTCTTAAGTAGCCTGTGCACAAGCAGAAATAATAGCACTCAATTTTGTTTTTTAAAATAAGTAGCATATAATAGTTACAATGTAGTAATGGCTTCAGATCTGAAGCAGGTCGCTTATGTCAGGGACTACACCAACATACACATTACTTCAGTTGGTAAGAATTCATTTCAGTCATGGAGCCCAATGCACACTTACTGTGCTTTTCAGTATACTGGTGGCAGACTCATCACTGATATCATCTTGGGATGCAGTGGATGAAAGGGTGTCTTCCTCCAGCTGGTTGCAGGTAGTATCTGAAACAGCTGTTTCCCCTGAAATAGTCTTGTTCTGAAGTTTGCCACTGCTCTCTTCCATTTTTTTGGTCTCACAGTTCCCAACAGAATCAAACTGAGCAGCTCTTAGAGCAGCAGACAACACTTGGACCTGAGCTGTTATAAAGCAAGAGACCATTTAGTATCCTTTCTGCACTTAAAAGCATTAAACTTAGTTACTTAATTTGAAAGGATAAAAAGAAATCAGATCGAAGCTTCACAAAAACATATTAGCAAACATTTGCTGTTAGAAAGGCCTATTGCTCTTCCATGAAACCTTCACATAAACTAAGAGCAATGACATGGATACATTAACATTTCCAGCAGGAGCATTCTACCAATTTCTCCCACTGAAACATGTTTATGATAATCCCCCCCCAAGGTATCACAGTATACTGGTTCACATTTCACTCTTCACATTGTCAAACATATTAATGTAAATTCTTTATTAATATTCTTGAATTCCTTCAGCTACCTGGAAAAGGCAATAATGTGCATTTAAAACGTTTCTCAAAAAACCCACAACAATCTAGCTAGAGGAAGGAGTTAGTAAAACCACCTCTGAACTTATCTGCAGAAGTGGACAGAACACTAGTGGTTGGGTTTACCACTACATCACCAATAAACGTCAGAGAAACTTTGCTGCTAAGAACATGAAGTTACTAAGAGGTCAGAATGCAAACACCTTGAGGTAGTTACATCTCCACAGGCCTGAAGAAAATATAGTCTCAGACTATAGAGACATTAGAGCATAATTTAAAGGTGAAGAATACTAGAATACTTTGGAAATGAGGGGATAGGACAATTTATAAATATGCCTGTTATCAGTTCTTTTGCTGTTTTATAACTGTTCTGGATGTCAAAGCAGAAGGGAAACAAAGATTAATAACCACATCTCCTTATTCTGAGAATTGAAGCATGACTGTTCAACTAAAGTCAGAATGAAAAGGGGATGTATGGACATGTTCTTGCTTTCTCCCATGTCTCTCCTAACCATTCATTTTCCCACTGCATAACTGTCAAGCTAACATCTTTCCATTTGCTTTAGTTGAACATAATACACTTTTGCTCTTTTCTCTCTCCCTTTTCTTTCCAAAACTCATTTACACTTTTTTCCTTTTTTCATTCATCCACTTCTATTTCTGCTTTCTTTCACGACTTTATTTTTTAATATTTCACCTCTAAGTCTTCCCCTTTCATTCTACTCCTTTCCATTCTCAGACATGAAAAATTCTCCTGGTGCCTTTCTAGCTTGCCATGAGGAGCCAACTAGATATGCCATACTGCCACTCTGCCACTGCTCACAGCATAGCAAAGAAGCCAAATAAAGCTCCAGTTGCATGCAGAAAAAAGGAATGAATAAACAGACAGATGAAAATTGATAATTTACTCAAGACTTAGTAGAATGAGAAACAGTTGACTATGAATGACAGGCTTGTCAGGTGAGTCCTAGCACCATATGAGTACCAAACCATTTAAAGCACAGTCAAGGGTTTTTATAAAAGCCAGGAGAAACCTTTCTGGGAGAGAACGTTATTCTATTACAGAGTCTCACCTTGAACATCTGGATCATCTATGTGCTCCTGTAAGCTTTCTAGAACTTTTTTTATTTCACTGCTAGCCACACAGTTATTACATGGCACAGAGCAGCTGTCTTTGTGCTTCTCAGTCTTGAACTGAAGCAACTCCAGGTCCTGGCTTATATCAGGCAGAGGAGGGCGCCAGTATAGAAATGTATTAAACACATCCTCAGCAGACTGTAGCCTTGAGTTCGTTCCTGGCAAACTGCTGTCCATAGAGACTTCAACCACACCAGCAACAACTTTATCATCCTGAGACAACCTAGACAGATCTTCTCCAGGATTTGTACGACAATCTGAACTTGCTTCCCATGTGTCTTTATTCAGGTTCTCAACTGAGAGCGGCATATTCACTTCAGCTGAAGTCTCCTCAGTTGAAGGCTCTGGTTTGATTTCCATTGGTTGTTCTGAACTAATAACAGACACACAATTATCCATATAAAATATCTCTAACAATACTTTTCAAGTAAAATACTTCATAAAAGGTAGCATCAACTACAGAAGCTTACTTTCTCCACGGAAAGACAATGTTAGTGCTACACTTCACTTCTACAATTTTCCCTTTATCTTCCTGTCAAGCCATCAAAGTTAATTTCACTTCAATAACATGGCTACACGCAAATAGACGTACATGCACGACCTCACCTTTCATACCATTTCTGGAACTCTTTTCTTAAGATTTGCAGCCCTAAGCAGCAACTAAAGGAATTACCTTCTTGCTTCTCCCTTCCACTATACCACATCTTTCCTATGATTTTACCTGGATGATGTAGCATTTGTACTAGAGGCAATTAAAGTTATATTGTTGCTTGGTTGACAGGAATTGGAATTTACATCTTGTGTTGATGGTCGGATACTCAGCGTCCCATCTTCTCGAATGTAAAGACCAGCACTTGAAGGGTTTGCAAAAGTAGAAATAAAGGGGCCAAGAGACTGAAAAGCTGCCTGACGAACCTGGGATAGTATAAAGACAACATTCAGGATTCATGTAACTCCCATAGAATTAATGCTAAAAAATAAAGTTTGATCCCAAGTTGTTTGTTACTGTAATAGCTTCATTTAATGCCAGATTTTACCAACTATCCAATAAGTGGCACCTACACAAAGGGTGTCAGAATATTAACAAACATATGGATTTTTTTTTAAATTACAAATTTGAAGGATATCATTGCATACTTCAACTAGTATCTTAAACACAAGCAACATACTCTGAGAAGAGCAACACTTATAAAAAACATTGACAGGAATTCTAAATAACAAAAGAGAAGAAAAACAAGGTTCTCTCTTAGGCTTATCTCTTCGGTAAGATCAGCTTTTACTAGATAAGAACCTAATTGCAGCAAAAAAAAACCAACCTTGCCTATTATCGTGTCTGCCTGGGAAGACATCAATTATAGAGTGAGTTGCTTACCCATCTACAAGTGTCACTAATAAGACTGATGAAGAGTGGGGATAGTTTGCTTCTGCGGACTTCTGGGGATGTAGTGTAGGACACTGCCATAAAGCATTCAGCACAAGCTTTTCTCATTCCCCAAACACTATCAGAGCAAAGTTCAAAGAACTTGGGAATCTGCCAAAAATAAACAAAACCAAGACTAATTAAAAACTAAGCAAAGGCTGCAGCAACTTACTATCAAGGTATTTATTTGGAAACTGGAGACAATGAGAACTCAGAATAAAATGAGTGAAGAAAATAATAAAATAGGGACAGGTTAAAAAAATGCATTAACTGAAGAAACTGGAAAAAATTATCTCCCCTTCACTGGGATTTCATGTTTGACTACACACATTAGGAAAGAATAGAATTAATGGCTTATTTTTCCTGAAATTGTAATTTAACTCATCTAGTTCAGGGAAAAGAGCAAGTCAGTAATTCTGAAGTATGCATATGAACCATCAATTACATTTTAAAAATGCTTTGCATAACAAGAATTTTCTATTTATATGGCAAAACTGGGATTGAATAGAAGTGCATTCAAAGCCTCCGATAAAGTCATTTCAAAAAAATACATAAACAGATTATATAACAGAAAAGACAACAGAAGAAATATTATTAAACCACTTGAACTGATAAATACATGTCTTGTAAATGGATTTTGACTTTTTACCTACCAGAAGTCTTTCTGTGGCTTCTTGACCAACTGCATTACAAATGTCACCAAAATTAGCTGCGCAAATCTAAGAAAAAAACATCATGAATAACATTCTGGCTAACACACTTTCGAGTGCATTAGGTTGATCATCAACTTTTATTTAACCCCTGTAATAAATGCACATTTGAGTATTCAAATTTCAGCCATGTAACTACATCCTGTAACCTTAACTCATTCTGAACAAATACTCATTAGAGCAGGCTTCCATAAACCACATGCCTTTGAAATCAATAGCAGAAAAGGCTTCTGCATTGTGAAGAGAATCTTCTACTTCAGTAATAATTAAAAAGGACTAATAAGCCTACTTGAAGCTTTAATGACTTTGAACAGCAGCTGTCAAAACAAAACAGATTAAAATATGATATGAGTGTCAGGACTTAGGTGTACAGACAGAATTGTCTTTGCTATAGCTGAAAATGGCTTAAGCACTTTGCTGAAGAAAAGTTTAATCAACATCTCAAGTTAGTCCCATTTACAGTGCATTATATTCAAATTCTGTAATTAATGCAGAAGGCACATTCCCTTGTTGCCAAAAAAAAAAAAAACAGCTGAAATCTGAAATGAATTTACATGAGCCTATGTTAACATACTATTTATTTAATGTAAAACAGAATTATAATGCTGTAACACAGGTCAAATTCCAACACCAACAGCTTATGTTAAGGACCAAGCTGCAGCTCAGCATGACCCTTAAGTCTACTGAATTATTTTAAGACTTCTTATGCTGTAAGTTTCCCTTTGTACTTGACCATGACTTAAAAGGAATCTTGCACTTCAGAGATTTCTCCTTTGAACAACAACAGGTTTTAAAAAAGGAAGAATGTCTAATACCTATTTTTGAATTTCTGGTTTTGAAATAAGATAACAGAGCAGGTAATTGATTTGCATCACAGAACCAAATATTGTGGCTTAAAAATAGGTTGCGAAATACTATTAAATGGTGCAAAACCTACTATTCCCCAAGGACTGTTACCTAATTATTTAGTGAAATACAGAATCTATAACCTATGCTAATAAATTAAAACTATTCTTCCAGACCCTTTCAAATTTCATCAGTGAAAGCCATGATTAAATTCCTCAAGAAGGCATTTGAATAGCTGGGTACATACAAAGTCCTTTGAAGCATTTCAGGGTTGAAAACACACCAACCTTTCGGACTTGAAACAATTTCCCATCACTGCAAAGTTCACAAAAACGAGGAAGCAGCATGTGCTCAACTGTTGTTCTGCTCAACATAGAAGCCATTTTACAGATTATCTAAAATCAAGAAGGGGATATGAGGAAGGACAAAAAATTATACAACTTACAAGCATGGCACAAACCTCCTCTTAAAAATTACTTCTGAGAGCAAGAAAGCAACTACCATCAAATAGATTTCAGTGCTCTAGATTATTCATATTTTTGTACACTTATTTATGTAAAGCACAACTGTAGTTTTTATTTAAAATCATTCCATACTGTATTTAAAATAATTCTGTACTGTCACTCCTGAACATAATATTTCTTTACATTATTTAACTGGATTAAAAAGACAGTGAATTGGCTTTTATTAATAAATACATTTTCAATATGATTTACAGTGTGGCATACATACAGCGGTATTTTTATACACGGAAGACAAAGTCCCACTGCACTAGCCAGTACGTAAAGGCACAATCTTTAAGTATACGACAAATATCTCAAACTTAGGACTGCTCAAATGCTTAAAAACAAGCATCATCCTAGCTCTATATAGGATCAGACAACATAAGGCAAAAGTTTGCCATACAAGAAGAGAGAAAAGGGAGAATAAGACAAACTAGTCACATATGTAAGCTAACGCATACTTTACAGGAATCATACTCAGAACTTTTAAGAATTAACATCTTAATTCCATAATTAGTAACAAATTCATTAATTTAGCTCCTTTCTCTGAGAAACTGCCAACTGCACCTACCACAGCAAACTGTTTTACTGCTGTGAAAATCAGGTTCTTTGGACTTTAGGTCTCCTTTCACCTTGCACTTTCTGGAATAACATGCTGTAATCTTTACTTTTGCAGTGGTAAAAAGGAAGGGGCACTCATGCACCTTTCTCCTCAACTATTCTGCCCGCAGCACCAGGAGTTTAATGCTTACACAACATAAGCATGTGTTACACGATGTGTTACATGATGTATCAAGTCCTGACCCTGTTCCAATTCTTTGAGAATTGTCTTTTTTTTTTTTCCAATGGTGCTCAACATTACAAATGACTAAGAAACCTACTGATTCAGCACTTAACAGCTTAACATACATAGATCCAAGCTTCAACTATATCACAATCAGTGTTTCAATTCTCAACAGAGCAATTAACAAATAGAAGAATACAAGAAACTGAAATAATGGTATAGAAAGTTTAGGTTCCATTATTAATGTAAAGCTCTCAAGCCAATACAAGTGTAAGTACAATTTTTATTTCCCCTTTCTTATGCTTATTCAAGGCTTGCACAAAGTTGTTATATTCTAAAAAAGCTTTGTAATAGCACTGCTAAAAAATAGAGAACAAAAGCAATAAAAAGCCTAAAAGGTAAAGATACAAGCTTTCTTTCAAGTTGAGTTTTTCAAATTCACTTACATTCACGGCTTCCACCTTGTACTCGTCATCACTGTCAGGAGCAGAGAGGTCCAACAGAATTGGACACACCTTGTTTTCTATGTCACTCTGAGCAACAAGATCTTGTTCCAGCAGTATGAGCAGTGCTTCTTGACCTGCCTTTCTGACCTAGTAATAAGAACGAACAGAACAGAAGTCTAGCACTGTAAAAACATCATTTAGTGACACGAGAACTACAGAAAGCATGTTTTCATTGAACATGGAGGTACAAGTTAAAAAATAGAAAAAAAACCTCAGCTTTAACAATAAAAGGAATTAGTAATAAACAGTAAATTTCAATGTAATTGTTAGATGCCCTTTAATCAAATCCTGAAAAACCAAAATTTGAAGTAAAAGTCAGGACCTGTATGTAACAACTCCAATAACAGACTGTGTCAGTATGTCATTAGGAAAATCCTACACATTTCCCATTACCCACTAGGGTAAAAATATGTATATTCAGACCTCCCTAGCAAAGTGTGCTGAAATCAACACATACCAATAATATGTAATAACCAGGTATCAATTAACAGGAAATTTATTCTCTGTTCCTCATATCCCTAGTTCAAACCACAGCATGTTTTCCAACTATTCAACTCACAGTCTGTTTTACCTACCTGATTGTTAACATCTGTGAGATATCTCACTACTATGGGCATAAGGTATTCAAAAAATGCTGTTGGGAATTTTGGTCGACTTTCTTGCAGAAAAATGGCAATTGGAGGTATTTGTTCCATCAGCTCTGTACGTACAGTTGGTTCTACCAATAAATCAAAAGTAAAAGCTACATTAGTAAATTGAAAATTAAAAAAAAAAAAGAAAGTACATTATGAAAAAGCTAGGATTTTGTTTTGCTTTAAAGCTTTCACAACAGAAAAAGATGAAAAGACTCGAAACATAAGGAAATATCACCACTAAGACTGCCAGTTCATAAAGGAAACACAAATAAAATAGCCTTACACGTTATCGCCATAGTCCAGAGTTAGAAAAATTAAAACAAATGCATTCAAACCTGCATCTTCAGAGAGTCTGACTACTATTTCCATTACAGTCAGGAAGTCTTCCTCATTGTTACTGAAATCTCGAAAGACATCCAAAAGACCTCTGGCAATAATTTGCCTGTGGAAGAACAACAGATCAACTGTCTTGATATCTTGTCAACAACATACAGGTGGGATGCAGGAGGAACTTAATAAATGGAAAGGGACACTTAAAAAAAAAAAACACAAAAAAAAACCACACACATCAAGCTCTTCTCTAAATATTCAGTCGCACTAGCTATACAATTTTGCCACACCCCCAAAAAAACGAAGACTGAGTCCAGAGATATTAGATGAACAAGAAAGAAAAGCTATTAATGGAAATTTTACATAACAGTTATTCAAACAGAAATTTTGCATTTAGCAAAATAATGAAAGTAGCAGCAATGCCCCCAGACCCACCATGCTGTAAAACTTGTATCGCCATCAGGTGTGATTGTTATAACTGTACCTGTTAAATACGTTATCACTGAAGGCATATTTTTCTAGACGAGCCAGTGGAGTCAAATTATCCTGTCCTGGAATGTCCAAGAATGCTGTTATCCTCATGCTATCACAGTCTGGTCCATAATCTTCAAATCCAACTTGAAAGACAAGAAGAGTAACAAAAGAAAAGAAAAATCACCCAAGAGTCCGCAAGAGATGCTGGAATATAAAATATGCCAATACCTCTACCTATTTTTAGAGCTATTCTTCAAAGCAAAACTATTTGTATATCACTAAAGATTTTTTCTGGTAAGCAGTTTTCAGTTATACCCAATGAACTCAAGGGCAATACTTGCATAGAGACCAGTAAATTCAAGCCTTGAAATGGAACTGAAATGTAACCTGTTTCAGCTGTCACAATATCCTTGGCTTTTAACACATTTTGCTTTGCAATTTGACAGAACTAGCCACACTACAAAATTAAGAGAGCGCAGCTGACAGAACTGCATGCCACAAACTGACAGACAAATTCAAAAGGAAAATAAGTCCCATTAAAAGAAACTGAAATTTTCAGTGATAGAAAATGCAAAAGCATATTGCTTTAAAACAGCAAACTTGTGTCTGTTTCAAAGTTACCAAAGCACATTTTTCTCACCACAACTACAGAGTCCCAAACATTCACACCACACAGGTGGCTTTGGAGAGAAAACAACTTCATTTGTGAACATACCGGGTAACTTCTACTGCAGATGTTCTTAGCTACCAAGATTCCCCAAATAAAACTACTGTTTTCTAAACCTTTTTTCTATTTGCGAACTTTTTAGCCAAGTATTACTATACCAACCCCATACCACCAAAATCTTACAGGCAGTGAATCCAGTAACACGCCCCTGATTATAGATTACAGGCAAAAAAAAATAAGGCTGTGAGGGGGGTAGGAAAAACGATAATTTCGCTGTCAAATTATTTCCTGTGCTCATTTCTTAAAGCATAGGCACTGAAGAAATCTGTCTGCAACTCAATCTTCCAGACAAATTCTCTCATTTCTGCAATAGATACAGGAACACACACAGTAACTAAAACTACAGGAAAAAGTTACACTGGAGTAGCTGACACTGCTCTGGGCATACAACTTCCCCAACCAAGCACACTTTGCTCACACAAATCACACAACACCCGTGACCATTCTGAAGTACAAATGGTGCCACACTGCTTCTCATATGCGAGAAGTAGTCTCTCTCAGGCCAGCAAATGTGCTAAGAGTGACAGCCACTGCAGAAAACAAGCCAGTTTCTGACTTGGCAGGACACAATATTAGGTATTTGAGTTGGTAAAGAAAGCACAACACTGGCAGTAATTTGCAAGCACAATGACAAGCCAAATGGGCTGTAAGAACTCTGCCTGTAGGAATGAAGCCCAGGCACTCCAAGCCAGGGCTCTACAGGCCTCTTGTCCTCAGGGAGGGGAAGTTACACTGTGCTTCCACATTAGAAACCAGCAGAGATGTGGCTAAACAAATGAGCAAACCAAATCTTGTTTCATTTATAGCATCAGTTTCCTCTGCTTGCAAAATGGGAAGAACAGAAACACCCTCTCCCTTTGACGCGCTCAGAAGATTAGCAAATGTGTGTGTAAAGAGCTGTGCATCCCCATCTCCAGTATTCTGGGTAAATAAACTCACAGTCCTTCTCAATACGCCAGCCCAATCACTACAACGCTTTTGCACATCTTAAAGAGAAGCCTTCATCATTTCATAATACACTCTGAAATTGCCAGTGGGTAAACGGTGTCTGTATGTAATTACAAGGTCTCTGATATAACAGCTCCTTCAGGATTGAAGTGGCTGTACCTTAATCAGAATAATTAAGTTTCCACTCTATCCTCTTATTCTATCTACAGGTTTATGTCATCAACACTTCTCTGAAGAACTCCTTAATCTGAGACCTGCACAATGAACTGTGTTAATACCCATTATAAATTGATTTTTATATAAAAAATACTCTATTACCAAGAGGTACCAAGCCTCAGCTTTTTTCCCTACAAGAGAATCTGATTTCATATGCCTGTAATTGATTGCCCATTATTTAATACTTTGTTTTTGCTTTCTATCCTTAAATAGACTGAATCTCTAGAAGACACTGTTTTCCAAACTCACTGAAGTTATTATTAACTTAATGAAGAAATATTTATCAGCACACGTATCATTCTGCTGTCCTCAATGCAAAAGAAAGAAAAAGTTACTGGGACAAATCACAGGCCTGAGATGAAGACAACTGAAACATGGTTTCCTAGTATCGGACACAAACTGAAGCCAAAACATCTTCCACAGAAACACAGCGCTTAAAAAATAAACTACATCTGAACATATTCAAGACAAAATGTTATACCTGGGGGCCTCAGGAGAAAAAAAAAAAAAAAAAAAAGCAGACTATATTTATGACAACACTGTTTCCAATGAACCTACTTGAATTATAAAACAGTAATTCTGCACTCTTGAGGACAGTGAGCTCCAATCAACAAATTCAACAGGACTCAAACAGAAGAAAACTGGGGGATAGATTTTGTGTTGTTGTAAATGTATACACAGACATGCAACTCCACAGCTATGTGATCAGCAACATATTTTAAGAAAACCATGAGTAACTAGCATGACTGTGGATTCTTATGACACCCTTACTTCCATTCAATTGGCCATTATCATTTCTAAAGGCTTTTTTTTTTTTATATATACTTTTCAAGTTGTCAGTGTCAAAAAATTTATTTGCACAAGCGTAGGTAACTTACATTACACTGCCCTTGTAGGAATCATCTATGCATCTGTCCCAGGGCTAACTCTCCCACCAAGCACAGCACCCGAAGAGGCAGCACCCAGTGCTTCTGCTCCAGAAGTAACCCACTGCAGCACCGAAAGCTCGCAGGAGGCCAGACTAAGATTGTGGATTTCCTTTTGGAGGTTTCAACACTCTTTCCACCTCCAAAACCTAACTCTGACCATCCTTACGCCTGTGCAGTTACAATATGTATTTCTGAAATGCACATAGGTTGGACGCTCTTATGCTAGCTGATTTTTGAGGCTAGCCACCTCTTGCACAAAGATTAAAGCTTAAAAAAAAAAAAAACAAAAAAAAAAACTTGCCTTTAACCACACTACTGCCCACTCGTTACAGAATTAACAGTTTAAAAATGAACTCATTTCACTTTACTATTAGTCCCTTCAAATATTTCAGCAGAATTCCTACCAGGTCAAAAAACAAAGTAAATCTCAGTTATAAATCTGGCTACAACACTACACCAAGGACTAATTTTCGAAACATGATAAACATTCTTTATTTCACTACCTAAGCAGTTTTATTTTTAATTTGTATTAGCTAAGCACACATTAGTGCTTCTAGGACTTGAGGGAACACAGAGCAAACTACTTATGCTGAGGATGAAGAGAGTTAAATACCTGAAATTTTTTCCACACAGACTCAGTACACATAAGTTAGGAACAATCCATTTTGCCTTCTCTCAAGAATTTTTCTTCCATAAAACAAGAAGCTATAGGTACTTACAAGTTTTAAAATACAGAATACCAGAAAATAAATTACAGAAATATGTTGAACTTGTACTTCTACTGTATCTAATACTCCTTCAGAGGTGAACCAGGCATTCAGCGTTTTCCCTCTAATGGTATCAAATAAGCGTGCAATTTGTCCATCTATGAACAAGATCTTTTGCTCAGCCCTGAAGCGGCCAGGCAGCTGGATTTGAAGATCTCTGCAGGTCCCTTCTGACTGAACTCTATTCTAGTCTATTCTACCTACTTGAAGACTGCTGAGTTTGAGTTTGCCATGCCTTAGTTTGACCTAGACTCAAAAGCTGCTTAAAGCCTACAAGAACCACCTACAGCATTACCGAATTTAACTACGCAGCACATCACCAGCTACCGTCACTGTATCACTAACCACTTTTTCCAACACAAAACATTAAATACTGGTTCACTATGTAACAACTTCATGAGCTCAACTAGTTAATTTTTTTTCTTCCACTGTTTTTAGACGGAAAACCGATTTTAAAATACAGGTTCTTAATTCTATTAAGGAGATATTTGAGCTAATTATTATTCTCACCTTACAAAATGTCAAACTGTAGTTGATTAATTTAGTTAGATTTTACGATAGCTTTGCCCCATATTCAATGGAATCCCCCCAGCTGTCTGTTCCCATGGAGTTGAACCTCGCTGTGGATAACACTATTTCATCAACTTAAGAAAGAAAAAATCCAGTCCCGGTTACTTATTTGACTGTAATTTTCCTGAAATGCACCATGAACTCTTTGCTAGAGACTAGTCATTGGATTAGCCCAGTAACTCAATCTAGACAGAATTTCCTGAACTCCACTGTATCAGAAACTCAAGACCGCTTTGAGTGCCCCAATTCTAACCACATTGCCAAATTCATGAACTTAATCAAAGGTTATTTTTAAAGCATAAACAAGATTTGCATAATGCTTTCAAACATATTTCCCTTTATTTACATGCCCATCCTAAAAATGATCATTCCTTTTACACAAATGTTAAGTGACCCATGTAAAATGCTTATTAATGACTACTTATGGCAAAACTTTTTTTATCCGAACCTTTTGATTTTTTTTTTTTTAAATTAACTTCATGACTCAAACCAGAGTTTTGCATTCAAGCAACAGACTTATTCATCAATTTACCATACAAATTCTTTACCAACAGTCTCAAAGAAACAGCCAAAGACCAAAAAATAACGGAGAATGAACACTTAACTCCTACTGATGTCTACCCCCAGTTCAAGGCCAAGATCCATAAAACATTATGGGAAATTTGCATTTATTTCTGTTGTGCTTTACACCGAGCAAACAGAATTCAATACTATCTTTGTTTTATTACATGGATTAAAAAAAGAAAAAAAAAAGAAAGGGAACTGGGAGCAATTCAGAAAAACACAATCAATTCAAAGAACTAACCATTCGTTGGCACTATGAAGGGGATTTATTTGTGTGTGTGTGTGTGCGTTGTTTTTTTTTTAATTAGGGCAGAAAGAATTAAGAATTTTCAAGTCTTAAGGTACTGCAACAACTGTTGCAGCTCTCCTGTGATTAGAGGAGCTCAGGTGAGATTGATATGCTGAGCTCTGCAAAACAGCCTTCAAATCAGCCTAAGCACATTGAAATGCATCTCCTAATTTCCTTGTCACTTCAATCCTGTTCAACATATGCATGCTTTTTGTCATTTAAGGTCTTGACACAGACTTCTTTCATTTACTTACTGCAGCAAGCAATATCTTTTAGTACCCATTTTTAAGCAACTTCCTCCAACGTTATCATGATTTCAAATCCCTACATGCTAAAAACATGCATTTCAAGCTTTATACTTCAAGGTTTGCAAATTTTGATTTATTTACTTTTTAGATTTCTAGCTTTCCAAATAGATACTATTAAGGAAGGAAAATACTTTTTAATGATGGCTTTAAAATCATTAAGATGCACGAAGTTAAACTTTAATTCTAAGAAAAACATCAAAGATGTTCTGCAACACACACAAAGGCACAGACACAAAATGAACCAACAGCTCTCACCACTTAAACATTAATTTCATCTAAAAAAATATATAATTTTTTCTTACTAAAGCTAAAAAAAAATAAAACTGTCATTTGTTTTTCTGCTACCTACTAGTGAAATGCTGAAACCTGACATACTGAGAGCAAAAAAAAGTTAACAGCAACTAACAAAATTCCACAGGGTGATCCCCTGCCTGCAGAGGCAGTGTCCCTGCACATCCTTCCAAAGGAAGGCTTTAGCTTCCATTATACTCTCATGTTTCTCCTGGTGTTGCTCAAGATCATCTTCTTCCTAATTTTGAATGTTTACAGTAGACAGAGAAGCAAAAGCCTTCTGTTGTGCATTTTCAAGTCCTATTACACAATAACAGAGCGGTTGAGGTTGGAAGGGAGCTCTGAAGATCAGCTGGCCCAAGCCCCTGCTGAGCAGGATCACACAGAGCACGCTGTGCAGGATGATGTCCAGGTGGGGATGTATCTCCAGAGAAGGACACTCCACAACATGTCTGAGCAACCCGTTCCAGTGCTCTGTCACCCTCACAGTAAGATGCCCCTCAAACATTTATGTAGTAAACAAATCGAGTCTTTCACTAAAAACCAAATTCAAGCATCAGTTTGTTTTTTAATGGAAATGTCAATCCAGCATCCCAAGTACCAATGAAACCACCCCCCCGCACCTAGCTGGTTCCCAAAGCAACACCACTTCAGCGATTAGTGGCTACAGATTTACCTCCTTAAGCAACAGCTCCTTCAAGTTGTCTGAGCCGCATTCAGCTCTAATCCCCTAACAAAACTCCGCACTGTACCAGCTGAACCGGCGCTGCCTCGCCTAGCACCAAGAACAGGGTACTTAACCTAAAACCACTAGCTTCTGCCAGCCAGCTGGCGCACAAAGGCTTTTATTTCCGTTTATTTCCCAATTTCTGAAAGGCACACACACGACAACGCCTGCAACTCAGCGGTGCGTGCCCAGCAGAACCCCGAGAGCCTGGAACCACCCCCAAAGCCCCTTTGAGCCTCACCAGCCGGCAGCCACAAGACCCCCAGCCCCCTGAGGCCTCAGGACGGGGCTGATCCTCCCGGGGGGGGGGGTCTGGACAGAGCCCATTTCCCCCTCCCTGAGGTTCAGCTGCCCAAGGCGCTGCTGCCACAGCCCCCAGCTGCCCCCACAGCCAGCGGCCCCTCGCCCCGGGCCCTCCTTCCCCACAGGACGGCAGCGGGCACCGAGCGGTTCCCGGCGCTCAGAGTGGGCACGGCTGCGGGTGTCAGGGCTGAGAGGCCGAAAAGGCGAGGGAAGGAAGGGCCCTGTCAGCCCCCGAGCTGCCCCCACAGCCATGGAGGAGCTTTCAGCTCGCCCCGCGGGGCTCCGCACGGCCCCGGCTCGCTCCTGTCGCGAATTAAAAAGGCGGAGAGCGAAAAGAGAGCGACTGGGGGGTCCAAGCAGCGAGCAGAAAAATAAAAAATTAAAAAAAAAAACATACAGAAAGAAAAAAAAAAACACAAAACAAAACGACAGTTACTCACAATCATCTAAGTCATCCTGCAAATCCACAAAATACAAAGGGATCCCTACAAACAGAAAACAAAAAGAGAGACACCGGGGGGGGTGGGGTTGGCTTCGGAGGGGCAGCGGCGAGGGCGGCCGGGCCGGGCCGTGGCGGTGCCCCCGGTGAGGCGCCCCCCGCCCGCCGGCCCCACTTACCGGCCATCTTGGAATGGACATGGGCGAGGAGGAGGAGGAGGAGGTGGAGGAGGAGGAGGAGGAGGAGGAGGGCGCAGGGAGGAGCCGCCGGTGCTTCCTGCCCCCCGCACGGCCGCGAACCCGAGCGGCTGAGCAAACAGCAGCTCCCAAAAGGGTGTGTGTGGGGGGGAGAGAATCGCCCCTAAACGCCCCCCGTCCCTCTCCTCAGAGGGAGGAGAAGCGCGGCCGCCCCGCCGGGGCTGCAGTCAGGTGACGGCGGACGGGCCGCCCAAAATGGCGGCCGGGCCGCGGCGGCTGAGGGGGGAGATCCGCCCGTAGCTGAGGGGCGGGGAGCGGGGGGCTGCCCGCGCTGGCGTCGGGCTGTCTGTGTGTCCTGTCCGGGTGTCCGTCTGCCGAGCGGGGAAGGGGCTATGATCGTTCTGGGCCGCGTCTCCGGCGCTCGGTGAAGGCGCAGCCTGCCCGACCATGGCTCTGAGGGAGCTGAAAGTTTGCCTGCTGGGGGTAAGTGTCGCGGGGCGGCGGGGAGGGGAGGGGAGGAGGCAGGGCGGGGGGCTGCCTGCCCTCGCCCAACCTGCTGAGGGGCTCCCCGGGCTGCTGGTGGCTGCTGGGGCTGGGCCCCGGCTCCCCGGCCCTGGTCCCTGGAGGAGCGGTCGGGGGGGCGGACAGGCCTTTCCCTGTGGGGAGAGGCGTTTTCATGGGGAGATCTCCTCATCATCATCATCCTCATCCTCCTCCTTCGGCCTTGGCCTCTGAGGAGAAGCAGAGAGGAAGCGCGAAGGCTCAGTGTGTGCTTCCCTCTTCCTCGGCCTTGGAGTTCGTAAAAGGAATAAGTAAAAGCATCTGAAATCAAACTGGAGAGAGGCAGGGAAGCTGAACTGTTCTTTCTTTTTTTCCTGTGTGTGATTTTTATTTTTTATCAGCATGCATAGCCTTTGAAAGTGCATTAAGTGGAGCAGGTAGAGGAAGGAGGAGACATCAAGCGAAGTGAAGTAGGAGTTTTGGAATTCCAGGGACAAGCCATGTGTTGGCTTGGGTTGGGTTCGCCCTGAGGACTTCATTGGAGAGTCTCCTTTTGAATAGGTGGAGTTTTCTACATCTAAATCCTCTGCTGTACAGAGTGTGACAGGCAGAATGGTCTGCCTGTAAATGGCCCCATTGCCCTTCAGAGAGAAAATTGTTTCTGTGCTCTTCATGTTATGAAAACGTTTGAGGTAACTGAGCTACAGTTGGCTCTGCCTGCAAAGTATTTTGTCCTGTAAGAAGAGGAGAGTAAACACCTATGAAAACTGATTCCTGAAATCCCAGACGAAAAACGGTATCTAAATTTCTCTTTTTGAGATTTGTGTTGTTCATTGAGACTTCAAACACTCGAAAATACAGAACTGAGGTCATACACGTTCTTTGCGAGGAAAACAATTTGAAAAGATAAACATAAGTGTACGTGCTGTACCCAGTTTTATTATAATAGAAGATTAAAGATAATACATGAATGGTGTAAAACTTCAACAGCGCTTGTGCTGGTTTTCCTTAAAATTGTTCACTCTGTAAAGCAAAAAGTTTGTTGTCACCTGTCTTAGTTAAGTGACTATTTAAAATGTCCAACTGCTATTGAGAATGGTCTTAGTACTAGTAATCTGTTATTTCATTACTAAATATGCCCACTACTGCTTGCTTTCTTTTCCCAATTGATTTGGTGGTACAAATACACGTGTGCCCTGAAATTTTTATGTTGAGTCTCTTCTTCTACCATTTATAAACCTGCAAAGTTGTATTTAAAACATGTTTCAGGTGTGTCATGAAGACACTTCAGGCCTTCCATTATGCAGGGTGGGACAGCATTAGTCAGAAGTTGAAATGTGTGTGTCACACTTGTATAATTTCATGTGCTCGATTGCCTTGCAAAGGTGGAGTACAATATTCAGTTGCTCTATATTTTACTAAATGTGGTAGGTCTTTCTCTGCTCTAGTTCAAGTTTGATTTGTGTATACTTTGTGGGAGGAAAGCTTGAATAACTGATAAAAAGCAGGAATGCAGATTTTTATTCTCCATAAAAATTTCTTTATAACAATTTGGAGAACTATAACTTAGCAGAGAGACCTTTCATTTTTCTAGTAAACAATATGCTAATACCCAAAATATTTCAGAATCTAATCCAAGTTCTCTGAGATTGTCTGCAGGAGCATATTATTCATGAAAAATAGATGTGAGACCAAAAAGAATAAAAGGTTTACAGCAACTAATATCTCTTTCAATTGTTCTGTGTTTTGTTTTTTTTCTAGGACACTGGTGTGGGCAAATCAAGTATTGTGTGGAGATTTGTAGAAGATAGCTTTGATCCCAACATTAACCCAACAATAGGGTAAGAAACTAAAGTAAACATGACTCGTTCAAAGATCAGACTAAATTGTAGGAGCATGTATATATACCTCTTTAAAAGATCATATGAGGCTTTTCTGTGTGTGGCAGCTAAATGTGGTAATAAATATGACTGTAGTCTTAATTAGCCCCTGAGCTACCTTAGGAAACCTGGGAGTGTATTCGGCCCTACTGCAGCTTCCATTTTCATATGTAAGATCTGAACGCATTTTGTGTTGCTAATCATGGCTAATAAAATCCTTTTAAAAGTATTCTACTATAGATGCTTCTGTTAAAGAACAACATGCCTTTGTCATGCACTATTCTTGAGTTTCAAAGTATGATTATTATGTGACTGCAAGATTTGTTGAAGGTTTTTTTTGACAAGTCAAGTACAATAACAAGTTACTAGGTTTTCAAAGGTAGCTAATATACTAATTCAGGTTGTAGGTTCTCTTTAGTTACTTCTATTATTATACGTCAATATGTTACGCACTCACTCAAGTAACTGATGAAATTGTTAACGCAATCAGCCACACAGCTAAGGATGTTTGAAAGATGAGCCTCAGAGGAGCAGTGTTACTGAGCTCAAATTTTCAAATAGATAAGAGGGAGAAAGTCAGGAATTCTTGGAGTGCTGGGAAGTTCTTCTGTTTATTTCCTTTGCTGTCCTGTTTGTTTTCCAAGTCTCTTATGCACTGCTTGGCTCAGAAGCAATTCTTTACTTACAGGAGGACAAGACTTTACTTGACGCTGAGAAGCGTGGGGGGTCAATACAATTTCCTGCCTAAGGTGCCATACAGCCTCTACTACAGCTTTGACTGAAAAGATTCTGTTGATAAAGATTAGCTGTGTCTCATCCTGCCCTTCTAGAGAATGTGGTTTCCTTGCTCTCTCTCTCTCTCCTTCCTCCTCCTCAAAGACCCCCTCACCCCCCAATTTTTCTGTGTAGAAATTGGTATTGAAGTGCAAGATATTCTGTAGGAAACATGCTTTTTAATTTCTCTGTTAACAAAGGCAGCCTTTAAGACAGATTGCTAGATTGTTTGTCTTAGATCTTCAAGGCTTGAACATCTTTAGTTACTGTCAAATTAGCTACAGTAGATGTTTTTTTTGGAGGACAATGAAACTGATGTGGGGCTAGTAGCCAGACTGCTATTTGCTTAAGTAGGGACCAGGCTGTCCTAAACACTTAAACATAAATTGTTCAGAAGGCTAAGACTTACTGCACACAGTGATAACAACTACAAGCAAACCTCTTTGTTGAGACAGACAGTACTGAAAGATCAATTTATTTTTTTTATTACCTGAGGTTAATGAGAAATTGGTAATGTCTTCATTCCTAATCATCCAAATAATTAAAAAAAATAATTAAATATTTTATTTTTTATTTTTTTAATTTATTCTGTTAAGTAGTTGGCTAATACGAGTGTTATCTACAGCAGCCCAAAGTTAGCGTTCATGCTCGTGCATGTAGTGCCTGTTTTTTTCATTTAAAAAAAGTCTAAGCAATAAGTGACCTGCCATGGTACCACAGACTTAAGCCTTGCAAATGTGAGGAGTACTTATTCATTTGGCTGTGGTGCTCTTTTCTATAGTTACATGTATATGGCCAGACATCTGAACTACCTGGGTTAAATCTCTGAGTAAACTAGTATGGAATTTGCATTATGTCCTCACATCACACATGAACTCCAGCCTTGTCAAATTTGCTGTCAGTTTTTAAGTTCTGGAAAACTGTGTTGCTGTGCATGTCTGTGAGACTGCGTAACGCTGCGGAGCAAAGGCTGTGATCTGTGATGCTTCTATTTAGGCGAAGTAGAATTTCCTATATTCTGGAGAAAACTCAAGTAGGTTTTGTTTTATTTTGCCTGGTAAAAGGGCTGAGACTGGAATGAACTTCATAAAATATTGCTGCCTTCTTTCCAGAGCCAGTTTCTTTTCATCATGTAGTTTTCTGGTTCTGTGATGGTTAATTTTTTTTATTACTTTTTTTCCCCTCCCTTTTGCGTAGGGAGGGGATATATATTTGAAGACAGGAACCAAAAGATATGACCTGGACTCATTTTCTCAGTGAAACGTCTGTAACAGATGCTACGCAGTATCTTACAGTGCTCTTAGAAGTTGCCCACCATTGCGGTAATTAGGATAATTTGCAGGAGTTAATTTGTTTTTCATTAATTTAGTGATAGTTATGGAATTCATATGGGTTCTTGAAGCGATGGATTAAAATCTGTCTTTCAGCTGTATTAATAAAATGATTAAGAGGTCCAACAACTCGAACTGTTGGTACTTTGCTATAGCAGTATGGATCAAGACTCGTCCAAATGCAGGAATTGTGTGAAGTTCCAGTAAGGTGCAGCCCAAAAATTCTAAACAAATTCATTTTTGAAACTTTTGCTAGACTTTGCATTAATTTTCTGATTGAGACTAGGAGGTAGAAAGAGTAAATTGATTAAAGATTGATAAAAGATTAGAGAGAGGTTTTAGAGCATCTTACAAAACGAAAGCTGAGAAGTAAAGCTTTTACTCCTTTTACTTTTTGAGTTCATGAGATACAATCTTACATTTCCTGTCCTACTTCTATTTGTCTTAGAATATTTGAGCAATCACACTTCATCGTAAGTGTTCACGATTAGTTCATGATTCAAATTTGAATATAGGTAACTTATAGAAACCTTGTCAGAACTTCAGAACTTTTGTACTCTCAGTGCTGAGGACGCTTTCCACTCCTGTATCTCTAGGACCTGCAGAGTCTTCAGTATTTCTTTATATCATTAAACAGGCTTCTTAAATGGGAATAGATGTTCATGCAGTTATGGTGTTGGCTGGAAGAAGCAGATAGGAAATTTAGGTTAGATACTGTCAGTCTTCTTACTATAAGTCAAGGGTAACTAATTTAAGTGTTCCCAAAGCAACTTGTCTCTGAGTTGTGTGCTCTCTCTCTCGTGCTCTTGCTCACTTGTCATTGAAATCTTCGTTTTCTCAAAGAATTTCAAGTGGAGTCAGCCACCATTTGGGATGTTTAGTTGTGACGTGGATTAGTGCAGCTGTTCGAATTGACTGTACTGGTATAGGTTGGTTTTCAGTGAGAATCTAATTTAGGAATTGATGCCTGATTTTCATCAGTCTTAAGGAAATTGAAGTCTTTGTGCTTTACTACAGATGCTCCTATCACTTTATTTATTTTTACACCATGCTAAAATACATCGAGTTACCTGCGTTTAAGTAAACTGTAGTTAGACTTAGTTTGTAGGGATGTTGCATCTTATATTTGGCTTAAAAGAACACTCAGCTTTGGACAGTGATGCTATTTGGCCAGCTGTCTGAGCTTAAGGAATGGGAAGGAGATTAATTCTTAACATTGGAAAACATTTAATATTTGCTCCCCTTTATTTTAAATTTAAGTAGCTATTTTGTCCTTCTGTAACAGGGCCCTTTTCCTCAAATTAATTTCAACATTTATATATGAAAATCTTACTTGGTTTTGTCGGGGTGGGGGGGAGAAGCACTTTTGCTGAAATACATTCTTTAAACGTTCATGGTACTAATGTTTATATAATTATATAATGTGTTATATTTTGGCATTAATATTCTAAAAATCGTAAACTATTTTCTTTTCCAGAGCCTCATTTATGACCAAGACTGTACAGTATCAAAATGAGCTGCATAAATTCCTAATTTGGGATACAGCTGGACAGGAACGGGTGAGTAGAGTTTTACACATATCTTTAATCACATGTTTTCATCAGACCTGTGGTGGTGGTTCTGGTAGAGTTTGGGGTGCTTTTCAACCCCACCCCTGAAAGTTGCGAAGTGATCTGGTTTTATGAACTTCTATTAGAATATTAGTTTCTGTGCGGGTTTCTGTCAAGATACGGGTGATGTAAATATATTTTCCGTTATTGGTATTAGAGCTGAAGAGTGGAGTTAAGGATGATTACCTAAGAGTAGCACAGAAAACAAAAGATTAGGATTATTTTCATTGAAAGTAAGTGGTGTATGAGAGAAAACAAGGGAGGGCAAAAAGCCAGCACCTGTCTCTGGTACCATTTTTATTTGAGTTTTAAACACTCACTGTGACTGCTAACCCGAGCATCAGAGTGAAACAAATGTTCTTGTTTCATTGTATAGGTAAGGCTATTTTTCCCAATTCTGGAAAAATACACAACTGCTAACACATTCTGATAGCTTAAATGTTCAGCTTATTAAGGTTAAGCACCTTATTAAGGTGCTACTAAGGTTTTTAATTTGTTTGTAGTATGTGGGTTTAGGTGATCAAAAATTGTTTCAAGCAATATTTTGGATGAGAACTGATCTTCTATTACTTTATGGAGTTATCTGCCCAAATCTGGTGGTGTTAAAAATTACGTCAAGAAATCTATTTTGAAATTCACATTTTAATTAGATAGCTTGAGGCTTTGATATCTGCAGTGTGCAGAGGGCCAAATGCAGCATGCATTCTGAGCAGAGGTAATAAAAACATTCAAGAAACTGACTAGTCAAATGAAATCACAGTTAATTACTTTGCATCAGTTTTACTTAGGGAAAGGAAAGGTTTGCTAGTTAACTTGTTTGTTTCTGGTCTTCCAGTAACAATGACAGAAATGAACCTCTTTAACAGCGCTTATTCTTGCAGTTCAAATTCTTGACTGTTAGCTACTGGCAACTGTCAGTTACCTATGAGTTTACTCAGGATATGTGCTAACTGTAACAAAGATAGATACTACAGTGCTCCCTGTGAAGTGTCAGTTTGATCAGGTTGAGTTATTTTAAAACCATAACTGGCAAATGCAACTATAGTATATTCAGGATTGGCTCAAGAAAAAAAAAAGGGAAAATACCGTAAAGGCTCAGCCAACCTCGTGCAGTCACTCAAACTCTTGGAAGTCCTGGTGGAACTGACTTGGTGGCTTTTTAATGTGCTAACAGCCTTCATGGCTAGAAAAGTTACTCAAGTATATTTGTGTTGCATTCAGCGTTCTAGATTCTGAATGACTACTTAGTTCTTCCCAGCAGCGTGATATAAGGCAAACGTAGGTCACTGGGGATGTGTCCCAGGGATATGTCCTATTTATGTAGGTTATCAGAAATATCCCAGCCCTTCCATTACCAGAGTTCAGTCGGCATTTGCTGTCAACAGTTAAGTGAACATCATAGTTCATTCTGAAATGTTAATGCTCGAATCAGGCTTCTGAGGGGCAGAGCATGACTTAAGAGGCTGGTACTCTTAAACAGAAAGCTTTACAAACGTGCCTGCAACAACTTGGCAGGAAATATCTATTACGTAGTAGCATTCCATCCTGTTCACTTTAACTGTGTTTGCAGGCAGAGAACGCCCTAATTTGGATTCAGCATGCTACAATCTGAGGAAGTGTATCTGTACATGACTAGCACATTCCCTGTCTGTTTTTAGACTGTGACATCTTTATATTTTCTTCCGTTCAAGTTGCATGTTATGCTTGTGAAAGTCAGAAAAGATGACTTACCTGGCCCCTGACCTTTAGAGATATCTGTGATATCTCTAAAGCTTGTTCCACACAGGAAGTCATCACTGTGGGACCCAATATATCCGAGGAAATCAGCAAATAGGGAGCAAGAATATTTTCTTTGATAGTGTGTCAGTGTCTTCATAGAAACGTTCTCTCCAAAACCAAGCTGACGCCCTCTCTTACTGCTGGTTACAATTGGTCCATATGCATGCCTTGTGCTGAACTCTGCAGTGCTGTTTACTAGTAAGCAATATGTCTGGCAGGGCGTTTGGAAGGGATCCCATCTGCGGTGGTCTGGAAGACCAAAAACGCCCAAACTGTTCTTGGGATTATGATTTCTCTTACGAGCTATGATAGTAACAAACACAATTCTTGGTCTTTTTGAGGAACATTTACTATCTTCTACTTCTAAAGCCCATCAGCAAATGGGTCTAGGTTATACTAGGCAACCTCGTGTTCGAAATGGCTTCAGGAAGTGACAAACCAGCCTCACTCCAAAGGTAGAAATGTGTGCTAATTCACTTCACACAGCTGCGTGTCTTATTTGTTCTCTCATTTCTTCTGCACTATATAAAGTTGGGAGAAGATTACTTACAGCAGCTAGGATTTCTGCATTCATACCTAAGAATTGTGAAAAGTTGTCTGGATAATTACATTGTTAATAATTCTGTCAAAATGCCAATCAAGAAACAGGAGGGCAAGCTGAAGTCTTAGAAAAAGCAGCAAAACAAAAAATTAGTGTTTCTGGTGACATGTGTTTTGTTAATGTATTTTACCTACTGACTGCTCTTAGGTGGAAAAAAAAAAAAAAACGTATCTAAGTGTTAGGCAGGAAATGAGAGTAATACCAAATCAGCAAGTGAAAGTTGGTTTATTCCCAATGTAAATAGTCAAATAATCAAAAAGCCAGGTTGCAAGGAGTCCAAGTAGTGGTTTACCAAATATGCTTCCCTTTGCATTTTAGTATTTATATGGAGGAGAGGGATTATGCCCCAGTGTGAACTGAATGCCTGCCCGTGTTTCCCTTTCTCACTATTAAATATTTTCATATTCTGAACTTTGTGTTCAAAACCCCGTTTTCAACACAGAATTTGAGATCAAAATGTAAATGGTCTGGAATTTGCCTTTATACCAAAACTTTTATGATTCATAATATTGCTCTCAGTTGCACTGTATTAAGCAAAAGGAAATTTGCTTGGTACTAATAAAATACCAGCCTTCCTGGAAATCTGTATTCTACTCATGGTTTTTACTATGAGTAGCAAGATGCATGAAAGATCAAAGTCCCACATGCTTTCATCAAAACAGCACATGTATCATACTCTCTGCTTCAGCTGAGAGTTTAGTTTGCTGGACCAGTTGTGTGGTGCTTTTTCAATTAGAACATCATATTGTTATTTTGTTAAGAAATTTTTAATAATATTTCAGATGTGACTTCAGTTGTGTTCTCTCCCCCCCCCCCCCCCCCCCCCCCTTAATCCTGGATTCAAAACACTGTCTGTGCAAAGTTACAGCCCTGGTTTATACCCTGCAAACTCACTACCAACCAAATATTCCTGTTACAGGTTTAATTTTGAATATTGCAGTAAAATTACTGTAGGCTTTTATTATCCAACATGTTTCTTAAAGCTCTATTTGCAATGGATCACATAGCTTTGGACTTATTCATATTTATTTTTTTTTAAGATATAAACATCCTTCAAATTTTTGAGCTTTGAGAAAAAACTTGAGCAAAACCCCTAATGCTATAAATTAGATCAGGGAGAAAACAGCATTTTTAGCATTAAATGAATGGGGTGAGTTACTCATTTTTCAGTAGGGCTAGAGTTTGACACCAGCCTATGAACTTTTCAAATCAGCAATAATACATGCTAGTTTTCTTTAAACTACTTTTTGTCCAAAAACACCAGCAAGAAGAAACAAGTTCAGTTTTGACTTTTTTCCCCCTTGCTCAGTATTTGAAGTTGAGCATGTGTGCTGCAGGTTTGTGTCTGTATTGCCAGCCTCTTAAATGAGAGATTTTAATCTAGTCAAAATAAGGTCAAGGTAAGCTGCGTGCTTTTTTTACCATGGGTGTGCAGCTGATTCCTAGACTGTTTATTGTTTGGCCTGTGTAAAATGATATTTTCATGGAAGTTTATGTAGTCTGCTGTGTGGGCTCTCTGCAAAGAAAAGTTTTCCCCTTATGTTACATGTAAAGCTAGTTATGTCTTACTGTACTGTTAAATAAGGAAGCTGTGGAGGTCAGTGAAAATGAGATTCATGATGTATGGTCTCTTTCTTTCAGTTTCGTGCTTTAGCCCCAATGTACTACAGAGGGTCAGCAGCAGCCATTATAGTTTATGACATCACAAAAGAGGTAAGAAATTGGACTTTGACTCAGCATTACAACTTCTGGTTATTGTGACATGGGCCAGTTCTGATTCTTATTTCCTTCTGTTCTTCTTCCACATCAGGAAACTTTCTCAACGTTAAAGAATTGGGTTAAAGAGCTTCGACAACATGGACCTCCAAACATTGTTGTAGCTATCGCGGGAAATAAGTGTGATCTTAATGATGTAAGGTAAATAACAATCTTCATTTCAGGAGATAAGCTCATAGACCTTTAATATGTTTCACCAGCTCTGAAATCTTAAGCAGTTAAATTTCAGCAGTTTTGCACTGTTTCGTGAAACTTGGAGTTTCACAAGGAGTCTGAGTTTTCTACTGCCAAAAGATTTGGTTAGTCTGCCTTTGTTTTTCTTGCCCACTTCCTCCCCTTTGGTGCGAGTAAATGTGTGGTTGGGCAGCAAATCAGGCTGTAAAATGCATCCAGATTAAAACTAACCAATTAAAAAAAAAGGAAAACCTATCCAAGTGTATTTATCTTGTTCACGACATGATCACTTGCTAGCATGACAGAGGCGGGGTAGCAGGGTTAGGAACGAGCAGTTTATAGGGAGACGGGATTACCTTTTCTGGTGGCAGTGCCAAGTTATACAAGCTTAAACTGCCCGTGAAACTACAGTGTAATACAACTTGTTTACCTCATTTTGTAACAAGTACCTCTGTCAGTCTGTAGCACCTCATTCTGTTATGAAAAACATCGAGCCTGTTGGAAAGCATTGTGTAGGTTCTTCTGACTTGCTTGTTCAGGTGCCTACCCTTTCTGCTTAAATGCCAGGGTGGAATTGGCTGTGGTTGAAATGGTTGCAGGAAGTGGGGAAAACTCTTGAGAAACTTTATGGACAGCCAAAGTTTCAAGAAAGCATGTATTAAAAACAAAAGAAGCCCTTTTTTATTGATGTCCTGGTTAAATAAGCCAAAATTCAGAAAGGTGTGTGCAAACTTCTTGTTTTTAGATTTCATTGGAAAAGGTATCACTGTTGCTGTCCAGAGGCAACAGCATGGTTGGTTATGTTTGAAAAACCACTGCGAAGTTGGTTCTTAGTATGGTTTTACAAATCATTAGTATATTTTAGTAACCTAGTGAGCTCTAATAACTCTTCTCAGAAATAACATATCTCTTGGAGTAAATATGGCATAAAATTCCTTAGAATAAAATTTTAAGGCATGCAGTATTAAATCTCCCACTTGTGCTTACATCTTGGTACTTAAGTGGCATCATAAAGAATGTAAACATTGCTATTCAAGCTAATAGCCAAGATTCCCTGTACTACAGAGACAGTGTTTGTGTCATTGACCTAAAGTCTCTGCTTTTGTGTGTTTTGATGTCCTAAGCCTGTTATTACTGACAGGAGAGATGTGTTCTAGAAATGGTATGTAAAGCTGTGTGGGGTATAGTCATATAGCCTTCCCTTCAGCTGTTGGGTTTTGTTTTTTTTCCTGTTGTTTATGGAAACATTGCATTATCAACTTGCCTATCAACTTAAGGGTGGAAAATAGTTTTTTTCACTACTTGGCTGTGTTGTTGTTAGCACAGTCTAAATACATTTCTGTTCATAGCAAAGTCCTCATTGCTTCACATAAACTAAATGGTATACTAATAATCCATGCAGTGTTCAGAGAGATCTAGTTTGGGGAGCAGCGGTAGGAAATCCACTGGATTAGCGGAATGAAAACTTCAGGGTCTTTTCAGTGTCCCTAAAACTTGTGTGTGTGAAGAGCAAAGTACCCCCAATGACTGATTGCAGACCTGTGCTTAAAGCACTCAAGAAACAAACTCCATTGTAATGTCAGATGGATTGAGGTCATTTAGTTTGATTGTGCTTCAGTGGTGCTTGTACCTCTGGAAGAAAGCATACAGTAAAGAATGAGCATCAACTTCAGGAGGAGGGAGCGGGGTGATGAGAAATGGGTAATATGAAATACTTGCTAAGTGAGACACTTAAAAGCTTAATCTGTCCCTTAAAATTCTGAATCCTGTTTTTTTTTCTGCATTCAGTTTTTTCTTTCCTTTTTTTTTTTTTTTTAGAGAAGTCATGGAAAAAGATGCTAAAGACTATGCAGATTCCATTCATGCAATATTTGTAGAGACAAGTGCGAAAAATGCAATAAACATTAATGAACTCTTTATAGAAATTAGTAAGTATTTAAACAGGTAATGTTTTCTTCTGAAAGAAGTTCAAGTAGAAATTTAGTTACTGTAATTTTTTGGAGGTGCTATTTAGGTGTCCTAATAGTATGCTGATGTAAATGCTAACTGAGGTATGCAAATTTTTGGTCATCTAATGACCTCTAAAGATTCCTTGTAGGGATTTTAAGCCTACTGTGATGCTGCTGGACAAATAGCAAGCAGGGCACTGATGTCAGAAGTCAGTGTCATCTTACTATATCCGTTATTAAATGATTTAACTGGTACATCCAAGGTTATGGAAGGGACAGCAAATGGCATGAGAACTATCCAAACTTTATACAACTGAGAAAAAGAATTTGATTCTTGTTCTTAATGTTTCTGCTTAGTTTAGAACCGTGTGTTTTCAAAAACAGAAGAATTCAGAAGTGCTAGATTACTGCCTGGGAGATAGCAACTAGTGTGTGGATTTTCCACCAGTACTGTTGTGGTATCTTGTTTTTTTGTTTGTAAGATGTATTTCAAGCAGCAACATTAAGATGCAGATATATCAGTCTGCTTGTGAAATTAGAACCAACAGTCCATTTGTGTGTGCATGCACTATTATTTAACTTTGGGTAACTACAACAATGTTATATTTTAGGAAAAAAAAAGTTCTTGAAAGCAGATGAGTATATTGAAGCTGATGTCAAAAATATGCACTGTAGTTAAGCTTCATGGTTTACTGACTTTATATTTGCTCTCCATAATCTTAAAAAATGGCCTAGTTTAAACATTGAAAAAACATCTTAAATCTCTCAAAAAAGAATTCTCAGCCATAAATGGTCAACTTCAAACACTGATTAGATAACTGAAATAGCTACCTTTACAAGCACTTTAGTGTTAAGCCTGACACGGGTGATCTGCTGTGGAAATGCAAATCTAGATGATAGATCTCGACAAAGAGATTCCAGATGGTATTGCGTGCTGCAAAGTATATTCTCTGTGTGCTTCCATAACTTAGGTCTCTTAAGGCTGATTTAGCCTGAAGTGCAAAGTTAGCTTAAAGCTGCCTCTGCTCTTTTTTGTGGAACTGTACCTCTTACAGGCACTGTATAGACTGTTAACTGCCATCCTTCTGTTATGCGGGAATATTGTCATTAATAACATCTGACATAACATACATTGAATGCGTACAATTAGCTCCAAGTATAATGTTTGCAATAAATGTTATTTTCTGCCTCCTTATAGGTCGTAGAATTCCATCAACTGACACGAACCCCCCAACTAGTGGTAAGGGATTCAAACTTAGAAGACAGCCATCGGTGACAAAGCGCAGCTGCTGTTGACTGATCCATTAGAAAATCAGACTTGTTTATACAGTAGGTGGTCTTGGAAGTTAATAGTTCACGTTGGGTTTATATTATCAGTCTTAGATCTCTATCTGCTGGTGTTCATACGCCCAAGGTCCTACAAAAACGGACCAGTTCATCTGACATCTGTATGCTCGCAGAAAAGACTGCAATCATAATGTCAGCCTGTTTACTTACAAAAAGTGTAGTATCTCTTGTATTCAAAGGGAATCCATCATCAGTTTTGTGGCCTTGCTTAAAAGGAAGGTGACTATGGACGGTAGAACTGAAATGTTTAGTAGTTTTGTAATCAAGATTTTGTTTTTTTTGTAAAAAGGGAAATGAGCACTTTTGTGGGACTTGGGGGTGGGAGGAGTCTGTTGAACTTTGAAAGTTAGTCAGATGTCATTTCTTCCTTTTCTTCAGTGAGCCTTATTTGAGATTTAACTGTAGCTAATCCAAAGTATAGTGGGACAGTTGGTTTGAGGTGGCTACAGAATAAGCAACTGAAGACAGATAATAGGCAAATCAGTCCATCCACTCCCCAGAACCCATTTGCACTTTTTATTTAAAGATGATACACACCGGGGATGGGGACACAAACGAGAGGTCTTAAACCATGGACAATCTTTTTTTCCATGCTGACTTTAATCACTTTAAGGCAAACTGATATGCTTTATAGTCATCTTCTTGTTCTTAGAAGGTTTTTAATATTAAGATGTTGATTGAAGAAAACCTAGCTGTAGTTCTGACTAAATTAAGTGATTACTGACTAAAAACAGATGCTGTAAACAGATGCTGCCAATAGTTCTGGTAAGACTTAAAAGGCTGGGGGGGAAAGCTTTCAGTTGCTTAGCATGTGTAAAGTGTTCATATTATATTTAAGAGACCAGTGTTTAAAGTATTATAAATTATGTAAAAACATTTTTTTTTTAAATGCAATCTTATTCACTCCTTCCATTCCACACCTATGGATAAACTTCTGGGGTTATCTATTAGCTTGTTTTTTTTTTTTTCCAGCATTTTAGGTTATTGTCACTGTTGGTGACTTCATCCAGAGACAGGCTGAAATTCACTCTTTAAATCCCATTTGAAAGATCCAATTAATAGAGGCTGCTGTTGGTGCAATGTCAGGTCGGTCTGTTGAACAAGTTTTCATCTGTGATGCACCCAGTCTTTCCTCTTTTGGGCACAAAAGTACAAATAGGAAGTAACCTTAAGACATGTGGTAATGTAGATCATTACCTCTTGGTTCCTGGGCTTTTTCACCTGTGAGGACTTTTCTTTTTTTAAGTAAACCAGTGTTTAGCTTATATTGTGTTGGTTTTAGTATGTTCTCAATTAAACTATAGATTGACCATACCCTTTTGTGCTTTTTTATTTATTTTCGCTTTTTGTTTCCTACTAGCAGTAGTGAGGAACTTTATACTTTTGAAGAAAAAGATCATAAAATACTCAAGTATATACTACTGTGCTGTTAAGCTTTCCAATTGAAATGAGGTCATGGTGAGATATTTGTTCTCTATAATCTGGCTTTCTATCATCTCAAGTATTTTTTCTTAAGGAAATGGGAGAAAAGTTTTTAAAAAATGAAAGAATTTACGATTCAGATTAGTTTGTATTAATCAAAATTCTTGTAGAGCTCTTATGGAGCAGAACAGTTAAACTGTTAGGGTGAAATTTTAAATGGATCAGTATATTTTAATGAAATTTGACTACGTTTTTAAAATCATTGTACAGGCTTTATGCTTCATATATAAAATATTTCATTTATTAAATAATAAATCTGGAAATTTTCTTGAACTAGAAAATATGGTAAGAAAAGGAAAATACTAAATATCAGTAATATCTTCCATGCAGGTTAGTAGAACGAGTTTTTTGGACTTGCTAAATTATGTTTATTGCTTGTAGTATGGAATAAAAATGAAGTTTGTCTTCTTTTCCGTGAGATAATAAAAATCGTGTAATATTACCTATCCAATATTTATTAACTTGAGAAGAAATACTCAATTCTAGGCGGGACAGAGCTAGGTTAGTACTGAGATTATTGTAGCTGTCTCTAGTTATACTGCATCATGTACTATTACACCACTTTTATTATCTCACTGATCCTATATAGTATCTCTTAGGAAATCTTTGCAAAGTACATTCTAAGCTATTCCCATTTACTTGATGCATACCACAATTAGTCTTAAAACAAACAAAAAAACAAGCAGCAGCATCAACCTGGCTCTTCACCGATGTAGCTGAATCTTGATGCTTCAGACTCCTTTTGTGTGCGTGTTACTAACCTGGGTGGAATACAAGCATACTTCATAGCTTTTTTGCGCTCCTGATCTTGAATTACTCCAGTTAATGAAGTCATGGAAGTGACCAAGGTTTGCCCGAACTAGAAACATTGAAGTGAGACTGCTTTTTAAGACCATGCCTGTGGAAAATGACAGCCTGTAGATGTCAGTTCATTTGGGCCAAGATAACTTCTTGTTGATCAGTTGGCCTTAACCAAAAGTTGAAATGCAGTCTTGCCTGGATGAGATGTGTATGTTTGAGATCTCATTTTTGTTGGAGAAAAATGGTTTCTTCTGTACTAATAATTTTTTTAGGCCACCTGCTTTCGTTTTGCACTAGGCTTACTGGAATTGATTATATTTTTCCCTAACATAGCCTCTCTATTTGGAGAAAAATTAGCTTTTGAGTGTTTGAAGGATTGATTATCAACCATTCCAATAACCTTTTGAGTAACTTTGTTAAGAAGTTACTGAAAGAAGCTTGGGACTTGAGTTTTATTCTGCTACACCTTTCTTTTTCATGAATTGTGATCATCATAGAGACTAGGTTTTAAAATAATCTGAAAGGGAATTGATGGCTTAAAAAAAATAGTTGAGAGGGACAAGTGTCAAATTTGTAAAAAGATAATGAGGTGCATGTCATAAAATTGATTTAGAGCATTTTTAAATTGACAAAATGCTACTTTTTCCACCTCTATACGATGCCAACTCTTTCCTACAAAAGTGTAGATGTCTATAAAAATTGTACTTGACAAATGGCTTGTTCCTAAGCTTTGGAGTTACTTAAATGTGCTGCCCAAGTTTTGGAGGGTGTCTTCATCATTCCCTATAAATTATAAGCTTCTTAAATGGCTTGCTATGCTATATGGGTAGCTTTGTAGCATATTTTAGATACATGCTGGAAACCGGCATGCTAAATGCCTAGATAGGTGAGTTGGGGAAGCTTCTGTGTAACGAAATACAAAGGCATTTAATGGCCAAACTACTGAAAATCGTAATAGGTGCTTTGAAAAGTTCTAAGAGACTTCCAACAACTTTTGCTGTTTCCAGAAGGGTAAAGACTGTATATTATTAGATCCATGTTGAAACAAAAATCATTGCACTTTAAATTCCTACTGGTATCAGTGAGACCTTTCCTTTAAGTGCCACAGTATCAGACAGCTAACAGTTCAGAGGGGTGTTCAATGCAGACTTGTCTTTGATATGTTTGTGTATACATAGTACCAATTTAAAGCTACCGGCATGCTCAGGAAAGAATACTTACATGCCTGGGAAGAGAATAAGAGGAGAGGCAACCATGCCTACTTACTGATCCTGAATTCTGTTCCTTTAACCTGGTCGAGAGATGTGAGATTCATTGGGAATTGTTTTCATTCATGGTCAAAGCTTCATTTTAGAGATCAAAAAATAATCCATTTTCAATATCTTGAATGGTTTAAAAAAATTGGCCTTGACAAGCTTTTTCTTATGATGCTAATCCTAAATTGTTCCTTAACATTAGTGTTCATTTCCAATACAACATATTGAGTATTAGTTGGAAAAGAAAACTTTATTAGTGATGATTGAATGACGTTCTTGTGAAACTCTTTAGTGTTTATTAAGGATGAGGCAGTCTATTTGTGGCATGCTATGTCAGCAGTCTGCAAAGACTATCTTGGGAATTGATGATTTACAGGACAGAAGCTGTATAAACTGTGTGGCTAGTCACCCTGTAGGGAGCCTCGCTTATAAGCAGCAATAACTGCATAAAAGTGGAAAAATATCTCAAGCATGGGGAGACTCTGAATATACAACCGACATCAATTTCTACACTGCCTATTCAGTATTTTCTAAAATACTTAGGATATCTTTCTTAAACACTTCAAATCTCTAAAAAGAGGCTCATCTTCCCATGGACAAGAGACAGGGATAAACTTTTTTAACTTCGCGGGAAGTTGTTTTACAATGACCCAAGACTGTGTTTGTATGTGATGAGTCAGTTTCTCAAAGCATGAGAATTATGTGTGTGGAAGTAAGGTTTTCAAAGATCTGCATAATGTTCTTCAGAGATAACTCGTAACGTCTGAACCTCTCTCAACAATTTACCAAAGGTCTTGGTAGTCTAGGGTGTTCCCTGCTGTCTGGAAGCTGGCCAGTGTTTTACCCATCTACGAGAAGGGCACTAGAGAGGACCCAGGAAGTTACAGACAAGTCAGTCTAACCTCAGTCCCAGGAAAAGTTATGGAGAAGATTATCTTGAGTGCTGCTGAAAGGTAATTAAAGAACAAAACTTTGATCAGGTGTAGTCAGCATGGATTCATGAAGGAAAGGTCCTACCTTAGTCATTTGATCTCCTTCAGTGACAAGGTCAACCACTTAATGGATGAAGGGAAGGCAGTGCATGCAGTCTTTCTGGATTTTAATAATGTCTTTGATACTGTCCCTCAGAATATCCTGGAGAGATTGTCCAGCTGAGTTAAACAGGTTCACACTGCGCTGGGTGATGAACTGGCTTGACAGTAGAGCTCAAAAGGTAGTAAATGGGGCTGTGTCTGCTTGGTGGCAAGTCCCTAGCAGTGTTTCCCAAGGCTCAATTGTAGGGCCAGTTATGTTCAACATTTTTATCAGTGATCTGGGTGCAGGAGTGGAATGCATCCTGGGCAAGTTTGCTGATGACACTAAACTGGGAGGTGCTGTTGACTCCCTGGAGGGATGAGAGGCCTTGCAGAGGGATCTAGGCAGATTGGAGCAATGGACAATCATCAGTGCCAAGTTTGACAAGGGTAAATGCTGGGCTGCACTGGGATGGAGTAATTCTGGACACGGGTACAGCCTGGGAGATGAGTGGCTGGAGAATGGCTCTGCAGAAAGGGCCCCAGGGGTACTGGTGACAGCAGGCGCAACACAAGCCAGCAGTGTGCCCTGGCAGCCAAAAGGGCAAACCATATTTTGGGGTCCATTAAACACAGCATAGCCAGCCAGTCAGAAGAGGTGATTCTCCACTGTATTTTGCACTGGTGCAGCCTCTCCTTGAATATCACGTGCAGTTCTGTGCCCACAACATAGAAATGATGTTAAGATACTTGAATGCATCCAGAGGAAAACAACAAAGCTGATGGTAAATGGGCTGGGAGGCGTGTCCTGCGAGTAGAGGCTGAGGACACTTGGGTTGTCTAGTTTGGAGAAGAGAAGGCCAAGAGGTGACCTTACAAAAGGTCACCTCTTTGTGCTCTACAAATCCTGGGGAGGGGAAGCAGGGAGAGAGGTGCTGGTCTCTGCTCCCTGATAACTGACAGTGGAATGTGAGGGAACAGCACAAAGCTGTGCCAGGGAGGTTCTGGGAGCGTGGTCAAACGCTGCAGCAGGCTTTCTAGGGAGGTGGCTGATGCCTCGTGCTTGTTGGTGTTCAGGGGGCTTTGGGATAATGCCACCCATAATATGCTTTAGCTTCTGGTTATCCCTGGGGTGGCCAGGCAGTTGGACTAGATCAGCTTTGTAGGTCCCTTCCAACTGAACTATTCTATGCTCACATTGCATCTCTACTTGTAGATCATACCCATACTAATGTTTGGCAACAGAAGACTTATTATTCCAGGTGTGAATTACCAATCTAAGATTAAAAAAAAAAAAAAGAAAAGAAAGAAGTTTAATATAAGATTTGTCAGCTGACCTTTTCAGAGTTGTATGGCTCCAGCCTGTCAAAAGAAATAAGCTTGAAACTGCATCTTTGTTTCTCGTATGAGAATTCAAGTGCCAAAACATATTTCTCTCTAATTGTTAGGCCTTCTGACACCAATGCTTGTTTAAAAAAAATTATATATATCACTTTCTGGACTTTTGAATGCAAACTTTAAAGTCAGATAGGATCAAAAACACTCGATGTGCAAAAGCTGAACAAGCATCACCAAACTTTATCCATGAAGTGTCACAGATTTTAAAAAATTAAAAAGTCATTCAAGGCCTATAAGACTATCCTGCAACCCGAGAATATTTATGGGTTTCCTCTGACATGTCAAAGGAATTCTAGGCTCAACTTTTTCTTCCCTCCCCTCTCAATTCCCCCCCACCCAAGCCTGAATTTTTAAGTACTGTGAGTGTGCGTGCTATAAAGAGCTATTTAAAAATGCTTACAAAAGTTCTAGTGGCTTAGAGTTATTTGATGCTTCCTATTTCACATGGGAAATCAAGGCACTAGGATGAATGTGTCCCGTTAAAAATCAGTAGAGTGTTTGCTGAAATTGTTCTAATTCTAGAATAGAGAATTTCTAGAAGAAAGAATTTTGTTTTTCCCATTGCATCATACTGCAAGTTGGAAGTTGGGGGGGGAGGAGGGTTAATTTTTTGCTTAAACACTAACAATTTTATTCAAGGAGGTTGGGTTTTCTTTGTTTCATTCATGTTAATATTTTCACATGCTTTGTTGAACAAACCAACTGCTACTCCTTTTCTGATTTTGAAGGATACAGACAACCTTTTCTGTCATTCTCTTCATTTGTGTGGGTGTAACATTCCATCCAGTTGTTGCAGTCCAGTTCAGATCCACTGTTACTTTCTTGCCTTACTTTTACTCACGTTGTAGTATGTATTTCCTATTATTAAATCCATTCTCTTTTCTTGAGAATTTATTCTTTGTTTCCTTATGGGATCTAGCCAAGAAAAGGTGGCAAGTGTCTTTTTTTCTCCTTAAAGGTTCAAGAAGTATCTGTCACAGCAGCAACTATTTTTTAACAAAGTGGTAATTCATTAGTACAGCTTTATGAAATTAAGAAATCATAGCAGCTGAGACACATACCGCTATTTTATTACATCAGATAGGAGGCTAAAAGCACGTTCACCTGAAGGAAGTAAATTATAGTAAAGCCCTAATAACATAATTAGAACTCTTCTGTATTTTAACTTCTGTACTTCCCATTTCTGAATACAGTGCATCCAGCATTGAAATTGTGGCAGAATGAATTGATATGAAACATGAATGGATCATATTTCTGTAGCTGTAGGACACTTAAGACTTCTTGGCAATTCTCTCCCTTGTGTTTCTTGGCCCCCAGTCCAATGAAGAAAAAAGGAAATAATTCTGAAGGTTAAAAAACAAAAACTTTGCATTTGCATTTGTGTATTCAGGGCACAAAAATAACCTGATATGCATATAGCTCTTACAGTGTACTAAATGTATGCCTGTAAAATTAAGCGTGAAGGTTAACCTTTGTGTCAGCAGTTCTTGTCCCTCCTGAGAATGTTCTGTCTTTTCGTTATAGTACTGGGTTAACCTGTTAAAAAAAAAAAAAAAAAAAGATTGAAAGGTCTGTGCCTTCTTATTATAATATCTCTTATTAAGACAAACTAAAGCCGCTCAAAGTTACAGAGCATTTGCAGCACTGTAAACTGCACAAATTTACAACCATTGCTTCACTGCATGAAATGTAGTCAGATTGCGAGTGATGAAATATAGTGATGAATTCTCAAGCTTATGAATGTTTTTGAGACTTTTATAGTCTTCTCTTGGGCTGGTCCCGAGGGTGTGTACAGGTTTGTCTGTATTGTTGGTTTGTAGATGCTAATGAGGAAAACCAGACTTTTGTTCTCTCCTTTTTGTTTGTATTGTTACACTCCCATATAGTGCATAGACTGAAAATAAAGAAATGTTGGTTTGGCATAATGTAAACAGCATTTTCAGCTTAAGCATTCATAATAAACTTTTATAGTGTAATAACATGCTAAATCACTACCAGTCCGATGTATTGTGCAAAAAAAAGGTGTAAACATTTTATTAATAAAAAGCTTTGTTTATAAACCTGCTGGCCTTGTTTATAAGTGGTTCCAAAATTCTCAACATCATCAAAAGTAGTCTCTATAGTAATAGAGTTCCAGAAGAGGAATGCTAAGCAATACACAGTAGAAGTGAATCTAAGTGACAGTTCAAATATCTGTTTTCTAAAAGCAGTGACTGCTGGTCATTCAGAAACTGAAGCTTTTCCATGGCGTAAGTATACACAGACAGACAACAGACAAACTTGTACAAAAAAAGGATGGGGAGAAACAGTACGGAGAATGCAGCTTTTGTCTTACACTTCCTTTCTTTGCAGCATGATGTCTGAGAAACTGCAGGCCACACACAGTCTCGTCAGCCAGTGCAAGGCCTGACAAGTTCTACTGCGGTCACGTTATTTAATACATTGCATTTATCTTAGTCTGTATCAAAAATTGAATTCTTAACTGCTTAAGCCAGGTTTCTGTCAATCAAAACTGTAAAGTGCTTTTAATATCTGTATGGTGTTGTGGGGGGTGCCGTGCAAGAAGGGATCTTTTCTCATTTGCTAGTACAGCTAGCTGCTTGGCTGCTTTTTTTTTCCCCCTCTTAGAAACTGCTTTGGTTATGTACAGCACAAAAAAAAATATAGACTTGGCTAAAGTTTTCTCACTTGGATGATGTTTAAGATGTAGTTTTTGTGTTCAAATGTGTGATGCAAGTTAACATGTTTAGCTAACAGCAGCCTTTAAAAGCATAAATAAGAGAAGAAAAAGAATCCTGTTTCTAATATTTTTCTCCTGAATATTTTTCTCACCTGAAAATCCTGTACCCAGGTTTCTACTAAGCAGCTGGCTACAGTTCACATGCAAAAATAAACAGTAAGATCTCTTTAACACAGACTTGGAATAATGTAAATTTATTGTTTGGTGTCTGCTATTTTTAGGTTGTCCTTTCAGATGTGTATTAGCTGCTTTGAAGAGTGTCAAATGTATTTGTGTAAAGGGTACAAGTGTGCTTTGGAGAGTGTATAAGCAGGGTAAACACAAGGAATGTGCTAGAATAGAGAGGGATACATTTACATGTTTGTATAGGGAAACTGGATGCAAACCATGTCATTTGCATGCACGCAATATGAAGGAATAATATTTTTCATGGATAGAGACTTTCATAGCTTTTAAGGTGAAAGTTTTGTACCAAGTATTCATTCAAGTTGTTCCAGTACAAAGCTTTCACATGCTCTTCAGGTTTTCCCAGTAGCATTCATCACTATTTTCTCCTATTATTCAAAAATGCACCTTGGCAACAAGTTTTCTTCTAGCCTTAGTGTGGCTGAAATTGTTAACAAAGTGAGGGTTGTTTTATGTAACTGATAGCAATGTAGTATTGCAGGTGACCTTGATGCATGTCCATTGCAATTAATCTGATCTGAACAATACTGACTGTATGCACATTTATGTATAAGTAAAAAAGGCAAACTACATTCATAAGACTTAATAAGTTTTCAACTTTGAGTAAAAACTGCCGTGCTCTATATGAATTTCAGCATGGATGAAAATGTAGGGGAGTCCTCCACATCCAAGCAGGTAAGTTCAGAGCTGCCAGCTGCAATCTACTTTTGCAAGATGATGCCGACTTGGCAAACCCTTTATGCTGTGGCTCATCAAACACTTAAGGTTGTACTTTGTACTTCTTTCAGAAAAAGCAGCATGTGGAAAGGTCTGGGCAGCAATTCTGAAGAGTTGTTTACTTTAGGGACTTTTATTATGTATGACTATATGTTGTATAATGTTTCCTTTGTCTTATTCCTCATTAGTTTCCAATTAACTTGCAGATGTATATAAAGCTTATCATTTTCTACCAATTAATTGGAATGTTTATGGACAGCCGTGTTTTATAGCTTAATGAGAGAATCTGTTTATAGAAAAAAATAGATTATGTGAAAGAAGACAATGTTTCCAGAATATCAGCCAAAGAAAGCTCTACTGCAAGTCGTAAGTGAACTGAATTACCTCCTGATTTGAAATCTAATAAAATGTTATGACATAATCTGTAGTTTATAGTATAAATTAAACCCCCACAAATAGCAAAAATAATAAGCTAGTGACATCCTAGGCTCCAAATCCAATTAACAGTAGAATAGCAGAGACCTGGAAAAAAAAAAAAAGCATGCCTTTATGACATTGTGACCATCTTTTCTTTCAACAGAAGGAAGGAGAAGGAAGTTAAGGAAGAACAGCAGTACATTATTCGAGCATGTTGCTATACATTGCTGAAGCTTTTAACTAGTCCTGATGTATTGGGTAGAAAGTATTGCCAAGTTTCACTACAAAACTCAGAGTTGTACTAAATATTTATATGGGTTTATGTTGTTTTGGCATGGAACGAAAACAGTGATGGAACAAAAACAAAAGGTGAAACATGATGGGAGATGGTTAAATGAACTAATTGAAAAAAAGGAATTATCGTGGACAAGAGCAGCTGGTGTTGAGACTTGGTACAAATACTGCAGATGTGCTTTTGCAGGCTTCTTTACAGCACTGAATGTCATCATCCATTTAGTGCTGTTAATTTGAACATACACATCACTCGTTTGCTATTGCTTTTATTGCCAGCAACACAGCAACCCTTTTATTCCAGCTATTTTTAGTCATTTTTATACGTTTTTGGCAATTACAAAGTAAAACAATATTCATAATAACATTCACGATACAAAGAACCTGTGGGCATGTGAGGTACCATGTGTATCACAGAGCTTGTAGTCATGTGGTAACATGAATTTTTACATTAATGTTTTATTACTATATTTTTATCAATCTCTTACGTGTTAGCCAGTCATCCCTCATTAGGACTTGCTCTAACATAACTGGAATTCTTTGAAAGTTTTTCTCTGTTAATAGGACTGCTTTTATCCTTGAAACCATGGTATCTCCTCCCCCTGTCCTACCCATCTGAAGTCCAAGAAAAGAATTTGTATACACAAAAACTTGTTTATTAATTATACATAAGCTAAACTTTAGGACCCCAACCCTTGGCACATTTCTTCTGGTAACAGGGACACCCCAATCTCTTGCTTTGTTGTTACAGCCCCCTTGATTTGATGTGTCAGTAATGTTTTATGAATTCTTATGAAGTTTTAGATTGTAGAAAACTAGGGGAGGGGACAGGTGAATGATTATGTAGTGCTGTTACAACTGTTATGGCCTAAGGTCAGCAGAAGAGTGGCACTTCACGTTAAGTAGACAAATCTGTAAACTGAAAAATATTTCAAGACGTGGAGAAAAAAGGAAAAAAGCTTCCGTTAGCCTGTACGTAGGGGGATCCTTCAACCCCCCGAGCTGCCCTGAACGCGTCTTTATCCACTAAAAACCCCGTGGCTGGAGGCCAGCCCCGCAGCGCCCTGTCCTTACCCGGGGGTCGGGGCCCGGCCCGGAGCCGCCCCTGTGCGGGGCCTCGGGGGGCTCCCGGCTCCGGGCTCCCCTCCCCGGGCTCGGCCCCCGCGGCAGGAGGCGGGCGGGCGGCAGACGTCAGCCGCAGCCTCTCCCTGGGCCGCTCCGTGCTGCATCATCCCCGCCTCCCCCCCGGCCCTCCCGGCCTCTCCCCGCGTCCCCGTCAGCCCACCGGGAGCCGCCGCTGCCCGCCCGGACCTGGCTCCGGCTCCGGCTCCGGCTCGGCTCGGCTCGGCCCCGCTCGGGGGCGCTGAATAAAGCCTCGGGGCCCGCCCGCTGCCGGCCCTCCCTTCCCGTTCCCCTCCCTTCTTCCCTCCCTTCCTCTCTCCGCCTGGTGCCGCCACCGCCGAGGAGGAGGAAGAGGAGGAGGAACATGGCGAAAGCGGAGCAGGTCCTCAGCCTCGAACCGCAGCACGAGCTCAAATTCAAAGGTACGGGGCCCGCCGCCCTCCCGCCCGCCGCCGCCTTCCCCACAGCCCGGCCCCGCTCCGGCGGCAGCCATTTTCCGTAGGGCCGGGGCCGGGCGCCCGCTGCCAAAATGTCCTTCAGCGCCGCGGCTTTCCCCGTCCCCCTCCTCCTCCTCCTCCTCCTCCTCCTTCCTCCCCGTTCCCACTCCCCCGGCTCCTCTCCCGCAGCCCCCGGCCCCGGGGGGCCGCAGCGCGGTGCGGGGGGGGGTCCCGGGCCCGGCCCCGCCATGGCCGCGCTGCGGGGCTGAGGAGAAGAAGCCGGGAGGGAGCCGGGGAAGCGCCCGTTGTGCCCCCGGGAGGGGGAAGGACGGAGCCGGGGCCTCGGGGAAGGGAGATGCGCTGCGGGCTGAGGCGGGGGCAGGCGCTCCCCGAGGAGCCGGGGCACCCCCGGGTGTGTGCGGCGGGGCTCGGCCGGGCTGCGGGAAACCCTGAGCCCCCCCGGCTCCATCCCTGGTGGCCTCTCGTGGCGTGGTTTTTTTTTTTCCTTTTATCCTCGTTACCATAACGCTGCGAGGCGTTCAGACGCATTCCTTGCGAATATTCCTCCTGCCCCCAACCCCGTCTTTCCCGCAAGCCCAGCACTTGAATGGGTTGGAGCTGGCGTTGAGATTCCAGCGTTGTGACCTGAGGGATAGCGCTGCTGTAATGCAATATTCGGGGATTACAAATAAGCATTCGGCAAGTTTATTTATGCTGCAGGAGTCAGAGGTGCTGTAGAGCTTCAGATGAATATCTGGCAAATCTTCCTTTTTTAAAAATAGCGACCTATTTGCTGGCATCTGGTAAAATTACTGCTTACTCAAAAGCAGTATAACACTTTTACATATAACATTTCATATAACATTTCATATAGCATTTTTACACCTAGGAGAAGTCTCTGCCTGTATTTAGTAGTTAATATTTCAATATAAACTATTAGTATAAACTGGGCTTACCAAAAGGCACAGTAATAAATCCTGGCTGGACTGAATGTGTCTTTGTTGCAGGCTGAAGTCTTTGCATGTTGTTATGGCAGCAGAATCAAACATGCTTAAGAAGCAAACTGCTCTAATATTGTTTATGTTAAGGGCTGATGTTCATCTAATTATGCTTGTTGTGAATGTCAGTAACGTTACTTCATCAAGGAAGCTGAGGCGGGCAAGAAGCGGGGCCTTAATTGGTACAGACTTGCCAGGGGCACCTAATTGTGGTTTGGGGCATTTTCTTATCACTTGGTTGCAAGCAGGTATAAAACTAGCCAAAAACTGTGGGGTGGCGTTGTTGTTGTTGGGGTAAAGCTAACTAGTCAGGCTGCCTGGCGCTCAGTGGAGGATCTGGGACTGCTGAAGTTAAATTCACCAACCATGGAGGTTTTCTTTGTCAAATCTTTAGCCAGCATCGTACGCTTCTTATAATGTACAATGTTGCTTGACTAGCTGCAGCTAATCTATGGCTTAGTTTAAAAGTATGCTTAAATATTAATGTTGGAATAGGCCTAATGCTATGGATAGCCTTCATATGCCTTGGCAATAAATCCTGTCTTACAGCCCTTCCTGACAGGCAGTGCTGACCACCGGCCTTCATTCAGGAAAGGCCAGTTTGAAGTATTCATGAAGTCAATTCCGCTCTAAGCGATTCTCGTCCTGTTGTTGTGATGGCCTGCTGCCTGCTAACGTGGCAGCAACGGTTCTCTCGCCTCTGTAAACAGTTGCATTTCTGTGCAGAGCATTGCTGTGCTCAGCGCGTGCGGATGCGGACTGCCAGGTGCCAGCAGCGCTGCCGACCGGTGCAGCTCCGCTTCCTCGCTGGTGTGCCCAAAAGATTCGACGCTTTAGGGCGGCAGCAGCAGCGAGGTGGGATCCTAAACCGAGTTTCACAAACGCTGGAAATGGATAGAGGTCTCTGTCAAGATGCACACGGGTAGAAAATGCAGAAAATAATCGGCTGTGCTGTTGTCACGCTGCTCTGTTTGATTCTTAAATATAAAATCTAGAGGGAGGTGTGACATTTATGAAAGGAGGCAGGAACAAGATACCGAAGTGAGGATTCATTCTGTGTGTCCCAGTGTGTGGGATTGCAGCAGTCTCTGTTAGCCACTGGTTTCATTTAAAAGAAAGGATCTGAAGAGCTTTTCTAAGAAGCTTTTGTAACCCCTTGTTTTGCAGCAATTCTTCTAAATACGTTTAGGTCTTTCAAAGTACCATTTGTCTTTTTTTTTTTTTTTTTTTTGCAGAAATACCAAAGAAGATATTCATGCCAGAATTGCTTTTCATAGCATGTGAGCATGAGCAGGGGTTGTCTTTCCTCTCCATCTCCTACACCATAACACACGCTCCAAAATAGCATCACCATGTGCTGCGCTGAAATGCAGCTGTGAATAGCGGGAGGCAGGACACTCCTCTCTGACCATAATGTGGCTGGAGGTGCCCATTTCTTACCCTGTTCATGTGCAACAGCAGCTGTGCAGCTGTGCCAGTGACTTCTGTTGGTCACTGCAGTTTTGCTGCCTAGGTGAGAAAGTGTTGAACTACAGGTTTATCATTGAGACTTCACTGGTAATGAATGGTGAAAAAGACCCTTGGTGCTGTATGTGACAACATCTGCATGTATGTTTCCCTTCCTTTTTGTTAATCAAAGACACAGCATGCAACAATGAGATTTTCTGCCATGAATTAGATCATGATATTCAAGGACCAGACTTAAGGAAGCATGAGCTTTAAACTTGTGCAGGGGTGTGTAATTCTGGCCCCTTTAGCTAGATGTGCTTTGATAGCATTGGTAATTACAGTGCCACACTTGTGCTATGGGGCAATGCCTTCACAGGATGGCTCGCAGTCAGGCAGACCCATCCTTTCAGCATCACAGGCCCACCTGGAACAGATTTATTTAGTGCCAGCAAGTGATGTTTTGTTAGAATTGAACTTATTTTAGGACCCACCTGGTTTTTCAGCTGCTTGAAACTGCTGCAGCATCCTCTGCAGGTGCAGTTTGGGGTGGGGGTGGCTGTCAAAGGGCTTGTGCCAGCAGGTGGAGGTGGCGTGGGCTGTGATGTGTGTCAGAGGGGTTTTGGGGGGTTGCTACAGGTGAGCCTGGGCTTATGACTCAGCACTCACTCTGTTGCAGTGCTCCCCAAGTGGCAAGTAGCAGTATTGTGCAACCACATTAATTCCTCGCCAACCAGCACAAGTTGCTGCCAGTTGCAAACGCAGTTTCCTGTGTCCGGTGTGTGATTTTTTCCACCTGCACGCCTGCAATACGCCTCTGTACAGCTCTGCTTTCTGCGAAGGGCACAATAACAAACAGGAATGACCTGTACTCTCCATTCCTAATCGTACTGCTCCAGCAGTGGCTCCAGGCCCAGCGGTGTTCCTTCCAAGCCATGGCCCGTCGCTGGCTCTGCTTCATCCCCAGGGTATGTCAGAGCTGCAGCCAAAGGTGTGGCCTCAGCCCTTGCAGCACACTCCCAGGTGCATGGCTCTGAGCTCCTTCGTGTGCGTCTGGGCAAGCTACAGCCAGATCCGTGCCTTGCAGGTTGGCAAAACCTCCTCTGTCCGATGCGAATGCCCAATTCTTAGCGGAGACTGAGCTAAGGCTTTTCGGTCCAGCGGCTTGGCAGCATTTGGGACGTGTGATCAGCCTTGAATCTGCTGTCGTCAGGGCTGGGAAGAAAGGCTGAGGACCTAGCGGGATGTTGTGACTCAACTATGTGCTTACCACTCCCTCCCTGTCGTGATCTGTGTGCAAGGCCCAGGCACTGGAGGTATTCAGAGGGATTTGGCTGCCTGCTCATCCTGTTCTCTATTGGATAAACAGGGATTTCTCATCGCTGCCGCTGGAACAGGCTTTGTTTAAGAATGTAAAATACTGACAGCGGTATGAGGAGTTGCCTCTTTAGGATAATTAATATGCATCTTTTAAGTTGAAAATTTATACAGTGTTTCCTTTAAACTGTTAGAGCCCTTCTGGTGTTCACAGCATAATGGCAGTCAGCGCTAGGATTTCTTTACTCTTTGAAAGCTGCTGTGTCAATGGCTGGCTGCTCTTCTGCTGGAAAATGTACCATTCTGTGCTTGCTTCTGTTTAGCCCAATTCCTAATAAAATCATTGGTAGATCAAATATGAGTAAACCTTCACATCCTTCTGCATATTTGATCAAGTTTTACACTCAAAAAGAGAACAGTATTTAAATAACAGGCAGGCTTCATAAATCTGTATGAAGCTATAGTTCATTAGTCATTTTTTGGTGACACTTAAATATTTGTAGTTCATCTTACTCTAGCTATTCTCACAACTTAGGTAAAATCAGTAGTTTTATTCTAATTATTAAGAGTTCATTATAGTTGGACAGACTTGCTGCATCTCACTGAATTATTCTAATTTCAAGTGCGTTAGTTTTATAATTGCCTCATGGCTTTCCATAGACTCTTCACTTAAAAAGAGCAATGCTTGGAGGAGAAGAACTGAAGATAAAGGCAACAGAATGATGCATTGTACCTATTTAGTGATGCATCTCATTTTTTGAAAGGTGGAATAAGTTAAAGACGGTGTTTCCTTAATCAGCTGGTGTGCTGCGCTCTAGAGACATGACACGGCCCTGCTGGGAAAGGAGGAGGAATTGTACGAGTGTGAGCTGACAAAAGTTTGAAACTTAGAACAGGATGCATCTTTGGTTAGGGAGCCAAATAATGATTATTTGGGATGTGTGAAGCAAATAAAAGAAGTTTAGCCACATTTTCTGTTAAATTTAATGAACATGTTTAGGTCTCCTAAGATTATTTCTAAAAATCTCACAATCAACCTGAAGGTTTCAGCCAATGCAATGGATGGGTTAAGGGCTTTTGAATAATTTTGTACTGCATTGATTCTAAGAATTGCAGTTGAAGTAATGAGCATTAATGGGATCAAAGTATTACTAGTTCAAGGAAGAGCCTAATGCAGTGATAAAATCAGCATGAGCAATTATAATTTGGAGCTTACTTCTTCTCTTAGGTTTGTGGCATTTTGTGTTTTCGATATGATCAGCTCTTTGCCTTTATTGGAAGGGGCACGTATGTTCAGAATTTCCAGTTCCTCAGGAATCTGATGTTTGTGCACCGATTTTCAGCTAAGTTAATTTTTAGTAGGAAAATCATAGAACTGCTCTTTTAAGAGGTCCTTGTAGTGGAAAGATGTGCTCAGTTTGAGCTATGGAACCGTTGCGATGATAGGTGACAAACAAGGCTGTCCAGCTGGTTATTGAAAGCTCCTCGGTGGCAGAATGCCAGTCTGAGCTGGCGATGGCATGTGTCCTCTGTTCATTGCTTCAGAAAATATGCCTGGGTAATAAACTATAGTGAAGGTAAGGAGTGACTGTCTCTCTCCAGACAGGTAATGTGTCATAGCAGGTGCAGATTCACGCATGTGCGGAGCAGCAAATCATGTATTTACCAGCTGCAGCCCACCAGGCCATGTGTTATGTCTTGTCACCTGTGAAACGGGAATGTGGAGTCAAAATCTGCACAGGAGTTTCTGATAGCTTATTCTCCCTGGAAATAAAATGATTGCATCTGTCTTACCACCTAACATGTCTTATAAATCATTTATAAATCAAAGCAAAAAGAAATAAAAAAAAAATCATTTTAAATAAGTGAGCTGCATCTGAATACAAGGCTGAATTTTGCCTAATTGTACTTTAATTCAGAATTAGGATTGTAAAAATCAGCGCAAGCCTTTAAATAGATTCTTGGATCTGTTTTGAAACTCAACTGGAAAAATGGCATCATCGCCATAGTGAGTGATCCAACTTTATGAGCTCAGCTCAGCTTACATCTACGAACAAATGCCCGCTTCAAAAGAAGCTTAATTTGTTGTATGCACCCCGCTCTAGAAGGTATTGATTGCATCAAATGCTCTTTGGATCAAGTGAGCGACTTCTGCATGCGTTATAATGCAATTTCTGCAGAAAACTGGCTGACCCGGGGGTTTGTCTTGTTTCTTGCTTTCAGAGCTCCTCCAAACACGGCTTTTGGCCTCACCGGAGACAATGCGGGAGTCAAATGACCCTTGCTAATTCTGCCCATGTCTTGCAGCCACACTCATTTTCTACTATCTTGTTACCATATTGGTCTTATGTTTGCTCCCTGCTGGGAACAACTAATAACTACTGAAAGCATTTCACAGTTGGTACAATAACAGCCTTTTTGCTTTTTCTGTCAGTGCAGTTGGTTGGCTCCGAGAGCTTTTATTGATGATGTTTGCAACAGTTTTGTTTGTGGTACCAGCTGTTGTTTCAGACCTCAATTTCATCTTCGTTTTTGCAGGGAATATGATCTTCCACGTTATCACTGTGCCACTGCAAGCCATCGTTTTCTCCCTGTAAGCCAAACCTGAGTGATTTCAGCCAGAGCCTGCCTAGGCTGAGGGCCCAGGCCTGCTTCCCTCACCGCGTGAGGTGCTAAGTGAGGCCGAAAGGAAGCCTGTGCTGCTTATACACATCAATATTTAAACAGCCCTTTATCTAAATTAAGGGCCAGCCTCGTGCCAAATCTCTTTTTCTGACTTTTGACCCCAAATTTATTCAATGTATAAATCCTTTCATACCTCCTTTGTAGACTCAGAGCTCTGTCAAAGACACACGGAATATCCGTAACGTGCCTGGGCTGTTGGTGAGCTTGAAGTCTTGGCCTGCTAGGCAACCTTTCCGAAGGAGTGATTTGTGCCATCAGTCCAGAGCAGCTGTCCCAGTCTTGCTGTCACCGAAAACGTATGCAAAGCAAATCACCATTTCCATGTTTAATTCAGTGCGGGGTTAAGATGCACATGGACAGAAGTGATTGAGTGTTCACACTAGCAGGATAACCCTACCGCGTGTTAACCGAGCCTGTCCTTTCTGCCTTACAGCTGCTCTGAAAAGTGCTTACCTCCACTGGAAGCCTTCCGGCCCCAAAAACATTTGTATGTGTTTGTACAAACTGGGTGCTGCTGCCGCATGCAGTACTTTTATCCCACATTATTATAAATACTTTATGAAAATAATCTCTTTACCAAACTACCTTAGTGTCTCATTTTCCAAGCTGTAAACGAAGCCCTTCATACCATGGTGCTGTGGATTAAAGATTTCATAGTTCTAAATTTAATCCTGTTTTCTTGGTTGGTTTCCACGAGGTGTGGAAAAAATAGAGAAGGGGGAGGTTTGCCTGGTGATCCGTTTACTTTTGATGCAAATTATAAAATCGTGTAGGTGTGGGACTCACTATGCAGCTAAATCTCATGTTTTTGCAGACATTTCTAAAGCCTTGATTCAAGTTAGTTGTGTTTGTAGAAGCCATGTCAAGTGACTATGGAACTCTAATTAAAAAAAAGAAAAAACTTTTGGTTTTCCCCTGACTGCTTTTTTTCATCTAGCCAGTTATTTCATCCTTGCTGGTGCTTCTAATGTTTCTCGCAAGCAGAAATTCACCACTCCAGAGTGCAGTTGTGTGTTTGGACTGTCACCCTTGCCTGTTTATATTTGCAGCTGTTGCATTTTGCAGTATGTGACTTACCAGTGCATTTTGCATCTTCTCAAAGTGTTTGCATGCATAATTTCCGCTGGTTTGCAGTATCTTCTCATCTGGCCTTCCTACGTGCTCACCAGACTGAGAGCAAAGGTCAAAGGGCAGTAAAGTATTTTTAAAAAGATTTTTATAGCTTTTTTTTTACTCTGAACTTCTTGATTTCACCCATACGGGGATGCAGATAATGTGTATGGGAATCTAGGTTTGTAGAATGCCACTTCACACGTTTGTCTTGTTCTATGCCAAGTGGTATAAACTGTCAGGTATTTTTCCCCTTTATTAAGTTCTCTCACTGCTTATGACTAATTTTCTGAGTTGTTTTTGTTTTATTTTTTCCTTTGATCTTGAAAGCACAGTTAATGGGCTAGTTTTAAATGGCTCCCAAGAAATGTATCTTGCTAAATTCAGGATTCCTCCTAATTTGTAGATATAATTAGTATCTCACTGCCTATTTAGATTTTTTTTTAACTTGGAAAAGCAACTACTCATTGTGCGTCCCAAAATCTCTAATTTTGCTCTTTTCTTCTGGTATTTGCAATTTATGCATAATTTTGCAGTTAATATTTGTTCAGTTGCTATTTAAGTTACACATCAGACTTGTCTATTTGAAGAGTATATACGAGCATAAAATTAGCGTAGTTATGTTGTTCCTTCCCTACCATTTGCATGTGCATCTGAAATGGAGATTAGTGATTAAATTAGACCAGGGAAAATTACTTTGCAAGAAGTACAAGAAAAAAGGGTAATTTGGGATGGGTGGAGGGGGATAAAACCGTGATGTCTCTTCCAGAGAGATGCTTCGTGCTGACTTCAGTCTTCAGCCAGCACTGTTTTTGCCAGGGGAGGCTGCGCACCAGGCTGTGGTGCTGCATCCACTCCACTGCTGCATCCACGCTTCTCCCCAGGGGCCTGCGCTGTGTTTCAGCATCCTTTTGGTACCCACCCAGCAACCCGTGTGAGTGAGGCTTCGAGCTGTGCAGAAATAAGGAGCTATCTTTTATATGGAGGACTTAGTATTTCCTGGTTATTGAAAGAGATGTAGCTGCTATTCCACTGTGAAAAGAGAGCATGCCACTGTTTTCTGAGCTGTTTTCCTACCTGGAGAGAGTTGATATGTGTGGCGTTTGTGAGTGGAGTGAACAAAGAAACATGATATGTTTGGCACTCAGTTCTAAAAGGATATGAAAGCACATTTGAAACAGATACACCTCTAAAAGCTAGCCAGCTGCTATCGGTCTTCGGTTATTCAGTTGTACACAGAAATTTGCACGAAGCTGAGGATGTAGAGAAAATATTTCTTCTTACGTTATTTTGGTGTTGAAGATCCCTGTAAGTAATGCTCAGGTCTAATAAAATTAAAATTCCAGATAGAGCAGTTCAGGGGAAAAAAAAACAAATAGCAGCGGTACCAAAATTACATGAAGGACATTCTTCCATTTCGCCTAGAACCTTATGTGTGGCCTCACAGCTCTTACAACTGTGAAATCAAACTGTTAATGATGCTCTGAGGAATAGAAGGTGACAAAAATTACATCGTAATAGATGTTCTGAAAATAGTCATCAGACTCATGGTTGTTTTTTGTCTTTCTTTCCTCTTGAACGTGAGGCATGCTCTGGCAAAAATAGGTTGTGTCAAAATAGGCCAGGGAAGGACACCGATTAATCCATCCAAATGAAATCATTTACTGCCAGCCTTGATCCAACTTTGGCACCTGGATCATGTAATTCTGCTGGCTTTCTGTGTCCTTTTCCCACCTTGTAGATCATCTTATTGATTACATGATATTAAAAAAAAAAAAAACTCACTGCATAAATTATTTCACAGAGAGGGATTTGGATGGCACTTCTTATAATATTTTTTTCAGCAAGGCTTCTACTGCTTAGCACAGCAAAAGTGGAAGTGGCCACTTCCCTCCCTCCGTTCTTGCTTCAAGGGCTCTTTCGGGTGAGGATAGGCACAGTAAGAGTAATGAAATTGATTCCACAAGGGCACACTTTTCTAGCTGTTTCCCTACAAAACCTGAGCTGAGACTGACAGGTTTATGAGTGGTTTACATGAGCATTAAAAGCAGCCTAAGTTTTTTCTTTAACATAATTACCAAATTTGGGATAGCTGGGTCTTTTCAGGGAGTTACTTGTGAAATAAGATGTTTATGCAACACAGGCAATTCTTGTTTCTCATTCTTCGACTTCTTTGATTTCAAAAGTTGCTGATGCTCACTTAATTATGAATGTCTCCAGAGCCAGATGGTGGTGATGATTAAAACTTGGCATACAGTGCTTTTTACAGAAAATCTTGTGAAGATTAGTGTTTTAATTAGGTAAGTATTCTCCTGACTTCACAGAGAGGCAAACTAAGGGTCCAAACCTGCTCCTGTTTAGGAATTGCTGTCAACTCTTAAGGCTTTTAATAGCAGAAGATCAAGCCCTTAAGTGATTTGTCTTAAGACAAGTAAGGTAGGGGGAGAGTTTGATTGGATCTTAGGTGTTCTTGATTCACAGGCACCTGGCTGATAGCTCAGAACGCATTGCTTGACATTTCAGAGTTTGTTTTTAAAGGTCATCAACTTTATATGTAACTTTAAAAAGAAGTGTATAGTAAGGCAATTGTACACCTGTTATTGAGCATTCTTGCTAATGTTTTGCCAATAGTGTGTTTATTTTAACCATCTCTCTGCTGATAGCCACCCCCAAAAATAAAATGGCAGAAGCTGTGGATAGAAAGCAAAATCAGTACTGTCAGATGCATAATAAATTGGGAAACAATTTGGATATAGTGGTAAGGAAAACTGGAAGTTGAGGGATAAAAATGCTCAGATGGAGAGCTGGCTGTGCTTTTGGGCAGCCCTCGATCTGTCGGCAGGGTGATGCTGGCTGGGACCTGGCAGGAGGTTCACATGTACTGGGGCTGGGACAAGGGGCAGGTGTGCAGGCACTGCGTGTGCGTGGTGGGGAAGGGAGCCTGAAACATCGTGTTCAGCCCCCACGCTCTCACTCACACACAGTAAATGTGGCTCTTTCAGTCGATGAGTTATTGCTCCATGTGGACATCTAGTTAGGATGCATCAATGCATGCGGCTTGGGCTCTTGAGAAAAGCCATGAAACAATTTAAGTTTCCCCTTCTATGGCTTTCTACCATCTCGCTTGTTAAAGATTCCTTGGTTACCTTTCTAAGGTTGATGACTATCATGTGATTAATGACTTTCATCTGACACATCGATGGGATTCAGCCGCGGTGAAATACGTCCTTCCCCTCCTGTTGGTGCATTCGGCTGCTTTCCCCAATGGAACTGCAAGCGGCTGCGTCGCTCGAGGCTCTGGTTGTATTTCTGCCCATATCTGCTTGTTCTGCCTTCTGATAAACGTCTGTGGTGCTGGGATGAAGGGGTGAAAATTGTTGTTTAGGAAAAAGTGATGAAAGTGCATCTAAGACATTCTGGGAACAACGTGGGAATTTATTCTTACCCATGCTAATTACTGATTACCAGTTTAATCTGACATGACTCTGGTTGTACCACGTATTGCATTTACTCCGAGAAGCACCAGTTCAGGAAATATGCTTTAGGGGATGCCCAGCGTTAAGCAGATAACAATTTGCATTAGATTTAAACACACAACAAAAAAATTAGGCATGTGCCTTAATTACTTCAAAAGACTGTGCCAACGCTTCAAGGGAAAGTGTGGCTGCAGAGCATACACCTAGATGTGCCAGCTTTAACCTGCTAAATATGAGACCTTAGTGCCTCAGTTTTGCAGAAGGCTGCTGTGCAGGAAGATGCGGTTTGCCTGATGGCAGTGTCTGAGTGCTGCTCGATCTGGCTGAAAACTGATTCTCCTTTTTCTCTTCCCCACTGCCCTCTCCCTCACTCCCTGCCTTTTAAGTGGATTAATTTTCAGCCTAAGCAGCTCCCTGGCTCAGCTCTCCATGCAGCAGATGAACACCGCAGCTCACACAAGCAGTTGGTGGAGAGGAGAGGTCAGACCACCTCCCCTTGCAGCAGTGAGACAAACGTGTGAGGATCAAGTGGCCGTGAGACTGCAGCCTTGCAAGTTTGCAGTTAACTATAAAGAAGTATTAATGGTAGTATTTGCACATACAAATCTGCAAAGTTCCTGCCCAAGCATGTGGCATCAAAGCTCTGCCTCTGATGCTTACGCAGACTTTGCATGTGCCAGACCATGCTCCAGCAGTAGTCTTGCAGCACTGCAAGTACATATATATGAAGATTGTTTCTTGGCCATGCTGAAGCATGAAGTTTCAGTTAAGATGAGGAAAAACTGTGTTTAGGATTCTGCTCAAGTGCAGTAGCTGTGCAGCACGGTTACTGGGAGCAGCCAGTGGTGCGAAGCTTGTAGCGAAGCACTGCGCTAACCAAAAAGTTCTCAGCCTGGATTTGCTGTTACAATTATGTGCACTTCTTTTTATTGCGAGGAGACTTATTTAAAATTTAAATAGAGTTGACATCATGTTCTTCTGACCTAATTCTCAGGCTTTTGTATTATTACTAAAATGATCTGGGATATTATAATGCAGTACGCTGCGGAATGACACTCCTAGGAAAGATTGATACAGCGCTGGTGTTTGAATAGGAAATGGAGCGTGGCAAATTCTGAGATAATGCTGTGATCTTCAAATGTGAAGGCTTGTATGCATAGCTCCTGGGTGGAAAGCCACAGCTGTAGCTTGAAACTAACCCTGGTGAAAAGAGACCACGTGAAAAACCATGACACTCGCTGTTGCTTGTTGTTGCATGAATATGACATCTGCGGTGTTTTTTTTTGTTTTTCGTCTTGGTACCTGCTTGTTTACATTAGGAGATCCCCATGGTTTGCATTAACACAAGTTGACTTTATCCTAACTGGCAGGCAGTTGTCGTCGGTCCTTGTGGAATATTCCCAACTTTCAGCACCAAATTCAATTTGCCGCATTCTTCCTTCTGGACAGCTCGCTCCCATGGCGACCCGTGTCAGATGATGCACATACAGACCCTGAGTTTCTCATAACTTTATCCTTGGGATGACACCAGTGGCATTTTTCTCATGATCTTTAAAAACATGGGAGAAAAGTGTTTTCTTGTTTGTTTTGTTTGTTTGTTTTAAGTGTGAAATGTCATTTTGGAAAGCACCCTGCCCTTAAACTTGCTGGGTTGGTGTTTACAGAAATATAAGCTTCGCTTTTCCAACAATATTGAAAACAATCACAAATACAGTCTTTTGGTTCAAGCTGGCTCCAGAAGCTCCAATGCCTCGCATTGAAAATCGAAGCTCCAGCATCGATGTGTGAGTCTCGTGTGGCCATTAACACCCAACCCACCCTTACCCAAAATGCTCAGATCCAGCTGTTAGAAAGCAAAGACCCATCTCCAGTACAGAATTAGGCTGTGCTTCACCCAGGGTCTGTTCTTACACACCCCAGCCTCCCCCCAAAAGCCTAACATCAGCTGTGATCCTTTAACAACAGCTGTCGAGGTCTCACCCAGCCGGAGCTGGCAGGCCACGGGCCTTGCTCTTAGAAGGCAGGTACCAGGCTGATAGTATTTCATTGCCGTGCCCTAATTACCCAAGCAGTACTCGGTTGTCTATTTCTTCTTCTGTTACGCACTTCAGAACACCTATAATGGTACTGTAATCCTGCGTTTGTCTGCTCCTGTTTGCTTTGCCTACGGTGTTTGGACAGCGGTGCCAGAAGGAGCGTGCCTGGCACGCGTCTGCTGCGAGCGGGCATCAGCCTCGCCGTGCAGTTGTGTTGGCTGATCTGTGAGACCTGTAATTTGGGGAAAATGCGTCTAAAAAGTTTCTGTAGCCTAGCGGACAGAAAAAGAGGAAAAGTCAAGCAGACAAGAAATGAGTTCAGTCTGCTGAAAGGTTTTGCTGCCAACGATTTCGGTATGGTCCGTGTTAGCAGTAAGTAAATCCATTTGGAAATTATTTTACATGCAGACTTTTGTCGTATTACTATTACAAACAGCAGCTCGAAGCTGGGGCGCACAAATCCCGCATGCATTCATGGATCAGCCAAGAAAACACGGCATTTCCCCGGGGAAATCTATCCCAGCACGCAGACTGGTGAAGCTGCCGAGGACGCAGCTGCGCACGTAGGGCCGCGGGCAGACGGCCCTGACCCTCCCTTTGTGCTGTGCTCGAGCTTCCTAGGGCACATCCATAACTCCAAGGCATCAAGTAATTCCTTCCGAAACATTAGACATCCCCCAGTTAGATCTACCTTGAAGATCTGCCACTGTCTTTACATACGTAAATGGTTGCTGGATTTTTCTGCTAGTTGAATGTTTTTAACAACTCCCAGCTGCTCTGCCCAGTTCTTTTCCATTAGACCTGAAGGCTCCCTGCCTGCAGTACACAGGCAGAACTCGTGTTTCATTCTCATTCACATCCTGATGTTTCATCACCAGGCCCAGATTTGGTGAAACCTTTGTCATCGGATATGAAAATTTCCCTGCTTCACTTTTTTTGCTGCCAGGTTGTGTTGTAAGGGCAGGGCTGGCTTGTTGGGATCATGGGCAGCGTGGTCCAGTGCTGCTGCCGGGGTGCCATCTCTTTGTGTTTAATTATCGCTTAAAACAAATTGGATTGAGGGTTATGGTTGCAGGACTGTAATCCTCGCACAGCTGTGTTAAGCGGCATTTTAGGAGATGAATTTGTCATGAATTAGAAAAGTAAGCAATCTTAAGTGCTTTTAAGCCAACCATGCTGCAGCCGAGGACCAATCCTATTTTCTGCAGAGAGCAGGAGGATGACGGGGGAATATTGTGTGTTTTTATTAGTATTAATTATAAAAATGATTATTTACTTTTAAAATTTTAGGACTTTCACTCCTGAATGTAGATGAAAATATTCAGGCATGAAGCTACTGTTTTTTATGCAGAAGACAGTTGATAAAATTGTGTTTGTATTTCTTTAATCTAAATTCTTTGTGATCGGAGCAAGCAGTGCGGTTGCACGCTACCTGCCTGATTTATCAGTGCCTTACAGAAAACCAGAGCCAGCCTTTCCTCTAACCGAAGGGATTTGGGCAGCTTCAGGTGGGCAGTGAGCCTACAAGAAATGTGTTTGCCTGCACTCGGTGTTGCAGAAGTTGACGATGGGTCGGAGCTGGCTGTGCTGATACAGAAGTCACAGCCAGTGCTGTCAGCTGCCAGGAACTTTCCTGTTTCCACGGGGTTATTTCCTGTCTCTGAGGCAGGATTTTGTTTATGAAGATTGCTTCTGATGTACCATTTCTAGCAGCCAGAACCATTTCCCTATACCCCACCTATTTTTGTCCACGCACAGATGTACGTGGTACCCTGCGAGCCTGCCTTTACTCTGGTTCAGTGTTGGAGGGGAATAACTGATACAGCACAGGACTTGGCACCGTTTGAATGCCATGTTGCTGTGTTGGCAGCACGTATACATGATCCCCCCCCTTGCTGTTTGCTATTAATGACCAACTTCAGCTGTGGTGCCATGAGCAAGCTGCTCCGCAGCCTTGTTGCATCCCGAGCTGCGTGCGCGGTTACCGTGCGTGCCACAGAGGGAAGCTGAACATCTCAGTACTTTGAGATTTGTGAGCAGGGATCTGGAGCCTGCTCAGCCTCTGCTTGAGGAGTGCTTTCTGTTGTGATTTAAAGGCTGCTCTTGCTCTCTTCCGCAGGCCCTTTCACAGATGTTGTCACTACAAACCTGAAACTCGGCAATCCTACAGACAGAAATGTGTGCTTCAAAGTCAAGACCACAGCACCACGCAGATACTGTGTAAGGCCTAACAGTGGAATTATCGATGCAGGAACATCAATTAATGTTTCTGGTAAGTCATTCAAGTGTCTTTTTTAGTAATTGAAAATAGCCTCATCAAATGAGTTAGTTCTTGGAATGCTTTGCCATCTGAAAGTATTTTGTGGAATGCTTGTAAAGGCAAGAGGTGGTGATTTCATAGGGATGCAGCCATTTCATCTGTCTTTACTTCCCTTATTCCTGGTCTAGCAGTAATGGGCTTGTTTTGACATCTTGTTTTAGGGCAGGGGGAGGGGGACTATATAAATAATTTATGTGGTTCCATAGCAGCCTTAGCCAGCCTATCCAAGTCGGTACCGCTGCAGCCCTGCCCTCCCTGTGGGATTATTTTTGTATGGCTAGTTTTTTGCCAGCTTAACTTCCTGAACCAGCTCATTGCAGGGTCAGACAAGTGCTTGGACAGGCACATTGAGGGAAGAATAAAACTGGGTGGACTGCAGCCACACAGCTTAGACTGATAGGCTTTTGCCAAACTGCCTAATATAACCAAGCAGTAATGCAAACATTTACTTTGCAGCCGTGCTTGTTTTGTGTTCCTTGGAGATGCTGTATGCTTTGGTGCTAGAAATGTCAAGTGACTAAATCTTTGCTGTTTCATAGGAAAAGTTAATGATTTTCTCTAATGAGTCAGTAGCTCTTGGCTTGCCTGAGTTTGGTAATGGAAAAACAAAGGAGTGCATTACATTGAAAGCATAAAGGACTGATAAGCTTAATAATCTAAAGAACTTCGTCAAAGCATTTAATTGTGTCAGGCTGCAGAAATTAAGTCTGACTTCTGAGTTACGAAAGTGATATCTGTAAACATGCAGACTTGTTTTACTATTTTTAATAAATTTTAATATTGCATAAGAGAAGCACACAAGGTACTAGCCTATGGGGAGCCCACCCCAACAAAAATTACTTACTGGTAGGTTGTGTGGTTTGCCATTAGTCTTACCAAACTTTCTTAACATGTACTAAGTAATTTTGTGAGCTATAACTACTGCTATGTACTTGGAAAAAAAAAAATCAAAATGTAAAAAGCAGGACTTAAGTTACTAATGCATAAAAGGTAAAATATTTGAATGCTTTGTTCTTGGAGACCTTGCTTCAACACAATAAAAACTGATCCCAAAAATACTTCACGTTATAACATTCAGAGACTCTAATGTTGTGAATCTTCTCCTATACGCCTGCATTTGCAAACTAACTGGTGTTTTGTCTTTGGGGATTCTTACTGTGTCGAATTAAGCGTGCATATGATTGCAGAATTGTACCTTGCTTGCACTTGGTATCTGGAGAATGTCACAGAGTGAGGAGATAACTGGTGTGCTGTGGTACCTACAGGTGGGACAGGCAAAGCAGTTCTGCTTCAGGAAAAGCCTAGCACGTATGCAGTAAGCTCTGAAATGACTGATATGTAAATGAAAAAGATCTCTAGAGAGGAATCGAAATTCTTTTAAACTACGGACAATTCCCAAGTAAAGCTGTCTGTCATCTATACTAGCTGCAGGCAAGCATATTAAATGCATTGAAATCAATGAAGCGATAAAGAAAATTAGTATGGTTTCTAGCTACAAATTATCTATATGCTATAAAGATGGCAATTCTTTTCATCTTTCAGATGAACTTTCAAAATTAAAAGCCCTTTTCCTTTGCTAGTACTTCATATACTTTTTGAAATGTTGTCTTGAGCTCAACATTGATTCTTTTTCTTAAACTTCTGCTTACAGTGACCCTTTCCTCTGTCTTGAGCAGTACATAGTATAGGCAAGTCTTGTGTGAACTGCAAGAATTATTATGCTACCATCATGCTTACCTCTTACGTGCTTTTCCAATCTTGCTCTTCATAGCAGCCTGCTGGACAGGATATGGATCCAGTCCAAGACTTGACTTAAAGTATCCAATTTTGAGAGATTGCTGTGCTTACTCTAAGTTATGCTTTGCTCTTGCTTACAAAGCTCTGAAAAACTTCCCTTTTTGATAATTTCCTTTGTGGTGATTTATGATTCAGTTTTGCTGATGGCTTTGGTATATTTAATTACAGAAGTCACATTTGTGGTGTACTTCCATGCTGCTCTTGACTTAGTAGTAATAAATAACCATGCTGAATTGCCAGCCCTTCTATTAACATTGCATATTAAAATGCAAGCAGTACATGTTGTTCCTCAGATGGTACGTTAAGTAATTAATATATTAATAGGTAGATATGTTACAGAACTTTCAGGGATTATGCATGTTAATTCTTCATTTCCTAAAATGTTCTAAATAGAAGCTGTCTTCACCTTGTGCTATGGGTGAATTTCTCTTTAGTAGAGTTGTATTCATTGCAGTCTTGCTTCTAGCTTCTATAAACCATGTGTGAGACGTAGTTTTGGTACTGAAGATGGCAGCATCATTGGTTCTGATTACCAAAGGGATTTATTGGATATGAGGAATTGAAAGGGGACTTTCATTAATTTACAAATCAGAATTGTTTTCAGATCCTTGGAAAAGGAGATGTTTCACCTCTGCTTTGGAGTAATACTGCTTAGGAACAGAGGATGATTTTGGATTTAATAAAGAGAAATATAAATAGAAAATGTTTTCTTTGCCTCTGAATCAGTTATTCTTCAGTCATGGGATTCAAGTCTCACATAAGGCATAAAAATAGGACTTGAATTCTTCCGAACCTGTATTTTAGCGGCGTTTTTGCTAGAAATTATTAGAATATAGCTCAGTAATAACTTCCAGACACTTAAGCTAATTGGGGTGTGTGTAGTTTATGCAATGAGAACTGCTGACTGGCGTTAACACAGTGGCGCTGCGTTGGTACTGCACCTTGTGCCTACAGAAAAATTCAGTGCCAAAGCACAACGGAGTTGAAGCTCTGGAACAATTTGTGTTCCTTAGAATATTACGGACTGACTGCTGCCTTTGGGGCAGCCTCTGTCTCCCTTGCACTGTAGCAACTGGCTGCCTGTTTTCCATACAGTCCCACAGGTGGATCCTATTTTGATATAAGCTCACAAGAAGGTGTTCTGTCCTTAGGCAGGCAGCTATCTGAACGTTATTTCTTGCTAGTATGTTGGCTCACTTAACACACAAAAACGCTAGAAAAGCAAAGCTTTCCTTATTCTAGTGGAGTGTCAGATTTTGGCTGCTTATGCCATAGCACAGCTTTTCCTAAATGCCAGCATTTAAGGCTCTGTCAGCATGCGCTGCTCGCTGCGATGTCAGGTTTGTAGTCCCTGTTTTCACCTGTTATATAATGGCATGTAATTTTAACAGCTGAGTTTATGTAACTGTCGGGAAGTGTGCGTATGTGCTGTCACCCTCTTTGATTGCATTTGGTCTGAAGCACTTGGAGAAGGGGATTTGCACACATTCTGTTTTTTGTTAAACATGCCTTACTTGAACAAAGATATCTGATTTTGCAGCTCCCAAGAGGCTGGAATCTAAATAAAAGGCATGAATAGATTACAAGGGAAAAAGTGAGAAAATACAAGCAGCTGCTGATGAGTCTGCAGCTAGGTGTATAACGGGAGAGATGAAGTACAGATGGTGCCGTGTGCGTGCAGCATCCTGCTGCACAGTGCAGAATGAACATGCTCCCTGGAAACTGGGGGAGGCTGAGGGCATCCTTGGGGGGATTTTTAGTCTTTTGTGAGCTTGCCTGAGTTGGAAAAGGCAGTTTGTGTTTTCCTTCAGGACTGTGCTGGTCACAGGGTCTGCCTCTTCCGCTAAGACATCAGCCCCTGCCATTCCCTGCACCCCCCAAGGCTACGTGGTGGTCCCTGAGTCAGGGGCTGATTTTGTCTGCTTGCTTTAGGAGAGTCTATCTTGATCTGCAGGAGTCAACAGTTTTCAGTGTTACTGCAATATTTACAGAAAGAGCTATGCAAACATGGAACAAACAAAGGGATGCAGTGGCTTCTGCCTGTTTGTTGATGCGGGTGTCCTTCGTTCACCTCCGGCACCGTGACCTTGAGGCTCATCCCTGTAGCAGCGTGGGTTGTTTGTGTGAAGGTGAGGCGTGGTAGTTCTGATCTAGCCAGACCATAAAGAATTTAATCCCATGTCGTATAGGAAAACCATTAATAAAGGTAGAAAAGCCACAAATAGACTCACAGACTACTGAGTGGGCTGCTGAAGAGTAAGCAGTGCTGCAGTGGATGGATAGCTTCTGAACTGCACCAGGAGGAAGTGACCAGTGATGTTTCTCGAGAATGATGTTTGGTATTAAGCTTGCTTCATGCTTTTGTAAGCAATTCTGGCACAAAGAGTACACTAAAAACCCTGATGATGACGTAAAGTTGGGAGGCTGAAGATATGCAGCTAGAACTAGGCGTCCTTGAAAGCTTCAGTAAGAGAACCAGGATGAGCCTCATTGCAAAAACTGCAAAATCATGTACTTGGAGAATAAAATACTTCTGCTGTAATTACAAGCTCGTTGAACAAAATGGGAGGGTTATGGGGATGTTGTGACTAATCATAGGGTGACCAAATTGTTAACATAACAACTAACATAACATAACACAACTGTGAGTAGGGCAAATGTAGTATGTACAATCAGTCTTGGTAATGGAAGAGAGAGCATAAATGCTATTGTCCAAGGCACTAATAAAATGTTGTGTTTGTATACATAGAGTAACTGACAGAGAGGAATTTGAGGCAGAGCAGGTGCAGAGAATGAATGGGGAGCCTGACCCAGAGAGGACTGGCAGTCTGGCCTGTTGGTTCACCAGGAGGCCAGGAGCTGCTGTGATTGATGCCTTGGAATGCACTGGAAGTAAAGGGCTCTTCCCCTTCTGTGATATTTAAGCACAAGGGCAGCGCTGGTCCAAGACCACGTAAACAGCCATTAATAAATTGAGATGGAAAGCAGGGGAAGGTTGCTGACGATCTGAGCAGGGAGACTTTTCTGTTCCTTCTGCTCTTCGAAGGGAGGGGTAGATCCTGGCAGGCTTTTAGAGCAGAGTGTGGCCTTCCATCTTCCTTCCTTGCTTCAAATTTCCTCTGCCCTTGATACTGATATTAGCTTTGCCATTAAACTGCACTGGGGAAAAAGGAGCATTTTAGCTCTGCTTTGCTATCTGTGGATCCTCGTGTAACAAATGAAGGCGTGTAACAGGAGCCTGGGAGCAAACTGGTGGCCGTTATGTGGAAACATTTCAGAACGGGATGTACGTCAGCTTGGTCCTTTGAATTTTGGAAAAGGCAACTGGGCTAGCAAGTACAACTGATGTTATTTCTTATTCCATTGGTCTCCCAATGGCTTTGCAGGTTTTGCTTGTGATGGGATGCTGTAGGGCCATCAGTGTGGGCAGAGGGATGCATATCCCAGCCACGTCCTGATGGATGCTGGTACCAGCGTACTTGAACCTCCTGTTAGTCATTTTGTTGGGTCACTGGCTTCTGATGACAGCTGGTCAGAAACTTCTGACCAGATAAGGCTGATTTTATAAGGTATTTTGTAGGAATGTGCCCTTTTCAGGTAGTTCTCGTGCAAGGTATGGAATTTCCAGGCAAAGCAAAGGAGCTGCACTCACCGTAGCCACTTCTCTGGCAACTAGGGCAGATCCATGGAAGCACCCTTTCACAGAAACCCCCAATAGTACGTGAATAAATGTTGAATGCTTTGGTTGCCTTTTGAACAAAGTAAGTATTTTTGAGCTTCCCATCTGGCTTACAAGACATTTGTTGAATAATTTGTGTCGATGTGGCTTTCGTGTATTGATCTAAAAATAAAGTGCTAACAACGTTTATACTGCCGAGCCCTCTCGAGCTGCTTGCTGTTAGGATTCGGTGAATGGAATTCAGAGCAGCACTCGTTTGGCGTTGAAGTACGGCTTCAGCACTACCACTGGGGAAATAATGATTTTCAAATGAGCTTATAGTTGCACTCTGCAAAGCAAACTGTTAAAACTGCAGGTCTGGATGAGTTCCAGAAACAGCGGATAGCTCTGACAACCCAGTTGGCTCTTCAACATTGTGTAGACTTGAAACAACAGCTAGGTGGCTACAAAAGGGACGAGAAATTATTTTGCTGATTTTCAGTGATGTGTCATGCAATGTTGAAATAACCGTGCTTTCACAGTTCAATCGCTTCTGTTTGGAAAAGGAGTTATAAATGCAGCCTGTTAATAACACAAATATTTATTTTGGACTAGTATTTGATTACTGCAAGGCAAGTCAAAAATGTATAATAATGTTCACAGCATATTTGAGACAACTGGCTGTCTTGCTTTTCCTGCAGCTTTAAAAGTCATTTGGTTGTTGATGGCCACAGACTGTGTGCATAATAAAGATGGCACAAGTGTAGCATATTTTGCTTATTGAAAGGGGCAGATTGGTTTGTTTTTTCTTCATTTGTAATAAATGGGATCTCTGGATATCACTTGTATACTATAAATCCCTGCAATTAGCACATGAATTTCAGCACATGTTAATGGCACTACTGCTTGAAAGCAATCCCAATTCTCGAACTGTTCACTGTGATTGAATTGAGGGCCTGAAGTAGCCTATGGGTCATAAAATGTGAATTTTTAATCCTTACACCATTTCTTTTAATGTTAGCAGTAATTGCAGTTCACGAAAGGTCATTTTAAATATCTTTTTTTTTTTGAGGGTGTGCAGCTTTTTGCAATATCTAATAACAAGTTTGTATAAAATACTTATTTTTTACATTTTGTGCTGTCTGATCTCAAAGCAAGTCCTGTGTTTTTTTAATATCAGTGTTAAATATCCAGGTGTCATTTGCAAAATGTAGAGGTTCTAAGTGACCACTGTGATTGAAAAAGAAGCCATGAAAGTTCCCAATATGTTAAAATAAATAAAAATAAAAAAATAAACTAAGGCACTCATCCCCTTCCCATACCATTCCTTCCCTCCCCCCTGCCCAACATTTCCTTTTTTTTTGGCCCCTGAACATAGTTCTCATTTAGCCATAAACTTTTCTCTATATTTTTAACAAGCTTTCAGCAACTTATCTTGGAAGGGAAGTAGCTGTACTTGATAAATATCATGAGATTTTTCTGCTTTGTAGAGGAGATTTGCATTCTGAATCCTCAAGGTTTAAAATCCTTGTCTTTGCCTGCCTCTGCAGCCTTTCTCCTGAACCATCCACAACACCGTGTGCAACTAATCAGAATGCCAGCTTGTTACTTCGGCCCCAGGGATGGAGGGAAAACACATGATGCTTTCTTTGAGAAATTTTTCCCTCTGTCCCAGAAGATATGTAAATTATCCTGTTCACTCTAAATTGCTACTACTATATTGCCATAGTCGTGGACAGAATATTGTATTGTGATCAGCATTTCCAAAATTCTCAAGACAAAAATTTGTGCAGACTGAAGAAGTTAGTTTCTATTACCTTTTTTTATTATTTTTTTTTTTTGAATGAAGTTCCTGATCTCAGCTGTTACTTCGGTCAGAGAGAGTTAACACTTGAAGTCATTTTAATGTCTTTATTTCTCAAATCTGTTAACTATATCATCAGTGCATGACTATGCATCCAAACAATGTTAACATAATGTGTGTTTTTTTTTTTCTTGCAGTGATGCTACAGCCTTTTGACTATGACCCTAATGAGAAAAGTAAACACAAGTTTATGGTTCAGTCTATGTTTGCTCCAGCTGATACTTCAGATATGGAAGCAGTAGTAAGTATAGAAGTCAATTTTAATTAATTTCATTCTGTTTCTATATTTTTTAAGACATTTTACTGCATTGCTTAAAGCCTGTTGCAGACAACACTGGAATGTTCCTTGAAAGCATGACTAGATTTCCATCTCTGGGCATGGTGAGGTTTTGTGTATTTGTCTGAAGCCTCAGGATTCTTATGTCAGCACTGTGTCTTTCAGCACAGCACAACAGTCTGTGGTTGCTTTCTTAAGAGGTTCCTGTCAGCAATGGGATACCAAGCCATGAAACATGCTAAGTAGTTGTAAATTTTTTTTTATATAAAAATGATTTTTTTTAAAAAAGGCAAACTTGGGCTACATATTCTAAGGATCAGTTCTGTGGCATCTCCTGTATTTTATGCCTTTGTACGCTGTCTCGAGTCTTCCTTTAAGCAGCTCCTTTTCACAGTAGGAACTGGGAGGATGGTTTACAAATACTGTTTTTTTCTTTATCCTTACTGTTGTGGCTTAAATGAACTGCCCTTATAGATCTTGTTCTATGGATTACAAATGAGAGTAACAGAAGCATATAAGTTCTGAAGTAAAGAAGGACAAAAATATGTAGAAATAAGATGGCTATGTTAAGGTGACCAAGAAAGAAAAAAGCAGTATGTCTGCTGGTGGTTTTCCTATAGCAATGAGATATTTGCTACTTCAAGGAAGCTTTCTCTGGTTTAGCTTTTGTTAGTTTGACAGAACATGTAGTAAATGTTGAAGAAACAATAAATTAGAAAAAAATGTCCTTTATTCTCTAACGTATACAGCTCTGTGTATGTTTGAATGTATATGTCTAACTTTAAAAAAAAAAAAAAACCTCAGAATGCATATCTTTTTTTTTTTTTTTACAGTAGTCTTTACAATACATGTCTTCTGAACAGCTCTTTAAAGCTGAGGCACTTTGTAGAGTTAAGAATTTCCCTTTTAGAAGGAGATTTATGGAACTGTATTTGTTTAATGACCTTAAAATAAGATCCAGTGGGAGAAAAAGCAATAGTAATGAAATGTCTGCATCACTAGAAGAATAATCCCGTCTGCATTTCTTTCTAACTCTACATGGTATAAAGTAACTCATTAAATTAAAATGTTATTCTGCTAGCAAAGAATATTTTTAAGGATCTAGATGGTCCTTTCAGTTTTCCAGAGCTCCTCACACCAATACCATTTCTTTTCCTGTAACATTTGGTCACTTCTCAGTTTTGTTACCACTCTCCAAGTATCTTCCTATTCTGGATAAACAGGTGAGACAAATTACTAGAATACTATAAAGCTTTCAACACGTCCCCAGCAGCCAACAAGCTCAAAATAGGATTCTGACTTCACCCACAGAAGAGCTGAAGTACTATTCAGCTATTTAGGATGGGTCAAATTCTTCTTCAGGTTGCACAGGGGTAAGCCATAATTTGACACCTACTTGAGATGTGCTGAGCCATACCGTGCTTGGCCCAGAAGTATGGGCAAAGTGAGGAGAAGCATGAGCACCCCAGGACATAAAATGTGGACACTTCTCACTGTTTACCACTACTGTTATCACTGCTACAAACCAATCTTTTCAGTTCAGGGTTATGGCTGATATTGAGCATAGATTTATAACTGTTAATCCCTATTAAAAATATTGGAAGGAAATTATATTATGGTAGACTCTTTTAATTGAAGAGCAAAGAAGGATGAGAGGGAGAGTTACCCATTTTGATTTGTAGTACATTTGTTATTGTTTAGGCATTGATGCTGAAACATAAGCAGGTGCAAAATATCATTCCCTTCCTTTAAATATACCCCTCCTGTCTTTTTTTATTTTTATTTTTTTTAAATCAGGACCATAGCTCCCCCTGTCTATGCTAATTACTCTTACACATTTCCCAGTTCACTCATAAATTACCTGTGAAAGTTTCAGACTATTCAGAATTATTTATTTTAAAATGTCTGGTCTGGTCTTTAACATTACTGCTCAATTATGTACTTGATTTTCATTTTTGGTCCTGTATATGGTTAATGGTAACATGATAAACACCTGTGGAGTTTTTCATGAGATGATGTGATTTGTTTATACAATACGCTACATTTTCCATGTGTCTTATTATACTCTGTTTAATATTAAATTATTACAGTGGAAAGAGGCAAAACCAGAGGAACTCATGGATTCGAAACTTAGGTGTGTGTTTGAGCTACCAGCGGAAAATGATAAGCCTGTGAGTATTTTCAGCTGCATATTGTGTGACTTAACTTAATACCACAGTAAATCATGTAAAATGGCATGTTTATACAGACAGCTATATAAGCAAAAGACAGAACCCTCTGTTTCACCGTCTGGATGGCATCCCTGTTTTAAATGGTTTTATTTTATGTTTTCAAATCCTAGTGATACTTAATATTACTAGCAGCTAACTTGAGCAACATGAATGCAACACAACCATAAGGAAATCTTTGAGTTGATCTTTCTTCATTGAATGAGATCACATAGGATAAAAATATTAAAACAAAACAAAAGCTGATTGATGTTCATTAGTGCTTCCACATAAGCTCCGAGCTTAATAGCTGTGAACAATACAAATTTGCCTGTCCAGCACTCCCCTTTTGCTTCCTTGATACGACACTGTTTTTTGCAAGTAAGTTGGTATACACCTAGTAAGGAAGATTTAAAAAAATGCAGTTAGGGGTTACGTTGCAATAAGCAGCTATAATATTGTAGGATCCTTTGTTAGAGCTATGAACACTGATCAATTTCTGAAGAAAGTGTGTAGTATTAAGCATAGAGCTGGTAATAGGCTGAGTAAACTGAGGAGTGTTTCCTAATACACAGATACTGAAGGCACAAGCACTATATATTGCACTGGGCAGCTTGTGATTACAATTACGTGTTGTTAAAATTGCACTGTTGTGGTCTCACTGTCTTCTCTACCTGCTCCAAAGAGTGAACACCTGCTCTAAAAGTAGGTGCTTCTGTATTGGGCCAGGGTGCTTTCTGCGTTTCCCATTTAGAGGTGTGACAAGAGGAAGGAAAGAGAATTTTTTTTTCTATAGTGCCTAAAATTTATTAGAGCAAAATAAAGCACAAGTACTAACAAGTTCTTCTGACTTTATAAATAAAAGCTTCATGTTAAAACTTTGGGGGCAGTTTGGGTGGGGAGAGAGCAGTTTGCTCTTGTTAGAGCTGAGCCTGTTGCACCAGAGAGGAACAGAGAGGATCCAAAGCCAGGAGAAGGAGGGGGCTTTGGAGCTTTGCAGCTTCTCTTTCCTAACTTGGGCTAAAAGTTCCTCAATCACCATAGAAAAACAGAAAGGTGGAGAGATGATAGCTATGGGGAGCGAAGAGAGAACTGCAGCAGAGCAGCTGGGTGCTGCCTAGCAATAGACTGGCTCTTGGATAGCTGCTGGTGTTGTGCTTGGAGAGGGAAAGGCGAGGGGAGCACGAGGACTCCATAAGCAGTGTGTGAGCAAATAATTCAAGTTCCTTTTCTTACTGTGGGACTTGGTGGGACATATTTCCTTTTTTACAGGACTGAAAACCAGGGGTCATTCTGTGTGCACTTATAGCTGCTGATCTGGTGTTTTCTGTGGAAAAACAGGAAGGGGAAGTGAAGCTTGCAGAAAGAAAAATGTTGCTTATTTCTTTTGATACAGGCACGTTGCAAGTGTGCACAGAAAATTTTACCTGATTCTCCTCCTAAGTATCAGGTTTGTGGTGTGGCGTTAACTAACCAAAAATCACTCTATCCTTTTTTAACAGCATGACATAGAAATAAATAAAATTGTATCCACAACTGCAACAAAGACAGATTCCTCTGTAATGTCTAAATCAATAAGTTCTTCTTTGGATGACTCTGAAGTTAAGAAAGTAATGGAAGAATATAAGAGGCTTCAAGTAGAAGTTCAGAGGTTACGGGAGGAGAATAAACAGTTTAAGGTAAAGAGATTTTTTTTTTCCAGGTTTACCCCTTTTTCGAAATATAGAATTCAAACTGAAAGGCTTGGTTACTTCTTTTTAGCATAATATTTTATTATTGTCTGTCAATTAAAAGAATGTAGGTTTCTCCCTGTAAAGTCATAAAAAAGTGTTGAAATCTGTGGTTCCTTCAAAAGGAATATTGCAACTCATGCAGTCAGAAACTGATTGGATAGCAACCCAAAGTAATAAATTCACATTCTTTTGTTTTTTCTTTTCCCATCTAATTTCCTGAGTCTGAAATCAGCATTTAGTGTTGGTCCTGTTCTCTCAAACTGATGGGAGCTTGAGGGCAATGTTGTACTAATATTAAGTTTTAAGTAATTGCACCTATAACGTTAGTTGAAATGACCAAAGTAACACAAATGAAAAGGAAATATGCTTCCTGTCGTATCCAGCACATCACTGTGAAACCAAACAGAAGGCTTTATCACCATGCTGGGGAAAAAAAAAAAGGTAGTAGTTTCATTTATTATAAATGTCTAGTTTCATAGATAACAGCACCAATAAAAACTTGAAATCTGTGAGTACTGGACATAAGTGAAAGGAACTCTTCTGTCAGCTCTGATGCTGCATGGCTGGCTGGTGCATGAAGAAATTATTTAAACATTTGTAAAACAATTTTGTTTTGCTTATAGAAATAGCATACGTGTACAGCTGAGACATACGCTTAGCTTTTCCAGTGTCTCCCAGTACTATGAATTCTAATTGTTTTTTTTTTTTTACAAGTCAGTCTTGAGTAAATCCTGTATGGGAGCTCACACCTTTGGTAACATCTTAAAACTGTGATCTCTGTTCCCTTTAGTGAAGTGTTAGGAACATCTGTAAAAGGTCAGAAAACAATGTTAAATTACCACCAGCCACCAAATGCTGCCAGTGTCAGACTAGATCTTGCTCAAGATGTTTAAATATTTAAAAAGAAAAGTTAAAATTTTAAGTTTTGCTTTCTAGCAGTAAAATTACCATTTAGTTAAACAATATCTTATTTTTTTTAATTAAAAAAAAAAAAAAAAGTCAGTTGTTCCCATCCAGATTTGTAGCAGCAATGAGATATCAGGTAGTCTGTGATTTATTTTTTTTTTAAATTTTCCTGAAGAAAATGAGCTGCCCCCTTTGAATTCAAAAGCGGAAAACCACTCACATAGACAAAACGTTTTGAATTCCTCTTACCTGTCAGTTTTTAGGGCTGCAGTAACTTTTATTACAATTTTATTTCTAGAGCGTTTTTTTATGTGTAGACTGGAGGCTTTTGCTTCAATAGCTTATACTTTTTGCACTCTCATAGTGTGTCACATAAAAAAGCTTAACACTATTGCTTCAGCTGTATACCAGTTAGGTCACAAAGCCTTGCTTTTTACCAGCTCCTAAAGTGATGTGTGTGTGGAATGGAGCGCGCTAACACCCAGCTGTGCTGCACAACACTTTAGATCAAGAAGTGTAGGGCATTGTCTCCACTTGAAATGATAGTATCTGGTGTTATGATGTTACTAAGTGTTGTACCATGCATCTTTCAATCAAGAAAGCTGTCAAATTCATGTCAAAAGAGCATCCTAATAGTTAACGTTAGTTCTGTGACAAAACTTCAGTATTACTATGGTGGAGGAAATAGTTTTCAAGTGCTGGCAAAAATTTGCTTGTGAAATCTCACTAGGGCAACGATGAATATAATTCCCTTAAAGCTACATATTTTTCACAACCTGTCTTAGTGAGTTATATTTTAAAACATTTTCCCCAACAGCATTATACTCGGGTTTACAGAGCAAGACGAGCGTCTTCATGCCATTCCCTTCATCATTGCTCTTAATGCTCTGGACCTGTCTCCAGACTTCAGACAAGTGTTCTTGCAGGCTTCCTCATTGCTTCCTCTATTACCTTAGCCTTACTTAGGGCTTATTTATTGCCTTTCATAGGAGAAAACTTGAAGAGAATGTATTTTTTTTTTCTCTGCCAGCAAAGCAGACAGATCTCCTCTCCTTAGGGTTATCTAGTGCATGGAACTCTAAATAAGCTGTAAATTAGTGCTCCCCTATTTTATTATTCACACCTAAAATAAATACAATGTGAATAATTAAAACTTTTTTTTCCAGTAGAAGTAAGCAATTTATCTTCCTGCAGGAAGAAGATGGACTTCGGATGAGGAAGGCACCCCAGACAAACAACCCAATATCTGCTTCTGCAGCTGCTGTCAAGGATGAAGGGTTCAGCTCCAGAATACTCGCTTTGGTGGTTTTGTTCTTTGTCTTTGGTGTAATTATAGGAAAAATAGCCTTGTAGAGGCAGCATGCTGGAAATTGTAAATTGATTTGATGGTTCTGCCATATCATTGGATTAAATTTATTCATAACAATGTTTAAAAAAAATTAATGTATGACATCTCACAGGTCTTGCCTTTAAATTACCCCTGCACAAATATTATGTAACATAATCTAGAAAGTTTAAAATGTACAATGAATGAGTGAATGAAAGAGAATAATCTTCAGTGATGAAGGCAGGAAGAAAATCATGATTTAACACTACAATGGAATATTGTATATGTCATTTTAAACATTCTTAGACCCTGGTACATGTTGCTGAATTACCTCTTTTTAAAAAAAGGGAGAAAAAAAAGGAAAATAGAAAAAACTATTCCTCCACTGCTGGAGCTGGCCCTATTGGATGTTTGGAGCTGGGTTAGGCAGGAGGTGTTGATAACTTCTGTAAAATACGTTAATCCACCATTCTGCTCATAAATTTAACAGTTTCTGTCAGTGTCTTCAACTCTGTGCAAGTTACCAATTTCTTGGCACTTAAATGAATAGTGAGAAGCTGAGAAGAATTGTATGTGGCAATGCTGAATGTGCTAGGCATCATTAAGAGGCGTATATTGACTGGTATGACGCTCGTTTGGAATAAAGGTCAATGCCTTGTTCTCATGAAGGGACCAAGCTACATTGCTGTTGGTTCATTTAGTTGAATTAAAATGTTATTCAGAGATGTTTAATGCATATTTAACTTATTTAATGTATTTCATCTCATGTTTCCTTACTGTCACAAAATTGACTAATACTATATGGTATGAAAAGACACCTGTTCTAAAGCCAGTGACTAGAGCTAAAAAACTGCTGCTGTAGTGATGCGAGATTCTTCTGCCTCCTGGTGTTTTGGGCACTACACGTAAATTGTTGGGAGTTTTGATCATCCAAGCATTGGAGAAACAGTGGTCAGGAAACTGTTTTTGTATGTAAATAAGTCTATCTAGGGGAAAAAATATTAGTAGTAAACTAGTCCTATGCCGTAAAAAGACCAATCCTGTTTGATGATGTAGCATCTAAAAAAAAAAAAAAAAAGAAAAGAAAAAAGGAATTAAATAAAGCCCCCAAATTAATGTTTCTTTTGTTACTTTTGTCATGTTCTCAGTTTCGGGGGGGAACAATGTTCTCTGTCAACTGAAGTTTGTTTATGGCATAAGGAAACTAGCAGCCATGTTTCAGGAATTTATTTTTTTTTTCCAGCCTAATTTTAAAATCGGTCTGAACAGCCCCATCCTGAGCATGCTTTACTGATTTACCGTGAAATGTGTTCGCAGTAACTGTGCTGACTGCTGAGGTACTGCATAACTCCTCGTTTGTCAGCTTAGTTGGATTCAGTAGTCAAGACACTTGATAGCGTATTGAAAGTGAAGCTAAGGTAATTTTGTTTCTAAGCATACTTGTATTACAAAAAACATAAACTCTGTGTTGGACTTCAATAGTTGAAATAGGTTTTGAGCAAGTGAATTCTTGTGTAATCCTAGATGCTAGGTTCAGAAACTGTTGCTGACAAAATTTTTGTAACACCCTTCAGGATTATGATACATCTGTAAGAAATGGCTTCCTCCATTCCTGCGTTGTTCCTGTGTTTCCTTGAGAAAGGTGTTTGGGTGGCAGGATGTCTACTACACTCTTCCTACATCATTGACCTTTATATTTGTTTCTCAACGGTTTCTTGTTTTGCAAGTGCAAATAAGTGAAATTTTATCTGAGCTTTAATAAGAAAATGGACTCGGGGAGGGAATGCTAGCTGGTGTGTTCAGCTCAGGAACACAACTCTGGAAGTACCTTTAGGAGAACCCAACAGAAACAAGAGGTCTGTCTTTATTCCTTTAAAGTGTTAGTGCCTTCTTGTCTGCTCGGGATGAAAGGGGCGAAGCAATTAAGGTGTGCCTGCAAAGGCCAGGGAAGTGGGAGATGAGCTGGAAAGAACGAAGCCGCAAGTTCAGTGTGACAAATTGGGCAGAACCGATCAAGAAAAAGATGCTTTCTGGGCTGTAGAAGCTAATGAAAACTTTCCCAGGAAACATGGTAAAAGAACCCTTTCAGACAGAAAAGTGATGTAAGTGATGCAAAATTAGTTTTCGTGGCTTTGAAGAATGTATTTGAGAAAATGTGCGCTGAAGGGAGACTGGACTACCCAGTACTTTTAAAGGGGCTGTAAGCATCTTTACCTAGCTAAGAATGTTATCAAAACAGGTAAATTCCTAATTTGCTTTTATTTTTTATTTTTTTTTTTTTTTTTAAGAAAAGGTATAAACTTGTTTTGGAGTCCTTTGTTCTGCTGAAAAACACCCTCAAAAAAGTGTTTAAAAGAAATTTGCTGTCTTTGCAGGGCAGAGGGATCGAAGCGTTAAACTGGTCCCTTGTGAGTGTATCTAATAACGTGCCAGGCAAATTTTACACACAGTTAGCTGCTGAAGTTGGTTTGGCATGGGCAGCTCCCAGATGAAGTGGAAAGTCAGCAGAATGTCTGTCCTCCTTCCAGTGTTCAATAGTCACACTTCTCAGTGATCTGTGACAATTTGGAGCTTCAAGTCATTTGTGAGCAAAGCTGTTTCTGTTTGCGCTCCAGGATTGCAAAGAAGTCCAGCAAAAAGAATGCTCTCATGCTCTTCTTGGTGCCTTACAAAGGCACAGAGACCAACACACGAGGGACATTAGGTAGGTAAGGATCTGTTGATAACAACCGTAGTCTGCAATAGGAGCAGGCTCCCATTATCAGTCCAAAACATAAATTTAACTTTTTATATTTTGGAATTCTAAAAAAAAAGTTTGAGGTCTTTTCCTAGCCATTTTTGACAACAGCCTAAGCAGGCAGTAGCTCTGAATTGTATTGATAGTGCTTTGCTTTTGCTGGGCTTAAAATAAAATGACTGTTCAGTGGAGTCCGTATTGCCTGTCTGTTTGACCAGGCCCTTCGTTCATATGCAACAGAAATAAAACTAAAAATATTTTTTCTTGCGAAGGCTCATAAAAAGCCAGCTTGTGGATATATTGCAAAAATAATTTCTATATTGGATGGATGTTCTAAAGCCACTTTGTTCTCTTACAAACCATCCTTTATTTGATGACATCAGAAATGCTTTCCTGAAGTATTCATAGAAAATGAATTCTTCTGGAGGGCGTTGTAGATCTCAGGAAGTTATGCATGACACACAGCTTATAAATAGGATTATTGTCTGGTGTCTTTGCACAACACCAGATATTGGAAAAATGATAGGAGAAACCAAGTTATTACTTCTAATCTAGTTGTTGTCCGTACTGTTCTTTTAGGTTTACTGTTAATTTTCGAGAAGCCGGTAGAAGTTGCTTGGGTCTCTGCTTTGTGGAGCTTCACACTCCTGACCGCCCTCTTTGGGTCCACAGCACAAACAGATGGCTAAAAGGGCTTGAAGTCTAGTACTGAGAAATGATTGAAAAAATAACTGTGAAAATAGTTAAAATCACATCTTAAAGTAAATGTTCTGTGCATGAATGATCATAATTATTGCTCTGCATTAGCAGTCGCTGAGTGTGAATGCACAGCTATGGCAATGCATATGCAGGCTGGGCCCCCGGTTTCAAGCTGTTGTTAAATAGCCCTAGGGATCACAGAGAAAGTTAATACCGTGGATGTCATGTCGAGAGGGATTGATGTACCATAATGTAATTTTCTAAAAATACAGGATTGTAATAGCTTGGTAATGGTATTCCATGTTAACTTTTTACCAAAATGCTGGTAATGGGATAAAGTTGGAAACTCGCTTCACAAATTGCTAGAATTTCTTCTCACCAATAAATTATTAAGGGTGTCTAGTTGCTGCACATGTACGCTTGCAATTCTTATTATAATCTTGATTTAGCAGTCAGCACATTTACATAGTGGTGGGCACACAAAAAATGGATTTTTAGTGTCTGAAGATACTTGATATTGCAGTCACCTAATGCAAGAAAACTCTTTTTTAGCAAAAGGGTTTCATTTTCATATCCTAATTGGAACATCCCCTTAATTGTTGGGCACAATAGCAACCTAACTGTGGAATTCATAAGTTCTCAAACTATTCTTATTTTGCTTTACATAATGTCCTGAAACATCATATCCCACATTCTGTTTGCTTTATAAAGCAACTAAGAAAAAACAACCAAAAAGGCCTCTGTTTGATATTTAAGAATGCATAAAACAAGTCTTCTGAACCTCGTGTTTGTTGTGGCTGTGCTACAGCTGCAGTAGTACTCAGCAGCACTAAAGCAGCTTGGGGTTAGAGCTGCTTCCTAATTCTGTCTGAAAATGGGTTAGCATCCATTACTTAGATGCTCAAGTGAGCAAGTTGAGAAAGGACAGGTGGTGAGTGAATTGCAGTGTACATATTTGAGATTTTTTTTGATTCAGAAACTCAAAAAAAAAATCTGTATAGGAGTGAGATCAGTTCAATACCATATGTGGAAGTTAGTTTTCCCTATAATCGGATACATATCTACAAATTTAATTTACTGTTCAGAAAATATAAATATAAATCAATGTGTAGGCATTTTAGAAAGAAAAGCATCTACTGGGCAGGGGTGCTTTGCTTGCTTGTATAGAGTGAAACCTAGCTGTTCTGTAGATTGACTTGATTAAAAGATGACAATGGGCTACAATGCCAGTATAAATCATCTGTTGCAGTTAGATAAATAGAGGGATTTATTGTTAAAGCAGGGCAATGCAGATCCTTTGAACATGTCCAGCTAAGATTTCTTTATACTATGCTGACAGCTTCATGTATACTGAATCACTTTGTCTAATGGGTGTCAGTGCTAAAGTGACACTGTGCATTGTACTGCTGCCTTTTGTTTTCATTAGCTTCAGAGAACAAAGTAATTGCGTATTTCCACTACTCAAATCTGCTAAACTATAAAATATGTCTGTTTTATTAATGGGTTGATTTTTCTTTTACTGGATAAATGTAGGTTGTTTTTTAAAATAACACAAGTAAGAGCTGGCCAGAAGTCCCTAATAAGTGTGCATTTGCACTTCCAAACTGAGTGGATGCCTGTTGTTAACTCCTCCATTTCCCGTGGCTTCATTTCCTTTTACAGAGCTGTTTTCGCATTTTTACTGTGAAGAGTAAAAGTTTGAATGGTGTTACTACATTTCCATGTAGATGTTTTGCCTCCCTGTCCAGGCCTAAGTCTGTCCTGAAGCATTTGCATGAGTGAAGACCACAAAAAGGAGCTCTCTAGTCTATGAGTACAGAAACAAGGCTGCTTTTCCTTGAAGCAAACTTGAACTTTGGATCTTTTCTTGTATGATCTGTCATTGGAGAATGGCCTTTTCCAGATGGCAAAACAAAAGAAGTTAAGAAAACAAATGAATTAAGAAGAATTAATTGAAGCTGCATATTACAAGTTGACGTTATACATCTGGCATTTCTGTTTATGTTTCTACATCGGTACATTTCATTCTTATTTAATAAGTTCCTAATTTTGTGATTTTTTTTTCAAGTTTTTGAAGTGCCTATGAAGAACTGAAGAACAGCCTGCAGTAAGGCATTGTCCCCAGTTTAGCTGTACTTCATTTTTTTAATCAAATCTTTTTCTTCAGTGGAGAAACTCATAAGACCAGAAGAGCCTCCTGAGCTCCCTCCTGTTTGAGTTGGCAGAATTCCCATGCGTAATTATCCACACACAACTACTTTTAAAAGAACTTTATTAAGCCTGTACAAAGTCAAGCCCTCAGAAGTTAGGAAATGGCAAAACCAAGTGTGCATGTGCACTGTTAGTCTGCTCGGTGTGAGTACCTCACAGTATCTGATCAAGCCTTCAGCATCCACTCAAAACACGAGCTTAGGTGGACCAGAAGGTGTCTAAAGCTGCCCAGCATCATGTGCCTGACCCTGCATAACATTAAGTTCTCTTAAAACACATGTAATTGGAGTTTTGAAAGGTCACCTTAAAAAATGGTGTTACAGCATTACGGATAACGCACGTGTATGTCAGGATCGGCTCTTTTGCACCCTGTGCACAGACACCCATTCTCAACCCAAGCATCTGATCAAGCGGTGAGTAACGGCCCAAGCTGAAGCAGCAGCTCCTGGGCACACGTGTCACTGGCAGGCCACGCAGAAATATGCCTGGAGCCAGGAATTTTTGCTGCAGTTCTGAGCCCAGAAGAGTGTTCCTGTGACAGCTGCAGCCTCTCCTGCCCAGTTTCTTTTCTGACGTATTCTGCCCGAGCTGTCAGATCAGTCCAGTCCCTAGCCCCTTGGTTCAACCAAGTCATCCTCGTTCCCGCACTGCTCCTTGGCAAAGGCACTGGTGTTCAGCCCAGCCTCTTTCATTTTCCATCTCTTTCTTCCCATGGCTCCTCTTCCAGTCTTGCTCTTCCCTGTGACCTTCCCTGTGTGTCCCAGACTTCTGGCCCACAGCAGCCCTTGGTGGCTGCTTGCAGGCTGCCTGGTGGAGCAGTCCCTGATGCGTCTGGCTGCTCCCAGGTGCCGCCTCCTGCCCCGAGTTACAACTCACCCATCTGCTTCCTTTGTGATCAAGGTTGCTCATCCCTCTTCTAATTCTAGGTAGCATAGAGCTATGTGTCCTGTCAACCATCTTTCAGGCTCCAGCTTCTCTCTGCTGCTTCACTGCAGCACATCTGTTTACAGTCAATAAGAGACTTTTCAGTGCGGATTGTTTATCAAATGGAGCATTAACTCAGTGCTATTGATTTATCCAGAAGCGTTCTAAAACTTCAGTGTGTTTCGTTTTAAGAATCGTTTGGGAAGTTAAAATGCAAAATACATCCTGGAGCATTTTAAACAGAGGGGACATAAAAGTGACTAACTGGAAAATCAGGAGAACAGACCCAAGTCTAAGTTTGCCCAGAAAACTGAGCTCGTGCTTTAAATTCTTGTGCCTGCTACAGAAGCAGAAAATTAGAAAGGCAACGTGTCTGAGTAGCTCATGTGCTAAAGAAGGTACGAAAGACTTCCATGTGCAGACCTAGTGTAGGAAGCTAGTCAATGTATTCAGAATGTTTGAAATGTCTTTATTCTCTTTTGGGGGGATAGTTAAAAGTGATAAAACTTGAAAAGTATAACATTAGAAGTTGAGGGCGAGATTTTTTTAAGACGTGCCCATTGTTGTTTTTCAGCTGGTACCAACCTGCCAGTGCATCTGTGTGAGCTTGGTTTTTCTTCATAAGGTACAGTAAGAAGGCAGATATGGATTTTACAGCTGAATAGAATCCAGTGGTCAGGACTAATGTTTGTTGTTTATGTCCTAGATTCTAATACAGCTTTAGACATGGCAGTGTTTGGCTTTGTCTTGGTTAAAGATAAAGGAATCACAGAAGCTGGTGGTTTCTGTGGAACCCTGACTGCATTCTGCTGGGCATGTGGCCATGCAAACTGCTAGTGGATGCAAGTGCTGCTTCAAAAGGGTGTCATAGCTTAGCAAATTTCACATCAGATGTGGTAGTGAAGAAGAAATTAAATGGAAAACTGAAATAGGATTGGCTATTTGCTAAGAGAAAGGTAGTAAATGGCCAAAAACCCAACAATTTTGCAATCGAGAATGACTGGCTAAAAGCCCGTCTTTATTCAGTGATGAAAAGAAGGGGAAAATTAGATGTAAAAATAAAAATAAAAATAAAAAGAGAAACAGTAATCAACACGAAATGAGTTATGAAGTGTAGAAAATCAGTAAGAAAAGCAATAGCCAAAGGAAAAGAGTGAGCCAGAGTGCTTGGAGGGGGTGATAAGAGCTGAAGTACAGGGGGAATCTTTGCAGTAGGATGAGGACCGTTACTAGATGCAGGTGGTGAAACTGCTGGTGATGAGGTAAGAGAACTGAATTCATTCATTAGCAATGCTTAATAAAAAAATAAAAATAAATTACATTCATTAGGTCTAGAAAACCTGCATCAATACTTCCACAGGAGGTGTCTGAGGCCATCTCTTCTTACATGTCAACGAGAGGAGACGCAAGCAGGACAGGATGAGCTGGGTACGGTGCCTGGTTAGCCTGACAGCCCAAGGAAGGGATGGGAAAGGAGGCGAATGTTAGTGAAGGAGCGTAATCTAAGGCAGTCATTTCAGTCTATCTTTGTTTTTCCGTTTTCTTTGGGATTAAAGTCAATTGCAATATCTGCACCCCTACAAAGCCTGATGTGTTGTGATAATCACACATTTCAGAAGTGGTCTTTTAAAGAGAACCGTAATGAAATGGGGATGCTCACAGAAGGCTCATGCTGGGATCTGATACAATTCAGTGCTTCCATATCGCTGGTGAAAATACACACAAAATCTCTACTGAGAAAATGGTAACGTGACAAAAATACCCATACCCAGAACCAGAGTGAGTAAGAGCTCCACATGTGCTCCCAGTGCAGTCCCAGGGTGAAAGACTACTGACTAAGGACGTGTTCTTGTTTTGAATTATCGTTAGCAGTGGGTGATTGTACTTCTGTATGTCTCAGCTGTGAGAGCTGGGGATTTTGGATGCAATTTGGATATTTACATTTTAAGAGAGAAGCTGCATAATTGGACTGGGTGCAAAAAGAGATTCAAAAATTACTAGTGGAGTGTGAAAATGCCTTAGAGAGAGAGAGAACTCGGTTGGCTGAGTTTATCTACCAAAATTGAGAATGTCTTGATTACAGTGCACAAGTACCTTCACGCGGAGAAAATACTGAACACTGCAGCTCTCTTTGATCTTAGAAAAGAGCAAAACAAGAATCACTGACTGGCAATCAGAGCCAGGCAAATTCAAATTGGAAAAAGGCACAAATTCTTGAGAGAATAACTGTGTAATTTAGGAATGTTTCTCCAAAAATTGTGAACAGAACAATAAAAGTCGCAATATTTATGCAAATATTATTTTCATGGCTTTGCTTTCTTTTCAGAAGTATGCTTAAAGGGGGGGAAACAGGACAAAGAGGCTCCTGATGAGGCTTTCATAGGGAAGCTTAGTCAGCACATCCCATCTGCTGTGCGGGGTGGTGGAGCTGGGTGTAAGCAGGTTCCCAGCTCCTGGAGCTGAGCTGTGGTGAGTGCTGCTGCAGGAGGAGCTGGGGCTTGCTCCAGTCTTTGGTTGTTTTGTAACTTTTTTACATGGCATTATTCCCATCACCACTTTGAAAGGATGCGTGGTCTCTGAGGTGTTTTTACATCATGCAGTAGCAATGCTGAGCACTTGCGAAGTTTAAACAATTTCTATGGTATGTAAATGAAAAAAAAAAAAATATTAGCACACAGATCTCATTTATCTCATTTTTGTGTGTAAGAATGTAGAGCAGGAATTGCGTTTCCCCTCTTTTCCCCACCCTCCCAAGTACAAAGCTGCTCCCTGTTCTTGCCATGGACATCTCTGCGTCCTGCAGAAACGCCTCTTTGCTGATCTGGGGAACAGTAGCCTTTGCTTGGGGCTGCCACGAGTGATGGCAAACAGGTCTGCTGAGGGAAAAAATGTGTATGGCTCACATGAGATGCAGCTCTGCTACCCCGGCTTGCCCTGATTCGTAGCATCCTAACAGGGCATCCAAAGGAGACAAAGCCCTGCTCTCCAAAACGTGCTTCCAGTCCTTCAAACGTTTGCCCATGGATCTTCGTGCAGTAGCAGGCACCAAAGAACAGCAACCCTTAGAAACAGGGAGCTGTTCTGCCTGCCCTACTAATCCCCGGAGAAGTCTCCCTCTCCATTGTCTGCAGATGGAACTGAAGATGAGTTAGCCAAGCTTGGCCTCTTTGTGTACCAAGTACAACTGTTTATGTGCATGATTAATAGCTGATCGTGCCTGAAACACGCAAACATGCTGACAACATTTCTGTCACAATTGTACGCATTTAATAAGCATCTCATTTGAATTATTAATGTACAATTTTCCCCAAAAAAAAGTATTTTATGTTATAAAACCCATAAATTATCTAAGTACAAGCTGCAAGTTTGTAAATACAGCATTAAGAAGGTAGCTATTGCATAGATGGTTTAACAAAAATATCCTTTGTAAGATATATAGGCTTATGTGGAGGGGTTTAGCTGCTGGGAGGAGGTCTTCCCCAAGTAAGTTATGTGCTTCTTAGCTGCAGCAGACAAGGGAATGTAATTTCTTACTTTGTCCTTCTTGCTGGTGGAGCTCCAGTTGTCCTGGAGCTGGTCAGTTCTCTCTTCAGCCCCCTGTTCACTAGAGGCAGGTTTATAAGCCATCTTTATGTGAACGCCTGGAAGTGACTTCTGATTGAAAAGACAGCTGGATCAACAACCCGTGTGTCAGTACGCTTAGAGAGGAGACAGTGAAGATAAACGGCCTGAGAAGACTCGTGAGTGATCTTTCACTTTGCACGGTGCCTGGTGAGTTGGAGTCCTGACTGGCAGTGCCCGTGCCTGCTGGACATGCGTGCAGTGCCACGTTGCCTTTGCTGATGGACCGATGCACAGGCCTGCACTGCACTGGGAAAGCTGGACTAATGCAGCAAGGATGCAGCGTCTGCAGCGCTGTAAGGCTGAAAGTCGGAGCAGCTGTGCATATGCCTTCTCCATTTACTGTATCATCTCTTCTGACCAGAGTCAGGCATAGCAGTCTGTCAGGGTAATGCTCTGAGGGCGTTTTTTTGTACACAGTTAAGTGGAAGACTGTATGCTGTATCTCCATGTGTGTACATACACACACAAACTGCAGCAAGGATCTATAAACCGAGAGGCCTGATTAACCGTGCCCTTACCAAGAGCACTTGCTGACTGTGGAGCTGTTGCTGACTGACACGGCAGATCAAATTTGCACAAACAGCAGTAAGGAGTACGATGGGAGGGAACTTAACCTCAAAGAAACTCAGCAGCTGACACTTTGGATGTTTGAATTACATCTGAATCAAGCCCTTGATTAAATCTTAGCAGTGTCAAAAGCTCAAAGCAGCAATTGTAATTGATGTTGCTCTTTTTTTTCCCCTCATATTGCTAAATTATCTACTGAATGTGCAGTGCATCCATGTCACCACATTAAATTTTTATGCAGAGAAGAAGGGAGATTAGGCAATAAAGCCACAGGACAAACAGTACATAGGCATATCTTCTTGGCTTCATTCACTGTGTTTTGTTGTTGTTTTTTTTTTTAAAAAAAAGTGTTTCCAAATCTAAGTAAAACTGATTCCAGATGTACTCATTTGGAGGATATAAAAATCACGCTAGCACCAAGACTATCTGGATTCTGTGCTGTACCTGAATAGATTGCTAGTCCCATCTTAAAAACTGCAGTGCTATAAACAATAAAAAGGCCACAGGCAAAGGTTTTAGTGCTTCACTGCCGTTAGCATCCTCTTCTCCCAAGTACTTTAGACTAACATAGTTAGAGAACTCCTCTGGCGCCCCAGCACACTGGATCAGAGGCGCCTGGTATGAGGTGGGTCGCTTGTCGGGACGGTCGGGACTGGATCCGTCCGTGGGCCTCTCGCCAACGTACAGCAGGCTGCGGTCTCTCGTGTCGTGCTCCGTTTTGAAGAGCTCGTACTCTGTGTGGGGCAGCTTGATGCCCAAAGCCAAGCAGCCATTCGTTGGTGTTATATCCCGCTCTACCCCGGCACTCCAGGAGTTTGTCAGCCCACAGCTGCCTGGCTCGGAGGAGTTCAGCATCATCACCGTTAACTGGTCCATCGGCGTCACCCGAGCCTGCGTGACTTTAAAAGCCAGCTCCGTGCCGCCTCTCACCTTAGAGGAGGGGACGCCTTGGGTGTAACGCCCAGACGCGTAGATGGTGAAAGTCGGCTGCTTGCAGAGTGGGTCGGAGTAGTGGTAGTAGTAGCCTTCCCAGGTGTGGTTGTTACCGTGGAAGATGAAGTACCTGGTGAGGAACAGCACCGCGGGCCGCACCTCGCAGTGGGTGCTCACCCAGCTGCCGCTCAGCTGCATCGGCGGCTCGGCTCTGGCGGGGAGGATGGGGGGGTGGTGTTCGTCAGCTCTGTATATAATCCCACAGGCTGGGCAAGGATGCACGTGGTGCTGCGGAAGACAAAGAACAGTATTTTTGTTAACTGATAAGCCAAAAAAACCCTTTCCAGAATACTCAAAAAGCTCACGTTCCCCTCTCCCACGCCAACTGTTCAACTGCAGCAAACTTGGCCCAAGGCAGCCAAGCAGATTAAGTGAGATAAAGAGCTGCCCGGGCTCTTTGCTATTCTGGTCCCCTGGGGAGGACAGAAGGGCTGTGCTCTGCGCGGGGCCGCTGAGGACATGCGGAGGACGGGAGGAGGACGGGGCAAGGGCAGTGCTGCTGGACAGGCAGGGGGAGCTCCCTGGCCACCCCGGTCCGGAGGGAGGCAGAGGTTCACTGGGAGCTGCTGGAGCAGATGTGGCAGTGCAGAAGGAGAAGGAGAAGGAGAAGAAGGAGAAGGAGAAGGAGAAGGAGAAGGAGAAGGAGAAGGAGAAGGAGAAGGAGAAGGAGAAGGAGAAGGAGAAGGAGAAGGAGAAGGAGAAGGAGAAGGAGAAGGAGAAGGAGCTGTCCCAGGGCTCTGCCCATGCTTTGTGTGACACTCCGAGTCAAAGCAGTCCTGCAGCCGATCAAATGCCAGAGGGTTGTTTTGGGGTGGCTTGGAACTTTTTCTGGTACTTCGTACATCACAACTGATTTATTTTTAAATAACCAGGGTTTGGACATTATATCATTTTCTAGAACACGAGGTAATCTTTACTGAGCTGTCGTATGAAGCAAGGTTGAATAACTCAGTAGTTAACTGTAGGGTGGGTAATTTACATGCGAGTTGATTGGAGTCTACTGTAATTTAGTCATTTTCAGCTTGTTTTACTGCTACTGTCACGTTAATGAGTGCTGACAGTACACAGTACATTATGGCTAAATAATCCCAGAAGTTGGCAAATATATATGCTCTCCTTAGACAGGAAATTCTTTGATAATGAAAGGTAATTTGGGGAGAATGGGTTTCTTTAAAAGAGGTATAAATTTAAGGGAATAAGGGTAACATTTTCATAAAGCGGGTTAAAAAATAATTCCTAACATAGCTGTGTAGCTCTCACTAGTGCAGGCAAATGGATATTAGTTTGGTGAAAAAAGAAAGAAAAAACCCCGTGCCCAATAAAATTATCACTATAGACATGAAACCAAAAACCTTACTTGCTTAAACCAATCATGTGAAGTTATTTCTAATGTATGGCAGCTTCTAATTATCGCCAAGTGGTGACATCATGTGCGGGTACATTGGAGAGCTGTTAGCTGATTAATTACAGTGCTATATTCAGAGAGTGAATTTCAGTATCTTTAGGTTTGGTTTTAAATTAACTTTTAGAAGTGTTTATGTTTACCATCTGGTTTTGCTCATATATATGGTTTTGGCCCAGGATAACACAAGTTTAACCAATTTGAGAAGGTTATTTTTTGAGGGGGAAAGGGGTGTTGCTCTGTGGTTTTTTTTTCCAAGTCCAGTTGCTGTTGTTTGGGGTGTGGGGAAATGTTGCCCCTCAAAAGCTGCACACAAAAGATTTTTTTTCAATTAATTGAATTCCATCTAGACTGTAAAGTTCTAAGAGGATTTTTTACCCCATCTCACTACTCAATAATTTCTGAATTGATAAGCTGTGATTCAGATAAAAATACGCTTTCCTGGAAACAAAGTAAAATATAAAATAAAAAGCAACCAGGTCTCCTGCTCAGTTTTATTTATGTCAAACTAAAAGTTAAATCTCAGTGTAATAGCGTTACTCGGAGCAACTTCCTCCTCTAATGGCATTACGCTGAGGAGCAATGATTTAATGGCAGACACTTGCTTCCTCGCTCCTCTCTAAACCTGAAGGACATGACAAAGAGTGAGAGAGGATTGGAAGACAAACAGCGCGTAGGCAGCCTCTAATGATGTGCAGCCCAAAGCTTTCACTGACTGTGGTGCAGGAAACTAGGAAATTGCATTTCCTAGGAAAACAGAGCCAACGAAAAGCCATTAACTCCAGGCTCGTGCCATTGCAGGCTTATTTCTTATGCTGTAAACCCACAACCGTACCCTGCATGTCCTCCTGCAGGTCCATGGAACAACAAGGGCTCAAGGTGCAGGCAATCAGTATTTTAATAGTATGAAAATAACATGTGCTTCGCAAAGCCCAGTGAACTGATGAGGGGAGAGCTGAGCATCTGCTCGCGACAGGGGCAGTGCAAAAGCATTGCTCTTACCACGGCGCTCTGCAGCGGTCGCTGGTAACCGGTCGGTCGGTAGTGGAGCCTCTCCAGCCAGTCCGTGTGAATGTCCCCCAGGTACAGCTCTTCCACCAGCTGGCTGCCACTCTGCTGCGGCTCCAGCAAGGGCTGGTAATGCTTCTCCACCCGCACGAGGCTGAGCTCGTGCATGGCGAAGCCCAGGGCCGCGGTGCAGTCGCGCTCAGACTTGGCGCTCAGCAGTTCGTACAGGGCTCCGGGAGCCCAGGTGCGCCCCGGCGGCAGGAACCCGCTGCAGCCCTCGCTCGAGGTCTGGTTGATCCAGGAGGCCACCTCCCGCATGGCTTTCTGGCTGTGGAAAACGATGCCGACTTTGTGGAGGTGGTAGTCGGCCTCGGTGGCCCCGCGGGTGATCCAGGAGGCCTGGCGCAGGCGCAGCTTGCCCTTGATGACCAGGGAGTACGAGGGCTCCCGGCAGGAGGGGTCCCAGTAGTAGAACTGGTAAGCCTTGAAGATGCGGTTGGCGTAGAAGAGGTAGGATCGGGTGAGGAACTCGGGGCCCGGCCGCACCTCGCACCTGGGGACGGAGGCAGGGGTGAGCACGGGGCACAGCAGGCGGACAGCCCGCGTGGAGCAGGATGGGGTACAGCGGGGTGACATGGGACGAGGCCACCCAAGATGGGCGAAATTGGGGTGTGGAGAGCGCAGGGGCGAGCGTGGGGGTGAGCAGCACCGGTGGCAGCGCTCGGGTGGGTGATTTTGAGCACTTGCTCCCCAAACCCTGGGCAACCTGATCTAGCGGGTGGCAGCCCTGCCTGTGGCAGGGGGCTGGATCCGGATGACCTTTAGGGTCCCGTCTGACCCGAGCCATCCTGCGATCCTGTGAAACCCCACGGGTGCTGGTGGCACACTTTGGGCATGACACCGCACTTTGTGCCCCGGGGACGGGAGCTCTGGGGAGGGGGGCAGAGGCAAGAGGGCTGCCAGGGGGCTCGGGGCGGGGGGCACTGGGGGTCTCGGGGGTGAAAGAGGAAGAGGAAGAGGAAGAGGAGGAGGAGGAGGAGGAAGGTCCTTACCCGGTGGACACCCAGTGGCCCTCCAAGCGGGGCGGCAGCCGCGCCGCGATCCTGGCGCCGTCCTGCAGGTGGCGGAGCTGCTGCCGGCACCGCGGCTCCCAGCGCAGCGGCGGCTCCGCGGCAGCGCAGGCTGCGAAGGGCCGGGGGAGAGAAAATGGGGGCGAGGGAGAAAGAAAAAAGGGAGGAAAAAGGGCGTCAGCAGCGCGGAGGGTGCGCCCCCTCCGCTCACACCCAGCCGCGGGGCCCAGCAGAGCTCCCGGGAAGGCCCCGGGGGGTGCTCGGGGATGGGGACCCCGCTGAGGGCACCCCCAGCTGGACCCCAGCACCCACAGCTGGGCCCCAGCACCCACGGGTGGGCACCCACAGCCAGGCCCTGCCAAGCAGGACGGGCACAGACCCTGTTAAGCACCGTGGCCCAGAAACCTCCTGGGTTACGTTCACCAGAAGGTCCAGTCAGAGGCTGACACCCCAGCCGGGTTAGCGGAGAAGCGAGTGGTTGGTTAAGGATAACGAAATTTTATTTATTTAGTGTTTTCTAGCTCTGGTTTGAACAAAATGCAGGCGTATTTTTAGATGAAGTCTTCGAATCAAACTGAGCGTGCTTTGTTCCTTTTCTCTCCCTCTCCGAAGCTATTGTTGAAGCAGTAACTGGAACGGGGAATTACAGCATGGGAACATTAGACTCGCCTGTCGCCCGCCATAAGGACAGTAATTCTGTCACTTACCTCATTTCCCATAACAACGGATGTTATTGGCTTAGGGAATGTGCGAACACTCAGCTAAATCCTGAAGACCTTTGCATGCACACACACATATATATGCATATATTCCTATATGTTATTCACTCTTTACTTAGGCAGACTTCTGTGGCACTCACCATGAGTTTGCTTCAGTAAGAAACATGGGATTTGCCCCTGTAACGATGTGAAATGAGTTCCCAGCACAGCTCCTGAAACCCCACCGATTTTCTGCAGTTGGACAAGTGTCCGTCAGGCAAAGCCAGGCCCCGCAGCCTGGTGCGGTTCCAGTCCAGCGCTGCCCCGGGTTTATTAGCCCAGCCGGCGTTCACTCGCCCGAGCTGTGCTTTGCAATTTTTGTAGTAGTGTGCTGGAAAATTTCAAGCCAACTTTTATGGGTTATGCACATGTCATCCATTCCCCTCCACTCAAGATCACGACTGGAGATCTGATCAAGATCTGATCTTTGTGTGCTCCACAACAAATCACAACTGCTCCTCCTAGTCCCCGTGAGCCAACACCTTCGTATAGCCTGAACCACCCCATGATCTTTGTAGGGAGCTTTGTTTAAACCAAACCTCTCATTTGAAGGGAAACCCAAACCATCTGACTGTACGTGAGGGAAGGAACTGCTGCAATCACAAAGGGCCTGAGCCAGGCTGGGAGGGCACAAGCACCTCTCTGAGCAGCGCCCTTGTAACAAGAAGTGTTTGCGAAGGCAGCTAGCACATGTGGGTCTGCTGTCAACCATGGGCAAGACTACATACAAGCAGCTGAGCAACGTCAGCAAAATTCCCTGGCTCAAAAGCTTGGGATGTAACACCAATATAAACAGTCGGGGCCAGATTCACAGCTGGGGTCTACCAGGGAGGCTCCCTCGATTCCCAGCAGCCAATATATTCCGAGACAGGAGCCTCTCCTCTCTGGCATCAATGCGTCCTCCATGCACACGGGGTCAACTGCCTGCTGAAAATCTTCAGCATCTGTTTGCCACAAATACACACAAGCCCTACACCAAGCCAAACGGCAACTCAGCAAATAAACCCTTGTGCAATTCAGAGGCTCCTGAACATGTGGCAAAGCAGAGGCATTTCCATTCAAATGGTATTTTATTACTGATCTAATACTATACAACTTAAGACTTATGTCTGATACACAAATTGAGTCTCTGCCATTTGCAAAGGTTTTACACATCACAGTAACAGCATCTTTGAAATGCATTTGTGCAGATTTTAGCACACAAACCCTTAAACTATCACAGGTCACAAAGGGAATAACCACATGGAAAATGAAGCCCCCAGCTAAGCAGGGGAGCAGTAACAGAAGCAGCCTACCTACCTAAAGGCTAGTGAAACCAGCCGTGGATGTTCTGGTACCTCACTACGCACTGGAGTGCATAAACTAGCTGGAAAGACATATTATTAGTGTTAAGGGGTCTTTCTGGAGCAGACTTACAATTGTACTGTTTTAATCATCTGTAAGGGCTTGACATGGCGAGCAGGGATAGCCAGCTCCTTCACAATTGCTTTCATAGTGCTTCCTAAAGAGCAGTTCCTGTGAGCCCTCATATGAAAAGCAGACAATATTGAATGACAAAACTCATTGTTATTAGTTACGCCTTCATTTCAGGATCTCTGTGGGTGCCCAGGGTTAGGGCTCTGCACTTTCATCCCACTTCTGCCATGACTTTGCTCTGTGCCCTCAGGAAAATTTACTCCCATGTATGCCTTACCCCTGTGTGCTTCTTTACACAGCTGCAAAATACACCAAGCTTCATCTGCCTGCCCTATCATGAGGCCTAATTACTGGCAAAGCTTTTGCAGATCTTTCAGTTCAAGGACAGTCCAGACTGAATTACATTTAAAAACACATGAAATCATTATCCTAGAGAATACTGTAAACTAAAAAATAACTGTATTTGGATTAGAGGTAACAGACTATACAGGCCAAATTTGCTCTTGCTCATAACCACAGAAAGACTCCAGAGGTGTTGGTGCAGTCTATAGTTATACCGAAATAACAGTGCAAAGTATAGCCGCATGCTGAACTTGCTAACTGCTGTGTGTGTGTGTTTATTGCAGCAGAAGCTTCAATATTTGACTGAACCCTTATTGCTACTTTTGGCAGAAACACCAAAAGTCTACATTGTTTGAGAGCACAGACACTTTGGCAACACCATCACAAGATTTTGACACGTTCAATAGAAAAGGGAATTTTTATAATCAGGATCACACTCCATGGGAAAAAAAAAAAAAAAAAGAGAGAGAGAGAGAGAAAGAAGAAAAAAGAAAGAAAAAAAAAAAAGCTCCAGAATGTAAACATTTGACATGATAGGAATTCCTAAGGATTTTGTCTTACTTAACTGTACACAAGACTCCAAGCTGGATGCATCCTCAAACCAAAAGCTACTGGCTTGTATCCAAATTTTGTGGCTGCTTTTCTCTCTCAAATACTCCAAGCCCAGTCCCACCAGATCCAAACAGTCTTTCAACTTGGAAAAGTTCAGTTCCAGACCTAAAATCTGTAGTTAGGGCACATTTCTATTCCAAGAGCAGCATGAAGCGGCTGTCACTCATATGTCACTCTGTTACTTAGCCCCTGGGGAAGCGCATCAGGGCAGCTTCTCTCTCCGTCAAATTGACTGCTTTATAGAGTTGTTATTGGGGGGGAGGAGGAGGAAATTATTCACAATTCATCTTCAAGACAAAAATACCCATTCATAGGAAAATCTAAAAAAAACCTCAACTGTGATCTCTTCCACTCACTCGTTATCCTGTCTGTCTGTATTGATTAACCACAAGCGTTTCCAGAGAGCTCCTCAGTGCAGCAGCTAGACAAAACAGTATCTTTTTCCAGCTTTCTGGTGCGTGCTGCATCCAAAGCACTGGCCCAAGGTCTCCAGGCAATAGGGCTGCACAAGCTCTCAGGCAATTAGGAACGCCAGTACCCAGGAACAGAGGCTGATCCCTGGAATCAGCAGAAACTGGATCAAGCCTTGAGGCAACTGCAGTAGCAAATACTAATCAACTCTTCCACACACTCATTTGTATAAGCAACTTTTAGAAAAATCAGACCCGCAGCATCAAATGATAGAAAGGCAGAACTGGAAATTCCTACACACAGTAAATTCTTGGTAAAATTAGGACGAAAGATTCCTAGGCAATGGCCAAGCCTGAAATGAGAACCTGCCACGGGGGCTGTGCTACAAACTACTGTATGCTGCAGATTCAGACCCACTTCTCTGTTATGAAGGAAAAAAATACCAGCCAGGAGAGAAATACTGTAACATGCCTTGTTGGAAACAAATCTTGTTTGTGTTCCTCCACACAGATTGACTTTGGAAAAAAGCAAAGTTGAGTCACACATCTGTTTCTTTATAAATGGAGGAGAAAATGCATACATTAGAGTTTGCACCAAATTAGTTACTGCAGATCAACTCTTCTCCAGAGCTAGATTGCTTAATCTGTTACATGTTATTGCCTCCTATGGCCAGAATTTATTATTTCAATTTATAAATCTAATGTTTCAGTTAGTCACACATTCACAGGGATAAGATCAGTGCCTGAAGTCATGGAGCATTACACATTTCTTCATTTAGAGATGACATAAAACCTTTGATATTTTCTAAGGAATGTTCAGACTGGAATGAAGTGGATGATAAGAAACATATCGATATATTCTGCATGCACAAATTGTACTTATCCGCACAGACATCATTAACAGAGCAAAACAGTGTTTCCTTAGTGTTTTTCTCTCCTGAGAGCATGCAGAATTGATTTTGGGTTAGCCACTAAAGGAATAAGCATTCTTTCAAAAGCAAAGATGTCTGTATTAAGCAAATCGATTTCTCTTGCATTTGTGTGGAGATTAAGTTAGTGGTGCTTTTTATTCGCTCAGAATAAGGCATTCCCAGGAGAACAATTCTGTGGGAAGATATATATTTTATTTTATAATACTATAAAGTTAAAAAACTTAAATATAACCCACTGGGGGTGGAATACTGTATCACATCACAGTTTTGCATTTTGCTTATCTGCAAACTAAACCCAGTTCAGCACAGGACTTAAGCACACGCTTAAGTCTAATTGGTTTCAGTGAAACTTAAGCATGAGCTTCAAATTAAGCCAGTTCATGAACATTTTTCCTGATTAGTAATGCCTCCCTGAACTGATGCCAGAATGTGGTCAAGTGGTTGAGGGACGATGCCAGTGCTTTCACTGGAGTACTGTTTGGCTTCTGGAAAAGTATTTCTATTATTCATCCCTTCTCTTATTTGTCAGTAAAATGGGTATAGTTATATATAGCTTTTTTACCGGTTTGATGCTCAGTTCATGCTATTTGCAAAATGCTTTGAATTCACTAGAAGTTTCGCGGTATTCTTTCAGGGGTGGCACAGTAAGTGTATTACATATGTTAGCCATCATTGCAGAATAACCATATATGAAATTCTGCAGATCCTAGGAGGGAACTCAGCTCACTCAAAAGTCCCAAGGAGACCAGGATTTTAGAGAAGAACTTTCTGAAACATACTTTCACCCTGTAACTTTAAGCATATTAAAAAAAAAAGTTCAGACGCTGTATTAAATGGCTTTAGCCTAGCTGTCTTCTGAGGCTGTGATCTTTGTCTGATTTGTTTCATGTCCACGATTAAAATAGTGAAGCACTTCTGGTGAGTTGACTAGAGGTTTTTAAGGCACTAGAGAGGTAAATATTTTACTCTTGGAAACATGGAGCCATTTGTTTCTCCTGTAAGTGTCATGTCCAGGGACAGATGACAAGACAGATGGGATTTGCAGCAGGGAAGGGAGAAGATTTTCTCTCCCGCATCCCAGAGATCCTCTTCAATATAAACTACATTTACATAAAATGGCTCTTAAAACTGCTCTCTCTGGCTGTTTACCCTGAAGAAGAAAACCAGGCCTAACACTGTCAATGGGATTGCAGGGCTTGATCCCACTTTCATTGGAGTCATAAATAGGAAAGATCCCATGACCGTAACTACACAGCATCAGGCCCTTATTCAGAAAATGCCCTTCCCCACAAGCTGGCAGTGAGCACTCACTGGAAGAATGAAGGGCACAAAGGAGAAATGGGATACGGCCTGCTGTCTCCCCAGATGGAGCGAGCACAGCAAGGCACACCACTTGGCACAGAGGACCAGGGTGGCATGATGTGAAACAACAGCCCCAGCGGTGGGTGTGAGCACATCCTCCCACAAAATATCTCCTGGGGTTAACGTTGCCCACAGTGCCAGGCCTTTTGGTTACACGACGGGGCCTTACTCGCCATGCCCATGCCGGCCTGGCAGCCCACAGGCACCACGGAGCCACCTCAGCCCTTCCTTCTTCCTCCCTCCACCCTGAAGGCACCATGAGGCCTCAGCAAGAGGCCTTCTTACGCCTCTCCCACAGCTAAAACAGTCCAAGGCGAACGATTTCCTCAAGAACAGCTGAGCAATGCCATATGGCCAGACAGTCCCCAGCTGGCCCAGCCGCTGTGGGCAGCAGCAAGCTGTCTGCTGCCAGCCCCGCAGCAGGGACCAGGCAGCGGGCAGGTGTCCCGTGCCAGCTAAGAGCCCCGGCCACGGCCACCGAAACCCACAGCACAGAGGGGAAGGGGTGGTTAATCAGAAGAATTAAGAACTAATGGGATAATTGCTGGTTGCATCCTTTTTTCAGCGTTGGCAAGCACTGGAAAAAAAGCAACTGGGTTCAGGCAACACTAACACATTGTGACGTGTGTTAAGCTCTGACCAGTATTGCCGCAGAAGTCTGGCACAGAGAAACACTGAAGTAAAAGGCAACAGAAAGTGAAGGGAAGAAGGGGAATGCTCGAGCTTTTTTCCTTGAACACAGGTGAGAGTTTAAATTGGATTTCGGTGACATGGGGGAGATAAAAGTGCAATGATCTCTAATTCCCTGGACACCTGGATGGGGGAGTCCAGTGAGAACAGCTGGAGGAAGGCCTTTCCTCTCCAAACCAAAAGCAAACCCTCTCAGTCCAAGGCTGAACAACACCCTAGGGGTACAACTGTGACTCAGTTAAATTCTAACCAGAATTCGTATTCTAACCAAATGGGAAATATTACATCTATCTTCTTTAATTTAGATAAGATGGAAACTCATTAGAAAATATAGTGCATGGTTTCAAAATTCATGGCACACCATCATTTTGAATGTATAGAGCACCCATGCAGTTTTGGCAATTCCTTCAAACCCTTGCACAGGCACTTTATTAGTGGCTATTGTGGCCATTTTTAATAGTGATGGCTAAGCATATTTTTTCCCAGAGTGCTTTGAAGAGTGGAACTGGTAATCAGGCAAGGGCTTGGCTATAAAATGCCCACATCATTTTAAACATCTAAATCACTCACATGGACCGTAAGCACAGAGAAGACCACCCACCACATAATATTAACATAAATATAGCATTTACCCAAAGCAAAATGAGCAACTGGAACTGGCGGGAGTTGAGAGCAGAACAACAAAAAACGATTAGGGGGTGGGAGGCATTGAGTTACGAAGCAAGATTTAAGAGAGCAGAGTGCATGTAGCCTGGCTGAGTGACAGCTGGGGAGAGATGGACATGATAACAGCCTATAAATATTCACAAAGCATAAACACCAAGGAAGGGAAGGAATTCCTTACACTGAATAAAGAGGTTCTGTTGGGAGTGAATGAAGAGGGGAAAAAATGTGGCTTGTATATCAGGGTGAACTTCTCGAGGCACAATCCAGTAGGCAGCACAAGTCCACTTGCTTGGCAGGATTTTGAGGGGTTGAACAAAGCTTTAGCACAGCAGGGAATAACTCGCTCTTGGCAGGGAGTTGGCGGGATGCTGAGAGTGGCCTTTCAGTCTCCCACTGCCATGGAGCAGTCCCAGTCCCTGGCTCCCACGGGAGACAGCTGCTCCCCTGTGTAAGCTCATTGTTTGTCGTCCTTCTCACTGAAATCGCCTCCACGGGACCAGAAATACGGGCCAGAAGCAACAGGGCATTTAGGTCCGTAACGACATAAATGACCACAGTAGGTTCTAACTGCTGGACACAGCTGGGAATCCCAGTGTGTCCCCGCAATGTCAAGTTCTCACTGCTGAAAATCTAAGTCCAGGAAATTAGATTATAAACCCTCTAAAAAAAGAACGATCCTTTTGTTCTCTCCTTATTTAGCACCTAACACAATAGGACTCTTGGCAGTGCTGCAAGTATACTGTTTATAGTAATAAAAATAGGATCTAATGGGATCTAATAGTCTGAGGCTACTTGGCTCCCACAAAACCAAGGAGGAGAAGGGCATTCAAAAGCAGTCATAGTGGAGGGTATCCTCAGAGAAAGTGGTTCATGCTCAAAGGTGGTAAACTGATACGCATCCCACACCAGAAATATGCACGCATGTTTAACTTAGAATCACAAGTGACCACAGAAAAAGGTTACTTGTTCAGCTGAGGCAGAGAATTAAAGTTACTTCTAACATGTGTTTTGGGGTCTGGGTGTGGTTTCTAGATAGCCTGAAATTTCAGTCTACTGTTTTGCCTGTCAACATTAGCCAAGTTTTGATGTGTTCCAGTTCTCTTAAACACTGCCGACAGATGCTGAAATCAAAGCTGACATTCAGCCTACGCACTGCATAATCTAATAAAGGGACTCGCGCTACTCAAAATTAGCAAAACTTAGGATTTTTTCACAGCAAAACTTTGCTGTCGCTTATATTTTCACTCACCTTTTCCAGGGAGTCTAACCAGGAAAAAAAAAATCTGTGAGAATGAGCTTTAAAAATGAAGTGTCATCATGGTTTTGTATTAGCAGGACAGAAGAGACACTTAAAAGCCATAACCTGTGTCCAGCACCTGTGGATTTAGTAAGTGGGAACAAGGTGAATCCAGTTCTCTCAGTGGTGAGCTTGGAGTTTAAGTTGTTCTGAGTACAGGGGCAAAAGCTCATTTCCAAGGATCTCTGTCTTTGACGCGGACAAGACCAAGATGTCACAGATTTGTCAGTGCTTCATATCAACACAGTAGAAACCCTGGGGAGGGATTTTTTTACGTGACTGATCAAATGGGTGCACTTATGCTTAAGGCTTTATTTTAAAGACTAGACTTAAGCAAATCTCTTTGAACCCTCAGTGGTGAGATTTCTCTTGTTGATTTATGTACCATCACACCAGTTCTGAGTCAAGAAATGTTGCTGAACTGATCCAAATGTCTCTCTTACAGTGCCATAGGAGCTGAGCTTCATAGCAGCATTCTCACTTTCAGTTCAACTCAAACCATGATTATTTAAAAAGCTGTTCAGTGAAAATGAAAAAACATCAGCATGAAAGACATTATCACACCATCACCCTGGTAAAAATAAAAAAATAAAGATGTATTTGAACCCCTTTATCACTTAACAATCTGGAGCTTTGGCTTTTCACATAGACATCAGATTTTTTTCCTAATACACAGAAACACAACTTTCCCAATTTCACACTTTACAGCATGAGACCTTTTAACTCCCTAAAGAAAAAAAAAGAGAAAAAATAACAGATTGCAGATTACTAACCCCTCAGATGTTACACAATTTAAATTGGGTAGAGAAGGAGCTGTCGTATGAATCATATTTTCAGGTTCTGGCGGAACCCTTAGCCTACAGGAAAAGGGTTACATTTTAAAATTCCCACTTTATCACTGTCAGTTTCTTGGTATTATTGTAGCTGAGATGCTCTTTCTTAAAATCAGTTAGTAATTCTGTTTTCACAGCCTTATCTTCCTTAGCAAATAGGTAAGAAAACCAGAGGTACTGTGTAACAGTATTGTGTAGGTGCTTCCTAATTTTGAGGTTGATTATAGCAGTGATGGTATCTCATCCATGAACGCGTTGTTTTTATAGATGACATATGCTGTGTTGTGGGGAAACACAGGATCCCATTGAAAGCAAAATCTCTTTCCAAACTTTGTTCTGCCAGATGCAGCCTCCCCTAGCATTGGATTCCAGCTTTGGTTTTCTTCATAGCAATTTCTGGCTTTTGAAAATCTCCTTACTCAACAATTTGTGCTTGTGGGGAAAATATAGAAACCACACGATATTTTTTTCACTTGTGCTTTTTTTACATCTCAGCCCTGTTTTTATCTATATCCATATACTTTGAAACATGGCTAACCTATCATTATGGAAGAACAAATAGAGTCAAATCACACAACCCAGCATAATACATTAGTTGTTGATTTTTTGGCCAGCTAGAGAAATGAAGAAGAAAAAAACGCCAACTTGGAAAAAATAAATTAGCAAAGTAAACATTGCCCAAAACAAACATTTGATCCAAAGACAATGATATTAATTTCCTAGTGGGTATAAAATATATATGTATGTGCGAATACATACATCTAGATTTAATTCACTGCTACCATTTAGAGGATTCTCTTCCTAATCACACAAATGAATGCAGCTGCTGATCTTATCTTATCTTACCCCATCACAGTTATTTTCAAATTTAAAATAAACTTTGGAAGCAAGAATAGATCTTTTATGTTAAAACCATGGAGGAGAAGCTACACATGAAAAATATCAGTGTGGTGTTATTGGAATGTAAAGACTTTAATGAAAGCTTAGGTAAAAACTCAGCAAGTCTCTCGGGACATTTCCAAGAATGAGTGATTCTTTGCTGGAGGAGACTCCAAAATCTGATCCAGTTACCTAACTGAAGCATTTTTTCAACTAATTATGCGCTGGTGTCATACTGATTTTCAGTTTTATGCAAAATTCAGAATACCAGTCTTGCTCACACTGAAGTCACTGGCAAACCTTGCTTTGGTTTTAATGAGTTCTGGATCTGACTTAGCTATTTAAACATATGTTTTAGGGTCCAACTTCTGTTCTTACTGAAATCAGTGGAAAATTTATCACTGACATTAGATGGAAAAGTGTTGGGTTCTAATTAGATTGGACTAAAACTGTATGACAATTTAAGAAAGCATTCTAATTAGACTTGTATGTTTAATCTTTCATAATACAGTATAACAGATCTGTGAGCAGAGCAACTTGCATAAATGAAATCTATAGAGAGGCAGAATACTTATTTCTCAACCTGTGAAGCCTTGTATTTGGGGGACACTGTATGACGAAGATCCCAGATAAGGAGAGCAGAAAAGTAACTTTATACAAATGCAAATACTTATGCAAATAATTTCCAGTAGCTGTCACTACACAGTTCTTCTGCAATGCTCACTTAACAGAGCCCCAAGTTTAAGGGGCCAAGTAAGTGTGATAGTGTGCTGCCCAAAGTCTCAGAGGAGTAAAGCAAGTGGTAGAAGGGAAAGAAAGGAAAGGAAACCCAGCTGTCTGGATATCCAGGGTCCAGGCTGCACAGGGGGCATGGGAGCTCTCTCCCCACCTTTCCCTTCACCTGTTCAGGGGTGTGGAGTTTCACTCAAGGGTCTCCCGTGCATTGCCTAGGAAAACACTGTCCAAGGATGGGGAAGCCTTCCCCAGGCTCTGCTCTTTGTCATAAACAGAAATCACTTTGCCTTTTTCACAGCACAGTTGTCTTTGTTCTCCCATGTAGCCTCTTTAGCCAGAACCTTTTCTTCTGAAACTGCTTCAGGAGCTGTGGGGTTGCAAGAAGCCTTAACGAAAGGCAGCCGCAAAGATGCAGCCTGCACTGCTTGTGGGGGGGGGGGGGTCGGCACAGCTGGGGCTCGGTGTCCCTGGAGGAGACTTCTGAAGCAGTCCCAGGCCGGGGCAGGTGCTGGGCTCCCTCCCAGGGATGTCTCCCAGCAGCTCTGCAAAGCCACTGGGAATCCCCTGAGCCCTTCCTTGAGCCACGCCGAGCTGCAGCGCTCCCCGTGCTCCGCCGGCCGGCCGGGAGCGAGCGGCGATGGCCGGGGGGCTGCTCCCCTGCCCTGCCACCCCCCGGCACCCCCAGGCTGCGGGGAGGCGAGGACGGGACAGGTTTGGGCAGAGGGTCCCGCAGCCTGGCACCCTGCACCCAGGGGCAGAGAGGGGACCCTGGGCGAGTTGTGCCCCCCGGCACAGCCACACACACCGGTCCCACAGCCCGCCAGCATCCCCGGGACTCCGGGCTCCTTCCCGGGGCTCTCCCTGCGGGAAGCGGCGCTGCGAGGAGCAGGAGCACGGCCGGGGACGTCCCGGGGAGCGGGGCTGAGGCTCCGGGTGCCTCCTGCCCGGCCCGGGGCTGCGGGGGGCACCCCGGGACCCCCGGTCCTGCAGCACCGAGCCCTGCTGGACGATTTCTTTTAAATCCTTTCACTCCCGGCACCTTCCGTGCTGCTTCTTCGCACCCGCTTCGCAACCTCCCTGCACCCGCCTCGCATCCCTCCTCCTCAGCTGAGGAACTGCTGCGCTCCGCTCTCCCCTCGCACTCTTCACCCACGCTCCCTGCAGCCTCCTAACAACCCCCTGCCCGCCCTCCCTGCACCCTCCTCGCCACCCCCCTTTTGCTCCCGGTGGAGCACCCCGAGGGGGCGACCCCTCTCCCACCGCCACCCCCCGGTGCCACCTACCTAGGAGCAGCCCTGCGAGCCACCAGCACCGGAGCATGGTGGGCGCCCTGGTTCGTGTCGCCGAGCCGCCGGCCGAAGAGGGGCGATGGCCGCCGGTGCCCGGGGAGCTCAGCGGGGAGCGGCGCCCGGTGGCGGCGCAGCCATGGGCGGCCCCCGGTGCCCGCGGCGGGGGGACCCCGACTTCAACCCGGCGAGAGCTGGGAGGGAGGCTCCGGAGCGGTCCCCGTGCTCAGCCACAAGCTTGCGAAGAGGGGAAAAAATATATATTTAAAAAGGGAAAAAAAAAAAAAAAAAAAAAAAAAGCAACTCAACCCCCGCCTTCGCTGTGAAGTGCGTCCCCCCCCCACACACACACCCCCGGCTGCTGATAGCTCTAATGGAGCTTGGCAGCCGCAGGTTCAAGTTGCCAGAAGAGGTGGAGACTCCGCCGCCTGCGCCCCACATGCGGCCGCGCATCGCACACGCCGAGGGGGCTGCCCCGCCGCGGCTCCCCCGGCACCCCCGGCACCGGCACCCAAAGCACCGGCACCCCTGGGACCGGCACCCCTGGGACCGGCTCCCCCCCGTGCCCCTCCCGGGACCGGCTCCCCCCCGGGGACACCGGCTGAGCCTGAGGGCCGGTCTCGGTCGGTGTCGCCCCCACTTCGGCCCTGGCTGCCCGGGGCCAGCGCTCTCCTCAGCGGGGCGCCCCCGGGGTCGTCCCACACAGCCCCACGGCCACCATGGCCCACGGCTCCCTCACATGTTGTGGGCATGGTTGTCCCGCTATGGCCCACGGATCCCTCAGACCCTTCAGCCTCCGCTGCTGAGGTCATCAAGAGACAGTAGTGTGCCCCTTGAAGAGCCTAAACCCATTAAAAATCCTTGTAATATCCCACACTGAGGAGAAGTGGGAGCCTCTGAAGGGTGTTCCTGGCCTGGTGGCTCACAGGGGCCTGTGTCAAGCTCAGCTCACCCCGCTACGGGTGTTGGTGTGAGCCAGTTCCCCACCTTGTCTTGCCCCAAACTAGGCCCGCAGGATGGCCATGATGCATAGAGGGCCTATAACCACCTCTTGGCACCAAGTTGAGCGCAAACCTGAACTGAAATGTGCTTAGGACAAAATAGCGCTTTTCTTTGTCTGTACTGGTGATTAGCAATGAGCAGGAAACGAGATGTTGGCTGAAGGTGAAGCTGGTCATTTGCTACCCTTCAAGCAAGCAAAACAATGTGCTTCCCGATAATGTATGGACTGGGTTGTCTTGGGAAGCTGTGAGAGGAAGAGGCCAAGCTGTAATGACTCTGATAGTTTAATACTCATTCCAGTGTCTGCACTAAAGGCTGAGGTTTAGCACATATTTCCGGGCTGAAAAACTAGGCACGGTTTTTGCAAATGAGAGAGAGAGCTCAGGCACAAACCAAAATGAATGCACACCCCCAGCAGAATCCCATGACTCTGCAAACTCACTTTTTCTAATGAAAGTGGCTATTTCGCTCCATAAACAGAAACTTTAAGGTGAAAAAATTGAAAAAAAAAAAAAAAAAAAAAAAAAAAAACAGTCTTCCAGTTCACAGCAGCACAATTCCACTGACTGCAATTGACTGCAACGAGAAGTGGAGGCCTCATTGTGCAGTCCCATATTTGCTGAGCAGAGGCATCAGAAGGCTGGAGTGAGGTCTCAGTGCAGTGATTTTATTACTTTGTCAAAAGTAACACATAACATCTTTAAAGCAAACTGGGACAAACTTATCTGTCATGGGTGCCTAAGGAATTAAAGTTTAATGATACTTGCCAAGATAAAAATAACAAAGTCCATTTGTAATGCAGACACTCCTTTTTCAAGCTGATGTTTTTATCTCTTTTTGTTTCTTAAATTCTCCAAACCAGTCATTCTCGGTAAATGTCCAAACCACTGTGGTTTTATTATATTTACAAATACATAAATCATCAAATGCGTAGGCAAAAAAAGCTGTCCTTTATAATGCTGTCAGAGAGAAATAAATCATTTTTCAAGAAGTTACCTTTACAAAGCTGGACATACTCCTTTTGGACCTAGGCCACTGAAGCACTGGCAGATGATGACAGGTTCTACCAGGCCCAAACTCTGTTCTTGGCTGTGCACTTCTCCTATGATCCTTCACATATAGAAGCTTCTAATGCTAATGTCCTTCATTTCTTCTGCAATATTTTGAGACTTTTTGTTTGTATTTTTTGAGGGAGTAAAACCAAAGCAATCTCAGAGCAGTTTTTACACAGCTGTCTGAAAATTTTAACACGGTTACGTAAACTATCCTGAGTTTTATCCTATAATATCTACCAGGGCTCAGTGACAGATTTCAGTTGTATAGCTTCTTCCACCTCCACAGCTCCCAAAAGGCTTTATCAAAGTAACCAAGTTAGAGGTACTCATTCTTTGGAAGATTCCTGCAGCCCCCATTGTGCTGCGGGGATGCCTGCACACCACCGTGCAGCTGTTTGCAGCGCGCCGCCTCGCGAGGATGAGAGTGCCACAGCCTGTTTGAAATGCCGGGAGGCTTTAGATAGGAGATCTACTCTTCCAACCTGGAAGAGTGCCAGGACATCGGGCTTAAATTCTCAGCTCATGTAAAAATTGCTGGGTAATCTTCAGCTCCTGCAGAGGACTAGCGATGTAAAAGTGCTTATTATTTTTATTATCAAATAATTACTGACTACCTGCTGGGCAAAGCACGTGGAGGGAAACAAATGATTGCAAATAGCCTGTAATTCCAGCAGAACTATGTGGCCTGATTTACGCATTCAAAGTGAATATAAATGGTTCCTATTCTGATTCAGGAGCACTTTACTCACTGCGCTGTAAATACTAACACAGCTGCAGGGTAACTGGGAACCAGACCAAGGTGTTTTTACATTAGCTATGCTTCACTTGCCTGGCACCTTGTGCAATATTCATTCCTGTGCAAAATAGGTACAGAATATTTGAACTCAGATTCATGCACTCTTGTCAGCAATATAGGGCAATGAGTTGCCTAGCCCCCGAAGGCCAAATATTTTCTCTTCCCTGTTCCAGACTAGCAAGGATAGGCAACCACACATGAAGGCAGAAGGCCAGGAAACCAATGATTAATAAGCCAACAGCCATGAAAATACTGTTTGTCTGAAGAAAGATCCTCTGAGTAGATACTTGGGTCCCCCAAAACCCATGGCTATAAGCCATAGCAACTTCACTTCTGAAGTTCAGTCTCTAAGAAGTAACACCAGGAAATATTATGTTTGCAGAGCTGAAAATGCTGGGTGTCCTGAAAGTGCTGAGTTTGTGCATTTACAACTAATGTTTACCCTGTAGAACCTCTTGCACTCTATTTCAGTTCAGGGGTATATTTTATGGGGCTATGGGAATTAATATGCCCTGGACGCTTTTTAGGATAGCCTATATATTTAGGCACAAGACTATGGCATACATATTAGGGAAAGTACAGTATTAAAAAGATATATACTTCTTAACATTCAGACTCTGTTTTCATCTGGATAACTTCATCTGTTATGGACAGTCACCTGTAAAATGTGGTCCTGCATTTGCATAGAGTTTAAAGGCATGGCCAGCATCTTTGTCAGGGTCTGCAAATGGCTTTCGGTCTGAGGCTTCTTTTGTCAAGTGAGGAATAGATAGAATGGAATAATAAACTTTTAGGGGGGTTGTGGGAGAAAAACTAGGCATCCCTTATGGCAAGAACTTCACTGAATCTCACTGGGAAACTCTGGAGGGAGCTATAGACATTTAACACTCCTTGACTCACCAACAGATGTACCATGATGCAGAGTTGGCAGGTGGGGACAGAAAAAAGATATTAAAAAAGCTATAAAAAATAAACAAGTCTGTAAAGGATTCTTGAATTTCTCAGAAGAAAATAAATAAATAAAAGATGCAGATCCTAAAAACAGTTAATATGTGCAGAGGATATGAAGAACAACATACAGAGCCTTTGTTCTTTAACTCCCATAACATGGCCAAAGAGAGCTAGCGTTATCTTCCCCACAGGGACACTGAGGTTCCAGGGATGATATGATTTCCCAAAAACATAGCTGATGTCATCGGTCTCTGTCTCAGTACATCTCTCAGCTATAATGTGCAGTAACGAGTACCCTATTTCTCTCTGTTTAGCACAGCATAATACTTCCCCTGCTGTGCAATGTGCTATATTATTGCCATGCTCTTTGACATTAGTAAGGAAGACAAAACATCGCCCACCTTGATCACCTCGGATTCCTCCTGCCAACCTGATGTCAAGCAGATGCTTTCCTCTTGCTTTTTCATGATTGGTGACAGGCCATTTGGATATTGCTATTTGAGGCTGCTGGTGGATACACACAGAAATTGTGGCTGTTTGGGTTGTCTTTATCAGCCACCGGAGACGAGAGCCTTCTCACAGCGGAGCTGTGAAGGGCATGTCACCATGCTTTAGCCTGTTACCTTGATCTATTCACTGAGAAGTAGCATTAAAAAAAAAATCTTGCAGAGTCATACAGTAAATACCCAATGCACTTCAATGAGTAACAATAGGAAAATGTGAATAAACCTTCCAGGGCACCTGGCTCAGTGTATGCATTTATATGCTAAAAAGCACTGGAGTATTATTTACATGCTTAGCTGGGGCTTGTCTTTTCTAGAGAAGTCTGGACTGCTACCTGTTATACTTGGCTCATGAAGATTTAAATAAGAATTTATAGACCCTAAACCATCTGCAAAATGTCCCAGTTCTTCAAGGCCAATGTAAATGCAATGAAGGGGGGAAAACCACAGAAAGAAAAGGTTAACAAGGTTTCTCCTTGCCTCCCCCTTGGCACATTTTATAATTAACTTCATAATGTCTGAGAGCAAAGGCTTGAAGCAGATAAATCTCCCACATCCATGGAGATAATTGCAACAGTTTGTGTAGGGCATTATACCAGAAGCAACTTTGTTTGGTTTTATTTCACTGCAAGTCATTGAGAGTATGTGCACTGCAGGGCACTGTGGAGAGCTGGCTTCGCATCTCAACATGAAAGCAGCTTGCTGTGATTTATATCATTGTGCTAATCAGGAATGCACATTAATTCCAGGTCCCTTTTGGGGCTGGGGAAAGAAGAAAGAATCATAAATGAGCCAGCTTTCTATCTTGTGCAAGGTGTCACTGTTTTTCAAAGTGTGAAGAAATCGCATCTTCAGATTTTACAGATACTTTAAAAGTGACTAGAAGAGAGATACTACTGCATGCTGCAGTGAGAGTTACAGGCAACAGAACCTTTTGCCCCCAGACTCTATCAGTATTAGGGAAATATAAAATTAAAATAGATCTTGAAACTCTAGCTCACGTTTTCTTATGAATGACAGATCCTTCCTGCCCTCAGTCCACCACATTTCTCCAAGTTTGAAAACTGACGCTTCCTTCTTAACAGCAAAAAGTGGGAAAGACGTTTGTGGTCTGGTGGTTACACCATGGGGTTGGAAAGCAGAAGAAGTGTTGCTTCACATCTGGGCCAAGTTTCTTGCTCACCATGGACTTGATCCTGCCAGATACTGAGCACCCATTGATTTTTCAAGGCCAAGCCCTCACACAATTCATGTGAGTCCAAGTTCTTGTTCCAAAGCAAAACCTGGGCCTGTATTCAAAAAAATTGGTGCTGATTCTGTGGTTATGCTGCTTCCTTCACAATCCCAGCAGCCCGGCATTAATTTCCATTCTCCCTTCTAGTGGCAGGAGAGCTGGGACAGTCGTACTCTAACACTTGACACTTTCAAAGCCCTGATTCCTCATTAAAATTTAATTTTAATCCTCTTGGGTTTAACTTTTTCAGATCAGTGGGAGGTCCTGTTCTCTTCCATTTCTGCACATATCCGGGAAGGCAGAAGAATAACAATCTGGAAAGAAATTACTTTTATTCTTATGAATTGCAAAAATCACCACTAGCTCTTGCTAGAGGAGTGGCTACTATATGTATACAGATGCAGGCTGTACTGAGGCTGGTGCCTTTATGGCAGCATGTGGCTTAGGAAGTACAAGCAAGCATAATCATGTATCAAATCTGCTGGGCAAGTGATAGAACATCTTCAATGCTTATTAGTGTTCACCCATTAGGACTGTAGGAATTTAGGTTGTAGTGTCTTAAATACCACAGATGTGTGATTTTAAGTCTCTTTTACATGGACGTGGTGGTGAGTCTGAACTACTTCTAAGGGTTCTGCAAAAAATAACTGAGAGGTATGTCTATTGTCAGTAGACTCCATGAGGGTCCATGAATCCTAAAAGGTTGAAAACCACCACTGAGATCAGTGGACAGATTGTTTAGATTGGACATGGCCCTTCTGTATTCCGTGTAATCCAATTTTCAGTGTAAGATTTCAATGTAAGAAGTGCCAATTGCACCACTGCATGCAGAAAACTGCACAGAACTGGCTGGCTGCAAAGGTCTGTGGCTCCAAGCACAGCCCCTGCCATTCTGCAAGGACAGAGGAAATACGAGGGAACTTGGGCCATCAGTAAAGAAAGGTAAAATAACCATGTATTTGTTCAGTGACTATGGTAACCATAAACAGCTGTGAAAACAGATAGAAGTGTGTTAAAAATCCAAGCCTTTCTGTAGTCCCTCGTCCAGGGCTGTTACAATAAGGCTTGTTTTCTCCTCGTTAAAACAATCATTTACTCTTTATGTTCAGGAAGATAAATGTTCTCAAGGCAGAGAATGATATCAGCATAGATAAATTACAAAGGCCACCAGCCAAATTCATGCTACTGTGAGGAACGCATCATAAATCGTTGCAGCAGACACGTCTCCTCTAGAAGCAATGTTAGCGTGCACCTGCTCACTGCATGAGCCCAGTCCCTTGCATGTTCTGTTCCTGCAAAGAATTGGAATAATCTATGTAGGAATCTGCGAACAGCAGTCAGGACTGGTGCCCTGCTCAGGAAAGCGCTTAATCACTTCTTTAATTCATGCTCTACCCCAAAAATACTTAAGGACACAAACTTCAGTTCAAGCCCCTTATATGTAGTACTCATGCGCCTGAAACATTATTCCACCATTTGCATCTTTTCTGCTTTATGTGTGCACTTTGCCTGCCAGTGTTCAAACCTATGGCAGAGTTTTCAAAGCATTTTTAAAGGTAGAAGCAAATGGTGGAATAAGGGATGTCTTTTGAGTGCCTTGGCTTATAGAGCACACTTTCATCTGCGAGTGCCCTGTGGTATCTGGCAGTGCAGCATGCTTTCCAGTACGCCTCATTGCACAAACCCTCCTTGCTGCCCCATAACAACCACCAACTGTCCCAAACTGCTGACCTATTAACCAAACAAACTCTGCTAAATATTGCCATGTGTAAGTGTCCTACTATTTTTCTAATTGCTAAAAACATGTCCTTCCTGCATTCAATAGCCTCTAGAAGAGATTGTTAACAGCTGGGTATTTAGCACAATAGAGGCTTTAAACTTAAAGGAACATTGTCCAGGGTAGCCAGTGAATTTGGCCATATGTATTTCTTTATAGATGGTTCTTTTCATGCTATCCATGTTACATTTGAAGCTGTAAATCAATGACTCTCAGGAGGATTAAGTCAGTAGACAGCGTAGTTCATTATACAAAGAATAGACCTGAGAGAAGATGGATGTAGCCTCAGACAGGTGAAGAGGGACTTGGATTTAGACTGCTTTTTGACGGATGCACAGCCTTCTTCTACTGGGGGAAGGGGGGAGAGAACACAAAACCTATCCTGGCATTTTCTAATGTGGTTTTATGAGATAGCTGAGAACCTTACAAACAAAAATGTCCCAATCATTCCCAGCTATTTAGGGACCAGTGTGTGAAGAGCAGTCCAGACTGTGTTTTGCCTGTGGCTTCAGTGGGAGGGAGTCCATCTTACTTATGGCTGTAATAATTTCAAAAAAAAAATTTTATTTTCCACCACTAATTGCGAGAGGCTTTTACCTCCTGCTTTTTGCTTGCCTTGGAGGATAAGTCATTTTTATTCTTGTTTCTAGACAGTTTCAATTCATGCAGTTGTGAACTGGTTTGCTGTTACAGCACTTGTATTTTAAGCATGAAAAACAGATGTCTAGACCCAGTACTGTTGGGGAGAGAAATTTCTTTGGTATTTGAACTATAAATACAGCAAATTTCCCCTCATGTTGTATTTAGTAAAGCTTTGTTTTTACAAAAATATCTCCATCTAAATCAAGCTATGTTTCTCTGTTTAGTCATACCAATGCTTTTCAGCCAGTACAGTCAATTGCATCAGTGGCAGTTTAGGTATTCCAAAATAAGATTATTATAAATCTGAGCTCTGTATTGCATCACTACAAAGCCTGTATGTCCCAGAACCCTAGGGCTAAGGTACATTTACAGAATAGAGATCTTTATATCAGTATCCCAGAGAGTTTTATGTGTGCTGTAAAGAATGATATTGTTAGGCTCAGGAATCAAGCTTTCACTGAAAGAAGTGACTTCTGTGACTCTCAGTGCCAGCCTTTCCCTTTCACTGCATCGCCACTGCAGCATCACAGTCAGTAGCTGCCTGATTGCATGGATGGTAAGAAGTCTCAGATAGAAGAACACTGGAAACACCTCGCAATGCAGGCAGCAGGAGCCTGCAGCTGGGATGCAGCACAGGGGAGGCAGGGACCTGCACCAGGACCCCAGCTCTGTGAGGAGCTGCCCAGCCTGAAATGCAGAGCTGACAGGGGGACCTTTGATCCTCTGAACACACAAAGTGCAATTGATTCTTTTCACTTACAGGCATGACTGGTGTTACATTTCCTGAGCTGGACAAGGGTGGTCCAGATGTCCATGACAGATTTTTGCATAAGCACTTTACATTTTTGTTTTTCTAGCTGTTTGCTCTTCTTCTCTTGCTTAAAAAGGCTGTTCATACACAGGCACTGTCATTGAAATCATCACCCTAAAAAAGGAGTTGCATCAGCCTTTAGCCTGCAATAGTGCATTAGGTGTCCAGTTGCTAATGAGGAAAGTAGACAAAATTGTGAAGACAGAAAAATAGAACTGTGGATTCTGGGTCATGTTCTTGGAAAGAAAACCACTGCTGTAAGTCTCTCAAGCAGAAACAGCAATGGGCTTTCAGCCGTGCTCATATCTGGATGTCCCAGTAAGTGTTTGTGCACAAGTCAGTGTATGTGGAAATTAGCATTTACTGCCATGCATAATGCAACTGTAAGGAAACAGCCACCCTCTACGATCTTTTTAAGCTTGGAGAATGTAAATGTTTCTTAATCCTTTTAGCTAGGTCTTTCTGAAGGTGTAAAGTTCACGCTTCTCATTAAATAAATAAATGTTGCCGGGAATGTAGGAGTACACTCCCTTTAAAAATATCGTTCTTTATGCTGGCAGTGCCACCTTACTCGATGCATCATTTCTCTCAGTAGTTATGTATTTCCTTCTGGAATTTTTGCACAATTGTTTCTTATTATTCCTCTTTGTAAGGCCTTTAAGTACAGCACAACAGAATATGATGGCCTTGATAAATCTCTCTGTTGAGCCTTTGAGATAAAAGGTTTCTAATACAAAAATATTTACCTTTCTAGGCAACTCCAGTACAGGGACTCTCAGGGTCACAAGCAGGTTAACATCAGATATTTGTAGTAGTAGACAATACATTAATGCAGATTGTAAATACTATTAGAATTTGAATAAATACTATTAGAATTTTGCAGGTTATAACATTTGAATCCCATCTTTCCTTTTACATAGAAGGAAACACAAAATGCAGAGTGTAAAAATATTTGTCCACCTTACAGCCATGCCCAAGCCAAGGTCTACTGAGTTCGGTGGGAAGTCTGCTTCAGTCCTTCATGGAAGACCACAGCTTCACTGAGCTGTGGTCACCCCTGTATGTATGCAAGACACTTGTTTCTCTGATAATAAAAGTAAGCTAAAACAGTTTCTGAGCCACTTCTGGAATAGCAAGTGTAAGTTTTCATTCTCTTATTTCTTGATTAATGCATTGAACATCAACCTTTCTGTCCACTTCTAAACTTTAATCAAGGAGAAATGACCCCCCAATGGGTATTTTAGTCTTGTTTCTATATTTTTAAAGGAAATTAAATGTTAATTGCTGCTAGGTAAATTCATCTAAAACAATGATTTTCAATCCAACCCACAAACAGTAAGAAAATAAAGATAATTGTGTGGCATTTCCTGCTGAATAAAGAGAGCAAGGACTTTTTTTTTTTTTTTCCCAAATAATATTTTTAAAATAAAGTATTTTTAAAGATTACTATTATTGTATATTTTTAAATGTCTGTCACTTTCAAATGGCCAGCTAAGCAGACTGCAGTAATTGTTAGGAAAATATTTCTCTCCCTGTCTCAGAGGTGACTGTTTAAGAACTATGACTTTGTTTAAGGAGAGATTAAAAGGTAACAAGAAATTGCCATTCTGTGTTCAAAAGCAATCTGAAAATATAAATCCCAGCTGTACTAGTGGATGCAGTATGTAATATCCATGCTGCTACAGTGTGTACAGCTTGAGCCCATTGAAGAAAATAATCACACAGTGGTTATAGCACAGCCTGTTATCAACTTGCATGGCAAGACCAACTCTTCGGGCATCTCACCATTTGTACTTGCCCTTTCATTATATGTTGGGACTGGTCTTCAAATATTCTGACTATACCATCCCAGGAAGCTGGGAATTTCAAAAGATGTTGCAAGCTGGCTAGCCTGAAATCAAGGCAACCCAAAACACACAAATTGGGATGCACACATCTGGATTTCCAGCAGCACTACCCACAACTATCCAGATTTTAGGACTGAACTCTTGTATTGCCAAAGCTGTAAACCTTAAAAATGGCTTTGGAGTAAAATTTCTGTAAGATTTACCACTAAAAACAGCTCTGTAAGCAGCAAGAAAAATGCCCATGGTTTCAAATATTATTTTTTGATCTTCTTGATAAAAGAATTGACATTATTCTATGAAGCAAAAAAATCACAATGTCTTCTACATCAAATACAATCATAAGAACAAGAAGAAAGAAAGAAAGAAAGAAAGAAAGAAAGAAAGAAAGAAAGAAAGAAAGAAAGAAAGAAAGAAAGAAAGAAAGAAAGAAAAAAGAAAAATGTCTTTATTATATAATCTACACATTAACAGGTGGAAAAACAGCAACATAGTTTAGCTTTCGACACAGAAATGTCTTATTTGGAGCCAAGCAAATTCACTCTGGTGTTTAGTCTGAACAGTTGCCAATGTTCTGTCTGTAATGGGAATCCAGTGGAAACTTTGGGGGAGAAAGAATTAAAGATAAATGCCACTTTTAGTGCAGCAGCTTTGTCTAATTACATTCCAAAGGGGTTAGCAGAGCTCAGTCATAGGGACAGGTTTCAGAGCAGTAGTAGCATTGCCCGAGGGACTGCATTGGTTTGCATTTGGGAGAGTCTGCCTGAGTACAAGGGTGACCAGAGTAGCGTGTCCATTTACCAGATAAGAGAGAAATGACAGCTATCAGTTACATTTTTAGAGTTCAGGTTCTCATTTTTAGAGTTCATCCCATCATGCAGTCCTTGACTGATGCTGATGTGCATTTCTCTCTGTCTCTGGAAATGATCAGAGAACCCACCCACTATGGTTCTGAAAGGTTCTTACTTTGAGGAAACATTGGATTTCAATAAATGTTTCCTAGGACTAAAGAAAATTGTTCATAGGCAAGTTAAATGTGCAGGAAGGGCTTGTGAGAGAGGAGGATAGGTTTGCATTGGATCAATATACACATTTAAAAAAAAAAAAAAAAGGTGACAAAATTAATATTTTTTTCTAAATTTCCCAGATTTTTTTTTTTTTAAATGAATAAGAAAGCTTGAGATGTTCAAAGGAGACACGGAGCTAAGCTGCTTGTGTCACTGAAATTTAATGATATATGTACTCCTTAGGCTCTTTTAAAATCTCTGCTTTAATGTGTTCCTTCATGCTAGGCTAGCAAGCTTGATTCCAAGTAATAATTAAAAGCCTTCTAATCCCAAGAAAAATTAGATTCAACCAGAGTTCCCCTTTATAATTATTATACTACTACTACTAAAATTGAAGCCTCCTTACAGAAATTACTTTCTATTTTTTTATTGCTAAGGTTATGCACTCAACACACTGTCTCACTGAATCAAAAGCTGCTAAGTGGGGTAAATATAATGTTAAACATGCTAACAATAAGGTTTTCTGTCTAATCAATCTCTCTGTTACTGCAGCAAATGTAATTATTTTAATGGAGTGCCAAGATAAGTAAGAAACTGAAAGTAATCTGAAAATTTCTCTAACTGCCTGTTAATGGTGAACTTTCCTTCATTTTCTCCTTTGAAAACATTCCAAGAGTGTTCAGAACTTGAGTGAAATATCTCCTTAAATATTACCTAAGAATGACTTTTGTGTTGGCTGGTTTGAATGAAAAGGATTTATAAAAAATACTTCTAAAAATTGCTGCCGTCTTTCCTTTGCAAAGATCTTGAAAAAATCTGGAACTTTCTTCTCCTCTGTTTGCATTGATAGATAAGTTGTTGGGTTTCTGGAGACCGAACAGACATTGATCTTTTTACGTTTGGTATAAAACTAGAAAAAAAAAATAGGAAAATATGTAAAAATACGTGAGGGGAAAAGTATAGAAGAAATCATTTGGGGAGTAAAACAGCAATGAGATAAAATGCTTCTGATACCCAAGTTCCACGACCGTTTCTTTTTTCTCTCCTCATGACCAGTATTCCCCTCTGGTTGTGGTTTGCTGCTCACATACCCACAGAGAGGTGACTGCAGGAAGAAAGTCAAGGTGGAGAGGTTTTCAAGCCCAGATTTAAATTGCTTGGAAATGCTTTTTGAACAGCTCCATCTTGTTTGGAAATGGGCCTCAGCGCGACTGCCGTGTTGCCGTGACAAACAGCAAGAAATCCTCTCACGCCGTTTGTGCTTCTAGATGTGGGCCACGCTGCGCTGCCCGCCGAGAGGCCTCGTGCCAACCTCAGCTGGAAAACACATCAAGGTTTTGCCGGCAGATCGCTGAAATCCATCAAAGACCAAAGTTACCAGGCAGTAGCATCCCTGCCAGAGCCCTGTGCCGTGGCAGCGCTCAGGGCGCTTGCAGTCACCACCTTCTTCCTCGCCCGGGACACCAAGGCACGGTAAGCCATTGTGAAACGTTGTTGTTGCAGCCTGTGGCCTGGCTGCAGCGCTGCTATTGCTGTTTGTCCCTCAGGAGACAGATCCCTCCTGAGCTCCTGTCTCTAATGCTTTAAATTGTAAAGCCTGCGTGCTTCCAGAGCTTAGCCCAGGCTTTGAGACATATTGGCCATGACAAGAGCAGGCCTCAGCACAAAGCCTCCAGAACGTGCCCATTGAGGCAGGAGTGGGGGCCCTCCTAGGAAGTGACAGAGTGCCAGCAACTGGAAGAAAATAGGCCAGGACAGCTCTCCTGTGTCCTCTTTGCTCTTATCTGTCACACTGCTCAAATATGTTTTCAATGTGCAGGCCTTAGAACAGCTGCGGCCTACAGAGCCCAGCCATGTGAACGGTTTCCAGAGCTCTGCCTCTCACAGCTTCTTCCTTGGAGTTTGTTTTCTTAAAGAGGAAGAATTTCCCTGTGGAGAGTAATTTCATTGCATTTCTTTGTGAAGAGTTTTTTCACCTGTGGTTTGCAGTAAATTGAGAGTCCAGGAAATAAAAACACCATAAACTGGTGTTGAGGATATTCTTGATGTAGCATGAGCAGGATAAGAACCAAGGCCGATAAGCCACCACTGAGGGAAATTCTGCTGTATGTGCTTTTATGTGGAACTAGTAAATAACAGAGTGTTCAAATACATTGTTCAATATCACCTAAGGAAGAAAAAAATATAAGTAGAAAAGAGGGAAGTGTAGGTGCTCCAGCACCTGGCTGTAAGGCAAGAGGAAGCCAGGCTTTGCTGTGATGTTGGGAAAAGCCAGGTTTGAATCTCCTGCTGTTTCAGTGTAGCTGCGATATAGGCACCAAGCAGCCACCATCACACAGAAGCAGATACTCAGTAGATACTCAGTAATGTGCCCTAAGTTACTGACCATCTCTGTTTCTTAGTGCTTTTCTTTCATAGAGCCAAGTGAAGCATAGTCTCAGCTGAGGCAGAACTTCTCTACTTCCCTGAATATATAGCCAGAATATAGCATTTCATGCGGTATGGAAAAACAAGTAATGCCCACTGCACGTCTCAGTGGTGGGCTGGAGAATATCCCAGACACTAACATGGGACTTTTAATCTTCATGCAGTAAACATGTTTTCCCCTAAAGATAGCTTAGTCTACCAAATGACCCTGGTTATTGAAATCATCCACTGACTTCTTAATAAGCATTCTGTTCCAATTTATGTGTACAGAATAGAGAAGGATTGAGAAGGATTTCCTGTTGTTGTTGTTGATGTTGTTTTCCACACCAGAAGAATTTAAATAATCAGTATTTTAAACTAAACTTAAAATTCAAAGAACTCTACTTGTGAATGTCCTTTAGCTGAAACAGCCTTTCAGCTGCTGTAAACAGTGCAAAGGGCTTGGATATAACTCCTTGGCTCTTTGCAATGCTTCTCTTTTTATCTACCCCTTACAGAGATGCAATTTTAAAGAAGATTTTAAGCACTCCCCAAAGACCGAATACCTTTAAAGGGCACTGAAAATTGCTGCCTCTGTCAGGTTCAGGCCTATCTTGATAACAAAGCTCTGTTCCTGCTTTGCATCCATAACTGCCTGTGCATCCATCCTCTCCTTTACTGTCTTGTCTATGTACATATAAGGATCCTTGGCGCAGGAATGGCTTCTAGTTCTAAGTCCATGAAATCCTTAGCATAGCAGAGACCCTGTTCTCCTATAATTCTTTATCATAAGAATACTGAGCAAAGTAACTGCTGATGTCAGTGCTGAACTGGATGAACTTGGGCAGCTCCGTACCTGGTTACCCAGCCCGAGCACGCACGCACGCATGCACGCGCACACACACACACACACCATAGAGCTTCAAAAAATCAGTATGACCCAATAAAACTTTTTGCAGGCACTTTGTTAATTGAAATTGTAACTTGTGCTGTCTTGGGGGATAGTCATCAGCAGGAGAGATGATGAGAATATTTAACAGGAACTTTGAACTGTCCTTAATAGTGGTAGTATTTGAAGGCTGAAGCAACAAAATGCTCTCTGTCTTTTGACATACTGAAGAGTAAGAAAATGGAAGGGACGGCAAAAAGAGTTAGTAATTGCAAAAGAATCGTTTCCAATTATCTCAAGCACTTACTTTTCCTCTTTGGCATGTTTAGCCAGGTCAGAATTTCAGGTAGGTGCCCTCCAGTGACAGCTACTATTATTTGCTGAATTTTATAATGTAAAAGTCATTCTTTTGCATTAGTGTGTAATGTGTTTGTGTACACATTTATGGAAGCTGAAAATAAAAGTGGATTCCAATGATGAAATCTTAACCCAAACTGCTCTAGTACTCTAATATTATCCAATTATAGGAAAAGCAATGTTTAATTTGGAAAGAGGAGGTACCAGTTATATGATGAATTATGGGGATCTAATTACAGGGCAAGATTCTTGTTAAAAATGGTATTACATAATGTGTGAGTAAAAGTTCTTAGGATTTAATAAACTGGTCTTCCTGCATTTTTCAGTTCTTTTTATTGAGAAAGGTGATCTCTTTGCTTCATGGACACAAGACCAGGGAGTTAGGAACTGGAAATAAAAAGGGGAAGACAAGCAAGTGGAATGGCAGGGGAGCCACTGTCTTATTACATAAACCACAGGGGAAAAAAAAAAAAAAGTGCAATTGCACTAGCCCTGCTCTATTTGCAAGAACATGCTTCGTTCCTAGAAACTTTCCATTCGTGTATCAGTTAATCCACTGAGCAAACCACCTACCAATAAACAGTACAGCTTTTGTGGCAAGAATATTCTGGCCCAAGTGTTATCTGTCCTGTAGAAACCTCTGAGCAGGCTGCTTTGCTTCCCCTCTGCTTCTGTGGATGGAGCCAGGGGGTAACAGCATGTCACTGCCAGTCCACTTTGCTTAGGTGTGCCAACACCAACAGAATCAACACGAGCTAGAAATGTAACTTTTAACTATCTTACACTGCACTTACTGCTTCTTGCAGAGCTTTCTTGGGCTAACAGCAAGCCTTAAAGGGATGTGCCAAAGTCAGTGCAAGCTGTAAGCTCCCCATGCTGTGAAGAATCAAATACTCTTTTTAAAATGCAGCCCTCACAGGTCTGCATGACAGAGATAGGAGAAGACAGTGCAGTGCAGTGTTTGTGTCAGCTATGACAGAAGTGTGATAAATGTGCTGTCAGAGTCCTACAGCTCTATCTGTTTGCTGTCTGGTGGTTGCATGATTCAAGATCAGTTTATGAGTTTCTTCTGGAACCAGATGGTTGCAAGGCAACAAAACAAATGCCAGCTACATATAAATGTCAAATGTTCAAACCATTACATGTCAACATACACAGGGTGTGCAGCCAGCAGTGCTGCAGAGCACAAAGCTAGAGTAGAGAGAGGCAGTGGTCTCTTTTAACCAAAGAAATGCAGAATTTGGGAAAACTCTGACTCCAGTGGAAATACTTGCAAAAATAAATCACCTCCTTATAACAAAAATATGACCAGGTCTCCATGTCATGAGATAGCCTGCAGTATATGGCATGAAAGTGAGTTCTGTCAGATTTAATTACTTTTTTTCTTGCAGCTTTAAAAGGAACTGGCTTCAAAATGAAGACAGTTCCTTATTAAAACCTAAATATAAAAGATGAGATTACTAATCATGAGGAATTTACCAACAGAGACAGCATCTAATCCTGTGCAATATCCTGTGCAATACTTCAGTATCTGTGATATCTGCGGCATTCCAGAGAATTATTTTTTGGCATTAATTAGTCTTCTTAATTAGCCTAGTCAGACAGAATCTAACTGCAAGGCCTTTGTGGCTTTGGAGAGCACACTTCATCACACTTCATGCTTTATTCCAGATCAAAGCATTCTGCCTAGTAGTTGTGCCATTTAATGCTAATCTTGATCCTGTAGTTTCTGTATGTTCTGGTAGACATGAATGTGATTTTATAATGAATTTTTCAAAATCTTCCCAAACAAATTCAGCAATAAAAGGATTTCCCCACTATCAGAAATAAGACACTCAAATGCCTTGTGATGAGTACAACCTTTTATAACAAGGGCTGGATGTATTTTCTTTTGAGCTGCACTTCATTCATTTGCTAGAAATCCAGGAAACATTTGAATTGAGTTAGTACCAAACAGCGCAAAGGATGAAATGTGGTTATCATCATGTCATGCACAAGGCAGAGACTCATGCAGAATCCACTCCCTCCAGAATGTTCCCATCAATATTATGGGTGTGAGAAGGAGCCTGCAGCCATCTGGCCTTTATTAGCTGTGTTTTCAAGCCTGATGTACATGAGGAAGAAGCCTAAGAGACAGTCTGTTACAGCCAAAGATTTTCACCAAATGCCCAGGCCCTGGATGAGTGATCCTAGGAAACTACCAGCTAATGAATATAACATGGCATTTTGCACCAGTGATGCCGTTGAGCTGATAAGTTATAAAATGTAGTTTGTGATCGTCTCTCTTTTTAAAATTAAGATAATTAAGATAAAATTAAGATGTACCGTCCATTTCAGAGCCTTTATCATCACTTTGTTTTTCTCTGCAAGATGTATCCAGAACAAATCTTTTGGTAAAATCTGTGTCATTCTAAAATTTGTTTCTCCCAAGTGGTTGCAAAATTGTTGTCCTTCCAACACACCAAGCTTTCTTGCCATCAGTTACAACTGCACAACAGTGTAATAGGATTATATCCCATGAGAGTCAGCAGCACACCGCTCTGGGCTCCTCTGCGAGCCTCTTGAGGTGAAGTGCTGCCTCATATGTGTGTGTTCAGCAGCCCAGACAGGGAGCTTAGTTCCCTTACGTGGCTGTGGGACTCCTCTGTTCCAAAAACTGCAAGCAGGATGGATCAAAATCCACATTAGCCTTGACCTTACAAGACCCCTGCATGCTAAATTCCTACTGACTTCAGTGTGCGGTTGGGTGTAGGATGTTGGCAAGACAGAGGCTGGGGTTTCACTGCAGGAAGCATTAAGGGACATCCCACTGTACGCCCCAAGAAGGCTTCCAGGCCTTAATGAGAGCCTGGCACGGTCTGGGTCAGTGGTTAGAGAGACTGTGGAGATTTATGTGGAGCCCTCAGAGAACAGGCAGTCACTCCATCACGGTTGTTCTCAGGGTTTGTTCTCTGCAGCAATTTGCACAGCATGTGGGGAAACGGCTACCAAATCCATCAGCTCCAGCCCCGGGCGGGGTGGCCGTGCCTCTGTAATTGCTGGCCTAAATGTGGTCCCGGCTCCACCCTGGACAAAGCATGATCTTGTGAAGTCCTGGGTCAGAAAATGACATTTTTTCTCAGAATTTTGGAAACTGCAGTTCTTACTAAAAAAAAAAAAAAAAAAAAAAAAACAAACAACTTTTTTTTTTTCTTGCAAGTAACATAAATCAGAACAAATCCAACTGAGACTGTTAAAACAAAGCTGCTCTTTTCTTCCCAAGCTGAAAAGTTTTGATGTGACTGAAATGAAATAGTAAAAACAGAACAACCTTTATTGACTATTTTAAATGAAATTTCACTGTAATCTCTGCAATTCTGCAAAAGGCTTCTGATTTGATTTCCCTTGCTGTTCCCAGAGCCTCGATGCATTAATATTTATTACCTGGATTTTCACAACAGGTAGACTGGGTTGCTCCCTCCTGTCGCTGAGCTCACTATAACTTTGAATTTCCTACCAGGGCTGTGCTCCCAGGCTGTTGGTGCCGGTTCCATGGTTAGAACAGGGAAGGGAAGAGCCAGGGTTTGGTTTTCAGTATGATTTGGGTTTGTCTTTTCCAGCTTCACATTCTTGGTTGCAGAATGGGAGACAGTGCAACTTCTTTCATCCAGATGTGAAATTTTGAGATGCTCAGCACCACTCGCCCTGGTGCAATGGGTTTTCTTCAAAAATGGATCCTGTGGGCCCACGAAGAGCACCCAGCAGGTGTGTGCTCTGACGTGCCCTTGCAGTGGTGCTGCAGCATCTCCCGAGGATCAGGGTGCAGACCATCATGTAAGCGTGGTGTCTTCTGCCAGCCAGAGGCTCAGAGCCATTTCAGGACACTGAGAGCAAAAAGAAGCTCCTGTGCTCCCCAGGAAGGGAGCTGTCCTTCTGGAACTTTGCTTTCTGTTTCTTCTTCCTCCAAGGACAAGTGGCACTCAGAAATGACCAGTGGTTTCCATAGGTGAGAATTTTTACTTTCAAAAATGATGAAGAAATGAGGTTAACAATGTTTCAGTTCTCAGAAATCTGGGACTATGCTGAGAATAGATCTTCTCCCCTGAAAACAGTAATGCAAACTGAAAGGCTCTCCACTGGAAACCGACATCGACAGGACTCTTGTGGGGACGGAGCTCTCCTCATCCCCCTGCTTCTTCCACAAGGTCAGAGCAGGGGCACGTGCAAGTGGGATGCCCAGGGGCAGTGGGAGGCTCTTTATCTCTCCTCTGTCTCCCACGACCACTGTGCTCCTGCTGATAAATCCTCCTCGCTTTGTCCTTGCGCTCAGTGAAAGGCTTTCCACGTTGCCAGCACAGTTAACTTTATCTCCGTTGCCGGTCTCCTTGTTCCTCTTCCCACACAAAACAAGCAGCCTGACAGCGGACAGCTCATCGGGGGAACAGCTAGAAGCCGTGCCTGCCAGCAGCCCGTGGCGTGCAAGAGCTGCCCCCCAAACCACACCAAACCACCTCCATTCACTACAGGGAAGATTTCTGATGCCCCAGACTGATACCTGAGACGAGACAGCACTCATATGCTTCATTATCTGTCAGAGAGAGATGGAAAACGGATGATAAGGAAAAGAGGTGGGGTTGGGAAGCGCTCTGTTGACATCGGTAGTGAAGAGGTGATGCGGAGGCTCCTGGGTGGCCCTGGGGAAGCTGCCAGCTGTGCCTCCTGGCTCCCCAGGAGGGGTGAAGCCTGCATGCCTGAGACCAAGCCATGCATTTGGGAAGGACCCAGGGCACCTCTGCACTCACTATAGCTGGGATGAAAGGTCTATTCACCAAAGTAGCTGAAGTCAGTTCTCATGGAGGCCCAGCCTGTTTCACTCTGCCAGGAAAAGACTGAAGAGAAACAACGGGGACTGGGATGGGGCCTGCTGTCCTGGCCTGCAAGCTGAGGATGCAGGGTCTGCTCCCTGTTGTAATACTGTAAAATCTTATCCATTAGTTTTGTCTCCTCAGGCCTTAGCCACCATCCTTACTGAAGGAGGAGCAAAATATCTTTCCGTCACAACATGAGGTCGCCCTATGGACAAGCCTGGGAAGCTCTGCTTTATCCCATTCCCCTCAAGTCTGGCAGATTCACATAAGTGCCCCATGGCCTGATAAAGTCAGCATTACAAGACAGCCACCACTGTGAGTCACGGGCTTACCTACTCGGTGCCAGGCCAGCGCCATGCCCAGGTGTCTCCACCACGGGTTCCCACAGGAGAGGCCCCTGGACATGCTCGCTGAGCGGGGCCTGGCGCAGCAGACGCCTGCTGACAGTAATTGTGCTCCCCGGGGGGAACAGGGCTGACTCACGCTCAAAGTTTTTGTTCAACGTCTGGGATGGGCAGAGTTTTGCTCTGAGTCACACACAGCCTGACAACTGGGAAGATGCTACTGCGGGCTTTGAGATGAACGCTGCGGAGTGAAAGATTTCATGTGGTTGTCGCAGGGCCTTTATGGAGATCATTTGCTCTCAGCACTACCAAAACCGCTACACTGCCGCAGCCGTTCCCATGGCACACTCCAGGAGCTGAGTTTTGCACAGGAAATGCTCCAAACACTCACTTAGCAATTGCAAGTAAATACATAATTGGAGCTAAACACTCAAAAGCCTGAGGAGCCAACATCACCGCCCTCCCAAGTTATACTTGCATGTAAAGATCCCAAGGAGGCCCTTGCTGTCCTTGTTAGGATCCCAGACGAAGACCAAACTGCTCTTTCTCTCTCCAAAGGCAGCAGCTGCTCAACTGATGCTAGCGGAGGAGCCGCTGCGGAGCTCGGCTGCTGAGGAGGACCCCAGCAGGCTGCCTCCGACTCGGGCCAAGAACAATATTACAGTACAATGTAGTGAGTTTGTTTTTCACAATGTTCTCCTAGCTTCCATGGGCTGGGCGCATGACTCAAAATTAATGGAATGCAATAACTAATTTCACTTGTCAAGCCAGCATTACCCTATCTCCTGCACTGGAAGTGGTGTTGCATCACAGTGGGTCTCGGTTTAGGGCGGAATCCTGGAGGAAATCGTGCATGGGGAAGTCATGGACAGGCCAAAGCTGGGAACAGATTCAGCATATCTAAGAGGGTTACTTTTACTGCTGATAGTCTCCTTCTAATTAAATGTAAGCCTGCCTAAGAAAATAGAAGTTGGGGTCAAGCTTTCTGGATGGAAAACCAAATGACAGGGCCACATGTCATGTTTCACAGAGGGGAGAAGCAGTGCAAGGGAGTAGAGATTGGCTGGGTCTCCACGCCTTTTGGATCAATTCTTCAAGTGCAGACACCCGAAGGATTTGGTGCTGGGTGAGCATGGGGGCAATGCAAAGCAGGGGTCTGCTCCCCAGCACTAGGTTTCCTTGCACTCCCTCCTTGCAAATCCCAAGCTGGCTCTCCATGTAGGGCACCTGGGCTCCAATGTGAGGTGGAGATGGAAACCTGAGCTCACAAAAAAGCAGAGACCTAATTTGATTCTTGGATCTCAGCAAAGATGCTGCAGATTTCCCATCCAGGGTGAAGCCAAGCACCTGTAGCACTGTGGAGAGCCACTACCTCAAGGAAGTATTGCTTCCCTCTGTGGGAGCACAGGTAGGGGCTGAAAGGGTTGGAGCTGCATGAGCCACTGTCGCAATTACTGGTGTTGCTGGATGAATATTTCCCTTAGTGCTGTGCTGAACTGTAATCTGTGGGGAAAGAAAAGGAAGGAAAGAGAGAGAGAGAGAGAGAGAGAGAGAGAGAGAGAGAGAGAGAGAGAGAGAAAGAAAGAAAGAAAGAAAGAAAGAAAGAAAGAAAGAAAGAAAGAAAGAAAGAAAGAAAGAAAGAAAGAAAGAAAGAAAGAAAGAAAGAGAAAGAAAGAAAGAAAATGAAAAAAAAAAGAGAAAGAAAACACTTAAGACATTAGATGCAGAGAAAGATTAGTCATAGGAATGAATTTAGTGCAGGTTCTCAGATGGAGGACATGGCTCGGTTCAAGCTGTACTGAATCACAGGCTCGAGGGCTCTGGGAACCCACCTTCAGAACGGCGTTCACAGCACATCTGTGATTTCTCTCTCTGCAGCATGTGCACCACTGCCGGAGAGCAGGTGAGGCACTGGCTTGTGTCACTTGCACACTCGACTCCTACCTTCAGGATGGATTTAGTCTTTTTCTTTTGGCCAAGTCAATCCTTCACTCCTAGGAAAGAAAATTATATTCCAGACAAACTTGGTTTTCCCTCCCTGTACTGCTGAAAATTACTTGCTTCAGGGGTGAAGAATCATGAAGCTCAGGCTTTGAAAATTTATTTTCTCTAAAGGAAACAATCTCACACCAGTGAGTTTTCTGCATGAATAATTGTTTGCATCCCTCATTTGGTGCACACCGAGTCAAACCTTTGGGCTCTGGCATCCTGGAGAGCCACCGAGAGCAGGAGACCAGGGCGATCTCTGGTGTCGAAACCACAGGCAGCGCTGCCTCGCTGCAAGAGCTCTAGCTCACATTTCATCATTTTTTAATGATTTCTGTTTTAATAAAAGATTTATACTTAGGAAGATCTGTTCCAAATCAACTTCAGCAAAGGGCAACTACATTACTTGAAACTGATCCTTTTATTCTCAGTCACTCTGGGAAAAATAGAGTTGGTCGTTGGTGTATTTGATCCAATGCAAATCTAACTCACTAATAAACTTGCACAATCACTGGGTTTCTTCTTGGCTTCATGAATTTCCTGTTGTTTAACCACCTATGCTTTACTGTGGCATATAATTCCTTCCAGGGAAATGCTGTGATCTCTTTTATTAAAATCGCATAACATCCAGGGAGTTTCACTTCTTTCAGATAATTTATCAAGCCAATGTAGATTTTTTTAACTTCCTTTTAAAATTTTATGCTAATTTTGACCCTGATTTAAGATTATTGACATTGAGATTCACCCTCTATGGACCTTAGAATTCCAGACTCATGAAAACCATTTGATCTCTAGGAACTGATTTCAGTCCTTGAAAGGCTAGCACACGCCATGGGGTCATATTTATTTTATGAGATGATTTTTTCCTAGTGAGATCAGTTAATGGAGCAGCCAGTGTTGCAAAATGTGGAATAAATTTCCAATAATATACTGCAACACCCAAAAAAGATCTCACCTGCCATTTAGTAGCCAGCAATAGGTGCATTTTAATAGCTTTGCATTTTACCTATCTCTGGTTTCATAACTCCCTTGCCCTCCTATATCTCCTCTCCCTATATATAAATATATATAAATATATATGTGTGTATGTATGGTTTCCTGCTTTCTTACTGAACACGGGGGAATTAAAAACCAACTCTGCTTCCTTGAGTTGCTGAAAGATTGCTTTCAGGTGCTATAGGAGTTCTTCCCGGGGTTTACGATAAATCAAGACAGCATCCACACAGGCCACTGCATACCCCAAATGTTTGCATAGCAGCAGGCTAGTTACTTGAAAGACACTAAGGAGCAACCCACACAAACCTCAGCTTTATGCTGAAAAAATCCAGTAAGCACTGAAAATTCTGCTGTGGTCTTGGAAGATCCTACCCTAGGTGTTGCCAATATCTGTCACAGAAATCCAGAGGGCTGCTTTTTTTCCTTGGCTCTAACAGCTGCTGGTACCCGATGCATTTACACAGCTTGCTGGAATCATTTATTGGCCTTGGTGCTGCAACACGAAGCAATCTAGTGCCAATGCCCCACATGCGCATCAGATTGAGATCTCCTCCTGAAACTTTGCCCTCTGTCCCCAGAACTCCTTCGTTTCCAGCCTGGTTATTCGGTCTCTGAATACATCAGGGTTTCAGCAAAACAAGCGTGGCAATGTAAGTGCTCCTTAGATGCTGTCTGCAGGAAGATTGTTAAAAACTGTGCGCTGAATCTATATCACACTTAAATCACACCTTTCTCACTAATCTGGCTTTCCAAAAAAATGGTAATTTTCCCCAAAAATCTGTAAAAATGCTACAATGCTCCTATGCAAATGCTGAAAGTGCACATTAAGGGGTGGGAAGGAGATGGAGGCAGCGTGGACATTTGCTCTGTCTAAATTTGGATGTCTAATTTAATTAAGATCTGGCCTGACTGTGTAACCTTCCGACGAGGTTACTCAGAGCTCTTAAATTAGGAGCCTGCTTCTTGCCATGAGCTGTGCATCAGCGCAGGCTCATATGCCTGGAGTCAGACAGTGTTTTTACACCCTAGACACGTTAGTTCGTTTGACTTTCCCTTCGCTGTGGCATATTGAAATACACCCTTCTTATTTTGTCTCAAAAAAGTCTTTATTGGCTTAGCCTTATGCCCCGCTTTAACCTCTCCTTCCCGTTTGTTATTTGTGAAGAGTCAGCCCTGATTAAAACCAGCCCCATCTTTTATAATTTGTGATTGCTGTTGCTTCCTCTCCATGGATTTCTTCCACAGGATTCAGAGTTTCCCCAGCCCAGCACATAGGAAGCCAGCATGCAGACAGGGCCAGAGAATGAGATTTCCTCTGTAGCTTTTCTTTAGTTTTTCTTCTGACTGATTTCCAGGAGAGAGATTTTATGTTGCCTATTTTTTAATATTTAAAAAAATACCCAGATTGCTCCGTCAGGGTGCTAGGTGGCCCAGCTATACGCTCCTTAACTCACGGTGGTCTTGCACTGCTTTTAGGTGCGTTAGCAAAAGTGTCTTTGTCCTTCACTTTTCCTCACTTTCCCATTCCAGTGTAAAGTGTTTGTGGATGAACGGATATTCAGTTGACTCATTTTCTCTCTTATTTCAATAAGAAAAAGTATTTACACGCATTCCGAGCACTGTGACGCCAAAGATTAAAATGACCAGAACCAAAGTGCATTTCCAGCTGCTCAGCTTTTCACCAGTAATTCCAAAAAGCCAACAAACCTCCCATTGGTTTTGCAGAGCCAAGAGTGCACTGGAGGTGTCCCAGACACCAGCCCAGGGCTGCCCTCCTCGTGGCCAGCAGTTCTGGGAACCCACCTTAACCTCAGCACGGAAACCAAATTAAACCGTGCTGACCAACTCATTATTTCCAATTCACTTTACATTTTTCTGGTCGCTTAAATGAGCATGTGAAAGGGCCGTGGGTTTGTCAGATACAGAAATAATTAAAAGCCTGCCTCTTGACTCTACTGTGCACTGCATTGAAAAAATCCACTTTTCAGCCCCGGCAATCTTCTGTGAGTCTAAAGAGGCAAGAGTCATACACTGGGTATAGTGTACCAGCAAGAGTTTCCTGATGCTTTGAGCAATTCCTTTTAAAATTATGCATAGGAAACCCAGGCTGTAACCCTAAGGCATGCCAAAACAATCTCCCCCTTCTAGATTTATAAAGTTTGCCCAGCTTTCTACCACTGCCACCCAGGTGGTACTTCACCCTACTACAGAAAAACACCTATAATTTTATTTCTTTGAAAAACATGTGAAAGTTTTGGCTCAAAGGCTGGGTGGGAAAAAAGTACATTTCTTAGTGGTTTATTGCCCTTAGGAAAACATACTTCAGTTATGAAGTATTCCCCCCTGAAAACTTACTTGACATTTTGTCGAGAAAATAGTAACATTTCTAAAAAGTTAGCCAAACTACTTAATATCGTAGCTGTAAAGCGAAGACCTATAGAAACGTTCGTGTGTGGATGAGGCTGGTGACCTTGATTGTTTTTATTCCACCTTTATGAGCACGCAGTTCTGCTCAGGGAGTGAGCCTGTGAAGGTTTACCCACCGCAGCAGCAGTTGCTCCCGTAAGAGCAGCCACACGGGCACTTCCCTGCGGCACTGCTGTTGTCTCGCCGAGGGGCTGTTCCCCAGTCCGTGCAGGGCTGGATGGTTGGAGGTGAGGAAAGAGAAGTTCAGGCATCCTGGTGAGGCTTCCGAGGGCTGGGCTGGGTCCCTGGAGGTTTGTGAAGTCTCTCAAACTCATTTAATTGGGCAGATCTGAGTGAAGAACATATATGGGGCCAGAATTTTATTCCTTATCTCTCTGCCTCTGGGTCTCAGAGCATGGACATGGACACACCACAAAGTGCAGCCCTGTCTTGGCTGCCACCATGCCAGATCTGCTCCGTGCAGGAGCATCTCCGGTGCCCCAATGCGCGCTCCCAGCTGCGGTACTGCTGTGCACAGCCAGCCTTGGCCATCGCTCCCGTCTGCCAGGAGCAAGAGAGTTAAACGCTGCCTCCGAATAAAGTTGAACTTCAAGAAAGTTCAGACCCATGCTGGGATGTGAACTTTATGTCTCGGGCCCATTTCTAGTTTCGCTGTAAACAATTTCAGAATGTGATTAGATTTTAGGGGAAACTTGTAATAGAGCCGTAATAAGATATGATGTAATAGGTAATAATAATAATATATAGCAGCTGTTAAGTAAAGCTTTTTCTGCATTTATCCCAGAAGGATACAGGGAGTCAGCTGCAACTTCATATTTTGAAAGAGGGAATATTAAACACTAGGACTATGATGCAATGACGTTATTGCGAACGCTAACAGGAAAACCCAAAGTGTGAGAGTTAAGACCAGCAGAAGATGCACGCAAACAGCTGCTCTGACGTAAATTCCCTGAAGTTTGGTTCATTTTCCTTCATTTAACTAGGATTTAATGCACTAGAATGGCAGATATAGCTTTTGATATGTTCTGGGCTGCTGAGAACAGTGGGATTTCTGCTCTTGCTTTCCGCGAGGGCCCGAGTGAACCCGCAGCGTGCACCTAACGAGATTAACGGGAGGTGCCTGCCCGAAGCCTGCCCGAAGCGGCGTCACTCTGCTTCCAGCCACACTCCTTCCTCAGTTCATGCCTGTGAGAGAAAAGAAATATAAAGTCAACAGGAGTTAGGGCTGGAACGTCAACTTCAAAACGGAATTTCCTGGCATTTTTAGGAGCATGACATAACTTAAGTGTTAACTAATATTGCTCCGTGTATTTAATCTCCATGTGTTGAAGGAAAAAGATCTTTCATGGAAAGACTAGAACAGATAAACCTATATTTAGCCTTCTATAAACACCTCCTAGGGTTGCATTTCTTAAATGCAGAGGCCAAGGATTGCATACAGAAAGTGTATGAGCACAGGCACAGTTATATTTGACTCCAAAAATGAGCATTTTGGTGTATGATGGACAGAACCCACTGTAAATTAGGCAATGTGTTAAAGTAAAACTTTTCATTGTTGGCCATAAAAAGAAAGGATCCAACTGTGGAGAGAAGGAAATGCAGTTTTGGGCTTGTTAACCTGGCAAAAGTTTCCAGGGTGAAGTTACTGAGCAGCAACATCGTGCAGCTGGAGGGGCCGGTTCTGCTGTAGGCAGCTCTTCTCCACCTGCCCCAAACAGTGCCCAGACCCTGCCAGCCCTGGACTCCACCAGCCCATTTCTGCCATCACCTTTACTTTCCCCATAACTCTTCTGGCTCCTACAGCCCAAGACGGAGCTCTGGGTCCCATCCTTCCTGCTGCTGATAGGAGCAACGGGGGACCCCAGTTCAGCATCCGCAGCTGCAGTGCAATGTTGTGTGTTTTTTTTCTTCCAAACTCAAGGACACACTGGGATACTCGTGGTGTCAGTGTTAGAGAAGAGAAACAGAACTGAGTGTCCCGTTACACCGGCGTTCAGCTGTATTTGGGAACGACCATTACATGAGAGGCACTGCCTACCGCCTGCTCTAAGTAATCCAGGCCTGATCCAAAGCCCCAAACCAGCTGCACTGCCAACAAAAGCATGTTAAATAACTTACCAGAAAGTACATTAAAACAGTCTCCTGTCCTTGGTGTTATTTTGGTATTTTGCTGCCTGTGCAATGTTACCACATTGTGCTTGCTGCTCCACTGTATTTTTAGCATAATAAGACTCGAAAAGCAGTCATCCTTCCACCTGGATCTCAGAACGTGATCAATTTTTAATGTTTGAAGATGTCCTGAATTCAAATTGGGATTTAACTTTTCTGTAGATTCTTCTCTAAAGATGAAGAGAATTTTCAATAAGATTTGCAGTCTTCTATGCTATTTTCTAAGAACCGAAGGTCTTTGTGCTGTGTTACAGTGCCAACTTTAGGGAGAAAAAACAGGTATTGGTTAGTGTGCTGATGAATCCAGAAGAATTTGAGAGTGATTAACTTCAAACAAAGAAGCTAGGCTGTTTTAATGATGAGATTGTTATCTGAGTTGAATGCATTTAAATGTGTATTTTACAGTCCGCTGGTCAAGTCATAAAAGTCCTATAAACCTGAAAAGAAAAACTGAAGGTTAATAGGTCAGAAATCAGCCACGGGATTTTATGGGCCAGGAAACAGTAGGGTTTTATTCTGTTCAAGGTACCTGCATGCAGAGGTCACAGCGCTCTGTGCGGAGTGGGGATGGCTTTTCAGTAGACACCCTGTAGGAGGGAAGGAAATGTCACAAAACCACACAGATGCAGACAACGATGCCAAGCAGGATGGCCAGCAAAGCTCTGGTGTCACTTCCCAGAGACGTGATGCTTCGTTCACACTGGCCTGCTGGCGTTTTGTCCTTTGAAATCTCCACGGCAGCTGGAGCACTGGGGGCAGTGCAGGGCAAACTCCGCTCCAGTGCCTCTGCGTGTGCCTGGGCTTCATGGAGACTTTTCTGAGCACTTTTCCCATCCGCAGCAGAGCGGCTACGGTTCCCCTTTTGTAGCAGGGAATGTTGTTCTTCTGCGATTGTTGTATTTATTTTACAAGTTGTGCTAGGAATGTTGTGTGGCACTCTCTTGGCCGCTCTCGCCTATGATTTACAGAAGTTATAAACATTCCAAAGTATACATGTAAGTTAAATGATACATTAATATTATAAAGTTACAATTCTGGTATAAATGTGTCATCAGTTTGAAAATTCAGTTTTCCCTTTGCCCAGCTTTGTGATTAGGCTGACTGGAATCCGCTCTGTGCAAAGGCACCACAGACATGAATTCAGTGAGCATGTGTGTCCCCAAAGTAAAGTGCTGTGAAGACAAGAAGAGAAGGATACTCTGCCAAGCAGAAATACTTCCAAATACTTAACCATTTGCATGAGTTTTATCAAGTTCTTCAATAAATAGAGAGAGGGAAAAAAGGTAGTTGAACCTCATGCCCATGACAGGAAGACAAATGAGACTCTCAGCAATGCCCGGCAGGATCCAGCTGTTCCCATGGGTTCCTGCCACTGGAGTCAGTTCTGCAGTGCCAGAAACCGCAGACCTGGACTCGCTGCTTCGGAGGGTAGGTCTGCACGGGCAGCCCTTCCAGAGCCAGCCACATGTTGTACAGCTCCGTGCGGGTCAGATCTGAGCCAGCCCCACAAGCCAATGCTTAGACATTGCTGGCCTGAGTGCCAAGTGCCCCTGCCACACTTGTGTGGGCAGACTGCCCTGCCTCTCCCCTGCTGGCCAGTGAATTTTAGTCCTGCTGCTTGCAGCACCAACGACGCTGTTTGTCTTTCCTTCCCCTCTTATCCTTTATGTCGTGAAAAGAAGCGTTTACATCTGGTAGGAAAGCAGGAACAAGCCAGATTCCCGTAGGAGCCTAAAGACATTCAGAGGCATCCAAGTGTCTTGTATTCACTAAATAGCTGCTGTAGCAGCAGTGAAATACAGCAAAATCTGACAATCAGCTCAAGATCACTCAGGGAATAAATACCACGGGGAGGAATAAAGCCTAAATCTTAAGATCTACACCCAGACTCTCATGCTAACATGCAGTAACTCAGCTACCTGGTATTCTCTAAAATATAATCTGGCTATGCAAAAAAACAGTAAGATTAATCACTTACATAATGAGCACAACAGAATAAAATAAGATCAAATAAATTAATCTCAATATATCAAAGAAAATTTTTGGCATTAAAAATTTACAGGCTGAGTCTTGAAGTCTGGTGGAGACAGCTTCATTCTGAAGGAGATGAAGTGACTGCATTTGTCTCCATCCAGCTATGCCCAATAGCTTGAACACCCTAGGAACACTCATTTTCAAAATAAAATATATTCATTAACTGATTGACAAAAGGAGGCTCTAAGATGACCTAACTCTTTGCACTCACATTGCAACTCTGTTCCAGCCTGCTTAAGGTGTCTAGCTGAGTTTCTTCATGGGCAAGGTGGAATGGCCCCAAATCCCTGAAAATGTCACTTCCATTGTCTTAGTGGTCTATTCTTCATCAGTCATTCTGTAAGAAACCTTTTAAGATGTTCTTTCTTTGTAAGAAATTTATGAGAAAACAACTTAGCATTCAGAAGGATAGCCTTTGAATAACATTCCTCCCTTCACCCAGTGAAGGGAGCCGGGGCAGCTATCAGATCAAACAAGCCTACCACTGAGCAGCTTCAGTTTTCATTGTTGCAATATGAAAATATTTTATGATGTCTCATAACTCATGCATGAGGCTCTGATAATGGTCACGTCAGCCCCCACATTTCACACTGTGTTTAAAAATACGGCTTGTTTATACACCACATGGGCTGCACCCTGTGATCAGATTTACATTTGAAGACACTCAGCATCAGCACGCAGTCTCAGAAACTTATCTTATGAAATGCACCCTAACATGATACGAAATTGTCTCCTCATTGTAATTACTGTTTTAGAATTTTATGTCTTTTTTATCTCTATTTGGAGGCAAACTGAGCCAAATCCAGTGTCATCTCAGGAAACACACTTAAGGTATTTTGCACATCCCTTTCATTTATCCTGTATCCTCTGCAGAGTGTGGGTAGCTAGGTGGGGCAGAGCCACAGTGTGCCTGTGTTAAGGCTTACAGTATCCCCTTTATTTTATTGTGTGTATTTGAGGGCATTTAATGTTTCACAGTCCCAGTCTGATAAACAATTGTGAAAGAATCTCTGCTCTCAGCAATAAAAAGTAGCCTCATAGCCCATAGGGTTACACACACACACAAAAGCCTTCAATATGCAACTGGGATGAACCTTACAGTCTTAAGGCAAATGAAATGAACCTGAAGCATGCATTTAAAAATACAAACAGATAAAACAATGTAATGAGTTCTGAGCCAATTTCACAATTATGCTGCCTGAGTCACAAAACTAAATTGCTTGGAGTTGGCAGGAACACGTGAACTTTTATTTGGGTCTACGTTCTCTATATTACATTGCTATATTAGCTCCTTACATACTAAAATAAAGCATGACTTAGCATTCGGCAGTAAATCCTTTCCTTTTTTATGTCCTGTGCTACAGTAGCATAGTTTAAGCTAAAATCATTTTTGACAATGGCAATAATTGCAAGATATTTCCTGACTGTAAAAATGAGGTGGTATTTCAGTTAACTGTTTCTTTTTTAATGCAGAGCATTAGATCTCAACCAGAGGTATGAGGCAGTGGTTTAAAGGAGCCTGTTGAGGATTTTAAAGATTCAAGCAGTGTTTTCCTGCCATGTTTATATAGCCGCTGGGCAGTTGACAAGTAGCTTTGCAGAGCATAACGGTTGCACTGTACCGTGCTAGGGTCCGGAGAGAGCCAGATGCTGCAGTAGAAGGGACAGAGCCTTTGAGCAAGCCAGCACAACTTGCTCAAAGTATAGAGACCAGTGCCCCTGTCACCGAAGATTCACTCAGGTTTTGTGTATCTCCTCCTGTGTCCCTGGCTGGCCCATTCCCGGAAAAACCCTGGTCCATACTGTGCCCACGCTGCCTCCAAAGCTATCTTTATCTCCTTGTACACTAAGGCTTGCTGCCCACCATACAACATCTGTCCAGGCTTTGTAAACCCAGACAGGACAAATTCTGTGTGCCAGCGTGCCCTGGGGAGGGATGGCAGGGCCAAGCTGGGAGAGGCCGCACGCATTCATTCTGTTCAGGCACCCCCTTTCACAGGGCCGAGGAGGCAACAGAGAACTATTCAAAGCCCCTCAGAGGTTTTCTCACTGGTTATAGCACTGGCCTAATGTGTGTTTGCAGGCTTAAATTGACACAACACCCTCTCAGTGCAGTCTGAGCGTCAGCACTGAAACGTGGCCTGGTGTGGTGCTCCAGGCCGAGCGCCGCTATTTGGGTGCTTTCAGGCTGGAGGGCAGGCCGCTCTGCTGGCCTCGGCCTGGGTGCAGGCAACAGCAAGGCTTTCGTGGAGAGCTTTTTCCAAAAAAATACCCCATGCTGTATTTGGAAGCGTATGGGGGGTTATCCACACAAGCCAAGCGTTATGTTTTCCGATTGTCCAATAAAATAGATTTACATAGGTGTGAGGAAGAAATAAGGCATTTTAAAAGACTGTTTCCCAACCTCCATGAACTAAGACATCTTGATTTAAAACTGCTCAGTGCCCAGCAAGAGGAAATAGTTTAGACTGTATGTGAAAAGAGAATAATGGCTCCATCAGGTAGTCTGTCAGCTTGTGAAAATAGGGCCAGGTTCGTGTATAAGAAAGCAGGGTGAATGATCTGCTCTCCCAGGAAAGCGCTTCAGTGAGGCGTTTAATGAAACTAGAACAGACTTACTGTTCTGTGGGACTTGTACAGCCATTCCTCTGGGTCTCTTTGAAAATCACAGTCTGAATAGACACGACGTGAAATATAAAGTCTGTACTTACAAGGGAAAAGTTGAGTCCCAAAGCATTTACAAGATCAGCCCAAGGACTTTCAGAGGTACGAGCTGAATCCATCTTTCTTAAAATCTGCCACCGTACCTACAGGAACATCTCCTCAGTCAGTAGAAGCACAGAAAATATACTGACGGACAAGAGTGCCACACCCTGTGCAAAATCTCACTGAACTGCTTTTTTAGGGAGTCTCTTTCCTACTTTATTGCAGGCAAAGGTCCACATTTCCAAAAGACTTTGATGCAGAACAGCTTTACAAACCTCAAGGCCAAGGTCGATTGAGAATCAGGAATCATTCATGGGAAATTAGCAAACGTGACACACACCGAATGAAATCTGCATTAAGAATTGCCTCCATCTGGCCAGTGCCTAACTTACGGGATAGCTTTATTGCATCTCCCAGGACCAGAGCATCATTTTCTGACAACTAGCTCATGATCCAAACTAAGCAGAAACCCTTTTTGTGGGTCTGCTCTGAGGCTGCCCACTGCGCCAGGACCTGTGAAGGATGTCAAGACGAAAGCAAGCAGTGGGGAATTTTTTGCTTTGTTGTGCGCGAGGAAGAAATCGGCCTTGAAGCAGTAAGAGCAGCCATGTGCAGAGGCGTTATTTCAGACTCCATAACTCTTCTGTCCAGATGCACATGTGCCTCCTATTAGCATCAGCTGCAGCTACACACGCCACAGCGGAGGAGCAGACCCTGAAGCAGACGCTGAGACCTGAAGCAGGTCCAGGCCCCGCCATGCTCAGGTACACCCGAGGTGCCGTGCCAGGGCTCAGCTCCTCCCGCAGCCCTCGCGGGCGCTTCTCACTTCATTTTGAATGGCAATCCCTGCCAAAATGGATCAGAGCTTTCCTGGTGCCAGTGAGAAAGCCTGGATGAGTCCTTTCACACTGTGGAAAAGTCTCCTGGCTCCGGTGCCTCTCCAGCCCTCTGTGATGCCCCTTCCACAAGGACACCCACGTGCTGAGGGCAGGAGGAATGCAACTGCACATTGCTCCTTGTGCAGATATCAGGTGAGCAGGAGGACCAGCTGGTGGAGGAGGGTGGTTGACCCCACAATTTAATGAAATTTCTACTTATATAGTGAGGTTTGGAATCCAAGTAATGGAGTGCCTCAGGGTTCACAATCCCCACTGCAGGTGCCAGTGGGGTCACACACATACTGGGTTATCAGGCAGCAGGCAGGAGCAGTCACCCCTTAACTGATAGGTATTTTTGAAAGGAAACAAGAGTTTTATGGCAGAAGTGTTTGAAGAGCATGTTTTAGGGCAGCTGCGCAGTGTGCAGGGCAGAACCTGGTCCAGATGCAGGGGAAGGGATACTGGTGCTCATGCAGAGTGGGACGGTGAGAGATTCAACCTGGAAAACAGGCAGGGGTGTATGGAGGGAGCGCAGCATGGGGAGGTGCTGAAGCCTGCATGCTCTGCTGGGATCGGCATATGGTTTCAATGTCAAAAGATGAAAGGCTACACGTCTGGGGAGGACCAATAAAAATGCAAAATGTGCTCTGTATGGAAATGTTCATCAGGAAACTAAAGAGAAAACAGACCTGCTGGCAACAGTAGCTGCATTAAAGTCAAATAGGGCTGGGGAATATATGGATGGGGAACTGGTTACAAAGCAGAGGAGATGACTGCTCCCCTCGTCTGGCCACACCAGGAATTCTGTAATCAGGGTTGTGCAATTTGCTTTATGAATTACAGTGGGGGAGAGATTCAAAAGGAAGAAAAGGTCTTGTGATACGAGAAGTGCTGTTTTGGGAAGATCTACTTGGCTAAGTCATTCTGAGCAAGACAAAAGGTAATCTTCTCCTAATGCAGATAAAAAATGCCTGAAGGATGCATCCAGGAGTGCTGGGGAAGAGGTGCTCTGCCTTCAGGGTGGTACTGCTGCTTCCCTCTGGGGTGGCTGCATTTGGCTGCTATCTGTGCCAGGGCAAATGGTGAGAAAATGTATTGCCATCGCTCTGTGAAGAGACAAGGCACGAACTTCCCCGGAATAAGACATGTGGCTCCCACCAAGCACTCACTGCCAGAGGCATGGGGCTGGCTGTGTATGCAGAGGTGTGCTGGCAGGGATGCCTGGGCAAGAGCTCTGTACTTGGGAGGACAAAATTCAGCAGTAAACAGTAGGAACTTCAGGTGGTGGCACCTGGTGGTGCTTAAAGGATCAATGATCTCACAGGTGTCTTCAAATGCAGTGAAGTTGGGTGGGGGTGGGTTTAGCAGCCTAACAAGCCTCCATTCTTCTCTGAACTCTCATCTGGTAAGTGTAGGGGCTGCAGTCTCAGCAAGAACCATCTTCTGTGTTTTTTTCCTCACATAAGCAACAAATGGGGTCATGGAGGGGAAGTGCCAAAAGTAATCTTTCAATCTCTTGTTTTCTTAATGTGAAAAATGTATTACATTTTTCTAAAGGGGAAAAAAAAAAAAAAAGACAAAGAAAAATGACTTTGTCTGGAACCAAAAATTAAAAACTCCAAAGTCTTTCTTATGAAGTGTGCTAGGAGTGACTTGGATAAACATATCTATTGACTTTAAAATATAATACCTTTGTTCAGAGGGAACTACTGACATGAAGAGTGTGAGCTCTTTCAAGCAAAGCTCTGTATCTCAGAAAGCTATTTTCATTGCCTTAACCTCGACTCACCCTTTTTCTCTACAATATTTGTTTTCTTTGCATTATGTTCTTCTTCACATTAGTCATTCTGCCATAATTTCATAAAAGGATTTGCAAAAAAAAAAAAAAAAAAAAAACCACAACAGGTTTTATTGTCTGAAGTCTTACTTTAACCTTTATGCCACTTTTGTTTCCAGTGATCTCTTTCTAACATTCTGTATTGTTTCTTGTTCCTTCTTGTTTCATCTCTTCTTCTTAATGATTCCTCTACTCTCGTTGAATGCTTTTTTCTGTTAGTTTTCGATAGGTGAAACCTGAAGAATCTCTTAGCAAATAGATGTCAGCTTTTGCTCAATATGAGCCAAAACTCTTATTCTGGAAGGCTGAATTTGTGTCTTTTCTATTTGTAAAGCTTTGGTAATACAGTTTCTCACCATATCAAACAAAGATCTGCTTTAAAAAAACACATGGTATCAATGTTCCTACATCTGTTTTGTTCACAAACCCATTGGAGAAGGCTTTGTTCTTGTCAGGAGGCTAACATGCAGCAATAACTGCAGGGCTGTTCCTCTCCCTCCAGCCCCAGCATGCTGGGGATTGCTACTCAGGGTGTTTCGCTTTGCTTCTCCACTGTCAGGAGATGTCTGGGATGTGGCCAATGGCCTCTGCAGAAGAACGTGCTAAAGTACATGATGGAGAGGAGCTCAAAGTGTATGCGGTTAGTCTGCAGCCCTAAGGATGCTATAAAGAGACTTTAGCAAAGCTCTACAACCAGGGGAAGACTTGGGGATGCCGCAAAATGCATGGTAATGACCGAGATACAGGCAGGGAGGGATAACGACTCACACACATTGCTTTTAAACCAACATGATCCACAGAGCTGTGGAGCTCTATCCTTGACGTCTCATACTAAGAAAACAAAGTCGTTGTGCATCCAGCCACAGTAAATGCAGTGTGGTCAAAACTGATCCAAGGACGGTTTTTCTGCACGAAGCCTGAGTAAAAGTCAGAATTTAGCACCAGAGGAAGCCTTTGTGGTCAAGAATTTAGCTAAGTTCAGCAACCATATAGGATAATAAATTTGTCCAGAGTTATAATGGTTACTGTTAAATCCTAGAAGAATATTTAAAACCAAAGCTTCAGAGCTGACTTGACCTTCAACCACTCCAGATTAACAAGTGTCTAGAGCAGGTGAACCGCCCACACCAGCATCTTAGGCATTTCAGACCAGCACAGGCTGGCGACTGCACAGGGCTCAGGATAGATTTTATCAGTAATGAGCATCTTGAAATGAAGATGTCTGCATGAATGCTAAACTTCTTTAAAGAGCTTGGCCCAACCCAGAAACAAAAAGAAAGGATTCTCCAAGGTACGGTTATTTCTTCAGGCGGTGTTGGATAGCTGCCAGCTTTATTCACAAAACTGCTGTTTTCCTCATTCTGTAATTGCAGTGGGCAGAAAGCCACCACACAGAAAAGAACTGGCACATCCTGAGCTCCATCCGCCCGCCTCAGCAGCGTTTGTTAGGATGAGATGGCTGGCAGGTGCAGTCACTGTCTTCCCACAAAAAATGCCGTGTGACCTCTCTTTGCTCTTTCAAGCTCAGTGCCCTCTCTCAGAGTCATATTTTCCAGTGCTTTGAATGTCAGCCTCTAGTTCTTCAGGTGCCTTTTTGCATTGAAAGCTTGAAATTTTGCTCTGCTAGCATGCATAAATTGATTCTTTATCTTTCCACTACCGAGTTTGATCCTGCCTTATGTCATAAGCGCCATCAAACCCATGGGACTTCTAGCCAAGTCATAGGGAAGCTTTCAATGTCTTGAGGTTTTCTGTTGTTCAAAAAATGGCAGGTAATTTGAAGCAAAATGTTTTGTGGAAATGTATTGGCTTTACCAAATTGAACTCAAGACAAGGCAGAAAGTGGCTGAGCAAGGAGGCAGAGAGGGAGCATACTCCTTTCTGTTTCCCTTGCCTTGATCATCCAGGAGAGTACCTGATGTTTAGGGTCTTCAACTGCATTGTGAAAAGTTATTTTCAAGTCCTTTTTTTTCTGAAATCATGCAAAATCTTTCACCTGATACCTTAGTTAATGGCTGAAGTAGTGAAAAAATGACTGGTTTCTACCCCATGAGAGATGGATGCAATAACCTGGCCCCTCAGATGTTCACTCAGAATAAGAAATATTTTTTTCTGAAAACTAGTACTTTTTATTTCTTTTTTATTTAAAGAACAAAGCAGGTGTTGACACCTGCAGATTACACTACACATAACTTGGTGTTTCATTTATCCCTGGCACTGGCCCCTGCGGAATGACAGGGGTGAAGCGTTGCTGACCCACTGTTGTATCCTCCAGCTTCTCCCACGGCCTGGCACCAGCTCTCCCCATCCATCAGTCCTGGCACATCTGAAACTCCCAAGGTCATTTGCAAAGATGAGCTAGAAGTTTGTGTTTAATAACAATCCATTCCCCAGAGTTAATTAATAACAGTTTGTTCGGGTAATTGGGAGACATGGGTGAGCAATGAATACTGGACCTGCGTGTTGTCCTTCCTGACCGTCCTCTGCTCTTACTCCTTCGTGTCCAAGTGTGTGCCACAGGTAACCATGGGGAAAAGCAGAATAGGGAGTTGCAAAATCACATTCTTTACGCTAAAACGTGAAGGGGCATGCTTGCTCCAGCACACGGGGTTTCAGAGCAGTGGAGCATAAGTGGACTACGGAAGTGAGCCTGTCTGCCCATGGTTATCTGCGTGTCTTCGTCTCCTTGTTGCTGTAACTGTAACACGAGCAGAGAGCTGCCTTGCCAGAAAGAGCACGGCCGCTGCTACCTGCCTGCGAAGCAGCCAGCAAAAAGCACCCACAAGACCCAAATCTTTCCTCTCGGTTTGCCCAGGCAGTGTGGCTCATTTGTACGTGTTGAAGAAAGTTTGACACCTTTTGGTTTCTTGAAGAGTGGATGTCAGAGCAATGGGTGAGGAAAGGTGAGACAGGAAATCTGGCTCCCTTTAAAGGTGCTTTGATAATCCCCTGCACAAAAAGCAAAAGCCCTCAGGTTTCTCACATTGTAACACAGAGCATGCACTGCTCGAGACCTACATTTATAGCTCAGTTACTAGGAGCGAAATGTTTTACATGCCTCTGGAGACATGTGAAAGGAGAGCTGCCCCCAGTGTGCTACTAGAAGCCATGCCAGCAGTTCAAATAAATTTTTTCCAAGATTTTATGATCTGATGCTTGGATTACATTTGTTTAGCTGTAGAGGTGTGAGGTCTGAACAATTTGTCAAAGGAAAGAATAACCCCAGCTCCAGACATGTGTGCATTTGGAGTTCAGCTTCAACCATGACACTGTGAAAATCCCTGAGGAGGGATGAAGTCATTGGACACCTTGCGGTGCAGAGAAGAGGGACACATACGGTGGCAAACTCCAAGGAGAGGTGGCTATGGGCCACCTTCCCCTCTTGGCTCCCCTTGTGTGAGGGTGAGCGTGGTGCTTGCCCTGCTGTGCAGGTGGGGTGCTGAAGCAGGGATGCTGGGGACATTTCCAAGGCCACAAAAAGCAGAGCTGTCCTCTCCCTCTGCCCAGGGAGGTGGTGACAGTGGACAGAGGCAGAGGAGTGGCAGTGGCAGCCTGGGCGAGTCCATAGGAATCCCCTCTCAGAGCCCTGATGAAGGATTACATGCCAAAGCAGTTACCCTAGGACCCCCACACTATATCCCCTCCTTTTTCACTCCCCAGGGCCTCTTATCCCAATCTGGTTTTCCCATCTATCCTCCTCTTCCACTTTTTTCCCCCATTTCTTCATCCCCAAATCCCACTTTCTCCCCCTCACCAGCCTTCCCAGCACAGGTCCCTCTGCCCACCCACAACACTTCTCATCCTGCCCCAGCCCTCCATCACCTCCCACCTCCCAGCCACTTGTGTCCGCTAACATCCTGTGTCTGCCCACTGAAGCAAACCGAATCCACTCCTACACACACATTTCAGGGTCTGAGGAAACCTGGATGTGGGCTGCAGTTACCAAAAATCTAGTGGAAAAGGGCTTAGGGACAGAGAAAGAAGACAAATGTAAGAAAAAGGTGGGCATATGGTAGCCCTAATAAAGGGTGATAAAGTCCTCTGAAGTTGTTGGAAAGACTCCCACTTAATTAACTGAGCTTTGGACCGGACTCCAAAGCAGATCACTTTCCAAAGCTGAGATAAGTTCCTGGCTCCTATTTCCAGCTCGTGTGCTCAGAGCGCTCGACAAGGCCTGTCCTTCTGCTTTTATTTATGTTGGGGAGTCACTGCTTCATAATTCAGCTGGGACTGACGCTCACTTCCTGTGTCAGGATGTAGATCATTTATATGGTGATAAGGGGCCATATTAGCACTATAACCTCGTGTTTGTAGATGCTCACATTTTCTCTCAAGATATTTATCACCAGTAAACACAGCAGAAAATCTGATTTCATTGACCTTTGCTTCACAGATGATATTCTTTCATGCTGGGTATAAAACCCAGCATTTACTTAATATAGTGCTGTGTTGGGTCCAGTTAAGTCCAGAACATAACACTGAAGACAGCAGGAACTGTAGGTACGCAGTATCTTAGGAAAAAAACTGCTTTTACAAGCCTAATTATGGTTTTTAATTGTTACAAGTGCCAACGGTGTATTTTTACTTTATCATGAGGAATTTCCGTCACACACCATCCACTCCAAAACCCCAATTCTTTTGTTTTTATTTGAAGAACAGCAAAACATATAACTACCAAGCACATGTCAAGACTTCATGATGGATTAACTGCATTTCACAGTTGAAAAGTAAGCCTGTAGAAGAAAAGCAAATGTGAGCAGGCATTCACTTGGTGAACTCAAAATTTCCACCCCATCTCTAACCGCTTTGCCATTCTGTGTGCCTTATCTATAGAAAGGAGCAAATGTTCATCTTTTACCTACTGAAATGTATTTAAATGACTTCTTGTCTCTAAAAAGAAGACTTCATATACTGGGCAGGTAAATATTGAATCAATCTCTCAGGGAGGGCAGCTTTAATGAACTAACACAGTTACCTGCAACAAAGACTGGGCATGGATGACTCAGAGCATTTGGACTATTCTTGGTTCGTATTTTAGCACTTTTTCATCTCTAGGTAGCAGGTTTGACTCTACCAGGCTCAAAAATGTTAAAGGGTGGAAAGAGGAAACACAAAGTGCAGCTGGTGCCCTCATGATGGAACAGCACCAGTGGATCAGGGACCCACCGGGAAGCAGCTTCTGGGCAGCTTCTCCTGAGCTGGGATGGCCAAGCTTGGCAAAGGGTCAAGGACCAGGGTGACAATCCCACCACAGCCCTTGGGTGACCATCGCTCTGGACCTATTTCCTTGGAAATGAATAAACAAGATTTGGGGTGCCCAGCTCTGAAAAACTGAGGGAATGTGGCTTTCAGAAAGTGGTCAGCTTTCACCTCTAAAAATAGAGGCGCTGGAAACCACTGGTAACTTTTGACCATCTTGGCCAAAATCAACTATTTTTAGCTCATCTGTTCCCTCTGAGCTCAGTTCTCTCAAGAAGAATGTATATTTTGGGGGAAGGGGAGGAGGCAGAGGTTCTTGTCACAGGGTGAATTAGTCACAAGTAGTCTGAGTTGAAACATTTTCATATCAAAAGCACTAAAAATGACAGAACCACTTAATTTCTTTAAATGGGTATGAGAATGTTGCCAAGTTTTGTGAGCAATTAAACTTAATGCAGGATAAGATGGCAGGGATGAAGGATAATTATATGCTCTCAAAATCCTGGGCTTTTTATAAATGAAATGGCCTTAGGGAGTTTTCCAGCAACATTTGGGCTCAGCCTTTTCCTTCCAACAAAGCCAATTGCCAGTAGTGGCTTTGCAATGGGCATATGTGACACGATTTCTAATGAATTCCCTGTCGGATTCCCATTCAGTTGCCCACCAAACCTTACAATAGTTGGGCTTTTCTTTTGTTGTTTTGTGCAAATAACTCTTTGCCTAATATGTTAGCATTCCTGCCTACTTGCACCCTTAGCAAGCAAAGAATTCAATATACTGGACACCAACAAGTTCAGATGAACACTGGGAGCCTTCGAGGAGATGGTATAAGAAATACACCAATAACACCAATGAGATAATTACAGTTTTTGCTAATGAGCCCAGACCTGTGAGATGTTTGTTAATTCACAAGAGGTGCTCAGCGAGACCATTCACTTTGCTGAACGTCAAGAGTCTCTTCATTCTTGCTGGAGGGATGCAGGCACAGATACCAATCTGCCCTTCACAAGGAGTCGTTGGGTACATAACAGTGGGAGTACGTTCAGACATCATCCACTAGCAATATGAGGAAGAAATCTTTAACAGGATTAGAGGTTGGTGGCAGAGGGACCGTCCTTCAGACTTTGAGCACATTGACTCCTTTCCTTCTGAAGTTAGTTTTGGGTGTTACATGAAGTTAGTTATTTATCAGTGTTGAGACAATTTTAGCTGATATATTTGTGAAAACTTTTTCAGTTTTCAGAAATGTTGTAAAGCCTTTACTAATGATTCTCCCAGATCAGTTATTTCAGAAATTGGAGGAGGTGTTATAATGTTCTTTATGTGATCCTCATTGCTGTCCTGTACAAAAAGTCTCACTTAGCCAGACGTGTACCAGAAATGATATAATATGATTTAAACAATATAGTCAAAATATCATGTGGTCAAGATGAGCAAATTCATGAGCATACCAGCAACGGAAATTTAAGGAGGGGATAGGTTGCCATAAAGGTCATGAAGCATTAAAACATTGTAAGAATGGAGGATTAACAAATTCAAAGTGGGTAAATCCCTTGCATCACTCATCTGATGTTTGCTGTCTACTCTCCCAGTCTGACAGGTTGCAAGACACAACCTTAGGCCAGACAATAATGGTTGGTTCCAGCAGAAGGAGGTGAAATTTAGAAGCAACTTGTCCTACAATGTGAAAAAAGTGATTTCTATGTTTCCTTTATCTATTTACGTTTTCATTTTTAATTTAATAAATCTATGTTGTGATATTTTGGCAACATTCTCTCCATGTAAAACATATCTTATTCATAACTAGCTACAAAAACATTTCTCCAGTACATTCCAACTCACTGCAAGGATGATTATCTCACAGACATTTTTCTTTTTATGGTTTAATTATATTTATTTTTAGTTGAATTGCTGGTCTTATTCTTGGGAGCCTGTTGGATCCTGATGATGCTTGCATTTGCTGTTGGGAATATGGCACAAGCAGCAGCACTGAACTGGATGACATTTATAAAGGCTCTAATAGCTTCGCTGCTGGCGAAGAGCTCAGAATGTCATTCTCCCAACCCCACCTACAGATTTCAGGACCTAACAAGCTCCGGAACAAATGTTGCATCTCAGTTTTGTAAAAAAATGATTTTATCTATTGCTGGAAACCCCTCCAGCACTTCAGAAGAAAAAAAAAAAAAAAAAAAAAAAAAAAGTGGGAAATATGGTTATATCTGATACCTCTGTTTGTTTGTCTAGTGCTTGGCTGTGTGTCGGTATGACTAGTTCAGTGATATTGCCCAACAGCATAACCATGCTCCATGCTCCTACATCACCGCGTTGCTGCTATGGCCATGCCACCAGCACCTAGGACTTTGTTAGCTTGTATAAGCCAGGTCAGGCTGCAGCCACATGTCTGGGCAAACCAGGCTGCTCCAGAGGGATGCTCTGGTGGCTCAGTCCAGATGGAGTGTCCTTCCCTCACATGAGCAAGCGTGTTTTTTTCTGTTGTTGTTTTGGTTTTGGTTTTGGTTTTTTCCCCTGCAGGAAGTGTTTGAGTTAAGGTTGGGTAATTGCAATTACCTGTTTGTTTGTTTGTTTGTTTGTATTTTTTTTTCCTCTAGTCTTCACTTTGGTCATTTCCTAACATTGTTTCTTGAAGAAAGATTTTGAACATTTTTAAGCAGCTTCTGTTTCTGTCCTTAAGATTTGTATATTTCAGTAACTGATACAGGGGACAGAGTTTGCTAATGGATCATTTAGGTATACATGTATATTGGTTGTATGTGTTCACAGATAAAACTGCTATGGTATTTTTTAAGATTTTGATTAACAGTGCCACATTTGTGAAAACAATGACAAAAAATAAAAAAAAAAATCCATGTAAAGAAATTGGTTTCAAGGTAGCTAAACCTGAAATCAAAGCTGTCTCCTGGGTCCATGCTTACCACGCCGTTAGCATGCTGCACATGATTGTTTGCCCTTTGTTTATAATTCAAGTGTTTTTAATACCTTTGGTACCAATAACAGCAGCAACAATTTGATGTTTTAATATTTGATAGGTCTCTAACCATGCATCCAGTCTCTGTGGCTCGAAAACTCCAGAGATAGATGCGGTTCTCACACGTGTAAATCAGCGTGCAGCAAAGTGTGTAAATCAGAAGGCTTTCTACTGATTGCTTGGAGGGGTCCTGTGCATTTATATTGGCATCACTCACACCAGAATCCTGTTCCCTGAACCTTGAAAACAAATACTTTGGTTTCAGGAAAGAAAATGGATCCACAACAAATGGGGTAGTATTGCCTAATGGTTTCCTGACAAATCCCTGTCTCTGCTCTGGAGCTGTGAAAACAGACGCAGAGACCGCTCTCATTTCAGTCTCGGGAGGAACCTGACAGGTGCAGTTAGCGAGCTGCTCGGGATGATAAAAGCCATAGGTTCAATACGCTATTAAAGCAGGCATTACGCACGGCTCGGATGCTTAGCTCAGTTACGGGCTGTCTGTAAAACCGCCTAAAAAGGTGAGGTCCCACACCGCCGGTGTGTGGTGTGCTCACACGGGCCCAGCTCCCACGGAAATGCTGGGAAGGGGAAAGGAAGGCAGGTTGTCCATGACACGACACGAGGTGCGAGCCCCCAAGGTCACAGCCAGGCGGAACGGGGGCCAGTCAGATCAGAAGGTGAGGTGAACTGTTCGCACAGGAAACTTGGACCTGGGGATTGGGTTTCCACACGTTTTCTTCTTTGCAATTATTTTACAGTTTGCCGGGACTCTCAACAGGAGTTCAGCCATGGGTCAGTCACAGCCCAAGGTTTCTGCTCTCTTAACACCATATTCCTCAGTAATTCCTGCCCCACACAGAGCCTTTGCCATTTGAAGGACAGGATATTGGATAAAGTTTTATTAGTTCATTGAAAAACCTTACAGAACTGAACAGACTTGATCCAACAACCATGAAAATCGAGGTATCTCCTCTTGGCTCCGTTAGAGTGACAGAGCTGGCAGGGCAGCCTCCCATCTCCTCCTCTTCAACCATCCAGTCCGGATTACACCACAGAGGTCCTTCCTCGCCATTTGTCTGCCCTGCCTCTAGGGACAGCCGCCTGCAGCTGTGCTTCACACCCCTCACCCCTGGGAAGCCTTTGCTATTGTCTGGCCTAAAACACTCAAGCTGCAGTTTAAGCCCAATAAGATTCTTGCCCAATACACTCAGGCGCAGAGGAAGGCTTTATACTACAATACTTCATAAATCGATAGAAGGCAAGATGAAGCCATTCTGCTTCCATAGTTACTTATTTATTTTTAACCAGAAATTTGGAGGATTTATTAACTACCTTGGAGTGGTTCAAATGCATACACAAAAGAGCAATAGCTTTCTACAGAGTGCTTTAGGGGAAAGCAGTTTCATGCAGTATAAACTCATGACTTCAGCATGCCCATTAGACCTGGGGTACTGCAGCCACAGGGTGCTTTGCCATCACATACAGCAGAGCCTGGATGTCATTCAGCGACTGGCAGCTTTCATTTTCATCTCTGCTAGCATCCATCAGCTCATCCATCCTGAGAGCTTTTCAGTGTCTTCCAGGTAGATACACAGATCAACCGCGAAGCCTCAACAGCTCTTGCTGAGCTCCGGCCCCTTCACCTCCCTCAGGGGAAGAGAAAAATCTCCTCAAAGTAGGGCTACATCAGCTTTGATTGATTTGCCTGATCTTCACTTCAAGTGGAGAAGAAAGAGCTGAGGGTGTAATTCTCTGACAATCCACAAACACAGATTTGGAGGAAAAAGGAGAAATACAGATTCGGGAAGAGGTGGAGACTCAGTAGAGCACTGACAGCCTCAGCCCCTCCATGCGTGACCCCAGGCACTGACCAGAAGTCCATCACTCACAAACGTTTATTCATGTCAAACAATTCGAGCTCCCAGCAGGAATGATAGGACCAGCACCAAGCAGAGGAGGTTTGAATCGTCTGAGCTTATCACACAGAGGTTTCAGAAAGTTCACATTACAGAACCCCAACGCATTTTACAGCTTACTTGAAGGGAAAGGGCTGAAACATCCAATATATCTCCCGTAGGCTGACAACCTAGTAAACACTCCTTCAGGATAGCCATGATCCTTAGAACAATGGAAACATTTTAGTTAGAAACTGTAGAAGTTACAAGGCAAAGATTTATGTGCTGTGGGGTAAATAAATATTCAGTTCCCATTAATGTTAATGGGAGTTAAGTGGCTAATTCCCCACACATTATGCTGAAGATTTACTTCTCTGTGTTTTATAGAATAAATGAATTTATGGTCTTCCTGGAGGTTAGACCTGAGAAAAACAAAGAGCTCAGAGTTTACTCCATTTTTATGAGGTCATTTTTTTAAGGGAGGTTTATTCCCTGAACAGAAGGAAAGGTTAGGAGAGCACCAAGTTAGAGCAATCCCCTCCACGGGAAGCCAGGGAGATTTGTGGCAGGCATTTAGTCCAAACTCACAGACAGGGAGACACAAAAAGATCCATATAAAATGTCTCAGTAACAGAAGCCGGAAATTCGTAACAATAATAAAGGCTGACATTTATACAGAGCCTTTCATCCACACATCTACAAGCTGGATTTTGCATTCAAAGGAACTCACAAAATTCTCTTGAAAACCATTTGTGATTTCACACTAAGAGGGCAAAATGCATCAAGTAGGGTAACTTCATTGTTACCAAAGCTCAGCCAACACTGGGACAGATGTTTAATGCCTCTGGAAGGTAGTTAAGCACGCTTCTGTTTAAAATTAGAGTACTCTTATTAACTTCAATAGATTTTCCATTTTTATAGTCAGAAATGAGCCTATGCACTCTGGTGAAACTAATGCCTTCACCAGTACTCGACAGTCATGTCCTGCATCTCTATGCAAAAATCCCACTGAATTTGCTTTACTTCTCATGCTCCTATCTCTAAGATAATCCCATAATTTTTTATTGTGAGTTAAAAAACATTTAAAGTTTAATCAACAAGTTTTATCAACTTGTTTTATCAACAATTTAGAAGTCATGCGAATCCTTTGCACAAGACGCAAACAGTATACTACAGTCTCTGTATTCAAAGACCAAATATTCGTTCCAAACAACTGCATTTTTCTCTTCCTCTGCTAAGGGCTACTACTTATTTAAACTGAAATTGCGATTAAAGATTAAGTATGAGACAACATTTCTTTCACTCCCACTCTATCTGAAAAGAGCAGCTTCAAAGAAGGGGAGAGAAAAATTCATAGCAGTGTTTTCAATAGGGCACAGTGATCTGCTACAGATAAGCAGCAGCCTTTTTTCCTTATTCAAATGTTAAGTTTTCCGAGGCAAATAATATTTTTCCCCTAGCTGGTCATTCATTCATCTACAGCTCCATGCAAGTCCTTTGCATGAGCAAGGTCGCCCTCACAGTTTCATTTTGATCAGATGTTGCTTTGTGCTGTGGATATTGGATTTTTTTTTTCCTTTTGGCAACAAAACAGCCTCTTAAGACCTTTTACAGTAATTCTGTGCACCCGTCTTTCATTAGGACTACATTATCTCAGATCACTTCATGTTTATCAGAGCCAGCAGCCGAGGATGTACTGCAGGATCAAGTGGAACAGGCACCCACGCGCCAGCTCCACGCAGCACCGTGGTGCCAGGGCTGGGCCACAGCTTTTTTCTGCATCCCTTCTCACCCCTGGCCTCGGTTCAATCCTCTCGATGCACCTGGTTATCTCCAGGTTTACCTGGAAATCACAGTGAGGTAGCACACAGAGTGAAGCTGTGTTCCAGGAGTATTATTCTCAGCCTGGTACAAACACAGAGCACACATCCAGACCCCAGAGAGCCCGGGCTGAGATGTTGGACAAGAGACAGCCGGCGGGGGGGGCACTGACGGGGCACCGCAGCTCATTATCGGCACCAAATGGGGGCACCAGCTGTGAATTCACTCCTTTCACCCTCTCTTTTAGGCTGCAAGTACAGAGAAGAGGACAACAGCCAGCAGGGGAAGGCAGCACGGCACAGAGGGGTCTGTCCCCAGTGGTGTTACAGCCAGGCAGGGAGACTGGCTGGAGAGGAGAGGAACCTAAATTACACCTCATATGAAGCGGTGTGAGTATTCCCCACAGTCATAGCTGTTTGAGTTAGCGCTGGGTTTCCCACAAGTAGAGCAGATCCTGGAGGGAATGAAGGCCACAGAGAGAAAGCAGGGCTGGAATGTGATTCTCTTGCATATTTGAAATGTTATTTACTATCTAGTAAACCCATTTTATAGCAACCCTGCATTTTATTTTCGAACACTTCCATCGACACCCACTGTATATCAGTCATTATCTGATTATAGAAGCTTTCACAACAGTTTCCGGGCAGCTTTAAGAAGCTGCCAAAGAATTCAGTGTGGCAGAGGTTTGAGCTTTATTGCTGCTTTTCACAGAAAGGCTGAAGAACAAATAATGGAGAAGGAAAAAAAAAAAAAGAGAGAAAAAAAAAAAAAGAGAGAGAGATTTCAATGATCTGTGCTAATGCACTAAGCCTCAGACCATGAAAAAAAAAAAGACCTTTGGGGCATTATACAGTTCAGGTAACCTGCTCACAACCTTCTGCCAGTGGTTCATGAGACTCCATAGCCTCTCTGGCTTTTTTATTAGTTCGTGAAGAAGAGCAATAAATAAATGTCATGTCATTACTGGAAAAGCACCTACAGGATATAAAACAAATATTAATTGTGCTTATAGTAGTCCAGTCAGGTGGTAGGTGAGCATCCTAGAGAGATGATGGACAGGTAGAGAAAGTAATCTCTCCATTTAAAAGAGATAGCTCACTCAAGCCATTTGTTTTTGCTGGCTGCACGTGAATAGGATTGTGCCTGCACAGATTACTTTTACATTCTCTGTTCCTCCTTGGGGAGAATACCTTGTCTTTTTAGGCCATTTAGTTGTGTTGATAATTTTTATTCTTTACACTAGGCTGTTTGCCAAAGCAAATGTTTGTGTTGTTTTAAAAACTTGAAGTGTATCACTGTGGGAAACTTAAAATATACAGATAACTTCAGAAAGCATTTTTGAAAAAAATTGTGATAATACCCCATGTTATTTCACTTTTCTTCTATTAGTTTTACATGTAGCACTGTTCAGTGCCTTCACAGGCTGTTTTTCTGTCCTCCTCCCTTCCCATTCCAGATATATGAAAATAGTGATATGATGTTAAGTGAACTGAACCGTCAACAATTCTGTAGCAACAAAAGTTACAGAAGAAAACAAGAAGCTAAAAACAAACATTATATTTATCTTTGAAAGAATGCTTGAAATATGTAGCTGAAATCAGAAAAGCACTTCGATTTGCATGCATATTAACAATTAGCACTAAGCAGGACTCAAAGTGGTAACAGAAGCACAGGTGAAGTTTAATTGAAAATGACAAAATTAACTAAGACACAGTCTCTGAGTTCACATGGGGAGCATTTGTCTCAGTCAGTGCTACCAGTGCTGCATACCAGCTCTGTGCTCAAATCAAAGAGATTAGAAGTTTGCCTGGTGAAACCTGCCTCAGACTCTAAGTAAAACAAAGTTAGAGAGCTGAAAATATTCAAGGACTTCTAGGCACAGACCGAGGGAGCCTGGGGGAAGGAGCAGGAAAGAGGAGGAAGGTGTGTGGGTGCTCTGCAGGGCTGTCTGCCCCACCAGCAGCTCCCCTGACCCCAGGGGTGAAAACCAAGGAGGATGTGCACCGTGGGGGTCATCCCTGCTCACCCTGCACTGTGCTGGCAGAGAATCTGGCCAACATCCACCACCACTGGGTCCCTGCTCACTGTCAAAGGAAAGATGAATTAAAGGTGAACCTGACCTGCGAAACCTAGGCTCGTGTATCTGAACCCAGGCTAACCCGGAGCTCAAGCATGTAGGTTTTGTTACAGCATTAACAAGGAAATCAGGCAAGCACCAGCTCTCAGCCCAGCATCCTATATTTCTGCCTCATTTTTCATGGTGAAGGCATTGTCATGTGTTCAGGCAAGCCAGAGGCTGTCCGACCTAGAGCCCACCATGGATAATCTCTATATGTGTCCATTAATAGGGTGGCCATCAAGTCCCCAAGCTACCAGTGGTCTTGGCATTTTCTGCACGGACCCAAATCTCTCTACCAGCTTGTTCTCCTGAGTCATCATAACCTCAGACCTGCCTCCCTTTTCCAAGACACACACACAGACACAAGTCCCCACAGGTTTGTTGTTTTAGGAGCAGATGACATTAAAGCAGTACTGAGTTGTGTAATGTAGCTTTAATAAGCATGTGCTTTCTATTTGTCACTGCTTAAACTGTACTTTTATACACACAGTCTAGGAGTCTTGCTGAAATCTGCAAAACATTAACTGCAGAAAAGATGAAGGGAGTTCAAACACTCCCCAGGCTGGGGAGAGCGTCTGGCTGGGGAGACTGGGCTAGGAAGAAGTCAATTTGATGGAATTAAAGGAAATAGTAATCAGGGTTGTAGTGAGAACTCTCTTCCTCCAGTTAATGTATTTTCCTAAACAAAGAACAGGAAGTCATAACAGAAAGCGCCTCTGTGTTCCTCTGGCACACAGTGACCACGTCCTTAGGCAACCAGCTTAGCACAAATCTTTGACGGGGGGGCAAATGAGAGATACCCCCCGTAGGGCACACAGCCCCACACACGCTCCCTGCCATCCCTCCTTTTCCCACTCCAGGGATTTTTCCTCTTCCGTGTGCCTCCTTAAATGGATGTCCTGTTGGCGGAATAAGAAGAGAAATGACATTTTTTCCTCCTCCTCACCGATGCCTTCCTGGCAGCTCTCTGGCTGGCCGCAGTGGTTCTCAGGGTGCCTGCTCTGCAGCAGCAACCACTCACTAACCAAGGTCACACACGCTGTCTAAGTGCCAGAAACCAGAAACTTTAAATAAAGTGCTGCTGAAGGAACTGTACAAACATCTTTCTCACAATAATCTGCTTGCTGTCTTTCACGTGGTTGCTAATGAGCTTTACCTCCTGTGGAAATTCAGCAGGCTCTGGCCGTACAATTTTCCAGCATTTGAAAAATATATCAGTTTTGCTGGAAAGGGAGCTGGTGTTTGTTTTTCTGTGGTGAATTTTGTTTTTATTGCTCTAACTGCAGCTTCAGAAAATGAAATAGCTGTCAAAACAAATCAGGAGGAGGAATGCTCCAAACTTACATTTTTGGCACCATTCTGCAACATCAAGCATCCATCGTCTCATTTTTTTAAATGCTGAACATGGCTGAAATGAACCTCAAGATCAAAAATTAGTAGATGTCCCATTAATTATATTTTAGTGTGTAGTAAACCTCCAAAGTGGAACGGAACTGATGCCACACAGATTTTCCTAATGCCAGAGCCTGAGGGCTTCTTCACTTTGGTGTGGCTGCCCCAGCACCTCTGAACACATCCCATCCCCACAACTCAGTAATCATGGAGGAGAGCGGAGGAATTTTTTTGCAGACAGGTGCCACTGATCATATTAATCATGTCACTAGTGCCAGTACTAGTCACATAAACCACTGGGAAGGATAACACTAGTTCCCATGGGGCGACACAGGCAAAAAATAAAAGCATGAGAAATATATTTGCAGGGTCAGGTCCCAACGAAGGTAATTAAAGCAATTCAGTGCAGTGTACTGAAGGGCTGTGCATTACGAGCTAGTAATAAAAGCAGAGGTGCTAATACACAGTGCAGTTTGTCTTTACAAATGAACCTATGTCAGCTTCTAACTAAGCACAAGCAGGTGTATATGTGTAATTAGATGCTCTGGTACATGTGTCCTAGGAAAAAGCCTTCTCAGCATAGCCCCATGATTTGGCTGGAGGACTGCACGTATGAAGGCTAGAGCCTGCATCAGACTTGCTGTCTGTGGTAATGCCAAATATTTTCAGCAAAGTAAATTTGCATCTAATTAGTAGAGAAATGTTCAAAATGGAAAGTTATTAACTGAATAGCATCATAGTGCTGTTTGGGTTGAGACAATAATAATGCTGAAAATTGGTTGTATTTATGAAAATGCTTATGATGAAAGTAATTTCCAAGCAGGGTCTGCTAATAAGAGTAACAGCAATCAGCAATTAACTACTAGTTGTGCAGAGAGATGTATGCTTTGTCTTATGTGCCACCTGGCAGCACATACAGATGGTAATGTGCAAATACAGAGTCCTGGGCTGAACAGGTGGCTTCAGAGAAACGTGGATATAAAGTTTTCTAAACAAAAAATAAATAATAGAAAGCCAGACAGGTTACCGCATTTAATATTTTCCATATGCAACTGCAGAATCACAAAATCCAGAGATTAATAAAGGGGAAATTATTCCATGTCAACACTAGTGAAAGTTTGAGAGGCCAAAATACTCTTGAGTCTGAGTTCAGCCATGAGAATATTCCCGCATGATTCTCTAGTAATAAAATAATGGGAAGAATAATGCATTGCTCTACACGGTACTGCATGGGAAGTGGCAAATAAGGACAGTGGTTGCATCTGTGCAGAAATAAACCCCAGGCTGGGCTCAAAGCCAGCTCTGCAGTTCACCTACACTTCTTTGCCGCTGTAGCAACCTGAATCAGCTCTGGGTTGAGCCATCTGGCTCTTCTCGAAGGGGAGAACTTCGTGTGCTCTCTGCACTTTTCAGCAGTCCCACCGCATGCATGAGGCCCAGAGCTCCACATCTGTCCATGCTCTGTGCTTCCCCCTGCCCTGCCTGCCTGTGGGATGATGCCAGCAGTCAGCGTTGGTCAGGCAGGACTGCCTGAAATCTTTTCTAGAGGGCCACAACATCAACGGCATACCAGGGCAGATGGGATTTCTGCGCATTCCAGGCTGAACCTAAACTGCATGCAAGAGCAATAATGATCACAGGGTTCTGGGAATTAGAAGACATCCCAGGCTTCAGGACTAGCCAAGGATGACCAGCTAAATGTTGTGGTAGCCACAGAGACCATCTCTATCCAGATCTATAGGGCAGATCGTGGACTCCAGGTCCTGTCATTCAGCAGCACAAAGGAAAGGAGCAGTTGGCATAAGGGGCAGCACATCACAATTCTCAAACACCATGCAGACAAAAGGCTCAGCTGGGACATGCTGAAGGAGAAGGGCACTGCTGGCCATGCCTCACTTCTGCCTGAGAGCCCACCACCCCCCAGGTTGCTCAGTCATACTACAAGTCAAATAGCCATAATGAAAAAGCAAGGGTAGCTATTACTGCTTCCTCTCCTCTCCATGCTGTGCTGTGCGTATGTTTGGACTGTTAGAATATACACAATCTAAGGAGGAGAAGTATCTTTATTTAGTTTGTGGCATATTTTATCTTTCAAGTTACATTAATGAGGTTTTGTGTGCCTTTAGATAGTGTTTCATTTTAATTTTAAAATGTTAACATGCATGCTTTTGTATATCCTTATATATGCATGGATCTGATATGATTAATTCCTGTCTTAACCCTGTGGATTTTAGTAATTGTAGTCATCATAAAATTAGATTTTAAAAAGCCATCATTAAATTTCTAGCATTTGAAATAGTCCTCAGAGAGTCACCCTGTGAATGTGACCAGCTTCAAACCCTTTTTCCCTTTATAAGGAGTGCTGTAAGATCTTTTGTTTTATTCATAAAATGTCACGTTGTCTAATATCACAGCACTACATCACATAACACATCCAGTTCTGTAGTAGTAAATCCCCTTATGTTTCTACATTGTACTCCAATTTGCGATATTAATGCTGTAAGTAACATATAGTGACAACTGAAACTTCCAAAAGAACATACAATTTCCATTCCAGACACCCGCTATCATTTCCAGTAATGGGTATCCAGTCTGAATGTATGTTTCTAGCAGACTATAACAGTATGACTGTTAAAGTACCAGTGGTTCTTGTGAAACCACAAACACGCAGGTAATCTTCTGTGAATAGTAAAACATTCCCAGGAACTTTGACTTTTCCACTTCAGATCTTAATTTTTTGCTATTCCCTAAAAAGGTGTAACAATAACAACAATAATAATCATAACGATACAAGAATAAGTCAACGGCAGAGTAACTGTGAAGTGTCTTCCAGCAATACATCACCGCACAAGTACATTTCTGTATGCGGCAGACCTATTCACCCTGCCAATACTGCCTTCAAAGGCCCAAGGATTTGATGACTAAACCATGGATATCATCAGCAGACTACTCTGGTTTTAGTTCTCAAAGATCTCAGAGGTTCTCACTTGTCTCTGTGCCACCAGGTCTACAGAAGCTTTGCCACACTTCTGCCGTGGGACACTTCTATCACACACACAGAGGAAATCAAGTCCACGCCTTCAGGGTTTCCAATCAGCCTTATCAGAGCCTCCTGTTTACCTCCCCAGAAATAGCCCAGACATCTGCATACACGCTGTTCCTGCTCTGCCTGCAGCTGCATTAATGCCTGAAAAGGTAAGAAAAGAAAAATGAGGGGTAGCTTTTGAAAACTTGATCGTTGAAATTTAGAAAAACATTTAGATGAAAACAGCCCCGTCCCCTCCTCCTCACACACCTCAACCACAAGTTTAGATTTGTTCAAGTTGTGGCTCTTCCTGAGGCCTTGCTCTTTAGGAAGTTTTATCCTTTCTGTACTAATTGTTTATCCCAGAGGTAAATCCTCCCAGCTGCCCATGAGCAAAGGAGAGGTTCCCAGCGTGCTGCTGTCCCAGGGAGCACCGCAAGCCTCAGGGCAACACTGAAGAGGAAGTACCCACTGCATGTCAGGACCACTTTTCTTTCAGGCACCAATGATTCGAGTGTTTAATTATATTTTTAGATGTGTCAAGGCAGGTGACACTATTGCAGGCAAGGCTCACAGCTCACTGCTGGCACTGCAGCAATGGTACAACCGTGCTGCAGGCTTGGCTTCCATTTCCCTGAATCTGAACAAAAGTTGGGCTGGAAGAGTTTCCAGCATGATTTAGGGCAGCCCTGGGGCTGCTGAAGCATAGCCCAGCTGCAGCCAGCTGCTGGCCCAGCACTGGGGCTGGCTGCACAGGACGTGCTGGTGCCCATGTGTGACAACAGGGATGGGGAACAGGCAGCAGAAAGCCAGCCAGGGCAGCTCTGCTCTGCCCCACAGCTCCTGTGCAGGACAATCCCCAATTGCTCTGTCTTGGTTGCTTTCTGCTGCCTCAGCAGAGAAAGAAAACTACTACCTGGACCAAAGTCCAAGGATTTAGCCCATAAATCTCAGGGCTTTGATTAATTTCTTTCCCTTTTTCCTTTTTTTTTTTTTTTTTCCTTCACAGATGTTAACATTTTCCAAGCAGTTATGTGCTACCTTGGTGAAGTGCAAAGAAAATAGAAACTGTGTCTGAAATTATGCAAAGGATAAAGTAGAATAGCATGCATTAGTTTAATACAGCAATCAAGATTAGATAAGGGGCAAATGCCCAGTGCTGGACCTGAGAAATGAGCAGGAATGCAAATGACATTTTTAGCATGTGTTTCTGATATAAAGTCTCTCACTTGAAGGGGAAATATGTTGTGTGCTAATACTGATATTTTCTTCCCTGATCCGTCAGGTGAAAATATATTGGAAGAGGCAGGATAATACCATTTCCCTTACAGTACAATTTTCTTCCTGCTAGAATTAGATTTATTGTGTCTTCTCAGTCAAAATGGATAGCATCCAGCTTATTCCCATTTACCTCTCGTTGCTTCTGTCATCTGACATCTTTGTATAAACAGACAACGATTTAAGTAAAGTATGCAGAAGAAATGAAAACATTCTGCCTGGTAGAGGATGGTAAGCTTTGAAGCCAGTCATTGTGTATAAAGATATATGAAAATACAGCAAACACCTGAAGCTTGCTTCCTTTCTTCTTTAAAACAACAGTTCAGGAACACGGTTGCTTTCATCACCCATCATCATGATAATGGTGATGATGGGATGACATATTAGCCATGCTTCAGTTATTTACTCAGAAAAGTAAGCTTTAATATGGAATTACTAAATACAGCTTGGGGACTCAGTAAATAAAGGTTTTTCCCATTACAGTTTGTTAGTTGAGATGTGGCAGTGTGTAAGTACAGAAAAATTTGGGGCCTAGCTGAGGCCTAGAATCCCAGCCCTGATTGCTTTCGAACAAGCCACTTTCACTGGACATGTTATGAGCTTGTCAGTCAAACTAAGCACATCGGTAATGTCCTGAGAAGATGGCAGATGTGTGAAAAGGTTCATTTCCACTCCTGAAGGGCTATCCAGAAGTGGTGGAGAGCCTCACACAGACACTATGGATCCAGCAGTCAGGGACGGCTCTGTCCCTCTGACTCACCCTCGGGAGGAGTCTGGCAAGATGAGCTGTCTATTTTAGGGACTCGAGTTAAAGCTAAACAGGAGAGAATACTCCCACACATGCAGCAATTTCTTGTGCAAACAGTGGCGGAACAACTGGACAATTTCTGAAATTATTTCTGTATAGTTTCCAGTTACACCATATACAGCCTCAGTTGTTTTGCAAATTCAAATGAGATGTGCAGATAAACACATACACACAGACATCTATCCCAGCTGTCTATGAACTCTGGCAACCCTCTGGCACTGATCTTAGCCCACTCCTCTCTTTAAATACTCAATTTCACTTCTGTACTATTTTTTCTGCAACAAAAAGAAAAAAGAGAGAGACTGCCATGGCACACAAGGTTCTTTAACCTTGCCTATGTGACGCTCACCTGGTGCTGTTTTTGACACCAAAATCCCAGGACAGCAATATTTGGCCTCTTCTCCCTTCTCACCAAAGGGAATCACAACACAGTTTTTATAAGGCTGAATGCTCCCACATAGTGAAAAAAAACATCGTGCTGTTCTTGTGTGTGTAGGCCTTATGAAAGAAATTCTTTTGTCAGAGAAACACCACAAATTATAGCCTAAGGCATAAAAGAGATCTAGATCCCAACTCAGATTTAGATGTGAACACGCTGTGATCAAAGATCTTGGAACTAAAGATGATTATACCCTACTGCAATGATCACCGCTTCTTTAAATACAAATCAGGTTGGTTGGAAACTTTTCACTTAAAATTTTTCCAAAGCAAAAATGGAAGTTGGATCAAATACAACTTTAGGAAAGCATTTTTTAAAATTACTAAAAATAAATTAGAATTTTTCAGACAGAGGTTGGATTTTTGTATTAATTATAGTTTCAGTTGAAACAGAAGTAACATTTTCTTAGCTTTAGATATACACCCCCCCAAAAAAAAAAAAAAAAAAAAAAAAAAAAAGAATTTAAGTAGTTACAAAATTTTATGAGGAAAAAGTAATAGAAAAAATAAAAAAGATAAAATGTGGAATTGGAGAAAACTAAGCTTCTAAATTCATGAAAATAGGATTCGCTCTTACTTATAAAAGCAAAAATTTCAAATAAATACCAGCCTAGCTTTTAAAAGTGTAGTCCCAAAATATTGTCACCAGTCTGACCGTACCTACAGTCATTGCTAACACTGCCTGGTGACACACTGAGATGTTAATGTCTCAATACATGAGTTAAATAAATGATTGCTATCACAAACAGTGCACGTCTTAAAAATTAGGTGGATGAACATCAAATTCACTTTTTTTTTTTTTTTTTTTTTTAAAGCATAAAGCTACTGGGAAACTATTTTTGGATTTTCAATATTCCTGTGGTATTAACCCCATCTCTGCTTCTTCCATTATTACCAAATTAAGTTAATAAGCCTACAGATAGAAAAAAAAAATGTCACAGAGTCAGCTGGTAGCTAATATAATTTATTTCAATTCTGAGATTAATCAATATATGACCTAATTTTTCTAGCTGTATTTTCTTCCATGGCTAGAAAATACACAGAATTCCAATGTTCGTTTCAGAATCCTTTTAGAAATTGAACAGTAGAGATCACATTTTCCAAACTGCCTAGTCTGTCTCCTCTAATTAATGATGTGGTGCACTGAGATAGATTGCTGCCTACTTTGCGAAGTGTTGCTTGAAGTTTGACTTGTATGACTGCCATTGACTTCCACAGCTGTTGCCATGAAAACTCCAAACCATCATTAAAAAAATAGACGTCCGTACAATAGACTAAAGGCAGAAGTTGCAAATAACATGCTGAGAAATGAATATGCCTTAGTAAGCATGCCATCACTGCCATATACCAAAGATCACTCCTCCAACCTGAGCTCCGTCCAAGAGAAATGGCAGTTACGTGTTCTTGTGCCATTTAATCCTCAGCCCAGTGCTCAGCAGCAGAATTAGCAACGGCACCTTTTGAATCTATTTAGCAGAACTGAGGCCAATGAGTCATTCTGCAGGAGAAGTCAAAACCCGATCAGCTGAGAAGAGCTGCTGATCACAATCCCTTCTGTGGACTTCCACTGGCCAAGATCCACTGGCTTGTCCAGGAGTGCCCCGTGGGGCAGCCGGTGGCCCACAGGAGCTGGCAGCATCTACAAGAGCAGCATGCGACTGCAGATTCTTTTGCTCACGGATCTATTTGTAAATGAGTTTTGTTTAAAAATGTCCAGCTGCAGAAACTTGGCAAGAGGGCTGCTCCCCAACACAAGCACTAACTCAGTTGTCACTCTGGATACGGAGCTTTTACACAACGTGACATTCCCACTGATGGATGATGTACCCAAACACGATGTCTATGTAATAAATGCATAGGAGTGAGTAAGCACATTTCATTCCCAAACAAAAATTGTGCCTAGGAGGACAAGAAATCAACAAACACGTTAGGGAAGTGAAAGGTCCCCAGAGGGAACTTTTCTCATTAACCCCTTAGGCACTGATAAACTGAAAAGAACAGTCACTTAGTCAATGTATGGAGAGCTGAAGGTCTCCAGTGCCTTCTTTCTTCCCATTCTGATATTGCAAAACGTCATGTGTCTTTTTCCAAGAGTCTTTGAGATCATTGCGTGCAGTGGTGAAGACCTGAAAGATTCTGGCCTGTTGGTTACATCTTCTGTTTCTGCCACTGAACCACAGCACACAGCAGGGGTGTAGCAGTATTATACCTCCATTAGCACATGCACCGTTTTATTCAGCTGGTGTCTACTACTCTTGTGGAAAAGACCCACAAAAGTCAACTATATTCTCTGCTAGGCAAAACTTTGCCCTTTGCACGCACTACACAGTCTATGTGATTGTGTCTTCAGACCCAAACACCCTCAGGGCCTAGGTGTGGAGAATTATCTCTGTTTCTGCCATATTTACTTCATAGCTGTCTACCTTTATCATATTGTATCTCCCCGCAGATCACAAAAAGAAGCCTGCCTTTCCTAAATTTCCAGTAACTGCAGATTTCTTACCCGTTTCTTGCCCTAGTTTCTGCATGCATTTCAATGGCTTCTTAGGGAGGGAGAAGTTCTCTCCTCTGTCTCCACCTTTCTCTTCCTCATCCTGATGGGAGAGGCAGGAGGGAGCAGTGGACCAACAGGGGAGTGAGCACAGAGCTACTCATGGCACAGAAGCAGCACTTTCTGTGGTGTGCAAAGCCCCAGAAAGCTCTCTCGAGCCATCGGGTGGTCCAGGATCCAAAATCTGAGACACACTGAAAGGGAGAAACAGGCTTTCTCTGTTCTAGTCCAACACCATTTGGTGTTTTCTCTTACAGGCTGTTCTCTCCACCTCACTGCACAGAGAAAACACCCCAGAGTATCCTGTTCAGAGCCACTTCCTTACCCTACATCCCAGTGGATGCAGCTTCTGAAAGGAAGCAGAGTCGGCAAGGATGGAGTGCTTTTGGGAATCATTCCCAGCATATGGAGACTGCATTCTGCAGCAAGCGAGGGCAGTTCCCTCAGCAAGTGGAAAATGGGCTTCACCTCCCTGTGGTCTCCCTGTGGTTTGCTTCCCTTGCGATATTATTTTTGAATAGCAGGCAGGAGCTCTGTGTTTCTTGTTCTGTTTAGTAAATCCAATAACCAAACCTGGTCCACTTCTGGGTGGTCCTCACGAAATACCAGAAAACCACGCCAAGGCCATGTGATATAATAATCATAAGAAATGCAGGGATTGCTTTGACAGATACCTCAAAATCAGTTTTTCAAGAAATGGGATGTTTCAACCCATGTGTCCATTCCATTTGTCATTTTTGCTGTTGTTCCCCTATTCCTTTTTCTTGTTCAGTGTCTGTTCTTCATTTTGGTAAACCAGAATTAACAGCCAGGAAAATGAAGATCACTGATGCGCTGATGCTTGACTTGCTCTTAGGCTGGGAGACGTTACACCACGCAGAATGCCTTCAGGTTAAAGAACTCAGATCCGAATCGCTAAGCAGACTGGCTGGTTTCATGACCAAGAATAAGAAAGAGAGATGCAAAAAGCCAGCCATTAAAGCCCAAACATAAGCATGGTTTCCTTTTATTTTCCTGAATACTTTGTGGGTACAGTTAGTACTCAAGGACTAATCCCAGGGCCTGCTCCTTGCCAGGTGGTGCCGCCCTGCCAGCAGACTTCCCCTGCACCGCAGCCACGGGGCCCCGTGCTCGCTGCTTGCCAGCGTGCTCCTGCCATGGCTTCCAGTAGCCACATTCCAGCCCCAGCCCTTCTCACCACAGCCAACCAGCTCCAGCAGCTCCCCTGCCCTTCTGCCTCGCAAAGGTACCAGCCCTCAGGGCTGAGCTGGTGGGGTGAAGGGGACTAAGGGGAGGGAAATAAATAAAAGTCCTGTCTGAAATGAGCAGATGCTGCTCACAAATTAATTCACCCTGTTGAAAGGTCCCTTGTGGAAACAGGGGCATCAGCCAGTTCATCCCGGCACACTGAGGTTATCCCTAGGCATGCTGCAGCCAGAAGGAAAATAAACATTATATCTCACCACCAGCACAGCCCTTCCCAGCCATTAATGAGGTTATACTTAATAAACGCTTTTTCATTCACAACTTTTTACAATGGTATTGAATATACACACAGGCACTTCTGGAGAGGATGGGAACCCAGCCTCTTCAGAAGGAGAAGACAGGCTGGCCAGAGACACTGTAGTAAATTCCTGTTCTGATAGCAGTTAAATTAATAACTATTTAGAGCAGAAAAGCTCTTCTTTCTAAAGGGTCTGATCCAGACCTCTTTAGAGGTCAGATTTTTCTTTTCTCCAGTTGCCTGTGCCTAATTGGGAATTTCTGGTCTTATTTGTCACTACCCTGCTTAATTAATTGCCATAGGATTAAAAATACTGGTTTAATTCATGCTGACATTAATATTAATCATTCTTGTCTCTTTTCGTAAACACAGGCCCTAATTCAAATATCACAATTTTGCACAGCAAACACAGCCAATAGTATGATAAAGGAGAATTTCATGATCAGAAATTGGCTGATGCAGAAACATAACAAGGCAAGCCGACCAAAGCAGAACAGTGTGATTGATTTTCCTCTTCCTTTACTCCCAGCTGCTGTGATTCATGTGAAATCTGTCTTGAGACAATAGGATTCCATGAAAGGACCCTCCACTGCCGGGAGGGAGTCAGAATCAAAGGGGATACACGTCCTCCCTTTCCTCCTGGCATGGACATACATCTGTTTATAGCACGCTCTGGATGCCGTGTCATTTCCTTACAACTCTCTGGCTAGGCTGCACTTGCGGAGATGCTCAGGATTAAACAAGCACACCCCGACCCTCCCAAAACCTCCATCCCAGTGTGACCTGGCACATCACGATCCAGCTAGCTTCCCGTTGCCATGTCACTTTCTCACAGAGCTGCCTCTGCTCTCCCAGCACGTAAATAACATGAGAAAGACTGCTCTCTTTGTGTTCAATTAATGAGGGGAACTGGCTTTGTGGTTAACAGACCAGGTGGGGACTCGAGATCTGAGTTCAGTTCCCCACACTGCCACAGGCTTCCTGTGTGAACTTCACTTCCCACACAGCCTTTCAGCATTCACCCAGATAGAAAGGAGAAAAACGGAGCAAATGTGATTTCAAACAGCAACCCACGGTGCCAGAAGCACCAGTCACCAAAGGACCTGGCTCCCAAGCTGCGGGGTGAGAACACCAGTGACACTGACACATTGCTGCCTGCACGTGTGACCCCCATTGGGGTCACAGCCTGACCAGAGCACGGTATCATGCCATCCCTCCTTCCCTCCAACAGGAAAACTCCACCAAAATATTCCTGACTGCGATGATTTAGTGTCTGCTCCTTTGCTTTGCAGCAGACTGAGGCAGCTGGGGTGCAGGGAAGCTGAGGACAAGCTGTGATGGAGGGGGCATCAGCACGAAGACAGAGAGAAGCTTGTGTAACTGCAAAGGCAAAAGGTCAAATCTTTTATTAAAAAAGTCTGTAAACAATTAAAGTAGGCCACGAACACGGGAGGTATGAGTGCAGCCATTAATATTTAGGGGAGTGGAGGAAGGAAGACAGAGAGATGAAAGCTGAACACCTTTTTGAACCTCAGCCAAAGCTATATCAACCATATAACTAGGAGAACATATCCTGCTCGGTGAGACACGTATTCACCCTGTTTCATTACATTCTGTTCTGTCCTCAGTCATGATGGATCCTGCTGAGACTCGTGTTTAACAGCTCCTTCCTGGAGTGGCTCAAGCAACAACAAGAAAAAAAAAATATTGTGAAAGTCACACCCCATTGAAACTGCATCCTAAAGGGACCTGGTGAGTACAGTAATTACCAGAATGACTCTGAGCACGCTTGGCTCAGAGATGGCCATACATGTTAAAATTAAAAAGGACTCTAAGCAGACACAAGAAAAGTGGAAATTAGGGACTAAAGAGCAGGCACCAGAGTGATTCATCATTCCTGATAAGGAGCCATTAGGCTGGATTTTGAAGGGACCAGGACCCAGGGAAGCCTGCCTTTCTAAGCTTACAAATACTGTGTAATCCCCAACTGTTTCAGATAATGGAAAACTGCATCAACCTTGTAATATTTCCCCAGTGGCTCTATCACATTGACCTTCTTACAAGCCTCTCTGCTACTTCGTTTACACCCTCTGGGACTCCTGATCCTGATTTCCACCCTCTGGGGCCAACACGGAACACCTTGGTACACGAGATCAGAATCCAGCCCCTTGTTATTTCAGCCGGAACAAGATTTCTGCCTTGTTTTAGCCATTGGGATAGCCTTGACGTGCTTTGACTTGCCTGCACCAAAAATGTAAACAGCAGCACTAAGTACAACAATTAGCACTGTGTCTCTGCAGATGTTTGTTTCCCTTGAAGGGGCTTGGAATTTGAGTGGGGAAAAGCAGGGTAGGCAGTGAAGAGAGGCTAATGCAGTCCGGGGCAAACTTCCCAACTGCAGTTTTATAAACAGCTCAAGCTGCTCCCCTTTCTATCAGTGATGTCACTCCTAACCCTACAGCGGACTGCGGCGGTGCTATCCATCATCTGCCAGCTGCTATTCTTTCTCCTCTGTGTAGCAGGAGGCACATGGTCTGTGAAGGCGGCGGGAGTCTTGAAGCACTTCAGCCTCCTGTGAATGGAAGCCAATAAGCTTCAGATTCCCTGGATTTTTCATACAAATTATCTCACCCAAGTCTCCAGATAATGCCGCCCAACAGTTGTAGGTTATAATTTCCAAACAGCGAGATAACCTTCATCGTCAAGTAAAGGCAAAAATGCCATTAGCAGATAGAGAGGTGATTTAACTCAATCTAGCCATTTGCTCACAAGTCTGAATTTATGTCATCGGCCGTGATGAAATGAGTGTTTTCTTAGATAGATATGGACAACTAACACAGCACAGAGCTCGGCCATCTTCAAAGGATTCTGAGTTTTAAATTCTCTGGCTAAAGTCAAACATTTGTCTTTCTTATCACTTTCACTCAAAGGACGTGTTTTTGCAATATTACATCAGGTTCATTTGCCAATAGAAGAGGCCAAAAGGTGAGGTCCAAGATATGAACACTGCTTCACTTACACGACAGTAACCCATCAGCTGCACTGGAATTACCCTGGGTTTCCAGTGAGAGACTTGACAGCAGGACCATAACACCCTGCTAGTACATTTCTTGTATCACCATTGCAGCACTCCGTAAATCTGGCACTTTCCAGCTGAGGCATTTCAGAGGAGAGCTCAAGGTTGAGGTAATCAAAGAGGTTACTGAACAATGAACTGCAGTGGGACACTACTTTGCTTCCCCTATCCAAAAATGTGTTAAGTTAGAGTCATTCTAAATACAGGGTTATTCTGTATCTATTTTGTCTGCAAATTATACACCTTTGGAGCAGGAGAGCTGTAGGTTTTGGGAATAGGACATATTCTTTAACAGGTCACCTGCCTTTTTTTCTTTCTCTTCTCAAATGACAACTCTTTGAGTGCCCTTGTATCTTCCTTTAAACTGTTTTGAGCCAGCCCTGCATGATTCCTTTCAGTGCTGCTCTCATTCCTCAACAGGCCATGAAAATCAAAGAAAATTTCATTTGCTTTGCAAGCAGATGCCTTTTGAAAAATCCTCTGTCTGTTTAGCAGCATGGCAGATTCATTCCTCTTGAAGTCAAAAGGTTTTAAGCTCAGTGAGGTCACACAGTCAGAAGTTGGCCAACTGAATACGCACTGAAGAAACTCTGCATTAGTCTGATGTAATTCTACAGGACAGAGAAGTACCTCCAGAGTCATGCAGAATATTAGGGCCTCTCATTATTCAATGAGAGATAGTGATTTCACTGAGGTATGCTGCTAAGATTATACAGAGTGAACATTGCTAGATCAGTTTTGCTTTCCTGCAGCCTCCCCTGGGGCTCACAGCAAAACCAAACGAAGTGAGCAAAGAATGATCGTGAGCACCGAGCTGCTTCAGGTATAGGAGGGGCTGAAGGTGACTGACTGTTTTAAGCAGTACATGGCTACAAATCCTGAGCTGGTCATTTGCCACTTTTCCACCAAGATAAACGAAACAGAACTCTGTGAATGTAATTTTCCACAATGCCGTGAACTCTGCAGGTGACAGCCTGGGCAAGGGAACAGAGCCAGCTCTGTGCACACACACCGATGTGATTTTAATACACAGTTGTGACAGATGAGGATATTTTTCAAAGCTATCTGTGTACTGAAGCATTTGAAACGTTTCTTGCCTGAGGCTACCTGCCGATACGATAACTACTCCTATTCTCTGCAGCTGCAAACACCTTCAGAATGAAGGCAAAGTTCCAGCTGAGTCTGATGTTCAAACTCCAGCTCCACCTCTAAGGCATGCAATGAATTCAATCGACCTGCTCATGCATCTTGTTGAACAAAGATGAGCTGTTTGTCGTGTACACAGTTTCTGGACAGTTGAGTCAAGCTTTTTGTTGTGCCTAGCCAAAGACTCACCTAAGCCCGGAGGTTTCACTAGGTTGCCAAGACTAGGTCGTGCCAGTGTGCGGACAGTCTGGATATTAAAGACAGCAACACACTTTGCATCACAAGTAGCCAGCTTTACCTCAGCAGCTCATGTGGCTTGAGACCTGACTTAAGAGGTATGGGTCTGCTGAGAATACCCAAGCATGGATGTCCAGGAGGTTTCAGCCCAGAAGAAGCTGAAGAAAAGCACCTCCAGCACAGTGCATTTAGCCATCACTAGCACTTACCAAGGACATCATTTGAAACAAAAATAAGAGTAGCTGTAATTGCACTCTCTGCACACCCTGTCTTCAAAGAGCTTCCAAAGGCAGCTTGAATCCTTCATCCCTTTGTTAGCATGCTCTGAGTGACATCAGACGCCAGTTTTGGCACTGGCTGTTATCATCACGTCCCGGTAACTGCAGCCCACAGCTAGCCACATGTTGGAAGCAGCGGTGGAAGGCAGCTGTAACGCGATCTGACACACACCAGGGGAGTTTGCACAGCCCCAGTCGCAACTCCACTGCGCAGCGGATATCAGCCCTACACGCTAACTATAGACTTGCTGAAACATTATCATACATGAAGGACTAATTAGGTGTGCTGGGCCATTAGCCATCTCTGAACATTGACTGATGAAAAACATAATTAATGGCAGCTTTCATAAACAGAATCCAGAATGTAGAATTAAATTAAAAGGAAAACAGCTGTTGCTAATGGAAGTAAGGACCATTTCTTGATTAAAATATCTGTCTGTCTTTTCGTGGGAGCTTTTCCAGAATAGTGGGATGGAAGAGTGTAAGGAGATCAGGGAGCAGAGAATCTGCAAAGCTTCCTGCTGAAGAAAACACAGCTTTTCTGGCTAATGAGTCACAGTGTTTTCTTTTTGGAGATCTGAGTATGGAAAGGAGCTAGACAATTGCCCTGTTCATCTTACTGTCAGCTTGAATGGCACTATAAACCTTGGAGATCGACCTTGACATAAAAGAATCCAGTTCAGCTTGAACATAGGGTAATATTTCATATTATGTGAACCCCCAGATCCAGGAGGGTCTCAGTTTCAAAAGACACTCGGTAGGGTCCTAAGTACTAGCACAGAGCTCTGAACCCGGAACACAACACCTGCACAAATCTCACTTAAGCACATATATCGATTCAGACACCAAAGTGCAGTAATTGATGCACAGCTGAGAACATCTATCAGATGGAGACTTCCACCCAGAGAGAGCCACTACAGACTCAGTAAAAGTTTTCTGACATAAATGAAAGAGGATGAAGGATGTAAAATGTCAGAATCAAGATTTTTCATGTCATGAGTCCTTTCCTTCGTGCTGTGATGACTCTGATCCTTCCTGACAAGCAGCACTACAGGAGGAACCAACAGTGCAGATGAGTTAATATCCAGATTTTCATAGCACTGAGCAACATCTAATTCCTACCCTCTCTTGGTTGATGAAAGCCACACACCTGTGGGGTGAAAGTCTCCTTTCAGAGTCTCTGAGGTCAGTTACTTTTATATTTACTTCACTTAGCATAAACAGTTTCAATGTGCTTCCAACAGGCATGGGGAAGGATGTGCCAGTAGATGTGGCTTCCTCCCAGTTCTACCCTGTATGTTTCAGTGTGTTATCTCCAAGCCTCATACAATCCTTAGGGTGTCTTTGTATAAAGTCTTAAATCATGGGTTTGATTCCCTGGAGGGCCCTGAGCACTACATGTTACCAATTAATACCGGTACTTAGCCATTGAGCAGCAGTCTGTGGATTTTCACTGCTGTTCTGTACCTGGGACAGGAGAGCCCCTGCTCTGACGCATCCACTCCATCGGTGTTGCATCTGCCTTGTTCAAGCTGATAGATCTTTTCCATCACTCTGATGCCGGAGAGCTAAACTCTGGAAATCCTGTGCCCCATGTAGCCTGCTGACAAGGAAATACACGCTCCATCCCACCTGTGCCTTGAGGAATGAAGGCGTATGAAAGGCCGCGTTCAGGCTGCATTATCAGATTCAAAGTGAAAACTAAAGCGAGAGGAAGGTCTGAAAGATGAGCCAGCCGGGAACGCCTGTTGCTTTCACCTTTGATCCACGTAGTGCTTTGATGTGGTATTTCAACCCTTCAGACAAGGTAACTTATCCCAGTCTGCAGCTCGCGGCACCACCAATGGATTAAAATGAGGCGGCATGCCGTGCTCCTCGGCTCTCGCTGAGGCACTGCCAGTTAGTGGCATAATTTAGTCCCAGCTCCCTTCCCATCCCCGTTTTCTCTGCCTGCAGAGTCAAGAAGGAAATTCCCTCAAATAAATACACAAGTACTTCATGTTCATTTAATAGCATTTCAGGGAAAGGAAGCATGAAACCACACAAGTTATTCATCTCCATAAAACGGTTTTATCGGGGGCCTAGAGCACAATTCCTTAGCCCAAGGAGGTCTGATCTTCGTTGTGAGATGTAAATGCATGAGATTATGTGCAGAATGGGTGCTGCTTAAGAACCCAGATAGATAGAGAGCAGGCATTTGGGAATCATCAGCATAAAATATTTCTTTTTAATGATGTGCACACTGTTGCTCCTTTGAGGGACAACAATACGTGCGCTGAATGCTGCAGCACATTCTTCAAGTGATCCAGAGGCCTTGATCTAGAGGTGAGGTGCAGACTTGAAATGTTATTTGTAGCACTCAGCCAAAAGTTTGCCTCACCCCCCTCTTGGGATCTTTCAACCACCCTGTGCTATGGTTTTCCCACTTGCAAAATGGAAACAAAGCTCATGTCCATGCATTCATCTTCTGGGCAATGAGCTGGGTTGGAAATCCTGGCTCCAGATTCCATGGAGGTTGCCCCTCTTTGCAGTCAACAGCAGCATGAAGTTTGTTTTTCTCCCATAAGACGATCCCTGCTTCTTTTTTCACTCTTTTTGGCCATTTACCACCAACTTATCATTGACAATCCGGTAGCATTGAGAAGTTCAGGAAGTGTTTCGTTTCATAACTCAAAAGCACAACATTCCCAAAGCACTCCCATTGGTGTATGCTGATTGGGAAGCAACACAGGGATGCAACGTTTTTCCCCTTTCTCTTGTGGACTTCCTTTCTCTTGGGGACCCAGGTTATACAGTGTAGGGGCCCTGCAGGGTGGGAAAGGTGCTGTGAGGCTCCATCACGGCAGCCTGAGGTGGTGGCACAGGGGCTGGTCACTGCTCCTCCCATGGAAGCTGCTGTCACAGCCCAGCAGCTATCGCAGAAATCACAGCTGGCAGCCACTGTGGCTGTGTTCATCGCAGTAAATTAAATCACCGGCATAAGGTACTGCAGCCAACTGGGAATTACAGAGGTCGACGAACTGGCAGACATTTGTGCCTCCCTCCGCTTAAATACAGAGGTTTACACCTTCACCACCCCGGGGAGATTTGGCACAGTTCATCCATCAGCATCCCAAACAGCTCCCTCGTGGTCACAGAGGAAATGTGTGCTGGAGCAGATCGTCGTGCAGGCTGACAGGTTGGCCCAGGCAAACGCTCCCCCATGAGACTGACTTTTACCTCCAAGAGGCTGGCCATATATGTGAACCCCAAGCCTTTCCGTACCCCCGCCAGGCAGGTGCCCGTCAACCTCGCAAGTGGCCACCACCTGCGTTAGGGGAGCGTTATTTTGTAGCTGCCTTTACAAACCCCATTGAAAAATTTTTCCCAGAGAATAGAAAGAAAGGTATTATTTTAAATAAGTACCTCTTCAAGTGCACACGAAAGAAGCCCTGGAAAAGGAGCAGATCTGGAGCTATTCTTACTTTCTGCCCCCTGTGTGGGCTTTAATTGCACATTATTCATTAATCCGTTGCTCTTCAGAGCAAACAGATCTGTTTCAAGACACTTCTGTTAGACAAACAACCAGAAACCCTTCTAGATGCATGTGTGTATACATACCCACCCCAGGGAACATCACAGGCTTGTCAGAAATTCTCATTTCCCTGTTCAAGTCTTGTGCTAGAACTGACAGAAATTAATATTAATTGTGTGCCTTTGTTGGGCTTTTTTTGAAATTGCTTTTACAAAATCCACATGGGAACCTGAAGAAAATTGCCTAGCTCCTGGATAAATCAGGAACAGAGACACCGTCATGAGTGGCACTTGAAGGGGGATGGGTGTTTGCATTACTGCTCTGAGCTGCATGGGGCATCAAACCAAGGTGCGGGTCCTGGCATGGTCCCCTCGGGAGGGATATTGCCCATTCACTCAGCAGCTGTTTCAGTGTGCTCTACCCTTGTGTGCTTGCTCTGCTGTCACACAGTGTGCAGGTTGGGTATGTAATTATGGGTCTAAAATCGTTGGCTCTCACTGCACTGATTTGGTCTCACAGTCACTGTATACACAGCATCATTCTGGAGCTGGAGCCATGAAAACAGAAAGAAGCTAAGAGCAGAGCTGCAGGAGAGGGGGAATCCTCTACATCCTGGGCTTCGACCTCGGCAACACAGCTGCTGTCTTGCTTAAAAGGAGAGATATTATCTGGAATCCGAAATGAGAGAAAGGTGGAGAAGCAAAGGCAGGCAGGGGAGTACAGAAAGATGTTTGCAGGTCTCTGTAGTGCTTGGACCACACGTTTAGAAGAATCAAACACCAGCTCTGTCCTTGATTCACTAGGAAAGCAGGCAGGCGGCTGGTCCTGCGGGGAGCAGGAAGGGGTACGAGGCACTCGGTGCAGCAGGGAGGCATTTTGAGCTGGATCTGGAGCCAAGACTGACTACTGGCCAAAGTCATCGCCGATACAACACTGCCAAAAGCAGCTCAGCATTCTTCACCTCCCTTGAGCTTCACCAGGGACACAGTTGGCCATGCTGTGCTTAGCCCAGGTTCTCCCGCTGTGACAGGGGATGATTGCAGCAGACTGAGCAGCCTTGCGGGCACTTGCCAACCTGACACGTCTGAGTTCGTGAACTGCAGATGGTTCTGGCCCGTGTGCTTCATTTTCCCATTTCCCTCGACATCCCCAAGCAAAGCAAGTCAAGCGTGCCTTACCACAGAGCCTGGGAGACCGCGGGCAGGAAGGGATCAAATTTTCCAGCTTTGCCTCGAGTGTGTCACCACATCAGCAGACAACTCCTGTGCCTAATGCCAGTGTATTGTGTGTCACCTCATATTTCACGCGATACAACGCAGTCCAGTGATGCAAGTCCCCTCTCCTGCTGGCTGACTGGTATTTATGGAGATAGCAGTTACCAGGAAGTCAGGATTTAGGGCACGCAAGGGCTGGTGGTGGCGCAGAGCCCTTGCTACTGCTGGGTGGGATTCCTTTACCTCTCCCTGAACCCCTGCCAGGCCACTCAGCACATCTCCAGCCACAAGAAGTTTGCAGCTGCTTTGGTTTTGAAGCACCAGAGGAGGGGGAAAGGCAGGGGAGGCTCTATCAGCTCTTCCCAGGGAATGTGGTTCAGTTCCTCGCACCTCATCTTTGGTCAGGAAACCGAGATGGGGATAGGCAAAGCTGCTGAGCCTACTTAGACTGAATACCTCAAGAAAACACACGGAGCCAAAGTATGTCCCGTTAACCTCTCCCAGCCCACCATCATCCACAGTTAGGCTGCAGTGAAAGTAGGGCAGCACTTGGACCGTTACCTAGGCCCTGCTACCGAACGCCGCTCAGTCTATGACATGCAAGAATAAACCAGATTCAGGCACCCGAAATCCCACCACAGTCTTCATACTCAGCATTTCCTGCTGGCTGAATGCTTCCAGTGGCCTCTTCTACTGATTTCAAGGGGGGGACAGTAACAAGAAGATAGAGCAGGCATCCCCAAAAAGGGGGTAGCCGTGTCAGGTTAACCCGCCAGCTGAGATGCAACAAGGACAGCAGTGGACAGAGGTGGGGCCCTATAGCCTGGAGATCACAGAGTCTCCTAACCCAGCCTACACATGGCAGCACCAAGGAGGGAGATCAAAATAATCCCCCACCCACACCGAGCACCGCTCTCATCCCTCGCTGCTGGCTGATCTTCACTCAGCAGCGGGGGTGAGTGAGGAGCTCAGGGTGCAGCCGATGAGGGGGATGCTCATGACCGCTGCAGACCAGCTGGAGCCCGCGAGCAACAGCTGAAGGGTCCTGGCCTAAAGCCAGGCACTGGGAATCGCCGGGCAGAAGGACATCAGTGGGAGGTAAATAAGCTGAGTCTGGGCTGCCTGAGTCATCCAAGGTCAGACATCCACATCTTTGGAGGGATCAAGCAAGGATAGCTTGGGGAAAAACTGATTGTCCAAGCAGTATCACACTCCTCTGCCTCAGTTTCTTCATGTATAAACTGGGGACAGTAAGGTTTGCTTCCCCGTGAGGCCTTGCTCCATGGAGGGGAAATTCACAGATGCTGGGGTGAAAGCATTTCTAGAGACACACTGATTCATTTTTCTGAGCAACGGGAAGAAAAGAGAAACAAACGGAGCGGTTTCTTTTTTGGAGCTGCTGTTCTTCTGTCCTTTTTTATTTTTAATTTTATTTCAGGTGTATGACTTGCCCTTCTTTTTTACTATGATGCTATTTAAGGCAGAAAGGGGATTTCATCATCTCCCTGTAGCCATTCTCAGCTGCAGTTCTTACACCACCACCCCAACCTTGCTCCACTTTGTCTAATAAACATTTTTTTTTGCTTGGTCTAGTTTCCTTCCTTGCACTCTTACATCATTTTGTACTTATCTCAGATTCTAGCATTTCCCATTTCTAAGTACCTCTGAGAATAGCAATAAACACCATGTAAGGCAGTATCTTGGCATAACATGTCAGCTGCAGGCAGCAATCCTAGGGTCAGAAAACCAGTCTGGCTATCTACATTTCCTTCTTTAAGGGATACCCAATTGCTAGCCACTTGGCACCAGTTCATTAAATAAATAAGTAAATAAATAAATAAATAAATAAATCGGTATTTACAGTTTCTGATTCTGCAGGAAGATCTAGGGAAAAAAAAAAAAAAAAAAGTGAAGATTTGTTAACTAGGAAATTGCTCTTACGTGCCCTCTGCTGCTCCCAAATGGCATTGAAATTAGCAGGGTCATTCCTTCTTTCCCTCTTGTTCCAGAATGATTTATGGCTAAATGCTCTTCATTACGAAGCAGAGACAGACTATTTCTGTGCAAGATAATACTCATTATGCAGACTTTCTGACTAGATTTTTATTCAGTATTTCACTGATTATTTTTATATTTTAATGTGCAAAAACTATTCATGTCTTTATTAGCCTGACTTATTTCCTACATTTATGAAAAAGATCTTTCTTTGATAACAGTTGTTATTGCTGGAATGAATGTCAGATCATGGTCTACTGTAATACATCTTTGTGAATTGCCTTCCCTAATTTTATTAGCTAAAAAAAACACTGCCTAATTTAAAGAGATAAAACCTCCGGGAAGTGGAACATTGCCACTAATTAGGATAACAAGAACATAGGTATGAGTTGCTGGCAATACTGAAGTCCAAGCTTCTCTTTCTAACACAATCACAGACGTCTTTTTCTGGAACAGTCTCCCTTCTCTCTCTGAAATTCTGCTGCTCTTAGGGAAGCTATTGGCATCAATCTCCTTATCAGTGATTCCCTTGGGAAAAACACTGACCAGGACACAGCAGCTCCAGATTTGGGTCTTGGATTTGCTATAAATGCCCTGTGCAACCTTGAGCAAGCCAGTATTGTTCGTGACTTGGTTTTTCCATCTGTAAAATGGTAGCAGTGATGAATCCTGTGTTTTGCTGCCAGCTCTTACATTAAAGCATATGTGCAGGGGAACTGCTCACTGAATCTCTTCATAGGCTGGTTCCTCATCTCCATAACATGAATAATAATACTTCCCTAGTCTACTTATTTTGATTATTATCTCTTTATGTATGCATGTTCTTGAAGCACTATAGGACTCTGCCAAAATGTGGAAAAGGTACATTTCCCTCCTCTGTTACTCCAGACTTGGTACTGTCAGATCCCTGAGGCTGGATTTGCAGACTGCCTCAGGTAAACTCCTGCAGCACTCCAGCTTGTCACCTCTGGCACCCTGACCTCTCAAGGAAAGCTGCTTCAGGAATAACTAAACTGACTGACTTGCAATAAAGGACGTGAGAGGCACTCACAGAGCATACTGTACCATCTAAATTGCAGGGTAACATCATTGCTACTGTCACAGTTAGCAAACAGCTAGGGGCAGAAACACCTGACATTCACACTGCTATTTCTGCAGATGGACATCCAATCACTATCATGCATCCAGCCCCAAAGCTTTTGCTCAGCTAAACTGTACATCCAGGACAGCTAGGCATCCCATCTTGATCTAAAAGTTTTGAATATATTTCATACAAGAAAGGGACCGGTGATTAACTCTGACATTTGATACATCAGTTTAAACCCAATATCTTCATCTTCTCCTTACTGGAGAGGTAACTGGGATAAGCAAAGATACAAAAGCCTACAATGAGCAATATTTTATCTTTACTACAGAGGTGACCTGACACTGTGGTGACACAGAAGATTCAATATAGTCCCCAGTTGAGGAAAGGAATTTTGCACAATATTAGATGACAGAGTTGTTCCATTGTATAAGTACCACTGGCATTATTAGCCTGTCACAAGACCAGGGTAGGAGCTCATAGACCGTAACTCTCACATCTGCCTTTGCACAAGGTTGTCTGTCTTATTATGTATGTGACACATCTCTGCCTGCAAGCAGCAGTTTTTGCAGTTGAATTTTGATTTAAAAATTCCTCCCACCCCTCCGAGCAGACACAGTAGTCTTCACTGCCTACCCCAGCTTTAAATAAGACTTGGGTCCACCCGAGTTGATTGCATTTCAGTGGGAAGGAGCACTGATACATTTGCACCATCCATTCTACTGTTTTTGTGCATGCAGAAGAGCAGATGAACTCAAGGGAACCTTTCAGTGTAGAGCACTTAGAGACATGAATTTCTTTCTCCTTCTAATGTAAACATCCATTACTTGGGTCTCTGTGTAGCCAACAAATTATTTTTTTCTCAGATGTTCTTCTCTAATTCATTATATTCTACATTCTGTTGTTAAATTTGCAGTAAAGTTAGATCAATATGAAAAGACGTTTTCTTCAATGGTATTTCCAGGAAAAGTACATAATGTGAACAGTTTGAACCCAGAGAAAATAACAGTTCTCTGTATTTCCACCGGGTGCATTTAGATTATAGCTCAGCAAAACAAAGAAATTATGGGCAACTATGTCTAATTTTCTTTTAAGAAAGTTCAAATGCCAGGAGCTGGTAAGAAACCAAGGGACTTAATTTCAAAAATAGCTTAGACAATTCTTATTCACATCTCATTGCCTTGTAGCACCACCTACAGAGAGGCTGTCAGAATCACATCTATTGCCAAAATTCAGGAAACTCCCAGTTCACTGGCCAAACAAATCCTGTTCCACTGTTTAAAACACTCTAGAAACTGTGACTTTCACAGCCTTGAAGCCTGAAAATCTTCTGCTACAGGATAAAGGCAATAATGTGTTCCATTTTTCCGGAGGTCCCTCAATTCCCGTGCAGAAAAAGCATCTCTAGCAATGACAGAGGTAACCCAGTCACTTTGCTGATTAGTTATTTAGAAACTTTCCTGCAGAACTATTCTAGCAGCCAAGTGTCCCAGCTGCTCAAGGATGGTGGGATTTGCCATGGCAAAATGCATTTAATGGTCCATTAATCCTACCTTTGGCAAAAGCCAATTGTTCGAGCTTCCAAGGACAGCAGTATTTCTCCTCCTCCATTTATGTACTCAATTACATAAGATAAAATGTCATGGGGATTGACTTGCATCTGATCACTGAAGCATAAGATTTGTTTGCCCTTGATTCAGCCTGAGTAGCTGGAGTGGGGATACAGAGAGCCTTCTGCTAGGAACTGGACAGAGAGAAAGGAGATTGCAAGCACAGAGTAAAAGCTGGCTTTTGAAATATGGCTCTGATTATCTGCCCATTAAAAAGAAATGTTTAGCTATTTGCCTCAAAATAGAATTCTGAAATCTGGAGTGCTGTTGTCTTCCTTCGGAAGCTTGATCCAAATGCCACAGTAGCAAATAGAAAGTTCCCCCCATTTGGGGCTTTGGCTGTGGGAGGCAGTGGCTGCAGGAATGTCTGCATGCACACAGCATCGCTACCTCATTGTTCATTAAGAACAGCAGAAAAGAACATTAAAAAAAAAAAAAAAGCAGATAAGAGGTCAAAGGAAAGCACAGCACTCCAAACAGAAATAAAATATATGGCAGTGAGGTCTAGCACCAAGAAACATCAGCCCAAAATATTAGCAGTATATGCTTAGAAAGATATATGTGGTGTTTTAAGGTGAGAAAATATGATCCATTTTATAAATGAATTGAGTGCTACCTCATAACATATTTGTTTGCCCTTGCCATGCACGTAAGAAGGCTATGCCAGTCCTCCAAAGGTCAGACATTTTCTTCTAATTTCTAGCCTGCATTTATTTGTTAATAGATAGATTAGATCTACTATCTTTTCTCTGCTATTCTCTGTTTAGAAAACTAATTATGTTACAGAGTCATCAGGTTAGTCTAACACTATCCACCTTCAGTAAATTCATGTTGTATTTCAGGCCATTTCTATCTGTCATCATGCCTTGTATTATTCTTTCCTGCTAAATTTATCCAAAAGTCCTGTATGTTAGTGGGATCAGACTTGAATCATTTTTCCCGTATTAGATTCTGATACAATTTTTCCTGCTCTCACATTGTGTTCCGCTGCTCCTGCAGCAATGTTGTTACACGGCCAGATACATTCTTGACAGGCAAGCTCTGTTAGGTGTCTGGGTCAGAAATTATTGTCCTATTTTCATCTTTATGTTTTGTTCCACTTGGATGTGAAAATTTCTATCTCTGTGCCTTCATTTCCTTTATGTACATTTCCACTATATATTAGGCATTCATTTGTGTCCTGCCTTTCCCCCTGTCATCACCCCTACTTCTTCTCTACTTCATCTCCTGGTCTGTATGCCTGAAGAACATTTTACTATTTGTTTTAATTTCCTTTGCAAGGCCTAACACAGCTTTACTTCTGGCAAATTTCCCTTTATGCCTACACTTCCTAACTTCTAAGATGTAGTTTTCTTTGATTAATCTTTTTTTCCATTCCTTCTAGTCCCTTTGCTTATTCCTAATATCCACTTTGAAGTGGTTATTCACTGAGTTAGGTCTGGACTCCTTCCTTACAGAGTTTTATCCCTTTGTGTACTGCTCCCAAACACTTTTTATACCCTTTGCTTCAATTCCCAGCCTTCCCAACATTCAAAACCTTTTACGCTGTCAAAAATCAGGAAGTAAAGACACAAATGATCAGTGCGCACCAACTTCCAGCACATTAGGAGCATAAGGCATCCCATCAGGCACACGGTTGCTAAATTGAGATATTGTTGCTAAATGAGATATTCCAACCAGTTTTCTCTGTGTAGGCAGCCAGAACCAAAAGATTGGTGGGAGACCTCTGGCTGCATACGAAATTCCACTCAACTTATAGCCACAGTAGTGATGCCAAGAGAAGGTTGGAGGATCATTAGCTGAAACTGTTCTCATAGAATAAAAAATTGTTACAGTAGATTAAAAATTAGCATGAAGAAATGAAGTATATACATATACTTTTAAAGTCTCTGTAAGGCAGCCAAAGTGAAAACACATTTCACCAGACCACGAAAAATGAAATGCATGTGTTGATCCTTGTAAGGCTGGAGCTTATTTCCTTGCTAAATTCCAAGTTTTGGTCTCTCCCACTGAGGCAGAAGGGCTGCTCAAGTAAATTCCCAAAATGTCTTGCAACAGCAAAGGGATACTTCTTTCTATTTCTCATTGTACAAATCTGTCCAGGCGGTTAGATAAAATGGGGTAATGCTTCCAGAAAATGTGGTTGTGATTATACTCACTGTTCCTTCCATATGTGTAAATACTAATTTTTTATTTTTCTGGTGAGAATTTAAGCTGGAGATGCTCCTGGTGACCAGCACGCAGCAGCTGCCCTGACAGCCCCAGGGAATGGCTGATGTGATGACCACAGAGATCGGGAAGCCATCAGCACGGGCCTGGCGCCGGCAGCAGCAGGAGCTCGTGTCAGGGGTGAGCAGCTGCCAGGCTGTCCAGCACTGAGGTGTCAAAAAGCAGAGAAAAAAAAAAATAATAATAATTTCAGCCACAGCCTTATTAAAAAGCCTCTTTTGGAAAGTCAAACCGAATGCTGTCATTTTAAATGGTGTGTTTATTTTGGGAGAATGTACTGATTTTTCAGTGGTCTGAGCTGACATAAAGACCTGTGTGAGTTTTTTGTTTGCTTGTTTGTTTTGGGCAATACAGACTTCACTGAAAGCAAAGCAAATTTGGGGTGATGTTGGGGACTCAGAGGAAAAAAGTGAGGGGCAAGAGGCAAATCAAAATGGTCATGGTGTTATGCTTTGAACCAAAATTGTTCCTGTTAGAGATGCATCGGGCAGTGAGAAGCAGCAAATGTACAAAGTTAACTGGAAGCTCTCTGGAAACGTTAGGTCTTCTCTATGCTGAGACATTTTCTGTCACCACCCAGCGAACCTGGTGACAGGTGTGGAAAGACGGATGCTGCTGTTTGAGGCGGCAATCACCACAAGGCACTAACACCCCTCACCACTCCCACCATAGCTTTTTGGGGTGGCGTCAGCCGTGTGCGAGGGGTCACTTCCCAGCTGTTTGGGCTCATTTAGAGGCTTTCTGCTTTTTCTGCTCCCTTCCCCTGTGTGGGGGAGCCGGCAGGGAGCCGGAACCTTGCTGCTGCGGCCTGCGGGCCCGGGCGGAGCGGGGCGGAGGGCGGCGGGCGCTGCACATCGCGGAAGCGGGCCGGGCCCCGCTGCCGGCGGATCCGGGGGCATGGCCGCGGCCAGCGGCCGGCGGCGCCCGGTGCCGGGGGCCTCTCCCCGGGCCCTCTGAGGGGCTGGGCCGGGGCCGAGGGCCCGGCGGTGAGGCGCCGAGCGGCCCCGGGGCTGGAGGGGAGGGTAAGGGAGGGGTGGGTGCGCCGGCTCGGGAGGCCACCATGGCCACCCGGCGCCTGACGGACGCGTTCTTGTTGTTGCGGAACAAGGCGGTGCAGAGCCGGCAGCTGCTGGCCGAGCAAGTGAGTAGTTACGGCTCCTCCAGCCCTCTGAGTTCACGTAGCATGGCTGCTGCGGTGAGTCTCCTCCCTTCATCCTACCGTTCCGTGCTGAGCCGAGCCGGGTCCCTCTCCCCACACCCCCACCGAGCCCCCCTGGTGCTGCTCCCCCCCCTCCCCTGCCCCAAAAAGCGAATAGAAGAGGCCTGGCTCTGGGCTTAATCCAAATACCTTCACGGCGGTGTTGCCATGAGGTTTTTGTCCATTGCTTATTTTTTTTCTTCCCACTGTCTCCCCAGTGGGGAAAGAAAACTGCTTTGTTTCACAGAGCAGAGCTCTTCTATCCGCTGCAGCGTGGGCACCGTCCAATGCAGTACTGTAGACCTGTCCCTCTTGTTGCTTGACTTTTCCCATAGTTTGTTCCGATGTCTGTTGTTTCCCCAAATGCAAGTAATACCCAAAGTCATCTCATCTGTGACGGGGGTGTCAGTAGATTCTAGTGTGATCCCTCTGAGCAGAAACCTCAGAAAGCTGTTTGTTCTGTGGCACTTTGTGTGGCTTTGTCTAAGTTTTGAGCTGGTCACACTGGGATGGAAATCTTAAAAGTTAAAGGTTGCTTTGAAAGGTTCAGAGTTATTGAAATAATTCTTTACAAAATAAGTACAAAAAGGTGTTTATAAACAAGCAGTTTCCTTAGAGCAATTTGAAGGGTATTTGAACGCTGTTGATTGCAGTAATGAAACAGCCTGGCAGCTCAGCTTTACTGGCTTTTAAAGCTGGTTCCTCAAACTTACCATTTGTAATAGCCTCCAGTAAGTATCTGTTGGCACTCTCATCTTCCCATTAAAGCATTTTTTTAGTAAAAGCAGTGCTTCATGCTGCAAAACTTATTTCAACTGATGAGCTGCCATTGAACATTTCATTATTTTTTAATTGTATTACACCTGTTTCTATACAAGCTATACATTCAATTGCATTTACAGACCAGGAAATATGAGTAGTGATATGTATTACGTGTGCTTCATTGGGCATTGCATTTGGTTCTCAGTAATTTTTCTTGCCAATATCATTTTTTGATCCTTGAAATTTTTGATTCTACATGGAAAGAGATGCTGGAACTTGCCTACAGGCTGCTGAGCAGCGAAACTACTTTTACTCAACAGCGAGTGCAGTAACACTTAGCACTCGTGTAAGATGTTTATTTACAGTCTTTGTTGATACAAACTGAAGCATTTTCTAGGATGCTCATTCAAATATAACCAAAGTGAAGTGTTTGGAAATTGTTAGGGCCTTGTCAAGCAGATGAGTCAGTGGCTCAGCCATGTTCTGGTGGACAGAAGTCTGTAGCAGCTCCCTGCTACAAGCATGGCAAGAAGCGTAAAGGTGGTACTGTGAGCTCTTCACCTTTGTGTTTCCAAGGTGCTTATCACTGTTAGCTAGTTACTTTTTCTTTTGGGTGTTATTTCCAGAGGAGAGCCCCTGTGTACACGGCAATGTTGCTAATTCTGGCGCATAGTACTTTGACTTAGCTTCATGCATTCTCTAGGCTTCTCCTGAAAAGTCCTGTATTATGAGAGCTGTATGTCAAAAACTGCTTTCTGTCCTGGAAGATGCATTCTCATGCTGACAGTCAACAACTCCTTAAACTCAGATAATCAAAATAGCATTTGTGACAATATGGTAATATTTCAAGATCTTGGTATAGGATAAAAGAGGCCATTGATTGAAGCCTGCTGCTTTGTTAAACCTCAAGTACTTGTCCTTGTTTTAGATCTCAGTGCTCACACACAGCCCCTATGCTACAAGGAGTGATGAGTTACAAAGGTGCAGATGCTAGTCTTTGGGGGTTTTGGGGATGCACATAAAACTAATGGTATCTGAAACTAGAGCATAACTGAAGTTCATACATGAATGAGCAGAAACTGTGTGTGCTTTCGCTTTTCATCATTTGCTGTCTGTTTTAACCTGTGATAACTGGGATGCTTACCAATAAATGTCCTACTGAAGTCTGTATGTGGATCCTCCAATCAGAGTCAAACCTAAATCACCAGTGGATGTTAAATACTACAGTCAATTACCCTTGCTGTCATGCTTCAGTGTATTGCAGATTTTCAATTTGAAATTTTAGTAAGTAGATACTTCACTGTGCAGCTAGTGTGGAAATCAAGCGGGTTCTTAACCTGATCTCTTACGTTCTCTTTGTTAATCAAGCAGCTGAAATACAAAAAAAAAAGTTTGTACACCAAGCAGAATGCTTACTCAAATGTATCATGATACTGAACTTCTATTGAATAGTGTTTTAAGTCAATTTGTTTTGTTCTTTGTAAACAATCATGTTTAATAAATAAAAAGCCTAGGATATCGTCAGTTGAGAAAATACTATATCTGTCCTATGTCTCTTTTTTTTTTCTTTTATTTTTTTGCTGTCTCTAACTGGATGGGGCTGATGGGATCCACAAATTGCTTCAGGAGTTGGATGAGGTATTGTTTTTCACATTTTATTTTGTCATGGTGCATCAAGCATACATAACTGAGCTAACGTCCCTTTTCTTATTCTGCAAGTTCATTAAGTCTCTTGATACAGGATGGGGTGTCTTCGTATACAGTAGAAGGATGAGGCTGCATAGAGAAGAGGAGCGTTTTGTGAAATAATGCTATAGTATTTATATGTATTATATATATGCATAAACTAGTCTGACTTACTATATGCATATGGGACACAGTACAGTGAAACTATTGACAATATTTTATGCTATGCATAAATTATGTAAACTTTGGTCAGGAAACAATGCCAGAGATAAAAAACCAACAGGCTTTCAAGAGAGCACTGTTAAGGAAGGAATAAATGTTGGTTTCTAAAAGGGGTGGGGGACTGCAGAGATTTCAAATCTAATATGGGAAAAGTAGAAATCTGAGAGAACTAGGAAGAGTTTTTTTGTGAAATCTTTCCCTGAGAACAAACAGTGAAGTAATTGGGTATGTCGTAAGAGGTGTCATTTATGATGACACCTTTTTCTGTCTCCGATAAATGAAGACATCTAATCTCTGGAGTTACAAAGCTTGCTTCAACTGACAACATGAAAAAAAAAATCTATACTATCCATTTTCCTGCTTTCCCCTCAGAGGAGGAAGATGACTGAGCAGATATGGCCTCAGCACTAAGTGTTGTGGCACCAGAGTTACTCAAAATTAAGACTACTATTAATTGCGATTTTAGGTTTCTTTTACTCTTTTTTTTTTTTTTTTTTTTTTTTCATCTTTTCCCCATCCCCAACACCACTATGAATCAATGGAAAGCGGTGTGAAAGCTGTCTGGCACCTTGTTTTATTTTACTCTCTGACAGTCCCTGGATCTTTTTGAGAATTATTCCACCCATTTTCCTGCAAGTTTACTTCTTGGACATGTAAAACATCTTTATTTGGAGATTTTCCAAAATGAGATCGTCAGACTTGTCTGGCCCAATATGAACCATGCTAAACCATTGGTAGGGTTCTGTTGGCTGTGAATCACTTCCTAATATGAATGTACCAGTACAAGAATTACTCGAATTCTCACTGCAATAACATCTCTTCTCCTTGAAAATCTGTGAAGAATTTACCCTGACTTTCATATCCTGTAGGAAGTGGGAGAGTATAGATCATTAGTATATGGGAGAGCTCATTAGAAAAATTGGAGCATGATTATACTTGCATCGTGTGCAAACATTTTTGAGGTTTTAATGGGAAGGGAAGGCAGACAAGTATTTATTTTTGTCAAAGATTTGCATCTAGTGTGAGTAAAGTTGATTTGCTGTCTCTTTTTAAGGATATTTCTTGTATCTTTTGTAGCTTGCTGATGATCGTATGGCACTGGTATCAGGAATAAGTCTAGATCCTGAGGCAGCAATTGGAGTAACGAAACGCTTACCTCCCAAATGGGTGGATGGAGCAGATGAAGTAAGTTGAATGGCGAATGCAGTCCTGACTTTTTCTCATGTAGGAGTTTGTTTGTGTTGTCTGTTGCATTACCAATACTGTAACTTTTATGATAGAAGTGGTTTTAGAAGAAAGATTAAAGCAAGCACTTTTTCTAACTTCTGACACCCCTGTTTAGAGAAAATATCAGGTGAGCTGTGATTTATTGTTTTGAAAGATATATTGCAGGTGAAATAAAGGGAGATTGTCTAGGAGCAGAGATTGCAGAGGACTAGATTTGTGTCATCAACAGGAGCCCAGTATTGGCACTGTGTATACCTGGGCCATTAGAGTAGTCGTGCTGTATCTGAGCACTTAGACTTGAGACTTTGGGGAAGTCCTAAAGCTCTCAGCAAAGCAAAGTTCTTCTCAGATATAAACGCAGAAAGGAGGGTACAAAAATTTCAGCATATTCTTTAGTCTTTTTTTGAACTCACTGAGGAATCCAGTTACATAGATTAGCACTTTACTATTTGAAAACAAGAAGCGTTAGTATCTTAGCAGGAGAGGTTTTCCTGCGTGTGTAGCACAGATGAGCTGTAAGTTACAGAAATATTTGGACAAATATGAGGGAATGATTCTGGAGGCATCCAATTAAAAGCCTTTTCCAGCATTTGGAGTGTGAAGTTCTTCTTGACTTTCAGAAAATCCTTTTAAAATCTCAAACAGGTCAGCTCATCAGTTTGCGTGTTCAGAAAGGTGATCAGTCTCCTTTTTTTTACTAGGACAGTAATTGTCTTTACAGATCTATTGTAGTGTCTAGTTTGAAAGCAAGTAATTTAAGTTAAGCTGTAAAGTTTAGTCTGTAGCATGTTTGACAGAGTTGAAGGTGTAACCTGAATTTTCATTTATGTTTTTGGAAGTTGGTTAAACCTTTCTTACTAAATTATATAATGATAAATATATTAACTCCGCCTTAATGGAGAATATCTGAAAACAGCCGTCTTCTCTTAGATTAACAAGAGGAGGTTTAAAAATAGCAAACTCATACTCTTGTGTTTTCAGTTACTAAGACAGCTTTTTGTGTCTTTTTTAGTGATCTTTGGTCTGCTTTTTGTTAAAGATTTGTTTCATTATTTTTGTGTAGCATTTGTCTGAACCCTTTCCCCTGAAATATTAGTCACTTCCCTTTCTTTATTGTTGGGTTTGCTGTTTTAGATTCAGTATGATATTGCCAGGGTTAAACAGAAGATGAAAGAATTAGCCAGTCTTCATGATAAACATCTAAACAGACCAACACTGGATGACAGCAGTGAAGAAGAACGTGCAATAGAAATAACAACCCAAGAGATCACACAGGTACAGACCGCTTTTGTCTCTGAATCAACAATGACATATCTGTAATGCATATCATGATAAGGCAGCAGTTTCTTTGGGATAAAGCATTTCTTCTCTTGTCACTATTAGAGTGAGCCAGAAGTCCTGGGCTCTTATGCTAGGTACTGCACTTACCATCTTAGTGAACTTTTCAATGAGTCAATTGCTTGTTTGCTTTTCTATCTTGGAATAGGATTGGAAGACTTAATTAAATCACGTTTACAATTACCTCACAGAAATCCACATATGTATTATATGACTTCCAGTCCAAACAGTTATGATGAAGAAAATGCCCTTGATCAGAAGTGCCTCTGTAACTCTATCCTGTTAGATTTAGGTTGTTAATCTATTTTCTGTATTTCCATGCCTTTTTAAACATTGCACTGGGCAATAAGAAATTCATTTTAAAATTCTAGAGGTCAAAAGTGTTAGTCTTTTGAACTTGGCAATGTGATATTTAAAGCACATGTGTTGCTGTATCTTTTTTTATACTAATGGAATTGTTTTTTCAGTTATTTCACAGGTGTCAGAGAGCAGTCCAGGTCTTGCAGAGCAAGTCACGTAGTTGTACAGAACAAGAAGCACGTGTTCTCAGGAATGTAGTGTCTTCCCTAGCACAGTCCCTTCAGGACCTATCCACCAACTTCAGGCATGCACAGTCTGACTATCTCAAACGTAAGCATAAGAGATACAGTAATGCATGGGTACTTTCTGTGCAAAGCACTAATTAAGGTGTACTTACTTTCTTGTTGGGGAAGGTACATTAAAGTTTGGTTAGTGATGGTTACAGGACCACCAGGATTATATTAGATTGGGAGTTTATGATATATTAAACTTTAAAAGATGGTCTGTGATAAATTAAAATTGTGCATCAGCAAACAGATTAAGAATGGAATATCCTATTTAAAGTCTAACATTGTGTTCAATTCTATTTTTGGCAAAGTAAAGTAAGCTGATTTGTTAAAAAAAAAAAATCTTCTTCAGATGAAATACTTTAATTGCCCTGGTGTAAATAGTGTAGGTGGAACTGAGGATCACAATTTAGAAGAGGGATGTTCCTGAGAGAATCTGTTAGAAAACAGCCCAGTGATCACACTTTAAGGCTCTTAGCTTACTCAAAATCTTTTTAACTTCATGGAATGAAATGACTTAAAACTATTGGCTTAATCAGTGTTTTGTAAGCGTGCTAGAATTTGTTATGCTTTGTTAAATAGTAAGCCTATGTGACAATTCGAATTTAGACGTTCCTTGTCATTTATCAGGTAGATTTTAGATAGATCCCATATTTATCATGTTTCCTCCAAAAGCAGTTGGAAAATACTCTACTTCCTGCACACACTTTTCAAAAGTGCTAGGAAATCTGAATGACATCAGTGTGTGTAAACAATGCGCTCCAACACAGTTTGTCTTTCACAGGCATGAAGAATAGAGAGGAAAGATCCAAACACTTCTTTGACACTTCAGTTCCACTGATGGATGATGGAGAGGATGATACGCTTTATGACAGAGTAAGTTAAGATATTATTATACAAATTCAGTACAAAAAAAATTCTTAATTTACTTCTAGTATGAAAATATCAAAATGCTACACTCTGAGTACCAAACTACATGGAAATTCTATTTCTGCAGATTTGTGATGCATTTTCCTAATGAGTGTTGCTCTTGATGTTAGACAAGTGTGCCATCAGCCTCAGTGTTGCAGTGTGAGGGAACTCAGTGCAGCTACTGAATGCTCCTTGTATGACTGACAAGGCCTGGAAGGTCTGTAAATACAGTGCAGTCCTTTATCACCCTACCTTTTTGCCATACACAAGTGATTATTAGAGAATTGTGTCAGTGTGATGCTGAGTTTTGGTGGAAGGTGACACTCTATAAAGTGAATTTAAAGCTTAACTGAAGATTTTCAGTATTACAAATTGTTGCAAGTAACAGAGTAAGGATTTGTTTCTGTGCACTTATGTTGAACAGTAGTATCAGGCACCCTCAGTTTTATTTTGTTGTGGAGTTTGGGTATGCTGCATTTCTAAGCAATGTTGGAATTTGTTCTGTCATGTCCCATCCAATAGTGCAGCAAAATACTCATATCTGTAATGTGTGCTTTTCAACTGGACAGATCTTATTTTAAAGCAAGTTGTTTGTGTGATTAGGCAGGATGCAAGACTTAAATTTTCTATGCTAAGACTATTAGTAGACCTAAAACGGTTTATGAATACAGTAAGATTTTTCTTGAATAGTTGTCTATCACTGAAATACCAAAAGGAGCGTTGCATTATTGAGTCATGGTCATGTAATTGCTGTAATTTTTTCTAGAGTTTTCACTCTAGAACACCTAAAAACCACAAATCTTTTATTTCAACAGGGTTTTACAGATGACCAGCTAGCATTGGTGGAGCAGAACACGTTACTGGTGGAAGAGCGGGAAAGAGAAATCCGCCAGATTGTACAGTCAATCTCCGATCTCAATGAAATATTTAGGGACCTGGGAGCAATGATAGTAGAACAGGTACCTCAACACCACAATGTTAGCAAGAGATGGGTGATTCCATGCAGCGTTAAGGTTTCTAGACTCTTTCTTTGTAATATCCTGTTTTCATGTACTCCTTACTTTTCCAAACACATTAATTCAGGCGAAGTTTCTTCTGCTTGAAATGTGTAAGAAGTTGAATTAATGAGGAAAAAGTAATAACTCATCTGTTCATTCTACATGTGTTCTATTAGTTACAGAGTTCTGTTAGTTATTTCTTCCAGAAATTCAGCTTAGGTTAAACATGTCACTCAAAAGTACCTGAGCGAGGATTATGGCAATTACAGGTTGTGATGTGAGATTGTGACAGAGCGGTCAAGTTAGGCATTAAGCAAGGAGGTCCTCTAGAGAAGTCCCAACTAGGTCTTCTAATGAACTATGTAAACTATGAATGTTTCAGGCTGCTTGCTGTGAGCATTATTACCCTGCCACTCACAATGATATTTTTTTTCATGAAGTTTGTTTAGGTTTAACTTGGTGCTCATTCTCTCCCTCCATTTCATTTAGGGAACAGTTCTAGATAGAATTGACTACAACGTTGAACAGTCATGTATCAAAACTGAAGAGGGTTTAAAACAGCTACATAAGGTAAGCTGACAGAATATTTAAGCTGTTTTGCATATCTAATTATCTTTAATTAAATAGCCATTATGTTATTCGGTCACTTTTCATTTATACGTAATCCCTGACAGAGGTGATTGCTGTACAGTACGATATGCCCTACTGTACTGTAGTAGGAACTTTCCATGTAACTTCTGTTAACATCATGCTTATTAATGTCAAATAGTTTTCTGGGCATCCAGGCAGTGTGCTTTAGTCTTTATGTTGCTGACCTGGTGGAATGTATCTACAACTTCTCACTGCACTGTTCTGAGAGCTTAGCACTTCTGAAAGGGGACTAGATATTGGGTACCTTGCTATTAGGTTTCAGTCACTCAGTTAATGTATTAAAGTTCGAAAATGTTATCTCAATAGCATGAGCAGCAAGAAGAAAAAATGTTTTCTTTTACCATGTGACATTTGTTAGAAGTTAAGTGCAGCCTTTTGCTTTTAAATGTTTACTATGAACATCTGAAAAGTTTCAATTGGCAGAAGAACGCAGATTTCTGTGGTTGTTTTGCTGGCTTTTTTGTTTTGTTCTGATTTTAAGCTAAGTTCTGACTTGTCAGCTCAGTCCAGTCATTCCATTACTGGAAAAATTAGAATGGGAGATTTATGTAAAAACTTCTAAGTAGAACAGTTTGTGTTGGAAATGTGGACATCTTACTGCTACACATTCAACTTTATATTGTGGCAGACTTGTAAAATATACACAGGAAAAACTGTCACTTGAGGAAAAGCAAAATAAATCAGTTCTATGTTTATTCTTTTTATATGTAAAAAGTAAAATGGGGGCTGCTAAAGTAAGGCATTGACCATTGGCAAACAAGGCTTAAAGTAATTGCAAGCAATTTGCACAAACTGAACTGGAAGTAAATGAATCAGGTGAAATCAATGCTATTTCTTATGTAGTGGTAGTTAATGAATTGTCAGCAAACCCGTGCTTGGAATGCTGATGAGACAATGGATTTCTGATGCAATATATACTGGAGATCAGGTGTTTTCAGTACAGCATAAAAATTCTTTCACCTATCAAGGAAAACATACATGTCTGAATAGTAATATAAAATACAGATAGATACCCTGTTGTTTTTAGTACTGTTGTTAACCCTATCCCGATTTAATAAATGTCAGTTTTCTGTTTTAATCGGCATAATTACTGTAAACTACCTAGATAGCACTTTCATAGAAAAGTGCTTTTCTATTTTTATATTTATATATTTATATTTTCTAGTGCTGAATTAATGAATTAATTTAATTAATTCATTCCAGAAGTCTGGTGTTATGAATCACTAATTATTAATTTCTGCTTCAACTGGAAAATGGGGATCAGTTGTGATACTTTGTCAGGCTTTGTGATACTTAAAGCCCAATTAAGTAAAATAACTGCAGTGATTGTGTATTATATAGTTTCAAGTCAAAAATTCCACCTTATAAGATCTGATGAAAATATCTTTTTTTACAAGGGCTATAAAGGAAAAGAATTAATATCTTTTCCCTTTAAAATTATAAAGGTTTATTAATTAAAAAGGAATTAAATGCAAGTTTTGTTTTGTTTAGTTTCTATTAGGAGACTTTCATTTGACTTTTGGAGAGTTTTCTCCACGTTTTAATTCCCCTGGGAAAAAGAGGAAAGGGATGAGAAAAGGTGGTTAGAAGAAAGAAGGAATGAAGCAGAAAACTGAGAACCAAAACAAAATGAAAGCTTTCAGTTCTAATTGAAATTAAATGAAAATGCACAGCTGAATCAGGTACAACCAAAATGCCTACTAAAATGAAGTATTGTGAATTTTAATGTCCTCCAGCTATAATATAGAAATGCTCTGTTGGCAAAATGACTTAAAACATCTTGCCAATTTTTACTGTTCAGACTTTTGCATACCTTGTTGCTTGATTTTTGTTTCCACAGTCCTCATAGCTAAGAGTTCTTGCAAATTATATCATTCTTCTGTATAGCTCACATGTCCTGTGGAGGCATAGGACCTTCTCGAGGACTGCTGAGAAGAATTCACAGTAAGGTTGCATAACCAACATGAGGATGCATTCTTTATAGTCTCTTATTTAATATGGATAAATGTGACTTCAGTGTATATTTATTTTCACTCAAGTCTTTGGACTAGAGTTATTTTGTGGGAGTTGCTTGCAATATACTGTATATGAAAAGTCAAATTACCAAAGAAAATGAGGTACATGTACTTAATTATATTAAACGAGAGTCCATACTTAGAGCTTTGCAGAAATCTAAGTATTAACTCTTTCTTTTCTGTTTCTATAGGCAGAGCAATATCAAAAGAAGAATCGGAAGATGCTTGTTATTTTAATTTTGTTTGTTATAGTAATTGTCCTTATTGTTGTTCTTATTGGTGTAAAGTCACACTAGGTTTCACTTAATTTTCTTATTTTTGGAGTTTATGTGAACTTTTTTCCCCAATGTGAATGGATGGATCTGCACTCCAGAAAGCTGCCTTTGAATGTATAAGCCCTTGTGGTACAAAGTCTGTGCAATGTTTCTGTAGAATTCTTCAGAGTACAAGTTTGGCAACTGGTGAAGTGTTTGTTTTAAAATATATATATATATATAGTCCGGAAATTTGATGGTTCCAAATGGATAATTTGGTTCTTTGTCCAGGGGTATTTGGAAACACGTTACTTAAATACTTACAAAATTGAAGTTTACCAGTGAGTACAGTAATTCCTTTGTTACTGTGAACAATAATGCATTGTCTTCTGTATTATGTTGCAATTGTTATAGGCTTCAAATTTAAACTGTGTTACCGAGTCATGGGACTAGATAACAGAAATTGATCTAGATGTAAAATATGTTGAGGCATAAAAATGTTTGACTTAATTTCTTTTCTTCCAGACTCAGACTCCAAGGAATTAGGTGAAAAAGAAGGCGTTTAACAACCAGAACCTAATCCAATCCCTCTGATCTTAATTTAGATATTGCATCATCACTAAGAATCAGAAAGCTATGTAATCTTGTAAATAATAAGATTTAATCACTGGCATAATTTAACACAATTACTTTTTTTTTTCTGAGCTTGAGTAATCGTGGGAATGTTTTCCCTCACTATAGAATGATCATTGTATATACATGTACATTTTTTTAAAAGTACAACCATTACACTAAAGATGTGATGAAGTTAAAACTAAAAAGTAGAGATTCTCCATTTGGCTTTCTACACAATCTGGCCTGCTATAGTGGTCTTGGATGTTTCATACTTTAGTTGTTGTGTAAGATGTTTATTTTACAGTGCATCTGTCCAAATGTTAGTTTTTTATATAAAAGTGATTTCACTACAGTATACATTACATCCATTTTCCCCTGACAGAAGATTATTTTTTTCAAATGCCTGCCTAGAAAAGGACGTGTTTATGGTCTTTTATTGACCATGATAGATGTCATACAAGTGACATGTACTAGGCCTTCAGTAGAGAATTTTCCTTTTTTCCACTATTTTTTTTTGCAGTGGAAAACTTTTGCTGTAGGCCATAAAAGCAAAATTAGAGAAACATCTAAGTAATAGAGTATTCATGTTTTAATTCAGGCCTGAAGTGGTGTGCAATTGTAGAGGCCTTGCCTTAATATTTTTAATATGGCTTTTCTGTATGTACTTTTCCCCAAAGGGACTGTAACTTATATTTCCTTCATTTCTGATTGATGCTGTGCTCCCCGTAAAGCTGCATAGATGTTCTGCTCAAATCCCCTGAAGTGCAGTTTAATAATATTATGATTTTAATGTTGCACATGTGAGACAGGATTCCTCTACCTGCACTGAACTTGTCTCTTCCATGTACTAAGGAGGACCTAAGATGTGGGTTTACACTGACTCAGTGCAGGAATGAGCCTGAAAGAAAAGACTAGAAAGAAATGAAAGCTGCGGCTTTTGGGCTTATTGTGAAAAGCTTTGTACCACTCCTGTTACCTCTAGACAAAGGGGATGTTGAACTTCCAAAACCGCCAGTTCAAGCCCTTGGTTAAATTCATAAAATAAATCCGTAAAAGAAAGAACGATGCTTTTAGGTGGGCGTGCAGTTCCCCTGTTCTGGTAATAGATCTTTTCAATGATCGTGAGTAAAACTACTGTCTCCCTAGTGTGCTGTCTACATCAGTTGGTGTGAAGCAGCATATTGCTATAATTTAATATACTGTATTTGCAACTTTCTAACATGAGATCGTGTTATTTATTTCTGTCTTGACTGGTGCTTTTGACATTTTATCATGGCTAATGAATTCAGAGAAGTAATAAAACACTTCCAACCTTATTGGTCAATTACTCTTTTTTTTTTAATAGCATAACCTGAAGCAAATATTTGTGATGTTAATGTCTCATAAATTTTTTTGAAATTAAATAAAAGCAGCAGTGACATGAAATACCTGTTTTTTTAAAAACTTTATGTAGCACTATGTAATTTATATTGTCAAAACAGTGACTTTTTTTTCTCCTGTAGTTGCCATTAAAATGACAGTGATATTTTAACTCCACTAAGGTAAATGGCTATGTATTTCCTATCCAAATTCTGTAAAGGAAACACACTTTCTTAATATGCACTGCACAAGAGGTTGAGCTCTGATGCGAATTGTCCTGTGTAACTTGAGCTAGAATTTGAGGCTGAATATTAAAAAAAAAAAAAAAAAAGCAAAACAAGCTTCTAGACTTCTGAATCACTTTGGATGTCTAATTTATTACAATTCAGTCTAAACTATTGATTAACTAAAACATAAACCCTTATGCAATGCTTTGGAAGAGTATCTTTCTATGGAGTGTTATAGAAGGGGTAGCCTCAGTGCCCAAAAAAGTCACTGCACATGAGGAGAATCGTGGCTTCAACAGTGGCTGCTACCTACTCAGGTGTTACAGGAGCAAAAGCTGCTTGAACCAAGTGACTGCTTCTGTCCAGCCCTGTAATCACCTCTGCGTGCATCACAGGGTTCTGCGGACTGTGACCTCTTCATGGTTGCTGGATTCTTCTGAGCTTGTACTGAGCCTCTGCCTGACTGCTTACCGAACGCCACGGGGAACTGCACGATGTTGCTAGAGCATCTCCCAAGAACCTGTGGTTCCCCACTTGGTCTGAATGACTTATAAAGCTGTTTGCTTGTACAGACTTTCTCCATTAAAATGTATGCAAGCATACAACAAGAAGCTGCTATTCCTTATTAGTAGAAGTTAATTCTAGTGATATCTGAAAACGACAGTATTACAAGCACTGCAACAGTAAATTAATATCTATGGTGAGTGTTCTCCAGAAACTGAAAAGTAAAATGGAAGAATTTTTCTTTTAAGAAACGTTACATATAAGCTTAATTAAAACAAGGAATCCATTATGCTGTTGCATATTAATTATGGTGGAATATGTAATATTGAGTGGCTGAATTCCATTAATACTTGCAACTTCTAGAGGATTAACAACTGGAGTGGCCGTGGAAGATTGGGCCATGCTGCAACTTCCATTGAGGCTCACATGAGTAGAAATGTTTGCAACTACTATTAGTGGAAAATAAGTACGGTTTCTGTATCATAGAACTGACTTTTCCAGTCATTCTGTTGCTTTGATTAGGACACCCCTCTGCTGTCCCTAACTTAATGATGGAAGGTTCTAGATTTAGATGAGCGTTTCCTACTGCTTTTTTTCCTTTGGAAAATACAGATTGGGACAGTACGGTATGATGAATCTTGCAGTAGTAGGGATGGCAGAAGCTGTACTAAACGGTAGAGAGTTTACCTGGTGGAATTTTCTGAATGTCTTGATCAAGAAATAATAATTCTATTATTCTCTTTCATATTTTGCTCACTGTCCGTATGTAATGGAATAATAGTGAATCCCTACACAGCTTATGTTCTTTGGCTCAGTAAAGAGACTCATAAAAGTTGGCTTTCATATCTCTACATGAAGTGTTATCAAGTGTTGGAGTTTGAACTTGTTTATTGGGTTATCCTGTCCAGTCTGTGATGACGCGTGATTGACCTCTGCAATAGATTTTGCTAGATCTTTTATTCAAGCTAATTTTAAATGTATTGGGCAATAAAGTTTCCATAATGTCCCTTCTGGGACCAAGTAAGCCTTACTCTAAGAAAGCTTTTTTTTTTTTTTTTTTTTTTTTTTTTTCCTGGAATTCAGCCTAATATGTATTTTCTTCTTAGATGTACTTCCATTATTTGCATCTGCATTTTCTTTTCCACTATAAATGGAAGTGCACTCCCTTTGTGATATTTAGACTTTCCACATAGCTGCAGATTAATGAGTACCGATTCCCTGCTGACCTGACATTAATAGGAGGTGCTTGACAAATACAAAAATATAAGGATAACAATCCCATTAAATTTAAAACATAAATTTGCTATTAAAGTTGGAGCTTGGAAAACTGTTTCCTTTAAGTGACTGCCCATATTATAGTTTAGAGTGTATTTTGGCTTTTTCTTCTGTTTCTGTAATGTTTTTAGAAGCACATTTTCTCTGATATTTAGCTTCATGAAGGAAAGAATTTGGCTTTTTCCATTTTTATCCCTGTATGATTCTACATTTTCAAAATGTAGCATTTCCATCCTTAAATGGAGTTATGAGAGGAAAGTAAGAGTTCCAGCTTGATTAAAATTGCATGCATTTTAATTGTACATGGAGGTGGCTGGAATTAGTACAAATACCTTCACTAAAGAGGCTGAAAGACTCGAGGAATGTCACGCTGTGCACAGCAGTGTTGCAGCATCTTTTTTCCATCGTTGTCTATGAACAGTGGAATTGTAGAAAACTAAAATGATCTATGTGTGTTTTCTGAAACTCAGGTCAAATAAAAAAAGGCTACTAATATCACCTGATAACTCGTGTTTCAGAGGGTGGGGATGCACTGGAACAGGTTGCCCAGAGAAGCTGTAGGTGCCCCATCCCAGGAGGTGTTCAAGAATGGCTGGATGAGGCCCTGGGCAACCTGACCTCGTGTGTGGCATCGCTGCCATGGCAGGGGCTTGGAATTCGGTGGCCTTCAAGGCCCCTTCCAACCCAAGCCATTCTGTGACCTAGCAGCGGAGTTGCTTGTCCTTACGTGTCAGGTTGCCTGTAGATGCAAGGGGGACACCACTCCTCTGTCTGTGTGTATTATTTAGTGGCTTCCAAATGACAAGTGGAAGAACAAGCTGCAAAATGTGATGGGGTGCTTATTAGTTAACCAACACAGGACAGCAAACCACGCTCCCCTCAGGTTTTATTTACAGCTTATCACGTTACTTCATGCAGATGTTCCACACAAGCTGAAGCAGCCCGTACCCCTACGCGTATTTACACCCCCCCTCCGGCCAGCCCGTGCCCCCCACACCTCAGGCCGAGGCGCCGGGGCCGGCCCGGTGCCACCCTCAGGCCCGGAGCCACATCCGGGCCCCGAGCCCGCCTGCGGTGCCCGGCGCGGCCGCCGGAGGCCGCCCGCCCCGCTGCGGTGCCCGCCCCGCCGAGCCGGCGCTGGGCGGCGGGGCGGAGCCGTGCGGACGGGCCGGGCCGTGCCGAGCCGGGCTGGGCCGAGCCGGGCCGGGCCAAGCCGAGCTGAGCCGGGCCGCGGGCAGGAAGATGGCGAACGTGCAGCTGGAGTTCCAAGCCAGCGCCGGCGAGGCGGACCCGCAGAGCCGCCCGCTGCTCGTCCTGGGCCAGCTCCACAACCTGCACCGCCTGCCCTGGGCCCAGCTGCGGGGCAAGCTGCAGCCGCGGGTCACCGAGGAGGTGAGGCCGGGCTGGGGGAGCGCGGATCCCCCCTCACACCGCCACCGCCGCCCCTCCATCGCCACCGCCCCGCTGCCGCCGCCGCCTCTCCCGGCTGCCCGCCGGGCGCTTCCCGAGGCCGCCTCTCCTCTCCTTTCCTCTCCTCTCCTCTCCCCGGCCCGGCCCGGCCTCGTGGTGCTCCCCGTGCCACGGCTGCGGCCGGGCGGCCTCGGGGCGCTCCCCGGGGGGCTGCGGACCCGGCCCGGGGGCTGGGGAGCGCCCGGCTGCGGCTCCGGGGCCTGCGGCGGGCAGGGGCCGGGGCCTGCCGGGCCTTGCTCGGGGGAAACCTGCACCTTCAGCAGCGGGAAGGGGCTTCACCCGGCTGAGCGGTGCCCTAAAAGCCCCCCGAGGCGGCCCTAAAGGAAAAATGAAAAGCGAAACCCCCCGGGGGCCGCTCGGCTCGGTGCTGCGGGGCGTCCCCGAGGCCCTGGGGCAGCCCCGGGTTGTGGCCGGAGCTGAGGGCAGCGCTGCCCCTTGGAGCGTGCGGCTCTTTCTTACCTTGTACCCGCTCTGACGGGTGGAAAGCGCTTTGCATGCCTCCCAGATGACAAGGTGCTGCCTGCCATTACAATAACCATCGAAATACACGTTCTAGGGTGGCAGATGGCAAGCTGGGGACTCAGCCTCGCTGCCTGCAAGGGGTGAAAGATACCGCGTCCCTTTCCTCCTCCCCTGCTTTCAGCTACGGCTGCGGAGTCTGTGGATCTATTTTTATTTAGATGGTGTTGATGGCTTGTGGCAGAACGATAGATGTTTTGCATCGCAGCTCTGAGGTTGCTAGATGCTTGGCAGTTTTATGTGTTGGGCTCTTGAGTCTCTTATGACAATATTTAGCCTTCTTTTTTGCTTTTAATTAAATTGCTGCATGAAAGAATAACGTGGGGCTAGTAAATCAGTCCATGTATTTATCACTAGCAAAATGGTATCAACTTAAAAGCGTCCGAAGCAGCCTGTGCATTAATGGCGTGCTTTTGTATTATAATTCATGTGGCTTAAGAGATACTTGAATGGAAAGCACATTTGTGTTTTTTGATTAATACATGGGTTCATCATATTTCCTGCCTCTTTACTGTTGTAGAGGTTATTGCATTTAAAAGGGTGTCATAATGTTTTCCCGTCTTATTCCAACTATGTTGAGGCATTCTTAAATAAAGGATTTTAGTTGTTGGAAACAAAGTCTGATACAGTACTTTATTTTTTTAATTCTTCTTTTCTCCTCAGATATGGCAGTCTGCTTTAAGCACTCTGAACCCAAACCCTACCGACAGCTGTCCTCTCTACCTGAATTACGCCACTGTGGCCGCGTTGCCTTCCAGGGTCAGCCGACACAACAGTCCATCTGCAGCTCAGTTCATTACCCGCCTGGTCAGAAATTGTCTTCCAGGAGGTGTCAACAGATGTATTGTTGTAAGTGGCTGTTGGAAAACGCTTCTGGTGAAGTGTCTAGTATTTTGTTGACTTTTTGGGATTTTAACTGTATCCAAGGAGACAAGGGGTGGATGAGTGTTACCAGTATAATTATACCAGCATTTATAAATGGTTTTGCTCTGGAGCGTAAACAAGACCTAAGTATAATAGCTTATACATGCTCAAACAGTTGGAAGAAATTAAGGATGGATATGTATGGAATGTTTTCAACCAGTAACGTCCATGCAAAGGGAAGCAGTAGTGGATTTTTTCAAAAAAAAGTATTTAAGGCTTTAGCACATGGTACATATCATGCTTTAGAAGATCGACATGGACTTCATACAGAGTGCTCTGTCTATATTGGACAGCCAGTTTTGGGTGACTCAAATTAGTCAATAAATTTTAGAAATCCTAATATAAACTAGTACTCCAGCACAAATCCTGTGCGGGAAAAGGTCTTGCACTAATTTGGTCACCTTTGGCACGAGCCAGATTAATTTGGTGGTTTTTCTTTCTATGGCTTCTCCAGATTAATCAAGAGCTCCAGCTTACTACGGAAAGCTCATATAGTCGGCATCAATAACAAAATCTAATTATACTTTTCTCCTGGAAAACTTATTTGCAAGAGTATTAACTGTACTCATATTTTTCCCTTGTACTTTTATGTGGAGATGTTTAACTGAAACTTCTTTCCATCAGTAATTTCTGTAATGAACTTCAGAAAAATATTTTATATGTTAAAAAGGTTTGGGTTGATATTAAGCACATTCTCATATCATTACTCTCATTGTTTTATTTGTTTCGAACACATACTGATGGTTCCCTTGCTTTTTTGTCTCAATCCTTGGGCTAACCAGTGTTAATTAGACACCTATAATTAAAGCAGTCTAGTTCCCTTAATTCTACACAGTCAGGTCCAGCAATGTTCATTTCCATATGGGAACTGAGCTGAATGAGTTCAGTTTGGTGCTGTTTGTACTGCTCCCCCTCCCAAGCAAAGTGCAGTGTATGAGCGTATCTCCATTCAGACATCAGTTCTTTTCCTCTTTGCCAATGGTAATGAATCCCTTTAAATGCAGACTTCGTGTTACCTAATGTTACCTGACTTGATTCTCTTCTGGCTGTTTTTTTTTCAGATGGTCTGTGAGCGGTCTGAAGTTTTCGCTTCTGCTTGTGCGTTGGCCAGGGCTTTCCCACTGTTTACGCATCGGTCCAGTGCATCAAGACGCACAGAGAAAAAAACTGTAACGGTCGAGTTTTTCCTGGTTGGACAAAACAATGGACCAATAGAAGTGGCAACGCTTAAAGTAGGCTTTTGTTCCCCCCCTTTCCCTTGTGATCAGTTGTTTTCATTATTCTCTGAAATCTTTTTTTAAATTTCTTCAGTTTGTTGCATGCACAAATGTGTACCTCAGGCTACGTATGGCGTAGGTGTTGTATCTAAAGTAAGAAATGATTCTAGATCAAAGTTCCTTGAAATTGTTCAGTTCAGAGCACAAGTGAGTAGAAATATTGAACATATTCTTGCAGCAAAGGCTGAAGATGCTATTTAGAATGTATGTTTCAGGGGTGAAAAACACCAAACAAGTAACACAGATTCCTCTTTTCTCACATTTATCACAGATGCAAATAGTAGGGTTTTAGTGTTTAATACTGTTATCTTCGGGTGCGTGGGCTGCTCTCTTTTATTTGAGCACAATCTGTCTGTGGTGTGCGGGTGACTATCACACTGATGTCACTGAAGAGTTGTTTATTCTGGGATCACGTGTGGCTTCTGGTATTTGTGTGATGTACCTCTTTGTCTGAATTTTTATAAAAAACTGTAGCCAGAAGGAAGACCCCTGAAGAAATGCTTCAGCTTGGGGATGAGCTGTACGTAACAGTTCAGTGTTTGTCTAAGTTGTCTTTCAGTAGCAGGTAGTCAAAGATTGTTTCCCTTGCACCTGACTGTTTTAAAGATGAAACTACTCATCAGGTAACCTTTACTATTCTAGGGCATTATCTTCAAGATCCTAACTTAAAAGCTTTTCCAAGTATTGCACTTGAGCTGTTAGGTGACTTCCAGGTCAGTGCTCCAGATCTGTATTTCAGTGCACATTGACACTGTGATCTGATTGAGGAGACTGTTGCTACATCTGAAATCCGCAGAATTGCAGTTTTAGTGATTTTTTCCTTCTGTAACTGTTACTGCATACTTTGTTCTTAGTCTACTAAATGAGTTGGCTACAGCAAATGATGCCAGACCAGTCTTCAGGAAAATGAAAGAGATGTACTATGAGTACAACAGTTGATCGCTGAATTTTCCCTTACCCCGAAATAATAATAATAAAAAAATTTCTTTATTTAAATATATATATATATTTAAATATTTCTCCCATTCTTCCCTTTGATGTCAATGCCAAAACAACTGCTGGCTTCCTCCAAGCTAAGTTTTCACCCCTTAAATTCAGACAGACAGCTAGTGTAGAGCATGGAAGAGGCATGTGGTAGCATTTTTTAGCTAAACCTCTCCCTAGGCATGTTGCCATATTCTGCACCTACTGCATTGTCCATGGTATTTTATGGTGAGGACTAGAGGGATTGTCACAGTTTTATAGGGCAATTACTTAAGGTTGTTGTTGTCCTGGTTCTCTTGAGTACCCTGGAAGCCAAACCCATGCACAGCTTATTTCTGTGAGTGTCATGTTGATTCTCTTGGACATGTCGTTAACGTTAGAGCACCTCCTTTTACCTGCATGACCCTAGTGGTGAATCACTCCCAACTTAGTCTGGCTCCTGAGGAGGTTCTTATCCCTTTAGGGGAAGTAAAGCAATCAAAGTAATTGTAGGGAATCAGGCACCACTCCAAAACAAGCCAAGGTTTATGAGTCTGCTGGGATACAGAATATATAGAGTCCTTAGGCCAGTCTGGCCAAGCCAAACTTCAGATACCTCAGCACAAATAACTAGCCAACACATCAGATTCTTTTGAAACCCATCTTGACTCACCCTTCTGCTGTGTGTGTGGTCTTTGGTGTAGTGTGGCTACTGGAAAACTTGAACAGTTCCCTTCCACCTAGTCTTTTTTGCTTCAAGTTGTTGATTCTCAGGAGCTGAAAGTTAAAGCTTAGCCTCTGGTGCCTTCATTGTCCTTTTTCCAGGAGGATGCTTCTTTGAGGGAACAGCCTCAGCGTGCTTGCTGTGGGCCCTTTTGGTTCAGTCCACTCTTGTGTAGGTATGTCTGCTTCCAGCCCAGTTCTGCCACAGAAGCGAGGCAGTCAATGCATGTTTCACACAGATAACTCATGTTTCACCTTCCCCATGTGCCTGCCATATAGAACATCTTATGGTATTAATCTCTGTTGCACTGAACCATTCTGCCTGCTGTATTAAAACATGTTGTACATTATGTAATCGCTGCAGGTTTCCAGCCCAAGTAGTCTACAAGTTCATTGTGGCTTCCTGGATTTGTTTTATCTTGTCTTTCCAGCCCTCCACCTTGCTTTGCATTCTTGGTCTTGCTTTTAAAGCGGAGAACGCTACTAATTCTGCAGAATCAATCATTGGAAGGAATCCAGTTGCTTAGAAATCAGAGCATAGGAAAAAATATCTTCTGTTTAACACGTATGGAAAATAAGTTAGCTTGGTTGACATTAGTCAGTACTACTCAGCTACCTGTGATCAGTTGCAGTTAGGCATTACTGTGCCCCAGGGGAATCCTACATCCAGTGTAGGCTGCTTAGGACGAGGTGCAACATTATGCAGAAAACCACCTAAACCAAGGCTGGTTCTTAAGTGTCTTTGCTTCTTTTTATAGTGCCTGGCAAGTGCTACAGAAGGAGTCAGACTGGCTGCTCGCATCGTGGACACCCCTTGCAATGAGATGAACACGGATAACTTCCTGGAGGTGGGTAATACAGCTGATGAGCAAGAGTTACACGTTGGAAGTCTTGACTACAGCAGTAAAGAACTAGTGTGCCTATCTCTGAGCAAACCTGCTGTGTCGGTCTAGGAGATGTATTAAACAACCCGTTCAAGGATGCTCAGGCTATTTCTGTAGCTATTAATATTTAGTACAACTTACCAAAGTTGGAAGGAGATAGTGTAATGCTTGGTGTAAGGAACCGGGAGTCAGAAGAGGTGATGACACAGGCTCCTTTGCCAGTGCTAGTGCTTTCTTAAGCCCTATGGTGGTAAGTTTCTGAAATTATGGGACAGAAATTGACATGCTTGCAAATCAGGATCTGGAAAGCTGTTGAGGGTGAAGATATTCCTGCCCTATTTCATCATGGTTCAGTAGAGTGAACAGCTGGCTTTTACCTCTGAAGATTTCTCTTCCTGGCAGAGCTTAAAGGTCAGATTTGCATTTCATGAAATACTAAATAGTCAAGGGTGTCAGTGAAATTAGACCATTGGAAACCAGCATCAGTCCCAAAACAGTGAATGTATGTGTGTACATGCAAAATCATGTAAAACCTGCACGTGGGTTTTAGAACACAAATGTGTCCTGATGACTGACTGACTGACATTGTCCTTTTTCTTTTAATGATGAAGGAAATCAAAAAAGTTGGCAAGGATCTCGGGATTACTCCTACCATAATTCGAGATGAGGAGCTGAAGGAGAGAGGCTTTGGAGGTATATCTTGTTGAAAATTCCCCTTTTTTCCTAGCAGTGAATTGGGATATTGTATCGTCTCCATTGTGATTTTTTATTTATGCATTTCTGAAATGGTTTTATAGCCCACAGTATTCCAAGATACAGCCAGTCTTTTTGCAGTCTTTCTTGATTAATTGTGGCTTAACTGTCTTGTTTTCCAGGTATCTATGGGGTTGGCAAGGCAGCTCTGCATCCTCCAGCTCTAGCAGTTCTCAGTCACACTCCAGATGGTGCTACACAGACCATTGCATGGGTGGGCAAAGGTATTGTGTATGATACCGGAGGACTCAGCATTAAGGGAAAGGTACATAAACACTTCTGCTGTCTTTGCTTACTGTGTTGTTTCCTGATGGAAGTAATTCTGTTAATGTCCATAGAAACCAAAGAGTATCTGTTTGAGTAAACACTTACCATCATCTGTGCAGACACAAAATACCATGAGAAAAGACTATATAGAATTCAAGGAATATTTTACATAACTACTGGGTGCAATTTAAGTATTGCACACTGCTAGCAGAAAGTGAGAAACAAAGATGTTTCATTTCTGATTTTGGAGAAAGATACAAAACCCATTTGAGTTGACTTCAATGCATGTCTTGTAATGAACATTTTTCCTTTTTCTAACAAATTAGCAGTAGAGGTTTAGTATTTTCCAGTTTTAAAGCAAGTAGAAGTAGACATGAATGTGTTCCTTGCATTTCTTATGACACTGTCAAGACTGTCAGAGTTATAGAAGCATCAGAAACAGTAGTTTTATCAGGCTGTACTTTGAAACTGAAATCAAAAATTTTATTTTTTTTTTAAATCTCTCTCTGTTTAAATAGACTACTATGCCTGGAATGAAGCGAGACTGTGGTGGAGCAGCTGCTATTTTGGGTGCCTTCAAAGCCACTGTAAAGCAAGTAAGTAAAATGTGTTAATTGATATCATGTAGCCTAGCATTGCCAAGGAGCAGGCTGGCTTTTGGATATATTCCCAGATATGGGGGCCAGCCTAATCCTAAAGTTCTGACCTGCCACCGCCTTTTGTGATCTTGGGCCACTCTGCTCGTTATGCTATTTCAGGAAACGGTTTCAAATCTTTGCTGGTATCTTGGGAATTGTGAGAAGTTGCTCAAGTGCTGATTTTTTGTTATGAGTCTTTATAGAGCTTCAGGGTCTGTTCCGAGGATTGAGTTGACTGTAGTTCCTTGAATCAGATTCACACCTGAGTTATCCAGGTATAAAGCTTTTGTTTAAGCTTTGGGATTTGGGGCTGCTGTTGTCCCTTAGTAAAGAAAGGGACGAACAGCTCAGGGTATGAAGCCTATCTGTACTCCAACTCCTGCACCAGTTCTAATATTAACCTACTAGGGAAGTGGCAGTTCTAGTCTCATCAGGAGCTGCTTGTTGGGCTCCTGTGGTCAGAAAGTAGTAGGGGAGCTGAGAAGAAGCCAAGCATTGAAATATGAAGAATTTTTTAAAAGTACGTTATGCTTTCCCAATATGAACTGGGGAGATGAAGTAGCTGCTGCCAATAAAACCCTGCCCTCTCCACAAATTCAGTCACCGAGTCTTGCTGACAGAGCAGCTATTGCCTCCAAGGAGTATCCAAAGTTCAAAGAACTTGTACTGCTGCAGATTAATGCATAGATCTGATGGAAGCTTTGTCCAGGGGATGATCATTGCCAAATTCCCATTTCTCAACAGCTTAGTTCTGTGCCTTGGCCTTAGCAGTATGTTTGATGTGGAAGAATTGTTAACTTCAGTTATCTGCAGAGACTTAAAATTGAAAACACATTTCTGAGCAGCATCATAGGAAAACTGCTAGGTTTTCATAACCAAGTCCTTCAGAAAGTTAGATCACATGTTTGCAGGGAACAAAAGCTAGAACTTCTACAGTGCGTTGGGAGAGGCTGGGAAAACCATGCATGTGGTACGTTCTCTCAGTGATTCAGTCCTTGTTTCAGAAGTATGTGTGCATGTAATTATCTGCACTGACAAGTTGCGTTCACAATCGCAGTAGCTGTGAATGTAAGTCATCAGATATTTCATATACACGAATGAATAAACTAGTGGTAATCTGTTTGTCCAAACTGAGCCTGAAGAAGCTGACATACCTCACAAGAAGCCTGTGCCTTTGTATCTAAAAACGGGAGAATGTTAACGCTGCCTAGTATTGCAATCCCATGCAAGAAGACTTGTTAGTTAAATCCTTGCAGAAAATGTATTCAGGTAGGCAGTGGAAATAATTTGTCTTTGTTACTGTTTCAAGACCTTTTTTTTTTTAACACTCTTAAGAATAATATAAATGTGGAAGAGGTTTAAATTAGCTGCACTTTGTCAAAAAGACTGAAGTTTAAACTTCTGTTGGATAGAAAGCTCAGTAGGAAGAGGGGCAAAGGTTATTATCCATCTTCAGAAAATATCATCTGCCTACATGCTGTTCAACAGTTTTACAATGTGATTTTAAAAGCCTTTGGATAGCAAACACAAGTGAGTGATTTTTTCCTTCAAAAATGCATTTTACCCATTGTGAGCTTTCCAACACAAGGAAGAAAATAAAACACATTTTCTAAATCCTTCTCACCTCCTGCATGTTAACGTAGGGAGTTCTGCTTTTAAAAAGCCGCAGGATGAGATTCAATAAAAGGCAGCTGATAGTGGAAGTGGGTTTACATTTTTTGACAGTAGATTAACCACATCTCCCAACTGGGGAAGGAAAATTTGGTGCAATTCAGTAAGAGATTCTTAACAGAGTGTTTTTTCATTGCGGACAATTTTGGAAGAGGAAAGGATCATAGATGGAAGGGTATCTTATCTACAGTGCTGTTTTCCCACTGGCTGGGCTAGCAGTTGTAAAGTTATTTTATGGTTTCTAGAGGCTGTGTGTTATTTTTGAAAGTTTTTGATTGATGCATTTGTCCTTTGGACTTTAGAACATGGGCTGATTCAGCAAGTCCACTTCACTTTGGCTACAGGACTTCTATTAAGAGATTGACAGTAAAACTGACCCCGTTTTCCCTAGGAGTTTGATGTCTTTAGGACTAGCTATCCCAGTTGAGGAGGAACGATGCTTTTATTTGTTAAGTGCTGCTGCCTCCTGTTGTGTTGGTAGGATCTTTCCAAATAGTACAGTCACTGTACAAACAAAATCTTCATGTTTTAAAATATCCATAACTATATAAGTGCTTGATTTTGAACCAAAGTAAACTAGATGGGATCTGGCAGAAAAGAGAAGGTTAACGGGTAAGAAGAGTTTGAAAATGCTGTGTCCTTTGTAGCAGAAATTTTGTATTTATAAAAAAAAATAAAAAATGGAAAACAACTAATACTAGTCATGAATGATTTTTACTTTCACATGTAAAGAGAGAAGGTAGATACTGGTAGTATATATCTTATGTGTGTTCCAGGCTTGATTCAGGGCAGCAAGCTGCGTTGCTGGCAGTTGATAGATCCACTGAGGTGTGGAGGAGTACCACGTTCCAGGGTTGCCATGGTCAAAGTTGCTTTCCAGAACAATTATCAGAGATGGAATCTGTTCATCTGGGGCTGTTTTTTTAGGAAAGTATAGAGTTCACAAATGGCTGCGTATTAGCATTTATTATTTCCATCCTTTTCCATTAGTACTGTAAGCTCTCCTGCAATGCTGAAGAAGTGATAGGAAGGAGCTCAGTTTCTCAGGTGACCCCAATTGTGTTTTTGCTGTCATTGGAAACTAAAGACAAGCAGTGGAAAAAACAGGGATTGGAAAATAATCCCAGGCATCCTGACTGGCTGTGTAACGTGCTGTCACAAGCCTTTTTAATTGTCATGCTCAAAGCATCTGTTCCTTGGATCTTTCATTCTTTTTCAGAAAATGACTACAAAAGGTGAAGGGTTATAAAGTTCATACATCTCTGTTGTGAGTCTGTGTTGGAGTTGTACTGAAATTAAAGTACCACATCTTTGGAGGTGTATTCAGCTGATTTTCATTCAGGGGTACTGTAGTTCTGTTACTTAAGGGGTGTTTTTGGTGAGCCCAGCAGTTTTTTGGTGAGTTCAGAAGTCTAAAGCCAGGATTGCGTGTTTTCTCCTTGCCTGCTTTCTGTAACTCTTGTCCTCAGCTACAAGATAAGACATTTATCGTAGATTTCCCATGTAATTAGTGGCATTGCTGCCATAAAATCATAATCCCACATTGATTTCAGTCCAAATAAATGAGCTTGGTGTGAATTGAAACCTATTTCTCTCCTATTGTTATTACAGGGTTTTAAAGACAATCTTCATGCTGTTTTTTGTTTGGCTGAGAATGCGGTTGGACCACGTGCAACAAGACCTGATGACATTCATGTTCTTTACTCTGGAAAGTAAGTTTGTGCCTATATCTTTCCTGGAAACACTGAGAGGAAATAATCTTTGGTTCTGTTTGTCTGAGTACTATATAGATAGTGAACCTCAACAGCTTCCCTAAGGATTGCTAATAGGATTTCAGACAGCCATAGTATGAGTTTTCTGCGTGCATAGAGTGACCTGTGTGGTATGTAAGTGCACATCAAGACACATATCATCTGTCATGAGATGAAGTTTCCTTAAAGCACTTGGGTTCCTGTGTTTGTTCCAGTACGACCAGTTTTCTGTGCCCATCTGTAGCCTGTGCTGTCTCAGTTACAGAGGCAGGCTTGGACTGTCTAAGAATCTCCTGTGGTTTTAAACCAAGTGTGATACTTAGTGGAAAGCAGTAATTAGTAAAATCCCAGCCAGACATGCTGGGCGTTATACAGGCCTGACAAGCAGTGACAGTACCATGCAGGCAGTATTATTATTACAGTTTTCCAGGTTTGTTCTGTCTGAATGCTTAAAACAGTGGAATATGTAGCAGTACAGTCCTGCAGATTCAAGTAAGAAAGTACATAAGGTTCAGGTCTGCCTTCTAACCAAGTGTTCTAGTCAGGATAGATGTCTTAACCTGTACTCTGAAGTATTGTTGTATTAAATGCCCTCTTTTCTTTCTAGAACTGTGGAAATCAATAACACTGATGCAGAAGGGAGGCTGATACTGGCTGATGGAGTAGCTTACGCATGCAAAGATCTTGGAGCTGATATCATTCTTGATATGGCGACTCTTACTGGAGCTCAGGTACTGATACAGACCTGCCAGTGGACAGAGGTGCATCCTTCTAGTGTCTGTGCATTATATGTACAATTTTAAGAGATTTGGCCGTAGCTGCAATGTCTTTGTCTATGTTTGTAGCACTACCTTTTTTTGTCAAGTACTTTTAAGATTTATTTTTTTCTTATTGGTGGTTCTGTTAGATGGAAAGCAGCTATTAATGCTGAGAGTGCAGAACTATTCTGTGCAGCACTGTCAGGCTGAATCCTTCCTGATTTTGTTGTATATCTCATTAGGGAATTGCTACAGGAAAGTATCATGCTGCTGTCCTTACCAATAACGAGGAGTGGGAAAGGGCATGTGTTAAAGCTGGCAGGAACTGTGGAGACCTGGTCCACCCTCTTGTGTATTGCCCCGAGCTCCATTTCAGTGAATTTACCTCTGCTGTAGCTGATATGAAGAACTCTGTTGCAGTAAGATATTTTTTTTTCTTTACTTTTTTTTATTAGATAAAAATATGTTCCTATGTGTATTCTGGATCACGTGTTCATCTGTTGATAGGTGTCTGAAAGTTCTTCCTGTGGGTTGTAATCTTTTAGAAATGGATCATATTAGGACCTCAACGACCATTTAATTGGGGATTTTGCAAGATAAATGCCACTCCACTGATATTTAGCATCAATTTTAAATGGGGTAGCCTGCTGCAAAGTTGTCTATGGGCTGCTTGCCTTTTAAACATAACCTTAAGATGAATGCTAAATTCCTGGATGGAGACCTTTTAAGAAATAAAATCAAGCATTCCTCAGATCGTATATAACCATTGGAGACAGTAACTGAGAATGGAAAAAACAGGAAATTGAGGACAGAGACCTCAGGGATTTCTGCAGCTGCTTTTTGCAGAATTTGAGAGTTACAGTGTGCATTAAGTTCCAAAAACACTGCAGAAATGATTTTGGGCAGAAGATGAAAAAAGCAGGACCAGATTGCTACCCAGGAATTAACTCAAAGCATTTACAGTATACATGACTAAAAACTGGGTTTTAGAGCCATCCATTAAGCTTTGAATTAGGAAAGACAGTTGTGCAAATCTATAGTCAAGAAGACAACACTGACGTTTTCTTTTCTTGCAAGACCAACTGTATTTTTACTGTTTCTGCAGGACCGAGACAATAGTCCAAGCTCCTGTGCTGGGCTCTTCATTGCTTCTCACATCGGTTTCGACTGGCCTGGAGTCTGGGTCCATGTAGACATTGCTGCCCCTGTTCATGCGGTATGTTCATAGGACTTCTGACATTTTACCCACCTCCCTCACACAAAACATGTGCTCTTGGGGTTCCTCCTCTGTTGAATGGAACATGTGCATTTTTTCCCCTAAAAAAAACTATCCAATTTACTCCTCATCCCCCAACCCACCTTTGTTTTAAACCCAACTTATTCAGCTCATGCTCCAAATCCATGGTCCTGTTGGATGGAACATGCTCTTGAAGAATGCTAGCACAGGTCCATCCTCAAGTCAGTGTGAGCTCTGTTCTTGTGAATCAACTGATGTATTGGTTTAATCTAACAGTGACAGGTTGCAATAGCAGTAAGGATACAGCAGTGTAAGTCAAGCAGGCTTGATAGTGTCTCCAAGTATTTGCTATGGCCGTGTGCTGTCAGTGCTTTTGATAGTAGCTAAATTAAACCAGCCCATATTATACAATCTGAAATGTGAATTGTTTTTTCTTTTCCAGGGCGAACGAGCTACTGGTTATGGCGTGGCTTTGTTGCTGTCTCTGTTTGGAGGGGCATCTGAAGACCCTTTGCTTAACATGGTGTCCCCTCTAGGGTGCAATGGAGACTCTCCCCCTGAGGATATGGAGAGGGATTCCAAAAGGCGGCGCCTGATTTAATGCGCCCCCAGCTCTATGTGACGGGGTGCATGTGTTACCTCACTTTGCACTGATTTGTTTTCAAGCAATGAAAATGTCACATGTCAAAAATTGCCATTTTTTTTTACTATCATGATAAGATTTATTACTTGTTTCTGATAAAAACAGCCTGATTCATTTTTGTTAGTGTTTTTTTAAATTATTGGTGCAAACGGTTGCTGAACAATATCAGTGGTGCAGACTCCAGGCTCAGCTAACTGTACCAGGAGGAAGGCACATCTTCCTCTGAGCACCTCATGAAACCAAACTAAGTGCATTAATGCATGAGAAGCTCTCTCTATTCTGAAGAAGCAACTGCAGTTCTTGCTTACAAAGCCTTCTGAATTACTTATTTTACATGAGGATTTATCAGACATTTCTGCAGGCCCCACTACATCTCTGAACACAGGATAAGGAAAACTGTAGTTTTGGCATATTCAAAGACAATTTAACTTAGTAGTAAAGGAGATATAATGAGAAAAGGCCTTTAGTCTTAATACGGTGCTGTTCCCGCATGTGTAATGTATTTCTGACCAGTAAAATCTCTAAGTGATCCAGAGCATATCTCTACATAAATCTTTCATGTTCAAATTACAGAATGTATTCATGTTAAATGAGGAAAAAATTGGGGGACTGTGATTGAGTAAAATCCGTTTACAAAGCAGAGTGGCTTCTTGCCACTTAATAAATTTATTATTATTAAAGCAGCTTACATATCCCACGTGGTGCTTCATAGTGTTATTTACATTTCTGAGAATACTGAGTGTTCCAAAGATTTGTGTGCAACCTCATTGCTCTGTTCAAATTCCTTTTGCCAGCGCTCACACATCTGAAGACAGACCCTAACGCAGTAACAGCTTATATTGATTGGTATGGTGCAGTTCTGAAGAACTTACAATGATTCATTTCATTTGTTTGATTCAACAGTAGTCAGGATGCGTAATATTAGTTTCTGTATAAATTAGTCTCAAAGAGTTTCCAAGTAATAGCTTGGCTTGGGCACACATGGGAAATGACTTACCCCAATTTATATGTCAGCAGCAGAGTTAGGAACAGAGTGACCAACTTGTAATCAGTGTTAGTCCCTGCCTGGTGAATTCAAGCATCAGCCTTTGGAAACAGTTCTTGGCTCAAACAGCATTGATGTTGAAAAAATCCAACACAGCACACACTTTTGGCTGCTTTGAAGATAAAAGTCAAGCAGAGTTGTGACAAATTATACCTTTCCCTGTGTCGGAGGTGATCTCTGGGGAGAACTGGTGCTAGGTTTTAGATGGAAGTTCTAACAGTGATGTACACATCTGATTTTGGCTTTGTCTTTTTGATTAAAGACCTCGTGAAAAGCCTAATGCAGAAGATAGAAGAAGTTTTTCATTTTGTTTTCTTGGCTGTATTTGATTTATAGGCAGAGTGTAACTTTTTTTTTCTTCCCCAGAATTTCATTATTTCCTATATGTTCCTATTGCTTTTTTTGATTTCCTTGTCCACTTGATCACAGTTTTAGGAAATCTACATAGAAATAAAAGTTCTATCTTAAGTCATTCTAGATGCTCAGTGTAAAGCACTACCTGCTACCAAAATCTGTTTCAGGAAATTTGTCGAAGAGTTATTTTCATTTCTGATTCAGTCTGACCACTGAAGCTAACGGCAAAATGTTCTAATTTCAGTGCTCTGAAATCTCCATGCTGTTGAAACACTCTTCAGATTAATTAGTTCTAATTTAGAAAATATGGTGTTTTGCCAAATGAGGCAGGTTTTTACATACACAGTAGCCTGCAGTTCTGTGGTGTGTAAGATTATTATTCACTGAGTGCTGCAAGTCCAGATAAAAGAGAAATGAGATTTTAATAATTTAGGATGTTATTTTTCTTTTTTACTGTTTCTCAAAGCACATCATACCATTGGATTTAACTTGGAAGGCACTTAGTAGAAGCCATCTAATAAAATTAATATTGAAAAAATCTAATAGGAAATACTTGAAAAGGAGTAGAAGAGATAAATATTTAGGAAATCAAAAACTGAAATAAGAGTTTAAATTTGCTTAAGCAGAGTAAAATAACCCAACACCTAATGAAGAGAAAGAGGTTTGATGCTTTTTGAGAAGGAGCTGTTCCAACGATGAAATAAAAATCAAGGTGGTTTTTGTTTTGCTTTGTTTTTAATTAGCATCTCTTACTATTTCCCATGCACATTGTTATTTCCTTCTGTTTAGATAAGAAGTCTGTCCACTACAGCAGAACTTAATACCTATACAGTAAAGTGATTTGTGATCTCTAGATAAAGTTTCAGACCTTCTTCAATGATCAGATCTCATGCTTGTTAAACTCACAGTCTTTCTTAGCCCCCTAATGGACAGAATTTTAGCTCCACTAAGGCACTTACCAGCTCCTGGATTTGCTTACCTACTTTCACGTGAAGGACAATTTTAGCTTCTGCAGCATTTGCCCTGAACTAGCTTGGTGAGAAGTCTGGAAACAATCTAATAAAGGGGAGATGTCAAAACTGCCTTAGAAGTAGCAGATAACCAGTGTCGGAAATTATACACAGGATGGTTACCAAGCAGAAATAAGCCTGTATCAAACACAATTTGCAACTGGAATTTGCAACTGACACCCATTTCTGCGAATAACTGAGCAGATTAAAAAGCTGTTTGATGTTCTTACTGCATCTATTACTGTCCTGACCAAGTGCTTTGTGGTTATGAACATATTTAACTGCACAGTCCCCTCCATGTGACAAAGCAGTGTGTTACTTATGGGGAACACTTTCAGACAGCAGAGGTTTACCTCAGTGGATTTAGGTGACCACACCTGAAGTATATTCTGGTACCACTTAAGCAACTTTAAATAGAAGCACTCTCTGCTGGGCAGTGCACACCTATGTAGCTTAATAAAACTTCATTAGGGCCTATGTCCTCCAAGCTGCACAGTACCATGAAGCAAGCCATCAAAGATACCAAAGCTCCACAGAGCTAACTGGGTTGTGGAAAATAACCTTGATATCTAAGTAAAGAAGTAAAATTTGGGGGCTCCTAAGCTCCAGGTTCCCAGCTGACCTACTACACCTCTGCTACCTTCTGAGCAACTTCTAGAGACTGAGCAAGGCCGTGCAGGGCCTGACACCAGGCTCCGGAAGCAGCAGAGTGCTAGGAACTCTCTAGGTTGTTCTCTAGGAATTAAAGCTTAAATTGCTGCAGGTGTGGTGGGCCCAGCACTTTCAGAAGGAGATTGGTAATTAAGCATAAGCTAGTAAACCTGGGGAGTGCAGGTCACACCTTCCTGCTGACCTTAGAAAATGGAGTAGGCCTGTTAAGTCTGCTTGTTCTGTGGCATTAGCTCTCTACCCACGTGTTTTGTAGTGCCTCCCCCAAAAATGTGGGTATTGGCTCCTTCCTGGTCTCGCACAGCATTGCAACAGCTGGCTCCCAATTTCCTTCTCGTTTTTTCCTCTGGGCAATGCTGCTGTTAGCTGAGGATTTCCTGGTGAAAGCTGACACAAGCATTGGGTGAGTTAGTGAGCTCTGTCACAGCCATCGGGCTCCAGGGGCTGTTGAATACTTCTACAACAGATTGGTTCTGCTTTTGGTAGTTTGCTATGAGCAAACTTGGGGAGGGAGGACAATAGTAAGGAAGGAGCTGGTGGGAGGAACAGAGCTGTCAGAAACCAGGGCCCAATGTGTTTGGGGTAGCAGTGGCAGGTTGGGGCCTGGTGCTCTGGTGCACCAGAGCAGACAAAAAGAGCTGGAAAGGCCTGCTCTGTGTTATGCCAGACCCTGGGGTCTCAGCAATGAGCAAGTTAACAGCTGGGCAGAGGACGTGCTGCTTGTTCCAGGCTGTTTGAGTCAAAGGGAGTTTTGCTGGGCAGTGCTCTGTGGTGCTGCCCAGTCACAACGGCTCTTGTAGGAACAGAGCTGCCCACGCTGCATTTTCTGGGATGCAAGTCTGAACCAGCAGGGTTCTTCTGTTTGGTTTTGTGAGCAAGAGGGCTGTCTCCTCACCGGGAGAGGTGCTGAGCAGGTGATCTGTTGGCTTGCTTAGAGCAAAGAGGAGTTGGTGCTTGAGGGGTTGTCCCAGACCAACGTGCTCAGTCAGGAAAAATCTCTGTAATGTTTTGATTGACCTTCAGCTTGCAAACCTTGCCACAGATTTTTCTGACTGAGCTTAATTTTGTGTAGAGCAAGTGAAGTCAGCTACATGTACTACCACTTCTTGGCACTGCCAAACACTGGCTGAATGAGATTAAATGGGACTTGCTACTTCCATGCTTCTCATTCTCCCTTAGCTTTTTTTTCAGTCTTCCTCCCTGCCATGGGACTGAACAGCATTCAGCTAATCTGTGATGTGAAAGGACTTCTTCCCTTGTTCAAGTCCCTTGGCTACTGAGTTTTGAAATTGTATCTGTGTCAGCTCAGGTCAGCGAAGCCCCTTACCCTGTAACCGCCCATTACAAGGCTGGCAGAGATGTTCAAGGGCTGGTGGTCACCCCTGGCATTGACTGACAAAGAGGCATAAGGAACAGAGGGGACCATGCAGTGCAAGTCACTATGAGGATAGTGCAGCCCCACACCATATTTCACAACCATTTTCCTCTTCTGCCCTGAAGGTTAAGAATACTTCTGCAAAGAAAGAAATCTTTAGCTAATTGGCCACAGCTGTTCCAGAAGTAGTCATGAGAAGGGATTGCACAACAGGAGTCACTCACCTTCTCAGACTCCCTCCAGGCTTTCATAAAGAAAATGTTAGCATATAAATCTTCAGCACAGGCCCAGCTAGAGAGGCTGTGGGCCCTGCCTGTCCGGGGCCAGCTGGTACCTTTTAGGCTGGAGCAAGCATCTGCTGGAGGCTGGAGTCCTGGCTGCAGGCCTTTACCTTTGTTTCGTTGAGGGGGCCGAGGTGTGTTGTGCTTTTCCTGTGGCTTCTGACCAGAATTAATCTGGGTATCTGAGCTGTGGAGGGTGTCCAGGGGCTGAGGAACCATAGGTGCTACTGCTGGCTTTGGGTATAGTCTGAGACTGGGAGGTATGGAAATCCCATCCTGTTTGTAAAACTTGGGATAAAATAGCTTTGTGAAAAATGGTCTTTGCGACATCAAGACAAGAGTCTGGATTCCAGGACTGCACTAGGTGAATCAGAACATCTTTTTATCTTCTAGTACAGATGCACAAAACTATCATTAATTGTGTTTTCTACACTAGCATCTTGGGACTTGTAGAAGAAAGTCCATACAAGAAAAACATCCTTTTATACTTACACCACACTGAACCAAAAGCTGCACAGGCCTATAATAGACACTTTAACTTATAATTATATATATAATTTTTTTTTTCCCCCACTTGCACATCGACTGGATTAATGTATTTTATTCCTTAGTCCTCGTTGTGGTTTGTGTCCTAGAAATCCTGTTGTCTTGGTGTGTGGTGGCTTCTAGGTGCTGAATGGGCAAGCAAGTTTTCAAAAGCTGGGGTGTGGGGACTCTTTTTTCTTTCTCTCCCCTTTCATACTTTCTTTCAAACGCTTCTCTTACACAAAACCCACAGAGAGAGTTCCGGGCAGTGTCTGCCCATATGAAAACAGACATTTTTCCATATCTTTTTATAGATTTGATAATATTTAACTCAGCATGTATTAAGAATGTATGGAGTACATAAAATTAACTATAAATGTCACCAAGTGGGCCAATGGCTTTTTAATATCACTGCCACAAGACTGCATTTTAACCTATTTCCTGCCTGGATTCATTCCAGTGGCAATTCCAGGCGGGGAATATATTTAGTCTGTATTTACTTAGTCTGTTTAACTTTCTGTTAGTGTCTTTGGCTCATCCCGTGGCCATGCTATTTTGGGATGATTTATACAATATTTACATTAAATTCTGCTAATATTTCCTTGCCTCTTGAAGTCGGATTACACTATTTACATCTAAAAGGCCCAGGCTGGAGGAACAAGCAGCTGTTCCAGGCACCAGAGAGAATTTAGCACAGTGGAGGCTGCCAGAAATGAGACCATGTGTCTGAGCTACTTATGGAGGAATTATTTAGAATTGGAGTAGTCTGTGAAGGAAAGAGTAAGGCACGTTAAGTAAGCAAGCGTAGTAGTAAGAAGCATGGCTGATACAGGGACAATAGCATTCAGGCACTTTCTCATTTCCTGCAAAGGATTTCTGCTATTCTTCCTATAAATTGTAAATGTCCTGAGCTAAACTGCTGTACTGATAGCCCCTTTTGGGTGAAACTGGGCCTGCAGTTTATGTACTCTGTAACAGCTGTGACATTCAGCTTTTCTTACACAAGAAACTAGAAAGGGTTGATGCAACTGCAGCCCTTTGTCTGAGCATTTGCCTGTGACCCAACTGGGCTGGCCACGCTTGGTCTGATGGTCTGACAAACTGAAATAGATGCACTTGACCAAAGCTAAGCGGTCTGGCTTAAGTTCATCCTCCTATATGTTAATTTATAGGATCTGTTGTTGTCCTTTTTCCCCCTGAAAATTATTTTAACAAATTAAAATGTATTTAAAGAGGTTAAATGTGTTATTGTTATAAAAGTTCAGACCAGATTTGAACCCACCAAAACCCAAGATTCAGAGTTGCTTGCCACATGCAAGAGTCGGAAGCCATGCTAAATACTTATTTCATCTGTATTTTTCACAGTAAAAAGTCCAAGAACTTTGGGGTTTACTTCTAGAAAACAGCTTTTAGCTAAGCTTAGGTAAATGCTTCTGCTGGGATTTGTCTTTGCCATAGTTCATACATATGCAGATGATGCCTTTTTCTGGTGGAGCTCAGGCCTTCTTATCAGTATCAAATACAGTTACCACATCCAAGCAGACATATGAACCACAGGCGCAACTGTCTGCAGAAAAAAATTGGAAATAATTAATTGTACATCCTTGCATAGTCATTGCCCAGAACATGCTGTACTTCTCAGTTGTGGATTGCAGTAAAACCTGAAGTTCAGTGTCCATCTACCTCTTTCCAAATATTCCTATCACATGTGTCTGCCAAAAGAATATGCTAAGTCTCTATTGATAGAACACACAAAGATCAGTTCTTAGAAGGATGGATTCTTTCCCGTTTCTTCATAGGAAGCAATGGATGAACTTTAGGGCACAGGAAGTACCTTAAATGACACTGGACAAAGTAGTACCTTTCAGTCGTGCCCGGTAAGATGAAGAATATCCATATCCTTGACCTTGTTTGCCTTTTTTTTTTTTTTTTTTTTTTTTTTAATTCTAGGACTGTTTTGCAGAGACCCCTCTCATAAGAAATCCCTCGATTGTTACTGTCGCCCGTCTTCCCAGACTGGCGTCCACATCTCTAATTTGAAGCAATCACTTTAGCAACAGTTGTGGAAAGTGATCCAAACCTAAAATCCTCAGAGAGCCTGTAGGATGCAAACTCCTTTTTACATCCCACTGCAAGGCTTGGCCTAGAAAAGGACACCACAGTATGCATACAGCAGTGCTGGCAACATTTAAGATGGAGCTGAGCACTTTTTCCAGAAGTTTATTGCTCCCACTTGGTATTGAGAGCAGTCTGGAAGTGGAGCTGGCCTCCTTGCTCCAGCCCTGGCAACCAAATCCTGAAAGATCCTCTGTCCTGCCATGGTGGTGCCCTGCATCAGCCCTCATCTTGGTGGAATCGGGATGGCTCATTTCCTTGAGGAGTCATCCAGGCCCTCTGATTCATTTCTGTTTCATGTGCCTTACCTCCACGCTGAAAAGATCTGCTCCTGTCCTGTACGGGACTCCCCCACAATTTGCCCAGAAAAGGAAAATACTTTGGGAAAACCTCAAAGCATGTAGTTTGCTTTTCTTGGGAAGTAGTGATGTTGCCACATCTGCATCCCATTTTCATGGTCTTCTCTGGTGCATTCCCTTTTCCTACTATAATAGTTAGTTATCATGATACTCATCTGAGTTGTTTTGTTTCACTGAAATTAAGACTGAATCAAAAAGCAAGGGAAAAAAAAAAGAAAGAGTGGCTGTAGATCATAGGAAATTCCCATTGTGTCCCTAGTGGTACAGCAAAGCACTCAGCTAGAGGGAATAAAGTATATGGCTTGTTCAGGCTTCTGACCATGAACTCCCTGCTTTTTGTTAACACAGACTGTCTAAAACCCAGCTCTCCTAAAACCCAGCTTCACAAATAAAGTCTTAGCTGAGGCTGTTGAGAGTATATTATGGTCCCCAAGAAACAAAAGATTTTGCTCTCCAGCCTATAGAATAAAATTAACACTTTTGTGCTAATCCCAAAAGTTCAGATCCAAAGGTAATGAAGTTGATCACCTATAAACATTGGAGCACAGGCATCAAACATAACGCAGTGCCTGGGTGAATGGTACCAAAGAAGAGCTGCATGACAGGCTGTTAGGCTTGGAGGGTTCTGGGGCTAATTTCCAATGCTTAATGGACCTTTTTTCTTCAGGAACCTTTAAGCTGTACATATGCACGTCCTTAATGCTTGCAGCCTATAAAGGCTGAGATTAACATAACCATAAATCTACTGTGCTGGAAGTACATCTTGTTGAGAGATGCCAGAAGTAATATTCAAGTTACACCTTAAACATCTTAACCACCAGCTTTTATACTTTCATTGAATTCTTTCTATCTTGGTTTAAAACAGAACATAGTTCTCTTTGAATGTACAAACATAGCTTTGAGTCCTGTTGCTTCCATTCCCTGGGGCTGTCTGACTTCCCCTGAAGGTGCTCAATGGGGGATTATACCATCTGGAAAGATACCAGCTCCCTCACCCAGGTTCCTCTTCCACTGCATTACCTCTGTGCTCCTTTTTCTTTTGCCTTCTAGTCAGTCCTTTCTGCTTGGAATCAGGAACATAATGCTTTCAAAACTCCATAGTCCATGGCATTAAGAGGACTAATTCAATAAAGGATAATACAGTATCTCTTGAGTTATGAAAATCATGAATTGTATGTCAAATGGGGAAAAAAGATGGACAAGGGAATGGCCATAAAGAGACTCTGCACTGGAGATCTATGTAAGAATTTTGTGCTGAATAAATAATGAACCCAACCTCACAGATATAGATAAACATTTCAGGTTCCTTGAAATAGTGGAAGGACTTATTGAATTTCCCAAAAGGACAAAATTTTTTCCTCCCAAGTCTTTAATTACCATGATATAGGAGCATATTCTATTAAATATGCAGCATTTATACGTATCATATAGCTTGTGAATCTGGGACAGTGGTGCTTAGATGTGGGATTTAGCCTTTTACCAAGCTGCAAGTCAGCTCTTAAATTCACCTTCAAATCAAAGTGTAGCTGCTGAGCAAAACCAAAAAAGTCACCTTTGGATTAAAAAAAAAAAAAAAAAGTAGAACAAAACACATTCAGCAGCACTGGATTTAACTACAAACGTGCATCAGAATTAGAAAAGAAAATCATTTTCTCTCCTAATATAGGGAAGCTTACCTTCAGGATTGTCCTGGGAAAGAACAAGGCAAGCAGCTGGATGAGATCAAAGTGCACATAGCCAGCCTTTTTCTCCATCCCAACAATACTTGGCAGAACGAATGGTTCTTCTGCACTGATGGCACAATACAATTTAGTGGTGCAGGGAAGGGATCCAAACTGGGAAAATATTTGACAGCTGCTATTATCTAGAAAGGGAGGGGGGTGGGGGGAGAAACCAAATTAGCTGGAAGACACAAACCGTTGGAATATAAGCATTCTCGGAGGAATTTGCAGGTCTTTTAAGTACAGGGGATGGTTCCAATAGACATTCTTAATGGTTTAAAACTTGGGAGGAAAAAGTGCTGCCCTGAAAGCCAGTGAAGCTTTCTGGTGGATAAATATTTTCTCTTTTTACTCCATTTAGTTCTCATTTTCAGTCAATGAATTGTATGCAGTTCATGAACGCTTTTTTTTTTTTTTTTGTAAGACTTGCTAATCCATGCAAACATTGATCTTACAGGGTATTTCATTGTACTTTAAATATATCTTGTTTGCAAAGTTGCTCACTTCAATACTAAGGAAAAGCTTTAGCAGTAGTAAGAAAAACATACCTGTGTATAAACAACAGCTGTTGGCCAGTAGGATTTTCTTGGCCTTGGAATGGATAACATGACCCAGAGAAAGAGAGGAAAAAGAAAAGAAAAGAAAAAAAAAAAAAAGAAAATGGGCAAAACCAAAGTGAGGATTGAAGTAGAAATTATGTTTCAGAATGGAATCAGGAACTCACAAAATAGCAAAGTATTTCTGACCTGGATACCAGAGCGTTGTACAAAGCAAAGCCCAGCTTTAAAGTGCATGGCATACTCCGGTAAAACTTCTCTGACCCTTCCAATTCATTGTCATGAAATATCCCAAACCACAGGAGAAAAAAAGAAAAGAAATCAGCAAATGAATCAATTTTATTTTCTAGGAAAAAGGGTGTGAGACTGCTAAGAGGAATTTTTAACCCAGACTATCAAATAAATCAGGCTGGGGATGACATAATGGAACATCTTAAGAACTGCAGGTGTGAGGCTGTACCAGCATGTCAACCAAGGCTTTCATAAAAGCTTTTGCTGACTCAATCAGTGATAATCATATTCCAGAACCCTAGGACTGATTTATAGGTATTAAATGGATGCGAGTTAAATCATCTGAATTGCACCTGCTCTGTAACCCCTCTTAAATTACAAGGGTGAGTTTACACTTACACATCAAGCAGGACACTAAACAGTTGCCAGATTACTTTCTCAAAAGTTTAATGGTCTTTAAAAGGCCATAAACACAGTGCAGGGTGTGAACATGAGCATCAGTTCCTGCAGATGGCATTGCTGATAACACTGTCTAAGTGTGATCCCAGCAGGCAGACACGTGTTCTCTGTGAGTGCAGCGATGCTGTCTCAGGACAACCAATTTACACTGTCCTTTTAGTCCACACGTAATTCAAGTCCAGTTTAAAGCAAGTTAAAACAATTGGAAACTATTAGATGTTATTGTATTTTTAAGTTGGTGGTGGTGGTGGTTGTTTTTCTCTCACTGAGCACAAAGATATTGTAACGGGTGGGCTTGGCTTTAGGCTTTTCTTGCCTGTTCAGAAGTGTTCCCAGGTGGTCATTTAACAGGAAATAATCACACTTGCATTAATTCCTGCACTGCTCATGTCTGTGTGAATCTTTATGCCATCGTTTTGATTCTGATAACATTTATCTTGCACAGAAATATGAAAATGTTTCTCAACCATACACTCAAAGTATTTGATCTTTCTGTTCTTGAATATTCTGAATTATTCTGTGTTCACTTTGGAGCAGTCTCTGGCTTGCTAAATGAGAGTGCTGCTTGTTTTGAATCTAGAGAGTAAGGTTGGTCTAGAACTTAGAATTTCAACAAAATTTTCAGATACCCGTGCTTCTAGGTCTCTCTGTTTGAGATATTGTACTGGTTACGCTGCTTTGTATCTCATTTCAACTCCTTTAGTCTTTTCTTCATTTTCCTGTAAATAGAATAAGAATAATATAATATGTTTTAATCATTAGCACTGTCCATTCACCTGGATGCAATTGTTTCAGAAGACAGCAGGGTGTTGTCTCTGGAAGTCTGCTGGCAATCAGATTCCCCTGTGCTGAAGGAACTGATAGTGACGTACATCCCAAACCAGGAGACCTCTGAGGTCCCATGTGAATTCTCACCTCTAAAACATGCAGCTAGGTTTGATTTTTACATCCTCTCATTTTGATTTCTCACTTTTAAACAAGGTGTTGTTTCCTTCTCCTCCTTGTCTGCTTCAGGAAACAGTGCTGGGCTCTATCATTCTTCTCTGCACAAATTGAATTGAATTGTTTAGCATTCTTTTTTGCCAGATTACTTGGACATTTAAATGGATACCAAGAATATGCAGAGTTAATAATAATATGAAGAAAAGAATAAGTGAGTAAAATTTTAGTTGAAATGAAGTCCTGAGCTGGACAAACTGCTGAAGTTGTGGCCAGTGACAATATTTTGGTTTTCTGATAGTTTTATGTAGGAAAATTAATGCATTATTTTCACATCTGACAATGTTTTCTTTGTGACAATGTTTTCTTTGTAGAAGCAGTTCAGGACAGACAAGGATTTCCAGTCTATAACAATAAGAATTCAATGAGTTCAGACATCCATTCAACGTGGAAAGCTGGAATGCGTGTGAACAATGCTCTTACCCAATTTATTTCATGCTCCAGCATACATCTTTCAATTCTGAGTACCTTTGCAATGCCCAGGTTGGTTTTGCAGAGGGAATTTGGTGTTCCTGCAACATCAGCTCACAGTCCTTGAACAAAGATCCTGATCATTATGTGGATAATCTTTTCTGTTAGCAGGGAAGGAACAAGGTGCATGCATTTACAAACAGGAAATTATTCACTGTTATTTTTTATTGCTGTTTCCATTCCTCAGTGCTTGCTGTGGTGGTAACGAATTGCAAAAATCATTTCAAGTTATCTTAACCTTTTTATTGACACCTTGAGTGCAGGGGCTATGGGCTGTTGCTGCAATCTAGGTAACACCCTGCTTCCTTTAAACTTTCTCTAGGAGCTGATGTTCCTGCTTCTGCACAGCATTCAATTCTCACCTATCCTGTGTCATACAGAAATACAAACACAGGCATATAAACTTTGCCTCAACATCTTTCTGTTGCACATCAGTGCTGAGCCCCTCTCACTGTTCACTGAAATGGATGGGCTTTTGAAGCTAAATGCAAGTCATCTTCTGGAGCTGTTCTAGAGTGCACAACTATTGGGGCAGAGCTGAGGATATTGGGGCAGGAGACATGGGAAGGTTTTATGCAGCATGTGGAATATGTGGAGGGTGAAGATGTCTTACATTTTTTGGCCTGTTTTTGGACCCTGGAAATGCTTGCAGCTTGTGTACTGCTGGGCTACATGGATTTAATGCTCCCACAGACCCTTGTGGTTCCAGACAGCTGCATCTCTGTCTGTACTTGCTGACCTGCTGCCTCCGGGTTTTCTCATTCCCAGGCAGCTCCAATTGGTCTGACTTGGTAAGAAAGTGGCAAAGTGTCTGAGCACTTTCCTCAATACCTGCCAGTCTTTGGTGCTCTTTGTCTTCTTTCATTTTCCATCCTCTGATTTCATCTTGCTCCCTTATTCTCAGAGCCAGTCTAGAGCAGGTCATCCAAGCTTCAGAGGCAAGCTGCACAGAGAAGCCCTGCTCCAGCCCCTCTGCTCAGGAAGCTGACAGATCCATCCAGCTGGCAGAGCCTGGAGGGTGCTGCTTGTCGTGGGCTGCCTTGGATGCACCCACTCACTACCCAAGTGTGCTGCTGCTCTCACCCCCAGCCTCGCATCCCTTCACCCTGGCTCCCAGCAGCAGGTCCCTGACCTCCTTTGCTCCCCACCAGGCTCAGAGGAGTGCAGCAGAGAGAGACTTGGGGTTTTGATGCTCGGCTGTCATATGTAAGAGCAGCACTGTGCCATTTTCTGTAGATCTTGAAATGCTGTACTAAGGAAGTCAGCCTCAATACACCTCGAGTACTGTGTGCAGTTCTGGGCACCACAGTATAAAAAGGACATGAAACTGTTGGAGAGTGTCCAGAGGAGGGCTACGAAGATGGTGAATGGCCTGGAGGGGAAGACGTACGAGGAACGGCTGAGGGCACTGGGCCTGTTCAGCCTGGAGAAGAGGAGGCTGAGGGGAGACCTCATCGCAGTCTACAACTTCCTCGTAAGGGGGTGTCGAGAGGCAGGAGACCTTTTCTCCATTAACACCAGCGACAGGACCCGCGGGAACGGGGTTAAGCTGAGGCAGGGGAAGTTTAGGCTTGACATCAGGAGGGGGTTCTTCACAGAGAGGGTGGTTGCACACTGGAACAGGCTCCCCAGGGAAGTGGTCACTGCACCGAGCCTGACTGAATTTAAGAAGAGATTGGACTGTGCACTTAGTCACATGGTCTGAACTTTTGGGTAGACCTGTGCGGTGTCAAGAGTTGGACTTGATGATCCTTAAGGGTCCCTTCCAACTCAGGATATTCTATGATTCTATGATTCTATGATTTTACAGAGAAATTAATGGCTTGGAAAAAAAAAATTCAATAGTCTTCAAGGACTTTAGTGTTGGAAGTACAGCTCCAACAGCTCCCCACCTAACACCCCAAACCCTAGGCTGCCCTCCTTTTCTTCACAGTCAGACTCAAAGAGGGTGAAAATTCCAGTCCAAATCCCTGAAACAAGGTAAAATGCAGCGGAGTTTAGAGATGTATGTAGGATTTAGAAACATAATTCTCCTCAGTATCCAAAGGAAGTGTGTCTGTAAACCATGTGTGTGCTGCTGGAAATCTTGGTGCGTATGTTTAACTTCTGTTTAAATAAGATACATATTTTAATAGAAGTTAATGATAGCATAACAGAACATTCTGTTAATGTTTTTATTCTCTTTATTAGTATCTTAATGTAATTTTAATGTAGTTTAAGGCAGTTATTAAGATCTAAATAGGAACATCTGGGAAGAAAATATTTTTCCATGTACATTAAAGTTTGTTGGGCAATGGTAGTGTCTGGGAGGGACGGAGTGGAAAATCATACACATCTTGCTACAATACGCGTGCTCTTCTTAGACGAGGGGGGCTCTCAATGCAGCTATTGGAGAGCAGAAGGATTTGTGCCTGCAGGCCATGGTTGTGTGTAAAGCCACGTATCCAGCAGGATGTCTTGTTTCCACTTCTACACATCGTCTTTTCTGCTAGCAATGGCTTGTTGGATTTTAACTCACCCAAGGCATGGTCCAGCCAGGGTTGCCACCACTTCTTTTCACCATCATTTTCCTTCCTCTCACCATCCTCTGCATGGGTGATTGTAAAACTAACAAAACAGAGCAGACAGACAGGTTTTCCTTTCCCTTTAGTTACAAGAATGGCATTCCTTCTTTGCAGAGGGCTGGTCAGGGATCCACATGGTGCTGGAGTTTTACCTGCAGCTGGGAGCTGCTGCTCCTTCTCAGGTGGGATCCCAGGGCTAGTGGTTTGTGTCAAACTCTTGTATTTGTTCTGTCTTATATTCATAGTTACATTTTACTAGCTGAAAACAAAGTTAAGGTGATGGGTGCTAACGATTTGGTATGCATTTTATCTGAATTGAGTGTCTTACAAACACTGTGTTTGAGACAACTCTGTGACATAGGGTCTGCAACTTCAGTGTTATAGAAATGATTAGAAAACTCACATTTGATTTAGAAATTGCTCAAATGAGAAACTTTTTTTTTTTTAGTCTACAATGTTGTGTTTTCATTATTTTATCAAGTCAAATACTTTTATTTTACCTGACTATATTTTATAACATTTTTATATACTGTCAAACCAGCTCTAATGAATAAATCCAGATTGCAAATCTGGAAGTATTTTCCCCAAAGATGTAAGGCAAAGACTAAAGCCAAGGAGATACTGGCTCCAGGTCTGGTGTTAAAATACTAGTCGTGGCCATTCGCATTCACGAACATGCCTTTCTACCTCATCTGACTGTCACATTCCTTCTCATAAGACCAGGTATCCCACCAGCGTTCTCTCTGAATCTCATTTCAGAAGCAGTTTCATTACATTAGCCACTTCTCATGTCTGTCTGAAATATTGCCAGTGAAGCAAAAGAGCATTTCCTTTGTCTTCAGCAAACTGCACAATGAACAAGCTCACAAACCTAATCCAAAACCCATTCTATGCTCATGAAAAGGGTTGGGTCTTAAATGGATAGCGCTTTGAGTTGTAAAATATACGGCCTGGGAGAGTAACAGAGGTTTTCGTATCTTTAGCCAGCAGGGATTTAGCATATGTCTTTCAAGATTGCCCCCCTCCTATGAACACATGTAAGTGTGCAAGCCAGGAAATAATAGAAAGACAATTATTCATCTGAATATTTGTATTTCTTCTGATATTAGTGTTTTTTATTTTTACTGAGCACAGCTTACTTTGGACCTGCCTAGTATTTGGAAGCTCTCCATCCAAAGATCTAATATCCAAAACAGGAAGCAGCTTTGACAGGCACATGCAATACTACAGACAAACACAAAACAACATCATAAACATTGGCTTTGGACCAGCTTTGTATGTGGTGGTAAAACATTTGGTATTCCACTTAAGATTTCTACAAGGAAACATCTGTGAGATTGTGCCGCAGATAACACGCAGCGTTTGATCCATTTTTGTTCGTCTCGAAAGGCATTGAGAAGGCTTCATTCACTTGGGCCTGACTGTAAACCGAAAATGAGCCTCGTTGTTCCAGCACGGAAAGCCCACGTACTGTATCTAAGCGTGCTCTGCCAAGAAGTGGTGGTGCAGTGCCTAGGCAGAGAAGCACAGCAAGGAGATCGCTCCCGTCGCGTCCCTGCCAGGCTGCTCATCGCTCGCCGTCCACGTTGGTATTGGACACACTGCCCCCGGTCTTCCAGGGGAGCTCCTGTACTTTGTCTTCTCGTTGTTTGCATAGAGGCATCTGCAGTGAAGGACTTCCATCAGCTGTTTCTTGTAAGGCTTTCACCGTGGTGTATCTACACAACACATTGTCTTTGTGCCAGGGGTTTTTGGAGAGCCTGCGACAGAAAGCCCAGGGGTCAGTGTCTGTTTACGCTGGGGCAGTGTGTTTATGCTAGTTGTTTGCACCAGTGCAATTATGGTATCAACTAAACCCTCAGTGTGCAGATGGCCTCCATCTCACGCTGACCAGATCCAATCACCGAGCCCTTCACCCTTTGCTGTAAAACAGGCAAGAAGCCACAATCCCACCGGACAGCGTGGACAGGTGTCTCCCAGCAGCAAAGCCCAGCCTTGATGAGCACAGACAGCTCCTCCGAGACAGCAGCCAGAAGATGGTGCTTTGGCTATTTCCAAACTGTGGAAGACAAGAGCACCCTACTGGTTTGTTGATGTTTGGACTGCTCTCTGACGGAGAAATTTGACAGCACTGAGTTATTTTGTAATTGAAAGCAAAGTCAGATGTTAGAGCGAACTGTCAGGAGAGTCTCCTGTTTTCTTCAAAGACTTTATGCTGAAGATGTAGTTTGGTTAAATATAATGCAATGACTCAAGTTAACTAGAGGCATTTTTTTTATATTTTTTTATATTTTTTTTTCCTAGAAAACGATGTGGTGAGATAGGATAAGTGGGGGGAAAGAGGGGAAGGACAGAACCACTAAACATATGTAAAATTAGCCTAAAAAACATTATGAGAAAATAATGAAAGAAAGAAGAGTTGGTGATAGTATCTGCTGTGCAGGCCAGCAGTCCCTAAGTTAGTCTTGGCTGCATTTGCCTTTCACTTCTGTAACCTCCTCGGTCAGTATGGGAAGGTCCTGAATCTCCAGCTCCAACAGCTCCCCGGCTCCCACCTGCAGTGCACGAAGCTCGGTGTGGGGCTGTGGAGGCTGAGGGAACCTTGATCAAAATCACGTCTCTGCTTTGTCCCCTGCCCGACTTGCCACTGGAGGGAGACAGATAGCAGGAGTCCAAAGCCTTTGAGAAAGGCAGAAGAGCCAGAAATGGCAGTGCACGTACAGGCAAGGTTAGTCTGCTGGTGTTTGCTGTCACAGCAGGCACCGTTTAGCTCCAGCTGTAGGATGGCACTAGGCTGTTTGTATTTATGCAAGAAAAGGCTGGAATTACCTCTTTTTGCAAAATGAGGTAGATAGAGCTGTTTGTCAGGCTAGAAAGGATGGGTCAGTGAGAGCTCCTCCGTGGGCACCTGTTAGCAGAAGGGTTGTTTTCATCACATGCAGTGCCTCAAGCCACTTTCTGTACTTGCGTTGTAGAAACGCAGACAGCTATAAAGAGGAAAAAGATGTCTGGTGAGATGTGCAGAGGTAATGTGGCTGCCCATAAACCTGTACCTACCTTCACAGTGCTCCAACAGCAACAACAGGGGATGGGAGGTGCTATGGGAGTTGACTTCAGCCCTGGAAAAAGTGACCAGGAGCCTTTCTGATGGCAGATGGATGTTCCCAGCTGCATGCCTGCTGTCTGGTTCACTGCTCTGCAACTGGTGATCTGGGGATATAACAGAAGGAGCTCATCGGGGTCTATTCCAAGGTGTTTTCTGGTCTCTTTTTATTATGCAGCACTAGTTGAGCTCTGCCAATTGCTAAATGAGCTCTGAGATATCCCTTCCTCACTTTTTCTTCCTTGTTTTTAAATATTTCATTGCAGTGGCCGCCACCTTCCTGGGAGGGTGCTTGAATCCCAGCATCTGGACTGCTCGTAGGCAGGGAGAGAGCCCAGGGACTCAGCTGGGCTGAAGGAGGAGCTCAGTCCTGCGCTCCTCAATTTGCTGTGTACAGACAGAAGGGAAAACTTCAGGTGGGAGAATGGTTTACAACAGTGCTCACTGTTTTGTATGCTTGGCCTGCAGGTTCTCAAAATGCACAGTGCATTATTTGTTTCCAGCAGAATGAAACATGCAAAGAAAATTGTGGTCATGGAGCTGTTAGGAGCACGGTACACTGTGTGGCTAATTCCTCTTTGTATGTGGGCCTCAGTCTAACATCTTAGCAGTTGGCTGTCTTTGAATGAAATGTTGGAATTTTTTTATTTGAGTGGGGATTTTCTACAACGAGGAATTGCCACCTCTTTAGACATAGGTGCTTAGGATGCAGGAAGAAAGGCTGCTTGAAAGGAAACAGAGAAAAAGCACGTCTTCCAGAGCGTGAGCAGATTTTGGTGGTTACTGTGCAACTGATCACTGCTTTTCTGACTGTTGGGCAGATAAAAACAAATCCTGAGGAAGCAGCCTTAGCAACCCAAGCCTCAAATCTCTGTCTGCATCCCCGTGTGGGGGCTCTCATGAGCCTACGGAGCACCCAGAGAGTGCCAGAGCAGCCTGGCAGTGTTGGCTGGGATCCCACCTCCCATCTGGGTGCCCTCCCCTTGCAGAGCTGGAAGGGCAGGAATCCTCCTGCCCTCCTCTGCTGTGCTTTACCCAGGTTGATCTTAGGTCCTTTTTGTGTTCTCAGTTCCCCAGATCTAATAACTGTACTGAACAAACCTCTGCAGAAAGCAGGAGAGGGGCCAAGACACAGCAAATACTGGAAGGCCATGACAGTGGCCGGGAAACAGCACTGTCTTGGCCAGATTTCAGCCACGGCTTTTCTCTGGCGCCACAGCAGAGAGATTGCCCAACGTACACAGAGCAGCACATAGAAATCCATATGGTGCTGTATAACGTTAATGGCAGCAGCAAGGCACATCTGCAAGAACACAGCAATCCAAGTAAACAAGAAGGCATGCTTTGTAGTTTGCAGCGTACTGTCCTTTAGAAAATTACCCTGAGTTGGCTTGTGCAGCTTGAGAACAGTTTTAAGAAACACTTAAAAGAAAAACAAAACAAAACACTCCTGGAATAACTGTCTTTATACTTGTATGCATGTATAAACACAGCAGTGTAACTATACAGACAAAATTTTGCTCTGTTAGTAAGTCCTGTGTTTATAGAAGTCAGAAAACAATGCAATTATTTATGGAGTAAAGCATTAAAAGCAATATTCTGTTCTTCTGTGCAAGCGGGTGATAGCCCAAGTAGCTGCTGAGAACCTCTGATACCTTCTGCCATGTTGTGTGGGAGGAAGAGGTGGGGGAGAAATGCGCCTGTCAGAGCCCAGTGCGCACCTACAGCACCTGATATCACTGATACTGTACCAGGAGAGAGCAAAGGAGGAGCAGACATCTGTAGGTCTCTGCTGCTGTGTATGCTTATCGGAGAATTGGCCTTACTACAGGTTTTTCAATGCCTCAGCAAACTGTTTTTGGTGCCCAGTTCTCTAGAAGACTCTCCCTGTCCTCATATTTCCTCACCTCCAATCCAAATTTGTAACACCTGTAGCTGATGAAATATCTGACAGCTGAGTTGTGCTCCCAAGTAACACTCTCAAATACAGCTGCTGAGGGTGGAGGCAGCTGCTTTCGAACACAATAGACAAGCTCATGGTGATCCGCCGTCATCTCCATTGCCTAGCCCCAAAATAACTGGGTGGCTGTCAAGACCAGCTTGAAATGGTTTCAGACATCGGGAAATCCTAACCGTGACACTGAGCGAGAAGTACCAAGGAAGCCGAGGACAGGCAGTCAAAACTCACAGCACCTAAAATGCTGCTTTGTGTTTATTGCTCTAGGAGACCAGCCTGGGGACGCTTACAGCAATCTTGGCTGCTTTTGGGAACAGGGGTGCAGTGTGACACGAGCAGCCCATAGTCCTGGGGCATGTGCAATACCGGGATGTGTGAAGACGTTCCTCTCAGTACCACAGTAATGACAGCAGCAGATTCAGGCAAGTGGTAAATTCAAGGGATGCTGCTCCTGGAGTTGTGTAATTACGATCCTAGGGGAGGGGGGCAGGGCAACGTGAACAGAGAACTAAGCGCTAAGATAGCTGAGAAAATATTTGTTTCATAAATCTCCTCTCTCCTCCGTTTGCTGTCACAAATGTCTAAACAGGATTTGTGTTCTAAAGAGTCTTTTATACCCTGTTTATCCGTGGTAAAGCCATGCAAATAATGGGTTATTTAGCCTACTGTCAGAACCAGAAATCACTTAAATAATTTCTACCCAACCAGCATTAAAGTTCCAGATCTTTTTAAAAGAGAAAAGTAATAGAAGAAAAATTCTTACAGCTGATTAAAAAAAAAAAAAAGGTGCAAATCCTGCTATCATTGGAGGTATTTTTTTCTCTTTGTAAATACCACACCTGACATGCCGGCAGAGCCTGGGACTATTTGGAACTTCCATGACATTTTTGCTTCAGAAAGCTCCAGCCCGAGGCAGGTAAAGCTGTTGTGGCACCTCCAGGCCACTGCAGGAGCACGGTGCAGCACAGCAGGTCCCTGCAGCACCTCACCCGGGCTGCTGACTGCTCCGGTGCTCACCTCGCATTCCCTCAAGCAGGGCACCAAGGATTCCCAAGGTTTGTGCTCTTCTGTAATAAGAAGAAAGCGAATTTGTTGGGCATGATGGTATCACCATACTGTCTTGATGACTATTTTATAACTCTCCATGCCTGTGGTTGGCAACTCCTCTCTTAGTAGGTGGCTTGTCTTGCCTTACACAATGTCACCTAGCAACTGTTGGCTGAAAAGGAAGAAGAGACTGCCAGTCCTCTGAGCTGGTTGCTGCTCAGAGCATGTGTAACAAGCCCTTCTGTTGGACGTGAAAGGCTCTCACCTACCTGTCCAAAATTCACTTATTTGGAGCAACACCTCCTGGAGTGAGCTGGACATCTGTAGAAACACAGGCATGTTCTTGGTGGCAGAAACATCTGCCTCAGGAGCCACAGATGGTCCTCACAATGTCCTAGCTGCTCACAGGATGGCTGGAAGGTCCTTCCTGTGAGCTTCAGCACATCGCCCATCCCTTCCCTGCACGGTGTTGGGAAGCTTTAGGAACCGGAGAAGGCTGCTCGAACTCCAGCATTGAGGCAAATGCCTGGTGAGAGGTTTGCAAAACTGCTGGGGCCTGAGTTGTACAGTGTCGTGGCTACCTGCCTCAGGGGTTTGATGTGTTGGTTCTGCCTTCACTGTCCTGTCTTCCCCACAGCTGAGAATTTACAACAAAAACAGCTCCATTTTTAACATGGGATTGAGTGGCAACTGTGCTTTGGTCTGCGTCACATTTAGTTCTGTAATTATCACTCGTAGAGGATTGTACCTGGTAAATTAGGGCTGGGTCCTTTGCAGATGTTGGCAGGAACATTGCAGGAAAGACTGGGTACAGGCCATGAAAAGGGACTGTCCTGCCAGCTGCCACTTGAGAAATGAGCTGTCTGAAAGTGAAACACGAGGATGCTGTAGATGCAACTTGTCTTCCTGCAGAGTTTCCTAGTGCAGTTGTGCAGGAAGCTGGAACTGCTTCCTAGTGACTCACAATTCCTGCATATTGACACGGTTATCAAGGTGTTATTTTTCTGTGTTGTGTTTTTGATTATTAAGAAACTTAAATGGCTGGAGGGAAAAAGCAGGAAAGGAAAAACAATAGCTCTGAAATTCTTTGAATGAATTCATGGTGATAAAAGAGAATGCTAGCCCACCTCACTCTCTTCTTTTGTAGTCATCTGTAGCACGTTATCCTACTGCAGACTTCTACGCTCAGGTGGTGGCCAGAGGACTTCTTGTCTATGCTCCTGCATTAAATATCACACCAGGATATGGTGTTCCTGTAACAGCTACATACCATCCAGTCCCAATGCTGCTAGCTGAGAGTAACAGTAGAATTTCATCAACTCCTAAAACATTTTTTTCTGTTAACAGCCCTGTAAAAAAACAAGAGCCAAATATCAGTGTAATGTGAAAATCAAGCTATTTGTAAACAGGGCTCAAAATGTCTTTAATGCACTTTCTTATTAGTGTGGATGTGATCCAGTCTGGATATAGTGATGTGCAGAACTGTACACAAGAGCCTCCAGAAAGGTCAAGGTACCCCTGAGTCTCTAAGTGCTGCATTGAACGGTCACAGCTGGAGGGGGAGAGCTCTTCTGGGCTCTTCTTCATCTCTTCTGGGAGATCACTTAGGCTACGCAGTGAACTAGACAGAGCAAAACTTTTCTGCAGAACTGTTTCTATGGCTCCTGTATATGCTGCAAACAAATTTTATCAGAGCTCTACATATGTTTTTTGCTATTTGCTGGAGTTTTAATGCAGGTAGTGGAATACTACATGCACCTCTTTGTTGTTCTCCATTTCTTTCTCTTGTTCCTGGTCTTCAGAATGAAACTTTGTTGAAACTTTGTTTTAGGAACATTGGTCTTTGTCAGTTTTTTCCTTTTTTTTTTTTTTTTTCAAATTATTGTAATCATGATGTGGTTCTAACATCAGGAATTGGTAAATTGGTAGGCAGAAGATACCAGCATCAGCTCTGCTGAGCCTGCAAAGCAAAAAGAAGTGCTTAAAAATTCAAACTTTGTCATTTTACATGTATTCTTTTGAATAATTAAATTATCTCTTATTTCTACCACACAAGAATGTAACTACAGTAATACAGATAAAAACATTGGTGTACATTAAAAAAAGGTGAATTTCCTCACGTTAATCAAACGTGCAATAAAGTTGCTTCAGTAAAATGTTTTCTCTTTCAAGGAAAGATTCAAAGGTTTCTTTCAGAAGGATTATTAGAGTTCTTTGAGAGAAAAGCTCAGATAGCTTCACAGATATTGCAATTTAATACTTTATTTTGTTGTTTTTTGGGGATTTTGAGTGTGTTTTTATACAGCCAACAGTGAATCTGTTTCAATGTACGTAATACTCCATTTCTTTTTACTACATTTCAGAAGTAGAGTTGTGCTTCAGTATTCCACCTTACAATTCCAAAATTACAAATAATTTCCCCAAACTTCAGTCTAGTAGATAAGAACAAAAATGTGTTCATGAACTGATGTGTCCTTATTTTCAAATATCCAAACACATCCTTGGCATAGGCTTGTGCTTCCCATTCCTGTCTTCGTGCTTTCGTAAAGGAAGCCTGAATTATGATATATCCTGCTATGTGGCCATGCAAGCAGTAACATGAAAATGTTCTTTTCCTTCAAACCCCCCAGTTACGTTTTTTATTGGCTTTGGTCAGATTAGCATATGGGTGCACATTTTAAACAAACAAACAAACAAAAAACAGTAGAAATAGATTCTGATTTGGGGTCAAGGACTGTCAAGAAACTTTCAAAGAACACACTGCTATCTGCGGTCAAAATGATGTATTTGTCTGCCTGCTTTAAAACTGACCAGCAGCTCTGGGATTTTTTCTTATCAAGCAGCCAATTGCCATAGAAAATGTCCATACCATTAGACAGCAGGTTTTCTTCTGCTCAAAAAGTAAAATGCTTTTATTGATATCAGAGTGGTTCTTGCCTGACCAACAAAAGCAAAATCAGGTTAATAATCTCTAATGAACAAAGCCTGTGTTTTAAAATAATCAATAACACATGGAGAACCTCAAAATACTGATTTAGTTCCTTCAGATACAAAACTGACAAAAAACAAAACAAGAACTGGCACGTTTTGTAACATAACACATTTTTGTTGTTAGTTTTTCTTTCAAGGTGTGAGTCTGTAAAGAATTTGTATTGCTAACTAACACAGAAGTATGCGTTTCACTACTGCTTCACTGCAGTAGGCTAATAATGGAGTTACAGGGTGCTACTTTCAATGCTTATTGTGCCAAAAAAAGCAATGTTCATCTGTTAGGTCATATATTAATGTTGTCCAATTATTTCACATATAAAGCTGTACTGTTATTTTGCAGTGTTTACTAAACTACTATTTTATTTAAGTGGAAAGAATAACCAAAGGTATATTGTACAGAATGCTCTTCAAAACAAATTTCCAAAAATAATAAACACAGATAATCCAGTTCAAATCAGCTAATTAAAACCAAAGCTATTAGAATTTGAAGTGACTTTGTGAAATTTATCACAATAGAACAGTGGAAAAAGTTATCCTTCTTTTCCAGGAGAGCTTTACATGCTAAGTTTCATTCACATAAAGTTTCAGCAGGATAAATGAAGTTAGATGTGATACATTAAAATTTTAACCATGTACATTTTATGAGTAAGACTGTTTTAAGGAGAAGAAATCCTTTATGAATAAAGAAATCCAACTACTGATGAAGGTGAGGCGAAATTAGTGTCCCTGTGCCAAAACCATGACATTTTTATAGCAGTTCTTCCTTTCCAAGTATCATTCTCTCCCACTCTCGTTCCTTTTCTCTGAAGTTATTATCTACAAGAAAATTCTCTTAAGGTAAAAAAAAACTAGCTTCTTCCAAGGATCTGAAAAATAAGCATGTCAGTTACTGATCACAGGAGAGTTTTTGAGACCATCTTCCTTTTACTTCTCTCTTCTTCCAGATCTGTCTAGTTCTTTCATCCAGACCATGCCTTATCATTCCATACAGGGTAATGCTCCTGAGATCGTCTTAAGCAAATGTAGCGCCTGAAAAATCATACTAATAAATTTCTCTATATATTTTTTTTTAATTTGTTTTTCTAGTAACACCCAGTTACTTCTTAAATACATGGTTCAATTTCAGTCTTGCTTCATCTTCATTGAGCTTTGTTCATCACTTTAGGAATACGCTTAGTCTACTCTTCCCATTGCCTTGTGTTATTTTAGCCTTGAATAAAATTGTTTTATTTGCTATCAAGGCAAATGGTAAAACTATTCTGAAAATCACCCCAGAAGTTAAATTATTCTCCATGATGGTGTTATCATTTCCGTGGTTGGTGTAGCAACCTGTAAGGCTTCCACAAAATCTGGGTCAGCAGCAATTATTTACAGTGCTTACTAAAAGGGAAACAACCTGAGCTGTTCCTGATTTCTCTGCCTTTCTTCAGTTCTCTCAAATGGAAAACACAGACTGTTAATCGATTTGCTTTGCCCATCATACTTTTAATGTAACATTTCTAATCATCAACCCAAATGCTGGGTTTTGTTTTCTGTCCAATAATCCTTGTTTTCCTGAAATGGGAACTATTGATCTCTTATGTTGCACTTTACTCTTGACAGTTTAATGCTGAATAAGTATTCCTAAATGTGGCTGTCAGATCATCTTCTCTAAAATTTCTTTGCTTGGTTTCTTCACAGACACAAATAAACAGTCAGAACGGAAGTGTTCTTCACATTTCAAATAACTTTCTGTTTTACTTTTTGCCTTTATGTTCAGAAGTCTAATTCTTGAGCTTGAGGTGAACACAGGTGGTCTATATACAACGCATCCTTAAATACTTAATAAACCATGCAAAGAGATTTTAAAGAAAATTCTGAGCATCAACCCAAACACCACAGAGGCCCCATACAGCTGCCTGGATTATCCACCAGAAAGGTGATTCCTAAGAAAGTCACTGATACAAGTGTGTGTTTGGATTGAAACAGAAAACAGCTGTCTTTGTGGACGTGATTTTGTACCCAAATTAACTCAAATATTTTTGATGAATAGATACAGTATTACATGTCCCAAATCTTTGCCAGTTCACCTTATACCACTGTGTCCACATCAGCGGAGCAGGAGTTCTTTCTACCAGCTGTAGTCCCAGGTGTGAACTCTGCATTCACGCAGCCCAGAGGTGCACAGACACAGACCCAGCTCCAGGTAAACTGGCAATAGCAGAGGTACACCAGCACAGTGCTTCGCCTGAGTTTATGTTCTTACTGACACTCAGAACAGGATTGACTAGCAAGGCAGAACACAGATCTGTTGATAGAGTAATTCTGGTGCTGTTGCCTCATGCAGCAAATTCTCTTTCTGTTGTATTAATTATTTACTGAAGCTGGTTACTACTGAAACTATGAAAGCTGAAATATATCCGTGAATTTTGTTTTTAATCTTCTGCTAATGATTTTGGAGTAGATAATACAACAGAGAATATGGTGAGCGTGATTTTTGTTGCCAAATTTATCTGTGAATAAACTTCACAGCTCTGAAAATGCAGCGCTATTTAAAATAATCTGAAAAACTACAACAACAACAACATTTACAAGCTCTTTTGAGGCTGGTACTTGTGTGCAGTCTCCTTTTACGTTATTGTTAGCTTTAAAGGAAGTTAATCATAGGGTGAACCGGAGCTCCCATCGCAGCGACAAGCCAGGATGCTGTAACATGTCTGTGCTAGTCAGCAAATGGATGCATGTGTTGGGCTGAAATAATGCAGGTGGCCGGGCTGTACCCTGAGTCACCGCGGTTCCCAGGGCTTCCTCCAGCGCTGGGCAACTGCCTGCTACTCCGACATGTAACGGAGCTCGTTAAGGGACTGGTGCCTTAATTGCACTGTCTGTCCAGGGGGATTTTGCCAACGTCTCTGCGGAGCATCAGCCCTGGAGAGGAACAAGTCCTTTTCAAGTCGTTAGCGTGAGAGAGTCAATTAAGGAACTACACTCTGCAGGCTCGGCGTACTCATCTGTTTATGAATTTTATCTCCACGTTATTTCTACTCTCAACAGAATTTAATTCAGTCCCATAAACCTCTCTGTGTTATGTGAAGTCTGAATGATAGTTAACAGCGCGTTCTGCCCCTGAAATCCTGCTGGAAAGACCACAGATCTGCACTCTGGCACTGGCTGCAGAAAGAATTATTTCATAATAGGAATGTAAGCAAATGCCATCAGCAAAAAAATAATAAAGCTCATCAAAACCTCCTTTGCTTTCCAGTGACAAACATCACTTAAGATACGACTGACATCACCACAAGGGAAAGCACGTTTCAAAATGGAGCAGCAAACAGAGCCTCTTGTATTATATAAACAAAGGGATGACTAAAGCAATAGGAAGATGTTCTAATCCAAAATACAAATGTTTTCCTTTCCTGTATAGCAGTTTTGAGACACCCAATGTGTGCTTGGAAACATCGTCATGACTTTTACTCGACCCGGAGCCACAGGAAGCTACTCACGATGGGTACTTATGCTATGAAAGGTAAAGGCATCTTCAAAGCAATTCAGCATTAGGATGAAATAGTCTGAGCCCATCGCTGGGACCTGAGTCTGTTCAGAAAGGACAACTCATCCTTCCACAGCTGCACCAAGTGCACTGGTGCTCTCAGGAAATCCCTGTACACAGCTTTCCGCACAACAGAGCAGTGAGTACCTCTTAGTTTTAGAGCAGAGAGCACAGCTCCTTATTCATCATCCCTTGTCTGGCAAGTGTAAAACCTGTGCCTGTGTAAAAACCCAGCAAAGCCTTTGCACAGAAAGCATATGGCAGGGGGATGCTCTGCCACTTCTGCCGTGCTGCGGTGGAAGAGGGAGCGCTGCCTGCGCCTTGCCTCCAGGCGGGCGTTATGCTGAGCTCTCGAGCGTCATGGCACAGTTTTTTCATCTGTGGAAGCAGATTAAAGGTTCTCAAGTCGTTTAAAAGCAAATGCTGCGATGATTTATGGGTTGTTTTTTATGGACATGTGGAAGTGAAAAACTGGGAACCGAAAGAAAGGCACAACCTCTGTGAACTTCACGTTGCATAAATTCCCAGCAAGGTGTCATCTTTGTGCATCGTGGCTGTGCTCCAGTGTCACTGGGATGTTGCACTGAAACTTGGAGCTAACTGGCTAGGAAATAGAGGAAAATACACTCTGGTAAAAAATCTTGTGGGTATGCTTTTTTTCTGACAAAGGCTGACTTTGTACAAAAAGGCACATAATAACAATCTTATTTTCATGTCTTCTGACTACAAAAGACAGCTGAATTCCTAACGTAGATATAGGTTTGGCAAAAATAATCCCCTTGGTGTAGAATATTAAAATTCTGGCTTTCATCTCTGAAAGCAAGAATCCTTTGGCAGTACGTGCTTTCACGTCCAGAAAATTATAGGGTTTTGTCTTTTTCCTCTTGTAGCCGCTATACCCATTGCTGATACTACAATGCAGTTGCCTTTGGTGTTTTTTTTTTGGTTGGTTGGTTTTGGGTTTGATTTATTTTATTATTTTTTTTCCAGATGAAAGTTTATTGACAAGAGAAGACTTCACTGTCTTCATTGTTCCATTCTCTTGTTTGTTTGTTTGTTTTTGTTTTGTTTTGTTTTGTTGTTTTTTTCACTAGTGATAACAGAAAGGGGAATTGGAAACACTTTGCAGAGCCAGGAGAGCTTTATAAATGTGAGACCTGAAGTTCATTTCCTCACCACCACAGTATCCCTGTCACCTGGGGCCTCTCACCTCAGTTGAGTGCATACTGCCACTCTCCAGCCCAGCAAGAAGGACCCTCCTGAGGTGCCATCCCAACAGACACAAGCCTTTTGCCTGGGCGTTCCAGCTCGATGTGCTTCAGCACTATCCCAGCAAAGAGTTAATGAATTTTTTCCCTATGGAAACCAGGGGCGAGTTGAAAAAGACTACTGAGATAGCACCAAAATATGTCTTGAGATGTATTGAGATGGAGGATGAGAAGGAACATTGCATTTTCCTTTTTTTTTTTTTTTTTTTTTTAATTGTTCTAGAAGAGGAAAGGTTGTAAATTAACAGTTGCTCTCCTTTTGCACCTGCAGCATTAGGTAATACAGGAGAGCAGGAGGGCTCTGACTGCATTAGAAACCAGAGGTGGGAAAGCAAGTAGTGAAGTAACAACCCAGTGAAAAAGAAATGAAGTGGGCTTGTTCTTTTTTTTTTTTAACTTTTATTGAGGCTGGTGTTAATACACTGAGGCCTCATTAGCAACCTAAAAGGGGCTTTATGGCCATCTCACAGGCAGCCCCTCTGTCCTGGTGGGCACCGGGGGCCGCCTGGCTGCAGGAGCAGGCTGTTGCAAGGCTGTGGCAGTGGTGACATCTAGAGGACAGGCACACTGCAGCTCTGAGCTGCTGGCAGCTGGCAGGATGCTCTCTCCAGCCAAAGGCCGTTTTCTGCTGCCAGCTAAACTAATTTCCCAGTGATGTAACAGGGGAAAACATTAAAAAACACTCTGTGTGCACACAGAGCTGCCCCCTGAGAAAACGCTGTGCTTTCTTAATCCTGTAGCCTTCGCTGCAGTTTCAGATTTCATTAACTAATGGTGTAAGCTGTACTGCTGCAGGCAAAGGAAAAAAGGGTGAACTCAGTTCCTTCGGGGCTGTGATTGATTGGCTTATCAGGAGGCTGCATCTGGGGGAACTGACACTGTTCCCGGAGCCAGGGTCAAGTGACCGTGTGTAACGCGGAGCAGATGCAGCTGTTGTGCTGCGGGGAGTATTTCCAGTGTCCTCCTTCTGGCCGCCGACAGCATCTTGCCCCTGGAAGCAGTGCACAAATAACCAGAATTGTGATTACAGCTGCAGCTATGCTGAATTGATGCCTCTGTTTTTTGCAGCCCTAGCAAGAGGTGAGATGCAGGTGTTTAGGCAACACGAGAATAACAAAAAGAAGGTGTGAAGAGGAGTTCAAAGCTCTAGGCTTCACTCAGCCTCCCTGGTCCTGGCAGCCCCAGCTCCTCACGCTGCCTCTCGCATGTCTTGGCACAGAACCCATCAGTGGCAGAGCTGCCCTGGGGCTTGCCGGCGGTGCAGGCACCAGTGTTACCTCCCCTGTCCCGTGCGACCACGAGTGCTTTCATGTTCACTGCTTTTTTCTTTTCCCGGAGAAAGTGGATCCATTGTTTCTCTGCCATTTGCTCCTTTAAAGCTGCATGACAGCAATGAAGTCCAGCAGGCAGAGTGAGCCTGGCCCCGAGCTTCCATGGGAAACATTAAACTGCAGTTCTAAGAGAAATGATGAAATCTTTACTAGTAGGATTTAACAGCCTACTTATTCTGGAGCCAGCCAGGAGAGATTTACAATGCTGTAAAATAAGCTAATTCTATTTTAAATTCTTTCAAAAACCAAATGGCACAAACTGTCTTTAAAACCAAAGGGCAGATCTGACTTTTTAAAGAGATTACACTTTGTGAGGCCAAAACTAAAAGCTGTTGACCCAAACATTTAACAAATATTTGTGAAGACTAGCAAGGAGAGGGATTTCTGGAATTGTTTCCACTCCGAAGGGAAACTGATGGTAGTCTCTATCTCCTCGGTGCAGCCTAGGTTGGGTACACAGGACGTGCACGGAGCCCTGCTCCCACACGTACAACAGGTACAAACAGCAGCTGGTAATCTTCTTCGGCAACCCAAGTCTGCCTCTGCAGCCCGAATTATCACAAGTCCTCTTCCGTGTAACTTCCTCCCATGCCCACAGCACCTCTGCAATACTTGTTTGTTCTTTCTTTCTCTCACAAAGCGCTGCTGCCAAATCAGTCCCCGAACCAGCTGTGAACTGAGTTTGCAGGCAGCTTCTCGGAGAACCCCTTGGGCTGCACAGTCAAACTTGGCACTTGCCAGACTTCTGGCAGCAGTCACTTAAAAAAAAAGAAAAAGAGGCTTGTAATTGCTTCATCAGTGAGCCTGAGAGAAGTGAGTAGCACTGGTACCTACTTCGGTTAAGCCATGTATGAATTCTGTGAGTAAGAGCCCTGACATATGAGGACAGTAACTGCAGGACGGAGCTCCTAACCAAAGCAGGATGCTGGCTGAATTCCAGGGCGTCCAGTTGTTCTGTGCTTGTTGCACTGAACATCAAGTTATATTATCAAAATTGTACATCTGAGTAAGACTCTGGTAGTTCATGTGAAATGTTTTGCTCAGTTCTTACTTGTTTTTTCCAAAAGGTTGGGTGATCTTTTCAGACTGATTCAGAAATGAGTGTTCGTGTCCTACTGGTTTAATTAGTCACATGGACCGAACAACATGCCTGAAGGGAAACACAGCTTCTTCGAGCAGGCTTCAGCCTTCTTCAGGAAGGCAACTTGTGGTGTTTCAGGGTGTGATGTAGGAGCAGCACAGAGCTGGAAAGGCGATCGTTGGGAATTGTGTGTTTCATAGGGACGGTGATACATTGCCAACTGCAGAGGAGGCCCCTAGCTTTAAACTTGACCCTGCCCACTGGACAGTCCTGTCTATGAATTACTTATCATGCCTGGACACGAGCCAATTGCAGGATTGCTCGCCCAGTTATTTGTTTGGCCAGCGAATGCTATCTCAGTGTATGAAACCAACTGGCTTTGTTTTTTTCCTACCTTTGTTGATAAGAGCCAACAGATGTCAGTATAGCCTGAATAACAAGAGGCTGTGTTGCTGCTCAGGGCTCTGCTTCTGCAGAACCTCCCTCGGTGGGAGTTTTGCCACCAGACTCATGTAGCATGCCTGGGAGAGGGGGAGAATGTCGCCAAGAACAGTATCGGTGTGTTAGAGGAGGCTGGAGAGGCTCTCACAGCTAAAAATATCCGCCCGAGTATTTTTAAAAACATATTCGAGGGTCCTTATAAACACACGGACTTTTGTTGACAGAACAAGACTGCTCATTTATGTTGTGTATTATCCTTGAAAACCTGCTCTGTTTATGCAGGGAGTCCCATGACAACTCAGTTTGCTAAAGGTGCCACAATGATCTCAACAACAAACACGTTGCTTTATCTCCTAGAAAGGGACGGAGGGGAAACAGGAAGTATCTGCAGTCTGCAGGACAGCCAGTTAAGAAAAGGAAATAAGCTGCTTTATCAAAATATCGCTTTTCTGTTTTCACAAGTGCAATCCCAGTGGCTTTCCAGCCCAGCTCGGGGCACCTCGCATGTGACAGGTCTCCCCTAGAGGTATGATTGAAGCCCAATGAAACCAGTGGAATTAGATAGGTCATCTGGCTAAGGGATTTCTGAATGGAAGGAATTTTACAATGTGCTCTATTCTTTTGTCACCTGAAGCCATAAATATTTGTTCAGGTGACAGCTCTTGGACCCAGAAAGCCACTGTTGGGAACTAGGGAGCATCACACATGATCTTCAAAGAGTAAAACAAAAAAGGGAGGGGTCTGAGGGGGACCACACTTTAGTACTCTTGAAGTAAAACTGAGGCATGATGCTGAAAACTAAGTGTCCATAAAGATAGTCAAGGGGAAAGGTAGCAAGTTTTATTGTATTCAATGGAGTGAAAAGCTTGTACTTTGGAATTTGGATGGTGTTACTGGCTGGTTCTGTGCCCAGTGAACCCTACCTGTCAGCGAGCAGTCAGTCTCCCCAGAGCACAGGCTGCCGTTACTGCTAAAAGACAGTTAAATGAGTGCTTTCAGAAGTTTGGCAAGAGGAATGGAGCCAGAAGCAAATAGTCACACTTTAATTTATAGCCACAGTGTCATTTTGAACTCACACTGCAATACTCTCAGATAGCAAAAGCCAAGAACTGCCATCTCTGAACGCCCTTCTTGCCATGGCCCGTCTGCTATCCCTCACCGCGTTGTCAGGACCATGGAGAAGACAAATGGTGGATGAGGTGATGAAGGATCTCGTGGTGATTGCTTCGGAATAGCTAACATCTGCATAAAGCCAATCAGGATATTAATAAGTTGGAAACTTACCGACTCAGCTACGCTCCACACACAGTGCACAGCTTTGTTCCTGGAGTCCATGACTTCACTCTGCGGCTTCAGGGAATCAACGATGGACCAGAGGGATGTCAGAACTGGCATTTAGACCAGGATGTCATCACATCCCATCACCATATCTGTATGCTCCTGTCTCCTCCGTAAAGACTTTGCTCTCACTATACATGGAATGGACTTGAATATCCTCCTAGGTGAAGGTGATTTTGCTCATCCTGTGAGCCCAGGTGGGAAGCTGAAAGCCTGCTGTGCACTAACAGCAATACAGCATTTATTGACCATGTCTTGAGAGCACCGTCCCATAAATGAAAGCACTGATAACTTCTGTCATTTTGTACTTTAAATACAATTCAAAGGCTACGAATTCTGACTGTCATCCCTTGTCTGAGTATCATGATTCTTATTTAGCAGGAGAGCTGTCTTTTGAATTAAGAGATGTGGCTCTGTGGTTATAGGTATTAGAAACTTTGTGGTTATAGGTGTTAGAAACTCCTGGTTCACAGGGCTTCTGAAAGAAGCCAACAAGTTAACAGTTTAGACTGATATATACATAGAGATATAGAAAGTCAAGATTGAAATTAGGCACTTAGTCACCCACTTAAATCTAAACTTCAGTGTACGAAATAGGGGAATAACAGCAGCTACTTATTGACCTGAAACAAAGGATTAAAAGTAGAGACCAGACAGAACCTGCTTCAGCTAAAATTAATGGAAAATCCTCCCAGTTCAGAGTAGTTATTTGGTCATACAGACAGCGAGCAAACTTCATAAATCTAGTTTCCTCACTTTATGCACTAAGTGCCTTGCGTTACAACTGGGTGGCAAAATGCATTCTTCAGGGGTGCTCAGCACCCTTCGCTCCTCCAGCTGCACTGAGTGGCAATTACAGGGTCTCTGAAAAGCTGACTCCTTTACTTGAGATGCCTTGACCTGAGGTGCCAGGCTACAGCCACCTACACTGGAAAACTTGAGTGCAAATCAGTGCTCTGGAGAGAGGACAGCCTGTGGGAGGGGAGTGCCAGAAAGCTCATAAGCATGTCTGACACATTGGTGTTTTTCAACAAGAAATGAACATTGCATGTATAGATCATTTACTGTAATGGGGGTGGGAGTTTTGCTAGGGTGTCCTGAGTTCAATCAATTAGTTTCCCTCCCAAGGCACAAATTAATGCAAATTTTACTCATTTACATTTCTCTTGCTGACATGTTTCTTGGTATTGATCCAAGTTCGTTTGCTTATGTGTCCATGTCTCTTTTAATGATGTAGTCCCATGGTTATTGCCTCTCTTCTCTCTTCTTTGGTACTTTTTTGCACTCCCAGGTGGCCTGCTTTGCTTTTTAACCTCTCCACTTTTTTTTTTTTTTTTTTCTCTTCTTTTTTTCCTGTTGCAGATGGTAGAAGCAATGCAATAAACACACAGAGAGATCGGCAGCCCAGCAGTCAGGGAAGGGCAACTCTGTTCCCTTCATTCCCTGAGCAGTCAGGAGGAGGCAGGGTCTTCAGTCATCCCCACTCCACTTGCTGGCCAGAGGAGAGGAGATGTAGAGATGTCTTTAGGATCAGTGAACCCTACAGCCACGCTACATCTGCAGATGCCATGCCTCAGATAGCCCTCTCATATCCCTGATGTGAAGAATTCCTCCTGGGCTGGTGCAGCTGTGCCTGGACTTTACAAGCTCTCCCTTTGCTATGTGTGGACATTTACTTCTTGTGATGTTTTTTGCTTAAGGAGGTTGAAAGAAGCTGAAACTGTGACATGAGCTATGCAGGCTACCATGCACGGGTGGGTAGATACATAGTGTGTGTCCATGGACATGACCAGCAGCTTTAAGAATCATTTTCTTTAACTGCAAACCACTTTCAAGCCTGAATCTGTCCCCAGTAAAAATGCTGCGAGTACTACGTGGATGAACAGTATTCGTATATGGCAGAAGATAGTTTGTTCTTAGAGGTAATTCCCTCTGCTATCTCTGAAACTGGGTGTGATTTCAAAAAGCTGTCAATGTGTCACACACTCCTTATCCAGAGGAAATATATGACCTTACCCTTGCTGTTACTAAAGTCAATCAGAAATTTTGCTGCTAAGACTGGTGTAAGCTGGGAAGCTGATGTGTCTCTGACATTGTTAACAGCTGGAAAGGACTAACTACAGTTACACAGTAACTACAGGCAGGGCTGTAGCCAGTATACCAGGATGTGCAATTTCTGATTTCCTGAAACGAGTAATTCATTAGTTATATGAGTTATTTTGGGGGTTCTGAAATGAAATAGGGTGAGGGAAAGCCTGTCTTCCACTTTGACATTCTGCTTCCCTCTCAGATTTCTACTTCAGATCCTACCTAGGAAAGGATGAATGTTACAGCAATGTTACAGCAAAGATAAGCTTGGAGTGCTCTGTAGCACTTGTCACCTGAACCGGAAAAGTTTGCGAAGTAATGAAACTGAAACAGACTGGTCGTAAACTTGTCTTGCTATAAACTGCGCAGGCAGGAAAACAGAAAAGGGTTGTCTACCTGCAGAGCCGTGGGAACAAATTAATAGGCTGAATATTTCCCGTTAGTTTCTCACTTTACCTTCTGGTTTTGTTTAGATTTTTTTTTTTTTCTCCACAGCACTTGCAAGTTCCCTTTCCTTTAGCAGCAGCACATAGATCCCCACAGCACAGCATGCTTCACAGAACTGTCCTGTCTCCAAGTATAACCTTACTCTTGTTCTAGTGCCTCTCCAGAAAGCACAGAAAGAAAAAGAAAACCACTATTAATAATCCTCTAGTCTGACCTTTACATTTTCTTGGTATATTACATTCTCAGGGGTGTGCTCATCAGAAGGATGAACTCTCAGTCACAGAGGAAAAGACATTACGGCAGTGGAGACAGAAAGTGAGTCATGTGGGCATCTCAAGCATAATGCAAGATTGATTAATTTCTGCAGTGTGCAGCAACTGTTTCTGAAGCTTGGGCTCGTAGTGATGTTTAAAGTGAACTTATCTGCTGGGTAATGATTTAATTTGTACACTTACTAATTGTTGTAACAGCCAGGCAGCAGGGTATTGATTAGGTGCTGTGAATGTTGCAACACAATAAATGGAAAGAAGTAGGTGTTCTCTCCCTTGGCTCAGGTGATGCCTTTCTCCAGGAACGGACCCACTGACTTTCAGGAGCACAACTTGCAGGAGTGAAGAGATAAGAACCTGACCATAGCTACCAGGTCTGACTGAAAGTCAGTTAAATAGGGATAAATGTGTTGAAATAATTAACATCATTCTTATGAGGGACACAAACACACAGTGTCTTCTGATGGAATAGGTGCCAATCTCCCTGGGCCTGTTCCTGTTGCGAAGCATTTGTTCATGACCCTGTCTGAGCCCAGACTCACAGATCATTTAAATACATTTCCTGAACTTTGTTCTGGCATCCCCACTCGCCGTCGCTGATTGTTCCTGGAAACACATTGGGAACAGGATGCCAGAGAGGAGGTTTGCAGAGAAGCCCCAGCTCCCTCCTGCAGGATGGGGCTGAAGGCAAGGAGCGCTGCCGCAGGCTGCGTGGTGTTTGTCGTGGCCTTCAGCAGAGGCAGGACCAGGAGCGAGGGCTCCTCCTCTGCGTCTCTGAAAACCAAGCAGCCTGCTTTAAGCCTGGGTCCCAAGACTAATAAAAACTCTTGAGTGATGAGACACAAAAGATGTGTAGAGCTGGCTAGCACACCTGGCTAACAGTGACCTCCGAGGACGGTCTGGGGCAGCTCTTCCCTCGCCCGTTCGGGTGGCAGGAACGAAGAGGGAGCCACTGCAGCCTGTAATGGATGTGTTCTGCTAACACGGACTCACAGGTTTCCAAAGAGAAATTTATATCAAGATGTCTAATTTGTGAGAAAGCACTGAAAGTGAAATTTCGGTTATAACCACGCAGGCTCTTAGCAGATATGCCACAGCACAGAGAGCTGCTTGGAAAGATCTAACTCCAGAGTGCAGGATGTGTGGCCAGGCCCCAGAGAATATTAGTCATATTATAAGTGAATGCTCAGAGCTGGCCGGAGATGAGTATAAAGTACAGTATGACAAAGTTGGCAGTACGTGCATTGAGCATGCTGCCGGGGGGCGGGGGGGATACTGCCACAACCACAATTATCACTCCCAGCCAGGTAAATTGATTGCAACTGAGGTAAAATTGAAGTTTGTTAAAAAACAAAACAACAGTCAGTTGTGGTGCCTGCAGAATAGAGGGGGAGAGCGACAGAGCAAGCTTCAACCTTAACGTCTGCGCTGGGTGACGGCACTGACGGAGAACACAAGAAGCTGCAAATACGAGTGCATATAGCAGGAAGAAAATCTGGGGCATGAAAATGGGCCATGACTCTGTATCTCCCCCTTATTTCCAGTGGGTTGAGATCTTGCAGCAGCGCTTGGGCTGGAGATCAGCTCTCTGACAGAGCAGTGCAGCATCCCCCTGACTCCCCAAAGGCGGGGATGTCACCCCAGCTCCCAGCCTAGCTGAGGGCCGAGTGAGGCATGCACCGAGCGACATGACGGGGCCGGGGAGACACCGTCCCCCCGCCTCACACCTCGTGTCCCCCACCCCCCACAGCACCGGCGGCCGCCTGAGGGCCGCTCCCCTCACAAGATGGTAGCCATGGCGGCATCACGTGCGGGGGCCCGGCCGCCGAGGGGCGGGGAGGGGCGGGCGCGGCGCTCGGCAGCCCCGGCCCCGCGGGGCCGTTTAAGAGCCCGCCGGGCGCCGCCTCGCCCTGCCCGGCCCGGCCCGGCCCCAGCCCGGCGGAGAGCATGCGGTAGGGGCGGGCGGGAGGCCGCGGCACCGGCAGCATGGGGCTGTGCTACAGCCTGCGCTCCCGCCTGGCCGCGGCGCGCCCCTCGGTGCCGTACGGCGGCCGGGGCGAGGCGGACCCCCCCCCGGTGACAGCGGAGCACGGCGACCCGCAGGTGCGGCACCGGCTGCGGCAGGACCTGGTGGCCAAGGAGCGGGCGGACAAGAAGCGGAGCAAGAGCATCGACAAGACGCTGAAGGCGGAGAAGAGGGAGTACAAGCAGACGCACAGGCTGCTGCTGCTCGGTGAGCGGCGGGCGGGACGCGGCCGGCGGCTCCCCCCCGGGGGCGAACCGGGGACGGGGGTTCGGCATCGCCCCGGGGGGGGGGGGCGTCGGGGCGGTGGCTGCACCTTGAGGGGGAGCCCGCAGGGGTCGGAGGGACCCCCCCCAGCCGTGGGCGGCGCTGGGGGCTGTGGGAGGTTTTCCCCCCTTTTTTTTTAGTTTGGTTTTATTTATTTATTTATTTATCTGTCTTCCCGTGTGCGTTCGTGGCTTGGCGTCGCCTCGCCGAGTGCTGGCGGCTTGGGGAGGTGTCGGGGCTCCGAGGTTGGTTGCAGCCCGGCGGGGCCGTGCACCTGCCTGTGCGGCGGGGCGGGGGGCTGGGCGGGGGGCACGGGGTGCTGCAGGGGGTGCCCCCAACACACGGCCGAGCAGAGCCGTGCATTAGCCGCCAGGTAAGTCCGGGGGCTTGGAAATTCTTCCGCTCCCCTCCCCTCAGCATGCATCGGCTGGAACACCGACAGCACGTTGCGGAGCTCTGGACATCCTGGGGTAGCAGATGGTGCCTCAAACTTCTGCAGGATGGGGAGCCTCCTGCCTGCTGAGGTTGGCGTGGTACCCTGTGTGATGAATGGGGAGACTTGGCCCTCTTGGTGTTATTTTATTATTTTTTTTTAACTCAGTATGTTCATTGCCTGTATTTGAGGGTCTGAATTGCTGAGGAGCTTTAGAGAGCAGTATTGAGATGGTATTATAAGTCTCAGTGCTAAAAGTTTTTGGTCTATAAATGTGATCCCTTGTGATGTGGCCACAGCGATACGTGCTTCTGAAGGTGTCTTCCTCCTTCTGGGGGGGAGGGCAGAGCAAGCGATCCTTGTGTGAAGGCTCTGAGCTCTGTATGCTGCGAGCGTTGGTGGGAAGTCACACCTCTGACCAACGTAGCTCTCCTTTCAAGAACAGGCTGCATCACAGGTATTTTAGATCTTAACTTTTTAATTTATTTCAAGTCTGTTCTGCAGTAAACAAGTGCTTGGAGAAGGAGCTGTGAGAATGGATGTCTCTTTCTTTGTAGATTAAAAACAAAACAAGAAGACTAATGCTGATGTTAATCTGCTTGCCTGTAAGTCAGGAAGGCTATCTGATGGGCTGCTGCATTTGCACTAGGCAATGTTTCAGTGGCCTGTTTTTTTAATGTTTCTTCTAGCACATTGTGCCACTGTACTGCTTTTTGCAGAAGTGATGTTAAACTTAGTGGGTTAAATGACATATCCTAGTAGTTTGAAGTTATCCATAGTGAAGCCAAAAGAGAGAGTATTCTTTGTCAAAGTACTGATTTATAAATCTGATGGATATGAGTCAGTGTTATGCTGGCAGTGGTTTATTATATTTCAGCCTGGACTTGAATAGCAGGAAGTCACTTCTTGGCCCTCTTGTAAATCTTGGGATGCCTAAGAGACCCATTTCCCCGCGCCTTGCGCAGAGACTGTCAGTTCTCTAGTTAGCTTCCTTCCCTTGTTGCGTCTCCCTGTATCCCACTCGTACTGTTACTCCGTGAATTTTCTATTTCTAAACTGGACCAAGAAGTTTGGTGCATGGTTGATTATGTGCATCTGCAGGTATTGCTGCTGCAGCTGAGCATCTCTGTGCTGAGACATAGCCTGCATGCTTATGGATTACACCTGCTAATTATGCAGGGCAGTCAAATTGACCTGCAATTGAATGAGGGGCAGGAATGTCTAGCTTGGATTTAAAGCAGCAACTGAGTCTACTTCCAAGGAATAGAGCTAGGGTAGGGGAAAATACACTGAAGAAGTGTAGACAAGGGATGTTTCCTCACCTGACACTGTAGGCTCAATGGCAAAAGCTTCAAAAGGTACTCATAGTTTCTTGCTTGTGCTCCCAGCTCTTCAGGCTGATGTGCTCCTGCAGACACAGAGCAATGGTGTGAATGGTGAAGGACACTGCAGGTGGCTGCTTTTTCTCTGAGACTGACAGAACTTAAACGAGAACTGTACCGATGCTTCAGGTCTGGTCTGTATCAGAAGTTACTTTATCTTTAAGGTACACCTGCATTAGCTCGCTGCAAACATCAAGAGCTGAAAAGCTGCACAGCAAATCCAGAGTTTACTCCTGTCACATGCTTTGGTGTACAGAATGTAGTGAATGCACAGTCAGGTGTGTCTGTGCTTGGGTGTGTTTTGTTTTGTGATGTGGATAACATACCTTAAAGCTATAAGCTCTGGTCTGTTACTTGCAGTATTAGAATGCTAGTCAGTGTGACTGGTGCTTGACATTCAGTGTTGCTTTTTTTTAGACCTACTAGAGTTCCTTGCTTTGTCAGTGTTCTCAGGGATGTGCAGTGCATGTGGGTATCCCTGTCCTGTTACTCGATTTATTTTTTTCTCTTTCATTGCTTTTCAACCATTTCTTGACATCAGGTAAATTACTAATTCCTAAAACTTCTCTTAATTTTTGTGGGACAAAGGTTTTACATCTGCTGTATCTTTGAAGCAGTAATTTGACTCCATACTTGTGGTAGTACATGAGTTTTTCCCTTTGTGCATTTCCCTTTCACACAAACAATCAGATGTGATTTCATTGGATTTTGTTTAATGTGCTGCATGTGGGTGTACCAAGTCTCAACTTAAGACTCTGCTCATAATTATGATGACAGTTCAGGGCTACTACAGTGTATTGAAGGGTGTTTTTCAGAGTGTGGGGGCTTTCTTTGTTTTGGGAACAGTCTTGATCCTAATTTGGAAGTGTGCTTATGGGGGATTTTAAACTTTGCTGTAGAACAATTCCACTATGTGTGCGTCCCACTGGTGACTTTAATATTGATCTTCCTCAGCCTTTTTTAAGACTTGTATTATAATTCATCTTAAATTTTGTTTTTATCATATAACAAATATATGAAAACGATGTTATTCCTTTCTCTGGGGTTTTAATGTTTTTGATCAGTTAGTATTTTTCCAACAACAATTAAAAAAAAAAAAATTGTCAGAAATGTGCTCAGCTCTCCTGGTGTTTGTGTTGCTTTCTGTGAACTCTCACCCATGTGAGAGGTACCTATGGCTTATTCCCATAGAGAAATGGGGACTTAGATATCTTTGTATGTAAATAGAGATGCATGTACTTGTTATCTGGGGTATTTAACTACAACATGCTAAACAGTTCTGAATCTTACCTACATCAGTTCTTAAAAAATTACTAGAAGTGTTCTTACTTATAGGTACAAATATGAATATAGGCATGCAAATTAAAAGCTTTTGTAGGGGAAATACACTACACAGGAAAAAAATGCTTTAAGAAGCTAGAAAATATCAGCATGAAGACTAACCGCAGTCGCTCTTTCTGTTTGTGTGCTGCATGGTAAGCCCCTGAATAACATATAATTAAAGACTGTCTTGTATGGTTTACATTGTATTTTCTTCCACAGGGCTTGTACTTCATTGAGTGCACAAGATGGATGTTGTGCAGTGAATGAGTGGCTATTCAATATTCTTATCCTCCTCATACAATGTGTTACCCCGTGCCCTATTTATGACACGCCATCCGTACCCCGTACTGAATAAAGAACTGTTGAACTCCTTGTGGGCTTTTCTGCAGCCCTGATCACTGCAGGGAATGTAGTCTCAACAAATGTCAGTGGCTGTGTCTGCATGGCACTGCTGTGAAATGAGGTGGCATCATTCTCCTGCTTTTATGGATGCTGGGGAGGGAAATACGGCCATAGAAGGACTAAGGCTAAAGCTGTCCGAAGCTGCCATAAAGTTTAAATGAGTGATCTTTGCCTAATGTTAACTTTTCTGCATAGCACTCAGCTTCTTTTATTGCACTTCATGTGTTTAGAGCATGGATGTCATGGCTGTGAATGCTCAAGTCAAGCTTTGGATGCTGCAGTTGCAATCTTGGATGTGTGAAGCATGGCTTGGTGCCAGCGATGGGAAGCACGTGTTGCTCGGTTTGCTGTGGCAGCGCTGCACCAGAATGAAGCTGGTCTGGTTCTGCAGGGCTGCATTTAATGGCATAACCCACAAATATCCTTCCTCATGTTGTGATTCTGTACCTTGCTTGCAGTTAGGCGGTTATCCTAACACTGCTCTGCTTCTGTCAGGGACCAGGCGGGTGGGGAAGGCACAGCTGAGAGGAAGACAACCAGTTGTACAGATAAGTGTCTGTTTAGGTGCTTGAAGAGATTCCCTCTCACAGGAGCTTGTCACTGTAGAAAATAGTTTCATTCACTTCCAGCTCTCATTTGTTTCTTGTGCCTCATGTTTTGTGAGCTGAAGTAGGTATAAGCCCTGGGAAAAAAAGGATATGATCCTTATTGGAAGATATGTGAAAGGCAGGGAAAAATAGACTAAAACTGTAGAGAGAACCTGTATCCTGTTTTTTTCTAATTCTTGAGAACAGGGTTTCTGAACCTTAACATCTTATACTAAGTTGGTGTTTCATTTCCCCTTTAAAAAATAAGGAATAGGAAAACCAGCAAATTCTAGACTCAACCCGATAGGATGCTAGCAGTGCAAGTGTCTTATAACGGGCTGCTCCGCTGAGCAACCTGGCCTCCTGCGTGCTGAGAGAGGCTCAGAAGGCAGCAGTACACAACTGTGCTCCAAACGGGCTGTCATTAGTGGTAAAGGAATTACAATTTTTTCCAACAGGGCTCCCAGTAATTACCAGATACTACAAAAACACTTGGACGTGGGAATCTGTGGTTTCCATCCGCCGGGTACTTTCCATTGCAGGCATGATGATCCTGCTGCGGACACCAGGAGGTGGTACGCTAATTACGGGTCTGTCTTCATGATGAAGAGCATCTGCAAGACAAGTCCTACTCAGTTCTCACCACTGCATACAAAATGGGAGCTATGGCATAGACTGCTGCCTGTCCAGCAGAGATCTGCTGGATGTGGAGCATTCTCATGCTGAAAAAAACACCTGGAAAGCTTTGCATACCTTAACAAGGCTTTACTCAATATGCAAGCGGTGCTAGCTCAGGACCTGTGATGCAATTATGTTCACTGTACCTTGGAGCAACATGCTATCTTCAGCACTGGCACCTCTATGCTTTAGATAACTTGGTAAAATAGTTTCTCTCCTGTTTCCATAGAAAGGAGACAGACAAGCTACTCATTGTTCTCTGCCTTTTTTTCTTCCTCCTTGAGTGCTCCTGACCTTAACATTTTTTTTTGTACTATCTCTACACAAACAAAAATCACTAGCTTCAGGCAGACACATGGCATGGAAAGCTTCAGCCAGTATATTTGAAATTTGGCAAAGTTAGAGCTGCTTCAAGCGGGGTCTGGCAATGGGAGTTGTTAGGAAACCTACAGCAGCACTGCTATAAAAGTGTCACGATGAAGAACTGCTAATGGATGGCACACTATTGATGCTAGGATGATGCTTTCTGTACAGAGAGCCAAACTGCAAAATAATTGCTTTCACAGTTGCAGCCCTTCAGCATTAGTTGCTCCATGTACGTGCCAGCATGGATTGTTGTGGGGAAGGGGCTGAGGGATCTGGGGGATTCCCTGTTCCCTAGCACCCACCACAGCAGCATGGGTGTGCATCATCTCTCCTCTTCCCCAGCGTGTAGGCAATGTCTGTGTTAGTGGTAACCTGTATTTTTACTCATTAAATGCCTGGTGGGATAGAGATGATGATATCTTACTATAGAAAGGCAGCATTCATGTGTAGCCACAGACCTAATTTGAGAGTTGTATCAAAGACTGTTCCTTATTTTTAAGTGAAGACTCTTCTCCAGCTGTGCTCTGGTTTTGCCTATTGTTCTTAGCTGTTTGTTCCATCTCTGTCCTTCTGAAGGAAGGCAGCAGCTCTTCCCTTCCTCTTGTAGGAAGGATGGCGGTTGTACCTGCTGGCATCATAAGTTTTCCCAGTGCAGAGTAGGTGGCTATACCTGAGTGAAAATGCCACATTTTTTGCCTGCAAAAGAAGTAATAACTCACTTAACATGCTTTTGGCTCCAATCAACTTGTGTGCTATTAGGCCAGCTCCATACTAAGATTTTTTTTCTTTAAGAGTGGAAAGAGGACTGTTTCACTTGCAGTTTCCAGAGCAGGCAACATTGCTTGATCACTCCTGTGTAGCTGTTAGCTCCTTTTTGTTCTGCAGCATCTTAAATTGAACTGTCTCCTGTGCTAGGGTTTCTCTAGGTCTGGCGGTGTCATGGCTGGGAATTGCTGATGGAGAGCACCAGCAGTGAAGAAATGAGAGAGGAGGACTGAACACAAACTGGTGCCTCTTAAAAGAGAACGTACTTTGAAAATAAACAATAAAAAAGAGAGAGACCAAGTGCTTCCATGCTATTTATAGTTCAAACTTTACTGCTGCAATAAAGTACAAGCAAAGTCCTGTTGTCTGATTCATGACGCACTTGTGAGATTTTTGGAGCTGCATACAATAATGTGGTTCAGTCTCCCCAGTTTCTCAGCATTTATTTTTATATATACATATATATGTTGGAGCTGTGTTTGTGTTGTATGCTGCCTGCAACAGGCACCTGGTGCAGCTCAGGAAGAGCTGCCAGGTGCCTGAAGGTACAGTACCTGGTCCAGAGAAATTGTCTTCCTTCTTTGAGAGCTGGAAGGATGTAGATTCCAGCTATGACAACTTTTTCCAGACCTGATGTCTACCAGTTTTCTTATGTTAGAAGAATCAACCCTTGTTTGTATAGCTTCCTTAGGAAGGAGGGGTGAGATGCAAAAATGTAGAGCGCAATCCCACCTTGACTCCAAGTGGATGCTATTCCTGCAGCTATTTCCATCTGTGCTCTCAGCTTGCTCCAGAGTGGGGTTCTGCAGACAGCACACATTTCTTAGGTAACCTCATTCCTCTTCAGTGGGCCACAAGAGACAAGGTAAAATGTGCAAAAATCTTATTCATTGAGCAGTGGTTTCCACCCCCTTGCTAGTGGTGTGACCTGCTTGATCCTAGTAACTGGCCAAAGAAGTCAGGGTTTTGTTCATGTAAGCTACAGACCTTTCTTCTCGGATGTCCTGAACCCACACATTTCAGTGGTAACAGAGGTTTGTGCAGCAACCTGAAATTAGACCAGTGCCATCCTAAAATCGTAAAACTGAGGGGGCTTGTATGTGTTAATCTGCCAATACAGCTTTGGAGGATGGGAATGGTTGGGGTTTTGGCTAACAGTGGTTTCTCCCCCCCCCCAAAAAAAAAGGTACTCCTTAGGCTTCTGACGCATTTTCTGAAGATGATTTGGGGGCTCTGCTGCCATGACATGCAGAGGCTGGTGTTGTAGTGCCTGTGTATTTTAGGTGGTCTCCTCAAGTGCTAGAGCTACAAAGCAGTGCCGCAGACAGGTGAAAAGTTGGCAGCACGTACTCTTGAGTTTTACTGACTGCCTACTGGCATGTTGGTCTTGGGCTGACCAGGACTTGGCCTGTGAATTACAACGTTGTTTGCCTGCGGCGCTTGGCTTTTCTTCCAGGCTGCATCATAGTATTTTATTGGCATGTTTCTGTAGTGATAGTGCATTTTCTGATCCCTCTGTGTAATGTCAGTGGTCAGAAACAAATTTAGGAACAAAAATCAATGTTTTTTTCTGAAGAAAATCACTGGGAGGCCTGTATCTTTAACCAGTGCTAGGTTTTGGTAACTCCTGATAAAAATGATGGGAATCTTGCAACTTATATTCAGCTACTTACAGACAAATGTGTTTTTAGAAAGGTATCTTTTATGTAGATATTATATATGTGCACGCAGATCAATCTGTGTACATCTGTATTTCCTAGCTGTATTCTCATCTGCTTTAAAGTGTTATACATCTGTCTCAAAGTATCCTCTGCTGAAAGGAGGTGGATGATTTAATTTTTAACATTTGCAAGTGTTGTTGCTAAAAGCGTATCTATTAGCTGGTGTATTAGCTGTTTGTGTTCTCCTTCTTTAGCAATTCCTGTAACCTTAAGAGAAATTCCCAGAAATAACTGAGTATTTCTGCTCTTTGCAGGGGAAGTGCTTAGGCTCTTTGGGTGGACCTCATAAATAGCTCATCGCTTCTGCAATGTGTGGTTCAGCAGCATTGGACGTTGCAGTGGGAGCAGGAGATACTGGCACAGCCATCCCACCTACAGCATTTGGATGGACTTCAGAGGAGTCTTTGTGCCCAGCGGAGCTCCTCATAGGGAACCGCAGCTCTCCTTGGCACAGGCTTCTGTTGCCTTTCCCATGCTGTCTGCCCTTGAACAGCCTCATGCAGGCAGCACCTCAGCTTCTGGCAAGATGCTGAAAAGTGTATTGGCCAGCAGTCATAGCTTGGTCAAAAACTGTAGTGTCAAAAAGAAGGTAATACTGAGGTGGTCATCTCAACAGGAATGTGAATAGTTTGTGTCCTTTCTGTGGGCTGTCAATACCTGCAGAACTCAGCAAGGTGTGTTCGTATTCTTGGAAGAGAAACAACAAAGAACAGTTACCTCTAATTACACACAGCTCTTCCCTGTTTCTCTTAAATTTGGGAGTGCGCTTATTCAATGAAATCATGCATATTTGTGAATCTTTCTAATTACTACAGTGGGAAAAAGAGGCAATTCCGTGAAGTGAGGACAAGTCCAGATCTTTGTTACAAGAAAGCCCAGTTGCGGGCATGTAAATCCATAACATTTTAGATATATGGGCCTGAAGGGTGTCTTAAGAGAACTTGAACTCCCTAAACTTACTGTCATTGTTCCCCTGGTCAATGAGGCTTTTGAGAAACAAGCCACTGTATGGCTTATAAATAGCACAGCTGAAGTTTTCTTAACTTCCTCTAATACGTTCCTTCTGCAGAGAGAATCCACAGAACTGTCTGGGCAGCATTTTATAAGATTTGCATGTCACAGAAAACTTGATAAGTGTTCTCTGCGTTGAGGAATGTGGGGAAGGTGTTAAACAGATGTCAGAGAGTTGCTAGTATTTATTTTGCCAAGTGAAGGAAGGGGACGCCAGGGAGGATGGATCAGTTCCTAATTAAGAGAAAGATGTGGATTTACAATCTACAGTCTTAGTCTGTTTAGCCAGCTCTCCAATCTCTTTGACAGCATGCTGGAAGTGGGGGAAGAACTAAAATTGCTGGGAAAACCCAGTTAAATTCTGCCTCCAGATTGGAGGGGGGCTCTGGGAGGTTTTCCTCCTACTGGGGCATTATTTCTTCTCCTCTTTCTCATCCTAAGCACAGGTTAACATTCTTGCAAGGAGAAATCTTCATGTGAAAATCAGCGAGTGCCCCAAACCAGTACCTCAGCTCTGTGCACACAGCAAGGCTGAGCGTGGTGCTAGGCCGGCAGCGCGCTCGGGGCCTGGTTTTGGGAACTGAACCCACGGGGCCCTGCCTGAGCGTGGCTCGGCGCAGACGTGTTTGCACATTGCGGTGCTGCCTCAGCTCACGACTTTGACCTCCAGGAAGTATATCGGGTTCAGTGGAAAAACAAATGAAAGGAGGGCCCAACCCTTCACTACCCCGTGTGTGAACGGCCTGCGCAGGGATGGCATTTATTGCAGTCCCAGGGGAAGCAGCTGTGGGAGCTGCTATGACAGCATCCCTGGGAGCTGCAGGTGATTTATTTGTAGGGTGGAATTCTGCCAGTGTGAGTGGGAAAAGTGGTTTTATGTTTCATTTTAAAGCAGTTTCAGGTGTGACCAGAGCCCTCACTGCAGAGCTTTCTTCCCCTCTCACTGCCCTGTGTGGGGCTGTGTTCCCACCCCAGCCCAACGCTGGGGCAGCACACACATTTGTGCCTACCGTGAGCTTTCTCTGCATTAAATTTTAGGAATGCTAATCCAAAATAAGTTGCTTTTAAAATCTGAGGTTTGCATTTTAGGAGCATGCATCTTATTTTATTTTTTGAAATTCAGTGATATGTGGACCAAGTGCATTACTGACCACTGATGGGCAGGTAGCATCAACGGAGGAGCTTCTAAAGCCCAGTGTATGAGGGCCAGTCAGCACTGTGGGGTGGTCAGGGCAGAGAGCAAGCAAGCACTGGTTAACACAGTGCATTTGTAAGTCATGGAGCAGACACGGCTCTTGTGTTTGCATGTTTGATGAACTGAGAGAAGCCCAAGAGCAGGTGACTCCAGGTGCAAGCAGGTGCCCCAAGCTCCACCTGTGTATCAGGCAGTAGATGGTAATGTTACCTGAGCCTGCAGTAGGGCTTTATCTTATGTGCATGCAAGGAGAGTAGGAGGTATGTGTTTTTCCAGAGATTTTGATCTCCCTAATATACTGCAGTGGTTCTGATCATGGTCTTGCTACCGATAAACATTTTCTGTGTGCCAGCATGTGCAGCAACCAAAGGCAGATGGAAGGAATTCTCCAGGCTCCAACTCTGCTGTTCATAAGAAAAATGTGAAACTTTTTATCCCAGAGCAGTTGGCAATGTTTGTGGAGAGCCCAGCTCTGTTTTCTCATCAGTGCAAATTAAAATAACTTCAGAACTACATTTTTACTGTAAGTATTCTCTCTTCTTGTCAAGCCAAAAATGGCAGAGTTCCCTGGGGATCTTCGTCCCTGTTGAGCCTGGAAGGGCTCCATTTTCACCTCCTCCGTCCTGCTTCGGGTGGTAAGAGTTGCTGTGAGGCATTGCAACACCGGGGCTGATGCCTGTTGGTCGAGCAGGCAAGGAGTTGCCGTGGCTTTCAGTGGGAGATCCAAGCTGCTCTGGTCAGCACTGCGGTAATGCTGGTGCTGAAACTCCTTGCTTGGGCTCCACATGGGCAGCATGGTTTCCGTCTCTGAGATAGATGAGCTTACTGCTGTTTTGATCTTCTATTGCCCTGCACTGTTGGAGATGAGCTTCAGGCATCAAAGGAAGGCAACTCCTTCATGTTAGTTCTTTCTGACTCCTTAGTTTTGCTTTCAGTAGTTTGACTGGGACACTGACAGCTGTGCGAGCCCCTTGTTTCCTTCCTCAGAGCCTGAGTTCTGTTGGCTTCTTGGGCAAAGTGCAGAGAGCCTGCCACCAACAGTGCTCATGCGTCCCTGGGATGCGCAGACCATGATGTGCTGTGGCTGTGCCCCAGGCCATGCTGGTCGCAGGGGGAACCAAGCAGAGCTGCTGCAGAATGAGAAATAGCTCCTCTGAGCGCTTGTCCTGCTCCCCGGCAGGCTGCCCTCGTGCCTTGCATCACAGCCTCTTCCTCTTCCCCTCCCTGCCCCCCCACCAGGCACAGTTTCTAGTCTGTGGGCTGCATTTGTTTGGTTTTGCATTTTTTCTGGTGGCTTTTATGCTGAAATCTCGGGATTGCTGGTTAGCCGGAGGGTTTCTGGAGCACTGGGGAATTTGTGGGACTTCAGCTTTACAAGGGGAGGAAACGGAGACAGTGAGGAAGAAGGGCATGCTATTGTGAGCTGACAGTCTGCATTCAGACTGTTTTTTATAAATACCAGATAAAACTATTTTCTTGGAAGAAAAATACTGCATAATATACTCCCTCGATGCTTTCCCTGCCTTCTCCCCACACAGGAAATTCATGATTTGATAGACCTATTTTTTCCTCTGGTGATTAGAAACATAGAACAAATAAATACCTTTTAGTCTGTAAAAGCTCAAAGATACTGTTTTTTTTTCTCCTCTAAACCTGATTCCTTAATGCTACTGCTATTGTCATTTCTCTCATTCCTTTCAGCTTCTGTGAAGGTTTCACTTGTCCATAGCGTTTCATGCTACACCATCTAAAAGGTGGTGAACAATGCAGGACTGAACTTCCAGGTATTTCAGAATATGCATTTGTTTTGAATACACTGAAAATATTCATAAGGAAACCTTTCTAGTCTGTCTATCCAACAAAACAAAATCTGAGAATTTTTTAGAGGTTAGTCCTTAAATATGTAAATTGTTGTATCCAGAGGTGCCATGTGTACTACTATTGAAAAGTCAAAAGCAATTTGCAAAGGCCTGTTTCCTGATCAAATACATGAAATGGGTGAAATTTCATGGGCTTTGGATCAAACCAAAAACTTGCATTGCAGATCTGAAAGCAGTCAGTGATTTCAGTGGGATTATTTGTATGAGTGAGGGCTCTCACCTGTGTGTTGCTGTTACTGTCCCCCAGCCAAGGCACAGTGACAGATCACAAAATCATTCCTAATCCTCCTTGGAGAACCAGCCAAATTAGTCTGAGTATCACTATCTGGCCCAAACTGTAGTTTTACTGTAAAAGGGAATTTAAGAACATGTTATGTGAAACTTTCTCTGCCATCAAATAATTCTCTATTAGAAGGTTTGAGAATCTGTTGCTTCCAGTAGAGGTCTGAGAAAAACTAAACACTGCAAGGACATTTACGATTCAGGCTTATTTTGGGAGGGGGACGAGGAAAGGCTTGATAAGTTATGCACTTGACCGCATGTAGTTAAAAATATTATTTGGAATATAAACTTCCTTGTCTGAAGACCAGCTTTATGCACTAAGTCAAAAAGTACAAAAAGCAGTTCTCTTCCTGGCCTCCATAAGTATACCTTAATGCTGCTGAATCCTGGAAATTATGCAGGGCATGCTTTTTAAATGTTGATTTTGACTGCTTGCCTGGGACCAAGTGTAAAGTCTTTCCAAGGAAATACTTAGAAGACTTGCAAAGAAACCCAAAAGCTGCTGCCAAACCTTAGTTTTTAGAAAGGGAGTAGGGGGCAATCTAGACTGTTAAAAACTTCCAGTTGTTTGTAATTAAATCCACTTCTTCTGTGCACAATAAATGTATACTTAGAAAAAGATCATTTTACATAATACTTATGCGGTTTTCTGCTGCTCTTCAGCTGCTAAAAATCAAGCAGTAGGCCTGCTATTTCCCAGCTTCCAGTAACCTTTCCAGGCTGCAACCAGGAACAATGCAGCTGTGCCACCGCAGTGGCATGTGTCTGCTTTACCCAGTGGTGACACGCAAATCGAGCTGGGGAATCCTTTTCTCCTTGTGAACCATCTTTCCCACTTCACTAGCTGAGATTTGTTTTGGACTGACAGGGATGGGAGCGAAGAGGGGATAAAAATATCCCAGCCACACGTCCCTCCTCGCCAGCAGCAGAACCGCTCTGTAGCTTTGGGGGAAGCTCTGGGACTACAGAAACATCTCATCAGACTGCTGGCTTCCTTCAGGGCTGGCAGGAGGCAGGACCACGAAATCCTCCCCGCTCTCCCCACCCTGACTCTGGTCTGCCACAGTTCATTCAAGATTGTTGCATTTCCCTGCTGTCTTTCATCGGGAGGGCTGGAAGTGTGGGGTGGAAACACCAGCAGCTCTTGCTGACAGCTGTCCCTCTTCCCTGGCAGCATTCAGGAGATGCCCCTGAGGTCGAAGTGACTGCCAAACCCATCAGAAGGCCCAGCAAAGATAATACCTAGCTAGCAAAGGAAGAGGCCAGAGCTTGAGTGAGGTTTTGTGTGCCCTTGTGCAGGGAAGGAATGCCACCAGCCCGAGGAAATGCAACGGATTTGTGATGCTTCTCTTTATGGCCTGGAGAAATGATTTGGTTGAAACTCCAGAGTAGTTTGGCTTATGCCTTTTGTTGGTACTGAAGTCACATCCAGGCTTGTTATTGTTGGTTAGCGCCGAACATCAAATTCTGTGTGTGTACACATCTGTTACGGCTGCAAAAGTGCTATTGCATCTTTCAGCATAGGCGCCTGTTTCACAGAGTGCCAAAAACCCTCTGATTTTTCACCATTAATGAAGATGCATGTAAAACTAGGTCTTCTCCCTTTGCTCTTCATACTGTGCGTTACATGCACAGATGTGCAACCCTAATGACAAGTTTGTGTGTTTACCCAGGAGATTAATTTTGTATTTACCTTTATCAAGGAAGGGATTTTTTTTTTTACTAGGATGGTGTGAAAAAAATTGTCACTTAACCAGGTAGGTTGCACAAATGTTTGGGTGTTGGGAGCAGTGAAACAACAGATACATGGCATGGAAAAAGCAGAAGAGCAGCTGAGCGGTATTATCTAATAAATGACATAAGAAAACCCGCGAAGCCCTGCAGAGCAGATTTGTTAGGATTTGAGGTGAAAATCCCTGTTGGTTGCTGAGATTATCCCCCAGCATATGGCAGGGAATGTCACAGAGGCATAGAATTAGCTGCTAATGATCTAGACACCTCTTGAAAACAGATGTCTGTAGTAGTCATAACTATGTGTCATTTAATTCAGCTGAAATCTGGATAACTCAGCAGGCTCCGTGTGCTATTCGAATACTTGGTATCTCTGTTTCCCACTGAGCTCACCCGGTACAGACCATCTTTTTCTTAGGAATACTGCTGAATTAAATCCATTTGAAGTTGGAACCCCAAAGTTGGGAAGTCACGGTAAGAAAGGTGACGTTAAACAGCATTAACCAAGAATCTGAGAGGCAGCCTGGGGTGCTACAGTCATCTTTTCAGGCAATCCCATGCGTCTCCTTTGCAACACAACAATATCCTGCTGCTGTTGCTTAAGGATGGGCAGTATTTGTGTGCGGTTTCTTTACAGAGGATGTTTTACTGGTAAACTTCTTGAGGATCATCCAGACTGGGGGTAAGGGGGAACGGGACATGACACCAATATACTATGAAGCACCCTTCAACCGTCATCTCACACCACGTAGGTATCTTACGTCTTTAACATCTTGCTTGGTCAGATTCTTGTATGAAACTGATCTGCCAACTGAAGCCACTTGCAGTGAAGTAAGTGGTTTCATAACAAAACTGACACCATGTCAGAGGAATCCAAGTGAGAATGAATCATCATGAGGAAGGGTTGGTGAGTATTGGGTCTACTCAGAATTAATAAGGCAGTCTGTCTTGTGAACTTTCTCTGGATCACACACCAACGAGGAAGTAAATTCCCTGACTGATGATGCTGCAGTTAAGAAGTTTGCTTGTGGGTTTAAATGCGAAGGGAGGCAGAGGAGCAGTGTGTTGGTGGTGCTTATTTCTTAGCTGATGCCTGGCCCATACACACGCATATGTGTTCGTGTTGTCACACATTGTTGTGGCTGTGGAGGAACGCAGAAGATATGAGAAAGCAATGTATGAGTGGAATGCCTTATCCTTAATGCCGCCTACATTAATACCAAACTATGATTTGGGTTTTTACATGTATAGTGTTAGAGAATTCAACACAGTGGTCCTAAGAGGAACAGTTACTTGACCAAACTGAGGCTCATACATTGTTGTGTCATAGCCTTAAGACTTCTTTAAATGGACTAACACTGACGTGCCAGTGTCCATGGGAGGGCACGACCACATTGCCTGTTTCCAATCGGGGGTTTTGGTACATACACCCTTACTCACCAGGATTTTGAGCTGTTCTTTATAAATACCTTACTTGCCCTCTCCAGTGTATAAAGCATTCAAGTTTCTTCTACCTTAGGGATGTAGTTTCCCCTGGGTTCTCTTTGGGGTCTGCTTACGTAGTCTTAAGCACGTGCACAATCCGCTCTGATAACACTCTTGCTCTCCTTACATTACTTTAAGAGACCCTAGGAAGCATAACTTAGCACATCACTTCCTTACCTCAATTTGCCATTATTGGAAAACATTTTACTACATTTGGAAGGCGTTATTGCTCCTGGTGGGGGGGAAGTTTATGTTCACTTAGTTCGGATCATCTGTTCTCCACCCAGCTCTTCATGTTAAAACTTCTTTTTGGACTTCATCTTTTACAGTAAAAGCAAGACCTTGATCTCGACCTTTCTTTGTAAGTCAGATCCTTTTGACCTGGCGTCACTTGTGTTACAAGGCTTCACATGCTGCAGTACAATAATATTTTTCTTGTGGTGCAGTGATCAGTGCTGTAGACACTGTGCCAGATGAGGTCATTTTTCTCTAAATTAGCAACTGTCTTAACGTATATTTTCTGTGGCTTCTAAGCAATTTAGCAGTACTTGAAAGAAAATGTAATTCTGAGAGGCTTCAAGACCAACTTTCAGTGGGCTGCCAGAAACTTCTTTTTATTAATTAAATTTACTTGGGCAGACAAAACAAATTTGTTAGTATATGACATTTGCATTTGGAAGTTGTATCTTTAGAAACTGCAGTACCTTTCTCACAGAATAGCTTTCACACAGGCTTATTTATTAATGTTGGGCTTAAACTGTGGCAAATGTTGAAATATTTCATCACATCGAGCAGAAAGCCCAGTTCTCTGCCACTGTAGATACCTCAGTATATTGTCCTTTCTCATAAGGTGTCACCTGAAATGGCCTGTGGTTCTGAATTTATGCTTAAGCTGAAGGAAGCTGCCTCTAAAGAGCCTGGAGTTTATGGGAACTCCCCATGGGATAAGGATACAGTTCTCAGTACAGATGGTTTTGCTTGAGTGGCAAGAAAAATAATATCAGACTGTTACATTGAGGAAAAAAAACATAGATGTTGGTCACTTCAAGAAAAGTGAAAATTAGTCTTGTACCACCAGCAGTCAGTGTGGAGCCTAGATGTAGCTCCTTCATTTTTATTTTTTCTATCCCAGGCTTCTAAACATCTGTGGCTCTGATTTACAATCATTCTATGCAAATTAGTGGCTTTTTTGTTATCAAATTGCTATTTTGGTAATCCACATGATGATATTGTATTTTCAGCTCTAGAAAGCTCCTGTTTTGTTCTCAGAATGTCAGTTTCCAAGTAGTTGGACTTAATTTATTCCAGAGGAATTCTAAAACGTTGAATGGTTGTTCATGTAATGCTACTGGCATGGGCAACAGCAACTATTAAACATGAACCTGGGTTGTTTCAAAGTCTTTTAAGACTGTGGGATCTGTCTGCTCAGCTTTTAAGGCTGAGTTTACAGTTTGGTCCCATGTTCTTCTCATAGCTCTTTTTTTTTTTATATAGTGTCTGCTTTCTAGGATGGGCAGCTATTGCCTGGTTCATGATTACAGTGTTTTGGTGAATAGCCTAGTATAGGGCAGCATGCACCAGCTCAAAAATGACAGCAAAAGACCTGGATAAGGCACTGGGTGAGATCTGATTCTGAGCAAGAATAGGTCTTTGTGCCTGTGCTGAGCATGTTTTGTGTTGGAGCACAGACATGTCCTATCCTCATGTTAGTGTGGGGCTGCGAGCTGCTGCTGGAGCCGTCGTGTCCCTTGAGGGAGGGGGCTGCTTCTGTGCCTGTGACTTTGGGGTGGGAGGGATGCCCATGGGAACACGCCAGCGGTACATGGATGTTTGCTGTCTGTGGGGCAGTTGGCTTCGTTTGAAGATAATTTTTCAATGGAAAATAACTGACTGAACCTACCACAGTAGTGAACTAAATGTGGTGTAAAGTTTGCATTTACATTTTTTTTATAGCTCACAGGGTCTAATCTTAAAGATTTTTTAATAGGTGCCAAATGTTCTCAATAACTGTCAAAGTAGATTATAGATGAGTTTGGTTCTCTTTTTTGTTGTTGTTGTGCTTTTTTTTTTTTCTCTTTCTGCATGGAGCAGGAAACATGAGGCATCTTATTGGAATTGTTCCTAGAAAGTTTGAGCTTGGATACACAAGGTTTTCGTATGTATTGGTAAAACACGAAGTCTGAAGCTCGGCAAATGAATATACTGCCCATTTACAGAAGATTCCAGCCATGCTGGTTCAGCAGGAAACGACAGAGATTGAAAGATTTCCACCCCCGCCAAGCGGAGATCTCGCAGTATGCACATTGCTGATCCCAGGGAGCAACCTGGCTGTCGGTCTGCCTGCCGAGTCAGGGAGGTGGCACAGCATCAGGTTGCTCCGAGCCTTCCCATGGCTTCAATGAGCCAAAACTCAGGTATAAAATGTGGTCTTCTGGCTTCCAGAGATCAATTCCTTGTCACAGCTAGAGGAGCTGTTAAAATTGGATATGTGCTGTTTGTTGTTCCTGATTTTTTTTAAAGCTTAACTCATAACTAATCACAGAACGATAGAGAAGAAAGGATTAATTCATCATCTTTGCAGATAAAGAGTACTTTTCTCAGTTACTTTGTACTCTACTTTTTGTTGGCTTATCTTTTGTTGACAACTGTGGATTTATAGGTCAGCTTTCTTGGATTGCTTTCCCTTTGACTTTGTCCTGCCTTTTTACAATTGCAGATGATTTTTGACGTGTAATTAGTAGTCCTTATTTGAATGCATTTTTATAGGACTGATGCTAAAGTCATCTCTAAGCTCTGGCAAGCTAGTCTGTATACTTTAGGATATGTTGCCAAGCACACCTGCTTTGCTATATTTCTGCTTGCTTAAAATTATAGCCTGACACTTTCTAAAACACCAGTAAGGATGTAATATTAAATGTAATATTAAATTCTTAAGGACACAGACAACTGTTGAATAAAATGATGGAGAAATATAGTACTGCAGGAATAGTATTATTATATTATGTTATATTATGAACTATCTTTTTAATCTTCAGTGTTTCCTTTCACTCCTTTTCTGTTAAGCAGTCAGTATTAAAAAGAAACTCCAATGTAGCATAGTCTGGTTTCTCTCTTCCCCTTCAAAATATCTATATATTACTTGAGAAAAAGCACGTGATGCTTTAAAATCCTGCAATGAAAACTATTGAGCATATCGGCCAAAATTGAGGAAGAGCTAAATATGGAAGTGCTGTGATTAAAAACAGGGATATTATCAAATGCAGCGCTGCACTGGCTGAACTTCTGAACAAAATGCCGTTTTCGGGCTGACAGTGTGTAACTTCAGTCAAAAGACTGTTCCTGTTTCTTGTCTGTTTTGTATTGGAGCAGGGTTAAAAAATGGGGAACAAATTTTATGAGTTCAGAAAGAACTGAAACATGACTAACCGTGGAGCATGTATGTGTCTGTGATGCTCCCTTGGGGTGGAACTGTATGGCTGGATCTCGGATCTGGCACTGAGCATTCCAAACTACACAGCAGCAGCCTGCAGGACCTGCAAGAAGGAAGGTGGGAAGGATGCAGTGGAGGAGGTAACAGGTGGAAGGTGAGGGAGGGATGGGGGTTTCTCTGAGGACCAAGAAGTCTTCAAGGAGGATGCTTCTAAAGGCCAAGGAAACCAGAGCAAAAAGTGGTGTAATCACCCTGCCCATAAGGGACTACAGCAACCCATGTCTGTCCTTTGAGACAAGGCGATGCTTGAATCTTCATCCCTTTTTTTTTTTTTTTTTTTTTAAGTTTCTAGAAGACATTTTCACACTTCCAACACTTCACACAGAGCAAGTTTGTTATATGGAGGAAAAAATCTGAATTAAACTGTTTTCTTGTCCTCTTCCTCCCCTGTCCCCCTTTATCACTTTGTGTGAATATTAGGAAGGACAACAAGGTGCTAACCTTGAATGTTTAATGTTAGGACTAACTTCTGCTCCTTGTTTACCAAAATAGCAGGGCCACTGTGTAACAGCAAAAATATACGTGTCAACATGGGTGAGTGATATTTTAACAGAAGACTTCAACTCATATCACCAAGTGTAGGATTTTAGGGTGAGTTAAATTTATTGCAGGAGCGCCCTCAAGTGCTACTACAATTTAAAGGTCTGCTGGTCTCTCCCACAGGACACCACTGGGGGTTTATTAGCTGGGGCTTGATTCTTTAGCATGTTTAGCCCTGTAAGAGTATGTGCATTGTTATAGTGTAATTTTTAGCGCTCACCAAAATCTGTGAGATCATTTTAATAACAGCATGGAGTGAAGTGTGCTGGTTCTGGAGCTTCTATTTAAACTGCTCTGTGGTAAGGAAGGTTTTGTCAGGACCAGTTCGGTGGAAGCAGTGGGTGGAGGAGCTTTCTGCAGTCAGTGTAGCGAAGGCCATGTCCTGCAGGATGCTGGTTTGTAGTTTAGGATGCTAAATGTCAGCAGAGCCAAGTGCATACATACCTTTATAAACTGTTCTTCAACTCCCATGGCCCATTAGCATAGGCTGTAGATGTAATAGAGTGGAGTCCTTTCCAGTGTGACTCGTTACCTTCACAAGGAGTCTGGATTTAGATGTGGAGTTCACTGTCCTAAGGTTCTGGCATAACCTTCTCTGGTAGATGGTGGACTTCCAACAGAAGTGCTATTTGCAGTGGTGTAGAACTGTATGAACGTAACTGAGGCTGTATTACTGTTGGGCAAGGACCCCTAGCCCTTCTTACTGGCCTGCAGCTTTCTTTGCAGGCAGAATTCCTCGACGTGGCTGCAGTGGGGAGCCCTGGTAACAACCTCGCTCTTCACCTTCTCGGCAGTAAAGCTGCAGTCGTTTCCAAAACTGCAGCATCTGTTTCAGCTGGCTGACAGTGCTGGCTGTGTGATTTCTGTCCCTCTCCAGAATCCCTTTCTTGTTGAGCTCTCTGCCTCTTGTCTCCCAGCACGTATGATCAAAGCAGGTCAAGTCATCTTTGTTCAAAAGCAAAGGCAGAATTGCTGAGTGATGCCAGGGTGTCTGAGGAAGCAAATTTAGCTTGAGAGAATGATTCCACAGGGGTAGTACAATCATAGTGCCTAATAATTACCCAGATCCACAAAACGAACATTTGAGGCCTTGCTGAGAGCAGAAGACATTGCTTATAATACTCCCACTGCAAAAATAATGCCCTTTCCTCCTAATTCTTAAGGAGTATTTTTGTAAAGATTCTTCGAAGAGTCTATTTTATTCCTTGTGTGTACTATTCAAATCTGTATTTCATGGTGTCCTTTTGTGTGGGTTTCTCCAGATCCAGAGGGAACAGTGATTGCAATAGTGATAGCAATCTGTGGAATGAAGAATTGCAACATTTAGGCCATATCCACTCTTAATATTTGAGTCCTGAATGAGCATTTCTAGAGAAAAGGAAGAAAATAAGAGGTCAGAGGGAAGAGAATGTGGAAATCATTCAATTATTTGACTTAAGAGGAAAAATAGTGACACATTTCAAAAATAACTATTGACCTTTTATATTTGTTTATGGGGAGATCCAGTAGCCCAGGAACACCAGGGCTTTGTTTTTTTGTTTTTTTTTTTCTGGGCATTTAAACAAGGAAGTTTTAAAGCCTTTGTCCGAAGCGCTGCTCTCAGCTACACATGTGCAATTTCACACCGCTCCATTGTTAGGTGACCTCGGGCTGGTTTTGATTTGCACAAAGGAATGACTGCTTTTTTCTTCCTGGAAGCTTCACCACCCCAGAGCAGTGCTGGGAAGGGCTGAGTTATTTGATTCAGTCCCTGTTACGGCTGTCTTGGTTCCATATACCTGGCATCCTTAACGCTGCCCTGTAATCCTCCATCACAGCTAGAGATGTCAGATTTCTGTCACTTCTGAAAGTGAGGGCCCGAGTCCCATCTTAGCAGGGGACACTGGCATGTAACATCTGCAAGGAGCAATAAATAGCAAATGCAAAGGGGCACTCCTAGGACGAGAGCATTAGTAGAAAGAGGAAAGTGCAGGGCAGTAATAGTCTCCAGGAACATCCTCTAGTGTGGATAAATAAAAGCTGTTACACTGTGTATTTTCCCAGGAGATACCTGCACTCCATTTTCTCCTCCCCTTTCCTTGTGTCAGGCCATAGTTGGGTATTCGTGAGATGGTGACTGAGGAGATCTCAGCAACACAACAACCCTCTTACATGCTTTACCCCAAGCCAGGTGTTCCTGGCACCAGCATGGCCATCAGACCTGTGTCAGAGCCAGCATAGCTGCAGAGGACATCACCACAGCCATCACACCCTGCGTTACAGGGACTGCTTGCAGTACTGCTTTGTTCTCTGTGCACCTACCCTGCTGTGGCCCTCCAAAGAAAAAAAAAAAGGTGGGGGGGGGCATTTCTACTTGTTGAATAGGTGGCAGACCTCCAATGGGATTATGGCCAGGGAGTTTGATTTTGTAAACAGAAGAGGGGGCCAAAGCTGCAAGGACTGGGAGTGGGTGTCAGCTTCAGAATGGAAGATCGTGAGAGGGGAAAGGTGCCAGGGAGGGGAAGGGGCAGGAAAAGGGCTGGTGGTGTTTGCAAGCTGCAGGAGTGCGGGGGGCTGCAGCCGCTGGGGCGGGGACCTGTGGATTCAGCACCTTGTCAGCAAAATAACCCTTGCAGTTGCACTCGGAAGAAGGATGTCCGATGCTGACGAAGGCAGCAGTACACGTGGATGTGAGCGTGTACGTGGTGTAGTCACAGAGGGGAAATGCAGCCTGAAAGCTCCAGCACAGACGAGATGTCAGGTGGTGTGGTTTCCCATAGAGAAACCAAAACCAAGAAGAGCAGCAGAAAAGCAACTGAAATAGGGCTGTAAAGAATAAATGTAGGTAAGGATGTTGCCAGCTCAATTCCATTTCAATTTCAATTGTTCTAGTCAATTCATCTCTGGGTCCCACCATGATTCTTACGTTTTTCCTCGGAGCTGCAATTCATGGCATGCTGCACTGAACTCTTGCTGTTGTTCCAAACAGTGTTCCTTGGCTCTAAAGAGAAACTGAGGTACTGAGAAACATCTAAAGTACCTGAAAGACTCATAACTGGAAGGTATATTTTGCTTTTAGGTCCCATAACTTTGGGAGGGCTTGACTGTGTATTTCTAAGCATCTAGGATTTGCACCTTTGTGGTAAACTTTGCTAAAACAGTGACGTTTGCCACCATAGTCCCATGCTGTATTTCTTGTCACCACTGCGGGGTGATGTGTGACCTGCCCTTCTGCTTCTGACCTGGGCCTGGTTCTGCAAGAGACTAAAAGCAGGAAACGTGTGCCTCAAAGAGGAAATTTTAGAACATTGAAGCTTGTTGATACTAGATGGGAAGTGGCATTCGTGTGGCACCTGGGCTCTCTGAGGGAAGGTGTGGCTTCCACTGAAACAGGCGTTGGGCCTGGCCCTTGTGACTTCTCCTGCAGTCCCCGAGCTGTTTACACTACACACGCAGCTAAGAATCCTTCACAGGTGCTGATGGAAATTTTTAACGTTGGATTCAGAAGATGTTAGTAATGGTGAAAGAAGAAAATACCCCATCTTTAAAAGTTCCTGTGTGAACAGTTTTTGCAAATAAATCTACGCATTTCTGCCTCAGGGAGTTGAGGTGCCGCTTCTAGGCCAGCTTCAGTGCTGGTTTTGGAATTGCTCCTCACACCAAGCCCAAGAACCAGGCCTGGAGTGGTCTACAGATAAACTGGGCACTGCTTCCAGCCACTTCTGGGTCTGTCCACAGTGACCACCTCATGGTACCATCTGAAGGTCGGTTTCAGAATAACTGCCTGAGAGCCAAGCCCCCAGTTGCTCCCATGGCCACCTCTGATGCAAGTTCCAGACTCACTTTTCAATCACGTCCAAAGCTAAACCCCAAGCTAAACCCTGAGCTGCCTCTGCAGCCCTTTTCCTGTGGGCTGGGGCACGCTCCTGCCCCATGCTGGGGCCGCCTTCCCCTCCCGCACCTCCCTGCTCCCACGTTCCTCCAAGCATGCCAAGAAGGGCAGGGGGCAGCCTGTTTTTTGGTTTTTTTTTTATGCTTTTTTTTTTTTTTGCACCCCTTATCCTGATCTCTGCTGGAAGCAGCAGGGGTTTCAATGCATGCTTTGTGGCAGCGGGGTTGTCTGAGCCCTTTAAGCGCGAGATGAGCTCAGGTAGAAGGAACGCAAAGAGCTCCTTTCATCAGCCAGGGCCCCGCCAGCGGCTTCGGGGCATGTCCGGCCAGTTATAAATGGATCATGTGTTGCTATTTTTAGCCAAGAGAGGATTGTAAATATAAAAGGGTATAAAGTGCAAAACTTAGCAACAGTGGCGTTTGTTTACTTTTTCTTTTTTTCTTTTTTTTTTTTTCCTTCTCCCCTCCCGGTTGGCAGGAATGTGTTTGGAGAGGAATGAAGTTGAAGCAGGAGCTTTGCAGGGTGCTGGCGGTTGGACTTTGCACCACGCACAGCCCCCCCCCCCCCCCCCCCAGATATATCCATACAGAGGAGGGGCAGCGGGGAGCGGAGTCCAGGCTCTGCTGATACTCTTGAAAGAGCTCCCAAAGAGCTGCAGACAACCCAGAGCCAGCGCTGGAGGGAGGAGGAGCGGGGGGGGGAGAGCAGGGAGCCTGGGGGCCGCCTGGGGGGGGCCGGGGCACAGCGCCCCGCAGCCTGCATGGGGACAGAGTTCAACACATGGAAAACACTGACATTGGTAAAAATAGCAACCACCGGGTTAAAAATAGCCTCTGGTGAAATACATGTGCGGTAACTTCTGAAACCCTCTGGGGGAACTTCTCCCTTCTGATCCGCTCCTGCCGTGCTCCCTCTGCCTTCGCCGGCAAGAAAGCCCAAAGCTAAATCCCTCTGCAGATTGAAAATATTAAAGAAGCACCCTGTACACTGCAGAGGATGAGCTTTGGATATTTTTTTGGCGTTTTTTATGGATTTTTCTTTGTTTGTTTGCGCGTGCTGCAACGTTGTGCCAGAGGGGGTGGGGGACAAATTCCTCTTTTGCTGAGCCTCCTGCATAGTCTGGGGACAGACCAGCTAGAAAGCCTTCAGGGTTGGTTTTTCACTTTTCTCTTTCTCTTGAACTATTTTTGGTGTGGGATCTTTTTTTGGGGGGTGGTGGTTTTGCTTGTTTTCTGTGACAGCGGTCCTGCTTTGCAAGACCCTCCGTTCACTTCCAGGCGTGCAGACCCGAGCACTGCTGTCCCGCTCCGGCCCCCCGGCTCTGGCAGAGCAGCCAGGCAGCCAGCTGGATTATAAATCTCACACGGATCCGCAGAGAAGCGGCTCAAGGGCAGCAGCCAGCCGGGGCCCCAGCCCCAGTGGGGCCACGCTGCTTCCTGCGGCCCGGAAGGTGCAGGCTTGTCTCCAGGGGACCGCGCGATGGTGAAGGGAGGGAGCAGTCAGCTGTGTGATAGGAAAGGACAGGGAGACCTTGAGTGGATTTTTTCTTCCGAGCGGTCCCGTTGCATATTGGGGTGGGTGATGTTGAGGTGGTCCCAGCTGGGGAGCAGTGGGGTGAGGCGTGCTGGGTGTCAGGGAGATGCTCGGCTCGCAGAGGGGCTCACAGAAATCTTGTTCGAAATCTCTTGCAGCTCTGGCTATGAACTTGGCTTGTTTTGACTGGACTAGATAACTGAGGCAGAAACAATTATTGTGACAGACAGGCAGACCTGTTTCCTGAAGCTGCCCCAGCCACTGGGTAGGGAAAAATAGAAAGCTCCTGTAGTGTAGAGGCAACTACAGTTTCAATCAGACTGTCGTTTTTAGTTTTATTTTGTGGAACTGAGGATCTGAAGCTCTCCACCTGGTGCTTTGTCACGCAGGTTAGGAGCACCAGGTGTTGCAGGGCAGCATCCTATAACATCTCCTCCGATGTCCAGTGGGGTCCGCAGGCTGCCCCTCGCCCCAGGCTCGTGTCTGTGGCCAGGAGGAGTAGGCGTGAGGAGTGAGCCTGCTCCAGGTTCTGCGTTGGTGTCTTATCAACGTGTCTGGAAATCCTGGCGTTATAATGTAGGTGGACGGATGCCTTCCCCCTCTTCCAGGTCTGGGGTCAGCCTCCAAGCTGTTATGAGTCCTCCTGCCATGGCTGGAGGTGGCCGGGTGAGGGCATTTTATCTGGCAAGGGGAGAAAGGAGGTGGATGTCCGTAATTGTATTTAGTAAGCTAAGCCCTGAGCATTTAATTACTTTTTTTTTTTTTTTTGAGGATTGGACATTCCACAGCTTGTTTCTCTAGATCATTTTAAATTAGTTTTGATGTTTAAATGTACTTCAGATGAAGCCTGTCTAAATCCTTTAACCAGTGTATTTTTGACAGCCCAAATATGCTTTCATTTGATAAAGTAGCAAAGAAAATACTTTTTGTATTTGAGCAAAGCTGTTTTGTTTTTAAATTAGGTTGTTCAAATCCTTCTAATTTGATCATTTCATATTTGATTCAGCTCATAAAAACTATGCAGAAACTCGTATTACAAATCTAAACTGAACATTCATTTTCGTATCAAAATATTATTATAGAAAAATATTAGTCATTCTTCTTGGCATAGTAAGCAAAGAAACATGTGGATGTGTTAATTTATTCCAGACCCGTCAAAGAAGGATAGTTTATATAAGTAAAATAAATAATTCTTGCCTATTTAATAATTGGATCACTTTAACAATAGTTGACTAATAGTCAGATGTCTGAAACACATCTTGGCCATTTCTATTCTTCAGGGAATTTAACACATAAAGAATGTTTTTTCCAGGAATTGTCATTTTTAAATTGTTACCTTTTTACATACTTAATATTTGTTGCCCTCCGTAATGTATTAAATCCAAACTGGGAGAAAACAGCTCAAATGTAACTGAAATTAGTCCCTTGGGAGTCTGCAAAGGAATTAAACTGAGATTATAAATCTTGTGAAGGAGTTTGAGATGGGTACACACAAGATAAAGTTATTTAAAAAGTCTATTATTTTACTGTCTAGGTAAAAAGATTTTGTTTGTCAGAAATAGTGAAGTATTGGCTAGTCACCTGTTTTTTTTTTGATGGTGTTAGTGGACTGTTGAATATATAAGTCTAATTCCAAATTGCCTTAGTGGTGCAAGAGTGAATTTTTTTTTTTTTTTAAATAAAAAAAAAATAAAAAAAAGTCTTGCGATTATACTGTAAATGCAAATGTGTAGAAAAAGTACTATAAATACCTATAGCATATTAAATTCCTATATTTCCACATAAAGGTCTGTTAACTTGTTAGATATTAAATTGTTAGCATTATCTTCTGAGTTATTCTGCTCTTCTTCATAACTGCTTTAATATTTTGTTGTTTTCCCAATTTTGGGAATGCAGGTGATGTGTTTCTTCATGTTGGTAATTGATAACAGCTAATTAAGATTCTCTTAGGATTATGGTGGTTTTTTTAGATGACAAAATTCCACAATGATATTTTTTCTTTTTTTTTTTTTTTTTTTAATTTGCCTGAGCTTTAAAGAAATGAATCCTTTGACTATGTTACCTCTAAGTAATAAAATTAATCCCCCCCCTCCTGCCAAAGGTGTGATGGTGAAGATCTCATTGCAAACATACGCAATAGGGACTGAAACATTTATGGGTATTTTTGCTACCCTCTAAAATAATTTTTAGAAACGTTTAATTATCAGAATCTAGAGTACAGTGATAATTTGCCATGTTATTTGAAAGGGGTAACTTAAGTTATTAAAATGTCAGATAAACTATATTTGTTTCATATAGATAATATGGTAAGACAGTTTTGAGAACGTGTGAAATATTAGTTTTGATGACCTGAAGATATTCTATATCTGGACAGTCACAGCTGTGGTCTTGCTTTCTTTGTTCAGGATGATTTTTACAGAAGTTTTGGATGCATGGTAACCAACCAGTACTGTTCTCTAGAAAGTTAACTGAAGAACTATATTTTGTTAGAAAAAATTAGTAGAGTAATTGCAAAGTAAAACATCTCTAAGATAATTACTGTTTTTCCTGGTAACCTTTTCCTATTGCATGTTATAAAAGGGAGGGGGAAGAATTGAGTCAACCTTTTTGATGCTTACATTTTTCCTTGGAAACATCTCTCTCTTTTCTCTCTCTTTTAAAATTATATTTAATATATCAAATTCAAGATGGGATACATAACATTTATTAATTAAAATTATTGGATTTGCTTCTTCCTCATATTATAGTAACAAATTTATATGTAGCCTTAATATAAGCTAAATATTTAAGTTTTTGAATGTTAAGAATAAGATGGATATTTTTAATGTTTTTCATAATTTTGTTGTAGGATTTTCTTAATGAATTTATATTTAGAGTTTTCATGTAAATAATATTACATGATTATCAGATTAGTATACTTTATTTTGTCAGTGTTACTGTAAACTGTGTGCTAAAAGGCATAGAAATGCCTGAGACTGGTTAAGATATATCTGAAGATCATTCTGTACATTTATACTGGCTGAGTGCTAAGGAGTCAGCTTTGTCCTGAATGTGAACTGTAACCGTAGTGCTAAACATTGCAATTGCAACATCTATATTTAAAGGAAAAGTAGGGAATTTGATAGCAGCAACCACAAATAGAAATTTAGGAATCTTAAGTGACTGGAGAAAGTGATACCTGATCATTTGGTTTTGAACTTTAAAATTAAATTTCTTAAATCATGATGGAAATAAATTTTTAACATTTTTCTAAGTGCTAAAAAACGACATATGGAAAACTCATGTTCTGAGAAGCTGTAGCATAGTATTTCTAAATAAAAGAAGGAATGCAATTAGTGAGATGCCAATTATGACATTTGTTACTTATCCTTAGTATTTTTTCCCCCCCAGGGAAAGTTAATTAATTAAAACAAGGAAAATACTGGGGATCTTTGGTGAAAAAAACACAAACCCAAGATATTCTTGACACGATTCAAATAATAAAAACCTCCAAGTGCTGTCTCAAGCCAGAAGACTCCCAGGAGCTGGAGCTGCCTCAGAAGCTCGCTGGAGGTCTGATCTTGCTGCCTCAGTGCTGCACTTTGCTTTCCCGTGAGCAACAGCAGGAGCAGGCATTTAAATTACTTCTGATTAAAAGGGAGCACATTATCATCAGGAGGCCACACTGGACAAGGAAACGTATGGCTGTGTTAGCAATGATTTTTGATTAGCTGTTTGCAGTACTAGACCTGCTAAACTCTAGTCCCTTTCTGTTTTTTATTTATTATTTTTAATACTATTTTTAATCATGCTTTTTTTTGTGTGTGTGTGTGAGAAATGTCGGGAAAGGGCAGCTTGGCAAAAAACTGAGCATTGACTTGCTGTTTGCATATTTGGGAAGGATTCCCTCTGAAATATTCCTAAGGCTTTAGAAAACTGGAAAGGAAAAAGAAACTTACTACAGTAAAACCACTGATGCAATTAACATTTGCTAAAGTGACGCAAGGCTTTCAGATGTAAGAGCTACCTAGAGTTTGTTTCCATGCTGCTGCCCGAACCGAGGGTCAGTACCAACCTATTATTCCGATTTCTCCCATCAGATTGTGCCGGTTCTGTTGTGGCTTGAGGATGGCCCTCGCTGAAACGCTAACTTTAATTGTGGAGCTCCTCCCTCGTCCCCTGTCGCTGCCGAGGATGAGGACGAGGATGAGGACAGACGGGTGCTGGTGCTGGGTCAGTGGGCGACGGCTGCAGCAGCTGGGGCAGAGCTCGGGTCTTGTGCAGCTGCAGCCTCACGTGCTGGGCTGCAAGCTCAGGAGTCATGCAAGATGCTTGCTTGAACAGCTGTGGAAAAAAAAAAATGCAGTCATGATTATATGGCGGTTAATAGTGCTTACCCGGATATTTTTTTTCTTCTCTCTGCAAATCCCTCTGAGTCAGAAATACATAGCCAGGTATCTAGTGCATACCACCCGTATCTTAAACATCACCTCCACGATCTCTCCCTTGGGCAGCATCTAGCTGCCAAAGCAGACTCCTGCTGAAGGCATCCCCTGTGAAGAAATGAAGCATTTCTCCCAGCATTTTTGACAGAGCAGCTGTCTGGCGTAACCAGAACTGCAGCTGGAGAGCCCCGGTCCTACTCATCCTGCTTTTTTTTGCATGGCGTTTATAAATACGCGCTTCTGCTCGTGCCGCTGTGACTCTGTGAGCAGATAGGCTGCTCGACTGAGAATCCCTAAATGCACTGTGCATCACCAAACGTGCCGAGGAGGCCGTGCCCTGATGCGCAGCCCTGGGCAGTGAAAATCCTCCAGCTGCCGCTGGCAGCCCTGCCTTCCTCGCCCTCCTTCCCTGGCATGCATTTCCAAGCTTCCTATATGTGGAAAACTATGGAATATTCTCCAGTTCCACCCACAGCTGTTGTCAGAGGCCGAGGCAGAGCCCCTGGGAGCTGCGTTCGTGTTACTCAAACGCTTTCATGCAGCCCGAGGGAGACGCCCGTTAGTGCTCCTCTTGCACACGACTGCTTCCAGGGGTTTGTGCATCGCCCGTGATCCCGATACACAAAGCCCTGCTTTGCCATTACAGTTGTGTTGGAGAAATGCAACTTTTAAATAGGATTTGAAAGATTTGCTAGCCACGTTATGGGTTCAGTCAAGCTGGAAAGTGGATATGATGCAGAGGCAACACAGCTGCAGGTGCCTCGTGATGCAGCGCTGGTGGCTGATGGCCCCCTGGCAGCAGATCGGCTGCCTCTAAGTGGGAAAACCCAGCTCTGATTTTGAAAGCTACATGCTGTGGCTGTGTTAAATATGGGAGTTTTATAAGCAAAGCTGAATGCTTGTTGCACTCGTTCGTAGGCCAGTGTCTGGAGCACTGTAGTTGTGGTCGCCGTTGTACAGCACGCCTGCAGTGCTCATGCAGGCATGGTCATGGGGTTTTCCCACATATTGTTGTGTTTTCTAATAAAAAGCGTGAACGATGTGGAAGGTGTGATGCTGAGAAAAGCAAATGAGCAGACGGCCTTGTACATGGTACATTTCATGTTGTCATTTTGGTGAAATAGCCAGCAGAGGATAAGCATTGCAATAGCAAGCGTGCTGGTTCAGAGGCATCATGCATTAATACATATTATTTTGGTATTATTTGGATTTACACTGAGCTCATCCCTGTGCTAATCTGAATGCTTTGCTCTTATCCAGGCCGTTCCAGGCTGCCCATACAGTGAGTAGACAACCAGCCCGTCGTTTCTGTAATTCGTGTAATCTAATTACTGCCTGCCAGAGCAGCGAGTAGCTTCTGCTACAAATCCATGATGTACTGCTGTGATGCAGATGCCTGATCTGGAGTGGAGACCAGCTGAAAATGTACTGAGGGCTCTTCAGTGCATCAGGAGGCTGAGGTGCTCCTGGGGCTGTGACCATGCTTGAATTCGTCTCTTAGTGTCCGCCTGTGTGCACTTCAGAGCGTGTGACACTTGTCTACAGCAGTTTAAAGACTGAGAAAAATGATGGGAAGGAAACAACCACGTCTTCCTCTAGGTCAAGGTAGTTGCTTTGTCCTGTAGGCAATTAATTGTAAGAAAAAAGCCTCCCTCCCTGGCAGCCTGGATGGGCAGACCTCTCCTCCAGGCAATACACAGAGTTTTGGCTGCTCTAAATTCAGTCGCTTTTTTTTTTTTTATGTGTTGTTTTTAAGGGGGGAAAATAGAGCATTATTATTTGTAAAGGGTTGGATTCTCACTACAGAACAGCCCAAGTAAAGTAATCATACCATAGGTACTTTGCTTAAAATATTTAATCCATGTAGTTTGCTGTCATTGCCCTGCTGACCACTGCTTTTGAGCCAGAAGTGGCCAGGAGTGCCTGGTGGTGCTGTTGGTGGCTCCCCTGATGTTTAGCCTTTGATTTGGAGCGGCGATGAAAACTTGCCTTTGATGCAAGCCTGACTGGTCCAGCAGCATAGTGCCAGCGTGAGCAGGATGTGAATCTAGAATTATTTTTGTTATGAGCTCATGTAAAACCAGCCATTTTGCAGCCCTTCCAAAAAGGAAACAGCACCAAAGCCCACCCTGACTGATCCCTGCATGGTCCATGTCACCATTCGTTATTCCCGCCGGGTGCACTGTTTTAGGGGCCAGCACCTGTGAGAAAGTGCTGGTTTCTCAGTAGCTGGAGAGGAAAACATTACAGGTACTCGCTGGCTGGAAAAGGGAGATGCAGCAAGCAGCAGCTAGTTGCAAAATAGCCGCTTTAAAGCAGAAGCTGCTTGGCTCTGCCAGAGCTAAAGGGCCAGCCCCAGAATGGAATGCTTATAAAAATAAGATGGTAACCATGCAGCAGAGGAGAAGGAGTAGAGACCAGGAAGTTTCAATGTTACATACAACACGATACTCTGCTTGGAAAAATATTGTCACAATTATAGAGATACGGGCATGGGTCCATAGTTAAAAGGCATAACCAAGTACCTATCATTAGGGTGATTTTAATCTCTCATTTCCAATTTCATCTGTGGAAGAAACTCCTTTTGGCTTGAAAATTCTCATGTGAAATGTTGAGCCAAAGGAGATGTGTCTCGTTTGGGGAAAAGTTTGAAGTAATTGGTTAAGGCTGTTTTTGAATTATAGAGGAGGAGAAATTTGTCTTATACCATTTCAAAACATAACAGTATATTGAGTTATTTAAAAATTTACAGGATGATGGATTTATTTTAGTTTAACCATGTTGATATTTATCTGATGGTTTGTTTTCTTTTTTAACAAAATGGAAGAAAATATTCCTTTCATGGAACCTGATTGGGAAATAAAAACAAGACAGCAACCTATGAAAGCATACATGCTGCAGATCCTAAGTCATCTTGAGTAACCGTGGCATATCTTCATTTTCTATACTTCAGAAATCTTGCAGTCTATACAAATAAGGTTTTTCTCCTTTTTATAATAGTGGAACCTGATCTCTGTCCTTGCGGTTTAAAAGACAGGCTATTCCTTGAGCTCTAATTATATCCAGAGGGCCAACTTTCTGTTGGGTAGGGGCTGTAGATATGCAAGAACCAGCATAAACTCTGACTTCAGCATCCTTCTGTAGTCTCAGAGATGCCACGGTAGGCCAACGTGGGGCACTGGGGAAGGGACAAATCCATTCAGAGAACGAGTGCTCTGACACTTCTCCTTTTTGTGCTGTCAACTGGAGAGGTGCTAAATTGCAGCACTCCTCCGGGTTTAAAAAGTATTTAAGAACACATAGTCAGCATGCTAGAGAGAAGTACTAGAATTCCTGCTAGTCCAGCATCTTAAAAATTTGGATAAAAATGCTGAAACACTATTTAAATCATCTCTGTTTTGTGTGCTCTGTTTTTTTCCCCCCTTCCCTCTCGTGAAGCATCAGAATTACAACACAGACACTGATATTTTATCATCCTTCATTAAGGGCTCAACAAAAAAATAACTTCCTGAGGTGATGTTCCTCCTTTTGAGCTGTCAGTTTACCTACCTTCTTTTTACTATTCTTCTATTTACTAGAAAGACCTCAGCTGACATGATTTGCCTCAGCAAGCACTAAACATATATATACATATGTCACCTTTATGAGGTCTACCAGGGTACTCTGTGGGCACTCCAGGGTGGTGCTTCTGCCAAAGATGTTGATGTTTACTTAAGCAAGGCAAAACTCTTCAGGACCAGCAAAAAAAAAAAAAAAAAAAAAAAAAAAGGTCTAACAAAAATAGCTTAAGTAAACAAAGATGTTTCTCATTTGAGAGAAGGTAGCATGTGCCTGCGTAAGGACACGATCCCTACAGAGTCTGGCCCACCACAGTTTATAAATAAATAAATCCAGAGTGGAAAATTAAAAAGAATTGGAGAAGTGCAAAGGCACAGACTGGTCGCTCCCCATGGCAGCGCTGATAACACACTTTGTCCTCAAGGATGCAAGAACCGCACTGTCTTCATTTGAGCTCTCGCTGCTGGGGTAGTGCTGTTCTCCAGCAGCAGGCACTTGTTTATTTGTATTTATTTTTCAATCTGCTGCCCTTTGCTTCTCTCAGCAAAAGCAATGGGGTCAGTCCCTATGAATGGGTAGTTTAATATTTTCTGGTCATTTTAATGGGATGTTGGTGATGCCGGTTTATTTTACAGCAGGAACCAAGTCACCAGGAGGAGAGGGCTGCTTGGCGGATGCCGCTGCGGTCTGGTGGTGCTTCCCCAATACCACTTTCCTTACTGCATGCCTTGAAAAACAACAACAAATTCCTCTTCTACGCATGTGGCCAAGCGTTTCACTTTTCAACCAAGATTAGTTTCTGTCTAAGTCAGTTCATTTGCAGAAGTAAACCTCGGTGAGCCGCGGGCGCTGCCACTGTGCCTGGGGGCATGCTCCTTGCGGCCTGGCCTCGCTGAAGGCCGCGGCTTCGTTTCCAGCTGGGGCTGAAAGGAAAAACAGTGTTTTGAGGGTGTTGTGGACCCCGTCAGGGTGAGCAAGCTGTGCTGTAAGTCCTTCGAGGATTAGGGGCACGTGTAACTGCACTGCGTGAGCATACAGCAGCATTTTAAGGGTGCCCCCTCCCCAAACCTGGAATCTGTGCCTGGATTGACCTGACGGGTGGCTCAGCCTGGTTTGTGGATGGAGCTGAAGGCATCTGACCTTTGCTATCTTGCAGCTTTATTGTCCTCTGCTCCACCTCAGGTATTGCCTGCATTTCCAGGAAATGCACAAAACGTGCAGGACAGAGTTCATCTTTAAGAGGCATCCTGTGAAGTTTCTTTCCTTAGGAAGGGATTTGTTTCTTGTTAGGAAGATGGTAGCTCTCTCTCTACTTTCTGTAGTCTGTAAAAGTAGAAGGAAGATGTGTTTACAACCGTAGCCTAACTGCGTAGCTGGTTTTGTATTGCTTGAAGACAAGTTACTTCCCTTGACCTCGATGAGAGTTTCAGTGAAGTTACAGCAAAGGAATATAGCTTAAAATATAGGGTAGGGATGATGTCTGCCCCCCTTTTAAGTCTGTGATAACTGATAAGTATGAGCAACTTCATGAGAAGTATTTCAGAAGGAGCTTAAACAGTGGAGGAGACTGGTACTTAAGTTTCAGTAGATTACTATCACTTGTCTAGGCAGAAAATTTAATTCATTTCTGCATCAAGCTGTATTTTTGGCTTGTAAGGCTGGATGCCTTTATATATACCATCCTTTATTTAAAGACCTAAGATGTAACATCACTACTTTGAAATGCAGACAGCAACATTATGTTATTTAAAATAGTAACAGAAAAATGTAATATCTGTGATACTATCAGCATGCTAGATATCAAACCACCTGAAGCTTCTTGGGAGGTTTTCTTACAACCCTACTAGCTCAGACCCTGTGTGGATCAACTTTTGCACATTTTTCAAGCCAGTAAGTCTGCAAACAAGGATTTAGAGACTGCTAAGTAGTAAAATTGCAAAGGATAGACACTGGAGTTGGAGGAAAGGGACTCTGATATTTAGTTTCTTTTTCTTGGCATTATTTAGACTCCCAAATGACAACTTTCTAGTTTTCTAGCACAAAAGAGGCCTCACGCTGTTCAGGATCTGCTGTAAAGTCCTAGTACAGATCATTCTGTTTCCCAAACAATTTATCTCGTTCAATGGTATTTTTATTTCACGGCTACAGTTTATACACCCCAGTTAATAGATGGTATTTTTGGAAACCTCCCATTTATCTAACAATAAAAGCCAGGATGGAATATCAGCTTCCATTTAGATTTTCCTGAATTATCTCCTGTTAAATCAATAACATTTAAAAAAAAAAAAAAAATCTCTTCCTTTGCTTTTAAGGAAGAAAGAAAAAAAAAAAAGAAAAAGGAAATTAAAATGCTTTTTAAAACAAACACTGAGGGTAAAAAAGAGCATTGATTTCAAATAATTCAAATAGTCTAGGTGCTCTTTGTTGCAACATTTACATCATTATGAAATATTTTTTTAATCACAAGGATGTAACTGATTTACAGCATATACTGTGAATGCTAGAAGTAAATGTGGACTTGCCATCGTAACTTCTAGTTAGTGCACATCAGTGTCACATCTTAAACCCTAGCCGTTGGGAGAGAGACCGGGATGTTGGGGAGAGAGAATCAAATCAAAAAACTTTTTGACAAATTGACTTCCAGAAAATAAAAAACGTGCCACCTCTTTTTCTGATTAGACCCAACTACCTGAAAGGAGCTCTGTGCACATAGTGAGTCGCAGTAGCACTTTCATTTCTGTCACAGAGGTCTAAATAAATGAATTGGCCATCTGCAATTAATTCGCATTGTACAAATAGTTTGAAGACTGAGTAGTCTGTCTTCTGAACAGAGCAATCTATTTTTAGCTTTTCAAGCAAGCCTGTTTTGTGTTCTTTGTAGAGTCAGCGACATTCTTTCAATTTTTCAGCTTAATTAACACAAAAGAAATTGTAATCTGAGAAGGCAGCAGAAACAAGAACCCCCTGAAAACCATGAATTTGCAAGAGAGCAGATGATGGCAGCTTTGCAAAAGATAGACAACTGGCAAAAAAGGAAGAAAAAGTTCAGAGCAGTTTGTGGGATTTGGGCTGGATATTGTAAGGGCTAATTTTATACATACAGCTTGTTGATTTACAGTGAGTGCTCACGGGTCCTGTAACTAATGGGGAATTCTTTAATCTGAAAATGATAAGGGCCACAGAAAGAACGTTTTCACAGCTTTCTGAAAGAGATGATAGTTACAACAGAAGATTACTGGTGAATAAAGCAGTTTTCTGTAGAATTACGTACAGATGTCTAGCCTGGGTATGAATGTTGGTGCCAGGATGATTGAAGGAACACTGAATCCCCTCTAGCTTGACTCTGTGCTTGCAGTTGTGGGTAAATCCTTATTTCAAGCTTATGTAATATCATACATACACACACACACACACAAATTTCTTAGAATCACACCCTGGCAAATGCAAAAATATACTTGCATAACGAGTTGTATTACAGACAATATTAGTTAGAAGATTTGTAGTGATCATTTAAGGAAAGGAAGGCATAGGTTATTGTGCAGAGGGATTCTAGTTAACATGGTAGTTCTAGATACAAAAAAAAAAAAGGAAAGGAAGTAAAAAGCTGAATAAACAACAGAATACCAATCGCAATCAGTAAATATTAAGAAATAGTACTTTGAAATAACAAGAATATAAATAACAAGAAAATTAATGTGCCTGCTGGCAGGTGCTTTTCTGTTTAGATGTATTAAATATACAGCATTAGCATTGCTGTACATTAATATGTATAGCTTGTAAGCTTCCCAATTAAGTATCTTTCCAAGTATCCGTTTGTGGGTGCTTGTTTAAAATATGCAAACAGAAAGAGGAGCAGTTATAAACCTCCCCTCTTTGAATCTATGCAAAGAGCTCAGAAGCCTGAAGTCTGACTCCAAAAAGCATGCCAGGGAGTAAGGCAGCCCCGTCCAGCTGATTGCCACTGCAGCCCAGAACGTGGGAACACAGACGTGTTCCTGCACCAGCTGCTGCTCCCATAGCTTTGTGTTCCTGAACAATCTTTTAAAGATAAAATGTAGATTCTGAGTTGTATAATTCAGATTTAGAGGTGTTTAGTTGCATAAAAATACAGAGGAGTTCCTAATGGGATTCTTTTGCAGATACTGTGGTAGGTATGAAAAATAAATAGATCCACCACACAGATCCACCTGGAAGCCCTTTCAGAGGTCTGCCTGAATCTTTAGATACCAAGATACCGTTTGAAATCTGGTCTTTAGGTACTTTTGATTTTTTTTCAGCAGCTGAGTATCAACTTATTTTGGTTCCTCCCCAATATTTGTTTATGAAGAAGTCCTGTCCCTCATTACAGAAAAAATGTGCACAAAAAAGGCTTTAAGAAGCTGAATTTAGCTTTCAGAATTGTTTCAAATATATCAAATTGAAGTAGAATCGATGTCTGACTTTTGATTAAAATATGATTTTCCAGTTTGTTTCATAAATGTTCTCCTGCAGAGTGCCATTGACTTGTCCAGCTCTAACCAGTTTTGTAATACAAGAGCCTCACCTCTTAAAATAAGTACTGGGGGACTTTCACCGAGGAGGGCTTGCAAGGGTGTGTACTCTTTTTTTCCTCACTGTAGAAACAGGCTCTGTTTTCTATCTGTAAATGAAAACTGCAGCTGAGCAGCTGGGGGGAAGGGGAACATCGCTGTTCTTAGTAAGAAACAATAAGGAATTTATAAAGCTGTTGCAAAGCTTACATGAAGGATTAAGAAGGTGTGTAACTGGTATGTGGAGTCAACAGACAAGTGATGCTGATAGTAGAAGGAGTTCTGAGCTGTGGTGGGAAGGTTAGTTTGCTCATCTAGAAACTCTGGAGACCTGAGTAAGGTAGCACATAAGTTTCCTTAAAAACACTCATTTCAGATTCAAAGTCTTCACAATGCCAGATTTGATATGCACCTCTGAGTCTAACTAGAGGTAGTGTAAAAGCTGCTGATCAACACAGAAAGTTGGTGATTATATACTATAAAAAATCAGTTTGCATACTTTTACATGAATTTGCATTGTGAATTTGCCCCACCACACACAGTGCTAAAGGAAGTAGAAGAAAATGAGTGTTAGTGAGATCCTTTTCAGAATCTAAAAGCAGGCAGAAGAAAGTAACAGACACAACTAATCAATGAAATGGGATTTAATTATTATTTGAGTTTTACTTACAGAAGTTTTCCATTCTGGGGAATATGCAGACGTGCCTTTTATGTCTGAGGGCTAAATATACTCATAATGCTAATTTGTTAATGTGTTCATTGTTTTGATTTTTATAAAGATTTGTGGGCATTCATTAAACAATTTCATTGCATTGAAATCGGCAAGATAGATTTCTGTGATCTTCTCTGTACTCTTAAAGTTTGATTTTTGGATCTTTATTTAAAGAAAAATAAATTTCGTTCTGAAAGTATAGTTAAATACAGCAAGAAAACAGGAAATATGTCCTAAAGTATGGGATTTTTTAAGCCTTGTAAGAAAGCTTATTTAAGGATTCTTCTGCAAGGAAGCAAATTCTGAAATACCTATTTAGTGGAACAGTTGTAACATTGGTAAGGTGGTCAATCATACCGTTGGCTTTTATACTCAGCCAGTTTACTTGCCAGTATGAACGAAGACTTAAAGACTTATTTTTTATTAGAATTTATTTTAATGTGTGTTTCAGACAAAAAACAATGTGAACCTCTTAGTTCATCTACAGTATGCTAAATATTAATTTTTTCTGAAAGTAATCAAGCAAAACTGTTACTTCTAAACAAATGTTATCTTGTTGTGGCATCACATGGAAATACAAAGCCAGTCTTGATGTAGTGTGTGCACAATGGATCAGATACCTTCAGGATATCTCGCATATAATGCACACATTTTGCATAGATAGCCTTCCACCTCACCATTGGTATTTGTACTTAGCTGTCCACATCCACAGTGGCCCTGTGGTCATATCGCAGGTGAAAAACCCACAAATGTATGGTAGCTCGTCCAGTTGATGTTCCTCACTGTACTGAGAGGATACGACTTGCTTGTCATCATCACCAAGAGCCCCCTGAGAGCCCCAAGCAGTACTCCAGCAGCGAGCAGCTGCAGTGCTTCACTGTTTGATCTGTAGACAGTGCTAACTCCATGGTTTATTCTTTGTTCCGAGCTTCAGAGTGCGTGATAGGAGCTTCTAATTGCAATTTAAAGCTGTCTTCATTGCTTTGATCTGCTTTGCAAGAAGCCGTGGGAAACGCCCATGTTGTTCATGGAAAGGAATCGCCACAGAAGGGGCACCAAGTCTTGCTGTTCCTCTTCCCCTCCCCACTTTACAGCTGCTTACTGCCAATGTAAAACATGAAGATGCTTTTTCCGTGACAGATGAGGAGTGAGAACCGTGTCAAGGAAAAGCCGCGGGTCTGGCTAAGCATAGCACAAATCCCTAGATCAGGACTTGGAACTCAGCCTCCTGATCTCTTATTGAGGACTTTCTAGTCTAATAATCACGTTTTTAAGTGGCCTGACCTTTTAAAGGGGGGATATAATTGCAATTTGCATTGATTTTGATGGAAGTTAGGGCTACCTGACAGTTCTGAAGTACTTTATATTAGCTACTATGTTTGCTTCATGTGACTCCTTCATTTCAGCCTGGAGGTTCACAGGAGATCAAGACAAAATGTCTATAATATATGGAATTCTGGATAGCTGATATGCTAGTTGAAGGTCTAGTCTATACATTTAGGCACTTAATTTGCTATGCATGTGTTTCAGCAAGTTAACATAGTAACTTCTAAAGCTGTGGTAAATAATAGACCTTTCTGTTAGAAGAAATTGAATTTTTTTTTCTACGATATTGCTATGTTCATGCAAAGCAAATGCTGGAAGCAAATCAGACAGTAGAGGGAGCACAAGTTAACAGTCACTTTTCCCAGTGCCATGGGATAGCCGCGTTAAATGTGTGTCAAACAGCTAACAGAATGGAAGAAAGAAAGAAAAGGGGCAAACCATGTTGGTTAGTGGCATACTGGATGTGGATGAAAGGGCTGGAGGTAACAGGTTAAATGCCTGAGTACTAGAGAATGAGGCTAAATATGGCATATTAATACAGCACATGGCAAGGAGCCAGATATGTTGGTTCATAGATCTTAACGTGCTTCTAATATTTGGGTTTGAGTAGGATTAAAAAACAGAAAGGAGTTTTTTTCTGGTTCTGGTATCGACAGAGATGGAATCTCTGAAGAGCAATTTCAGTGCTGTGGAATCCAAACCCAAATTCCAGTCTTATATGACCTTAGGATCCAAGCCACAACCCAACGTCATTTCTTCTGTCTGTCTGTACCAAATATTTGATAACTACGCTCTACAAAATCACTTGCGTGCAACTACGAAATGTAGTTAGGTGATCGTGGCTCTCTGGAAACAAAACCTAGCTCTTTGACAATTGATACTTCCATCAGGAATGGTGTGTGACTTTAGCCTCTAACTCTGGTTTAAAAAACATAGCATCTCCGAGGTACAAGTTTCTTGTGCTGTGTGTTAGACGTGTTTACATTATCAAGTACCAGAGCTAGGACTAGTTGCTAAAATATAAGGTTTCTTAGGAATCAGCTGCATTAATGACTTTGTTATAACTGAGGATATAAATGAAAATGACATTTATATAACAGACTTTCCAGTATAAAAGCCAGAGTCTGCTGGCTATAAACACTCAGAAGGCTTTACCATGAAAAATTGTAACAATCAGGGGTTAGATGTTACATTTAGAGAAAATGTAGGGCAAGACACATGAATCTACTGCTTTTTTATCATCTTTTTCCAAGTAGAATGACTTGAGCTAAAGTTAACTTTTTACTACTTAAGAAGATTATATGGTTCATAGAAAAATAATTCAAACTGCTTAATTTTTAAAGCTTTTTTAATAAGAAAACTTCAAAGAGGTTCATTTTAGAGTAGCATTCAAGCAATGTAGGTAAGGTAGTTAAATATTCCCCCACCAAAATGTAGTTTGAAAAATAGACTTTCATGGCACCTATACAAGTATTTCTATAGATCCTTATCTGTAAGAACAGCAACATATTTCTTTTTTTTTAATTAAAGATCATTATAATTGCTAATGTATGATTGTTTGGGGGCATATGTGAGTCAAACTGTGGTTTAGAGAACACACACTTTAAGAACACCTTAACCTTCACTGAATCCTTCGTCCTGTGCTGTAACCTCTGTGCTGAATTAAAATATAGGCCTATGTTTAAGATGCACTACGTCCTTGCCAAGGAGAGGAGCACCTCCAAGAGGATAATTGAGAAAGCTGGGAATCATTGAAAATAAATGAGCAGCTGAATTTCGTATGATGGTGACCATTTTGCAGAGAAGTTGATAAGCAGTTTGGGGAAAAAAAAAAAAAAAAGCAAAAGGGCAGAAAAGGAGTTCAAATTATTTAGGGAAGCAGTGCTCTCTCCCAAAGAAGCAAAACGTTCTAGAGAGAGCAGAGGCAGACTCATGGCTCCAAGGAAAGGTAACGTCAGGCCAAGAGGTGAATTCAAGCCTGTTTGGTTTATTAAATTGTATTCTTTCCTTGCTTATATGTTTTTGTTTGCTTTTTGTTGGTGGTGTTTTTTTTGGAGGGGGGAGTAGTTTGTTTGTTGTTTTTGTTATTCTAAGACTTAGGTGTTTATGATTAAGAGGTTCCTTTGCTAAGACTATATTGCTTTCTTTCATAAACCTTTAAGGATGCCACTGGAAAACTGGAGTTTCTCACAGGCAGCATACCCTAGGGTAATGTACCTAAAGAACTGGCTCCAGAAAATTGGACCATAAGTGTTGATGTGTCCAGATATGTGGCTTACACGATGAAGTGCTCTTCAGCTCGGGTCTTCAAAGCTAGTCAGTAATGATTCATTCACAGCGCATATCTGTCCAGACACGAGAACTTGATGCAATAAAAAGATTTCTTACTCAAGTATTCAGAGACCGTAACAATTACATAATTGTTACTAGGGCAGGAGGTCTCAAGTCATGGTAGATTATTATTGTCATGTCTTGCCCCATCTTCCTGTCTGCATACAGACCAGTTTGGTATGCTGGGATCCAGCCAGTGAATCTGTGTACTTCTACCACCTCTCACCTGAGTCATCTGCTCATACCTGCAGGTTTCTCACTGGTGCTTATATAAACAGACCTTGGGTAGGACACTCTTGGGCAGTGAGATCCTGCAGTCCATTTACTTAGATAGTGAAAGCACCACTTCAGCATTTCACAGTCTTCATTTCACAATATATTTATTCCTTAGTTTCAACTTTCTGGTAATGAGAATTCCTTTGTTCATCCCAGGCAAGCCAGGCTGAGACAAGGAATTTCCTAGTCTTTGTCACTTTACTCTTAAACAGTACTTAGCATATACAGATTTCTGAAAAAATAGCATTATTGCATGTCTTTACTGCACAGTTTGATCTTGTAGCTTGTTTTTGTTAGATGCAGACAGCATCCCTATGCTTTCCCTCCACTTGGCTTGTCCGCTGCAGTCTCTTTCATAGAGACTGAAGCCCATTCTTTCTAACCATTTTTTTTTTCCTCCAAGCCAGCTTTTAGGGTGGAGAATTAAAAAATATTGCTAGGCTAAGAGCTGGGAGTTGATCTGTGCAGGTAGAACATGGTGGTTCTGTTTCTGCTTTGTGGCCGTAATCATTCAACTGAATACTGAGTCTCTCCAGCAAAACTAATGCTTTAATCCACCATGGAGGGCATGACATAAAATAAATTTAAACAAACCTTATAGCCAGGATGATGTTCACAACATAAAACAGAGTTAGTGTTTTGACGGGGATATATTTGCAGTGTGTCAGTGTTTCAGTGTGCCTTTGTCACCTTTGCCTGTGAATTGTGAATTTATGCACTCCCTCACTTGGTTCTTCACTCAAGGAAAGCAAAAGCAGGAAGCTTAAACTCCATTTTTCTTTCAAATGAATATTAATGGAAAACATTATGAGGTACTTGCTCAGCTCTATAGTAATACACATGTCCATTCATGAGATGGTCCAGAGCAGAGGATTAGGAATACAGAATTTAAGAGTGAATTTGAAAAGGCAGCACAGGAACTTCAGGCCTCAAACTATCATCGGAAAGTTTGGCTTTATTTCACGCTGTCAGCCTGGATTCTCCTTACAGCACCACCATATTCATAATAAAGAAATAAATTAAATCCACCCCTTCCTGTATGCCTCACAACACTCAGCACTGTGCATGCTCAGCACATGTGTAGTTTTGATAAAGAGACATTATCAAGGCTGAAATCATTTTAAACAAAACAAATAATGTGGCTGCCCAGCACTTCCTCTGGAAGTAGTTCCTTGGACAAATCTTCCTTAAGGCTCATATGTATGGAGTTAGTATATCCCTCAGTAACACCGATTCACAGAATGTTTGAGGATAAATGTATGGCTGTGTATTTTATATATAGGGTGTGAAATTCAGCCATGCGGGAGGGCCCTGCCTCCAGCCGGGGCCGCGGGTGCCAGGAGGGCTCGGCCTTGCTCCCCACACCAGGCCGCGGTGGGCCGGCAGGGGGTTAAGGGTGCACCCCCGGTGCCCATCCCAGGGCTCAGGGTTCCTGGGCATGTTTTGGCACAGCAGCTGCCGTGGGCTTTGCCAGAGCACTGCAAATTGTGGGGGCCACCAGTGGTGTAAAGCCATCAGGTTCCCTGCCCCATGCAGCGTCCCTAGCGCAAATCCCATCTCCTTGGCTGCTTTGAGGGCAGGGTGAAGTTCCCTCTAAGTGCTACAAAATGTCACAGTGATCCCACTGAATGAAGCTGGGGGTGTCCACGTGCAGCTCTGTGGTCGCACAGGCCAGGTTCACAGCAGCTGCATGGCTCGGGGCTGGCACCCTGCATGTCCCTTCGAGTCAGAACGGGGCTCAGCTGTGCGACGCGCTCGCTGTTTACACAGCGGAGACGAAGCTGTAAAAAAGCCGATTGCTTCAGAAGCGAATAGGTCACTCTTAGTCAGACAAGAGAGCATGCACGGAGCAATGGAAAAACAAATTCGTTATTGTAACACCGAAGAGCATAAAGCAAACCTGGAGGCGACCTGCGAAAGAGCACACCACTGGGTTTCTGCCCTGTTTGGTACTTTGTGGGGTATGAAGAAAGACTGAAAACTGTGCAGGCATTTTAACAAAAAAAATTCAAAATAAAAAGTATCTTTGTGTGATTCTTTGAATGTAAAAAGCATGCTGGTTCTGGCTTTCCCTGACTTCGCTGGAGGGCCTGGGGCAGAAGGACTCAAAAGAATACTAGCAGCTTTCGTAGCATTTTCATTTCAGAAAAGCTGTGTTATAAGAGAGGCTACGTTTTCATTTAATATTCCTGAGGATGTCTGAGTTAAAATAGGTGTTAATAAAAAGAAGACAGCCTATTAAAATTGCTTCCTTTCTGAATAATTATTTTATGATGAAATATTTAACAGAAGGGCTTAAAGGCCAGAAGTGAGATCAGGGTCCCTTGGTTCTCGGTTCTGTGCAGACACATTGGAAGCAAGCAACTTACAACCTATGTGACAAAGGCAGATAAAAGATAGTTGGAAAAAGAGGCACAGAAGGGGGAAGTGGCTTGTCCGAGGTCATGCATGGATTGGTGGCTGTGCTGGATCGAGTGTCCCATGTTAGATCAGGTCTCCTGGATCCTCTTCCACTGCTTAATCCCAGAGCTCACCTCTTTCCCATGGACAGTTTTGTTGGCTTCTGCGAGCTCTCGAGCAGGCCTGTGAGCAGAGTTAATTCAGACACTGTGTTCAAACAGAAGGGAAGGAATGCTGAAGACATACCCTGTGCTGGGTCCATCAGAGGGCACAATCCTGCACCTCTGCTGGTTTTAACGTGGCAGAGGCAAAGTCCCTGTGTTGGGCCACAGGTTCTGAGCCAGCCTGGGGCTGGAGCAGGGTCCAGAGCCTGGACTCCTGCCTGGTTCCCACAGCCCTAGCAAGGGACGTACTTGCTCCTGGCTGGTGTCTGAGATGCAATGACAAGGGGAATCTTCCATTGCACACCTAAAGGCTTTGAGACGATTGTTTTATATATGTTGCTGATATTGAAGGGGGGGGAAAAAAAAAAAAAAGAAAAAAAACACACCAGAAAGACTTACTTAGAGCATTGGGAAAGGGTCTAAATTCTGCAACTGCCCTAGGGTATGTGGGGCACTCTCTAATTTAACATCAAGGCACTTAAGAAGTAATGATGCTGTTACTTTGCCAGACAGACAGATTCTTCCAGGAAAAATAGGGTACAAAAGACCCCTATTCTATAATTCTGTCTGTATGTAATTTTAGGATCTAGGCTTAACAGTTTTCCATGTAAAGAAAAAAGATGGGAGAAAATACTCTTTTTGAAAGGGAACACTTTCAGGCCTTTAGCAGTGCAGAGAAGGAGGAGCAAAATCACAGTTCTGTTATTCCTTGCAGATCATCTCTAATAATGGCTCCTGGTATTGAGAGTACTGCGGTTTGCTACCACTAAAATATAAAATCATTTTGAGTGTGAAAACCTGAGCGTCGTTCTATTAAAAAAAAAAAAAAAGTAAAAGAGAGGAATGTTTACAGTGCATTAAAACCTGTGTGACAACTTAACGAAAACTATTTTAACAATCCTCTTATTCCCCTTCCTGTTATGCTCCATAAAATGAGAAAGCAGTGTCAGTAAGCAGCAACACCGGTGCAGTGGGCGAGCGGAGCAGGCTGGGCTCCGGCTGCTCCTGGCTTGTGCTCAGCCCCCCGCGCCCACCCTGTGCGGCTGGGACAAGCGCTCGGTGCCAGGACTGCTTGGCGCAGCGTGCTCACGCTGCTGCGCGTGCTGGGGAGGCGAAGCCAGGAGCCTCCCTGCTCTCTGCTAACCTCCACGGCAGAGGAAAGACTCGGGAGCTTGTTGCTTCCTTGCAGGAGCTAGCTGGAACCTGGTATTTAGAAAACATCAGCCCCTGCTACTTCTGTGGGCTTTGTGACCCAAACATGGCAAGAATTAAAACAGAATAATTCTTTACAAAAGAAGTTTGCAGTCAGGGGTAGGTCTGGCGTGAATGTTGACAAATATTGAAACTAAATCTCAGAAACGAGATGTTCCAAATTTTTTTTTTTTTTGTAATCAGCATTCCATATGTGTTATGCAGAGAGCTAGGATGTGCTTGTACTTTTGTTACATAAGAGTTGTTTGTGTTTTTTTTTTTTGTTTTTTTTTTCTTTACAAAGTACGGTGCAGAATGCATGAGTAGTGAGAAGGAATATCATGAAAAAAAAAACTGTTAGAAAATAAGAAAAGCTAGTAGGTGAAAAGCTATTACTCAGTGTTTTATTTCCATAATCCCATGAGTTCCTTAAAGTCCCTTTTAATATTTCTCAGAAAAAGCTTCGAAGTGAGAGGAGGGAGGCAAGTTTTTTTTTCTTTGGTTTAAAGGAAGGTCTCGGTTAATTCTATTAGTAGACTCTGGGCTTGTTTTTATTTAAAAACAAAACAAAAATCCCTCTCAAGTTTAGAATTTCTGTATGGAAACATTCTTCTTCTTTGCCAGAGAGGGAAGTATCTCGTTTTCATTCTGTTTGTTTTGGAGTATCTGTACTTAAATGTTTTGTGTTTGTTCTTTATTGAATACATTAGTGGTGCATTAATTTCTTCCTGACAATGCTCGTTTTATTGCATTCAGATAGGCTCGCTCTTTCCCATATGACAGACAAACTTGTCGTTCTGCTTGATGACCCTGGTTTGCCCTCCCTGGGTTTGATTGATAACGGCTTAATTTCCAATCTTGTTTACCTATTAATACTTTTTGAAGTGATTTTTTTTCTGGTCACTGCAGAAGGAACAAATGAAAAAAAAAAAAGCCACATTGAATTCTTGCTCCAACTCCAATCTGTTTGCTTTGATTTTCCTTTTTAGATTATTGTTTGGCTTTAATTTGTTTGTTTCTCCTTTAAATGGGCTTGGGATTACTCAAGGGTTCCTTGTTCAGCAGGTCAAAGGGTAATGTGGAGACTTTGAAACTGTCTCCCTTTTTATCACCAAGTTTTGTTCTTCCAAGAGTCCAAAGGATTTTGCAGGCCGATAGCTCGTGGAGGATGCCTCCTTCTAAGGAAGGCGTAAGCAGCAGGCCCGATTCGGTGCAAGGGGCCACGGGGCCACTTCTGGTCTTCAAAGCAGATTTAAAAAAAATGGATCCAAGTCTAAACCATATCCTAAATTAATCCTCATACGAGACTAACTAAAAGACAAGTTTGCTGGGGATTAAACGCACTGAGATTGATAGATCTGACACTCGAGTAGCAGTCACTTCTGTGGCCTACGATGAAGGCCCACAGCTCTGCATTTCTAAAGCTAAAAATATAAAGAGACTTCAAAGCAGAGAAGTATCAATATACAGCGTGTGCTACTAAAAAATGTCCTTTAACTGAAAGAGTCCATCTGTCCCAGAGATAATGCCTACTTTTAAAAGAAGGAAGCCTGCTAGAGCTGCCCAGCCACAGCACTGTGAATATGTAGGACAGCAAAAATGCACAAAAAAAATGCAGCAAACGTGCAGGCTGCTTAAAAAAATCACAGCTATTTCTTCTTTCTGCAAAAGACTGTGAGCCTCAAAGGTGCTTTGCACAGGGGGAACTTTTTCAGCACCTTTCTAATATAAATTCAATGATTGTTTATTTTTTCCCAGTACTTTAAATCCCTTGAAAACCTTAGGAAGAGGACAAAACAAACAAACAAACAAAAAAAAAATAACCACTCTAAAATCTTCATTTCTTACAAAGATATGCAAAGATAATGAATTTCAAATAAATCACAAAGTGGGGAAGAACAGATACGTTAAACAAACAAACAAACAACATCAAAAAGTGTGTAGACATTATTCTACAATAGTGTATGTTCAGCTGAACTACAGGGTTGCAAATGCTCAGTGAAAAATAGATTAAACTATCTTCCCCTTGAGACTTCACCTTAACATGATTAGCAGCTCTGACCCAAAATCTTAGGAGGGGAACAGGCTTGTGGGTGTGAGTTCTGGGTGGAGGAGGTAACTCAAATGCATGCCATAGCTGCGCTTTGAGATTAGTAGTGAAGTGCTGCAAAGTTTGCTGTACACTGACCCCCCTGCTTGATGGCTTTAAATTGGAGTGTTTTTCCTTTTTTTTTCTTTTTTTTTTTAATTATTATTATTACTATTTATTTATTTTTCACACACACCTGGCCCTTCATAGGTAAATCCTGATATCACGCAGATTATGGTCACAAAGTTTGCAGTCTGGGTTTTCACGTGGAAAGAGTTTAAAGTAGCAGATCAAGTGTTGCTCTGAGAGCCATTTGTTTCACGTGTTCCCCAGATTAACTGAGCTCTGTATCCTCCCAGTAAAAAGGGCTTGCTGAAAATAAGCTATACCCTATAAATGGAAACAAAGGGAATTGTATGGTTAAATCACCAGTGCTGCTTTTACTTTTTGAGCCAGAAATGTTGTCTTCTCTGCTGTGGCAGGAACTGCAACACAGGCTATTCCAGTAGCAGCGAAGGCTGACAGCCTCCTCAAAAGCTGCATTGCCATTTGACTCTGGTTGCTAAGGGATGCTCAAGCGTGATGTAGTCTCTATCTTCCCTTCCAAATGAGCACACTGGTTTGGTCACAACTCCACCCCCGCAGTTCACAGCCAAAAGTTTATGAGGTCATGTTAACTGCGGACAGCGTGATCCCGTAAGGAGCCGCACAACTGTCCTGCGTGAAAAGTAATTAACTGTTTCTTTCTTCTGTAGGCTGGGGCATGCAAAGTGCTCGGTACCTTCGACTTCCTAACAAATGTGAATTGTTTGCAATAGGAGATAAGGGGTTTTGTCATCCTGGAGGGTTTGGGGGGCTTCTGTGTTGTAAGATGGACGTCCTGATCTGCAGCTAACAATCGCCTGTGAAAACAAAGGGTGACCAGTGAACTCAGAGCTAGCTCTGATCCACTGGGGCTAACAGTGCTGCTTCATCAGGGTTGTAAGCTCAAAGTTTTATCCATTTAGTTAGGGAAAAAAAAAAAAAGGAAAGACATGAAGCCTGTTTGTCAAAAGCCTTTTTTCAGCAGTATCATAATCTCTGTTAAGAAAATTATAAATAAATAACTCCAAGAACAACTGTTGCATCTACATTTTCAAGCCAATGTTTGTGAATTTCCTCGTCTCTTACTTGAACGTGTGAATGTCCTCATGAGCTGTAAGGGAGATGACTACAACGAAAATGCATTAACATGGCTATATGCAATGGTCTGTCAAATATAAGGGGAAATTATTAAAAGGGGAAAAAGTATCTTTGTTACACCTATGTGTATTGTATGGAAATCTTAAAAGGACAGAAGTTTGTGTGTGCAGGGCAGGGGGAAGCTTAATGGATCATGTACTTTTCTCTCACTTGTTCTGTCATTGATAGTCTAGTTTTACTTTATATCTGAATTGTTCTAACCATTTGTAAATCAAGCTGTATAGTTGTCCTCACTTGGAAGAGCAAAGTCTGCATAAATTATGCACTCAATGGGACTGCACAACTGAACAGAATAACTTTATTTACAGGATCGGGCTATTGTTGCAAATCTTCCCTCAGTCTCAGATGCCAGAGAATAGTTTTTGTGGTGAAAGCTGTAGAGGGAGAATGCAGGAATGAATTGCACTGAAATTCCTTTAAAAATAAAAATAAAATAAAAAAAAATAAGAGATCTGATGATTTTCATTAGAATGTAGAAGTAAGGCCAATCAGACTAAAAATACAGTAAGTAAAGTTATCAAATAGAATAAAGTGGACTATGGATGTATGAAACTTGCCCCCATAAATATTCCATAAAATGTTATTCACTTTGAGAATATTGTTTCACACAACTAAACTCCCTGGTTGTTGTTGTTGGTTGTTACATTGATTGATTTGTGAAAGCCATAAACTAGATGCATGTTTGTGTCTTGGAGTCTTTGCATTTACTTTAGACTGGGAAAAAAAAAATATCTGCAACAGAAGCTGAGGCTGCCTGCTGTTCTATTTAGACACCAAAAGATTATCAGAGAATGTAGATTTCATCTGTAAGTGTGCAATGTGCACAATTTTATAGGTGTAAAGTCTGATATCCCATGAATTTAAATATTGCAGACTGAATCAGTAGACCTAAGTCTTCCAATGTTTCTTTCATCCATGTCCACGTGCATGTTATCTTGCATTTTTGGAAAATATTTCTGCCTAGCGTGCAGAGGTGTTCTTTAATACACTCTTAAATATTGTCAACCCTCAAACAGTTGGATTTTTATCATTTAGGCGCTATTGCCATACTGACATTAATTTCTTTATATTTTCCCGTTCCTGAGACTTCAGTTTCTTCAGAAGTGTCTTATGTCTTGTGTCTTACCATGTTTCAGAAAGACCAAAAAAAACTCTGTTGACATGTTTAAGAATTTGTGAGGGTTTTTTTGTTGTTTATTTCAGCTTTTAACCCTTTCACCCTTGAATAACACTTGAAATACACTGAGCTAATTCTCCATTCCATCATAAGCAAATGGGAGTGTTGTAACTCAGCCGTGTGTCTTCCTTTTCAACTACCTCGTGCTTTGTTCACCTAAAAAGACACGGGCACAGATATACCAGGAGGGCAGCACACTGTGTGGTGGCTGACGGCTGTTAGAGGCCGACCTTGCAGACCCAGACCCGTTTTCTGCTCGGACAGGGATCTGTACACTGCAGGACGCTGGCAGCAACATTACAGCGACTCAGTTGTCGGTGGATGCTTCGGCACATTTACTGCTCCCCCTTCCCTAAGCTAGCTCTGCTCACCTCTCGTGGAGATTTTAGCCGTTTGTGCACCTCCAGCAATAATTTTATCTTGTTTGTGGATTCCTTTGTGAACTGTTTGAAGCCTGAGATCTGCTCCCTTCCCCCACAGCTGGTGACATGGAGGGAAGCACAGCCTGGAGGCTGGGGCAGATTCTCCCTGCTGCGAGAGGTGGCAGATACTGGCAGTTCTGCATTCTCTTCATACCTGCTACCATAAAAAAGTGGTGAGGTTTTATAACTTTCAGTCTGAATTCTGCTTTATTGATTCCTTTATACCTTGTAAACAGCGCAGTTAAAATATATTTTAGTAATAAATATTACATGGAAACAACACAAGTAAATAAAAGACCTATAAAAGATACAAGGAATTATTAAAATCTTTGCTTCAGGTTAGCTGGGGCTTCGCTGAGCCAAGTTTCTTTAAGGCCTTTGAAAACTACCTTGGTGTAAAACAACACTCGGAGAAGTTGATCAAAGTCTCCAGACCTCTTAGGCTGTGTGTGCCCCAAAGTCCTGGCATTTAAAATTACATGGAAAGCCCCAACAAATCCTCAAAGGCTGAGGGTTGGCGATGGAGTTCCCTGTTTCCCTTGTTGTCCACTCCTCTTTCAGCAAGGGCGACTAAACAGATGTATGTGGTGACACTAAACGTGCCCTTCTAGTTGTTTGCTCTATTCACATAATTATTTTACTGTAGGTGGCTCTAAATATAGTAACGGGTGACGTAAGAAGGTGTGTTCGTGGGAATGGCATTGTGGATAATTGAATGCTGCAAATGAGAATAAATTATTTATGTAAAGGATATTAATGTGGGGGGGGGGGGGAGAAAAATAGCTGTGTATTTTAGGGAGAGCAAAGCACTAATCTTTATTTTTCAAGCATAGGTGAAAAGCTTCTGCAGGAGAACTACCGTGCAATTTTTGTGAGGTTTCAAAACATATTTTAGAAAACAGTAAGGATGTAAACAGCCTGTAAAACCGGGGGTAGAAGCAGTTGCACGCGAGTTGTGCCGTGCTGGTTCTCGTAGCCTGATTTAGGGCTCCTGTGCCTGTCCCGCACCGGGGCCGGCCCTGAAGGGGGCACCACGCGGCGGTGGCTGGAGCTGGGTACGCGGCAGCTGCCCAGCGCTAGGGGGGGAGGGAAATTTGCTCAGAAAAGCCCAAATCGGTAAAAAGCCATTCCCGCACCTCGGCTCCCCCAGGAGCCTTCTTTAGGGAGCTGGGCAGATGTTCCGAGGCTGACCCCCAGAGCAAGCGTGTCCGTGTGAAGGCGCACAGGTACAAGCATTCCGCGCAGGAACCATTCTGCTCTAACATCGAGCACCCCCCTCGGGCACTTCTCCATTAAAAACAACCCCAAAAAAAACTTCCCCGGGCTTCTGCTCCCGAAAAAAAAACATCCGAAGGAGCCTGAGGGGGGCCGGGGCCTCTGAGCGCCGCGAGTCGGCGGCGGAGCCCCCGGGGGCTGCGGCCGCGGCCCTGCGGGAGGCACCGGGCCGAGGGGCGGCGGGGGGCCGGGGGAGGGCCCGGGGCTGGGGCCGGGGGTCCCGGGGGTCCCGGGGCCGGTTCGAAGAGGGCGCCGGCGGCGGCGCGGGCTGACGCGGGCCGTCATGTGAGCGGCTCCGCTCCCAGGGTGCAGTGTGGGCCTGCTCGCCCCACCCCGCCGCGCTCCGTGCGGCTCAATAGGGGGAAGAAAAAAAAAAAAAAGGAAAAAAAAAAAAAGAGAGAGAGAGAGCCAGGAGAAATGCAAGAGGGAGAAGGAAAAATAAGGCAGGAAAAAATCCTCCTCCCGTGAAGGGGACAGCTTTTGCTCGGGGGAGAGACGAAACGGGATTTTTTTTTTATTATTTTTCCCTTCTCTCCCCCCCCCCCCCCCCCCTCGCTGTTTGCTGGAGGAAGCCAAGAGGATTCAGCAGCCTGGAAACCTCATGTGAAAAATAAGCAGCAGCAAGGAGGAAAAAAAAAAAAAAAAAAAGGAAAAAAAAAAGAGGGGGGGGCTTGGATCGGAACCCCCCGGCGGCAGCAGGGCGAGGAGGCTCCGGCGCCCGGCGAGGGAAGGGGACCGGGGCTGGCGTGACCCGCTCGGGGGAGAGGCGAAGAGACGATTCCCGATCCTCCCTGCCGAGGCTCCGGGGAGGTTTTCCGCGCCTGGAGCCCGTGCCTTGGATCTAAAGAGGATTATTATTATTATTATTATTTTGTTTTTTTTAATATTATTTTTTTTTTCGGGGGTGGCACCGAAGCTGGATTTTTTCCCCGTGCGTGCGGCGCGGGGGGGTGATTTCTGTTCCGCCTGACGGAGCCCGGCGGCCCGGCCGGGGGCGCGGAGATCCCCGCGGATCGCTCCGCAGCGGGGCCCCCCCGGGGAAAGGTGCGCTGAGGGGATCGGCGCGGGGGGGCGGGGAGGAGGAGAAGCAGCTGCAGCTGCCGGGGAGGAGGAGGAGGAGGAGGAGGACGAGGAGGAGGAGGAGGAGGAGGCCCGGCGGAGCGGCAGCAAAGTCATCGCCATCGGCCCCCCCTTGGCCGGCTCCGGGCTCGGCTCTCTCCATGTCTCTGGCTCTGGGCAGCGGCCGCCACAGCAGCGAGTAGGGGGGGAGGAGGAGGAGGAGGAGGAGGAAGAAGAAGGGAGCCCGGGAGAGTGCCTCCCTCCCTCCCTCCCCCCGGCAGCCCCGGCCGCCTCCCGTCCCCTCGCCCCGCGTCCCCTGCCTCCCCCTGCCCAAGATGGGCTGTTTAGGGAACAGCAAGACGGAGGATCAGCGCAACGAGGAGAAGGCGCAGCGGGAGGCCAACAAGAAAATCGAGAAGCAGCTGCAGAAGGACAAGCAGGTCTATCGGGCCACGCACCGGCTCCTCCTGCTGGGTAAGGGGGCCGGGGGGACGGCTCCTTCCCGGCCGGAGGGACACGGAGAGGGGGAGGACGGGGGAGGGCGGCGGGGCCGCTCACCGGCCCCCTGCCCGGCCACGGCGAGGCCGGGGAGGGGGGGCGACGTGGGGCCGCCGGGCCCAGCCGTGCCAAGGCGGAGGAGGGTGGGGGGGGGCTCCGGGAGCCCCCCTGCGCTCACCCTCACCGGGGTGGGTGCTGAGGAAGGGGGAGCCCGCGGGGCTCCTCGGCTTGCTGGGGGCCGTGGTGGGGCTCGGGGGGAAGGTGTGGGGCGGCAGCCGGGGCCGGGAGGGCAGGTAGCGGGGGGAAGGCTGCGGGGCTGAGGGCTGCAGGCCGGGGCGGGCCGCGCGTGAGGAGGGCGGCGGGGATGCCGGGGCGGCGATGGGGAAGAGGGGGGGGGGGAAAAGCGGGGAGAAGCGGGAGCGGCGGGCCCGAGGGGAACCTGGGAGAGAAACAGGGCAGGGCGCTGACAGGGGCGGTGGGCCCGGGCGGCAGGGAAGGGAAGGGAAAAGGGAAGGGAAAAAGGAAGGGAAGGGAAGGGAAGGGCGGCCGCCCGCCTGCCCGCCCGCCGCGGGGCCTGCCCGGGGCGCGGAGGTTGGGGCGGCCGCGGCGGCGCTCGCTCGGCAGGCCCGGGGCTGCCCGCGGGGAGCGAGGTGCCGAGAAGGGCGCTGGAAGGCAGGGGAGAGGAGGAGGAGGAAGGGAGGAAGGAAGCCGGGGAATCCTTGCGGGGGACGGAGGGAGGGTGGCGGTCCCGGAGGGAAGCGGGGCTCGGGGCCGAGAGCGGCTGTGCCGGCCTGGCTGCGGGTACGGGCTCGTCCCCCGTCCCCCCCCCCGGTGGGCTGCTCGGGGTCGTTTTGGCGAGCCCTTAATTAATGGTAACGCCCGGGGTGCTCGCAGCCTTCGTGGGGTGTCCCGGCGTTAGGTCGGCTACCTGCCCTCCTGCCCCTCTGGGGGGGTGCCCGTGGAAAAACAGCCTGGGAATTGGAAAGGGGAAGGTTCAAAACCGGTGTCAAACAGGGAGCAGGAAAACATCTGGCGGGCTGGTTTTGGGGGAGCGTTTCCAAATCAGATGCAGTTACGGGATCTTGGCTGTTTCGGTCGCTCGGAGGGACTGCTGGTGAGCGGTGTGCGGGATTTGCAGTGTGCAGGGGAGGCTAGGCCTCGGTGAACTGACTCACTTCAGCTGTGAGACAACGCTGAAGGAAAAAAGAATTCTTGAAGGATGTGAATTTAGGCACGTCCCGTCACCGGTAAAATCTTTTAATTGCTCTCTGGAAGAAGGAGGTTTAACATAAATGGAGAAGTAACTAGAGCTATAGCAGCACCTGCAAGACTAAAAAGTCCGTCGGTGTTCCAGCAGAAGTCTTTGAACAGGATAACTTGGGCTTCGGGTCTCGGGGACTCTCACACTGTGGGATTTGAGGCTGAACATTGCCTAGATGCATAGAAACAATTCGTCATCACGTTGGTTACTTCTGTAAGACAGAAACCTGATAGGCTAAAGTGAAATTGCTCTTTATTTTCTTCAGTTCTGCTGACTAAAAAAATAGTTCAGATACTTGTAAATAAAATTCTGCAGATGTTTAGTGCTGGCTGTAAGATCATCTGTGTGTGTGTGTTAATGTGATAGTTCAGCTGCTGCAGTTTCTGACAGTGGCTGCAAGAATCGCGGGCACTCTGTAACAGACTTGTAAAAAGTGAAAGAGCTCACGTCCCTGTTATGTTGCGTTTACTGGCATTATGAGACACGTGGAATGGAAAAAAATGCTTTGAAGGTGCAAAGCAGTCTTAATATTTTCACGTCGTGTTCAGATAACACGAAAGAAGAGCTGCTAAATATTCTAGCGGGTTTATAACACTTTGCAGGCCCCACGCCTTGTATCCGTGCTTGCCTCTTCTGCTGTGAGTAGTCTAACTGAAATTAATGGAACTATCCTTGGTGGTGAAGTTAAATGTATGCATAGTTGTTTGCAAGAATAGCACCATAATAAGCTGCCAATTATAGAAATAGATTTATTCAGAAATTTAGTAGTAATACTTAATTTTGGTTCACTGATGTTACATCTGATCCAAAGAACCCAGGTATGTCAATGCCAAGCTATGGGCATTTGTAGCAAAAGCAATCTCCCCCCTTTTGGACTATGTAACATAAAGATTTTGGCTTCCGATGCTTTTGGTTAAAAGGCATAATTTAAAGTTACGTCTGAAATGTTATTATTAATAGAAATATTTAGATAGCATGTACTACTATTCCTCAATAATTGGTAGTTGTGGGGTGGACCCAGTCTCTCATTTAACTGGGGATACTCATTCTTGATTAGTTTTTAGCCTGTCTTTATTGCATGGTGCAGTATGCCTGAAGGGGAGAGGAAGAGACAGAGTATGCGCATTATAACAGTAGTTTAGGGGGAAATGGTGCTTGCATAAAGAGTTGTAGACAAAAACTGGTCTCTGTGTGCTTATAAACATCAGTCAGCAAGGAGAGGAAAAAGGAGTAACGTTCTGGTATTACGGTGGCAAAACATGCAAACAGGTTTTATGGAGAGAAGAGCAGGACTGCTAAGAATCCATGAGGGAGAAAGAAAAGAACGGAGAAAGCAGAGAGGAATGCATCTGTCAGAAAATGAACTTTGAAATATAACTGCTAAAACACAATTTTGAACACGAGGCTCAAAATGGAGGCTTGTGCTGTCAGTGTGTGCTAGCAGAGGCCTGGCATCCTATAAATACAAACTGTACCTCTGTGCCCATTCTGCCTCCGACATACGTGTCTGTTGTTGAGACACAGGGTAACGAGAAGAATAAACGAGAAGCCAGGAGATGCAGAGAAGAATCTTTGTAAATTCTACCAGGTTTTGATACTACTCTTACAAAAATATGTTTGCTTTATATAGAAAGCTATCTGGCAGCGTGGAGCAGCTCAGTGAAATGCTGCTGTTCGGATCTTTTCAGTGTGCGTGGAGAAATGGGTACTATAGGCAGATGAGTTACTTGCCCTGTGCATTGGCATCCGTGCAGCATGGCAGAAATAGAATACGTCTACTTACGGAAAAGAGAGGAGAGTGTTTTTTTTTTTTTAATTTTCATTTTTGTACTTCAAGTGTAATGAGGAAATTAGAGGAGAACTGTGGGGGGCAATTTGGAGCATGCAGCCATGCAAAGTGTTCTTAGCGTCTCGTTGGGTATGTGATTGATTAAGGGCATGTAAGAGGGGGTAGGAGGTTGCGTACAAGACATGGATTAGAGAAGGAGACTTCTGTAGCTTTGCGGGTGGAGGCGTAAAGAAGATGCCTTTCTTTTTCAGATGTGAGTAGCCATATATCTTATTCTGTGTGATTTAAGTTACCGTCTTAATGATTGGGAGGTGATGACTGCAGTCAAAACATTTTAAGGGTCTAACAAAAATGCTTCTGTTGAATATAGACTTCAGGCAGTCTTTCTCTCCATCATATAATGGTGATGAGGCAAGAAGATTTTGATGTTTCCTATCTTGTCCCCTATAAAATGTTGAAGTTTTCCTTTTTCCTTCCAGACATAGCAATCTGCTTTTAACGTTGACACTGGAAAAATGGACAGTGAAATGATCCAAGATTCAGATCTGACACATGACTTGAGCTGGGCATTTATTTTTAGCTACAACTGAAGTTTCCAGTGGCAATTATTTCTTTTTCTTTCACTTTTCACTCTTGCACCGAGAAAACCAACTTTCTCGATTTTTACCCTGAAGAAAAAATGATGTCCCTTCATCACTCATGCTTCCTTCTGAATTTGATTTACTTTCATTTTCTAGGTGCTGGTGAATCCGGTAAAAGCACAATAGTCAAACAGATGAGGATCTTGCATGTGAATGGATTTAATGCTGAGTAAGTGCATTTGTTTCTTTTTCACTTTACACCTCACCATAGCTCTGTGTACCACACAATAGTCGTTAGTTCTGCTTTATATCTTGGTATATTTTCTTCTTGCTACTATGTCATGGTCTCTAGAATTTGGATGTGTAGTTTTAGATACGATTAATAGACATTAACTTGAAGAAGTCAAACACCAATAATAAGTAAGAGCTAATGGTATAAACTGGTTTGTATCAAGGTTCAGTGTAGCTGATTTGATTACAGCTTAAGTTTTGTGTATTGTTTTTTTCTTTAAACTGCAGTTTCTTTCACAACATGGCTGACACTGATTTACCTCTGCTATAGTAGATTGATTCATACTGCTGTGAACTTGTCTCCCGTTAGTGCACAAAATGAATGCAGTTTTCTTTATTTAGAGCAAGTAGGGCTTTTGTTCCTGTATCTTCACAAAATGAGGCAGTACTGTGAATTTCTAGGGTAACTGGTCAGATCTTGTTTTCTGTTTGCTTGTTCAGATGTCTGTGATAAAACATGCTTCTACATTTTTTTCTTTTTATGCTTAAAGTCTGTTTAGATTTTTGATAGTTGTGAGGAGGGGATTGGCATTAATATAAGAAAAATGGAAACCTGTTCTTTGTCTATGAAAGATTTGTTTGCTAACTTCTCATCTAACTTTGCTAGGGAGTGGGAAGAGATTTCCTGGATGTTAGCTTTTGCTTACAAGCATCTTCATGTGTGTGTGTACCGAAACATGCTAAAGTAATTCTAACTGAATTAAGGTGTTGATATTTCAGAGTTTATTTTCTTTGTGTAACTTTTCTAGATGGTATGACTATTTTTGTCTTTCTCGTCCTCAAACAGTATTTTTGTACTAGCATTTTCTACTTTCTAGTCAGTGTAATTTATTTTGTATCTCTTGTCTCTTCGGGAAGATTAAGCTTTCACTAGTCTTTCAGTAGTTAATTCTGAGCTAAATGTTTAGCTAAGGAGCCTCAACAATACTTCCTAATCCCTAAACACTATTTCATGATAAGGTACAGAATCTGTTTGGAAGAAACTTCAGGCTGATTCATAATAAACTACATTGTGTGCTACGTGTTTTTAAGCTCCTCTTTCTAGGGAATATTTTCTTTTTTAGGACAACTCCTTTTCATAAGTGCCTGGTCTGACGTCCTGGTACTTGCGAGTAGTCTTCATTTTTTGGCTGCTCTCACTAATAAAGACCTCTTAAAAGACTTGCATGACTTAAAAGATTTGCATGAGTCGACTTTGATATAGCATCTCTCAAAATCTGGTGCTAAGTAAAGCATTCATCAATAAAAGTGGACGTCAGGGATCCTTGGCACCTTTAAAAATACCAATCAATTTAACCAGCACAGTTCTAAGTTTTCTAAGTATGCAGCTGCTGTTAAAGAGGTGATGCTGGTGTTTAATGAAAGTTATATTCCGTCGGTGGATAACTTTCCCAACTCTGCAAGCTGCATACCAAAATCTGTGTGGCTGGGATCCCAGGGGCCCATTGTACATAGCCTGCAGAGCTGGGGAGGGACTGGGACAGTCTCTGGGATTAGCAGCAGCATTGCATTCCTCGAGTATGTCGCTTCTGGGTTGGAGGTTTGGGCTGGGCTGAACGTGCAGCTGGATTCCAGGGCAACATGGCAAATTTGGCCTCAGCAGTCTCTGCTGGCTTCTGCCTTCTCATAGCAAGGGATTTGGATTACCTTGCAGCCCCTATGCCAGCACAGCCCTGCTGCCAATCACGTAGCATACCCCAGTATGGGAGCCACACTTGAACTGCTGGGGAGCTGCACGCAGCTCAGGAGCCGCAGGTTGTCCACCCGGCAGTGTATTGTCTTGCAGAGGCCTTTGTGGGTAGTATATATTCAGGAACATTCAGGTATATTATAATCAAAATTAAGAAGCGGTAAATATAAAATACACAAGTTGTAATTAGTCTACTTTTTGGTTCTCGTTGCCAAAAACAGTAGATCAGTAGATCATAACATACTCTTTACATAGAAGGAGACGGCTGTCTTTCAGTGTTTTGAAGTTCTTGCAAGACACATTAGTCCTTAAATAACTGGCATTTTTCTTCAAAGTAACTAACTGTTGCTGTGCTGTCTGACTTTCCCTGATATCTTTTTTTTTTTTTTTTTTTGCCTGATTCCTTCCCTTTCTTCCCTACTTACGTACTGGAAAAATAATGTGGGATTTAGCTAATGTGAGAGAGGGCGTAGAATTTTTTTTGGAAGGGTAAGAAAAGTGAAGCATTACTTCTTTTATATTCCAGGACCTTTGATAGAAACATTAAATATGCTTGCATACAACACCACACTTGATGTGATGGTAACAGCAGAGAGGTTGTAAAGGCCAGTATGCTGGAGGTGAAAATGGTCTTCAATGTTAGTGTCCATGTATATAAATGTAGTTTTGAATTATTCCTGTTGATGTGGCTTCATCGCGTGGCTTGAAAGAAATCTAGTTTAAAGTCCTATCCAAAACTTTTTTACCTTTGATTTGGTTGTCCTGTGATAATTGGTCTTTGAAACAGCAAGAGGATACCTGCTGTGAAGGATGTCCAATGTGCTAAAAACAAGAGAATCAAAAGTTTTTCTTCAGTGAATAAACTGAATAAAAATAATTCAGTATTTCTTCAAATACTCTTAATTTCTGGTGACTGCACAGGATATCCAGTGCTAAATGCACTAGCTTCCTTTAGTGAATGTGGGGACTTCTTATTTGTTTTCTTAAGATTTTGCCTGTAAATAGATGAAGGGACAGCTGTCATATGCATTTATGTTAATTGGCCTTGTGTAGAGTTGTAGCATTGAGCAAGGTGAAATCTATGTAGTTCTACAAAACCAGAGGAATTTCCTTTGGGATTCCAGTCCTTGATCACTTTAGCTAATTAGTTATTTAAGGAAATGTATGGAATCGAGTGTTCCAGGTAATTAATATGCTTAATAGTTAACAATGCTAAGGTGAATTTAAGGTGGTTAAAGTTTTAGCTAAGTTAACTACAGTAAAGGCTGTTTTTTAAAAAAATGTTCCTTTTATAAACTGTAATTGGGTTAGAGACAGAAATATTTCTTCTGTGCCTGTTCTGAGGGTGGCGTGTGGCAGGTAGGAGCACTGTGGCACTGGTGAGCAAGGCAGAATATTGGAGAAGCAAGGTGTGGTCTACAGTACGCGTTGTTCTGGAAGGAGTTTTGGAAGGGCTTTGCCCACTTGCAGCACTCGCAGAACAGCTGAAGTTGGGCTCACTGTTGACTGACGTATTCCTGCAGCAATTTCGTAAAGGACAGGAGCGTGCTTCCAAGCATTATTCTTCTGGTGTGCCTAATCTTTCACATAGAAGAGCTGCCTTTTAAGCATGATGAAGATGCCGTATCAACCAATTTTTCTACTCTTTGCGTTACTGCCAGCAACAGGGCCCCTTGTGATGTAGAAAGGGTTTAAATTTGGCTCGTAATAGCAGGAAGCCTGTGACTTCCCTTCCTTTCCTTCCCTCCCTCCTCAGCACTTCAGCTGTCTTTTCATGAGGCTGTTCCAGAGGGATAGGTCTCTGCTGTCGCGTACTGCATTTTGTTAGCATCCACTGAAAAGGTGGAGCTAAAATCTTCTCTTTTTGACTGTGCAGAAGTTCAGGTGCTAATCTATATGAACCAGAAAGGATTAATAATGGAAGAGGGAAGGCAGGAGGAGTAAACAACGTAGTTGGTGAAATTAGTGTAAATGCATAATTCAGGTTGAAGAGAGGAAAGAAAAACCTCTTTTCTGTGTTATCTGGGGAGTAGGGCTCTTAGCTTCTAAGATGATGGCCTTTCACTGACTTTTTTGTTGTTGTTTTGGTCGTCTTTCCCCTCTGTGATCACTGTGGGTTTGGCTGACAGGCTCTAAAGATAGAGCATCATTGTCATGCATGATTTTAGAAAGTGGGAAATCAGCAAGGGTAATAGACAATTCTGAAGTGTCATGGGAAAAACTGGGACAAACAGAAATATTTAGATAGAAATAAATTGTTGAAATGCAACTTACGAAATTCACTATGGAGACTGACAAATAAGGGGAATATGCCTTTGTGATTAGTAAGTGTGGTTAGTATTTAGGATTCAGGAAGTCTTGAGGTTATAGGGGACTTTAAATAACTATTCTGAGCCTCAGTTTCCCAAATGATGATGTATAATGATGGCCTTATTTCATAAACTGGTACTGTGAACTGCTGAACAGGAGTTTGTGGATTTATGAAATCCATTAACGGTGATGGTAGAGTCAAAACTCAATAACTTTATTTTCAAGAATTGGATGACAAATATATTTGCTTTTCTCACGTACTGTTAACAATTATTTTGTCTTAGTACTAAAATTAAGTAAAGCAAGTCAATTCTTAAACTTTTGGATTTTTTTTTTATCCTTTTCACATATATTCAATAGTTTGGTGAGGAAGGAAGGGTAGACATTGATGCTTTCAAATCTTTTCTGTATACATCTGTTCCACTAAAAATTGAACTGCAGTACTGTTATGTCACATAAACCAGTAAATGACATTAACTAGGGAGATTGGTCTTTTATTAATCTCTTTGTGACTGAAATGATTCCTGTCTTAGTAAGTTTGCTCTTTTTCTATCTGACTCTGTGTTTTCTTTTCTATCTTTAGTCATTTTGTGTGTGTGAATTTAAAGAAGGGAAGTTAATGTCATGATTGAGAAAAAATATATAATATTTATAATTAAGTCTTTTAAAATAATGAATTCCCTCCTAACGGCTAATGTTAGTTTGTATACACGAGCATTGTTGCCATATTTTTACAGTTCACTTAGATTTGTGTACCAATACTATGTTTTTAGAGTAGTCACATCAGTTTCTTGCCAGGAAACAGACTTTACCGTATTTTAACCCTACTAGCAATAAAAAATATGTATTTTTTTGTTTGTTTGTTTGAGTATCACTGAAAAACTGGGAGGAGGCTTGGTATGTATTTTTTTTTTTTGCATCGCAATGGATGTCAGGAGGCTTCTGCAGATTTGAGTTGGAGAGCATTTCATTCTCAGCTCCTGCTCCAGGACCCAGCTGGGGTGTCACTGTGCTGGAAAAGCTGTGTGTACACGTCTGCCCAGACCACGCAAAGTTCTGGTCCAGCTGAATGAGTAGTTACTGGTTTTGATAGAAATTTGTGCCACAGACCGTAACGTTAAGGTGTGGGCGGAGAGGGGCAGAGGATATGTAGTTCAGTCTATTTTAGGTCTTGTCCTAAGAACTGGCACAGTTGTGTGAGTGAGTTTTGTCAAAAGTTAAGACTGTACCAACAGTGAGTAAATACTATAATTTAGAACTGAATCCTTCATACATGATTTGGCATGTAAAGGGACTGGCCAAAAATACAGCAGTGGCTTTATTTGTTTTGAGGTTTAGATTTGACAAAAGCTTTTTAAATATGCATGGGCAGCTATCAACGTAGCATAGAGAGCCATATAGTTGGTTTTAGTGAGTTTGGACAGTAATGAGTATGAAGAGTGGAATAAGCATGGGTGATGTAATCTGAGAAGCAAAAGAGAAAGAAGAGAGTTTAGGACTTAACTAAGTGGAAAACATTGTGAATGGATCTGGGAGGATTTGACTTTTGATGGTAGCTGTGGGATTTTACCCATTAGTTTTGGTTTAAAAAAATAAAGTAACCCCTCCATTGGCTGTTTACAAAGCTTGCAGTTTCTCTTCAACGTCTTCGAAGCAGAAAATAAACTGTTTTGTGGGTAGTGGGCTCTGAGCTCAGTCTGATTTCTATAACGTGTTCTGTTTCTCCCAAATCTTTTCTGCAATAGTCCCAGTCAGCAGTTCTCCCCGTGGTACCATAGCTGTCATGGTATCTCCTGTTTTCTCCAACTGATACAGTCCTTGTTCTAATCTATGTCCCTGATGTTCTCTGCAACACTGGTCCTTAAATACTCTTGGATCATCCTGTCCTTTATATTCTTTTTATTTTTTTTTTCTGTTTTCTGCTACCTGGACGGAAGTCAGCATGTGCTGTGGCTTGTTTAGAACTGCATGCACTCGTCCTGCTTTCCTTCATTGGAGCTCTAATTTTGGTCTCTCCTCTACTCAGCCTCTGATTTCCACTACGGGAAATTAATTTTTGCAACAGCAACTCTGTCAATCTTGGTTGAAATTGGACAACTGTGTCAGAGGGACTGAGAGAAAACAGCTAAAAAACACTTCTGTTACGATTTTGTAAGTGTCCTTCCAGAGTGCTAGATGAAGGCAGACATAGCTAATGGTCTGAAGTATAATCCAGCAGGCATGCATCGTGCATTTGTATATTCGAGCTGCCTAAGTTTCATCTCTGATGAAGAACTGAGATACATAAGTTGTTCACCCCAATCTTGGTTGTTCAAAGCTCTCAAGTTGAAATGAAGGAATTTCCACTGATGAGGGATTTTTTTTCTGTAACTTTAATCCTTATGTATCAAAAATAATATGCCCTCTATCTGACAATTAGATTTACTAAGAAATTGAGATTCAAGAGTATTAAGAAAATAGTGCAGGTGTAGCACCAGCTTTTAAATGTTATTTCTACAACTGTACTGTAATGTAAACATATAGTTAATTAGAATTATTTACGGAAGAGCTTGGTTACATAGAAAAAACAATGCATCAAGGTACGCTCTTGACAGCTAAGGGACAAAATTACCTGCTTTTTTAGGAATGTAGTAGGGGAATGTCACGATGAGGCGTTCTGTTTTAAGATGTTTGTTATTACAGAAGCATGAGAAGGCTTGTGACAGTGTCTATTAGCTACTTGTTGCTGACTATATTCTCCAAAGGGCTGTTTAATAAGTCATTGTGTTCACTTGTCTTTTTAGTTAAGACACCAGAAAATAATCATCTCTCCCAGCTGCACCCTTCTAGCCTCCCAGGAGTGCTGAACTAATGGAGCAGGCAGAGGTGTGCAGTATTTCCTTCTGAGGTGCGCTGCAGTCCCAGTAGGTGTTACATCTAGCCTTGAATGGCAACTTAACAGCTAGCTGAGGGATTTCCTATTGCCTTCTTAATCACTGTGGTTTAAATACTCCAGGCTTGTCTGCAGCTCTGTGTGTGTAGATACCATTTTGTTTCCTTCAGGTTAAGATATTATAATTCTGCTTTGCTATGATTATTTCTAATTAATACTAACATTTATGTTACATGAAATGCTGAAAGGAAGCCAGTATTAGCGAAGCAGGTTTCCTCCTCAAGTTTGTAATGAGAAAGGACACCTTGCTCGTATCTTGTTTGGTTTTTAATTTTTATTTTTTATTAGGCAAAAAAATGTCTAGTGGGACACTAAGAACAGTAAATACACCAAACTGGGGAGTATCTGTTTTTAACCCTGGTAACTTAAGTTAAAAATAAATATGCTAGCTAAATTTGAGTTACTGTCATTGCTGTGGAAAAATTAAAACTTTAATTTCAAGAATTTTAATTGCATAACAGTGATTGGCATGGCTTTGAATATATTGTATCGCTTTCATGATTTAAGACCATTTAAGATAAAGGTGAAAGCTTATAGTGGGATTTTTTTATTTTATTTTTTTTAATAAGGAAAAGATCATTATCACAAGGACATAGCCATTTGCTGAAAAAAAATATTTTGTACATTTTACTTCATCGTTTTGGTTCTCTGAAATGAGAATATAACAACTGTATTTTTCATGAGAAAAAACGACGCACAGTGCGAAGCTGAGGAAATGTTTTTCTCGTTAAATGGATGAGAAAAGGGGGAGAAGAAACGCTCCCCAAAGTACGAGGGGCTCTCAGGGTGCCAGTAACACCCTGCTGCAGGCGGCTGCACCAGCCCCAGGCTGCGGGCAGCTAGGGAAGAGCCAGCCCCCCATCCACTGTCCTCACCTGCACTTTCAGAGGTCAGTGTCAGTAAGGATTTTAAGTTAAATGTTTTTGCTATTTTGTTTCATTGTAATTTATGGCAGCCTTGTTATGCAACTTACTGGAAGATCTGCTTTATGGGATTTTTTTTGTTGTTGTTGTTAAATTTCTATGGAGTAGGAAGTTATTAAATTTTCAGTAGTGGTTTTGAAGCCTACTGCATTATATGCCTGTAAATTAGATGCAACTTCTTACTTCTGGTATGTAAAAATGCTTAATACTGTTTCAAAATAGTTACTCAGAGGAACACGTTCTGCTTAGCTGAACGTTGTAGATAAAAATACAGTTTATAACTGGAGATAATACAATCATGTACATAAAAATAGCAAGCGTAATTATTTTGCCATTTAGTTTTTTTGAATTGAAACTGGGAGTGAGCTATGTCACTGGACTCTAGTTTCAGGGAGCCATTGGGAATTCAGGATGCCTTGTATTGCCTCTCTGTTTTGCCTTCACCTAATTGGACAGTCTTCATTTTATGTAATTGCATCTTATGCAATCATATGTTTACTTTCCTTATGTTTATCACGGGAGAACTTCATAGTGTCCTGTTACCTCAATATCTTTTTGCTAGCATTAAAACCTAAAGTGCTAGAAGAGAGTGTAAAAAAAAAAAAAAAGACTGAGTTTGCTAAGTTTGTTAAAGCATTTCTGATTATTTTGTACAAACCTAGTATCTCTTACCAAAAAAAAAGGCAGTGTACTAGTTAGCTGTTTTTTCCACATTTTTTTTCAGACTTCAGAAACCTAGAGTTGTCTGAGAGAGGGAGAGTAGCAGGGAAGGAGAAGGGGAAGTAGATGCAAGTGGCAGTGGTAGATGATGTCCATATGTAACATTTAATATGCACATATTATTTTTACAAAAGTGAGGCCTACATAGATTTATCTCCCTTAGACAGAAAAGGAATGTTATACCAATTTGGTCTTAGAATAAAGTTTTACATGTCAAATCGTACATAACTTCTCTCTGGAGTTAGCTGGAACCAACTAAGACCTCTAATTTATAGATCCCTTCTGACAGTTTTGGAAAAAACCCATAGGACAATATGAAAACAATATGAAAAGTTTTACTTCTAATAATTTGTTTAAACACCGATTTATTACTGAATGCAGAAAGCAAAATGATGCAGTTATGTAGAGAGGGCAAAAATATTCTTTTACTCCGTACAAACAAAAAAGGAGGATGTACCCATCCTATGCAATGCTGAAAATAGAAAAGGAAGTTTAGAATTTGTGACAAAGGCAAGTATCAGGAGCATCTGTTAGAATATAGATATTTTCAAAACAAGAATAAATAATGGACAAGAATCCCAAAGGAACTGTGCAAGAAACTATGGGAAACACTAATGTTAAATTCTTTATAATTCTTAGAAAAAGGGAAGTGATTCTGTTCCTTGAAGTAAGAGAGTACATAAATGCTTGGTATCAACTATGGGCAGGTTTACTGTTTTTTTTCTTTAAATTATGATGGTTTCTTACAACCAGGGTGTATAGGGAGAATGTCATTAATAGCATAGCTGCATATCTAGTGAGATGTTGAATGCGCAATCACATTATATTTTAATTTTAAAAAATTAATTGTGTGGAATTACTAATGTATATATTAGAGCAATTTAAAAGCTGGCTTACTGATAGATCTCAGCACGGTGGTTAGTAGAGGCAGTGAGGGGGACCACTGCTTGGAAAGCCTCCAGGGAACTACTGGTTAAGTATATAAAGTCATTCCTTAGATTGTTGGTCTGATTCAGTCTAAAACCCCTCCCTGCAAAGTGGCTGTAGTTAACACTGGGAAGGTCAGGTTACTCTTTATAGGGTGATCTGAATAACATGTTTAAAAGTTGTACTTCATAAATTTGTTTTAATACAGCTGAATGCAAGACAGTCTCACAGGAGTCAGAATGTAGATTTTATCTGTAAAATTGGAAAAGGCCTTGGAAGTCAATTAGTTAGTTAGGGGAGTTTGCTTTCTTGTGGCAAAAAGACAAATGTAGGCTTGGATGTATAAAAAAGGGAAAAGTGAAGCATAAGTAATAAAGTGGACCTCAACGCTGATAAGAATGTTATTAAAAAGGTATATCCTATGTCTGTACTTTATGAATGATGTGGAACTACTGGGGAAGGTTTAAAAGAAGGACCCCAGGAATTGCACAGGGTTCATAAAACAGGATGTTTATACGTGATTTCATTTACATGTAGAGGTACTGCTATGTGAGAAAGATACCAAAAAAAAAGATACGAGTGAGATTTAGTTCCTTATCAGAAGAGATACATTAATTGAAATAATTTGTTTGGATGAGAAGGCCTTGCTTGAGCTCTCTTAGAGAAACATAAGTCAGTATTTTTAAACTGACTTATGTCGATTTATGTCCGGTGTATGGAGATGCAGCTTTTCTGCCACAAGTGTGCCTGCTCCTGGTGGCTGTTCTGGCCTTGGAAAACAAAAAGCCTATCAAAGATCGGACAGGATCAGAGGTGATGTTGGAAGATCCTCTTTTGTGACAGACGGGTTGATTCTTACTCACGTGATCCAGAGAAAATTCATTGAAGAGTTTGAGATAAGAAGGCAACTCTTTCACTAGGAATTGCGTAGTTGGAGTATTTCCACTGCCTGCTGCATAAAGCTTTTTTGACCTCCTTTGGGCCTACTTTTTCTAATTGGTTTTCTGCCATTGTAGGAGTCTTGGGTGCTCAGTATCATCTAATTTCTTGCTCATTACTTGTGCATAGCACGGAAAAAAATTGGGACCTTCAGGTCAAAATTGCTTCATTTGAAATTTCAACTTGATTTTAAAGTATATGGAGAAGCACTGCTGCCTTTGGTACACCGAAAGGCAGTCTGAAATATGCAGTTACCCTCTCTGGGCTAAAAGTTTACCGAATGTTTTTTTCTATATGTCAGTGTTCCTTGCTGTACCAAGCCCAGGTAAAAGTCATCTTCCATATAGGCAGACATAGATGTCCCTGAGGAGCTGGCTTAATGGATTTAGTGAGATTCTGTGTTTTGAAAGAAATAGCAAAATTTCACCTTATTGTGGAAAATTCAAATTGGTACGGTTTGAGTGCATTAGTATCTCTTAATGAAACCAAATATAGTTCTCTTCAATTCCATTCATTCTGGACCTTATCTCTCTGATGCATCTCACTAGTTGCCAAGCAACCTCAACAGTAGTTCTGCACATCCAGCAGCATTAAAAAAAAAAGAAAAAAAAGTGAGTAGTTGTTGCTGAAAATAAGATGCTGTCTGATGACATGAATGAAGAGAGTTATGAGAGAAGGAAATGGGGAGTGGCAAGTTCGGAGCTGATGTTCTGAAAAAGCTAATAATATTTAGGGCTCAAGCAGTGTTTTTTTTTTTTTAATTTTGAAAGCACTTCTTAATAATCACAAGATTATTAAATAAAGAATATTTTTTTTCCTTTCAGTGAGTGAAGTACAATTATGTTTATGCTTCACAGAGCACAGGGCAGGGTTTAGTCCCAAGAGGGCTGGAGGTAGTTTGGTATATGGGTTTATTTTTCTGACCTATATTGACTTCAAGTGTTTCTATGTAGTTGGACTGCAAATTAACTGAAAGGTTTTGGAATATTTTTGTTCATGTGTTTGCTGATACATAGACATCACCATCCATTCACTTCATGCTGATGCACCTACAGTGTATTGAATTTCATTAAAATATTTATCACCTAAAAGGCCTTCCAAACAAGAAGTATGATAGATTGTGCTTAGGTCTTCTATTACTTGATAATGCTGCAATGCTTATTGCTTACATATATTGCTTATAGAGCAATAAATAGAGCTTATTTTTATATTCTGTCTCTTGTGTGAAATGTGATCTGAGCAGCAGACAAGCTGCCATAGCCAAGGGTATGACAATGAACATGAAATCTGACTTGCAAAAATGATTCTGGTTTTGGATTTTTAAGTTTGCATGATAGATTCAGTTCCATTCAAAAAGAAAACTATATGTATTACACACAGACAGACTACAAAAACACTGTTGGGAATGCAAAAAAGTTAGAAGGTGCTTGGATTAAGATTTCCTTAATTTGAGTTCAGATCAGAATACCATTGCCTGTATGGAAAGGTCATTTTTAATTCTGTAAGTAACTCCTAAAAAGCAGTAATTCTAACTGTTTTTAAAGCAGATTCTGACATTTTGAATGCCCAATTTTCCTTAGACACAGTCTGGAATAACTGAGTTGCGTACCGTTATCACACACAACAGCAAGTTAAGTTATCCCACAAGTTTTGTCCAGAGGACAGTTGGTCCCAGTCACAGGCATTAATGCTTTGCCTCCCACTATTTGTTTTTTTTTTTCCTGAAGGTGCTGGTCTTAGAAACAGGCTTGTTCCACTTCTGGATGACAGTAGTAAAAAGGGATGTGCTGCAAATGAATCGGAAATGATGGGATATCAAGTTCCTGGTTTTATTTATATGCAAATGAGGATGTATTCTGAATTGCACATTAATTGTCCAAGGAAGAAAAAAACATGTCAGACATGCTTTGTGCATAGGGAGGCTTTTATATGCAGGGTATTTTGTGCCAAGTCTGTGTTTACACACTGAATGTCCACTTAGGTGTTTTTGTCAAGAGGCTTCCATTTCGCCATCGCTCAGGATGAAATGAACACGATGAATCAGTGCAGTATAGGAGGCATTTTCGCTGTGTGATGCAGATAAACACAACAAATGAACACTCAGCGTGCAAATTCACAGCTTATTGTTGCAAGGCAACTTCCTGCTCTCCTGCTTCTGTAGGAGTGTGAGATGTTTTCAAGGGAGTTTGATACTTGAAGCTGTCATTGAGAGGACATATATATTTGGAATTATAATCTGTATGTTAATTGTCTGCATCACAGACCCAAGTGAGTGCATGCCTGAGAAGAGCTGTTTTTGCCTTACACGAGGTGGGTGGTACATTACCCACCAACTGCAGTCGCAGTAAATTTGAGTCAGCTGGTGATAGGTTACTTGGTGCTTTTCATGTGTGGGCTAAAAACAATACTAGATAATTCTAGGTTAAAGGATAAATTGAATTAATGAAGGCATACAAAAGAAATACACTAGGAAATGTTTAAAATGTAATGAAAAAAACGTTCCAGTGTATGTGATATTTTTACTGTGTTCAGTGCGTAAGGTTTATTTGTGTTGGACTGAAATTTCTTTTGACATGCTGCAGTTAATAGAGGTAATTTACAGATAGAAAAGGAGTGTGTGTGTGTGTTGTATATAAATAAACTGTTTTGGTGGTGGTATTTTTATCTTAATCCTCTAAGAGAAAAAGACCGGTCCTAGTTGATGCTTTTTTTTTTTTTTAATGCATAAAAAGCATGAATTTTGGCAGCTGCCTTTTGCCTCTAGGCTTCTAAGTAGGTTTGTCTGCACAAGATGTGTGTAATTACTCTACATATGTGATATATTAGCTGCTGCATCAGTATTGCCATGTAAACTTGGTTACCCTTTTATATATGTATGTATTCTCTGTATACCTAGTTTTAAAAGGGTAAATATTATAAACTGGTTGCTCAAGAGCGGTACGCTATAAAAAAGGTAATAAGCACATCAGTAAACGTGTTGAAGGTAGTAATAAAACCACGCTATAATCCACCTCCCAATTTATTGAACTCCAACTATTGTTATCTGTGAGAATTAACTGCTGCATATTGTGTGTTAACCCTTTGTTTAGTAGTTGTACATGCAGTGGTACTAAGACTGCTGTGCCTTAAACTTTGGTTCAAGCAAACGTGTCATCTGAGTTGCTAGCATTCACTGTTTGCTTGTCTCTTTCTGCCTAGATTTTGTTTCAACAAAAAAGGACACCCAGTTACTTTGTGGCAAACATCTTTGTCACAAAAGTTAATGGTGTTTTGCAAAATTAAAGTAAATACATGACTTAGTTCAGGTTTTTCTTCAGTACATTGAAAATAATAATACTGTGTAAAATGATAAGCGTTTCATCATTGAAATCTGTTGTGCTTGGATTAGTGTTTTGTTTTTTTTTTTTTTAAAGAAGCTTTTAAGAAGCTTCATTTAACAATATTATAAAAGTGGAATTGTGTGTAAATGTCACAGGACTTCTGAATTCTGTAGCTCTGCTGAGGAAATGTAGGGAATTTAGATTTCTTGGAAGACAACCTGTAGGATCCATTGCAGTTGGTGCATGTGAATGCAGTTGTTCAATGCACACTGGTGCAGATGGAAGACCCAAATAAATCTCCATTCAGAAAAGGCCTATTTAGGACCTCGCCACGGCCTTGTTTCAGGACTCAGTAGCAGCTTATGTGCTGCACAGGTGAGCTGTGCATAAGCACAGTCAGAGATGAGCATCCAGAGCACCTCTTATGTACGGGGCCAAGCCAGAGCTGCGCAGGAGAGCAGCAGCAGGACCAGTGGGATGCCCTTCCGACCTCCCTTAGCTTGTGCTTCAAAGCATTCGTGTTGTGGGTGGGTGATACTCACCTGGATTTCCTCATGGGTCTCCTGTGCGATGCTGGGTGTCAAGGTGTGGTTTTGATCACTGCTCTGGTGCATTGATCGATTCCTAAAGCAGTTTGTGTGTGCTTAATGTTTTCCGAGAGCTGGGTTGTGCAAGCTCGGGAGTGCGGCTGTAGAGTTTGGAAAGCTGTGTAGCGGATGTATGATGGTAAGTGAGGTGAATAATAAAAGATTGATTCTCAGTAAGTGTAAAGACTTGGTTGAAGGTTTACGTTTTCTAACTTCAGAAACGCATTTCTTCCTCAGTCTTGCAGAAGGTGATTGCTTAGATTCAGAAATGTCCTACCATGTCTTCAAACTGTTGAGGCATTGGAAGTTGTTAAGAGTCCAGCTTTTCGGCTTCAGTTGTTTGTTGCCTTGGCATGGAGTGGGTTTTATACATGCTACTGTAGCCAGTGTCCCTTAATTCTGAGAAGATCTTTGAAATGGCATGCAATTATCTTTGAAGTTTGGATCTCATGATGTCAATGCAGATATGTAGTAAAATATTCCTGGGTGTGGCGATGCTTAATTATTAATGACTGAGGCTTGGGGCATTTTCTGAATATTAATGCTGGATCTGAATGTTGGTTGCTTGTGGTGAAATTACTACCCAGTTACTTATTCTCCCCCTCTCCTTTTTCATTGATTGTTCATGGAGAAATGCTAAATTCAGAGTTAAGTCAGGCAAGCATTTGAAGTATTCTCTGAAGCATAGTGTTAGAGACAAATGCTGTCACTGCCTTCATACCTTACACATTGCATAATTATGTAGTGTAAAAATGGTTATTTTAAAACTTTTTTCCCAAAATGACTTAATATATAGTTACACAACTCAAACTGTAAGTTGTCCACTGAGATTTTTCCCTCAGATTGCTTTGTAAAATTAAAGCATTGTTGTAGGATTGTAGTTTTGAGCAATGAAGCTGACAGAGAATTTGCTCTAATTGTGTAATTGCCACCAAGGGTACACTGATACGATGCCACACCTTGGATGTACTTTAATACTTAATCTACCTCTTAGGAAAGGTTGAAGATTGGCTAGCTCTTGTCGGTACAGTGCTTTAAAAAAAATAAAATAGTCATAAACATTTTTATGACTAGGTTTACACGATTTGTGTTTTTAGAGAAATGTATCCTTCCATTGCCAACACCAGATATTAATAACCTGCTAAAATACATGACTTGAACATTTCATAAATGCATTTGGAGCACACTATATATGCAGTCAGCTATGTTACGTTCTGTAGGAGGTCTAAACTCCTGAGAAGTCTTGCTTAACCTTTGTATGAAAGCATGTAAGGAGATGCCAGTGAGTATCGTTATGCTCTAGGTGGATTGATACAGTTACCTGATTTCCAGGTAGTAGATTCATACAGCTTTTCTGTATATTGCTTGCATGTGTTGAAAAGAGCCTGTGGGAATAAACTTGGCTTCACTTTCTGTTAAACTTGAGAAAGAGATGTTATTATTATGTCTATAATGAACATTTCAGAGGAATGCCTTGTCTTTCTGGCTTTATGTTAGCAATCAGTAAAGTAGGGCTTATTCTTCTTTTCTTGTTTTCCCGCTGCTTTACAGCAGCTCTCTTATCATGTACCTCCCCCCAGGTACATTCCAGCTCATTCTTAAAACAGAAATAGGAAGAAGCAAAAAAAAAGTTTGAGAGCCGCTGTCTTAGAAAGTTGACAAACAGAGGAAGAAACGTGTCAGTGAGCTTCACTGTGTTGCTGTAACAACTGAGGTGAGCAGCACCCCTGACAAGATAGGCAGCTGGTATTGGTCATATATATATAAAGGTGCAAGCCAAGGACAAAGGTTTTTGCTCTTTACTGAGGTATGACCTTTCTTTTTAAAAAAGAAAGGCGGGGGACATACTGTATTTCTTCACTCTTTTTTTTCCCTCTCTCTTGCCCTCACCACCCTATCTTGGGTCGTACTGCTTAACTGAGAAGCAGTGTCTCTTATGTAAGTGTAGAAATGGCTTACGAAGTACAGTTTATATGTCTAATAAAGAGTATGTTTCAGAATTTTGCAGATATTGATGATCACCCCCAAATTATTTTTAATTCTTTTAATCAAATATGTGGTACTAAGCAGACATTTTCTCTAACGTAGTGGCAAAAACATCTCAGTCTGCTCAAAGCTCCAGAGGGAGAATTCCATGCTATGCTCCATTAGGTGGATGGTTTGCATAGTCCATATCGTGTCTCAGAAATGGCACTTCAGAAGGTTAGGGAAAAAATGTAAGGAAAAGATTCACACTGCTTCCCATTTGGATCTGTTGCCAGATTCTGCCACTGGTGCTTTAGGAACTCTAAGATTCATAACAAGTTTTGAAGGTGTCACATTCTATATGTTTTTCAGTTCAGTTTCCCCTGTAATGTGAAATAAAAAGACTAATGCTTGAATTGTCTTAGCAAATCTTCTTTCTCCTTTAAAGTTTCATGTGTTGCCTTTATTTTTTTTTTTTTTTTCCGTGTCATTGTCTGTGAATAGAATGCAAATGTTGCAGATCAGTTGTGCTGCCTGGTTAATACCTCTGCATTGGCTGGAATGCCACCGAGGGCAATCACATTCAGATAGGGCCAACTTAACTCTGGTTTCTCAGCACTTTGGGTATGTTTTTGTTGCAGCAAAAGTAGTAGCTGGTTGGGTCAATAATTATGCCTAAGTAATGCTGTTTAAGTAATTTGCAATGTAATAACTTCAAGCAGTATATACATTCTCCTGAGGTTATTTTCTTCAGCTGTGTGTAAGTTTCTCATTCAAATAGTATTATTAATATTTAAGGGACCGTATGTTGTGAAAGTAATTGGACAATTACAGTAGAGCACTATATATTCTGTGATGTGCCAAGTATCATCAAATTATATCTCACATACCTCTTTTGTCCTAACATTCTAATTTATTATATACTGTCAGTACAAACTATATCTTTTTTTTTTTTTTTTTTTTTTTGTTACCATTTAGAAATGTCAGGTCAGGGCCAAGACATGATAATTGTGCCATTGTCATAGTTTGACTTAAATTACAGCAGTATAACTTCCCTTTTATCAGGGGAAACGATAATAAATGTGCTTATTCAGGTATAATTAATTTCCAATTTTAAACATAGTAAAAGGTCATTCTTCATACTAGTTGAGTCCGAATGCGTGTAGATGTTGAGTACAATAAAGTGAAACTTTCTTCACTGCCTCTCTTGTGACTTCCAGACTTCTCAGCAAGCATGGTTTGGAATTTTTCCAGTTAATTTGTGTTTCATTGGAGAAGGCTAATCTGGATCCACAATGTTTGTCTGAAACATCATGAGTTAAATGAACCTTCCTGGTACTAAAGGGCGGGTTCCCTGGAAGTCCAGGAATGGTGGTAGATTGCTCGGGACAGGAGTCTTTCAGTTGGGCTCCTGGGTTTGCAGGCACTTACAGCATCTTCCAGCACCATCTCATTCAGCATCTATGGCTTGTGGGTGATATTCTCAGCTTTTAGAAACAGAACTTTCAAAGCTGATTTAAAAACAAAAAAGTTGCATTTTTCCTGATATTTTTTTCATATCAGTATTTCAAACTTTCGTTTTGGTGGTCTTTGTTTTCTATTTGTAAAGCTGAGCAGTTGTTCAAGTCTTCTCTAGTTTTATACCTCGTGCTTAGGTTTGCTTAAAAGGGACTGAACAGTCAGTGAGTCAGGTTAAAGATGCTCTGTGCTCAGTTTGAGTATAAATAACTCCACGAGAGGGGAAGGCTCAGCTTCTTGATGTTTGTTAGGAAGTAATCTGCGTAAGGGGAAACTTGTGTGGAAAAGCTGCTCTGCCAACTTAAAAATAAATAAATAATAAATAGAATAAAATTGCTTGGAAAGTACGGTCTTGTAAGATTCAAATGCCTGGCACAGAAGCGGATTTTGTAAGACAGATGAGGGAAGAATTTGAGAAGTGAGTTTTTCTCAGTATCTACCCATCTGTTTGTTCAGGAGTCAGTCCTAACTGTGTGCCCAAACCGGTTACGTACTGTGTGTGCCGCAGTACACATCCACTTAAGCTTTTGTAACTAAAAATAGTTTGCTGTGACACAATTAAGGAACTGTAAAATTGAATTGTGAAAGTATTGTTCTCTTACTACGCAGTTCAAATGAATGGGCAGAATGGGAAATATAATATTGAGGTAAGGGAAGTGAGTATCACGTTTTCAGCTTCATTTCTACAACTCCTCTGTAATAAAGGAAATTTTGTCCTGCTTTGTTAAATGTACGGGAGTTGTTAACTTGCCATTTCGTCAGTTCACCTGTAGTACAGCTGTAATTTGACTGACTATGCAGCAAAATTATTTCAGAAGTAGCAGTCCAGAAATTTGCACTCTTTAAAATAGACTCCTGACTTTTCTGTAAATAAAGCCTGAGATTGCTAGAAATAAAATACTGCTTTTGATGTCCTTTAGTTGACAGTTATCTCCTAAAGTTGGGCAGGAAAGAAGAACTGGTAGGTGGAACTGCTCGCCCCAAACGATGCTCACTGGCACTGGCTGAAGGATTTCACTACTGGGATATGACTGCCTCAGTGCTTGGAAGGAAGTGAGGGTATTTTTGTTGTTGTTGCCTGGTAATATTTAAATCATTTATTTACACAAATATTTTTCTTGTACCATCTTGACTTCTGGTAGTGCAAAACTTTTAATAACTGGAAAATACATGAGAAGCTTTCATATCGTATTCAATACGATTATAGGTATCGGCATGATACTTCCCAGGCAGCTGGTGCCTGATAGGACTTGCGCTCTGGGCCAAACTTCTTGCTAATCTGCTTTCAAAAAAACCTTTATGCTGCTGTTGGAAACCATTTATGGATTTGATTTTCATTCAATCGTCAGCATTACCTGCCAATCTAGGTAGAAAATAGAATATAATCTTACCAACTCCAGGGAGAGGACCAATTTGTTCGGCTTTTTTTTTTTTTTTTTGCATGGTTGATCCTATGTGTTGAGGTTTGGGGCTTGTTCGTTTTACTTACAGAGAGAGTCTTTGCTTGTTTTGGGCTAAGGCACTTTAGTCACCTAAAGAAACAGATAGAAATAATTCAAAATATGCAGTTGGACTAAAACATTAGTAGCAGCTAAAGAGCCTGCAGTGAGTTGTGCACAGTGTAGTGCAGCCATGCTCAGCTGCAGCTGGGGACTTCCTTTGAATTACAAACGGGCATTTTTTGTCTTTGATTATTTATTAAGGTGAAAAGTAAAGTACGGCTACAAAGGAGAGGTACAGCATGTTCTGAAAGGAGGTTGCAGTCTATAAATTTTACCTGCTTATACTTTTCTCTGATATCTTTCCTATAAATAACCTGATAGCAAGGTTGTTGCAGCTCAGAGCCTCTTGATGCCCCAGCGAGGGGCTGGCAGCACCTGGCCCTTCCCCAGCCCTACCAGTGAGCCCCAGCCATGGTGCTGCCGTAACCTTTCAGGCAACACCAGTGGTGCTGCTGGCTGCAAATGGGCAGCTGCAGGGGTGGCTTACACTCAGTAGATTTCTGTGCCCTATTTTTCTAGGCCTCCTCTGCTGAATGGAAATCGGCAGAGCTCTGTTCCATTTGGGTTAGCTGCCTTTTTGTGCCCTGATTGCAATTACATAGACAAATAAGTATTGCAAAAGTATTTTCCCATGTCCGTGCTTTAAGGAAAAAATAGAGGCACTTACATAACTTAACCAGAAAAAAAAAATCCAGACCATCAGAAGTAACCGGTACTAAAAAAGCTGTATGAATTAAATTTGGATGTACTTAGAAGCCTGTCTATCCTAAGATCATAAATTCTTACTTGAAGTGATCTTTTCCTCCTGTAGTTTTACGCTTTCAGGAGGCATAGATGTTGCTTATAGGAGATTTTAAAATATCAGAAATCAGATTTTAAAGCTCACTGCCTCTTATATCAGCAGAGAATATGCTGCCTTGACTTCTTTGTTCCAGACTAATGAGCACAAAAGTTTCCATGGGATTGTGTAGGAGGCATGAATAGTTCAGTTGTTCACATAACAGATGTAAAATACACCTTTTTCCCTTATCTTGAAGGCAGCATGAAGTATATTAATGACCCTTAGCTGTATAGGATAGACTTGTGCTGGATTTTCCCAGCTAGACCCCCTTTTGTAGGTCCCATTCAGCCCTGCTCCCCAGCAGTACCGCACTGTCGGAGCTGCTCGAAGCACAACCCAGCTCTGGTGAGCAGTGAAGCCAGTGTCTTGTGCAGTCTTTGAGTTTTGGTGGTCTTGTCTCTGCAAAAAGGTAACAATAACATGAGTGATTCAGGAGATGCTGTGTAAATAGCAAAGCAGTTGGGTTTTGGGAACTGTGTATGCAGGGGACTTGATTTTGTGCTGCAAGTGCTCTTTTAATGTAACGAAGTTCTCACGCTGATTTAATTCTCATTGCCTCTTGTAACGATATAGTTGCCCCTTACTATGTAAAAGTGAACAAGTTATGTGAGTGCAGCCTTAACAAGCTGTCCTTTATAAACATGAGTGTTAACCTGTGAAGCATCATGTGGGCTTTAAGAACGAACCTCAGTGTTTAGGGGTAGAGGAGCTGGGTATTTCTAGTAGGCTAGTAGGCTTGCTCTGTTAGGGGTTAGCTGCTCACTGACACTTGTGTGACAAGTAAGGGAAGATCATTTTTTCAGTGATTGAGACTTGGGAAAAATCATTTTAAAACCCTCTTGTATAAGGAAGAAACTGCTTCAAATTCCAGTTTGGAGCAGAAACTGTTTCTGTGTTTACATCTGGCATAAAAGAGCCCTGATTAATCAATAAGGTACTGGATGCTGTGAGACCACAAACAGTGGTGTTCACAAAACGAAACACAATTCCTCATTTTACAGACTGGAGGATGTCTTAGGAGCATTGGACGTGTTAACTTGTAACAGAGAAGACTTTAGTTAGGAGTTGTGTGTGTTGTTGAAGAATTTACTCAGGAGGGTGAAGCTGTTTATTTTTATTTTACATTTTTTATTTTTGTTTGTTTGGTTGGTTGGCTTGTTGGAATCTGGCATATAGGAGCCTGAGTATGATGCTTTGACCTCTGGAGTAGTTTTTGTAGAAAAGTGTATTTTTATCATAATTGTTTAGTATTGCCATTTGGAAACATCGTCTCCCTGCCTACGTTCCCTTATCCACCTTTGAGAGCAGATATAATTTGATGTTAAAATAGATGCTGTTAAAATTCACTGTACATTTGGGATGTTTTGGCTATATAAGCAAAAAGCTTGTGAAACTTCTCTGACTTGCGTTATGAGTGTGGGGAGGAAACTCGTGTCCTCTTCTGTTTTACCATTTAGTGATCTGACCTCCTGGAAAATGTCTGTAAAGGATTTTTCAGGTTGTTCCATTCTCTTCCTATTTTAGAAAGCTGTTTTTTAAAGCTTGGTAACAATTTTAGAGCCATATTCAGCTAAAGCAAGATCCAAAATTTTCTAGTGACTTATTTAGAGATCAAGTAAGTCAGCTCTGATCTACAGAGGTCGTCCTAGTAGAAGTTTGAAGAACAGGTGTTTTTGTTTTTTAAACATTGTTAACACTGACTGTACAAAGTATTTAGGTTTAAAGAAATCTCATTTTTACTTAAAAGATCTGAATTTGCCACATGCTGTATGTTCATGAAAGCTCTGAATATACAGAATAACTGCTAATACAGAGGAGATGCCAAATGGTTCAGCCAGTGACTGCTGAAAGTCTCACACCTGTGTCTGCGCAGGCAAGTTTATGTTTGAAAGGCTGGAGTGCTACTGTTTTCAAACCACATCTAGTCTTACCTCAGAAAAGAAGCATAACTCATAGCTAATTTATCGATCTCTTCTACATCAGGCTTCTTAATTGTAAAGCACAGTATGGTGGGCATAGGTGGCCTATGGCCCTAAGGCAGAGCTGTAAAGGAAAAGAAAGCTAAACCAAAGATACGTGGACATCGTGCTTAGGAGAACCCACATCATGTTGTGTCTTCAAAGGCTGCAGAGTAACTCACATCTCTGTATTTACATAAAGAGAGCTGTGTTCAACTTACGGTAAATTTTGCTTCCAAAGCTTTTATAACTTAATTGTTCGGTGGAAGAATGCCATTTTTTCTTCCTATAACATGGGCCATGCAGCATTCTTAAAGGTTCTGCGCATTCTGGCCCCCATCCATCGTAGTACTTAAACCATGAGTAGCCCTATTAAAGTTGATAGAATTACTCATGTGCTTAAAATTAAACATGTGCTTAAGTGCTTTGATGGATTAGAGCCAAAGTTGTCAGCACCTTGCTTTGTTACACCTGCCTCGCTGTGAGTCTGGAACTTTAAGGGACACATTTTCAGATCTGCTTGTTCCAATATTTAATTAGCCCATATTCTAAAAATGCAGTTTACATGCACAGTCATAGTAAATTCATATGCTGCCTGGAGCTATAAAGGTACAACCATAACTCATACAATCTAACAGTATTTGACAAGCTTCTTTTTTTTTTTTTTTTGAGGATTTCAGTAGGAATGTCCTGCTAATGAGTTTGTTTACATGAAAACACCTAAAACATCTATAATGTGCTTCACCATTCTAGTGTTCTAATGGAACTAAATTTTTAATAAATTCTATAACAAAAATCACTGTTTAGATATGACATATTTAAAAGCTTATGAGAGAAAAGAGCTGCGTATCACACTGTTAAGAATGACTGTGAACGTGAACTTCCCAAAAGCTGAAATCACTATGGGCAGTTCTAGTTTCTCTTGATAACGCTGCAATAGTAAGCATTGAGGCAACTCTTCAAGGCTTGTAATTAAAGCTACATGTACCTGACAGCGCCTCATCCTGAGGAAGCCTTCCTTGATTCAGAATTTTGTCAGAATTCCAGCTTTACAGCTGAAAAGCAAATAGCTGATTCAGTGAAAACAGTCTAGCACGGCCGTGAGAAACACGTGATGAACAAATCATTTAACACTAACGTCTCACCAAAATCTAAGGTCAGCTTTTGGTGACAGCAGGTGCCTGTTGATAACTGTTCCTGATCAGATGGCTCAGTGACTCTTTGTATTTGCCCCTATCAGATGTATCTCTATGAATTTTTGTGGTCAGATTGCACATAAATGTGTATCTTTATGAGCACATGTGCATTTGAATATTGGGACATTTTTCTCCCTGATGTTACACTAGCAAATCTTGATTGCGCACCTGTTTTCTGACAACAGGGTGTATGTCCTGCTAAGCCCCAAACTAGCTGTGTCAGTTGTTCTGTCAGTGAAATTGGAAAAATTGTTATCACATTGGAAGCTCTTTGCATATTTTAGTGGCCTTTAATTATATTAAATTAATGGATTTGAAAGGTTAAATAAAAGTAAGTAATTCATATAAAAATTACAGTAAGTGCTTGTAGAAACCTGCAGAATCAGGTTTTATAAAATTTACCGTGTTTCTGAGAGGTTACCACACTGTATGAATTTGAACCTTTCCCTTTTCCTGTTTCTGCTGTGCTGTTGTCCTTCTGACGTCCCTTTGTTAGCTGCTAACCTGCAGGGTTTGGGGATAAAAGCCTTGGCTTTTGCACCTTCCAATTCTCCTGTCTGCAATATCAAATGCTGAAGTGTTTCAGATGGTAATGGAAAATCATAATCGCTTTAAAAAATAAAATTAAAAAAAATAATAATAATAATTAAAAAAAAACTTTTTTTCTTGGCTGACCATCTTCCACCTGTGTAATTGTCGTCTTCCCTACTGCTCTGCATCAGGTTTGGGCTGGCCTGTGTGTATACTTGTTTGGCACCCAGTGTTCCAGCCATTTTATTTTAGGGCTTCTTTCCATTTAATATTGGCACTTAGCCAGCCGTGTATTATTTTTTTTTTTAGTTTAAAGTAGCAGTGAAGTCATTGGCTGGTAGAAGAGTTATTCGTCTCAGACTTGTATGTGAAGCCCTGAGGAGCTCTGGGACGTGATTGCCCTCTTTGGGAAGCTTCATACCCAGCCCTAGTTGAAGAAATTACTAGGCATTTACAAAATGGTGGCAGAATGCATGAAATTCCCAGGGAGCTTGTCAAATGGATCTTTAACAATTAAAACAAAAGTGCTTTGAAGTGCTGCAAGAACCAGACCCCGGTAATGCTGCTGGTACCAGCCCGTATTCCAAAGCAAAGTCCCTGCGGTACCGAGGATGAAGTGATGCACGGCATAGCCAACATCCCGCCTTCAGCAGAAGGTGCTGTTGATCCGTGCATACTGTGGTATATAGTCAGTAAATACTCACACAGCAGTATTTTTTCTGTAAATGAAGAAGAGATCGATAGACCAGCCAAGTAATTCCGGAGTCCTTAGTGGGCTGGCTGTACGAGCCGTCTATGGGCCAGTTTGGACCAGTGGAGAGAGCACGTAGGGAGAGGGGTCGTGTGCTGTACCTCCGTGCTGCCACAGTCAGACATAAATGTTTTAAAGGTGATTGCTGATCTATATGCTTCCTTTTTTTTTTTTTCTTTCTGTTAATAATGACCACATTCACAGTGCCAAAAAAAAAAGAAAGTGTCTTCAGTGCTTCCTGACAGCGAGCGGTTATCGCAGCGAGTTGTACAAGGCAAGATGATTCAGCAGGTTTGACTTGAATCTCCTATTCCTGCGGGTCTGGTCCTTCAGTACCAGAAACGAATCACAAGATAGTTTGAAACTTCCAGCCCTGTTAATTATTATCTCAAGTATCTTGAGAGAGAATACTAAACTTTTAAGGACATCTTTTATTCTAATATGCCTAATTATCTGTACTTAGAGCAAGGAAAGTGGAGTAGTGTGATATCCTTTGTGTGCATGCCTGAAGAACTAGAAATCCAGTCTGCAATTTACACAGGTGTTTAATTGCACAGTATGAATTAAAGGGTCTTTGTCAATCTCCTCCATCACAGAGCTCTTTGTGAACACTTCTGTTTTCATTCTTTACCTAAACTATTGCGAGTTAATTAGCTGAGGTAAATGGAGCAGCATAAGTAGAATTATGCTTCTTAATATTGGGTCTGTGCTGGTCTGGTGCCACTTACAGGTATAAAGGGACTGGAGAGCCAGTTCAGCTGGTTTTAGGGAGGAATTTGCAAAGCCCAAGGGGAGCCTCAAAGTGGCTTAGAGCCAGAACAGCATCCCTGTGCCCCCTGTGCCACCTCCCCCTGGGTGTGTGACGTGCCCAGGGTGCCCCAGGTGTACTCCAGGTGCCCCAGGTGCACTCCAGCTCTTCCTGGCCAAGTGGCCCCTGGGGACAGAGCTGTCACCTGGCGTGCAGCCATCCTGGAGGGTCCTTGAACATGCTTCAGAGGCCAGACCTGCCCGCAGCCAGGCTGCCTAATTAGATGGCCATGGAGGCAGAGTGAAGTTACCTGTTAACCTTTATGCCTAGGATAGTGCAATGAGCACAGGTAAAACAAATCTAACAGTAGGGGTTAGGTTTATATTTAGAGATGCCTTTATTGAGTTTTGTAGGCATTTCGTTATGGCAGTGTTCCCTAAGAAAATAAACAAGTCACGCCCCTAGTACCCTACCACTTCAGCGTAAATAATGTTCAAAAGCAGCCTAATTTCTGCTTTCACATTTCTGCTTTTTAAGTTTATTTCTTGACAGTAACTTTTATTGTGACAGCTGTGATGTGTTTTTTATTAATGCTTCAGTAATTTGTGTTTCTTGCTTTGTAACTTAGAGAATGATTCTGTCATTCCAGAAATAGACGGTGTCTGTTTGCTCTTGTATTTTTCATGTTCGTCTATTAACGGCCACATATTAAGATGTGCATGTGCCTCATGAAAGTAAATACTGTATTGTACCAAAACAAGCAATGGCAAAGTGGTTTGTAGTGCTGTTCCCAACACTTAAAGGAGAACTTGTGGAACCCCAGTATGCGTTGTCTGTTGTGTATGCTGCATTGTGTGTGTGTGAAAGTCACAATTAAATCTGTGCAACATAATTCTAACTGTGTCTTTAGATCAAAATATATCTTGATCAAATTATTCAACCTGTTGCATTTTCCTTTGTCCTAAAGATACTGTTTACAGTGAAAGCAAACAGGCTATCCTAATGTCTTCTTGGCTTGTTTGCTTGTAAATAACCTTCGGTAGCCTGGTGGTGTGCTCTGTTGTTAGCCAGGATTTCGGAGCAGTCCAACCAAGCATCTCCATAGTGCTGGAGGTGAGTGGTGGCATCCTACCCCACGGTCCATTTTGTGCTCGTCCTTTCCAATCTTGAGCTGCAAGAACTAGAGTTACTGAGCTGTCTCTGTGCTCTCATATACATGATGCATTTGATTTGCAGAAGATACTCAGTGGGTTTTGTTCTTGCATTTTGGTAGTTCTGTCTGTAAACTGGTGTTTTGCCATAGGTCTAAGATGAATTATTTCAGCTTCACCCTGGATACCCTAGGCACCTGATTTTTCTCCTCTCCCCCTGTTTTCAAGTGCCCCCAGCTTGGCCTCTGCCCGGTTTGCTGTTCTAGCTGTTCTGTTTGGAGGTAATTGTCATGTTGTTCTGCTAGAAATAACCCAGGCTGCTACACCAAGTTTGTCTTACTGTTGAACTGTGAAGTAACCGCAGAATTTTTGTAGTGTGGATTGGTAGCAAAGTCTTAATTGAATTTCTTGGCTTGTGGCCTTGTGCCGGCAGATCTCGGCTGCGCTGCTCTGCTTCTCTGAGGTAGCTGGCCAGGTAGAGCTATAGGCGTTTTTGCTGACCTCTTGAAGGTGTAGTAAACGATTATTTTGTCATGTTTATGAAATCCATGAGCTGTGTCAAAGATGTGGATAAATACCTATTTTTAAAGCACGTGGATTGTTACACAGTAAAAAGCCAGTCGTTTTAAGCAGGAGTCCTCGTGTCACCCCGTGCGCTCTGTCTGTGCTGCTGGATGCTCTGCTTCGTGCAGGAGGAAGGCACACAAACTGAAACCACTGCTTGGTGTTACTTGTTATGCTTAGGCTGCACATACAAAACAATGTTTTAAAAGACAAACAGAGAAAGAAATGACATTTTTCAAAAACGACTATTTAACATTTATATCGTCAGTATGCAAAGAGCATTCAAATATTTTGTATTCACATTGTAAAGCCTCAAGTACTCGTGTCGCAGGGTAGGTTCCTTTTTTAGGCCTTGTTCATGGTGTGATTAATTGGCAATCATAATTTACCCTCATTAAAAGCCGTTTTCTGTTGCATATTATCTGATCAAAGTCTTTTTGCTTTCACTCAAATGATGTATCCTGCAGCATTAAATTCACCTCTTCACAGTGGTCTTTATCTTTATTTATGCCTAATGCATGCTTCACAAAATATTCAGGTGTTTAAACTGTGGAGTTTCCTATATAATCCCTGGATTTTGGAGGAAGGTGATGATTTTCTCATTAACGTAGGTAATTGGTGTGTCTTAAAATGATAACGATGTTTTTTCTATTTTTCCTTCTAAAGGAAAAAAAATAACTTTTGTTGTCCTACAGGCTTTGGATTTTTTTTCCAGATACCTTACTGTAAGTTTGTGGGGTATCCCCTCATTTTTGTTTATAACTATTTCTTTTGCTGGTGGAAAAAAAAAAAAAAACAAAACACCCTACTACATTCTGATTTAAGTTAGGTAGTTCTTTATATTTTTGTTTTCCATCTTGTCAGAACTCTGTGCAGTAGAAGTTTGCAGCAAGGTGTGTGTACAGCTTCTTAACCTGTCAGTAGCAATGAAGACATGCAAAGTTCTTCTCTTTCAGGAATTTAGATAAATGACATAATGGGGTCAGAAGATCTGTGATTAATTTTGTCTTTAAGAAAAAAAAAAAAGGCATGTTTTTGCTTCAACCATTCATTTCACCTTATTGTTATTTTGTTTCCTTTTCTACCCATGAGGTGAATTCTTGGTTTCCTGGCAAGTACTTTTAAAATCTTTAAATATTTTTTCTAAGTTCTCTAAATAAGGGCAGTTGTTATTATCTGAAGGTAAATCAGACAGGAACATTAAAATTAATTTAGTTTGCTTTCTGATAACCTGTTTGGTAATGTTTTCATTGCATGAGATCTGATGGTCTGACTAAAAATGCTGTCATTTAAATAGTAAAGCTCAGCCACAGGTGGAATTGTTCTTCACTAAACACTGATTAGGTTTGTTTTCAAGGAATATTTGATTTTCCTGACCTTTTATGTCATTCTAATTTCATGTTACTTGTATTAAAATGTCATCTTTTTTTTATAGTGCCTAAAATAGACTTTATTAGTTTTCCTGAAAGCTATGTGCAGCTTTCCTTTGGCCCATTTAAATATTGAAAACAGCAGGATTTGAGATTTTTCTTATAATCCTCAACTAATAGAGTTTAATGCTTTGTTTGGCCTCCCCTACGCAACCTAAGCAAAAGTTTTAAACAAGATTAAAAATCTGACCTTATTAACCCGTGGCATCTACAGATACAGACCAGGCCTGCAGAGCCATCGGGAGCTCATTAGGCGTGATAGCGCGGTGGCATTTCGCATCTATTCAGGCTGTTCCAGAGAAGCACACTGGGGAGAGCAGCTTTTTTCTCTCCTAGTTTTCGCCATTGTGTGCCAGCACCCGGGAATAAGAAAGGAAAAAGCAAGAATCCGTTTCTAAGATGAATGTTGGGTTTTCGTGGTTGGGGAAAATCCAGTTTAATTCCTTCTGGAAATTTTAAGGTCCTACCTTAGTGTGAAAGGGCAGCAGAGGTGGTGGTTGGCTTTTATTAGCTTAGCTTCATTAGTCCCTGGTTAACATCTTCTTCACATACAGCCTTTTTTTTTTTTTTTATTATTAAGAAAAGTCACAGGTGTAGCTAGGCTGTTAGATGAATGATTGATGGACATGCTGAGTTTCAGCAGAATAAGGTATCCCATTGTCATGGAAAATTTATGCTTAGTAAACATTACAAAACACAAAATGACATGATACATCCCTTGCTGTGTAATAAGATTCCTTGTTTACTGGGCATGCTATAGGGCCATGGCAACAAAACCAGAAATAGGAACTATGAGTATTCTTGGTGTAAAGATGGTGATGGCTAGCAAGCAGCTTGTTAATTGCTGGAGCTGTACCACGCTCTGTATTCATCATCGCTTTACGGTGCTGCTGTGAGCGCGAGGCTCTGTGAAGAGGTGTAAATATAAAAGTTTGACCAAAACTTTTAATAAAAATACTGCATTTTTTGTATTACTTGGAAGAATGGGAATTTGCACTTAGCTAAAGCTTTGAGGAAGTTATCCAAGAGAATTCTAGGGGGAAAAAATCTAACTACAGTTGACATAAAAGTGAGACAACTTTCTATATGTGTGTTCCTTCCTGATGTTCCAAAACAAAGCAAAATATCAGAATATTAGTTTTTTCCTTAATCCTTTAAAAATGCTAGTATCTTCCTTCACTTTGGACATATCAGTTGTCCTTTTGATCTCAGTGGGACAGAATCTCTGCATGTGTTCATCATGTTCAGCTGAAAACTGAAGGCAAAATCAAGCCAGACAAATTGCGTACAGTGTCAATGATAAACATTTCCTGCTTTCATAGAGTTATTTATGCTTTTGTTTTGTTTTGGGTTTTGTTTTTTTAATTAAAGGAACATCATTTTTAAAAACATCGGCTTTTTACAACCATATGTGCACTAACCAAAAGCTATACCCACTGTAAGCCTGGGTTTGTGAAATGAAGAGTTTCGTAAGTCCTGGGGTAGGAGAAAGGACTGAAGATGGGAAGGAAGAGGGTGAAAAAGCCTCAGTTTCTCCTCTTTTTTCCTGTCTTATTTATTTTCATTTGTTCACTGCTTCTGGCCTCTCCTGGCTCTTTGCCTTGTTCCCATCGGCAGTGCCAAATCCCCGAAGCAAAAAACTGGTAGTCTTCAGATAGAGAATAGGAGGAATAAGGTGGTCTGTAGGGTAGACCAAGAATTCCGGTGAAACCAAGAATTTACATCCGACTATTGATGATTTTGTTGTCTTTCTGCATCAAGCTTCGCTGACCTTTCTTGCCCTGCCCCAAAGCTTTGAGAATACACGTTGTGGTCAGTGACGAGGAGCCGATATTTAAAGATAATCGTATTTCTGTTCGGTAGGGCTTGGCTGCTGATTCATACATGTTCACTAGTACAGCTAAGTCATCCAGAACGAGATGATTTGATGCTGCTGTTTGCTTTCTGTCTGTAAGACAGGACTCGCATTGCAATCGTGCTTTCGCAGCGGTAGAATGTGTAGTATGATCCTGCAAGCCCGCGTCTGAAAGGCAGAGTGGCATGCAGCTGGCACGGTGTTGTTTTCATTGACCCCGTCTTTTACAAAAGTTATATTAATCTTTCATTTGATAACCAAAACTTCCACTCTCTTGGATATCCGTGTCTGCCTTGTTGTTTAGGCAGTACTTTTTTTTTCTGCTCTTCTTCTGCATTCTTCATTGGTGAATGTGCTTTCAGTTTCGTTTTGGTGCTTGTGAATATTTATAGAGAGGAAACATAATGTAAAGCATGTACAATATGAGGAGTTAGTTAACTAATGAAATTGCGAATTTTCAAGCTGTAGTCTGTAAATTGAAAGTGTGAGCACTACCTTGTAAAGAATAAAAAAGAAAGCATAGTGTTGGTAGCTTCAGGTCTTTGGGAATACTGTTCTGGAAAATGTTAGTTCTCAAAGTGAAAAATATTAGAAACAGTTGGTATAAATATTCAGGTAATTAAAATGTTTTGTAAAACAGTTTTATGAAGATTAAAAGGTCACTTAGACAATTTAGGGTGGGTTTTTTTGGTAATTACTTGGCTAACTTGGTTTACCTCAAAGCAGTGATTTTATATTGTGTATAGCAAGAAATTAATAATATAAAAGTTTTGTCATGGTGCTTTACAACTAAGTTACAGTTTACAGACTCAGTGCTAGTCATACCTTCAGAAAGCTAATTCTTGGTTATACTAAATGTTTGATCAGGCATTTCATTTGATTGCACTATTGAGCATTGAAAATAACTATTGTCAGAATTGCAAATGCCATGCAATAAAATACCATACAGATAGACTGGAGGCAATAGTTTGCTTGAGCCCATTACACATTGTAATTTGGCTGCAGTTAATCCTGTATGATACTGTGCACATACAGCATTCAGTATAGTTTTCTAGCCTACTTTAGTGCTTGTAGTTAATTTTACATATTTGAATTAGCCCTTCACTATTGATTTCAGATTTTATATCCAAACTGTTTGAATGTCTGTGTCGAGTTCTCTGCTCTAGCTTTTTCTGATACGACATCATTTTTATGCTTTAATTTTTTTTGTAACTTACAGCGCTTTGGTCTGCTTTCATTTGTTTCTACTTTTAATAACTTACTCTTTTTTTTTTTTCTATTTGTTTCCTTGTTTCCAATTTATGTTTGCTAAATAACTTTCAGGTATTTCTATTATTTTTCATTAAAATAAATCAGAATTTGATTTTGTAGAATTCCTCAGTTCCAGTCAAAGACTGCAGTAAGTTTTTATTTAAGTATAATTGAATATTGACTTTTTGAGACAAATAGATGTTTGCTGTTTAAGCAGAAAAGGTATGAGATATTTAATCAAGTATATCTACAAAAGTGTTCAGTACTGAGAGCAGTTTATTCAGTATTAACAATATAGCTTTGATAGAACGCTTTTCATGTTCTATTTCAGACAGATATTGTGCTTGTATGGCCTATAAATTTAGTATGGTTTTTTTATTATTATTACAGGGAGAAGAAAATGAAAATTCAGGATATTAAGAACAATATTAAAGAAGCTATAGAGGTAATATTTCAAGCTATTACTAACTATTCAAGATTAGCTCTGTAGACATACTCTGCAATAATTTTACTTTTTTTTTTCTCTGCAGACAATAGTGACAGCAATGGGCAATTTGGCACCTCCAGTTGAACTAGCCAATCCAGAGAACCAGTTTCGAATCGACTACATCTTAAATTTAGCTAACCAGATAGACTTTGATTTCCCACCGGTAAGTAAATAATTCTAATTGGCTGCAGTCATGCTTTTTTACAAATGATTATTTTTCACTGCACTGTAGTAAATATTTACAAAAAAAAAAAAAGATCTGGTCTTTGGGAATTACTACAGTAGCTGTCTTTGGTCAGTGCTAATCAAATAAAGTGTATAGCAACATGGCTAAAATATTCAGGCTCATCCTCTATGAACGCAGAGATCCTTTCTCCTTTCTTATGCCCTATTGCAATTATCAGTTACAGTAAAGAAGGGAACTGTGGGCAGTAATGTTTGGATATTCTTGGGAATTGCCCTGCCCAAAAGGAGGGAAGTTATGCCCAGCAGTTGGTTTATAATTAGCTGGCATTTAGTGATATTGTACTTCTCTCTTTTGGAAGAATAGTACAGATTTCTTGCTGATTCAGATATGCTCTCTGACAGCTGTATCAGCCAGACTTTCTGCAAAGGTTCCACATACTATGTCCTTGCCCCAGCCCTCCCCAGTCCTAGTTAATGATTCAAAATCCCTGCAACCCCAGAGTAAATGCAGAAAGTATAATGATTTGTTTGGTGGTATAACTTGTCTGCTCACCGTGATTAATTTCTACTGTATCTCAACCAGACAAGTAGCAGAAACCCATGAAAATACACTTTGCAACCACTGAACTCATAAACACTGAGAAGATATTTTTTATTAATTGCCATGAAGTACTTTATACTTGCAGCAATTACAGGAGTGTTTCAAAGCTTCTGTTCACTTTCTATGTAATGTTCAAGAGACTGAAGGGAGGAATTATGATGTTTCAGAATCATGATCAATTTACACCAGAATGTTGTTTCTAGCAGTGGTCAGTCCTGCCTGCTTTGAAGAAAAGTGGAAGTGCAAATAGTAGTCAAATGTGGGATACTTTGCAGCACAACAAGGTTTTCGTAACTCTTATAAACATTATTGAACAAGCTAGTCTGTGAAAACAGTGAGTTACCTTTTGCAACTGTTGCTGCTTCTGGGAACTTAACAGTTTCTGTCAGCCATTATTAGAAAGAAAAAAAATGTATTTGTGTACAATGCAAAAGTCATATGTTATATCGCCAATTAGTTGGCAATACTGTTATTGTCATCTTCAAATCTGTTAATTTTCAAAGTTGAGCAGGTGCAGAAAGGTTATGGAGAGTGGAAGGTGTGGTTCTTCTGAAGCACATGGAATGCAGTATTTGTCATTCTAGGTTAAAGAAACTTAAATCGATACATTTTGAGATTTTAACTTGACACTAATTTTGACAGTTCTCAGTGGTATATATATTCTCTTCATTGATTATTTCATATAATATTTATTCCCTTCATTTATGTTTTTTTCTGGAGGGGGACAAAATCTCATGCTTTGAAGATAGTTTTAGGAGAATATTCAAGAGAAAAGACAGCAGCTCCTTACTCCACCCCATGTCCTCTTGAATTGGCTGGGTGCCTGCAACTCTCGTACTGCCCATTGTTTTGTGATAGTTCAGGTTGTGATCTGTAACAATGCTCTAACAAGTTCCTGTGACCTACCATGCACCAAAGTACTTGATTTTTCTCTTTCTCTCCTCTGTCTCAGGAAAGGTTTTTTCTTCCATTGAGTTGGAATATGGTGTTTTGCTTTGTTGTTTTTAATTTTCCTCTGAAAGAGGTAGTTGTGTAGCAGTAAGCGAATAAGCCAGGCATGTGTTGCATGTCTGTGCTAAGGTAATTCATACTAAACATGCACTGAAGACAAATGAAGTTTTGATATGATTTTCTGTTTAGTTCCAGTGTGAAATGCCGTCTTCTTGAATATATCTTCAAGTTAGTGTTGGTTGAAGCTCTTTATATTAAGAGAAAATCTATTATACATGTTTTCTGGAAGAAAAATCTGCTTTTAAAAAATGTGCATTAAAAAAGTTTTTGAGAGATTTCGAATTTTTGTTAGATACAGCTAGGGAAGCTCTGTTTTTACTCTGACAGCTGTTTTTAATCTAAAACTGAATATTCCATACTCGTGTCTGGTAAAACACAAGGTAGTGAGCCCTTCCTAATCAAGGTGAAGTCCTTTTTGTAGGTGGTATTTGCTAGTATGAAAACGTATGCCAAGGGTCTTGCTTATAGACGTATCTTGTTATAGAAATGGGCTATTTTACACTAATTAGTAGTAGGGACAGCAATGATCGACCCCCCGTACTATTGCACTTGTCTGTTCTTTTACGTTTGCAATGCGTTCTGAGGTCGTTGGATAGGAGAGACCAGAAAGTGGACTGAGGATCATGTAAGTGATCAGCTTCTGTGACTAGATAATATCTGGTGGTTTTATGTGCTGTGTTGTTGATGTCTAAAGTAATAGAGGTGTACTTACCAGGTCTGTAAATAATTTCAAGACCAGAGAGGAGTCTTTGGAAATGCAACTTGAAAGAATAACTGTGAAAGATGTGCAACTTGAAGAATAACTGTGCTCCAATAAAACTAGTTTTTTCTTTTCCCGAGCAAAGCATTGTGTTAAATTTTTAAGCCCTGAGTCTACAGAGGTTCACGCACATGCTTAACTTTGATTAATGGGTAGTTTCATCGATATACTCAAGTATTTCATCTGTAAATGTTCGTATGGTTGGGGTTCTAAATGCTAGTGATCGATTTTTGAAGGAGTACCATTGGCTCCCTCTGTCCTTGATGATTATATAAGCTCCTCTGTGTTTCTGATTCCTGGATTTGTCCTTTGGTACATGAAAAAGTGAACCTTCATTTTAATTATGTATTTTAAAATCACGTTAAGATTTAGAATGTCCCTCGATGCCAACTCTCAGTGAATAGTATCAGAAATATATGATCCTTGGGTACCTCTGCAGAATAATTGCTATAGATTAATTAAAAGTACTTTGAAGAAAATATAGTTTTCTGTAAGTGGAAATAGCCTCATTATATCTAAGGAAGTCTTGATTATCTTCTCTCTCTTCCAGTACTCCAGTGAGACAATTTTATAAACTGGCAGCTAAAACCTTTGCTATATAGAGAGCTAATGCAGATGGGAGGGGGATTTTTTAGCAGTGTTTAGCAGTGGAGTGTGTTATGCTATATGTTTTGAGTTGTAGAATTTAGTTTCTCTCTCTTCCGTTTTCTTCATGGGGAATCACATTTCAGCTGTTACAAAGCCATACTTTCCTCAGTACAATATTTGACACTCATCTTCTCTGCTGTAGGAAGAATATGAAGATGGGGAGAAAGAACACTCATGTACAAAGGAGGTGTTGTTTTGAGGGCTATGAGTACCTACTGCAATACTCTTTTAAGACAGAAGGCCTTTTTGATTCCCTTTAAATACCCATTCATGTTTTTCTTAAACATTAATTTAGCAAGCTCTCCAGCAAGCAGTGCACTGAATCAGAATCAATCTTTAGCACTAGTATTCTGCAATTTTTCTCCAACTAAAGACAGTTTTTAGAACATGAGGCCTCATCCTTCTCACACATGGGGTAGTATTAAATGAAGAATTTTAAAGTAGACATGTAAATCTGTTTATAATCACCTGTTGTACAGGTGGGGCTAGAATTGAAGTTTCCCAGTAGCAAGATTCAGTGTGATGTGAAAAGCAGAAAGAAGTTTAAAGAAATGTAGGAACCTTACAGTGTGGTAATAGTATAGAGGTCTGACTCTAGGATTTAAAGAGCAACTTTTGGAGTCTGATATTCTAATTCTTTTCATCTGTGTCTCCATCTGTTTGGTTTGCAGTTTCTGACTTATAGGAAATGTGTGTCATTTGTGTAGAGCATACAGCATTGAATTAAAAAAACAACTCAAGTTAAAAATAATGTTGGTGCAGTGCAATGGTAGGCTAAACATTCCCTTTAAAGCTGAAAAATTAGTATGTTGGAGACATTAATTCATCCCACTTGGTATTAAGCAATTAGATTTCTTGAATACAAATAGTAGCATATGGGGAAAGGAAAAGGGTAGTACTTACTGAAAGGAATTCTGTCCACATAATCGTGCTGGTGATTTAAACTACTGCAATATTTAATAAATCAAATGTGTAGTTCCTTTTGTATACCTTCTGTGCTGTTTCGCCATGCTGTATATACTACTGGCAAAAGCCTAGAAGCTGATGGTCCAAGAACTCTTGCAGCTGATAGTCTGATTTGTCCTGTCCTGCCCTGTTTTTAACAGTTTCTAAAATGTGAATTGCACAAAAAAAAAAAAAAATTCCTCAAAACTATGACTGATCCAATGAAAGTTGGAGAGCCATTTTTACTCAAATAAAACTAGCAAAACTCTAGTGTAAGAAATTGCAAGGCTTCTATGCAATAGCCGTAGAAAAATCTCATGAAAAACAAGATGCCTTCGGTCCATGTCTGCAAATTCTAGATTTGAACAATGAGCATATAAAATCCTTTTAGGATATATAAATTCAAAGAAGTAAAAGTGTTATAGATGCCAGCCGATTAGAAATGTCATGGGGTTTCCATCCTGTTAAAAGTTCCTCTAAACAACCTGTGTTTTTGTCCTACATACATGCCTACCTTGAGGCCTTGAAGGCACTGTAATGTTCTCTGGATTGTATAAGTCTAAGATTTTGTAATCATAGATACCTGGTGAAAACTGTTTCTGAACTGTGCCCTACAAATCATCTAAAGGTTACAGTATTTCTAAGGCTAGGAACATAAGTGTGTTTCAAATGCCCAGAGAGCGCTAATTAGTAGTATTCTAGGCAACACAACTGAATACTAAACTCATGTCTTTATGTGAAGTATTTTCTACCTTAGCTCATTGTGGACTTCAAAAATAGATTGAGAACGTAATGTATCCACGGGTAACGTACTGTTCTGATTTATTTCAGCAAAATGATTTGGGGGGAGGGTAAAATCTATAAATCTATCCTTCTTGTTACTAGGCTTATTGCATAGACTTTTCTTAAGGCAGAGCAGAAGGGAAACAACAGAAGTCTAATCAAGTCCATTTAATCTTTTGTTAAGATGAATAGCACTGATAAATATTGTATGTAGTATAATATTTGCATCATTGGGAAACACATCCTTGCTAAAATGACAGGACGTTAAATGGCTGAGCCTTGCCAAGGAAGTCTAGCCCTGCTAGTTTGAATGAGCACTGAAAACAGAGGGCTTGTGCTTTCTGTGGAGAAGTACTGAAAACTCTTTTTGGCTAAAATGCTGCAGTGCCTGTTTTTTTTTTTAATGAAAGATTATCTTTTCAAGGAGGACCAACATCATTGTCTTCACTCAAGTTGAGTTTTTATCATGTGACTAAGTTGTCACTGGCCAGCACAATTAGCTTAAGCAAGGAAAAAGGAAGTTAAAGGAAAAAACAAAACAAAAACTTTGTGTACTACACCCTTAGAAGTGAGGCTGTGAAAATGTATGGAACAAATCTGAAGGCCCACATGTAATTACTGCTACTGGGCTTGTATTTTAATATTATACCATGGTAAAAAATACTTTAAAGAACAAAATCACAGATGGTTTAGGACTTATGGAATGAACTTTGCTTATCATTGAGACTCTATAATGAAACAAGTAGAAAACTTGGTTTGCTTGAGCAATAAATTTGAAATCTTGCCTGAGTTTGTGCTAGAATTGCTTTTTAAGTTATCGTAAATTTTGTAGGATTTAATTTTGGTCTTTAATTTTCTGTGAGACCAGAATAATACTTGCTTTACAAGTATTTCAATTATACGGTGTTCAAGAACAAAGACCAAGCAAATCCAAATTTCAGGCTGTTTTTACAGCTGTTCCATTAGTTGAAATAGAAAATAAAAACAAATGATGCTCATAGTTGAGGCTTCCAAATGGTTTTCCTATCACTGTTGTACCTCGATACATTTAGCTCACTTCAGGTAAAATACAATTATATTTGTATATTTTCAATGTCAAAAATGAACCTCAGAAGTATTTTTGATACTAGCTGTATATCTGTTTCAAGTATAGGGTGACGTTGGGTGGGCTGGCTTATGGAGGTGGTATTTTTATTCCCGTTCTGCATACCAGACAGTGGTTAGGATATTTTCTCCATCCCTAGTACCAACTGCAATAGTGGCCTTTTTACTCATCCCTTTCTTTTTGCTCTTACTTTTAGGAGAGGAAAGGAAATGCTCTCGTTCTATGCCCATTTTTCTTTCCATGCTCAACCCATTTGAATCAAGCTGCCAAATAAAACCTATTTATTTTGGGTCATAGTCCCTTAATAAAATATTCAAAATAGCAGAGCAGTGTTTACAGCTGCCTATTTTTAATTGATCTGGACTCAGCTGTGGGAGATATATCTCCTGAAAATACTGTGATCGCTTCAGAAAGATGACATTCAGCAAGAATCACAATGTTTGCTATTGGAATCTGAAATAACTGCGGAACCACTCCGGCGTATCCTGGAAAATGTATCTTTAGAAGAGATGGGGTAGTTTTTAGGCTGTTGGTGAAATTGTCTGCAGGTTTTTTGGTCCCTGTTTATTTTTTATTACACTGCTCCATTGTAGTTATTTTGGATCTCCCACTGCCAGTGCTGCTGAATAGTTTTATTATGGTTTCTGAGTGGTGTCTTTGAGGCCCAGTGTTACCACACGCTGGCTTCGGCCTCAAAGCCAGCCTAACATCCCGGCTGCCCACAGCCATCCCTTTCCCTCTCCCGCCACACCATCATGTGCCACTCGCAGTTGTGCCAAAAAAACCTCCATCGTGTCCCCAGAGTAAATCAGACCATTGAACCGGTTCAGGTTAAAAATAACCCCAGTAACCCCTACTCCTTCTCTCCTCTATTTCAGGGAGGTTATTTTTAACGGGAATCCGTTTGGAGGGCTGCTTTACACCATGGCCCATCGACCGCTTGGTACAAATTGTGTAGTACGTTAACGTGTAGCAGGGGCAGAGACAAAGGTGGGAGCCTTAGGAGGGTTTTAACACCAAAATCTTCAAGAAAAATACAAGATAATGCAGTCTCAGTAAGATGTGCACTGGGATCTATTTGCTGCCAAAAGTGTTCCTTAATCATGTAGGCAACAGTACAAAATTATCTGTCCCTGTAGATAATCACCCTGATCTCTTTAATGGTAGATATATTATTATTTCCTGTCTAAATACATCATGGAAGGAGAAGTGAGCTTTTCTGGTTTGACAGCATCACAGGCTTTATAACGTAATGCCAAACATTCACCTTAATGGGGGATGTTCCCAGGAGGCCATAGTAAATGCCGCAGATTTTGGGGTGTGGAAGAAGGCAAAACATTTTCTCTGGTGGGAGTACCCCCTGGGAAGCTTGGAAGGTGAGGAGACAGAGCCTGTTTTCTTGGGTGTCTGCATAATATTGTATGGAATTTGGATAGCTATCAGAAAATTTGTGACTCTTACTCATTCTTGTCCAGACTTGCTTTATTATTTTAAGCGAGTCACCTCACTGTCCTGTATGCCTTTTTTTTTTATGCCCTGTATGTCTTGTCTTTTGTAAAATAGTGATACAAGATGGACCTCAGAGATGTATTTAAGAATCTTGAAGCACTGAACTGGTAGAAAATACAGATATGCAAAGCATAACTGAAGAATGTTAACCTTGCTTATAAAAAGGAATAGGGAGTGTTACAGACTGTGTCAGCAGAGTGCTATGTTATTAGTTCCTCAGAAGTAATCTTTACATATTCTTTTTTTAAATCTCCATTATCTTATCTACACAGAACAGCTCCTTCTAAATGGACTTCTGGGTAATCCAGTTGAGTTTACCTGATCAGAGCTGAACAAGACTTAAAGCTGGTTTTCCTATCCCCTAACAGCAGAAATAAAATCTTACACAAATTAATTAAGGAGTTCTATTGAGGTTTTGTTTTTGTTTTTTTTTTTTTTTAGACAGCCACTTGAATTCATTTCTGTTTCTCACGTTTAAAGCATGTGTAAGTAGGAATTATTTGCAAATGAATCTCCTGAAATCTCTGATTTTGTCCACATGGATGCTTGATATGAATGTTCTTTCTTACAAAAGAACAGCAACATCTAGCAAATTCTGACATTGCTGTGTATTGGAACAACCTGTTTATTGGAAGTAGACACTCAGTAATTCTTAAATATAAGCATTTCTTCAACTTCAGTATGCAGTGCGGTAGGTTGTAGTTGTGAGAACTAGCTATGAACAGTTAGCCCATTGCCTCATATGAAGAACTATTATGTTGACACGAAGCTTTTCTTCATGAGTAATTTAAATGAAAATATATTGACTATAAGTTTAGACTAATATCCGAGTTATTTGATGACTAGACGTTATCTTTAAAAAAAAAAAAAAAAAAAGCAAATGTTATTACAGAACTTAGTTTTTAGGTTCACAAACAAATTCCTGGTGGCCATCTCTTTGACAGCAGTTGCACAGTGGCCGTTGCTTGGAATGGTGACTGGTCGGATGTGCAGGAGTTCTCCCCAGTGCTCTCACGTGGCTGCTTTAACTGAGCTGCTTAGGGCGTGTGGTGGAGAGGAGAGCTCAGGGATGCCTGTCTGGTAGCAGCCCCTAGGTGAATTCAGCACAAACCACTTCCACTAACAGGTTTTACTGCTCCTGTTTCTTTTGGTCTATGAATCAATAAAGCTTCGGTATTTTTGTACAAGCATCCATAATTTATGGGGAGCTTTTTTCACTATCAAGGAGAATTTGATTTAAAAAAAAAATAAATTAACAATTCTTTAGTAAATTGTATGATTAGAAACACTGCCATTAATATGCGAAGATCTTTCTTTTTACACCTAAATGTAAAGCTATTTAAATGTATGTATATGTATTTGTGTTACTTTTTTTTTTTTTGACTGCTAAAGTTTTCCAGAAAGTCAAAACACTGATTAGGAATACATACAAATTTAGGGTGGTCATTCTGAAGAACAGTAATATGACAGCACTTGGACTTTAAATATAGCCTAAATTATGAATACCTATGTATTTAAAAAATAAAAGTCTCCCTTCCGACTTCTATGAACAGAAAAGATAGTAAATAGAAGAGCTAAGCAGTTATAATAATAAGCCTTGGTTTCTATATAGTGATTAATCTCTTGGTTTCTTTGCTGCAGTTCTTTCTGCTATACCTGATTTTGTTGTTAAATGTGGCAGCATCTGCAGAAATGACTTTTGCCACCTTTTGATAATCCAAATTTCCTTGCCTTTAATAAAGCAATTTCTAACTGCAGTGAAAATGGGTACGCTTCAGTTTTGTTCATGAGATGAAGGTATTATTGGCTAGAAAATTAAAGAAACGTGTCCTTTGAATTCTGCAGTGTTTCAGCTGGGGTGTTTATGTAGTTCAGTTGAAATCTGATAAAGTATTTCCTTAAATTGGAGAATATACATTCCAGGACTGTCAGGTGATATTATCTGCAGATCGTTTCTGTAGTGTAGCCATTTTATCGTACAAAAATTAAAAAACACTCTTTTGCTTTATTATTAATTTATTCGATTAGCATTCAAAGTAAACACTAACGCTTTCTTCTGCATTTGTATTTTTATCAAGTAAATTCCCACCATACCATGTTTGTAGGTTCATAAGTTCACATTTAGAAATTCATTTGAAGAAATCATGACTTAATTTCTCTTGATACATCTCCTTTGTTTTCCTCAGAGCAGTCTTAAAGTACAAGAACAGATTAATTCAATTTATGTTGAAAGAGAAGAGCTGTCAGCTGAATTAAACAGGAAATAGGCATAAATTTAATATAGAAATTCTTAAGCATTTTCTGGTTTTAATCACAGTAAGAGACTATCACAAAATACTGGTGTACACATAGATGAAATAAAGTTTCACCTGTGAGCCTGGTTGGCATGGCAGTGGCTTGGCAAGGTTTTCTGTGATAGTCTGTTAAGACAGCAACATAGTAAATGTGCAAATCACCCTTGGATATGCCTTTTGGGCATACAACCAAAAACACCTTTGGGCATCAAATTTCTGTTGTGTTCAAAGACTAGGAAATGTGGTGGTAAACGTGCTTCTAAAAGCCATGAATTTGGGATTTTAATTTAATTTACACTGTGTCAGATAAGTCAAGGATAAGCTCAGACAAGCAAGAAAGTAGCTAATGAGAAAAGTGGGAAAGTATTGTAATCCATCTTACATTTTGATTCTGTCGCGTATTTGTTGCTGTTTTTACATGTCCCTCAGTGCTAAACTTAGAAGTTGTTTTTATCGTTCCAGTACCAAATGCAATATATTGTAGGATGGAAAAGTTGTTCAGTTACCTTTTTACATACAGTCATCAGTGATTTCCCAGCAGGGAGACTTTTATATGGAGCAGAGCTGCAGGGTATGTGCCCTTAGCTTATGAAGTTAGGATGGAATTTAAAGAATCACAACGTCAGGCCCCAGATCTCTAGACAGATCCACAAGCGCAGGCCTTTCACCCTGTGAAGCTCAAGTGGAGGTTGGTGAGAGCTTGTCTGGCCATGAAGGTGTGTGCACTGTGGAGGCAGCCCTGCATGCATGACTCTGTTCTGATCCTGCACACATCTGTTGCTGCCAGGAGTGTCGTGCTTTATAAAGGTACACATCGCTTCCAGTAGAGTCCTGCTTTTCAGAAAACCACCAGATCATCAGGGTTTTCAGCTTGCCTTTGTGGAGGTTACATGTTCCAGCTTTCCAGATTTTCTCTTTTCTGCTTGGTAGGACCAATGAAAAAAGCATCTCCAACTGAGAGTAGCTTTGGCCTTTTCTTTTTCGTGATCTTATTGTGGTGTTCATCATTGCCTTCCTTCAGGTATTTCGGTTGGATTCAGAAACAAACAAACAAACACTTCATTTATTTGAAATACGAGGTGAAGGATATAAATGAGAATTAAAATAGTTTCTGTTTACAAATAATCCTTTTTAAGCACACAGCCGGACTATCCTACAAAGTAGGTAGAACTCTTGGAGTCAAGGCTGCTCAAATGATAATTTTCAGTAATTCTAATTTTCAGTAATTCTAATGGCACTCCTCCAAAAAATAAATACTAAGTTCAGGGTGCAATTTAGGTACTTACACAAGACATTGTACAGTGTAGTAAAGCATGTGCATTTTTTTGTGCATGTATTGAACGACTGTTGTCTTTGATGCTACTGAAAGCATAGAAATATTCCTGACCTGGACTTTTACAAAAGCACGTTTAATTTTTTGTTTTACTTGTAACCTTCCTTGCATATCAGCTATGTAACTTTAAGATATTTTATTATCCTAGGACATTTTTTCAATGTTCCAATAAAAATCAAGACTTCTTAAGCTCTCAGAAAAATTGGATAGCTTTTACTCTTTTAAAATAAATAAATAAATCCTAGAAAGTAAACAGAAGTTTTGATTAATCTCTTGTAAATGTATGCAAGCCTGATCTCCTCACGTAAACAGCATTTGGAGTCTATGAATACTTCTATAAATACAGATTCTACTTCTTCAGAAAGGTTGTATGGTAATCAGTGATCGTTCCTTGGGATTTGTCTTAAGAGAGAGTTCCTTCTTATCCTAAGTCAACTTCTACACTTTTCTGTTGGTGGACATTTCTGTCAAAAATTGGTCTTGTGTTTCCAACCCAAAAGGGGACAGCAAACTTGCAGCGTGATCCCATGTTCAACGTGTTACTCATGGTGGCGTTGTTCTCAGTTGCATAAGGCAATAAAGCCATTTGATTTGACTATTTAAGTTTATTATATATTCATTACACAAAAAGCAACGAAATGACGTAGTATCAAAGACATTTTCCAAACCCTAATTTAAGGCTCAAAGGAAATTCTCAGAGTTTTATTAAACCTTCCTTCCTAGCCAGAGGTCTGTAAAAATAGCTCTTGGTTGCAATGCCTCTGTCACAGCTCTCTGCTGCCCCAAGAGAGAGCTGAAGTGGTACAGACGACTTTTTCCTGAGCCTTTTATGCTAGTAGTAGGTTTAATTCATTAATGAATTACCTTCTGTCCACGTGTAAGTATATTCCGAAGAAGCAGAGGAGTATTGATTACTTGGTTTAAAATTCCAGCGCGGTCTTGACAAATGGGCAGCCCACGCCTGCCGACCTTCCATCCTGGTGCTCTCCCCAAGAGTGAGTTCCTCCTCCCTAACGAGAGCGATGGGTTTTAAATGGGAGCTGTATGAAAGAATTAAATCCGAGCAGTGTTCCAGTATCAACAGCTTAAGCTTCTGTGGTGATGAAATATCTCGTGAAAGTAAAAATAAAAGGGAGATGGTGTGATGATACACTGCTGGAGCCTCTTAACCAAAGGCGCCGTGGGATATAATGGGTATAGAATCACGTGTCGGTACATTTCGCAAATACTGGGGCCTCTTGAAACGTAACAGAGGGAAAAAATGAAAGTTCAAGCTTGACAGGAATTTCTTAAATAAAATTCCCTTCCCATTATCCCTTCTTGCAGCAACATCCGGTTTCGTTTGTACTACTAGAAATGTGGAGATAACGTAAGCAGACGCCCAAAATATTTTAGCCTTGTTCTTCTTTCTAAACACAAAAAACTATCGATAATGAGGCTGAATCCTTGCTGAAAGTATTTCTGACTCAGTTATGGGAAATGCTGAGTTCTCTGGCCTCTCCCAAAGAGTTTTGTATTCGCCTCTGGACATGTGCCAGTAACTGGAGAATATCTTCAACTATTTGTAGGTATGCGTTTCCTTTGTGATATCATCGGCATGTTTTCCCTAAAATAGCAAGCAATAATTAACACTTGTTCACACCATTAGGAATGCAGATGTTTCCCTATTCAAGTAAGTGCCTTATTAAACTGTCTGATTTGACAAATTTAACACGTTGTAGGATCCCTGCCCAAACACGGGGAGAATGACAAGACACCGTTGGCTTCCTTCACTGAGTAGCCTTACAGTCAATAGTAATCGCTTGATTTCGGATATGAGCAGTAAAAAATAAATCAATTTGCTGTGTATTTACCTATCCTGGAAGGAGAAAATCAACCTGTGCAGTTTGTCTGGGAATGCCCCGTGCTGCTGTGCCACCCCGTGACCCCATGGTACCCTAATACAGGTCATTAGGGGAATGCAGCACTGCTGCCTGTCCGTCCCGAAAGCAGAGATCGTGTGCCCCCACCGTACTGAGCATGTTTGTAAAAAGACACAATTTTACAGTTAGAATCTGATTTAGTTTGACCTTTAGTCATTAGGCTTGTAAGTGGATGACCTATTTAAAACTCTTATTATGAAATGCACAACTCCATGGGACACTGAACTTTGCCCAGGAATTGAATCCCAGTTTTAACCACAACATTGTGTAATGGCTGTACACACCTTTTAGTAGGTAGTGTTGTTTTTTCAGTGGCACCGACTTTTGCTGGAATTAGTAAATAAGCTATCTGCTGACAGATCCGCCCTACATTATGGTTTTACAAAGAAAAGGTACTGTTGCACGTCCATGCTAGGGCTCCTGTGAACATGGTGTCATAGTTGCAGTTACTGTGCCAATGTTTTTTCCCTGCCAACATCCTAATGCCTATAAAACATTGCTTCATAAACATTTTTTAAAAGTCTCTTGAGTATTTATATATTTGGAGGGAACAAAACCGTGTAGACAGTATGTCCAGTTTTTCTCTTTCATTTTCTACTAATATTTTATCCTTTTAGAATGTCTCTCAAAAGCCGATCTTGGTTCCTTATTTTTTCCCAGGCCTGGAGCTTGTCTCTTGAGGATTAATTTTTTTAACAACCAAAATACTCAACCTCCATGTTCTTTAACACTTTCTCTGGTTGACTTCTAATAAAACTGCTGTTTACCTGCTGTCACTTACTCAACTTGTTGAAATTTTCTAAAACAAGTAGGATTTTAACTCAATTAGACTCCGCAGAACCATTTTTTAATCCAGGATGGTGGTTAGAGCTTTCTGCGACCGAAATACTGTTTTACAAGCATCCCTTTTACATGATGATTTCTGCTCATGGGTTGTTGTTTTTATTTATCTTTCTCCTCCAGAGGCCTGATTGCATTCCTGTAAGTGAATACAGGCAGTACTCAATTGTTACCTGTTTATTCATTGTATTGGGAAACATTCAGCAGGTGGAGAAGGTGTCTTCTGCTAAACAAAACGTTAATACTTAAACACATTTCTTTTCACATGACTGTGACTGTTAAAGCTCTGTAGTGTTATGGCATGGTGAGGGACAAGGCTTCCTACAATCGGCAAGTCAAGGTCCTTCATATTTGAGTTATCTAAGTCAGACCAGAGAAGGTTTATCCAGATGGTGGATTTTCTCCAAGATTTTATAGTTTCACAGAAGCATGTAGGGATTGTGCCCAGAATTCAAACTACGCCCCTGTGCAGTTTGTACTCATTCAAAGTCAAACCCTGAGTGTTACGTTCATATGCGTGTAACGTTGGCATAATTTTTCCTAAGTGTTCTGCACAAGGATTTTTCTCTTTCGGGTAATGTTAGCACTTTGAAGAGTGTAAAGTCTTGGGAAGAATTCAATTCTCACTTTGCTTGGTGATGCCATGCTGCCTGTCATCAGTTATGTTGACTTTTGTTGCTTTACACAGCTTCAGCTATAGTTTAAACAGGATCTTGGGTGTGTATTGTGTAACTGCAGCTTTTTTTTAAATGGAAAATGACATAACTTGAATATTTTTTGAGTTCTAAGTACACATAAGGCAAGAATGGATAATAGGACCACACTTTTCAAATACTGTGTATTGTTTTGAACCTAATGTTTCATTCCTGTTTAAAGTGGAATATCATCTCAAACCAAAATGTTATTTAGTATTATTTGTTTATTTTAGCTGTTTTATTAGGAGTTCCATTATTAGTGCAAGAGAAACCTGTGTTGATGCTGCTGTAGAGTCTGTTATATTAGGATGTGCCAGCAAATGAATCAGTGTTATGGAAACAAGAAGCAGACATGTAAGGACTAGTTTTCTGGCTATTTCTTTTCAGGAAATTTGCCTGCTACTTTCGGTTAATTTGTTTCCTAACTCATTATATTTAGAGAACTCATACAAATTAGACCTGTTTAACTCAAAAAAAAAAAAAAAAAAAAAAAAAAAAAACCAAAAAACTGTTACTGACTTGATTTTTCTGGTGGCCTCTGAAGCCCCTTTTCCACCTAAATGCATAACAAATCTTGTGGTTTTGCTTGTCTTCCCGGAGAGTTACCCCAGGCTACATACCATGACTCAAAGGGGATGCTGAGGGTTTCGTATGTTATTCTTTTTCTTAAATATTATTACAGAATTGTGGTTAGTGTAGGTGTATTTTTGGGGGTGGGAGGACAGGGGGAATTTTTTTTTTTTTTTTTTTTTTGTGTGACTAGCTAATATGCCTTAATTCCAAAATCACTCATTCTAGTATAACTAAGCTTGTAATAAAGCACGAGTTGAACTTTCTAAGCTTGGTTCAAACTTTTTACTGATGAACACCTACATTCCCTGTTTGCAGTTGTGTAAGTTGGGTCGGCATCAGTCCCTAATTGTGTAAAGATAGATTTGGTGTGGCCCAAAGACAAAAGGTTGTTTAACAAGGGATCTTCATATTTGGCTGTCACAAGTCATGTAGTTAAAAAGAAAAAAAGAAAAAAAAAAAAAAAAAAAGTACTTCTTGGTATAATAATCCATTACTCATTACTTTCGTAGATCCAGATTTTGAAATGCTAATAAAAAGTTCAAAGAATGTGGACTTGAATTCTTTTTCCAGCCCACATGGACAGTTAACAACCATATTGAAAGGATTGCATAAGTACTGCTGATTATAGCTCAGATCAGCAGGACAGCCATAAAGGCACTATTAAGTATTTTATTGCTAATTTGACCTAACAAGGCAAAAACATTGATTATTGTTATCCAGATACTTTCTGGGAAGTTCAGAACTGTTCTTAAAACACAGGGAGGACTCTGCTGAACAGTATGTAACAGTTCTGTCAAACTAAATCTTGGGCTTTTTATTATCAATGTGTTTATGCTAGGGCCAGGAACTGGATTTACTTTTCATCCCACTTAAGAGTCTGATTGCAGAAACTACTCGAAACGTTTTTTTTTTTTTCCACGAGGTATGACGGAGTTGATAAGCTGCTTAAAATAATTGCTTTATTTCAGTTCTGTGCTGGAATATTGTAGTTGAGTGAGGAAGGACTTTGTGCCTCATTTTCATGATGGCTAGAAGGTTCATCTTCCTACAGACTGATAGGTCATTAAAAACTGTGTGATAGTAAGATATTTCAGCCAATCAATATAAGATCTGAACATTTTCATGTTGTGTTCTTGCCTTTTTCTTAATGTCAGCCTGGGTAGATATAGCAAAATTCAAGAGTGGCTACTGGAAAGTGAGGAAGTCTGGGTTTAATGTGGGAGGACAAACTGATTATGGCTATTTTTAAATAATATGTAAGAACGATGGTGGAGAAGAGGCACAGGAGAAGCCTATCAGCAAATGACTGCAGAATGAGGAGACATCCAAGCTTGGGAAGAAACTTTCTAATGAGAGGACTCAGAGTGAGGAGAACATTGGGATACTCTCTCAGCTTATCGTACTGAACAATCCAGGAAATTATCAACTAAATAAGTAATATGTAGTAAAATGTGAACACTCCAGGCAATATTACGCTTCTGCATGTATATTGGTGAATTTCAAACGGGCTCATTGAGGAGACCAGAGTCAGGTATGAGAAAGGTTGTTAGAAGAGATGGACAAAAGCCCAAGAGGAGGGAGAACCATAATGGAAGGGAAAGGGGATGCAAAAGGTTAAATTCGTCTTCTTTCTACTGCCAAGAGAGTTTTACTGTGCCGTGATCTTGTTTCATTAACACAATGTGTCCTTTCACTTTCAATATACATTTGTAGCTGATGAAGAATTATTATGCTTTATTACATTTTTTTATAAACTTATCTTTGTCTAGTTATTTGTTTACTGACTGCAATGCAGGATGAAGAGAGTGTTTTGGGGTATATTTGGAGATAATTGGCTTGGCAGATGCTGACCCCAGTTTGAAGTAGATATCTATTTTAGAACCATGTGTCTGCCAAATAGTTCAATTAACTGTCTGAGGTCTGGTGTAAGTTATCTTGATAAGTTGGAAATTTAGATGGTTTACGTCCATCTGAATCAGCTGCTGTTTCAACAACAACAACAACAAAATACAATTGCCAATTCAATTTTTCAATTAAGACAATTTCCCAACTTTGTAGTAATAAGTTAAACGAGTCATGAGAGGTTCTGTATTAGTTTTTTTGCTGTTAGTTTTAAAAATAAATAAATGAAGCCACCCCAAAATAGTTTTGGTTCAAATATGGTGAGATTCCAGATAGTATCCTCTCTCTTCCTGACTTTCTCTTCCTGCTCATTTTTTACTTAGGAAAGATATTTTTGTCTCAATGCTGTGATACAGTTGAAGATTGAAGGTACTTGCCAGTCTCCCCAACTGCCAAAAAATAGGAAACCTTCAAAATGAACGCGTCCAATGAACATTTCAGCAGTGGGAGGAAGAGAACTGAGGACAGGAATTAATATTGCAATTTATCTTCCTTTAACAATAAATATTTGTACAATCTCTTGATAGTTAAAATCATGTAAAAGCTTACCTACATATGAAAGAAATTCAGGTTTTCTTATTGCTCGTGAACAACTCATAAAAGCAGGGAACAAACCATAAAGATACATCTAATATCATGTATGAAGTTTGTATTGTCTTTAAAAGAAGTAGGAAGAAAAATTTACCATAAAGATCTTTTTTAGATGAATAGTATGCACTTAATATTCTTTGTGTGTGTGTGCACGTGCGTTCAATAGCAATGAAAACAAGATCAATTTTATTATTTGATAGGTTGTTTCCATCACTGGTATTCACAACTGTGTGATCACACGATCACATATGCATCTTCTACCTGCCAAAACTGAGATTGGCTTCAAAATCCACAGCACTGAATTTACTTTTAAGATGCCATTACTTGTCTTGAAGGTGCCCTTCAAAGCATCTTCTGTTGAGATACTGTTCAGGTGGTAGTCAATATCCTGGTAGGAAAGGAGGACTCCTTTCTTTGTGTCACGCTGATAGTAAAAGAATGTAAGACACCGATATCCCAAGAGAGGGAATGATTCCAAAGCTAGTTGGAGTTAATGGAGGGACCTTGAAGCAGTAAAATGGTTATTTAAAAAATAATAAATCCTTTTTCTATAACACACCGCTAATACAAAGAAAAGGGGCGAGGGTGGGGGTGGCAGAATGTATACAGCAACTACTTTAAAGGTTGTGTGCTCTCCTGGGTGCAGAAAAACTGAGTTGGAATAGGGGAACAGAGTCCATTAAAAACCAGAATTAAAGCATTTAGTCCCAAACACTTGAAAAGCTCTGAGATACACCCAGGAAAAGTCCATGGTCATTGATAAAAGTAATGCATCCAGTGGTGCGTGTATTTAAGTTACAAAGATCCTGGTGTTCTTTCTAAGTCTATTCAAAGTTCTTTGATAGCCAGAAATATAATTAATTATAACACACACCCCATTAGAGCCAAAGGGCATCTTTTATATGCAATGAAGGACGGACTTCTGGTTGTGTTTTGTACTTAGGTTACAGCTTCAGCAAACCTAAGACATTGCACTTGGTTTATAATTTTTAAGGTTAAAACCATCAAAACATGATCTGGTTTCGCATCAGTGTATTTTTTCTGAAGCTCAGTATGCTGTTACACTGCGGAAGAACAAATCCGTTGATACAAGCACTAAGATAAAGGTGTCTGTATAGTCCCCAGAAATCCCCACTAACTTGGAAGATGGAAAATTACGTAAAACCTATTCATAATTTGCTGCCTTTATGGAAGAATTACTAAGAAATAGTGTTTCAATGAAGAAAAAAACGTTGACAGACAAATAAACATCATATCAGTGAGCTAAAGAGTGTTATCAAATAGTATTGATTACTAAAAATGCCTACAGAATTGTCATTAATGAAAAGTTAGCCCTTCTTCCAGGACTTCCAAATACAGTTGGACTGGGACAAGATGATCAAGAAGCAATTCTTTAAGTGTTTTAAAGCGTTACAAAGTCAAGACACTAAGAAAGCCAACAGAACAGAACTCATACACAGCTTCTACAAAGATGTTTAATGTTTTTTGTTAAATTGTTGCCCTTTACCATTTCTTACCATGCTAACGATATATTCCTATTTGCTGCTTCTTAGTATAGAATCCTTTTTTTGCTGATAGTATTTTTTTTATTCTTTCAGGAATTTTATGAACATACAAAAACGCTTTGGCAAGACGAAGGTGTGAAAGCCTGCTATGAGAGGTCTAATGAATATCAGCTGATTGACTGTGCACAGTAGTAAGTATCGTTTCTATTCTGCTGTATGCTGACAGTGATATTGGATGTTAATAACAGTGGTTTGGATAGTCCTGATGCTTAGTTTTCCATGCCTTGGAAAAGAAGAGGGTACACTATGGAATGAGTTGCTGTTAATCAGCCATTCAGAGGTGGGGGAAGTTGTGTTCAGTTAGACAATAATATTGGTATTGGAAACCTCACCGATAATTTCAGGTGGTCCTAGCACAGGCTGACAGCAAATTTCCCGCTTCTTCCTCTTACACCAGTTTCTTTCTAAATGACAGTCAACTTCAGATACTGAGCAAGTTTTAATAAGTTGGAAACTATGATGGTGTGAAACGTGCCCATGTTTGCAGCTTTTGAGTTTAGTGCAGTTTATTTGTCTGAAAACAAAGAGAGGGCAGCAACAATCACAGGCAGCAGCCTGTGATCAGTCACCAAGATTTCTGCTTGTGTACCTTCTGCACATATCAGAGAATGATTCATTCCCCTCTGCTATTTATACTGCTGTGATAATTAGTATTGTCATGAGAGAGACTGCTGCATGTTTGCAGTTATTTATCACATATCGCAATAAGGTATGGTTCTGGTTTTTTTTTTATTGCAAGATGTTTGTTGTAATTGTGACAATTGGTACTTTCATTATGTAGGTTCAAGAATTGTAGGACTTAAATTTGGAATATTAAAGGTTAAGACTGCTCTTTATTAGTTTAGACTCTGTTTCTTCTGGAGAAGCTGCAGTAAGTTTTAATGGTCAAGGAAGTGCAAGCTTCTCATTTCGCATAATGGAGGACTGTGGTTTGTCTGCCTTTGCTGAGTCTCGTAGAGAACGTTTGATGAAATAAAATTTGTAAGGTTCTTTTTGTTGTTGTTTGTTTAGATAGACTTAAAGGTAAATCAACAATTAGCTCTGTTTGAAAAGAGACCAGGGAGATGATTTTACTATGACTTGCACAGCTCCAGGTCTCTCGAAGGCTCTTTGAAGTTTTGCCATTGTTTCTAGTGTTTGATGTGCAGCGATGTCTTGCATTAGGTGACTAATGTTTGATCATTCGGCATGGATCTTTTTGAAAGTTCAGTTGCTACAAAAAAAAAAAAAAGTTTTCTGGCAATTGTCCGCTAAATTCTGTCTTTTATAGCATAAAGCTGATAGAAACTGTTAAAAATAGTTTTGTTTCTGATGTTGTTTGGTTATCTGTTAGTGTTTCTGTCTAGTGCTTGTTAGTAGTCATTTTCTGTGACTGGAAGGCACAAGTATTGCAGAGCACTATGGTTTCTTTTGTGTGTTGCTCTTTTTTTGGAAGAGGATGAAATTTTGTTCTGCTGTGATTGTACAGAAGAAAGCTAAAATTGCTATCCTCCCTGATTGCTGGACATTGACTTTTTCATGGGTCAGCAAGACGAATGGCCTTTCTGATGGTTTTACCGTCCTGCTCCATCTAGTGGAACACTGAATTTTACATCATGGGCTGCGGAACCAAAAATAAACCTTATACATTGCTGACAAATTACTGTTTTTTTTTATTGAGATACCATCGCTGTCTCCTAAAAATAGACCATGGTTCTTAAATGTTCAGTTTGGTTGTAAAGTGTATGGCAGTTTCCTTATGGAAGAACCTTTCTAACTGTTAGTACTGGCAGTTCTTGTCCTTTCTGTCGCTTTTGATCGTGCCCTGGTATTGTTTTTAATAACAGAATATGCAAATCAGGAGCTCTTAAATGGCAAAATGTTTGCGTGGAAATCTGACATGATTGATACTTCAAAATTAACCCAGTGAGCACATTCTAAAAAAATGCAGCAGAGGCAGAACACAAAATGCTGCTGAGGTTTTCAAGTAAAGATTTTTAATTTTAACGTGCAAGCTGCTCTCATTAGAGCTAACAGGAATTAAAAGAGAAAGTTGAGCACACTGAAGTGTTGGAGATGTCAGCTCTTTCAGAGAAGAGTCCTGCGTCCTAAACATTTTTCACTTTTGAAGATCCGTGTTTAAAACAAGAAAAGCTTACTTAAAATGGAAAGCAGAAAAGTGTCTTTTCTCTTTCAAGACCAGTTCAGCTTCAAAAAAAAAAAAATCCTTTCTTGCTATTAAAAGTAGAATAAATTGTTAAGTATTAATGGAGTCTTAGTTTGGAGAACTGCTTTAAAATTCTAAACAGCGTTTTTTTATTGCTGTTTTTAATTTTTTGTATTCCTTTTTTTTTTTTAAGTGTGGGTTGCTTGGTGTAAAGCTTGTCTTGCTATGGAGTCATTTCACATTCTACATTTAAAAAAAAATATCACTCTTGTGATTTATACGGTTATATATAGGAAGCTTTGCAAAGTGCACTGCAAATAGTTTGTTCCAAACGTACAAATTAATTTTATCCCTTTTAGGATAGTAAAGAGTGCATATTGCACAGGGCTTTGGTAGGCTTTCAGGAATGTTAATATCAAAATGAAATTCATTTCTGCTTCTGCCAAACTGGAATGAAATACATGCAAAGCTTCTTTAAGGCTATGTGAGCGTTTCGGGGCTGGTTTCTGTCATCCATCGGCAGGGAAGAGCCGTGGCAGGGCTGGTGGTGTTCCCTGTTCGGCCAGGCTGAAGCACCTGCATCCCTTCTGGCAGCTTTTGGGAAATGGCCCCAAACTCCCCTCGCTCCTCTCGCTTCCATCGTTGTTAACAGTGCGGTAGTCAGGTACTGAGTGCTGGGGAGAGGTGTGAGGATTGACCCCGCTCCTTCATGCTTGATGCTGCTGCTTTTACAGTTGTGCTTTTCATGGATAGGACCTGGCTCTCCATGTGGGAACTCAGTCCAACATCAGGTCCTCCTAGAGCTAGGGACTTGTTAACCTATGGCGCAGCTTCAGGACGTTGAAGCATCTTGAAAAGAAAGATACTGAGGAAATGGAGACTTAAACTCTTGCAGAGCTTGTGCTGAGGAAAGCAAACAAGTTGGTTTGTCACAAATTCTTGTAGATGAACACAGGAAAAATGCCACTTCGGGCTACTTGTCCTTCCTAGGAGAGTGGGAACGAAGATAATTCTCGTCCAAACGTGTTCTAGCTACGTAACACTAACGTAGGTACGAGGAGTCTAGCAGTGGTATCTGTCACCTGTTCCTGAGAAGTACCTTTAAAGGCTGCACTTCTTTGTGCTGACTTGCTGAAGTTTCTCGGTGCCTCCCCAGCAGAAGCTCCCGTTAACCCCGTCTGTGCGCTTCTGTCACTGCTCTCCCGAACTCCTGGCCTCGGCTCAGAGCAGAAGACCTGAGAAAAGCTCCAGGTACCAGCTTCGGGCTTTTCATTTAATCTCACTGGTGAGCTTCAGAGGTGTAAAGCTGGGAGGCTAGGCCAGTAACCTCATCTGTTGGAGAGCCCTGCTGGTATCCTGCCCTTCCTCCTCAGGCTTACTGACTAAATGGAAGCGTCACTTCAGAGGAGCCCTGTTGGTGTTGAAGGGTAGCTGCCTCTGCTCATCCTGAGCTTTACTGTACTTCCTGCCGGAGCATATTTCACAGTCCTGGGAGAAAGGAAAGGAGGCTCTTTCCCTTTCTTAGCTCCATTTATGAAGTAATTAGTTCCAATTCTGCTTCTAGGACAGCAAGGTCTGGGAGGCTGTCACCAGCTTCTCTCTGTGGAGAATTGTTTTAGCTGTGAGGAGAGGGCAGTACCTGAGAGGAGAGCAGATTTGATTGCTCCCGCATATTTTGGGGATGTATATAGAAGAGAACGAATGTTTTAACTGGAGCAGCCATGTGATACTCCTTTTGGCTAATAATAAACAGAAGAATGCAGAAGTGTCTAGAATATAGAAAATCCCAAATGGCGATGAGTGATTTACCATCCTTCACATTTCTTTCCTGCAGGTGCAGGATTTCATTTTATTCAGAATATACTACTTAAGATTGGGAACCTAGGAGCCGTTTCCACTGTGATGTGCCAAATCCTGCATGTCAAATCTCTGCGTCCTGTCAAGTATAAACACACATGATCTCTTTGAAGTGTTGATGCTGCTAATACTTCTACCTTGGTTTTCGTTTGTGGATCTCTGTTCTTAAAGCCTCACAAATACACTGCAGAGTAGCTGGAATAAGTAGGATCTCTTTCATACAAATGGGTTATTGGTGGCATGAAGGCTTGGAGGATACAAGCACAGTCTTGTAAGTCCAAGTTGATGTCAGTAGCCTCTGGATCAGCTTTGCAGCAAATCAAAAGCAAAGCCCGGGTACCTAAGCCTCCTAGTGTTTTTCTCTAGTCTTGTTACTATTAGGAAGCGCCCACAAATACTTGATTTTTTGTTTTATCTAGCCTTGGCTCAGCTCGATTCCTTGGCCACCAGTATGATTTTTGCTTCATTTTCTGCTCTGCTTTCTCTGCATATCTCCCAGCTGACGCTTCCTGGTTTTGGCTGGGGTGGAAAAGGAAATAATGTGAGAGACAGTATTTGCAGCCCATTTCACACCCTCCGCTATCAGGAAGGGCTGGAAGTAGCATGAGGGAGCCTATTCTCACGCTATTTCCTGCTTGAAAGCCTCGCCGTGTTTTCTCCCGCTGCCTGCCATTTCGGGGAAGGAGAAAGCCCGGGGAGGTTGTGGTGTAGGTGCAGTGAGTTGGATTTCTCGAACTTCAGCACCAGCAGAGCCACTCTGATAGCTTGAAACTGTGCCAGGCTGCTCCAGAAGGGCTTTATGAGAAGGATTTTTGAAGATGTTTGTTTTTAAAATACTTATCAAAGAAAGGGGGAGAGTGCAGCTCTTAGCTGACTGCTGTGCAGAGCTGCTAAAGGATCAGCAGATGTGGACGTGCTGTTTTCTTAATATCTGCTGTGTTAAGGGTTGTAAATTCTTTATATTTTTATTAGGATTTACGGTTTCACTTCTGGGTTCGCTGAGTTATAAGAGCAATTAAGAGCCCCAATCTGAGTACTTAATGATTTTCTTCCTTGTTGATTTCTCTTTGTGATGAAGTTCCTTTCGGAGATCATACAGTAAAGTGCATTTGCTGAAAGTCTTACCTTTTTAAATAGCAGCTGATTTATCAGTGGTACTGTTAGTCTAGTTTCTTATTCATATTATTTATTACTTTTTCTTTCTTTTTGCTTTTTCTAATTACTGTAGTTCTGGCAGAGCAGTTCCTCTTGTCTCCTCCAGGTCTGTGAGCTGTGCTGAGTACTCGCATTTGACAGGACAGGAATTTCCCCGGCCTATATTCCTGGCATACACAAGCTTCTTATGGGCATTAGCAATTATATTGTTAAACATTCCTGTGTGGAAGACTAACATTCATGTCTCCTTTTGCTGATTTAAAGCTGATGAGCTTGCCTACTGCTGTGTGAATTCTTTGGCAAGCCAAGGACCAGACCCGGATCACCTCGTTGCTTATCCGTTCGCTTAATCATAAAACCACCTTGCTTTTGTTCCAGAGCACTTAGAGATCATTGAATTAGGGCCTTGTCTCTATTCTTCTTTATCCTGAAGTACCAGAGGTTTATGTTTTAAACGAAGCTACATTTCAGGTAAAAGTAAATAAACCCTGGGTTATATTTTCTCCCCAGTTCATGGGGTCATTAGGTGCACACGGAGGTTGCTGTAGACAACAGGAAGCACAGTCACTCCTGTGCTTGCATGACTTCACTGAAGTCAGGACCAACAAAATGAGTCCAAATATATAAGTAGCCTGAATTATTCCTAACTATTCCAAGTGTCTGCCCTTCCTTGCTGCCTGTTGGTAGCAGGGATGTGCCTGCTGGCAAGTGCTGTGAAAACCAGATTACCTAAATTTAGCCAATAAATGGATTATGAATCCAACACATGTTCCCACTGTTGTCACAGCTAATCATAAATTCATAATTTCAACCTACACTCAACCCCAGATAAACTTCTCTGTCTCTAAAATAAATTACATCACAGTATGAAGCAAGATAAAACAAAAGGTGTCCTGGAGTAGCTTGCTTGAGTATTCAGAATTAGGAGCACTCAAATGAAAACGTTAAAGTTAATGAGCCGTAATGGCAGAAAGACCTTTTTACAAGTCCAAAATGTGAGTGGAATAGAAGAGAACAGTTCAGTTGGAAGGGACCTTCAAAGACAATCTAGTCCAGCTGCCTGACTTGTTCAGGGCTGACCGAAAGTTAAACAGGGGCATTGTCCACATGCCTTGCACACTGACGGACATGGGGCATCAACCACTGTGGAGCCTGGTTCAGTGGTTGACCACCCTCACAATACAGAATATTTTTCCTCACGTCCAGTTTAAGAAGATAAACCACAGGCATCTGAGGTGTGTGTGAAGACCACCACATCGTTCTGAATTATTCTGAAAGGGAATTACTCTGCTTCGGGAATCTGACTGCTGTCTCCACTTTCACTCCACCACTTTTACCCCCCGCACCCGTCACGTTCATTCATTTGCCACATTTATTTGTCCTTTGTTCCACACATCTGTTAACGTGTCAGTTCCTTTCTGGCTTTTTGCTGCAGATGCAACTTCCTTTCCATGTCTTGTTGGAAATTTTAGGGATTAGCCTTCAGCTGAGGGCAGGGAAGGCCTGATCAGAGACCGGCATGTGAAGGCTGGGCCAGAACTCTTTCCTGATCCAGTCCGGCAGCCAGATTGTGGTGCTTTGCCTTCTGTTTTAAGCATATCACTTGCTCGTGCCTGCAAGAGTTGAGGATAAGCCATCCTGCGAGTCTTCATAGATGCCTGATTTCTGAGAAATGAACTTCCATTTCCACTGTGTGCTGCGTTTGCTTTCACATGCAAATGGAGCATTTGCTCATGCAACAGCTGTTTCTGTGTTTTAGTAACAGTATTTACTCAGATTAGGCATGCATTTGCTCAAGCATATTTCTAAAACTTTGGCATGGCTTTTAACATTGTATTTTACAAAAATTGTCAGTAAAATAGGCTTTCTCTGTGATCGTAAGTAGAAAGCAAAGTTCAAACAAAGAAAGTAAAATTATCTTGAGCTTTTTGAAAGCAAACATCAGATGCACGTTTTTGTAATAGCTTTTGTTGGTTTGGTTCAGTAGTACCTGAACCTTTTAGGCAGTGTGTATCTGATACCTGTCCGTGCTTCTGTTTTGTTCCTGTGGCCCTGTGTTCTGCAAGCGTACAGAACCCAATGCAGCACATTTTTTTGTGGATGAAGGGGAAGAGTCAAAATGCAAACACAAGGAGATGGAATAGAAGCCAAAACCTTCTGTTAGCTGAACTTGTAAGGATTTCTGCATCTTGATGGCAACAGGCTTCCCATTCCTCATCCTTCTCCCATCCTCAAAGTTTTTGTTTTGACATTAATAGTGTGTGAGAGAATATGATAGAAATATGTGGAAAAATGAATCTATTGTCCGCTAAGGCTTTTGGAAGAGATCTTGTGAATATTGTATTGTTCTCTGGTTGATAGGCATAAGTTTGTAATAAAATGAAAATTAGTGAAATACAGTTAACTGTGTAACAGCAAGCACCTTGTTAGTGTATGATTCGTATACCTGTGTATGCCTGAAGCTAAATTCATTTGGGGTTAGTTGTGCAAAATAGTTTAAAAGTTACCCTCTTGTAAAGTGAGGTTTCTGACTTTTAATCAAGGTGGACTTTGAAATCCTTTTCACATGGTCATTAATTCATAGGCTTTTTGGGGGTTGGGGTCAGATGGTGACGTGTAATGTTGGTGATTATTTGTTACGTTCTGAGGCTTCATAAGTCCTTTTGCACTTAATTAAAATGACCGATATCATAGAATCACAGAATATCTGAGTTGGAAGGGACCCACAAGGATCGTCAAGTCCAACCGCTGGGTCCCCAAAGGACCACCCCCCCCAAAAGAAATACAAAAAATCAGATCATGTCTAAGAGCGTTGTCCAAACGCTTCTTTAACTCTTGTCAAACAAAGCTTGATTTATGCATTCAAAGTCCTGACTAAATATGCAACCCATTTAGAGTGGTTAATCTGTGTTAGTATAGACTCGACACGATACAATTTATTCATGAAATCAGTATGTTGCATTGTTACGCAAGGTCATTAACCATGGCTTGTAACACAGCATTACTGCACCAGTTCCATTTTGTTTCATAATAGTAAAGATAGGGACAAATTCAGTAGCCTAGACCCGTCCTTACAGGAGCTGCCCTGAAGTAAGTGGAGTTTAGCCTGTGAGTTAATTCAGTAACAGCTGGGTTCAGACGCTGGTGATCGCGTGCATTCGGTGGTGTCCTGTCCAAAAGCCTCTCACCCTTTAAGCCATGCTGTGCGTGCGTGGATTGAGGTGATATCAGTGGACACTGTACCAAGCTGCTAGGGGCAAGCTGACAGATAGTAAGCGACCACCGGGTGGGTTTGCTGCAGGTTCCTCACGTGCACAAAGGCAATGGGAAGAGCTTCGGGTCTTACGAGGGCACAGGTTTCTTTGGTTTGGCTTCCCTACGCATGGACCTCATGCATGGTGTTGCTCTGCTGCTTTTGTTTTTTAATTTTATTTTCACTAGACACAGAACAGCCTTGTTCTGGCAAGGGAAGTGTGGCAAAGTTTTATATGTATTGAACTGACCCTAAAATATCTCTGTTTGCTGCAGGTGAAACTTCTCTAATCTCGTTTCTCCAAAAATTGCACATACCTGAAGTAAATTTGATCCAGTAAAACGGTGGCTCCCTGGTAGAGCATTGCATCCACAGTGATCCTCAAATCGCCTGTGTGTTGTGAAGAGACGTAGCGGTCAGTATAGGGTTAGAATGAATTGCTGAGGTTAAGCAGTGGTAATTAGAGGGGGAGTTGCAGTTATGTCAACTCTGTAAGGTGGTCGTGCACTCGGGGCACATTACATTTGTCTGTCTCCTGAAGTTTTAACCTTGAATTGTAAAAATGTGCTCAGTTTTAGTAAAATTTGAATTACTATATTGAAAGACAGAGCAAGCAACATCTTGAACTGCTAGCATCAGACTGGAGAATTGTACAGGGGGGTTGGATTACTGGGGTGGCAAAAAGGCGTAGCAGTCGAGTCCTGAGAATCATCAAAGCAAGCGCTAAAATCACACTGTTAGTTCCTCAGGACTAATTTCAGTCACCCCTTTTATCACATGCCTTTGCTACCAGCCTTTGTGCAGACAGAAAAGGCCCCGACCGCGGCTTAGTTTGGGCCGTGGTTCGCTCAGGCAACTCGATCCGCTGCAGAAGCAGCGAGGAGAAGGCTGCCAGAGGGGCTGGAGCCGCCTTCGCTGGGGATCCTGCAGGGGGAAATCCACAGGCGCCGGGCACACTGTGGGTAAGTGCGGGAGGGGACGAGCAGGAGCGCGGGGTCCGTGCACCACCGCCGCCTTACCTGGGCGGCACGCAGCCCGCGGGGCTTTGCTGAGAGGCTCCTGGCCCACACTGACAGCACAGGAGGCACTGTTGGGATGCAGCTGTGCCAGCACCGTCAGGGTTTCATAGTTGTCTTGCCGCTGTGAGCGGGTGGCTGCTGGCCTCGGCGTCTGCCATTCGTGCTGCGCGCCGCCAGCAAACACCACAGCTTTGGGAGCGTGGGCTGGGTGTTTTTGTGGGAGCGCTTATCGCTCCTGCTGTGCTGCTGCTGAAAGAGGAACACTTCAAGATTAGAAGATGACAATTAGGAGAATACTTTTATCAAGCTGAGACCTAAACTGATGTTGTAGGACCTCATTAAAGACTTGCTTTGGGGGGGGGGGGGGGGGGGGGGGGAAGGAATTAAAAGTAACAATTCTGAAAGATAGGAGGCAACAATAGAAAATTTCTGCTACGAGGATGAAATGAGGCCAGTACGTTCGCTGGTACAACGTGAAAGCACCGGGTTCAATTCCCAATTATTCCCTGGGCTGAAATACAGCAAATACATCCCTGTGGCCCTAGCGAAGGAGCACGCCCTGTTGCTGACTTGCCCGTTCTCTGCTTTCTTTTCCTCTGCTGTGAACTCCGGGGCTCGATAATACTCTGAAACCATTCCTTCACCGGGAATTTTAATTTAAATTTCTTTTGTCTGGGTGCTTGCCTCATTCACAGGTGTTGCTGAATTTATTATCTTTGCGAGACCCCTGACAAAGATGTCTGCATTGCATTTGGTAGAAATTTACCAGCAGGCTCCAAAGTTTATTGAGACCATGTGCTTTGCATGCAGAGAACATGGCCATAAAGTCCTAAATGCAGGAGAGGCAGGCTGGAAATAAGAAAATAGATTATCTCATATTAGGTGAACAAGTTTAGCAAACTGAAGCTGGATGTAATGTATCACAGAACATTATTTATTGTAATACTGCCTGTTGCGCTCCCTGTAGTGCAAATAAAATCAGGGTTTTTTAATCTTAGGAAGTATTTCTAACAGCATGTGACTTAGTCCTAAAGGAACTCAAAACGCGAACTGATTTTAAGTGTGATTAAGAACATTTTGTAGGCAGGATCTCATTGATAGGTTTTGTGATTTGGAACCGTGCTTTTGAACGGATTGCTCTGCAATACATTATACATTGATTTTTGTATCTGAAACGTTAAAATCAATTGTTACGCTTAACTCTAATTGCGTTAACTATATTTGTATTGTGATACACTAAGTCTCCAAGAAGGATATCTGCAGATAAGGCCAAGTTGCAGCACGCAGGTGAGGCTTTCGATATCTGGCCACGCGCGGTGTGCTGCCGCCCCACCAGCTCTCCGGGAAGGCTCCTGGCTTCCGTGGATACTCTGCAAGGTTCCCCTGCCCCCAAAGGGCTTATGTAAACGGCAGCCTGAGTAAAAGCTAGCAAAGAGCTATTTTTAGCAAGCCTGTTGCAGCTGGGGGAGGGCAGGAGCCTTGGGTCATGCAGGAGGGTGTAGCAAAGGAGGGCTCCTGGGGGCCGCATCTAGCCCTGCTCATGTGGCCTGGCAGTGCTGCATGATCAGTACAGAGAGATTTGGGGCTTTGCAATTAAAAAAAAAAAAAAAAAAAAAAAAAAAAACAGAAAAAAAACCAAACTGCTTAAACTTAGGCAATTTTTATAAATAAATTGAAAAAAAAAAAAAGTGATGTGCAAGCAAATTGTGTTAATTTGCTGCTTCTGTTAATGCTGGTAATACTTGCAAAGGTGCTGAAGGCCATGACTGGAATGCCCCATCTGCCACGTTTGCTACTGTGGCTTCTCAGCTGAATTTTACCTATTTCTGATGTTCTAAAAGCAGTGGCAGATCAGAAGAGTTGGGCATTGTGAAGCCTTAGGTCCAGCAAGGCAATTATTTTTTCTTGGGTATCTTCATAAAGAGCGTGTCTGGTTTTCTTTGGTATTGTTGGGTCTCAACAGCAAAGTGAGCCTTATTCGTTTGAGTTTGCAGGTTGGTATTTTATTTTGGTCCATTCATTAGCTCTGCCATCAGCATGTGCTCCATGAAGAACAAGTTTTACCTTCTTCAACATCAGTATAGGAGCTCATAGCAGTGAAAAACCCTTGGATGATTTTTTTAAGTGTGAGATATTAAATGAAATCAGACAAGTGAAGGATGTTCAGTCCTTCATGGGACTGATGCCAGTACCATCAACAATCCTGGTGCAGTGAAATGGTTTGGTAGAAGCGGTGAGGACAAACTTAGAGATCCCTCCTCCCATCTCAGCAGATCAGATGATGGATTTCCCACATGGGCATTTCAGACTCTTAAGATCCTGCTAAATGGAAAGTTTGCTTTAAAACTAAGGTGTGTGGTATGGAAGAAACATGAAATAGTTTTGTCTTCTGTGAGATACAAGTGCAATATACTCATCATTATCACAGTGCTCTATCAAGGGAACAAGTAATTAAAACGTCGCACTTTAAAGAACTATTTAGAGAGAGTTTTGGAGAAGAGCATGTCAGATTGTAACTGACTTTATCGTGATTTATGTGGATAGCTCAGTAACTTTGCAAATACCCATATGCTCCGTGTTACGAATTCCTCTGTGCTCTCTCTGAGTGCTTTTGTAGGGTGAGATCCTTGACCCTTGGCCACTGCCCCTGGAGCATCTCACTGTCCACCTCTGTTCCATGGAGCGGAACTCCTCTAAGGGCCGCACATCTCGTTAGCAAAGAGCATTGATCATTTCCACAAGCTCTCTTCAGGCAGCAGGAGCTCTGTTTGTGTTTTTGTCTCCACCTCCTCCTGGTGCCTGCAGGTTGGTAACTGGGAGGCTGCGAGGCGCCATGCCTCCTCCTAAGGTGACCAGAGAGCCGGCACGGACAGGCCAGAGCAGAATTGCTTTCATTTTAAATAAATAAATAATGATAATAATAAAAAAAAATGTCCTAAAACCAATCCTGGCCTTCACCCAGTTTTTAGGATCAGAAGTGGCTGAGCCATTTCCCAGTTTCAACCTGATCGGAGCCAAGCCTTACCAGACTCTTGTGAAGTCGTGGCTCCGCTGCTGCTTAATTGCTTCTTGTTTCGAAAGATAATTAGGAACTTTATTTAAAAATAGTAACTTTAGTGTTCAGTCCATTAAATTTGTCACCAAGTTATTTTCATTAAGACTCCCAGCTGTTTTCTTATTGGAATTGTGAACTAAAAATAGGTAGGATTTCTGCTGTTGTGTGCAGAGGCCGGCACCGTACCTCCATTCCAGTCCTGACTTTTCCTAATGATGTGAAATGTGTTTGTTTCCCTCGGCGCTTTCTCCTGGCTGTATTTAAGAAGGTCCTGCTAATTATGCCAAAATTGTGCACTGTGGTTTTCTGATAAAGTCACGTGCCTGTAAAGAATATGAAACTGATTTCCCTCAAGACAAGTCTTACAAATGAAAGATTCGTGCCGCACCCAGTACATTTTCTTTTTTCATCAGACTGTAAGAGATGTTTGTAATAAATCAACAAATACCTTTTGAAAAAACACAAACAAACAATAATTAACATAGGGTTGTTACTATTATTACGAGGGGTGCGATTTGCCCTCTCCATTCAGTTCTCATGAGCAGTCCCTTTGTTGTGTTATAATTGAAATCACAGTGTAGATTGGGAGATAAAGTGACAATTACCATGTTTATAGTGTACAAAGCACAGTGGGTTTTGAAACAGAACGCTAATTACCCAAATCTATACAAGCATATGCTACTTTTATGCATATATGGATTACGGAGCAAATCAGGTTGTAATATCCTTGCTTTACTAGTATGTCTTTTAAATTCTGACTTGTTTCACACTTACATCTAAGATCCATGCCACAAATGCTGGATGTACAGAAAACTGAAATGGATATTTACTGTAGGAGAGAGACATACATATTTCTGTATAAATGTATGGCGTTCTCCCTGCATACTTCTTCCTGGAAACTGATCATAGAAAAGTTGTTAGCTGACGATGTTTTTTACTTCCTTGGGATACTTTCTGACTACAGCTCCACCAAATGTATGTGGCTTACACTGATAAAAGGTAACGTAGGTAACAGGAGGAAGTTCTGCTGCAGAGCACTGTGAGTTTTGGGTGGTTGTTTTTCTCCTTTTTAAAGGCTTGGTGTTTGGAGCTATAATCATGAAAGTTAGTGACCCGAATGTGAATTATATTTATATCAGCTTTTTTTTTTTTTTCCTCCCCATTTTATTATCTTTAAAGAAAGAAACAGAAAATCTTAAGATGTGTTAATAAAACATAGGTCTCTCCAATGGAAGTTGCTTCATTCAAAGTAATTTTTTTTTTTAATAAAATTTAGGATATGCTCATCTGCAGAAGTACTCCAGTTCTGTTCCCTTAAAATCTCCATTTAGATGCACTGTATAATCCTGGCATGATTGATTAGTGTCACAGATCTTTTTTTAATTTTCTCATCTGCTCGTTGGCAGTCTGTTCCTTGGACTTCCTGTGCATTTATATGAAGAAGATAGCTGCAGTTTTACAAGCTGAAGCTGTGGGATCTAAACATGGGTGGCACAGGGGAAGGGAAAAGTGCCATGTGGAAAGCTCTGCACCTGTCGCTAGTTTTGGCTATAGCTATCGATACAGGGCAGCCAACACGATCAAGATACTGCAAAAACCTCTTAGGCTGAAAGTTTTAGAAGAAAGGAGAGGAAATGGCTATATTTAATGGATGTGTATTAGCTATTGTGTAATGTATCAGTTGCCGCCGCACTTAGCCCCCCCTTTTTTGTGGTGAATCTAATAATTTGCTGCTGAGCAGAGGAAGTGGAGTTAAAATGCTGCAGCGCAATAAAAGCTGTATTTCACATACACACAGTCTACAAACATTATGCCCGTGTGGAAGCAGGTGATGCAGTGCAGGTAATGGAAGAACACACCTACCTGTCTCCAGAACTACTGAGCTTTCTCACCAGCCTTTCTCCCAGTCTGCCCCATCTGATCTGAGCCTCTTCCACCTTGCAGTCCTCGCCGCTGTTCTTAGTGTAAACCAGGAGCCGGAAGCTCTAATTATAGTAGTGCAGAACAAATGGAAATCCTGGAATTGTCTTCTGTGCTTTAAATCACACAGTGTCTGCTTACAGGTATCAGAGCAATAGGTGAGCCAGCACAGCCCGGCTGGGTCTGATCATTCCAGCACTGCTGCTGCGTGCCTCTGCTTCCTAGCACACTTTGGAATTGCATGTTTATTACCAAATGTAAGGTGACCGCTATGCTTCAGGCACATATTTGAACCAAGGCTGCAACACTGAAGGGCGCTGCACGTCCTTTATTGCTTCCTTGCAATAAGACATTATGAGAGGTTTCCTTATTCTTTATACAGAATAATAGACTTGATTATTGTGCATAGCTTTATACGGGTGGCCAAAGCCCCAGCTGGGTTCATAGCCCCTCATGTATGTTGATGTGGGAATTAACACTACATCTGGGGAAGAGGAATACCTTCTTAGTCCCCTTCTTGTCTTCTCCACTACAGGAACAGAGCCCATAGTTTTTAGCATCCGTTTTTGTTCAGTTCTTCCTGTGAGTCTGTTTAAATGTTCCTTTCATGTAGAAGAGGAAATTTTTAATCCATTAATAAATAATTTAGGTTTAAGATTTCAGCCATTTAAAATGCAGACATGAGACACTGCCCTCTGCAGACAAAGAGATTGTCAAGATGTGTGTGTGTTCTCTGCTGGGATTGTAAGGCTTTAATCCTGCTGTGGGATTTGAGCTCTGGCAGCTCCGTGGAACCTGTGTGCATGCCCTGGGCTCTCCACTTTGGTTTCCCTTTCCCTCAGGTTTCCTTCTGCCCGTCTGTGCCTGAGCTGAGGGGCTGGGGAGAGGAGTCCACCCACTCATGGTGCTAAAATGAGTTGTTATTCTTAGCTTTGTGAGACTTTCTTTCCAGCGTAATAAAGTAGTTAATGATGTCAACATACAGCAGCAGCACCGCAGTTTCAGAATTAATGCTCGCTGAGATGAAATCATTTTCCACCTCTCAGATGTGCTTGTTTCACACTCCCTACATAGGTAGGTAGACCTCACAGCACCATTTTCTACTTGCCTCAAGACCATAACGGCTAGAATCTTTTTTTTTCCCCTCCATTCCCCCCATCGCCTGAGAAAAGAGGGGCTAACATTGGGGTTTCTGGAGATGGACAGTAATTTAGCAGAGGTTTGTTTGGTGTAACACAGAGCAGTGGTTCTTCCCAGTCTCGGTAATAGGTGGGTTTTGGTTCTGCACTGCCTGGACGTGCAGAGAACCATTTCAGAGGAGGAGCATATAAAACTCGGAGCCCATTCTTTTCTCAGTCCTTGGCCTCTAAAATCTCCCAGGTAGGGTGCTGAGACTGCAGCCATGGCTCGAGGTGTCACTGAACCGCCTCCAGTAGCACTTCTCAGCCTTAATGTCTCAGTACCAGGTTCTGTTCCAAGAGAGGTATCTATTCCCTATTGGTGGCTGTTAAGGTTGCAATGTTTAAATAGTTACATTCTACAAATATGTTTAGTAATTGTTCAGGTAGTTACAACGTTTCTATTGTACCTATACTGACTAGATTCAATAATGCTGGTTTTAAAAAAAAAAAAAAAAAAAAAAAAAAACAACAAAAACTAACTGAAACAACTGTGTTACCACTTCCTCATTGTAACATCGCCCCAAGTTAGCTGCAGGAGAAGGTATTTTAAAAGTCCTTCAAAAATTTCCCTCCACCTCCTTTTTCCTGTGCAGCTCGGTTTTGTACACGTGCCCCCGCCAGCCCCAGCTCTGCGCACTGACTCCGGCACCGTCTCTGCTCCAGCGTCTGCAGCACCTGACTGCCTGGGCGTGAGTCAGTGACTACAATAGGAAACCTCTCGGTGCCGAAACCAGCACACACCACTCTTGGCTGGCTGAGAGAGGAAACAGGCTACGGTTGTGCCTTGTCAGGGATTTTACCTTTCCTTCACACACTCTGATTCTACATTCTCTGTTGCTTTGTTCTTAAAAGCACGCGGGTTAGAAAAGTTGGTGCTAAAAGTAACGTTTGCAAATGTTAAAATAGCTTTTGCAAAAAGAAGTATATTCTACTTTCTGTTTTACAGACATTTTAATGATTAGAGCTTTTAGCACCATTTTGAAAGTCCTTTTTATAGCTAGTCTGTTTTGGGAAATGAGATTTATAGGAGTTCATATTTTTATAATGATTAAAATTCTGCTTTAGGATAAATTGAGTAAAGTTAGCAGGTCTGTGGGGAAGAGAGGGGGAAGGGCCACAATATTTTATGTAAATTATTCTAAAATAGCTTATCATGCTAAATTAGTGCTGTTTGTGAGTCTTTTTAAAGCCAGCATGTTGTATGAGGTATCCATTGAATTGGAAGCTTAAAAATGATAAATATGCAAATACTATTTGGGGAAATATTTTGTAGTCTTTGGCCATGTGTTGATGTTATCACAAACAACATTTAAATAAGTGAAGGGTCTGTATTCGTTTTTTCCTTTTAGGAAGAGTGAAAAAGGAATCTGAATATTTAAGCAAAGAGCAGAATCATGAAATAAAATGACTGACAGTTCTTGTTGTGTGATGTGTAAAAGTTACACAAGAACAGACGAGGGCTGTACCTCTGCAGACGTGCTGTCCCTCCCTGCCAGTGGCTTTCCCACAGAATTAATGTGTTCACCTTTAGTGTTTGCCTTTGAATTTGGCATCGAGCTTGGTTTCTTGCTCCTTTTATCTGCCTGCATGTAATGTGTACCAGGGAGAGACAAGCACTTAAATTTGACTTCATTTTATTGTGTGGCAAAAGATATTTGCAGGGAATGATTTTCACAGTAGCCAAAGATTAATAACAGTATGGTCCTCAAAATTAACAGTATACAATTGCTGTGGTAGCTCTGTATCAACTGTTTGTTTTAAAATGATTTTTTTTAAGTATGGCTGGTATTAAATTTCATGATCAAGTGAATGTTTCAAGAAGAAAGAAGAGTAACTTGATATTCCCACTCACTCAGTGCTGAGAGGTGCGCTCTTACAGATGCTGTAATACATGATGCCAGTTTGTCTGCCTCCTTTTACAGAGGCCTGGAGTTGTTTTTCCCAAGTTCGAGAGAGAAAAAAAAAAAAAAAAAAAGCATGCCCTGAGAAAAGCGAAAACTGAAATGTGAGCTGCTGCGAATTGCTCCAACTGGCAAGTGCCGAGCAGGTACTGACAGGTAGCTCGGCGAAGGAGCTGCCCGCCGCCCCGGCCAGGAGCGCCTGGAGCGAGCATCACGTGCGGCGCTGGCACAGGGGAGGTGGAAGGTTTGAGCTTCCCGTGAGCAGGGTAACTGTCAACATTCCTGCACTGTTGCAGCAGAACCAAACTTCCTAAAATACAGAGCAAAAAGCTCTTGGTTGTGGTAGTGCTTAAATAGGCAAAATTCCGGTGTTGGACTGGATTCTTGCACGTTAAGTGCAGCGAAGTGTTTCTCTGAAGACCTTTGTACAAATATATTTAAATAAGGCAGCGAAGTCCGCCCTCAGAACAGCGCTCGTTTGTCCTCCCATTGTTCTGGGCTCATCTGGGGCCCATATTCATCCTCTGCAGTATAACTGCTTCCCTGGTTCCTGCGGAAACTCAATCCTGGGAGCAAAATTCCTTTTCTGTCGAGTAAGATCGTATCATCTCCCTCTGCCTCTTTTTCAGCAATCTCTGTTAAAAATGGTGGTGCCTGGTTTTAGATGTTTGGAAGCCGAGGAAGCGCCTGGTTTTGTATTTGCAGCAGTTAGGGCTCAGAGTATACTAACAACACGAGCAGAAGAATGCAGGGGCTGTCTGATTTGATTTGTCTGCTTCTGCAGATATCTCCATTTCTTCAAATGGCAAAACCAAATGGGGTTTTAGTGTATTAATTCTTCTAGCATCTGAAAGACATGGTGCAAATACCAATTAAAAATGCTTGTAAAGCATTCTGTGGCCTTCAGCATAGAGCTATTTCGGCTCTAGCTCTTTGTTTTTTTGATACATATTTTTGTTTGTTTGTTAACTTTCTGGCTATCCTTTTCCATCACAGTCAACGAGAGTACGCTTCTACCAGCACCATCCCAGTAGAAGGAAAGTACTGTTTTTTCAGTGAAATGATGCTCTTGTTGTAGACACCACCAGCTTTTTACCCTTTCAGACCTTTTTCAGTCCACCTTATTTTCCCATTGCCTGGTCTAGCTAGTGTAAGTACTTCATTAGAGATCAGCTTTTTAGCCAGTCTTCTGAGCATTGCTCGTGCCTGCATCTTGTACCATAAAGTAACGCCTGTCCCATTTGTCTAAATTTTCAGTGTTCAATGTGAAAAACACAAAAGATTGAAGCACTCTATTTTGTGTAAGATAAAATTGTCCCCAAATGATCCTGTATTTTTAAAATATTTTTTCTAGAAATCCTGACGTCATTAATTTTGTGAGAAAAATTCAATTTTAAAATTTTATATATGTGACGGTCTTTATCAACAGAACACAATTCTACTGATTTGATAGCACTGGAGGGAGCTAAAGACCAGAAGGACAGGATTCCATGTAAATGCTTTGTTGAAACACAATGAAAGGATATCCCATTAGGTTCACCTGTCTTAATTACTTACAGCAGCCTACAGTAGGGGATAGATATTTGAAAATTGCATGGGTGGTTGTTCACGTTAGAAAAGAAATATGAAATTGAAGTACTCAAGTGTACTGGGGGCCTTTCAAACGAAGTTGTGTTCTGTAGAGCCACTTCTTAATTTCATTTAAAATTATTCATGTTGATTTTTGCCTAAATGATTTTGCCTAAACAGTTTCCTTAGTTCGAGTTAGTGTAAACTATTTTCAAACCTGTATGAGAATGTCTCTTCCTTACTGTACAAGTTTCTTTTAATTTGGTTTTTAGAAATTATTAAATTTAAAATATCCCTCCATGTTCAGCCCCCACTGAGCGTTGGTCTAATGCAGTCTGTGATTGTTCTGTTGGTTTCTTCTGCTCTGTTTGGATTTGGTCTGTCACCTTAGTCTACAATTAAAAACAGATTACAACAGAAAATCACTGACCTCCGTTGTAGCTAAAGACCTTTTTCTACCTTCCAGAAAACAGGCACAACAAAAATATATTTAGACTATGGATATTTAAGGTGGGGAATTTAATGGGAGAGACATTCGCAGTCAACCATACTGGATTTCTCATTATTCCAGCTTGATGACTTTATCGATAGCTTAAAAAAAAAACACATGGCAATAGAATTTATTTTCTTACAATTAGGTATTATCCTTGGCTTTTCCTTCCCTGTGTGAAGTTTAAAATTACAAATGTTCAGAGCCCTTACGGAAATAACTGAAAAAGGTACGGAAGTTGATGGAGTGCTTAGGAGTTTGGTTCTGCACGATGAAGGTCTTGGAGGGTCGCACAAGGTTAAAACTAGTTTCAAGTTTTAATGCTGCAGCTCCCACATTCTCTGTCGCTGGTACCCTGGTGGTGCAGGGCCTGATAATCCTTCAGAGATCCCCAGGCTGAGCCTGCCATCTCCCTTTCGTTCAGTTTCCAGTAACAGATGAATTGTTCAGAGGTAGCTGGTACTTTGCCTCCTGATTAATTCTGTTCTTGTTTTCTTTAGAACACCGGCCTGTAAATAGGGATAGGTGAAAATGGCGACAGGCAAACAAATTCGTTTCAAACTGTAGAGAAGGGCTAAAGTCCCCATGCCTAAAGCAATCCATTTGTTGTGCTTTGCAACAAACAGGATTGTTGGTTAGGTCTGGGTCTCTCGTTGCTCTGGACCACAAAAATTTGTGAAGAAAAGTTGTAGAAAAGGTGCAGAAAGGGAAGTGAATTGAGAAATTTTGTTGTGTGAATGTTTAATGGCTTCTTCTTTTCCCTTGTTTGTTTTTTTGACTTCTTTGGCAGCCTTTTTTTTTTTTTCTTTTCCTCAAAGAAAGCAGAAGATAATAGGGATTGCACCATGTTCCTTCCCACTCCCTAGCCATGTTTCCGCCCCGGGCTTGCCCTGGGATCGAATCCTGGCGCAGTGATCTCATTCATACCGTTACCTTTCATTTCTGGACCCAACCTGAGGCTTGGATCAGCTTAAGTTTCCTCCTGGCATGGTGAAGTAATGTGGGGCGGGGTGAGGGGCTGTTGTGAAGCTATGGGACATATACAGGCTTGTATCACGGGGGTGCACCTTGAGGGCATTTGGGAGTAAGTTGTTTTTAACCAGTCTGTTGGTAGTCATGAGAGGACGAAAATACCTCTTCTACAGGTTTGAAAAGTACAAGTGAGGGCAGCCAGAAAGGCCTCAAGAGTTGGGGTTTGTTCTGTGTATCGCTGTATAGCGATAGGGAGGGGGGGCTGTGTGAAAAGCACCCAGCAGAGGTGTGGGGCAGAGCGTGCCCTCGGTTAGTGGAAGTGTTAGGGACGAGATGTTCCCCGGCCCCGCTGCGGGAAGGGACAGCAGCCCCAAGGCGAGGAGAGGAGCGGGCAGGCGCTGCCCAGCCCCTCCAAGTGGCCAGGTCGGGCCCCGGGTGGTGCTTTCTGTTTGCCAACCCTCTGCCTCACTCTCTCCCCCCTACAAAACCATGAGGTTTGTTCATTGTGTGACTCAGAGAGAGCCATCTCATAATTATTTATGAATTTGCTTTCTTTAGGAAGAAATATATACATAGCGTTCTTTTTTATATCATTTCAATCCAAACATGCAGCTGATTATAGGCTCTTAAACTAGCTTGAAGTATCTTTATAAAACCCAATAAATCCTGAATCGCATTACGTTACATGTTATAAAGTACGTTTTCCAGAAGTATTTCTGTGAAAACTGCTGTTTTCTGAAGTATACATTGTTCGGCTGGCAAATGAGCAAGCTGGATGTGGTGAACGGAAGGGGGAAGGGAAGGGAAGTTTACATACAGATTTAAGCCTGGATGGAAGTTACTCTACAATTTTTAGAAATGAAAATATCCATGTAGGGACCTAAAGGAATCCTGTGGGCTGATGGTGCAGTTTGTGTTGAATGCGTGCACTGGTGCCTTTATGGCATACGGAAGATATTTCACTGTGGCTTCAATGCTTATTATAGTCGCAGTATTTTGATTACCATCTGTAGTCTCTATTGGCTTTTGATAGAGCAGCGAAGATTTTATATTTTGAGAGTTGTGCTCGCTGTGTTATATCACACTGACTACTATTTCCCGTGTCTGAAATTGCCAAGCCGTACAACTTCAGTCTTATTCCTGAACCGTTGCTTTCATACGCTGCAGAAAATATTGAGTCTCCTGATTATACAAATGCCTACTGTTGGGTAATATTGACAAATACACTGAATAACATTTTTGACATAACATTCTGTTCCCACACAGATAATTTGGATGTAATTGAATGGGTTGATCAAGAGTCTGTGCTAAAAATACTGCATTTTCTCACCCACCGAGGGAAAGCAAGCGCTTGTTCGAAAGGCAATTCTGCCGAGTGGGGCTGTGGAGCTGGGGCCGGCTCGTGCCGCTCCTCACCGACCTCTGAAGGCAAGGCCTGGGGCTGTAGGGGCGCGGATCCCTCGCTCTGTAACCTCCTGGTCGTGATTGTGGCCGTGCCGTGTCCAGGCGAGGAGCGGAGCAGTGTGCCTGCGGCCTGGGGGACGGCTGTGCTACAGCACGCAGCCCTCCGGCTTCACACGAGCACCGAACCACGAGTCAGAGGGGGGACCCGTGAGGATCACTTTTCTTCAGCTTTGCCTTATTTTAATGGCCTCCCGTGCACTGCACTGCGCTGTGAGGGGCTCAGAAGCCGTACGGCTCTGCTGCAGGCTGGGGGGAGAAGAAGGAGAACTGGAAATGAACTGGAAATGAGGGAAGGGCCGAGCGCTGGGCCCGCTGTGAGGGGCTGTGGGGCCTGGTCCCGGCCCGCCACCCCTTGGTCCCTCATGCCGGGGAGCCCTGGGGCTCTCTCCCCTGCCTGCCGCCCATCCCCAGGCGCGGGCCGAGCCGCATTGTACCTTGCCAGCCTTTGAAAACCGCCTGTGCCTATTTTTATTTGTCGAGCTGGGGCTGGGCTGGCCCCGTTCCAGATGCGTCTCACAAGATTTGGTGCTGATGAGCTATTTATAGAGCTGTGGTTCCATTGTCATGGCAACCGTGCTAGAGGCCAAGGCGGCTGGGAGCTATTTCTGGACTTGTGCTGTAATGTAAAACTGATTGGGAAAGTTAGTTGCATCCTCTAAGCCAGACTAACTTTAGACAGGCAAAGAGGAAAAAAAAAAAAAAAAAAAGACAACTACGATTGCTTTAAATAGATTTTCCTTTTCTCCTACCTTTTCCCCATTTGCGCTTTTCGGTCGCTTCTTGGAAGGCAGGCTTTGCGTTCGCCGGGGTTTCTCTGAAACTCATTCATGCCTCGCGGCCTCCGGGAGCCCTACGCTGCTTTAATGAGGCAGCTTGGGAAGCGGGGCGCATAACCGGCCTTGTTTTTAGGGCAAGGTTTGTATTTCGTGGCAGTGCGAAGCTCCGGGGCTTTGCTGCTCGGTCGCTTGGGTGCGCTTCGGGGTTTTTGCAAGAGTTGCGCTTCTTTATCCCCCCTACTTTTAATATTCTATTTTTTTATGTGTGCCTCATGTTCTCCACACCATATAAGGAACTGTAACCTTGATTACCACAAGATGATTCCAAATATATGGAGTCATACTTTTCAGCTTTCTCATTATTTGCTTCAAAATGAGAGCCATGGTGCCCCTCCGCCTCCAAGCGGCTGGAATGCGGCAGGTTCAGGCGCTGCGCTGGGCTGGGGCCACGTGAATGCTCTCCACTAGTCCATTCGGAGCTTCACCTCGTCCTTAAACCCCTTCTGTGTGCCTGGCGACTTCGGTAAGGAAGTCCCAATAACCAGTTGACCTGAAGCTGGAAATAAAAAATACTTGCAACTTCTTGGGAAGCTTTTCTGAAGAGTTACCTTTGGGCTTGTGTCTGCTGGAGCCTTGTGCTACAAATCAGTCCATTTGCAATATAAATCTGGTTTCGAACGGTGTCCTCATGTCTGAGAGCTGCCATGCAGAATTTCGTTATGAGAACAACGTATCGGAGATATTTTTACACGCGATAACAGTGCTCTCGCACTTACACCAGTCATGTTTGTTACAGTACTGGCTGCATGTGCCTGTCTCCAAAGGTTGTGATTTCTTCATTTTCTTTGGGAAGTGGTTAAAGTAATTGCAAAATTATTTTTTTTTCCTCCCCTTATCTAGTTTTGCTTAGGGGAAAAAAAGAACTGTGCCTTTCTGAACGTTTTAAATTACCCAGGAACGCGTTCATGGCATGTCTTCTACCAGCACCTAAACAGCAAACGTTGCAGCTTTGCAAATCATAGCAAATACCAGTGTAGCTTTAAAAACAAACAAAGTCTATTAATGCCCCAATATTAATTTTAACTGCGTTTTGAGGAAAAACATGACAAGTTTGGTTTCATGTAACATCCATGTTCACAGGATACCATAAATACTAGCAGATCAAATGTTTGCTTGTTTTATTTACGCCGTTCCTGCAACTCTGCCTGCTTTTCTGCTTCTCTTACAAAAATAAATCAGCTGAAATGTAGAAGAAATCTTTACGACCAGTTTAAGAAATAGGACTTTTCTCCCTTAATACCCTGCTTGCTCCCAGGAGTGGCAGGAACGGACAGAACTGAGGGCAGTCGAGGTGGCCGTGCGCGCTTGCAAAGGAAAATAAAGCCTCTGCCCTGGGCTTGCGGGCAGTGCGTTGGTCTGCATGGGCAGCCATGGGTTTGACGCTGTAGCAGACCTGACTTTTCAGGGTTTGGAAAACGCCTCTGTATTACATTTTTTTTTAAACTGTGTTCAAGTTACGGTACATACATCACGTATTTCTCGGCTTGAATACCCTTTTAAAGAGAGTATTGTATCTTTGTACTAATCCTGTGACTCTGGCTTCAGCATGGACAAAACAGCTGAAGAAAGACTTTATCAAATAGTTAACTATTTAGCTCTTAGAAAGCCTTTCCTGAATAGCATGAAGGATTACGGCAAACACTAAAAAGGGAGGGAAGTAGAACTAAAGCTCGATCTGTTCAGAGAAATTAAAAACGCCTTATTGTTTATAAACACTATTAATGTTAGATTGTGTTAAATTTCAGTTTAAAAACTCCCTTGGAGAGCTTGGGATCAGTTTTGTAGTCCCTGACAGGGTATTAATAAATAATAAAAATTATTGGGCATTTACACAGTTTACTCTTTAGGAAGATCAGCAAACAAATACTATTTTCAGACACAGAAACATGAATTGTGAAGACTGCTTTAAAGGTGATCGGGGTAGATATAAGTGTGGTTAATTCTTAGTAATATCTTGATAAAAACACATGACTCAGAGGAAATGAAAATTCCATTTCCACTGACTCGAGGGACTCTGGGCAATTAACGTACTCCTCATGTGCCTCAAATTTTTTCCCTACCTTTAAAACAAGGTTAATATAAGGTGTGTATTTCAGGATGTGGTGGCAGAGACAGGAAATGCAGCGTGAATGGAGGCAGGCAGGACTCGTGAGCATGATTTACTGTCTGTAAAATACCTTGAGGCTTTCAGAGGCGAGAAACTTCACAAAGTTCCCGTACTAGTGTCGAAGGAGCTGAGTTACAAACAAATGTTGTATTTAGTTGGGACTGAATTTTTGAATCTTGATGCGCAGCATGCAGAAGATGAGATCTTAGTATGTCATAAGAGAGAGACATTTTGTATACAAATTCAGGTTATGACTTGACAGAAAAAAAAGCTAATGGGAATAGAGCTTTTCAAACACAGGTACGCTGTCAGTTTGAAGAGCCCTTTGCAGTGGTACTGTAGATTGAAAACAAAAGCTCGTCTTGATAGAGCAGATTTTTTTTCTTGCCTGTCAACCGTTTCATCAAATCACAAAGACTGAAATTTCAAGTTACTGTTTATTGAAAAGACAGTCAGGAAATGCTTAAGGAAAGGCAGCCCAATTTCCCCTCCCTGTTTTTCCCCAAATGGTGAAGTTGTGCTCTTTGTTGAGGTGGAGGCTTTAATGTGTTGCATACCTTTAAGTGGAGACAGCAGTTGTTAGCCTTGCAGCAGCATTGCTCGTTCAGTAAATTCCCCCCAAAGAGGAATAAAGCAAAACCAGAGCAGTTATTTCTGTATCACAGAAGAACTCCAGAACTAATCAGAAATTTGCATACGTCTTGATGAGAAAATTGAGACATGATTTTGGCATAATAGGCTTGCTAAAAAACTGGGAAAGAGTTGGGGTTACATGTATGACCTAAGTTGTGGGGGAGCTAAAGAAAGCTTCTGTGTGTCTGTATGAAACCTGCTTTCTAAGTACACCCCTTGCTGTTAAAGAAACTGGATTCTTCTCAAAGATGTGTTTAAAACATTTCACATGCATTTTTCCTTCCCCAAGCTGAGGAAAGGGATCCAAGAATAAAGTGTGTTTTTTTTTTTTTTTTATTTCAGATCGTTTAAATTTTTTATTAATACCTTGCATTTTAATATCCTAGGGACACATCTGCTGCTGTCCTGGAGATGCTTCTACCACGGCACTGCTGATTACAAATGACCTAAAATATTTTATTTTATTTTTTAATGTGTCATAGCAACATAGCAGTTTTTCTTTTTAAATAAATAATACAGGCAAAAGCGCCTTATACTGAGTGACAGTATTTTGCAGAGCAATAGCTGTTATTTAGTCATGTCCAGAATTTGGCCCTAAGTGAGAATTGGCAGTAATGCTGAATGGATGATTTGCTTTCTGGAAAATAGCTTTCCCATATAATCTCTGGGAAAATTTTACAGAAGAAAAAAACTGACTTTGTAACTTAGTGCAAAACTTACTCTGTCTAAAATTTGGGTTCGTGGCTTGAGAGTTTTATTTGAATTATTTCAGTAGTAGCTTTTTTTTTTTTGCCTTCTCCCCATGAAATTCATTGCTGCCGTAGCAGATGGGCATATCTCCAATAGACTTAGAACAATCCACCAGCAGTGAGTTCAGCACACAAGGTAGTACTGAAATGGCCTCACTTGTGTTTTGGGTAGAGTATAACAAGAACTAAAAATAAAAATTAATGATGGTGAATTTGTTTTCATTTTGAATTAAGCTTTGTTCTCACCTCACTTGATTATTAGTTCCATTTACTGGATAAATTATTTGGTCTGGACGAACAATGGCACAGACCTCTTTGAACACAGTGTATTGAACTTTTCTGAACTCTCATGTTCCTGCATTGCTCCTTATTTTAGACCACATTTATTTTGAAGTTGTTCAATTGAAAGAATTATATGTATGTTGGTTTTTTGTTTTTTTTTTTTGTTTTTTTTTTAAATAGTTGTGCAAAAGATCGAACTGTTTTTCATGTCTTTAGCCCATTCTAGAGTTGATAGAGCAGACTTTTGTGAAAAGGGATATGCACAGGAGGAAATCCTCATTTAACATGCTGCTTTGCTCCATTTTCCTTAAAATGCCACTGGAAGCAGTGAAGGTTTTCTGGTTACTATCACACACTGAAAGACTTTCTTCTTGAACTCGTATTGTTACGAGTATCAGATGTTAGTGAACGTTGGAACTTATTTAGGAGGGAAGAAGAAATGTTTATTCCATTTGAACTTGTTTTACCTGGCATGAACGTTGCTATTGGAATTCATCTCAAGTACAGTACTGCTGCTCCTATGTGGCTGATGTTTTTCAAGGAAATCATAGGCCTAAAAATAGTCTGCATAAACAACAGTAAGAGGTTTGTACTTTCAGTTCCAGGTTGTAGCAATATCTTGTTGTTATTTTCTAATTGTCAGTTTCCAAAATCCATTAAGCTGATTAGCAGTGTGTTATTTTTAAAAAAAAAAAAAGCCTTTTGTGGAACCTTGCGTGAAATGTTATGCTCAGATAAATTCAGTACAGAAAGGCTGGGACATCGTAGTAATCACTTCAAAGTCTCTATGCACGTGTTATGTTATGATCATTTTTCAAGCATCCTCCAACTTGTGAAATCACCGTGTGATTCTGAGACTGGTGTTAAGAGAGCACTTCTTAATGTGCAAGCGTTTGTGCTAGTTGGAATTCATGATTGTCATCCCTATTTAACATCCCCCGTGTACGGAACAAAACACTTTACTTCTATTCCTAAGGGTTAAAAAGAAGAGGGTATTATTTAACAGCTTGGAAGAGATGAGGAAAAACTCCAGCTTGTAAATTTCAGTACATATTTGGTGATCAATTTTAACTTTGCCTGTGTCCACATCATCTTTCATGACAGAAATTGAACTTTACGTCTCACTTTTTTAATAGTATGTTTGTTAAGATGAGTTTTGATGTGTTTTAAAGTCTGTAATTCAGACGAAACAAAACTTATTTTTCATTTGTCTCTGAAACAAGAAGGTAATCTAGTTCCTGGCAAAAATGCCTTTACCCTGAAGCCACTGTTAAAACATCCAGTTGTTTTCCCCTTCCCCTGCACTGTGTTTTAGGGAGTTGTTGAGAAGTAGGGGCTGAAACAGAGGGCTATTTTAGAGGGCTACCCAATCCAATTTTAATGGCATTTTGGTTTCCAATCTGTGAAGCTGGGACTTGGCTACCTTTTTCCCCCTTTAAATCATTGAGCATGACCATAGTGAATGCAGTTTCAGTGTCCCTTTCTAGGAATAGGAATCCAAAGGGAAATCTTCTTTTGAGAAAACTCATCTTTTCTCTGTGATTTCTGCTTCATAAGGAAAAGAATTCATGCACTGGAGTTTAAAAGGAAACTTAATTAGTCTTAAAACCAATATATTTTAGTCAGTAATGTTACCAGTAGAGTTAACTGTAGAAGCATTTTGAGGTCTCCTTCTAGTACAAAATGAAAGGTGTCAGGTCCTGCATAACCCTGATGCATACTTGATATTAAGCAAGGTGGTCAGAGTACTTATAGCATAACATCTGTGTTCTGAAACTTGTTTTTTTATGTCTTTGAATCTTAGAGTAACAGCACAGTAAAACAAATTGGTTCCTTGAGATTTTTGCCCTTTGAGTTAAAGATAATTAGAAGGTTACAGCAAGTTGGCAAAAGCATTTTTAAAGGCTCCAAGATAGCTCCTTTAACTAATGCCTAATGATTTTTGAATAAAATAAACCTTCTTATACGTACTTTATAACTGTGCCTACTAGTACTACTTCTGCAGAAAGTAAGCTGAAAAGCTTTTCCAACAGGTGACAACAAAATCAGTGTTCCCTTACACTTAACTGCAATGAAATCAGTTTAGGGATTTCATTTATTAAAAGACACAGTGACGATACATTTATTCATAAAAATATTCGTCTTACTTTCTAGAATATTATATGCAGGCAGATTATTTGAGTCATTGTTTTACTGTTAGCAGGAGCAGACTATGCTGTACAGTTTTTGTAATATCACCCAAGTTAAACTACGTGCGTGTTTGCTGCCGGAGGGAGCGGAGTGGGAGGGGGCTGGAATGAGATGAGCAGGCTTGCTGAATAAAACTTGGGAATTCGGCCCTCTGCTGGGTGCTGCTAGGAGATGCACAATGTAAATGCTAGCACACGTATGTTCAGCAATTTACATGTATTCAACACTTCGTGAATCTGAATGCAATAAAACTTATCAACTGTTACTTGGGAGCTGTCAGTTAATTAAGCATCAGAAAGTTTGTCTAATTTGAGAATGCCAAATTATTCTTTTCTTTTTTTTTCCCTAGTTTTCTAGACAAGATTGACATAGTCAAACAAAATGAGTATACACCGTCTGACCAGGTAAGTAAAACGCATTAAAAAATTATACAGCTTATCTGCACCCTCTGTCTTCGAGGATATCTTTTTCTCTAATTTTCCAATTGCGATTTATGGCACTAATGTAGTTATTACCATGCACTGAACAAGTACAATATTCCAGTAAAAGTTACTTTGTCGTTAGGATTGTGGTCATGCTTAAACATATATGTGTACTGTGAAATGAAAATCTGTCTAGATGTAAGGCATGTTATACTTTAGCAACACAATAATTCAGATGTTCATTTGAATAAGTAATTTCTAATGTTCTGCCCTCCTTGCTGAATAACTGCCATGTGCTTCCCTTGATGCAAAGTTGGTTGGTATCCTCTCAACCACACCATCTCCTTCGGTGTGCCATATATCCAGAAAAGCAGGAAGATACATTATTCACAATTAAAAATAATGGTGTATTCCTTTTCATATGTCCTTCCTGATAAATAGAAGGAATAGCAACATAAATAGCAATAGAGTTTTCCAGGTACGAGTATGTCAGTACATCTTTTTCTGAAGTATAGATACTTCTTAAAAATGGTACATCTTGTAATTAAAGACAATTTCAAATCAGACAAACTTTCTTTACTAATTAGACTCATTTTCTAATTAGGATCAGTGCATTCACTGAGCCAACAGTAAATACTGTATGTTCAAAGCTAGCAGATTATCCTATTTTTACCACTTGCTAGAAGGACACATATGGCATTTTAGTGAGACCATGTGCAGATCTGGCCTTGTGGCTGGACTGCAGACTCCACGGTTATATTTCAAGGAGCAGAAATGTCCATCTGATGTACAGTGGAAAAGGGCACATTTTGCAAGATCCTGTTTACCTTCAGGGAAGATCAGTTTTTCGAGTTACTAAATTACATACTTGAAAATAGGCTTTCCTGAATGCAGATAGAAATCTGAGTTTTAATTCTTTCATTGTGTTATCTAGCTCTTACTTGCAGAAAGCGTGGTAAATCTAAGCATGCTCCATATTCTTACTCATGTAGAACTTGGTGAATTTCCCCTCACAATAAAATGACTCCATGGGCTTTAATAGAAAAGGGATGTTGTAAAAATGGCCTTGTTAGTTTATTTTGTATCAGAATAGGAATTGTAGTCTTCATTTTGTTACAGAGAATTTGAGGATATTCTTTAAGACCAAGTCTCTAGTCTAAAATCACGTACGTATTCCTAACTTTCTGCCCATAAAAGAAATGCAATAAAGCATATAGTGTACTCTTGTAGGATAAATAACCAAAGACGATGTTAATATCCCAAATTTAGCAAATAATATTGACGAGGAAAGTTATTTAACTACTTAACTACTTACCTAAATAAAACAATCCTACTTTTACTGTTGTAAGTAACAGAAAGAACACCTCTTGGGGCACTGCCTGCATTCAATCTCCACACAAACTTTTGGTAAAACAGGCCCATGTGGATTATTCTCTGGGGCATTATGTGTTTGTCATAAAAACTATTGAGTGTAATGTTTGATTTTTGTTTTTTTGAGAGTAGGTGTTGTTTTTTTTCTGTCACATTTGTATTGACTTCTAGGGATGCAGAGCTCCTGAGAATCCAGTTTTCCAAGCTTGTTTCTGTGTATCAAGTGTTGCAGTTTTCAAATTATTTCAAACACACGGATCAAATTGGAACAATGTTTAAATATATACAGCTTTCAATATGAGTATTTAAAATACCCAGTCAACATTAATTCAGTCTCAAAAAAAAATGATGTTAAAATGTAGCCACTTAGTTTAATGATTGAACAGTGTTCTATAACCTTCGGATTTTGTGTCGTTTGGGCTTTCCCTGACCAGTTGGGTACCTAGGTAGTAAGAACATACCTTGTAGTGTGCATGTAAATTTTTTTGCAGTCTGGTCCATTTGTGTGATCTTGTCTATGTTCTGCAAATGCTACAATTTAGCTGCTATTTAGATCTCCTGGGAAGAACACCAAAACTTCGAGTCCTAAATTACAAAACCTTTAATTGAATTCAAAGCGGTATTTGGTAGTAAGTCACAATTGGACTGTGACTTGAACTTGAAGCCTATGCAAAGTAGGTTCTGCTGGCAGATGTTACCTATGTAGGGCTGTCGCTGCTTTGCAGTAGACACGAATAAATTCCAATACAGTTGTTTTTTAAACAGTTCTGTAGCTCTTGTGAAGATTTCAGATTTTATCTTTGAAAAAAATCGTTCTTATAAGATCTAAGTGGTTGAATTTGTAGTTCTTCTAGGGGGAAAAAAAAAAAAAAAAAAAAAAAGGAAAAGCCTGAGACTTCAACACTCCTTTCAATAGCCAAGCACTGAGTAGCTGGGGGGGGGAGACCTATCTTTTGGGGTTGGGAATTGGTTGGCAGTTGCTTAAAGGTCCTATCGTGTGCCACAATCCCACTGAATTCAGTGAAGGCAGATCTCCAGTGATGATTCTGCACTGTTCTGAGCTCTTGCATTTGCTTTGAGTGGCCTTTAAATGTTTCCTTCTCTTCCAAGCTTGGCACTTGCAGCTTGCTTGTGAGAATATATGTGCTTTTCAAGTTGAGCACACATCTATTTGTGTGCATGTTTTCAAGATTAGAAACTTAAATACAGCTTGATGATGTTCTTTTCTGTTTTGTAGCACACTCTCAGCACTAAGTAAAAGGTTTTTCTTGCTGTTGCTGGATATGTGAAGAATTATAAAGTATGTGTTGAATCAATGACTTTTCCTTTCTGCTATAGGATCTTCTCAGATGCAGAGTTTTGACATCAGGAATTTTTGAAACCAAATTTCAGGTGGACAAAGTAAATTTTCAGTAAGTATATCCTCCTTTTTTTTCCTTTTTTTTTCCTCTTCTTAATACAGTATAGATAAGAAGGAGGCTAAATTGGAGGAAAGAATACCGTATAATCCTTGAGACTCTTTTTGTATTTCTCAAGTCGATGTTTAATTGAAAACATTTTCTGATCTTTGAATTTAGTAGACATATTTTAAAAAGAAATTCAAGTTGGCATGCGATTTTCTGCTTTCATTTTAGATGACAAAGAACAAAATATTTTTAATGTTTTTACTAATGCCTTTTCTATTTGATTCAGTGCTATTTTAGATAGTAAAATATTTTACCAAAAGCTTTGTACAATACCTAAGAGCAGAAAATATATGCTCTCTGTATTGTGCCAGTTTAGAAAGATTGTTTGACTGTGATACTTCTTTCAATAAATGACTTGTTGCAGGACCTTTTTTTTTTTTTTTTTTATGTTGTCTTAGTTTGTAAGGGTGAAAATGAATATGCAATGCACATGCACCAGAATTTCTTACTCTTTATTTGTAGATATTGGTGAGAGCAAACGGTTGTATTTTGCAATGAAAGTTCTGCTTGCATGTGTCAGTGGACCGTTACCTGTTAAGTTTCTCAGAATCTTCAATTTCTTTTGGCTTCTAGGACGTGGAAGTCCTAAAATTTCTTACGTGTTCTGTTTGCATTTGGGTGGGGGGAAGTATTGTGACCCATTTTATGCTTTTTTTTTCTTAGTATGTTTGATGTCGGAGGACAACGAGATGAACGCCGAAAATGGATCCAGTGTTTTAATGGTATGATTAGAATTTGTTTTATAAAACACTTATCCACAAAATCTTAACGTGCAGTCTTATGTCATCACCTTATGAAAGCCATCATCTTTTCCATGTAGCTTGCTAAGGAATTCTCTAAACAGTCACACGGGGTGAAATTTTTCTTGTCACGTAAACTTCTCTAACTGTGGTCTTTAGGGAGAATGTCAATGGAAAGGAATTAAAGCTTGGTAACCTCACAGTTTGTTGATCTTCGTCAGCTTCCCTCCCTTCATTTAAGTAGTTCTTTTGTTGGAGTGTTTGTGCGTCATTTGTCAACTGAGTAAAGACGGAGAGATTCTGCCTTCAAAGTGAAGGTTTACATGTGTTCGTGCATATATAACAAGTACAATTACAATATAATTAATATAGGTATAATATCAGAATGTCATACTGTTGTGCATAATTGCATCCCCATTGTTATGTCATGGGTGCTTCTTTCCAAATCAGCACCAGCACACTCATGCGGTAAGAGGTTGTAGGGAAAATTTGTCTTTTTAGACACAATGTAACGAACGGGAAGCAAAACACTAGAGTATTGTGTAGTGTAGCCCCAAAACAACCCTTGTGAAAAAATTATGATGAGGTTTATAAATCTGCACCTTTCTGGGGAGCCACGCATGTTTTGTCAAAAACACACATAAGGGGAAGGTCCTTGCTGAAAACATAAATCAATACCCTCGGTTAAATAACCTGCTAGTTTCCTTAGAATGCTAACACAGCACCAAACCAGGTATGGGTAAGACCTGAAATCTGTGCAAGTATTTTGTGAGCTCTGGAGTCTGAAGAGTGAGGTTCTAGTCTGTTTATTTTAGAGGATTATATTCGTAACTCCCATACAGTTTAAATTAGATAGCTTTGTATGTATCCTAAAGTGTTGCATGTATTTCACTCTATCTCTGCTTAGATGTGAAACCTTTCTACATACAAGTTTTCTTACAGTTGGTGAAAAATATTTTCTTCTTTTTCTCTGTTGTTTGGACAAAATATTTATGAAGCTATGCTAAAGTCTGTCTTTTTCTAGAAAAGTTATAATGAGATCGTACAGCAGAGATAAGGTAGAATGCAACTTAGGACTCATTTCGCTGCAGTGGCTGTCAGAGTACCATCTGAACCCTCTCACTATATGTGGAACTACTGTGCAATATTTTCGTCTGTGCTATTTATAACAGACTTGTTTGGTTTTTACCTCTGCTCCTTCCTTTTCCTGTTACCTCATGATCTGACTCATCTCTTCTGCTGTTGATGTCTGAGGCAGATGAGCTTGGAAGTCAGTGTAAGAGGTCTGGAGCAGCACAGCCACACAGAAATCAGAATTCTGTTATCCTATGAACAGATCCCAAGAAAGAGATCAGAGCCTTTGAGTACACTGTACAATGAACCACGAATGTATAGCAACCTACTATTCTTCTTACTACTCTTCACACAGATCAAAAGTGCTGTTTTCCTGGGATGCAGCCCCACTGGGCTCCGTGTCCTTTCCTGATTGCTCTGAATTGCTTTCTAAATTTCTGTACAGTTTTTTGAGTATCCTTTAAATTATCTTATTTGCGTTCTTCAGTTTTTCACTCTTGTTTCTATTCCTTTCATTTTTATAGTTTCTATCATCGTTTCAGCTTCTGTGGCCTGACACTTTCCTATCACTAATGTGTGTTTTTTTTCAGTACTTAGAAAGTGTAATCTATAACTTTCCAGTCTGGTCTCTTAATAAAGCTGAAAATTCAGCAGCTTTTGGTTGACCTCTAGAATTCATGGATGTTTCTTCTGAAGTTTGGTATTAACTGATGGATATTTCTTGCTTTAGATGTGACTGCTATCATATTTGTGGTGGCCAGCAGTAGCTACAACATGGTTATACGAGAGGACAATCAGACCAATCGGCTTCAAGAAGCACTAAACCTCTTCAAGAGTATCTGGAACAACAGGTCTGTGAATTGAGGTTTCGTTGTTAATATCACATAAATCAATAATATCACATACAAAGTAGCCTACGTTATTTTGCTTCTTCTCACACCATCTAAGCTAGTCTTTGATCACAGCTGTTTACTTGCTTCATTAATGTCTCATACACTCTAACTGAAAAACAGTCTGGAGAGTTACAAATTGGTAGTTGCCCTACAGAGGGTGAAGTAATTAAAGCAGTGGTAACCACTTCTTAATTTACTACTATAAGCTCACCTATTTGTTGCAGTTGGATTAACAGTAGAAAGTGGGCAAATTTCATTGCCCACATTAGAACCTTGTAAACCAAACTTGGCATACACCCTGAATTACACCACTGGATTAAGGTGTAAAAGAGAAACCTTTCACAATTATTATAGTGTCATTTGAGTATGTTGTCTCCAGAACTAGATTACGTGTTAGTTTTGATGGTTTGTTTGCTTTAATAAATGATCCTAGCTATGCCATCTCAGAGTGTCTGGCTTCAATTTTCTATAGGTGGCTACGGACCATTTCAGTAATTCTCTTCCTGAATAAACAAGATTTGCTAGCAGAGAAAGTTTTGGCAGGGAAATCTAAAATTGAAGACTACTTTCCAGAATTTGCTCGCTACACTACACCAGATGATGGTAAGACTATTTAAGTTTTATCAGCAATTCATCATTTTGTTATTAATCACATTTTTAATGTTTTTGGTATTTTCAGCTAAGACTTGAAAACTCCAAGTATAAATATTCCTTCATTGTTTTTCAGCCAGCGAGTAATGTTAGTTTTAGGATGTGAAGGAATGGCAAAAAGCTGCACCAGGGGAGGTTCAGGACATTAGTTTTTTTAGGTCAACGTCTTTACTGTGAGGTTGGTCGACACTGGCTTCCTTGAGAGGTGGTTGATGCCCCATGCATGACAGTGTTTGAGAGGCATTTGGATAATGCCCTCAGTAATAACTTTTTAACTTCAGGTTAGCCCCAAAGTGATCAAGTAATTGGACTAGATGGACTTTAGAACTATTCTATTCCATTTTAGGTATTAATAATGGGACAGTCCTCTTTTATGCATGTAATATATTAATGCCAAAATCCTGTTTCTTTGCTGGTGGACTACAGTACAGCTTACACTAATACTATAGGGGCAGTCCTCTAGTAATCTTTAATGAATACCAACAGAACCAACTTTGACCCTCATGTCAGAGGTAGTTACCATAAGTCAACAAACTGATCCTTTTTTTAAATAGAAAGCCTATAATGAAGGGTCTTCCTCACAGTACTGTGCAAATATGTACATCTATACATGAATGGACCAGTAATAAATATAATACAGTCATTTGTCATTACAGTTTACCTGTAACATCACTAGTACTCTTCCCCAGCTATTGCAGTGTGAGACCCAGTAGTCACAAGAATGGACTCCTCTTTGTCGTATTTGCAGTCATTTTTCTTACCTGACAAATGTCTGATACTATGGACACTGTAATTCTCCTTTGTTCTACTGTAATCTTGCTGTTTTAAATATGTTACACTTTGTTTTATCTCATAGTTTTGAAAAATATGTTTCTATCACATATGAGCAGAAAACAGAGCAAGTTATGATTTTTAGGCGCTGTTGGCAAAAAACATCTGTTTTAATGAGATGCTTATTTTATTATTAATCAGCAATACCAGAGCCTGGTGAGGATCCCAGAGTTACAAGGGCCAAGTATTTTATTAGAGATGAGTTTCTTGTAAGTATTTCCTTTCCTTCAGTATTTCTTATGTGATTTTTTTCAAATATAAGCTTTTAGGTACTTTTTAATATTGCAAAATGCTGCTATGTCTTGTGTAATTTATATTTAATGTCTGCACTGCGTAAAACAGGTTTAAGAGCTTTACCACTGTTTGTTAGCTGCTCTTCAAATATGTTTGTTGACACGGTATGTAATTAAACAGCAAAAGCATTGGTGAGAATTAAGGAACTTCAAATGAAGAATAACGAGTGAAACCTTGCTGCTGTTAGTGGGGCCAGGCTTTTATTCCATATATCGTTTCTAAAGACAAAGAGTAATGAAAATATGCATCATCTGCAAAATATTAATGTTCTTTTCATGTTATCTTTTCCATTACTAGTCAACTACAGCTACACTAGACATAGGATTGTTAAAGTATTAAATTTAATTGTAATGCTGAGCATGGCAATGAAGTTATTGACTCATTTTAAATTGGAACAAAACAAAATTTGAAGAGAGGCTTTTTATAAGTGTAAAACGGGGCTAGAAAGCTTGTACAGTGAGGCAAAATCCCACTTCGTTTACAGACAACATTCACTAATGGTTGTGCAGCTAAATTCACCAAATGTGCATACAAGTAATAGAACTTCCATGAGCTCCCTTTCCACTGTGGAATTCCCTGGAACTCAGTGCCCTTCTCACCATGTAATTCCGATCATTTTAATTTTCATATTTTAGTTGAGAAAGTGAGAAATTGTGGACATTTTGCCACTTAGTTACACCCTTCGAAAGCTCAGCTTACATGTTCCTATCTTAACCTTCATTCATCTGAGAACAAGTTTTTGGTTTTCCCCAGCCTTATTGTAACCCTGTATCTCTCTATTATTCTTAACAGAGAATCAGCACAGCAAGTGGAGATGGAAGGCACTATTGCTATCCTCACTTCACGTGTGCAGTGGATACAGAGAACATCCGGAGGGTTTTCAATGACTGTCGGGACATTATTCAGCGCATGCACCTTCGCCAATACGAGTTGTTGTGATGGAGAGCACTTTTTTCTGTGTTTTGGACTCCTTATTCCTTATTAAAAAAGAAAAAAACACCCTTGCCCACAAAGGGTGGAAGAGAACTGTTTGAATCTCCCATTGATTTGCACCCCTCAACTTTTTCTCCTTGCTGGACAATAGCAGCACTTCTAAGCTTGCTTCTGTACCCCTCGGACAGTTTGAGATGGCCCCTAACACTTAAAAGGCCATTTCCATGAGGACTCCCTAACACTGTTATTAACGAAAAAAGAAAGAAAAAAAAAAAGAAATAAAAACTAATTAATTAAAAGTCCTGAATGTGGAGCACCTGAAAGAATTGGGGATTAAAATTTAAAGCATAAAACAAAAATTGGGGAGAGAAAACTAGGTAATTTAGCACTGTTGTGGGCATAATCATATAACCCGTGATCTCCACTTTGTATCATTCACTGCATCAGACAAAGAAGGTGCCAAGTCACAGACCAAGTTTGAAGACACACTTGAGTTTGGTTCTCTGACTGTAATGTGGCTTTGAACGGAAATACTGACAATTCTACAACAGACCTAGACAGTGCAAAAACCAACTGCTACCTTTCAGAAGGGTATTTTTAAATCCAGTCTTGGTGGTCTTAAGACAACCATGGACATTTACGAATTGAACTGCATATGGCCTGTGATTGCAGAAAGAGTTAACCACACACTGTTTTCAGTTTGTCCACTGATGATCCCGTCTGCTATAAAAATCATTATCTGGACTGTAGTCCTCACAGTCTTTCCCTTCTTTTTCTTCTTCCCTCCCCTCATTTTTTATTTTACTGCTGGATTATTATTCTTGTACAGACTGTAAAATGTATTATTTTGTACAACTTTATTGAAAAAAAAATAACTTGTAGAAGATCTTTGTGCCTTGATTATGGCTGTACCTGTACAATGAGCTAAGATGTAAGTATGTTTGATTGCGCTGTACAGCTTTGTCAACCCTATCTGCAGCATTAGCTCAAGGTAGGGAAAATTTATCTGTAGTTTAGTTTTTCTGGTTTATAAAAGAAGGAAAAATACTGTTTAGTAAAAAAAAGAAAAAAAAGGAAAAAAAAGAAAAAAAGGAAAAAAAAAAGAAAAAAGTACAAATTGTGCAAACTTAACCACTTTAAAAGTGAGGTCTTCAACAAGTGACCAGATGTTGCAGCATCATGCTTTTTAATTTTAGCTTTAATTCATTTAAATCTCTATCCAAATGCAAAACATGGCTTGTTTCTACATAAACCAAATTTTGCTACAAATTATAAATGTTAGTCTTTGGTCATTCATAGTCCTTTTTGCTGAAGACAAAAACAGAACAATAACAAACACATAGGGCATCATGCAGGTCTGGTGACCATCTCTAGACTGGGCCAAATACCCCACCAACCTCCACTTACACTGCGTGGGCATGATACTACCAGAATGACAAGGTGTGCACTGCCCTTGGATTTGGCCACTGAATTCCAGTTTCAAATGACATTTTTATTTCTCTTTTAATAAAGAGATACTTTAGAACCTTTTTGTTTTATATTAACTATATAAGTAGCTTAAAGTGAAGATGTGTGGATTTTTCTTAAACTTGAATAATTTATGCAAATTATATGCTTAGAACAACATGTGGTACAGTAAAAAGAAAAAGAGCAAAAATCACTGTAGCAATAAGAGAGCATGTAATTTTAGTAACTACTACACTGCTTTATATTTTATACCTAGGTGTTTTATGTCTCTGTGAGTGTGTTACTTTTTCATGTGTCTAAACCTACGTGTACAATTTGTACAGAGTCAGAAATTACAACTGTAATAACACATCTAGAACAGTGTTAGCCTATATTACTCAAGCATCCCTGTTTCCCCTTCATTTACACCCCTAAACTGATCTGGATCTTAATGCAGTGACTTTAAAAGGAAAACAAACAAAAATACTTGCCTCTTTGCCTTTCACACTAGCTTCCCTCCATCCAAGATCCTGTGTTAAGTTTCTTTTTTGGGAAAAGGTCCAGTTTAAATTAAATTAGGGTGTGGTCAGTGGTGTCTGTGCAGCTAGATTTGCTTCAGGTATCAGATGCCTTTAATACTAAGAACTGAAACTGTTCAGGATTGTGAGTTTTCATTGCTTTTGTGGCTAAACTTTTAAATGAAAATAAATTGCCTCATCCATTTTCAGATATGTTAAGAGCAGTTGGGGACTTGATGGATTTAATGTCCCAATCTCTCTCAACTCAACGTTAGTAGTGATCTTTCAGAAGACACTAAATTTTGTAAAAAATTCAGCTGCAGTTGATACTCATTTTTGAAAAAGGATCTTTCCTGTTCACATGTTTAGGGAGTTGCCACCTAAACTTCATAGAACTGTGAGAGAGAATGACTGAAAATGGCCCCCTTTGATTTAAGAATGTATCCAGTGCCTGTAGGCTAAGGGCTGGTGTTTCCTATAGGTAAAAATGGGGGACACTTAGTGGAAAGGAAATTCATTGTGAGCCTTAATTCCAGTTACAGGAGCCAAAATCTTTAATTGAGTGCCAACCCTTATTTTCTTAAGCCTAGTAAGACATGGTGTAAACACCAAATTTATAAATGGGGAAAACTTGCAGTGGTGTAAGGAATGTAATCTCTCGTTGAGAGAAACAAAGCATCTCCATTAAAAAATAAAAGTAAAAATAAATCAACTTCTTCCTCTAATAATGAGAAGGGTACATAATAACGATGAGCTATATAAGAAAAACAGTTTAAGAAACCTTCCTATAAAGCTTTATATGAACAGAAATGCTTAGGGGACTTTTTTTCCTTTCTTAAGTGAGGATAAAGGCAATTGTTTTGACTATGGTTGAGTTGCACAAGTATGGAGTGTGTGTGTGTCTTAATGTCTCAGTATTGCCTTTGTTAGTCTCTTTATTAGTCCATGCAGTTTGGTGGCCTGGTAAATGCAAGTCTTATTTTTAACAGCTTTTTTTTTTTTTTTTTTTTTTTTTAATACAAAAAACATAAAGCTTTAATGCTTGCTATTTAATAAGTTACTGTGTTTTCTTATGTCTTTCTAATTTAGTGGCCATAATTTGCAGTTAATTGAACCATTCCAACCTAATGCTTACCCGTATTTCCTAGTTTTGTTTTATTTATTTATTTGAACTTCTTGTTTTCATGATTGAGGACTTTCACTTCTGTCTCATTGATCTGTTTGGAAACTTCTGACCTTACAGCCAAAACTTTACTCATTCTACTCAGTATTCATCGTGATGCTGAAGTGTAAGATACCTGCAAATGTAAACACTACCACTTTATTAATAAAAGCAAATACAGTGTTTTAGGGCACATTTGCATCACTATAGTTGAGGTTGTGTCAGTATTTCCATTATAAACCCATAGCGGGTCTATATCTTGGCACTAAATTGCCCTAAGCTATATCTTTGCCATACAAGGCTTCTGCTCAAGCATGATTTGGTGGGTTGGTTTTTAAACAGTTTCCAACACAAACTCTTGTTTCTGTTTTAAGTTATACAACTGTTTTGTTGGATGGGGGTTGGTTTTAAAAAAAACAAAACAAAACAAAACTGGTTCAAGATTGTTTTTGGCACTTCTGTAACTCAGAAATGGTTTTGATTTAAAAACATAACCTTTGGCAAGCCAGTAACCTACAATATGGTCTGATCACTTTGGGTATTTTGTAAAAATAATAATAAATCGTAGAGATGTTGTGGTTTCAAAATCAGCTACTGTGCATTTGCAGTAACTTATTTCAACCCAAGAACTTTTAGCAATTTGTACATCAGTACACATTCAGCAGCCAGTGTGATGCAGCAGAGTAGTGATATCTCCTGAAGGTTTTGGTTTTTTTTAAATGTAGAGAGATAAATTGACTATAGACTAAAAAAAAAAAAAAGGTTCAGCTGCTTCCAAAAGCATTAAAACCTGCTCTCTGAGAGGCTGAAATGGGAGATCTGAAGTTGTTAGGAGTAGACTTTGATGCAAAAGCATGAAGGCATGCTGGATCAGTTGTCAGATAGGAGCCCTAAGGGCTTATCTTTATTTATCTAAAAACTATTTTGAATCGTGGCATTGAGGATAGGATTTAACCTAGAGTATGTCATTAGCTCTAGAGGAACTGGAGCTATGTCTGTTCCAGTATGTTGCACGTAATTGATACCTGCAACATAATTTACCGGTAAATCTATGCATAGAAATACTGATGTTCATCACTTTAAAATCTGCGCGCCTTGTAATTAGTTGTGGTACAATATTCCTGTAAAAGATGTAGGCTGTTTTGTGTTATATCCTATTTTCAAATGTGAAGAACGATGTACCAGGAAAAACCAAAGGTCTAAATATGATTACACAGGAAACGGACCACAGCTACGGAGACAAAACCCGTGTCATCTGAGCACCAGGCCAGTGCCCTAGCGATAATGCTGTTGGTGATTGGTGCCATGCACATGCCTAGGACGGATGACGTTGCTGCAAGATACAAAATGATGTAATGTATTCTGGAAGAGACAAGGTTCTCTTCTTTCCCCCAGCTGTATCTAATATACTATGTGTGTCTCTAACAATGCTGGCACATAAAAAACCTCTTCCATGGTGGTCGACGATAAAATTCCTACTAACTGTACAAGTAGGATCAGGGCCATAGATTGCTATCAGTGGAAATCTCACTCAGGAGCAGATCCTCATCCCTGAAAACATGTTCAGTTTGTGTAACAGTAAAAATATTTATGAGCAAACATCTGTTTGCAGTCCAAAACCAAAACTGTACCCTTCTTCCTCAGCTGGACATTTTTGAGTTTTCATCTACTGGGAAAAAGTCTTTCTGACAATCTTTGAAGTGTCTTTGTAAGTAAAATAAGATACAAAGGGGATTTCTGAACTTCTGCTGCTGAAAGCCATGAAAAATCTCTCTACTGACTGACGAGATAGAAATGCCAGGAGTGAACCAACTTTAATCCTCGACGTAACCAGTTAGATTAAATATTGGAGATGGATGTCTCTCAGCTACTACATTGAAAAAGTGCTTCAGAGTATTTTACTGTATTGCAGAGAATGCTAAAACGTTAGCCATGAGTGCTGGCTTCATAGCTAATTGTTTTAAGTCCTGATTCTCATGTTATTAAAAGTTAAAGCTGCTTTTTACTCGGTCTACTTTTAATGTACTGAGCTGAGCAAAATGGGTACAGTTTAAAGCACAATTCTATTGGAAACAGCAACTTGGGGAGGAGCTGGCAAGGCCCTCATCTCTTGTTGCATTAAACATATAAAAATCATGAGGTTTTTTTTTCTAGCTTCTGGGTTCTATGAACGTAGCATGGTTCTGTGGAAAAAATAGAGTTCTTCCCTAGGTAAACAACAAAAATAAGTGCTTGCTGATACCTATGCAATAAGGGTAACAGATCAAGTATGTAATATAATAGATGTTAGGAAGAACTTCTTTACTGAAAGGGTTGTTAGGCACTGGAACAGGCTGCCCAGGGAGGTGGTGGAGTCACCATCCCTGGAAGTCGTCAAAAGACATTTAGATGTAGAGCTTAGGGATATGGTTTAGTGGGGACTGTCAGTGTTAGGTTAGAGGTTGGACTCGATGATCTTGAGGTCTCTTCCAACCTAGACATTCTGTGATTCTGTGATAACTTTTTTTAAAAGAAAACATTAAAATAGAATCTATTTTTTTTTTTTTCACCTAGGAAATCTGCCCCTAAAACCTTTGATTTAATGGCAGGAAAAAATAAAGCCTTTAAATGTAGTCCCAAATCTAGAGAGAATCATCAAGTTTTGAGGGAGAAGATGCCAATCCTAGGGGTTTTTATGTAGCATAACAAGCTTTCAGAGGCTGGGGTACCAGTAGAAAAATGTAAGCAAATTCAGAATTAAAATGTGAATGTATCTCTTCACTTTAATTTATACACTTATTTTATTAAATGAAAGCATAATACTTTTGTACGAAATAAACTAATACTCCAGCCTGTACAAAGAACAGGCTTAGGAAGGAAGTAGTAATCACGGGAGTTCTCTCAGTTCTGGTGTTCTGTTATGCAAACTAATAATGTTTTTAGGCTGTGGATTTTATATGAATTGTAGATAGTGAATAACAGTGTTTCTATTTATAGTTTTCCTGTATTTGATATGAATTTGGAATTACTATTTTTACAACAAAAATGCTGGAGTGCCAGTAGAGATCAGGCATTGAAAAGAGCTGTATAAGGGTTATGAATCACATCATCAGGCTTGTGAAGGAAGGCTTGGAGAGGGGTTCCACTCTGGTTAATTTCCAGTATGTTATCAGTTTTCTGTTGGCAGTATCAGAAAAGCTTCCATAAAAAGGCAAATGGAGAGGTAGGGTGGTAAAACCAAATACACGTAAGACTTCAAACTATTAATGAAAAGTGTTTTAAACTTGCATTAACCCTAGAACCAGAGGAGACAGCATCTCTTTCCTCAAGTGTGTGTGTGATGATTCATTACGTATCTCAGCTTTTTTAATTCCTGATCACTTTTTACTTGAAGGCACAACATCCAAACTGAAGTAATGGATTTGATGAAGGTTTTGGTGCTAACCTTGAGTTCTGTTTCCCACAGGGCGAGTTGTGCTGGGTTTCAACAGTTCATCTGTGTAAGGGAGCCCAGATGCCCAGTGCTGCTGCAGGCAGTGGCTCTTGTTAACATATTTGTGGTTTAAAACAGGAGCCTACAACTTATGGTTGTGCCCAACATCGTGGTCCAAAGACTGCTACCTTTCAATTCAGCAACTCTCTACTGTCCCTGTCGCCCCACCCTGTCTACTCTTTGTAATACATATGGTTGATAAGCAAGAAGAGAGCATCTGTAAAGAAAAAAAAAAAAGTTATGAGACAATCTCATTGTAAGTACAAAGGAACTAGGGAAAGCTAGATAAAAAAGGCTCCTAAATTCATCACCTTGGACATTTAAAAATATTTGGGAAATTCTTCATTTCCCAGGTACAAGTGAGCACGTTTAGGATCTTTACATAACTTTTCAAGGTCAGCAAATGTATTTATCTAAAGGGCCAGGATGTCTCCATCTAAGGAACCACAAAAAAAAATGCACTTACAGAACAGGGAGAAGTGAAGTGTAAGCTTAGTGTTTCCAATGATCAGTATGCAATTAAACTGTAGAACTTGCTTTGAAAAAAAATGTTTCCACTATAAGTTTATGTTGAAAAGTACTCAAAGAGTTGCAAGGCTGTGATCTTAATCAATCCACAGTATATAAATAAGCCTTGTTTTGTCTCTGAGTACCTCTGAATACTTTTCAGTTGCATAGAAATGTGTCAAGCATTCAATGTCTGGAATAACTTAAATGTCTGCAATAACACTGCTACCAGGAATTGTCAATGTCACGGTACTGGGGGGGGGGGGGGAAAAAACAAAAAACAAACAAACAAACAAAAAAAACTGATTGAAAGAACTCTTTAGCCAAAACGCATTAGCCTAATTTGATGCTGCTGTACTTTTCTACTGAATTTGAAAGTTGTTACCTGATCTCTAGTTGAATGTATTGTCTGATTTGCAAAAGGCTAGCAATTACAAAATACAAAAAACGTGGATAAAAGGCAAACACTTTTGTTAGAGGTCAGCTTTCCATTTGGAATGTCTTTTTGTTCCAGGAAGGAATCAAATGATCACCTGTGTAGTATTTAGCACTCCTTTAGGTAGGAAATACTGAAACAAAGCAAGTTAGCAATTTGCTCAAAAATCAAACAACAGAATTTGATAGCTGGCAAATAAATAATTTTCCACAGTCTCTAGATGTGGCTCTTCTTCACCCACATCTACTGCCTAGGTTGCCTTTAGAGCTTCTTCACGGCATGCTGCAGAGTGTCCTAGGCTGGCCTTCAGAGAACATTGATTTGGCTCAAATATGCTGTCATCAAAATCTCATTAGTTGGGAACTGTGACTCGAGAATATTTTACATACAAACTATAGTCAAATACGCATTCAGTGAGAAATTTGTTGCCTGCATTTGTTGGATAATAAAATCTTTCAGGGACACTCAGGTAAGTCTAAGTGCTTTTATTATATGCAGTGGTGAACAATTCACGGAAACTGAAAAACTGTATGGGAGAACACAGTTAAACCAAGAGGACAACCAACATTATTTCCATTCAAAGCTGTAAAAGTTTAGTTTGCAAAATCAGTTTCTGGTACACTTGTTTTTTCCAGCAGTTTAAATGATACCTTGAAATTTGTTTCTGTTCTGATTTTGCTTGTTTATTGACATACAGTGGGGAATGCCTGAATATTGCTCTTCTGCAAAGGGTCACTCTGCTAATGTCTGGCTCTAGTACAAGTCCCTAGTTTTCTCCTTTAGGAAAGCTGAAAGGAAATGCTTTAAATATTGTTCATTCTTTATATTAAAATGATAATAATATTATCAATAAGTTTCTGTTACTGCAATCAAAACAAAGAGATGCGAGTATATAAAGACAACAGGACTTGTGGTTTTGAGAGTCAGACACTGAAATTACTGGTAGCATTAATACCTAATACCACTCTGTCTCTCAGTGGCAGTTGGTGCTAGGACTGTCCAATTTTTCTGTTCATCTGGACAGTAAGTTTTGTAGCATAAATATCACAGGAGTCCTTACAAGTTTGATTGTTGTCACCAGATAGGCCTTCTAGCTCTCCTGTTTCAGTAACACCCATCTCTTTGCCAGAGGTCAGGCTGTATGATCAGTATCCATTTAGGACTTGGCCCCTTTTCGTTTGTCTGTAACTCCCAGATCCCTCCCTGCCTCAGGCCAGCACCCAGCCCTGATGTCCTCCTTCCAGCCTCTGTGGGCACACCCCAGGAAGGGCAGCACCAAGGCCCGACCTCAGCACAGCCGCTGCCCTGAGCATCCAGCTTCGTGGCTGGGGGAGCAGTCGTGTTTTCTTTATGCGACTGCCTGCCTCTGGTGGGTACACGAGATGGCAAGAGCCTGAGGAAAGGAGACCCACATGGTGCAGGTCTTGTTGCTGCCTGGAAATGAACCCTTTAACAACTGTACTGCCTATACCGTTACCCCTAGGGGCTTCAGTTGGTCTGTTGTCTTTTTAGATCAAAGATTCCAGGGTTTTGTTTTAGGCTAGAAGTAACGAATTTTGGTTTGCAATAAGAAAAGACAGGTTAATTTAATATTATTCTCCAGCAAGTTTGGGGGATGCTGTTACACTGATTCTGGTCCTAAAACCTTACGATCTTTCCATTTCCATCATACCAAGGGTACCTTCTTTGTTCTTTAGCGGGACTGCTTTTTCCTTCTACCTGTCAATTTTTAAACCGTACGATAATATATACTAATTACCATCAATTTGTTGTTGTTTTTCTAACATTTTTACAGTATGATGATCCAATTTTTTTTCTCTCTTTTCTTGCAGTCTCCACCTGCGTTGCTATGGCTTTGGGAGGCCTGGTGCTATAGGGAAGCTTATTTATTATTATTATTTTATTCATTTATTTATTTTTACCACGGGAACGGCTTTTAGGTTGTGCTATTTCACTACTATTTGCTGCGTGGTTTCAGCCTTCGTTCACCAGGCAGCGGCTGCGCGGCAGCGAACGCCCGCTGCAGGGGGAGCGGCGCTGAGGCGTGAGGTGACGGCCGCCTCCTCGCACCGGCTCTGGGGCGAAAAACTCCCCGCGAAGCGGCAGGAGGGCGACAGCTTTCAGGCACAAACCGCCCTCACGGCTCCATAGAGCCAACAGCGGTGGCGCCTCCCCTCAGTTGAGGCCGGCCCGGGGCGGGTCAGGCTCCGCCCGGCCGCCGCCCGCCATTCCGCGCCGCTCCGCCCCGGGGGCCGGTCGCGGCCTGGTTCCGGCCATCGCCGCGGGTTTTTCGGCCGGGGAGCCATGGAGGACGCCGATTACTTCGAAGGGAGCGGGGCGGAGTGGGGCAACGAAGCGGACGGGGGAGCGGTGAGAGCCGGCCTGAAGCGGCTGGGGGTTGGGGGTCGCCGTCCCGCCGGGCTGCTCGGGGGACCGGCGGGCTCCTGTCCCCCTTCTGGGCTCCGGGGCTTCTCCTCTCGCCCTGCCCAGCTTGGGGGTCCGCCTGGGGCTGTGGGACCTGGGTTTTGGGGGTTAAAAAGAAAGAAAACAAGAGCAAGGTGCTGTTGGGGTTGCGCCTGCTCTGTTAAATTGGGTATTTTTTTTTCCGGGAGTTGGTAGTGTGCTGTGGGGTAAGTGGGGAACACCTGAGGTGACTGATCTGGCGGTGCTTGCAAACAGCAGGACGATGAGGATGGGGAGGGAGAGGATGATGCCGAAGTCCAGCAAGAATGCCTGAAGAAATTTTCAACTCCTGACTACATCATGGAGCCGTCTATATTTAACACGCTAAAAAGGTGAGTGCAGCTTGCTGTGCAGTGCTACTGTTTTGTATGGAGGTATGCAAAAATAAACGATGCTGTTATTTTCCCTTTATTTTTAGAGTTGCTTTTTTTTAAATAGAGTTTTCAATTTGTTCTTTTCTAATTCTTTCATCAGATATTTCCAAGCAGGAGGCTCTCCAGAGAATGTCATCCAGCTTCTTTCTGAAAACTATACAGCAGTGGCACAGACTGTAAATTTGCTGGCAGAATGGCTCATTCAAACAGGTAAGATACTGTATAATTTGGGTCCGTAGTCCGTCATCGTAAATACGTGAATTGGCAAATTTGATCATATTGAAAAGTGGATCATATTAGAGTTGTTATCCTGTATATGTATGTGACTAAATTCTTTATGTGAAAGATGTATCCTGAAGACATATTGCCATTCCTTTCTGTTCTTGTGTAACATCGTAATATGTTGATTCTGTTCAGAGAATAAGTAATCTATTGGTTTTTGTCAGAACTACTGGTACCTAACATTTAAAGCAGATGGACTCTAGCCTGCAGTAACGTGGGTTTGTGCACCAATCCTGGTAATCTCTTTTGTGTTTAGGATATTTTGGTATCACACCTAGTGACAGTCTTGTCAGATGTCTGGCATTGCTGTTAGTATGAGTGATGAAGAGAGCAAGAGAAAAGGGCTAGTGTAACCTGCCTATGAACCTAAGCATAGTTTGCATTTAGGAAAAATGATAAATGATGGAGAATCTCAAAATCTGTACATGTCTATATCTGCATGGCTTGAGAGTAGAACTGATGGTTCTTCTCTCATCTTCTACCTGTGGATAAATTTCTGGTAAATTGCGGAGTAGCTTCTGTTCTCATGATAGAACATTATTGAAAAATTGAAAATTTTGCTGCCATGTTTGATTGAATTGCATCTGCCAAGTTTTTTGTTCCTTCTGTACAGGTGTTGAGCCGGTGCAAGTTCAGGAGACTGTGGAAAACCATTTAAAGAGCTTACTTATCAAGCATTTTGATCCTCGGAAAGCAGATTCCATCTTCACAGAGGAAGGAGAGGTATGCATGGAATCCATGTTGCTGTCTTTACATGACATGAGTGGATCTTGTATAGATGTCTTTGTGTGATGGAGTAGTAGATGGTGGGGGATGGAAAACTGTCTTCTAAGCTGTTCAGCTAATCGACTGTTTTCAGAAAACCAGCTCTATTTCACTAGAGTTCTCAGGGGCTTAGAGAACTTAGAAAAGTGGAATGCATCCTTTGTTGTAATAAAGTCCTGCATAGCAACTGGTTAGACTCCTGAGAGGTAAAAAGCTTACTTTTAATGATATTGACAAATAGATATTCTTATGTTTATTCCTATTTCTTTAATCTTTTCAGACTCCAGCATGGCTTGAGCAAATGATAGCACACACAACATGGAGAGATCTCTTCTACAAGTTGGCAGAAGCCCATCCAGACTGTTTAATGCTTAATTTTACTGTGAAGGTAGTATGCTCAAGTGTAATAAATGAGACGATCCATACCAGGCTAATTGTTCTGGCATCAAATGTTGGCTATGACATTGCCTGTATCTCGTATGTGTACCTGTTAATATTACTTATTCAAATGTCAGAACAGTACAAGTACATATTGGTGAGAGGAATTGTCCTACCGATTGTGAATGTAGTTTTCCAATTTGACCTGCTTTTTGAGATGTTTTTGCTCTGATCTGTGTTTGAAAATTGTGCATTATGTGTTTTCTAAATCATATTTTTATGGTTACTGGGTTGTGAATTCAAAGGCTTTCAAGTAAGCCTTTGTTTTTATACAACAGTGAAACAAAACTAGTTTGCTATTTAAGAGTAAAATAGCAAGAATGTCTGTATCTCTAGTTTTATTTTTATTGCCATGTCCTAGTGACTTGTTCTGTTTTTGAAAATGACTTCAGCGTTGGATACCTTTTGATGTAAATTATATGCAATGTTATTGGAATTCCCTTAATTTTGTGCTATAAGAATAGATTTATTTTGTGAGTGCTGGGAAATAGTTGTTAAAAGCATGTTCTTACATGCTTTTTTTCCCCAGTGACAGTTATTCTCCTGGGCTTTTTGCACATGCATGTATGTGTGTGCATAAGACCCTATTACTATATATTGTATTTATTACACATGTACATCCATATATATGTACACAAGTACCAAAGGTAACTAATTCTTAATCTTGCTTTGTGGCTGTTGTTGGCATACATAAAGTAAAAGCATGTTTAATCTCCTGTTAGGAGATAACGATCCTATATGGTAGGAATAATTCATGTAAATAGTTCTTGATTCCTGTGTGAACTACAAGTGCACACAGTGCAACACTTCACTTCAGATATTCATTGGTTTCCGTTTTTGTATTCTAAATGATGAATGTGAATTCCAGCAAGTGTATGTGTTCTCTTAGGCTTGTTAGGATATCTGAAATATCATCTTAAATAATATAGGTATTAAGTGATTTGTTTATTAATTTCTTTATTATTTTTGCTGTAGCTTATATCTGATGCTGGATATCAAGGGGAAATAACCAGTGTTTCGACAGCATGTCAGCAACTGGAAGTATTTTCCAGAGTCCTGCGCACGTCTTTGGCAACAATTTTAGATGGAGGGGAAGAAAACCTTGAGAAAAACCTCCCTGAGTTTGCTGTAAGTTCTCTGTTCCTTTTTATGTGGGGAAAAATATTTTTTTCCTTTCCAGTTAGAATATACAAGTCATTGTGGGATTATAGAAAATCTTGACATTTTCTGAGTCTTAGAGAATTTTATGAAAAGAAGCTATATATATGAGTTAAAAAATACAAATTTGGTGATTCTGTCACCAATCATGTTTTGAGCTGTGTATGTAACATTTCCTGTATTTCTTAAATGGATTGTATAAAGGAAAAAGAAAAACTGTCTTCTTTCACATTTAATTTAAGATCTAAAGATCAGTCTAATCAGTCCTCTGGCAAATTCTAATAATTGTTTTATCATCCACATCAGTGTGAAATTTGCGTTTGTTCTTTATTATGAAATACCATAATGACTTTTGGATGGCTTTGGACTTGGCTTACTTTTTAAATATTGCCAAGTATGAATAGGCTAAATTTTCCTCTCTATCATCTAAAAAGCATATGTTCTCAATGTAGTCATTTCTTCTTGCATGGTATCAATGCACTGTGATAGACTATGCTTTTCTGTACTTTTGTCTTCCTTCTCTTCCTTTTGTATTAGTAGATTTCATTGAAATCTTTCCTATTAAGGCAATGTAATAATAAAAATGTATTTCTTGTTTTCTGGTAATATTTTTCATGTGCACCTTTGCAGAAGATGGTTTGCCATGGAGAGCACACGTACCTTTTTGCTCAAGCTATGATGTCCATATTATCTCAAGAAGAGCAAGGAGGGTCAGCTGTCAGACGGATTGCTCAGGAGGTTCAGCGATATGCTCATGAGAAGTAAGCGCCTGTTATATTTATAAGCAAAACATAAGTCGTCATAATCTGTAATCTGCTTTTTTTTGCTCATTCTTGATTACCAGCAAAAGGAGAATTATTTGCTTTTTATTCAGTCTGTGGTAGTGTGAAATTGCTAGCAACAGAGCAGTTCTTGTAGCAGGCTTTAATATGTAGAACAACAGAAAAGTTCCTTGTCCTGTACTGGGAGAACTGAAGTAGGAATAACAAAGAATTTATGCTTCTGTCTATTACAAAAATACTTATTTTTATTATTTGATGCACATTTTAGAATAAAACCAGGAAAATACAGGTCTATTTCTCTTGTTACCCATAAGAGGTTCTGTCATCAGGTATTGCATTACATGGGGTGTACCTTGTTGTCTCAGTGAGGCTAGATCCGAATTGTCCAAATTAAGAAAATAAGCTGCTATGTATGTTTGTGTTATTCATCTAGAGGCCATGATGCTAGTCAAATCACTTTAGCGTTGGGTACTGCAGCCTCTTACCCTCGTGCGTGTCAAGCTCTTGGTGCAATGCTGTCCAAAGGAGCTCTGAATCCAGCAGATATCACCGTTTTGTTCAAAATGTTTACAAGCATGGACCCACCTCCAGTAGAACTGGTTAGTAGCTGTCTTCTTTTTAACCTCTGTAACTTTCTTCTGTTATTGTAGCCTCAAAAATCTGAGGTCTTACTGTGCAAAATGTATTGACACAAGATGGAATTTATCACTCAGGCTCATCCATCTGTAATTTTAAATAATGTATAAATGTGTGACTGCTATTTGTATTGTATTTTGCGTTAGCATCTTATTTTTTTTTAATCATTCTGATCTGCCTTTTTACATATAATTAATTAATTTAAAGAACTTCCCAATAGGAAGGAAGTAAAAGATGGTAAGGAATTCACTTCCTTCTTTAAAACAAAAAATTATATCAATTTTGCATTTTGTTACAAGCAGTTGTAAATGGCATGTTTTACTGCCTTGTTCTAAAATGGGTTCTGGTAACAAATGGTGGCATTTAGATACTTGAGTAATACTGTTTCTAACTTGCTGCTCTTTTATATGTTTTTTTTTTTTTTTTTTTTTCTTGTGCCAGTGTCAAAAGTTCAGGTTTCTTCAGAAACCATCTAACTTATTCCTGAGGAGGAATCCGTTAACTCTTGCTGTATGGGAGACACGTTAGATGCAAAAAAATATATTTTTCTCATAATTCTCAGACTCTAATAAACCATTCATTTTCTTCAGATTCGAGTACCTGCCTTTCTGGACCTCTTCATGCAGTCATTGTTTAAGCCAGGTGCCAAGATCAACCAGGACCACAAACACAAATACATTCACATACTGGCATATGCAGCTAGCGTAGTAGAGATGTGGAAAAAGGTAATGCTCAGTTCTGTGCGTAACATTTTCTTTTCACCTATGGTGGTGTAACTGTGCTGAAGAAAATGGTTGGTCATTAAGTTGCTCAGTTTAAAATTATATGTTCAACTTGGTTTGTTTATTTTGTTGTGAAATGTTTTTATGTGGATTTTTAGAAGAAAAAAGTATCAATGAGCTGGGAATTAGATAAAGCAAATCTCCTTCTATTTCAGCACATTGACACTTTTTTCTTCTAGAACTTTTTTCTTCTAAAACCTGTGAGTCTAACTTTGAGAAATACAATGTAGTCTTAGGGTTATGTCAAGCTACAGTTCCTTAAGTAAACAAAGACTCCCTGTATATTTGTGTCTCTTGCATTTGAACTTTGTATTTTGTCAGAACAAGAGAGTCAGCATAAACAAGGATGAACTCAAGTCAACTTCAAAAGCCATTGAAACCGTTCACAATCTGTGTTGCAATGAGAACAAAGGAGCATCAGAGTTGGTTGCAGAACTGAGCACACTCTATCAGTGCATCAGGTAAGCAGAGAGACTGGTCACAAGTTTCCATTTTTGGAAGGGAAGTATTATTTAGGAGAAAAAGTACTGCTAAATGGAAGTGCCTTTGTGGGCAGCTCTGTGAGAATGTCCTCACTGTAGAATGGGTGAATACGTGGTCTAAAAGTAGCTTTTGAAATTGTACATTTGATTTTTTGGAATCTTTCCCTCACGAGGATACAAATTCTGGCTTCCATTGCAAACTGCATCTCTCATGTTGCAGAACATCTTGGCTCTGCCATTGGAAATAGGTGACAGGTTACTTTGTCTTCCTAATGCAGCTTTCTTAGCAATAGACATGTTCTTTCTTCTCTCAGTAGTATGAAACAGCAGATACTGAATAAACTGGATTAAGCTCGGCATGCATGTGAATTATGTTGCCTGCTTTTAGCATTTTGTGCTGAGCAGGTAGTGTCTTTTGTAGAAAAAATTATTCTCCAGCTTCTTAATTTTATTGGGGGTGAAGGTGGCTCTTTATGTATGCTGACAACTCTTCAAATAAAACTTCAAGCTTTATTAAATCTGTTTTAAGTTAAATTATGAAAATCTAGCAATCGTTAGAATATGCTAGAAGATGGTGATTGTTTGAATGCTCATGTTCTAAACTGACCTCTTTTTCTGTAGGTTTCCAGTGGTGGCAATGGGTGTATTGAAGTGGGTGGACTGGACAGTGTCAGAACCACGATACTTCCAGCTGCAGACTGATCATACCCCAGTTCATCTAGCATTACTGGATGAGGTAAAAGTGTACAGATAAAGCTGGTTGGGGAGCAAAAGCATTTTTTATCCTTGTAACTGGAATTACACCCAGTTCATGGAATGCCTGTCGTTTACACTAAATATACAAAGATGAATCTGTTTCTGTTTAGAGGTAATTGTTTGGTTTTGTCAGCTCAGCGTTATTTATATTGGGGAAATTTAGGCATTACAGAAAGAAGTGGTGGTATACTTTTCTAAAAGAATGTACATCTGGCAATAAACATCAATGTAAACTTGTCTAATAAGAGTAGCACATTGGTTTTTAAATTGAATTTCTGTTGATCTTATTTTATCTTGTTTGCAGATCAGTACGTGCCATCAGCTGCTTCATCCCCAAGTTCTACAACTTCTTGTCAAACTCTTTGAAACAGAACATTCACAGCTTGATGTAATGGAGCAGGTGATTATCAAAGGATTCGGTATTTGCATTCCTTTGTATTATGCTTTCTTAGGGTAACTGCTGTTATCACAGCAGTTCTAAGAGTTAGGAACGTGGTAGTGATTGTATCATAGCAGATATTGAGTCTATAAGAATAAACGATGAAAATTGTACGCTTTTGAGAGTATATTTCTAATGTACTGGTTTTCCTCCTTCACCCTGCTCTCTTTCCCTCCTTATCAGCTGGAACTGAAGAAGACCCTCTTGGATAGAATGGTGCACTTACTCAGTCGAGGATACGTCCTGCCTGTTGTCAGCTATATCCGCAAATGCCTGGAGAAGCTAGACACGGATATCTCTCTCATCAGATACTTTGTTACAGAGGTCAGCAGCAAAAAAAAAATGTGTTTACTAACATGTAGAAATAAACTTTAATATCAGCTGTATATGGCTGGATGGATACCGAGTCAGCTTGCCTCAAATTCAAAAATACTTGAAGTTAAGAGATGGGTTTCCGAGCAGTGTATGTAATATCAGTATTCACAAGGACAGGACCTAGTCATACTGAACTTTGACTTCTGGTAGTATTAAGGTAGAATCCCACAAGAATATATAATCAATTACTTGTATGGACAACAAAAGGTTGTGAATTAAGTAATATTTCTACCGTACACCTAAATGGAAGAATAATCCAATTTTGTCTACCATTTCAGGTACTGGATGTGATTGCTCCTCCATATACCTCAGACTTCGTACAGCTTTTTCTTCCAATCTTGGAGAATGAAAGTATTGCAGGTACTATTAAAACAGAAGGTGAACATGATCCTGTCACTGAGTTTATAGGTAAGTCATGCTTGTCCATTGCACATCTGCTTCCTTGTGTATTTGTTACAGTTTGTAAATAATGCTTAGCAACAGGATTGCTAAAAATAAGAATGCTTGCCAGATACTTTGACAGATTATTTCCCTTTTGTGGGCCTGTGTTTAGCAATTTTTCTTTAATCAAGAATCTCTGAGCAGTAATTGAGGAACTTGAAGACAAATACTGCTTTTGGAGAGCTGACACTGTAGTAAAGAAAAAAGGAAGGAAGTAGTTTTTCATAGTATACTCATTTCCTAGGGGGGTAATAAAACCTGCTCAGACCCTAAAATTCTATTTAATTATGTAATGCAGAATTCCACATGCAGACAGATAAATCACAGTAATGTACTGAACACTTATTTTTTTTTCTTTCTTTTAAGCTCACTGCAAATCTAACTTTATTATGGTGAACTAAGCAGTGGAAAAATCAAGAACGCAGAGCACATGATCACTACTTTGACATACCCTCCACCGTAAGGTTCTATAGGTGGGCAACACAGCAACAACAAAAAAAAACAAGAGAAAGAAAGGGCTGAAGGGCATTTGATTAACTTGCATGGTGACCTTGAGGTTTATATCAGAGGACTGTTAATGTAATTTGGAAAACAAAATAATACTGAAGGATTTTCTGTTACTGAACACATTGGTATAAATCTGAATATTCTGAAGTGGGTAGCAGCAGACACACAAACCTGTCTCAAAGAACGCTCTTTTCAGTTACTTGCAAAACTTGTCACTGATTCTTCATGTGTAATATATAAAACCTGAAGAATGGGGGAGGTAGTTCTTAATTAACACATCTTGCAGATAGTTCTCTGAAGACTAAAAATCTTGAATGCTATAGGCTTTGATCTTGTGAGTTGGGAAGTATAAAAAAAAAAAAATGGAAAAAGCATGATTACCTCTGTGCTGCAGGGTCCGTGATGCCTCTTTCTCACCTTTGTATTACAGTAAAGTTTTAAATATCCTATGTATGTACTGCTATGAGAAAACATGTTCTACATAATAGAGGTTGAGGTGTAACACTCAAAGTTAGTTTTGTATTAACAAATGGATCCAATGTGAGTGTGGTATCTTTCAGAATCTATTTTTTTGTTAAATAGATGCATCAAATGTTACTGGTAAGTTTCATTACCATGTCAGAATTTTCTTGCTGTCTAAAAAACGTGTGCGCAAAAGCTTCATTACAGTGATGTGGCTTTTTTTTTTTTTTTAAATACTTCTCTGTACTCTGTCTGGATGGATACTAAAGTTAGGGATACCCCCAAGATTACAATGTACCTTTAAATAAAGGTCTTTTCTTTTCCAGAGACCACTGTTTGTTTCTGTTCATCTGCCTGGATTTCTCTTTGTACATAGAAATACTATTTAAAAGGGATATAGCCAAGACTATCTGTGCTTTTCCAAGTACTTTCTAAAAGACAAAAGGTGACATTTTAAGTCACCTTGCTGTAAACTTAAGATCTAAAATGTTTTTGCTCTTTTCTGCTGTCACTGATTTATGAAGGGGAATTCTAGGCTACCATGACAATTTAAGACAGAAATCGATTGTATAGATTCTCCGTTCCTTTCTACAAGGACTGCATCTTTCCTTTCTTCAGCCAGTCTTTCACGTGACTTTTTTTTTTTTCCAAATGGACCTTCAAAGCTCCCTTTCTTTGCACACCTTTTAAATGTCTTGCTACTTAAACTTGCATGAGACCCTATCTTCATTCTACTGGAAGTAGTATTAGCACATGAGTTTGGTTTGTTGTAGACCCTGGATTCCGTTCTTAGTAGAATTAAGAACTGCAAAAACAACTTACCCTACAGCTCTTCCTTTTTTTTGTGTGTAGCCCCGCCTCATATACCATCTCAGTGATAATCAAGAGCAGTTGGTTCCTATCTCCATCACAAAGTTAACAGCTGTTCAGACAAAGCAGACTTCTGCTTTTCTCCTTGTTCAAGTTTTATATCATTTCCTTTATACATTTGAGTTCCTCTGTACTCATGGCTTATCATGATATTAAATTAGGTAAAACTTCCATGCTGCTGCTGTCAATGCTATTCTACTCCCCAATCCTTCTGCTGAGTAGGACTTAACTTACAGTAGGCATTGCAGCTTGGCAGAATTAATCTTATTGTCACTGGGGAGTCATTTCACTATGATAAAAGAAAGCCAAGGAAGTAGCTTTAACTAACCAATGCACAGCATGAGACTCCTGATTGCCTTTTGCCTAGAGTTAAGTCTATTCCAGTCTTTGGAACTGAAGAGGTGAATGGTAGGTGATCAACAGCTAATGATTAGCGAGTGATTGTATAGAGGAACCCAGAATTAGGGCCAAATCAACCATATCTAAAACATGTTCTCTTAGATATCTGATAATCAGAATAGCACAACAACCTTGACACTATCAGCTCTGTTGTTTCATTCTGCTAAGCATAACAGTCTCTAATTATAAGGCAGATAAAACCAAGGTAAGTTGGAGAAACTACCTAATAAAAGGCAGCAGTCTTTCCTGAACCTGTCTCTATCATCTCCCCCCCCACACACACTTCACTATACCATTAAAAAGCTTTAACATAGAGAGGGTAGAATTAATATAATTTCATTTAATTTGTTTTTAAAACATTATAGTTTGCTACATATCACATTGTTGAACAACTCTGTCACAACAATAAGTCCACTAAAAGCAGTACCATCCTGGGTAAGGGCTTGGGTAACTAGTTTGCCACATTAGAATGCTTGTTATGTACAATAATAAAACATGACTGGAGACATGTATTAATAAGCTCTTATGCTGTAAACACAATCATAAAAGAGAACATTGTCAGTTTATTAAATGTAATGAGCAGTGCCACTTAATATGGCACTGATTGCCACTTAGTAATTGACTCATTTTTAAGAAATAGAATTTGCTACCTTTCCTCAGTGAGCATGAGGAGAGCTCTGTCTTGTGGCAGGCTAGATTTTGCCTCACTAGGAGAAAAATAGTACAGCCAGTCATATATTAAAGCAAAAAAAAAAAAAAAAACAACCAGGAAAAAGTACTTATCTACTTAGTCTTTTTAACATCTTTTGATCAACATTCCTATTATAATTTTGGTTGGATAAAAGCAACAGCATCACACGAGACTTGCAGCAATATTTTTTCACCAGGAAGCCAAGGACACAACGGAGAGATTTAGTTTTTAAATTTTTGAATGTAAAATATCTGGTCTTAGCTTTGTTTTTATAGCTGCATAATTGTATAATATTTGCTCACTACTGTTAGTTTAGTGTAAGTACAGTGTGCATAGTTTTTAGTTATATCTGCATAAGTTGTATTTTAAAAATATATATTTATACACAAATTTACATATAGTTTCTGTAAGACACTGATTTAAATACTGTGCATCAAAGCAGACAACACTTTTTCATTGGTAAATTACTTTAATTTTTAAATTTTAAGTAGTTATCTGAAGGCAACTTGCATTTTATTTTTAATACTGTGTGTTGTGTTACCTGGACTAATTTTGTAAACTGCCTGAAAGTTGAACTGTGAAAGTTTTAGACTATTCTTTAAACAGAAAAATGTACAGTACAGAATCAAGGAAGTAAAACATCTCCATACGCACAGTCCTCTTCAATAGCAAGATTGTACTGTGCTCCTTTTCCACCTTTATATGCACTTGTCACAATTCTCAGCCATCCTCTTTCACCCTGTAGAGAATTAATTTGCATTAGTATAAGTAGAGACATTGTGATTTAGAAAACATAAGCTAACTATGCTATTGAATCTTTTTTGTTTTCCAAATAGGAATGGTTTAAAAGTGAAGCTAGGAATTCACTCAAGAAGTATAACGCTATATTTATAGAACAGCCTTTTTTGAAGGGGCAATCTGCTTCTGTTCTATGTATATGATTTGTTTTTTGCCTACAACTCACAGATTTATGGTGGCCCATAACAGGAGGTACATATCCATGAAAAGGCAGCATTTAGGATTGAGTTGACATTACCTAAGAAACTTTAACCAAGTATCCATCTTCAGCTTAGTTAAATTTTTTTTAATTGAAAGTCTAATTCAAAGAAAGCCTTACTTTCTACCTGCAAGCTGCCATTGCAGCATCCTCTTAGCAAGTGGGTAAAACTCCACTTTTCCTCTAAAGCAGTGCTGCAAACATATTTTTGTTTCCTTACCCAGGGTTCACCCCATGAATTGCGAACAATCCAGTATTCTGTTCCATTTTCTACACCCCAGCCGGCCACAGATACAATATGATTCACGGTAGGTGAAGGGTTGTACTCTGTATAGAGTCCTCCAGTATAAGCATCCAGCTTTTCAGTAGCCATTATACCACAGCTGTAATAAAACAGAGCAAGCATTTTTATGCACAGGAATCAGGGTGGGAGCCTGGCTAAAAATCTGTTTTCTTGCATTTTGACTTCTGAGCTCAGTCTTCTACAAACAAGCTGAAGTCTGCATATTAGTGCAGGGCTCCTACTATGTGCTCAATTGGAGAAGTACACTTCAGTCACTAAACTGAATTCCAAGCATTTCAATCCAATTACTAGTTAATTACTTTTTTTTTTTTTTACCTAATTGGTCCATTCTTATAGATTTCTGCCATCATTTTTTCCCTTCCACTGACAGAACCATAGTCAGCAACTTTCCAGAGAGTGTAGTTCTTTATCACATGGCATTCTCCAAAAGTGACACAAGTTCCACACTGGTTGAACTTCTTGCATTCTATGGAGAGAAAGATTATCACCACAAGATAATGCTTTTCTTCCTGTGAATTAATAACACGCTGATTTTTTTTTATTTTAACTTAATTTGAGGTAGATACTAAAAAGAATGATTACTTATCTCCAGTGAACTAATTGTCTTTCTGGAAATTACACTTAAAGTATCTATAATCGCTAGTTGTTATTCTTTACTTCATTGGCACAACTGCTTAGAGAATGTTACTCAGTTGTGCTTCTCTATAAATACAGACACTATTACAGTAATACTGGAAACAAAAGTTTCATTTCTGCTTTGTTTAGGTTGACTCTTGCAAGTATTTAACTACACTAGAGATTGTATATCACTGACTTAAAAGATCGAGTTTAAACACTTTAGCTGGTGAAATCATGTCCAGACAAGTTTGTGTGTTATGCTGTCTAGACAGAGACCTGTAAGGAAACTGTCAGTCAAACAGCTGGTACTACACTGAAAAGCAGGAATCAGTAAACTGAAAAAAAAACAACACAGAAAATGATAATTTCTCTATATTAAAATCTGACAAATCTGGGCTGAAGCCCTACAGCAAAAAAAAAAAAAAAAAAAAAGGCATTGTACTTTGATTCTTAGCTTGGTAGTTGTTACAGGTCTCATCTGGAATGCCGTGGTCGTGGGCATACATCCAAACACCCGTGTGGTCTCCACCTTCACAGGACCCCGCATTAGCGCAATCAATCACATTCTGTACAGAGAGGTAGGCAGAAGGCCATGCACCTTTTCTCTTTATGTTGATTCGATCTGCAAGTATAAGCAATCAGTAAATATTAGTGGAATGTGTGTGCTGTTACATTACTGGTATTGAAACACCTTCGCCTTCATTGAACCTGTAACTATTTGCAGACAACCGTATTTGTGGTTGGAAAAGCCCCAGCTATAGGTCATGCTATGTGTCTCAATACTTAGCTTAAATAGGCAGGCTGAGTTTCTGTGGGTTTTCATTGCAAGGTTTTTCCATTAAAAGCTCATCAAAAAGATGCAGATGAGTAAGATCCATTTCAACCCTCTAAGTACTTTAGAGCTCTTAATTCAGTGTCTGAAAACTAGATCTATTTCCTGGCCTTTAAACACACACCATGAAACCAGCGCGCTCTCTCTCTACAGAAGAGAAGAGTTACATATAAACTCATGCAGACAATCGTAAGCTCAGGCAGCCCAGGTCTCTGGGAGACAGCTGTCACAAGCTTAAAGCAAGGAAGAGCTTTTAGAAGTACAGCCACACTGAGTAAACATCTCACCATTATTCTGCTATCTCAGACAGACATCACCATCCTGCTGCCTTACTTTGCCTGAAACAGCTAGCTTATTTGGCTTCCTAATCAATATTTATAAACTGCTTCTCACAAGGTATTAACTGGCTTAAGTCATGCAGCTGTAGTACTTTTAATCCTATTAGTACTAGTGACATTCAACTCTACTTTGACAAAGAACTGGAGGAGTGCTCCGTATGAATTAGCAAGGCGTTATCCCAGCCTAGTCTTTCAGCAAGAGCAGAAGGAATGAATGCTTTAGGCACTCAACACACATACATGCACAGCTACATACACAATAAAGTTTTACCAAAAGTTAGATAAAATTTAGCAGCTTCTTAGCTATATATCTTAGTAATGCACACACATTTATGTTGTTGTATTGCTTAAGAACAGAGACTTTACAGTTGCTTCTGTCTCCTCCCACACCTGCACTGTCTCCCTATTTCTGTAGTATTTCCTCCATTTCTCCTTCACAGCTGATCCTCTTAAAACATCCTATGCAAACAACTTCTCCTGTATGTTACTAAGCCAAAGCAGTTACATACAAGTCATAATATATTCTCTCTAGAGAGAGCGTTTCACCAATTAACATAAACCTCTACTTCCGTTTTCCCAAGAAAAGGGCAGACATACCCATCTGCTGAAACCAGCTGTGTCTGTATGCTGCGGTAGACATTCATTTAAATAACAGGGCTCTTTAAGGTAATACTGTGTAGGCCCTTCCCACCAAAGGCAATTCCTTTCACTTCCTCATAGCTAGGCACTGCTGGAGCAGCCCGCAGCCCCTTGCTGCTTTGGAGGGTGCAGCAGCCCCAGGTACAGAGAGAGGGAAGGGGACACGCTTACTGCTTCTACCATCACCACCCCTCCAAGGTGAGGGACAGTACACCCAGTTCCTTCTCCAGGCCCTAAACAGTTCAGCAGGAGCTATAAATGTAATCCCTCTGCAAACAGCTTTTTAACCATCCCAGTGTTCCCCTTCCCCCCCCCACATAGCTTTGAGCAGGCAGGGACAGCCTTTCTCTGGCTGCTTTCTCTACTGAAACCAAAACTGCCTTCAGCTACCAGCTTGGCTTTTATTCTTTTCCTAGGGTATTCACAGATGTCTAAGCCTGGTTTTGCTACATTAGTCACTGCAGCAACTCGGCACTTTTTTTCTTCACATCAGCTATTTTGTAACCTTAAGATAAACTTCCTTTGCTTAGCAAGAACCACTGAAGTCACTGAGGGCAACACCTTGGCTGGCAGAGCCAGCATACAGCCCATCACATACCTGCTAAGGCGCTGGTGCTCCCGTGGGCCCAGCAGGACCCGCAGTACTGCGGGATGTGCTGGTTCCGAGTGGTGCTGGCGTAGTTGATGCCGTTGACATTTCTCCAGTCCCAGCTTTCTGGGAGCGCAGAGACATCCAGGTATTCGTGAGGCCGGGGGTAGGTTCTGCACAGAGACAGAAAGGAATTTCCCTCGTTACCGAACCGTATGTTTTCCGGCGAATGAAGGGAAGGTAAAAAATAATTAAAAAAAAAAAAAGGGGGGGGGGGGGAAGGGTTTATAAGGGAAAAAAAAAAAAAAAAAAACAAAAAAAAACAAGGACTCCCAGCCTTTCGCAATCTGACGCCGGTCATGTGCCTGCAGACAACGTGACCGGGCTCTCCCAGCCGTGAGGTGCCCGGAGGGCTGTGAGAGGGTCGGGGCAGCCCCGGAGCCCCTACAGAGCCCTCCAGAGCCTCCCCTTGCCCCTCTCTGTCCCTGAGGCTGATCCCCGGGCTCCCCCTCAGCACCGCCGAGCCCCGGGGCTGGCACCCATGGGGCGGGCGGGCAGCCCCCGGCCGGCTCGGAGCAGCTCACCTCAGCCCCACGGCCCTGCGCGGGGCCGGCCGGTAGCAGCTCTGCCCCTCCCTGAAGTAGAGGCCGGCCCGGCAGAGGCCAAAACAGCCCACGAGCAGCAGCAGGAGGGAAGCGAGGAGCCGGGCCGGGCCCTCCATGCTGGGCGGCAGAGCCTTCCTCAGGAACCCAGCCCCGGCGCTGATTTAAGGGCGGCGGGAGGGGCCTTGCCGTGGGCGGGCCCGGCCGGCTGCCCCCGGGGAGCCGCTGAGGGGAGCCCCTGGCGCTGGGCTCGGTGGTGGAGAGGCGTGGAAGGCTGGCGAAGGGCGTTTAATTAATTTCCGAGGGGTGTAATTAATTTCTGAGGGGAGAAGGAGCGAGTGTAATGAGGGAGATCAACTGGCCGGGCCCGCTCTGCTCCCTGCCTCTGGATCAGGGCAGCCTCAGCCCACTCGGCTGGTGCGCTGTGCTGGAGGGTCTCCATCTCACACGCTTAAAACCGAGTCATTTTGGTTTAAAACAAGCACATACACACACAGAAAAAGCTGTTAAAATAGCGCGATGAGTCAATAAGTACAGTGGCTATCAATGCGCGGTTTGTGACAGGAGAACCTGTGCCTGCGACGTGCAGACCCTGTGTGAATGGGATCCAGGTTTCTTTGCCTTCAGCCTGATACACCAGTGTCACGTATGGCTGTAACCAGCAACTGTGTGATTACATGCAGCAGGCAGGTTTGTTTTTTTTTTTAGTTTTATAGTCTCAATTTTTGAATTTTTAAACCCTCTTATACTAGAGTTTAAAGAGGAATACAGGCCCTTGCACAGGCATATTTGTTGCTAATGTGTACTGTGTTGGTACAAGGAAGCAAACAAAACAAAACAGAAACAAAAACCCCAGCCCAGCAACCAAAAAACATGGCTTGTTTGTGGTCTTACACCCGTCACCATGGCTTTAATATCTCAGGCCCACTCCGAGGGCAGTGGAAGCAGTGGGCAGGCTGATAACAGACGCTGCAGGGCAGGCGGGTGGGAGTCTGCCCAGTGCCAGGCTGCCCCTAATCGCCTCTGTGCCGAAAGGTGCCCGAAGCCAACCCTTCTGCCACATCCTCCTCTTTCTCTTGAGACACACACTGCTAATCTACAGCGGCACATGTGCACTGGCCGTGCCTGGGAAGTGTTCTTGTGCAGTTAGCAGGCTTGGGGTTTCCTTCACCGGCTGGTTTTCTTTGTCTTGAGATGAAGGATGACAGACCTGCAAACAAACAAAATCTACACAGAAACATGCTTTCCATATGCCAAGTTTGGTATAAAGAAAGACTTGGGGGTTCACAGCAATGTGTTTAGGTGAAGGCAGGGAAAAAGAGGAACAAACCACCTTCACGAAGCAGTCAGGGACTTTGTTTCGTGCCATAATTTTAAGGACTGTATTAGGAGATGCTTCAGAGAAGGCACATGATTCCAGGGAGCTATTTTTAGCAAGAGAAAAAAACAATGTTTAGTGATTGCATATTTTTTCACTTCCTTTTTTTTTTTTTTTAATTTCCCCTTTTCTTGTGAAATGCTCTCAATATTGTTATTGCTGAAATTATTTTGCCAAATATTTTGGACAACAAATTATCAAATCTTCAGCTTCTTCATAAATTGTGGCTATTGCAAATTAATACATTGGATATTTTAAGTGGCTTTTTTTTTTTTTCCCCCCACTATCATTAGCTTTCCGACACGTTGTGTCACTGCAGCTCCCATTCAGAATGCAGCAGTTGAGTACACAATTTGGAATTGTACAGGACAGCATGAGACTGCACCAGGGTGGTTCAGACTGGGTGTTAGGAAAAGGTTCTGCCCTGTGAGGGTGCTCAGGCACTGGAACAGGGTCCCCAGGGTCACAGCACCGAGCCTGTTGGTATTCAAGAAGTGTTTGGACAAAGTTCTTAGACACATGGTTAGGTTTTTGGATGGCCCTGTGTGGAGCCAGGAGTTGGAGTCAATGATCCATATAGGTCCTTTCCAACTCGGGATACTCAGTGATTCTAGGAAAACAAACAAAAAATGTGTGTGAATAAAAAGTACGTGCTTTCCAAAGCAAATCTCCAAATAATCTTTTCAGAATTTTGCGTTAGAAAATATTTACAATGCAGCAATTTTGAACATAACTGTGGTGTTGTCTTGCAATGGAAACTAAATTGTTTATTTTCTGGAAAATGATAAAACTATTGTGTTCTAAAGAAACAAAATTAATATGCCTGAATTGTAAATCTTGCTATTAATGCTCCCTGTTGAGGACAGTTAACAGCTTTACAGAGGGTGACAATGTTTGCCAGCCACTTTTTGCAAAGTGGCTGTGGTAGTAAACTTTGTCTTAGGAACAGTTCCTTCATTGGCTGGTGGAAAAAGTGGAAGTCATCTGTTGTGGGGAAGTCTGGAATAAGCTGATTTTTGTTTCGTAACAATATGGAAGCTCATAGATTCCTTATCTCTAGTAACCCATAACAGGGTAAAAGTAGTAGCTACTTTTAATGAGTCAAGTCCTTCCAGTGTCTTCTTTTTTATGCAAAATAACTAAAGGTGCTTTCCTAATTCTAATTTCTCCCCCTATCCTTAAAAAGAAAACCTGCAAAGTACTGGCAGTCATCTGACATAATAAAACTCCTACAAGCTTCCAGAAGGCCGTCCATTCTGGGTTTCTGTTGCGCAGTGATATTGGCCCTGTTTATCAGCAAGCCACACGACTGTGCCATGTTTTGCTCAGGCTTGCATTATTTCCTTTAATGCAGTGACACATTTCACACAGTGGACATTATAGTTAACTGCACTGGAAGTGGGATTTCACCTCTAGTGTTTTCCTGGAAAATTCTGAGATACTTCATCTCAGATACAAGAAAATGAAAAATATGACATTATTTTACAGTACAGAAATATTGTACTGTATGACATCATATACTTACATCTTACAAAGTATTTTTTGTTACTGATCCTGTCCCCCTCCTTCATGAAAATGATGCTTATTAGTGAACTGCAAGTTTGCCTGGCAGTGCGCTCAATATTGTCATTCTAGGAGGTTAATGCTCAGAAGTTGTTACTGTTTTGATTATGGATGTTGTCCTGTTTGACTCTTATGATGTGTAAAATTTAAATTATGTGACAGTACAGATGGTTATAATTGCTCACTTTTGGCTCTACTATTTCTATGTACAGATAAATACATAAAATAACGAACATATATATGTATGCTCTGCACAAAATAATGAAACACAAATACAACATGCAGAGTTTTGAATCACACTGCTGCACAAAGAACTATAATTAATTCTAAGTGTGCATGTACATGTGAGGCACAATTTGCTCTTTCAAGCCACTCTCAGCAATGTACCTGTGCTCTTACACCTTAGCCATGGGCAGTGAATATGTACTTTGCCTTTTTGTGACAAATTTGATGTGCCACTTGCGGAGAGCTGGCTACTCCCTTTGCTGGGTGAGTGACAATCTCACCAGTATAAAAAGGCCCCTTGGGGCGGACTGTGCTGGGTGTAGCTGATAGAGCAGCAGAAAGAGGGCTTGCTCTAGGGACTGCAGCTAGAAATCCTGTGCTGTAGCTACCAACTGGTCTAAGCTACACAAAATGCGTGAAATCGTGCATCTTCAGATTGGCCAGTGTGGAAACCAAATTGGAGCAAAGGTAAGGTCTCCTTTCAGTTTTGGTCCTTAGGAGTAAGTGCTGTCATCAGTACCAGGTCAAACATCATTACCAGATGGGGACTTAGAGGGAGGGACAATTACTTTGTTGTCTCGATGATAGGATGCATGGCATGCCAGCTATGCTTATGATTGTTTTGATGTGAAAGTTGTAAGCTGGGCATGCTCCTCATGCAAAGGCTGATCTTAAGACTGTCAAAGACTGTTTCTCATTCCACAAAAACTGTAAAACTAATAATAACATGAGAATGGTCTTATATCTGCAATAACTACAGCACAGCAATTCTAAGTGCTCCAGAGCATTCCTGCTGGGACTCATGTTCCTGGGACATTAATCCAGTCTGCAAAATACCAGGACAAGTGAAGGAGCCAGCAATGTCATGACTGCAAGTTTGTTATGCCAGTGCTTTAGTTCTGACATACAGCACTAACTCTGCCACATAATAATCATTAATATGGGATTGTGTTAGTCAACTGAAATACCTGTGCTGTCAGTGAAAAATCAGGCTTTTCTAAGTTAAGTTAAGGATTCCTGCCTAACTGGCCTCCTGCAAGAGACAGCCATGATATCATTTGGACTACATTTGTGTAGTTTAAACAGTGGTATGCTATTACTTAGAGACGTCAGTCATTGCTGACTTTGTGTATCAGGATAAAAAAATAAAAATATATTCTTTTTGCTGTACAATACCCATAACACCCTTTTTATTTACTTAGTAGGAAGGTGCCAAAAAAAAAAAAAAAAAAAAAAAAGTAAAAAAAAGAAAGTAAGAAAGTGTTTGGGTCAATTTGGGGCTGGGGGTGTCTTTGAAGACACATGCTAGCTGAAGGAGTGTTCCATTCTGTTCTTCCTCCATTTCTTGCTACCGCAAACATCACTTTGGTTTCTTCTATTGGCACATGAAGCTGTGGATGGCCAGGAAATGTAATGTTAGACCCAGATAGTTTGGATGCAGCCAGTGTGAACACTGAAAGGTTTATAATTTTGCTGTTGTATCTGTCCTGGAAACCACTTAAGTCTAATAGGACCGGTCTAAAAGCACACATCCAGATAAATATACCATGCACGTGTTGGCAGTGTTGTAGAGTTGAAATGGTTGCTAACCCGAAAGACCTTTAAAATTAAAATAGCTTGCTCATTATATTGGCTGGGTGTGTCTGCATTAACAGTGCTGTGGCAGCTGCCTTGATAAGAGTCCTGGTACAAGACAGCCATATGAATGTCAAGATAGGACATTCAGGCCCAGTATCTGCTTGCAGAAAGCATTGCTCCCGTGCAGACTTGACTGTGCTGGTGTTGCCATGCCACAGCCCCACTTGTGCATGACATGCCTCAAAGCACACAGCTCCCCCAGCCCAACACAGGCTTTTGTTATATTCATACCAAACAGTACCCGTGTAATTTAAAGTAATATTAATTCTGCGCTATTTAAACAAGTATCAATTTGCTTTTTCTAGAGAGGCAATATTTCCTTTTCTAGTGCACAGGCAATATTTAACCAGCATAACTGGTCTCCTAAACTCTCCCCTTGAACTTATTGGGAGGGAGAGGAGAAGAAGCCCCCCACTCTGATGGGCTCCATTGCATTTCATTCAGCTGGTTGTACTGAAATTACTCTCCCACCCTCTGCAGTCTAGCCCATACATGGCAAATCATCCCTCACTTCAGCTGCAGTTCCTGCTTTGTGTGGAGTCACAGGCACAAGGCGTGAGAGCTGCTGCTGGACACATTGTGCTAGGAAAAAAAAATCATGATGACTGTATTGAATCTCTTTCCTTTTTCAGTTCTGGGAGGTGATAAGTGATGAACATGGAATTGATATCGCTGGAAACTATCGTGGGGATGCATCACTGCAGCTTGAACGAATTAACGTGTACTTCAACGAGGCTTACTGTAAGTGCACAGTGCTGTTAGGATGTCAGCAATTTACAGGGACAAAATGAAGGTTAAAATAAGTAACAGAATTTAAAAAACAAAAACATAAAAAAACCATCACCACCCCAAACCTGTAGGTGGGTTGGATTTTTTAGAGTAGGTTATAAGCCTGTCTGTTTTCTAACAGTAACTGGTCATTTTCTTTTGTTCCAGCCCATAAATACGTACCCCGTTCTATCTTGGTGGACCTGGAACCTGGTACAATGGACAGCGTACGCTCCAGCAAAATAGGCCCACTATTTCGACCTGACAATTTTATTCATGGTATGTACAGCAAAGTAACTGGGGCCAACTGTCTCAGACCAGCCTTTTAACCCCAGTCTTGTAGCATTTAAAATTTGCTCTTGTTCATTTTGTGGTTGTTCTGTCTGTAATTCTGTTTACAGGTAATTCAGGCGCTGGAAACAACTGGGCTAAGGGCCATTACACAGAAGGAGCTGAACTGATTGAAAATGTCATGGATGTGGTCAGGAATGAGTGTGAGAGCTGTGACTGCCTGCAGGGATTCCAGCTCATCCATTCACTTGGTGGTGGTACAGGCTCGGGCATGGGCACACTCCTCATCAACAAAATCAGAGAAGAATATCCGGACAGGATTATGAACACCTTCAGTGTTGTGCCGTCCCCCAAAGTATCCGACACAGTCGTAGAGCCGTATAATGCCATCCTCTCCATCCACCAGCTAATAGAGAATACAGATGAAACCTTTTGCATTGACAACGAAGCGCTGTACGATATCTGTTTCAGAACCTTAAAGCTCACCAATCCCACCTACGGTGACCTCAATCACTTAGTGTCCCTGACAATGAGTGGAGTCACAACCTCGCTCCGTTTTCCTGGCCAGCTGAACGCAGACCTGCGGAAGCTGGCTGTTAACATGGTGCCCTTTCCTCGCCTGCATTTCTTTATGCCAGGCTTTGCTCCGCTGACGGCTCGAGGTAGCCAACAGTACAGAGCCCTCTCGGTGCCAGAGCTTACTCAACAAATGTTTGATGCGCGCAACATGATGGCAGCCTGTGACCCCCGTCGTGGGCGTTACTTGACTGTGGCTTGCATCTTCAGAGGCCGCATGTCTACCAGAGAAGTGGACGAACAGCTGTTGGCTGTCCAGACCAAGAACAGCTCCTACTTTGTGGAGTGGATCCCTAACAATGTCAAAGTGGCTGTGTGTGACATACCGCCGCGGGGACTGAAGATGGCAGCTACCTTCATTGGCAATAACACGGCCATCCAAGAGCTCTTCATCAGAGTTTCTGAACAGTTCTCAGCTATGTTCAGAAGAAAAGCATTTCTCCACTGGTACACTGGTGAAGGCATGGATGAGATGGAGTTTTCTGAAGCAGAGGGAAACACCAACGACCTTGTTTCCGAGTACCAGCAGTACCAAGATGCCACTGCAGATGTTGAGGAATATGAAGAGGTAGAAGTGGAAGCTAGTCCAGAAAAGGAAACATAAGAACAATGACACAAAAACATTCTCCAAACAAGCCAGTTGTCATTCACTAAAGAAAAAGCAGTAGCCATCAACTGTATACCACATTTTTTCCTCTGTATTTGGCCGAAGTATATCCAGCATTACAATATGAGGCAAGAGCAGCTATGCTTTACTTTCCAAATCAACTGTTGACACTGAATCTCCCCCCAAAAGATCTGCTATGAAGGCAAGTGCCCTCATAACAGCCTTTCTTGTAAATGGATTCACTTTTTAGTATTATTGCTTGACACAATGTAATATAGTCTGTGTATGTACGTGCACGTGTATCAGGATCATAAGCAACAGCAAAACATGCTGTCAACTCATCACATTTATTTATTTTCAGGTAACCACAGTCCATGTCTTGTTCATGAACTTGCTACTGTTTTAGGAACTTGTACACATCTGTAAGACCTATAAAGGCAGTATGTTTTATTATGCACTCTGCAGACAGATCTTAATTAGAGCCACTCACGTTCAAGTTGCAGGGTGAAGGGAGAAAAACAGAGGACAAGACTAAATATGGACATTTTTTTTTCTTTTTTTTTTTTTTTTAATAGTTTTATAACATTGCTGGTCTATATTATTATATTATTGCAGAGCTTGTACTTGTTGTGTGATTTGTTTCCCTTTTCAAACTATAGCTTGAGTTATACTAGCATACAAAATTGTGAACACTGTATTTTGGTGTACTATTCTCCCACACCCCTCAATTATTGTAAATTTTCTTCCTATCACTGAGTACAGCAAAACAGATGGAATGGTTTGCAGCTAGAGTTCAACAGCAATCATTAAGTAGGAATACCTTGACAAAAAGTCCTCATGCCCTTCATAGCCACTGTATGTATAATATCCTTTAAAATAAAGACATATACCAATACTACAAAATAATACTTGAAAGATTTGATAAGCAATTTATTTTTATAAAGATTAAAATATATTTACAAGTTTTTACACAAAAAAACACTTTTTTATATTCTTGGAAGGGAAAGTTTATTATACTCTGCAGAAAGCAATTCCTCGCGTTTTACTTTGGGTCAGCATCTTGGATTCATGTTCACCTATGCCCATTCTGTAAGTATATTGTCTTCCTTCCTATGCAGTGGGACATTATGCACGCAAATCCCCAGAGAAGCATTCCACTTGCAGTTTTGTCTTCAACTTAGACCTCATGATTTTCACTGAATTAGTTTGTTCTGAGCACACTGGGAAGATGAACACCCCAGTGGGAGAACTTTAGAAACAACAGCATGCCACTTCCAGCAATGGGAGAGAACTGGCAGGTGTATTTTTGATTACAGGTTTGAAATTACGCGCTTATGTTCTCTGCTGACATACATTCTAAGCGATTAATTCCACAAAATATTCATTAATCATGAAATGGAATAAGCAGAAAAGCTTTAAATGGCTACATCTCTGTCATTGATATACCTGAGATACCAGTGTGAAAACCAAGAGATTTGATTTAAACACCTGTTGCTGCTGAATGGTAGTTTGATGAAAACCCTCTTTTAACTCAATATGTCTCTGCAAAAGGGAGTACTTTGTTTCAAGAGGAACAACAGTTGCCACACATTCATTTGTTTAACCACAAGTGATATTTATTAGTGTGCTGATTTACACACAGGCAAGTTTTACAGTTAACATGATGACATTGTATTGCAGTCTTCAGCTTGCCTACAGCTTGCAGTTTGCTGTTACAGTATTCGCCACAGATCAGTTCCTAGGAGAGATTTAAAATAAAAGTTACTTGATTCAAGAATAAGAAAACACGTACAAGGTAGATTTCACACAAGGTAATAATAGTTAATCTCAGAACTAGAAGCTGTCCTACATTCATGGTATCACCACCTACTTTCTCAGGATGTCAAATACACTAACTCCTGATTACGCTTCAAACAATTTCTTATGCAAAACAAAAGTCTCCACGTGGTTTTTGCCAAACATATTTACTGCAGGTCTTGGTTCAGAGGTTTATTTTAAAGACAGTCTTGTTTTCATTTACCAAGTATCCTGATCAAGCATTATACAGACATTTCAACCATTTCCACAACGTTATTGTCTCTACAAATGTGGTTACGATAATGTTAAGGTACACAGATCACCTTTACTGGGTCAGGTTGTTATCTTATGCACATAACAGTCCCTAGTGACAACGCAATCATTCCTAATGACGTTATCTACTGCTGCTTGAGGCAGAGTCCAGAAGAGATTTCATCTGCTCGTAATGTGTGCAACATCACAAATGCAGGTACAAGCAGCACCCACCTCTCACAGCCACCAGCTGACCCTTACATAGATTAGGGTTTACCCAAGGTTATTATCTACTCAGCATAAGGAGCAGAAGAAGTGGTCACCTGTGAGACTGTCTCTGGCTTGGCAAAGCAAGGGCGTTCAGAGCTCTCAGCTCTCACAAGGACACAGCTGCTTTACCGCAGCGTGTAACAGCTTTGGACCTAAATCATTCAAACCAGAGCCTGACGGAGCTGCCTCAGCTCGCTGCGCTGGGGGACGGGGAACTCCCCCCTACCCCCCCGGAGATGAGGACGCGAGCACCACAGGCACCACGGGGACCCTCAGCCGCCGCCCGCTCCGCACCCGAGGGCCGGGCTGACCTCCCGCTGCCGTGTCCGGCGCCCACCTCACTCCTTCTTGGGCTTCACGGTCTTCACGGTGGCCATGGCCGCCCTCTCCGCCTCGGCCTTGTACTGCGGCTTCATGGCCGCCCGCACGGCCTGGGCGCAGATCTGCGAGTAGCGGATGTAGCTGGCGAGAGGGAGAGAGGCGAGGTGAGAGCCCAGCGGGCACGGGGGGGCCCCGAAGGGTTCCCGGGAGGGTTCCCCGAAGGGTCCCCGAGGTCCCCCCCCGCGCCGCGCCGCTACCTGAGGCCGGCCTGCCGCCAGTACGCCACCATGGCTGCCCCCGCCGCTCCGCCACCAGCAAGGTCAGCGCCCGCCGGAAGGGGAAAGACCGCCCTGCCAGCCTGCGGCCAATCAGCGGGCGAGAATTATCTGCTGCCCAATCAGCCTCCGAGTTGCCTCAGGGAAGGTGACCAATGGGAAATGAGCGGTCGATCTAGCCGCCGTCGCTCGCCGCTGGCGGCGGCCAATGAGAGGGCTGCATGCGGCACGCGCCTCCCGCCCTTTCTCCTCGAGGGGTCTCGCGGGGGCTCAGGCGGGGTGTGAGGGGCGGGGGGAGGGGAGGGCATTGCCCTCGTCAGTGCCTCAGATCGAGTGCAGGGATCGGAATGGTTTATAAACACGCACAGACAATGATTGTTATAGTTATCTATAAATTCTCGAGTTAGGGCGTTAAGCCATGTGTGGCCAAGCTCTGCCAGGTTCACTTTTATCCCCTAGAACACCGGATCCCCATGGCATGGGGTTCTTGTGTAAGGCATTGCATACACCTGACATTTAAATAGATTTAAACCTTTAAATAGATTCATAAGAAACAGCGTAGCTTCTAGTTCACTACCATCCATTTGTCACTACTTGCTGGAAAACAAAAACAGACAAATTCCATATATAATAAGAAAAAAGTTGTAAGAAGACTCAAGCTGCATAAGGAATCAACATGGTTCTAATCAAATACTGATTTAAATAATTACTTCTTAAGGTTTTAAGGAAAATTTTGAATTATTATTATTATTTTTAAATCCTTGCAGTTAAGCACACATACCTCTTCTCTGTTCTCTCCATCCCGAACCAAACCACATCACAAAGTATTTCGGAATCCTCTGGAAAACACAGAGGTCCTGAGAAGACCTTGGTTGTTTGTTCCTCTTCGCACAGAGGCCTCGTGTCTTCCTGACAGCTTTGGTATCTGCTGAAGTGCAGATACCTGGAAATCACTGCGAGATTTCACAACGCTACATGGTGATGATTTTTAAAGCACAGAGTAATTTTCAGCTTTATTGGAGAGCTTACTTAGTCCAGAGCCATTGTAATTAACAAGCTATACACCCTAATAGTGACAGTATAGAGCCACCAGAACAAAGAGAACAATTAGCCACCAGATTAGCCACAGTGTCTCCAGGATATTATAAGCCAGTAAGAGAAGATTGCCCTATGTAATTAGTAGGCACAGCAACCAGGAGGAAATAGTAGGAAGGCAGAAAAAATTTCCTCTCCTTACTTTGCCTATTTGATCTCTCTACTGAGATCACTGAAGATGACTCTACAGTGCCAGTTGTGATGACATTTTGAAGGTGGGCATTTTATTACACCAGTTCCTTCCATCTGGACCAACAGACAAACAATTTGTGACTTTTATAATTGCTAAACAACTTTGCCTCCACTGAATTTGGACTTGATTTCTATAACCCATGTATTGCAGTCTTTACTAATTAATTTTAAAGAAAGAACTAGTATAAATGAGGCAGAAAATATTTCATATTGCATACATTTATTTCCATATTTATTTTTTGTTTAAGACATTTATGTCCTAATTCTGAGACATGGGTGACATTGGAGCAAAGCTTTCCAACTTGTAAAAATTAAATCCATTAAAAAGTATTTGTTACGGCAGGCAGCACTTTTAACACACAAAGGGTGCGAGTGATACATTGGAAAAACAAAGAAACCATATTTGTTTTCAAAAAAGCTAGCTACAGGAGGAAGATACAAGGAAGCACCAAAGATTTTTTAAAGCCCATCTCTGTTATCTGTGCAACATACTTGATGCACCACAAGTAACTACATTACTTTTATGTATATATAAAGAGATCTTATATTCAAATGCTGTTTTAGTGTTAATATCTGATGATTTCTTAGGTAAAATAGTTATAAATAAGTTTAATTATATTAATCATAAATAAGATAATCATGGGCTACCCAGGCCACAAATATGGACACCTTTGTTCCAGCTACACGTTCTTCTACTGCCCCTCCACCTTCGCAGGTTTCTCTCCTCACCCCTCTCTTATCTGCTCCTCTTTTTAATCCGTTTTCTTTTTCTACTACATCTTCCCTCTCCATACCAACATGTGATGCCTCTGCAATTCTGTGCACTGCACTCAGATTTAAATCCGTAATAGAGATACACACAACCTGGGTGCACCTATTCCCACATTTAGCTGTATTTGCTATTTGTTGATCTTGAAAGATAAAAAGTTATTAAAAGAATTAAAAGTTAAATTTCTGGGAGAGGTGCCATCCCGAGACAGAGTGAAAATTACATTAGTGATAGAAATCTTGCTCTACAAAAATTCCAGAGTATATATTAATATTTATACATCTGTAAACAAGGCACCATTACAGAATTATACAAACTGTTTTCACGCTTGCTCAAACAGGATTGTTTTCAGTTCTGTTTAAATGCTAGAATGTATCTGTAAAGCCTGAATCTTCCTTCATATTAGAACTTTCAGAGGCATAGGAAAGGGAACTTAAAGAGAATATACAAAAGGAGGAAAGTTTGGAAAAGTACAGAGTGTGCAAAGAGAAAAAAAGGATATGATAAGGGGGTTGATTAGATGCAGAGATCAAGAGAAGCTGAGGTGGTGCGATTAGCAACATCCAGAAATGTGAGAGTGGATAGGTCTGTAGGAACTAAAGATGTGAGATTAGAAATGTCCAGAGGAATTGAGGAAGTGAGGGAAGAAGCGTCCCGAATGGAGAGGTTGGAGACGTCCAGAAATGGTGTAGAGATGAGGTTAGAAACATCCTCAGCAGTCGATGAGGATAACTCAGAGGAACCCTTAAATGTGAAATAGTTAAAATCTGTGAAATCTAGTGATTCTGAAGAGGTTGAGGAAATGTGCTCTGAGACATGTGTGGAGGTTGGAGGGATTTCACAGGAAACATCCAAGGAAGCTGAGGAGGTGGGACTGGAGACGTCTAGGGAGGATGAAGAAGTGAGACTGGAGAGGTCTAGAGAGGGTGAAGAAGCAGGACTGGAGAAATCTGGGGAGGCTACTGAGGTGAGACTTGAGAGATCTAAGGAGATTGAAGAACTGTCACCAGAAACATCCAGAGACCCTGATGAGGTGAGACTCAATAGGTCCAGTGAAACTGAAGAGGTGAAACTGGAGCGCTCCCAGGAATCTGAAGAGGAGACACTGGAGAGCTCTAAGGAGATTGAAGAGGTACTGGAGAAGTCGGAAGAAGCTGAAGATGTGAGACTTGAAAGGTCCAGAGAAGATGAAGTGAGGCTGGAAAAGTCCACAGAGGATGAAGAGCTCAGACTGGACAGATCCAAGGAATCTGAAAAGGGAATTTTAAAGCGTTCCAAAGAGGCTGAAGTCTTTACACTGGAGGGGTCCAGGGAGGCCAAAAGAGTGAGACCAGGTGGGTCCAGGTAGATGGCAGAGATGGAACTGAAAAGCCAAATAAATTCACAATGTGAGCAGTTTTAAATCAAAAGTATTTTTAACTGAAGATCTCCAGTAACATGTCAAAACAACTTCAAAAGATATATTGAAACCCAAATACTAGCATGTTTGAGAATAACTAAGCATACTGCTTTGGTGCAGGGAACTTTAGTAACAAGAGCTTGCAGAATTATTCAGAATATCAGTCTTTCACAGAAGACCAGTACAGAAGTACAAATACAGAAGAATAACTGTGGTAGGAGACATTTTTTCTTGGCATGTCTCTCTCTGCCCAATTAGGTTTTACCATCTATATATTTAGGTCTGAAATGAAATAATGGTTATGTAATGTAATGGAAATTAAAATGTTTTTCTCTTTTCCAGATGTCATAGCATATTCAGACAGCACGCTGCTTACTGGTTATGCAGAGAAATTAAAAAAAAAAACTGCACAGATGCACACAGCAGCTTCAAGTCAAACCTGACCTCTGGCTATAAAGGTATGATGGATTACTTCTTTCTGATTCATAAAATTTAAGTCAAAAATGTAGATCTTCCTGAAGATGCTAACCAAATGGCAAACGCATCATTATTTTTCTCCACGTGTACAGGATTTATTTTTTGGAAGCCAGCAGTGAACTAAACCAATGCTGTGACTAAAAAATACATAGTTCAGCAACATCAGTTCTTCATGGTTTTTAGGTAAAGAGAACTCTTACTTTATTACTTCTTCTACCCCCCTTGTACCTCTGGACATAAAACCTGAGCTACAATAACAACAGTATTTTTCAGTTTGTGTTTAGTTTGAATTGATTAATAAAACTAAAGAGAAGTTCTGATAGAAGGCAGATGAATTAAAAAGGAAACAACAGTTTATATTTCAGTTTATAAAGGTACATTAATTACTGTATGCATAGATAGATACTGATCTACAGCTGCCTTCTCTCTTCTCAAGACTGTGCTGCAAAGCAGAGTAGGTGAATCCTGCCATTGTCTTTCTAGGCATAGGCACAGGATTACACAAAAAGTTCTTCAGAGATTAATCACAGAAGTATTTTATAGACCAAGAAAGTGAAAGATACACATGACAGGAGGCTGCATTTTCTCAGGTGAATATACCCAAGCTTTGCTCGTGTTATTATGCAACTGATGTCCAGATGCATGTATAATGGATTTAACATAATCACCATGGTGAAACTCCCACTGAGGTCACCTCTTAACTGAAGCAGGTGTCTGCTGAACAAACTGAAGCTAACAGAAACAGACAGCTGACAGAAATAATGTTTTACTATGCAAATATTAAAACTGGAGGGGTTTAGCACAACACAAAAATTACCAGATTAAAAAAAGCTATTTACATGTCAACGATGAGACCTGAAATAGTTCTTGAATACACTTTGAATTCACAATGTATCTGTAACTTTAGAGCTCAAGCACTATGCTTGTAACTCTAAGAGTACCATATGTGTAGATGAAAAGGCAAAGCAAACGACACTTTCTTAACATGCACGTTTGTGATGAGATTACAGGTTTGCTTGCTGTCCTGTATTCATAATAAAGCAATAAAAATAATTAACTCCTTAAAAAAAATCCCTCACTATTTAATAACTGTATGATTTTGTGAATGACTTTATCTTTGATCTTAAAAGTTTTTGAAGTGCATTGTACAGGGAAGAACAGAATTATACTTAAGGCAAATTGCAATACAATGAAAAGCCAGTATCAACATGATTTCCAGCTGACTATAAATTCCATTATTCCTTTGCTGTGCTCTTTCTGCCTTAATTTTAAGTGGCACAGTTATTGCATATTATGAAATAACACTATCGAGAAACATGGAATTATGGTTACTATTGCATAAAATATACTGATCAGCGATCGTTCTTCCTACCTTTGATAGCTGTGGATTTATCTCCTTTCTCTGCTTGTGTAAGCCATATTGGGCCGTGCTGTTAAAGCTCTGCTGTTCTCTCTGCTGATGACCCTAATCTGCTCTACAGCTACTGGAAATCAATCCATGCTGATGACAATACAGGTCATCTCCTTTTAAATCTCCTCTTTGTCTTAGCACAGCACTAAGCACAGAGCACTAGCAGAAAACATGCTCCAAAACCATCTTGAATCTTAAGATAAATTTGCACTTTTGTGCTGTTCCCTAACAGGACTACATTTCAAAGGTTAGTTGATGAAGCAGATGAAGACATTTAACTTTCGGACACCTAGATTCAATATAAAAATTATTTTGCAGTGTGAGTCAAGTTCTTAGGTGTCCATTCTACAAAATCTGGCATTAAATGTTCTCTGGATGAATCCCGGATCTGCAGAGCAGAATTCAGGTACATTCAAGTTTTAAGAATCTTGTGCATTACTACTTCAATATGCTTAATAACCTTTTATGTCAGCTATGTTGCTTTATTAATGTTGTTATAATAGCTTGATAATGAAAAATTCTGTCCACAGTTGAGCATAACATTGAATAACTTTTCTAAAAACATCTAGGTGAAATCAAGGACTGGTATCCATTTTCTGAAGTTTTTAATTCTCATAGGTGCTTATGTTTCTTTGACAGGTAAGGGATCCTTGGGATCCATTATTGCATCTCACTTTAACACTCCCCTTCCATTTCTCTTCCTGTTTTTTTTTTTTTTTTTTTTTTTTTTTCTCTCTCTCTCTCCCCCCTGGAAGCAGCGGGGAAATTGCGTAGCTTGCTGAATGTCCCTCAAAACTGAGGGGAATAAGAGAAAATAAAACTGTACAGAGCATCAGGCTAAGAAGGTTCAATGTTTCTAGTGCTTCTAGATCATTCAGAATACAACACAACTATAGATTATGAATAAATACGAAGTATGGAATCTGATATGTACTTTTTTTACTCCCAATTTTGCAATATATCTGCTAGGTTGTGCTACAGAATTTGAATGTAAATGCAATTAAATCCAGATAAAACAAAGCAGTTATCTCCCATGTAAATAATACTTACATTCCCCCTCAAAACAAACAAACAAAAACGAAAAAGCACACTAACAAGAACTCACCCAAGTTAATGCTACTTGCTACATTTGGGCCATATTATAGAACTTTTTTTTTTTTTTTTAAAAGGGTCCCCATGAAGTTGAACAGGTTCTAGGAATATGAAAGGTCACAGCAGGGGCAAAATTGTTTCATATAATTTGTTGGGAAAAGGATTGGGTAGATGGTTAGGAAAATTTTTACTACATCTGTCACTTTATTTCATCAAATTCTCTAAATTCTCTAGCTGATGATGAATACGGAACTGATACTATTTTTTGTTTTAGTTCAGTGTTTTAAAACTTTAATTAAAGAACTGTTAAACCTTCCTGGTGAAAAAGAATGTAAAAAAAACAACAACAACAACAAAAAAACACCTTGCATTGCAGTTCTTAGTGTATGTATGTCTGAAGAGAAATATAATAGATTTTTAGTATTTAATGTAAGGATGTAACTGCTTTACAAAAATATAGTTTTTAGTTATAGTAAGATACATTGTAATACTAGAAATAAAGCTAAATTTATCATTTGTGAGACATTAACGTTGGAACAGCTCTAATTTTACAAATCATTATCTGATGTCTTACAAACTACAATGTGAATTGATGAGCTGAAAAACGAAACGCTAATAAATCCAGAAAAGTTTGGCCCACCCCCAGCAAATTCACAGATAGCTGACGAATAACAAACTACTCCTACATTAAAGTTAATCTTGACAGTATCAAGTACTCTTTCTAGGAGATGCAATATGAAATTATTGCAGTACATATTACAATGCAGGCAATACAATTTCAGCCCACGTGATAGCTTACTCCTCTTTCATTGTCTCCCTTCATTGTGGGCTACATAAACATCATCTCTCTTCTCGTATTCATAGCTTTTGACTCAAAGGGTGTGAAGAATGCTATCTTCAGTGCAAAGGAAGAAATAGGACAGTACAACCAGAAAAAAAAAAAAAGGCAGGCAGACACAGGACTATTTCCTTTCATTAAAGGTAAGCAGTTAGTTCAGCTTAGTTATAACACATACGCTCACCTTTAGAGAATTCAATTTTATGGCAACAAGTAAAGTAAAGCTATCAAATTATCAGAGAAAAAAAAGAACAGGTCCTGTGCAAGTGATAGACCAGCCTTCACCCTGAGAAAATGATTCTATAATGACTCAGTGCTTTCAGACAAGTTCTCTTTATCAGCATTCGTCAGTTCACCTATTAACTTGCACCTCAACAGGATGCTGATCTTTCCTCTGAACCCTGCATCTGTCAATGCCAGCGGACTAGACAGTGGGTATTTAGGTTTACTGTATATGACACTTACTGGAAATACATTAGACTATACAGTTTAACTGCAAATACAGACCACAACAGACAAAATAGTGATGTTGTAGGAAATGGCGGTTAAAGCTTTTTTTTTTTTTTTTCTGTAAATGTAAACCAATTGTTTGTTAACTGCTGTATGACTGAACAGGTGCTGACACCCATTGTTAGCAAGAAGAAATATTCATCAGGTAAAAGTAGCCTTTTGTTTTCCTTTAAAGTACTTCGTATTACTTGCAAGTAATATGAAACAAAGGAATCCACTATACTGCTACTTTAGCTATCCCAAGCCTGTTTAAATCAAGAAATGAAGGACAAGGAAAGGGTAATTTACAGAAAAATTATTTACCAAATTAACATCAAAATCTCACCACTGGTACAGCTAATTCTCATATCAAACATGAACAAAAGTAGTTTTCAGTTCCTTCTTTCAACTTTTAGATACAAATTAGGTAAGCAGTTTTATTCAACAGAAGCTTTCTGTAGGCAAATAGCTACATTCATTCATTTACTGACAATAAGAACATTGTTTACATTAATAACCAGCAGATGATGCAAGTTTCAACAAAAGATGGCACTAAGCTCGCGAGGCCCTCAAACTTTCAGCTACTGCAATTCAAACTTTTGGTTTTAAGTTAACTGTAATAGCATTTGCAGTGAATACAATTGCTTTAGAAGAATGCTTGGTTGCTACAGATTTGTATTGTCCCTCCTCCAGGCAGAAATGCTTAGCAGTTGTGTTGGAGTAATTAAGTATCACACGAACACAAGAAAATCATCCAAAATATTTCAGACAATGAACAGCAAGGAAAGCTAGGGATTTATGACTCGGTTCAAAATCCAGGTGTGCAGTGAAAACAGTATGTTTAACAATGCAAAAATCATCTTAAATCTTCTCCAGACTATGGAGCTTTGGATCTAAAGCTTACTCACTTCTGTTCTTTCTCAGAAAAGTTAGACAAGTGAGTTTGAATTTTTGCCAATTAAAAGCCTTCATCTGCAGATAAGGTAAAACATGAATCCATTTAGGCGAGCTGGAAGAGGTAAGGATCCACCGAAGACCACACCACTGATTTGTTTGCATTATATTCCTTCACCCCATCCCCCCCCCCCCTTTTTATTTCTTCCTTGTCCTTTAGTTCTTATCCCTTCAAGTGTAGCTCCTTTCCTTCCCACCTCCCTCATTTCTTCTAACCACCCAAACACATGGCTTCTCTGCATGAGCTCAAGTCACACTTGCTCCAGAATTGATGCATTCAGTCATAGCACATCTGAGCAAGACAGACCACAGCAGCTGCAAATGGATTTAAATTATTACCACTTATAAACGTGCATTTTAGGATATGCATTTGAATAAAATAAACTATTATCTCCAAACTATTTCTTCACCTTCACCCCCCCTCACTCTAGATTACTAACCTAGCAGTTAAAAGAAATGAATAATCAGAATGCTTCAGAAAGTAGCCAGAACTCAGATAAAGTTTTATTTAAAATAAAAAAGCGCCACATACAGAAAGCCATACTACTCCCTGACAGAATGAGAATGCAGGCATATAAATAAAATGGAACCAAGCAAATCATGATCTTTCAAGAAGTTGTTGAATGCTTGCAAAAATTAAATAGTTAAGTTTTTTTCAGTGCAAGGACAAACTGTGAATTCATACTATGCAGGTCCTTAGTGCAGAGAAGTTAGGAAAACATAAAATTGACTTTAAAATGCCAAGTGATAAGGGCTAAATAAGCATTTAAAGTCACTTTCAAGCATTGCGTTTTTATCAGAAGTTATGGTACAATTTTGCAGCAGTTTCACATACACTTTTTAAGTTGAAACACTATTTCACTTGTAATAATCTTCTGTAAAAGCATGGTAAACCAGAATGATTTCAATTTATAAAGGTATTCTTAAACCATTTCTTTTTAGAAAAATATTTAGAATAGTTAATTTTTAAAAGGTATATGTACATACCTGTTTTTTCCTACACAAATGTTTTTTCAAACTTTCCAACTTAAAATAAGCTCTGTTTCTTTATATAGCAGATACTGTTGAACAGGCAATTCTGATACAACAGAAATGGCATGCAACATAAAATCGATGGAACAGGTGACATTACAGCTTGTAAAGGCTAAGAGAGTCTTGAGATTACTTGTAAGCTTAGAATCAAAATTCCAGGGTAAGTCTCTGGCACCAAAATACTTCCCCCCCACCCCCCAATCAGCAGATTTGGGGCTGTGTTTTCCCATTATCCCTTCACACTGAAGGAGCCAGATGGGGGACACAGCCTCTGCTGAAGCCAACAGGACTACCAGCAGACTGGTGCATTACGTAAGCAAGGACGTCAAGGTTTGACCTTTAAGTTCCCACAGCTAATCACTGGAGTCAGTATGAAGAATTTATAGCTAGTACCAGGAAACAAACACGAGCTGTAGAAAACCTTTTATTCTCAAGGTTTTCATTTAAAGAGCCTTCTTTTGTGAGCAAATTAGCTTAAAATGTAGAGGACCTCCTGGAATTTAGAACATTATGTTTAATTTAAAGGACAACAAAATAATCAGCTGGTGTAACAGGTTATTTTCAGAGCATGATTGAGTTAATAAATATATCATTAACATTCTTATTATTACTTCCTCTTATGCTCAGGTCTCTCTTTAGCCAGCTTCACCAAGTTTTTTTAGTCCGCTATGTGATTCTTCAAACTTTTGAATTGAAAACCTACTATTCTCAGAAGTCCCAGCAGCTTTTTTTAAGGCTCTATGCTTATTGTACCCATTTATTTAACGGGCTTCTAGAAATTGAGATAGTTATTCTAGACATGTAAGATAAAATCTTATGTTACTGCATGTCTAGCTCATCAATGTCATACTTGAAAACAGAATTTAGGTCTTAGTAGGTAAGAGACACTTTGAATGTTTTAGCTATACTGACTGAAAAACAATTTGAGTACCATGTTAGCTCAACCAGTCAAACTAGTTAAAAAGCATATCAAAAAATATTTTCTACATTCTTTTGTATTTCAAGCTTCAAGTAATAAACTTTCTGTTAAACCAAGTTGTATCATACAACTATCAAAACTTAAACAGAACAATGCTGGAACAAACCATTCTACTTAATTTTGGGTTTGGTCCCAAAAGAGGTAGTCCATAAGTCACACAAAAATAAAAATTCCACAGAAGTCAACCTAACATGCCAGTCTCCTTGGACATACTCAGCCTCATCTCTAAACAAGGCTATTTCATATCTGAAAACATTTTAAGTTAGTGTTCATGTAAATACAGGAACGACACTCCAAAATTATTTTTTCCATCTGCAACCAAAGTTCGGTCCAGCTGAACCAATATATTAATTAAATTTTGCATATCAGCCCCATTAGTATGAATTTAGCTTTTCTCCAAATTAAATCTGAAACATACCTAATACACAGGTATGCCTTTAAATAACAAAGGATACATGTATTTAGGTTTGGAGAGAAGCTTTGGATTGTTAAACCCTGTTAGTAATACAAGTATATTTACTATCATTTCTCTACAAATGCTGCTGCTGCCATTGAATTCCTCATCGTTCCTCTTGCTGAAGCTGCGAACTCCTCAATTTCAGCATTCAGTCTATTTATTACCCATTCCAACGCTTCACGTCCCTACAGGTTACAAAAAAAAAGGGTAAGTCTTGGTAATTAAGTAAACAGATTAAACCCTGTCTTATTGAAAATTACTTAAGAAACAGTAATTGAAAAAGGAAGCAAAAGTTACAGAACTGCATGCCTGTTTTTTTTTTTTCCTTCGATAACCAGAGTACTGCAGGAATTGTACTGCTTTACACTTTAAAATTCCTTTTATCAGCAGTGCTGTCTTATGAACCACAAGGTGGCTTTTTATCCACTGTGTGTTTTATTATTCTTGTGGCTGAACTCAAAGGATAAACTCTCAACTAAAACACTACTTAATTGCTCCTACATAACTACTTCAGATGCCTTGATGCACATTCTGTTTCAACACTAAAACTAATAGATTGCATCAAGAGTGCAGGAACGGAGTGAAAGCACAGTTTAAATGAATGGAAATGTTTTTTCAATTATGATTGAGTGCTTACCAATAAGAATTTGTTATCTATATTCATAAGAGGAAAAAAAGAGCAAGTTCAATAAGCTCAGCATTCACATATCTACAGTAAAGGCAGCAGAATTACCCCCACCCTTTCCAAGATTGTTGACAAAGCCAGAACATAAAACAGAGATTTGTATTTGCATTCCCATTGTCATTTCCTAGCGGTCACATTGTACGCAAAGGTCATACTTACTTTATTAGCATTGGAAGAAATTGTGTTCGCCATTAACCCTTCCAGGTAACTACTGAGACTGACACCTTTTACAGATATTATTGCTTCTTGCGTCAAAATGGTTCTGAAACAGAGAGCAGAAAATGATTTTTTCCAAGTAGTTTAAAACTGCGTTGCTTAAAGGCTTCTCACTCCTCCCCAACAAGCACATTCCTTCATCAGCTTTGTCACGTAACACAGAACATCCTGCCCCATAAACACAACCTACTTCCTCAGTGCTTAACTGCATAGGCTTCAACACATAAAATAAAAACCAAGTGTCCACACCAAGTCTAGATGGACATTTGTGGCACTCAACTACTTCTATCTTCAGCAGCAGGCAGATAGAGTAGAAGCAGCAGATTTGGCGTGAAGTTATGTTGAGAATTATGGTATTATGACATCCCTTTTAACAACAGGTTTTTAGCATTTCCCACAGTTATGGAAGAAAAACTCTTGCTTTAAAATCCTTATATAGATACCTGAGAATTATCACTAGCAATACGAGTATAGCCTAAAGAAATCGACAGTTTTTCTCTCTTTTTTGACAAGATACCACTGGAAGCGATGTAAACCCCACAGCATCATCTGTTGAAGACCATGGGAATTTACAAATACAAAACCAGTCTGTACTACCTCAGGGCAATCAGAACAAGTGGTACTTACTTGTCTGGTTCATGAGGGTGTGGTTTGTAGACAAGCCTCTCATCTACTGACACTAGATTTGTAAATGAAATCTGTAGAATATAAAACAAGACTACCTCTTAGTAAAAACATTACAGGAATATAGTAAATAAAACTGCAGATACAAAACTAATACTTTTATCTGTCTTAAACATGTTTTTCCTGCAAGTCTTAGGATTAGAGGTGTACAAGAGAACAGATAAGTCTCCAAGTTAAGTGTTTAGCAATCTAGTGCTCTTTCCTTAGATTCTTTTGGATCCCTTATGAGCTACCAACATTCACAAGACACAAACTACCATGTTTATAAGAACCTTTTAACCGTCGAATCAAAAAGATGTGGCAGTACATAAAGCAAAATGTTATACAATTAGGATATGGTGGCACTGTACACCAAAGAACTTAAAGTTAAAAAACAAAACAAAACCCTACAAACAAAGAAAACTACTGGTATTTTGCTCATCTGTATGTTCAGATGTTTCACTGCTGACAGGTTCCAAAAACCTAAGAGATCCCTTCTGAAAAACAGAACTGGTCAGCTATAAACACATTACCTAAAAGGTTTTACTTATATTGTTCTAATGCAATTTTATAGTAATTTTAAAGATGACAATCCTTTTCATATTTACAAGGATTTATTATAACCTGGAATCTGTTTAAGTTGTATAAACAAAACTAAAGTACTTACATTACTGGATTTAAGCTCCATTGTTTTCTTCACTGGGTCAACAACAGAGTGCTCCTGAACGTATGTCTTCGTTCTGCATGTGCCAATGAGCTAGAAAACAGGCACACATACATGGAAATAATTATGCTAAGCAACTGCAACTTTTTTAGTGCGTCTAAATACATAAGGTACTGAACAGACACAGAGACAACAGAATTAGGGTTTAATTTAAATAAAACTATTAAGTCACAGTGGATCTCTTTTTTTAACTGGAAGCAATCTACAGTCTAGACAGTTTTTGACTACCTGGAAGTCAATACACGTACTGCTATTGAGCCTTCCTGACACTTAAGTTCTTACACTTTTAAAAAGTGAGAATTATGAAATCAGGCACTTCTATTACAACAACCTGGTTCACAAGCTTCCCCCAACATCCGTCCACAATACCCACCGATTTCACAATGGAGGGTATTCCCCACTCTGTACTGAGCAGCCTGTGGCTGTGCAGCTTCCCGCTCTTGTCTACGTGTCTGTCCAGGACATCAACTCCGACCACACTGGGGTTCATCGGGTTTGGGTACTTCTGCATGGCAGCTGTCGTTACTGTTTCCCAGGGGTGACTGCCAAAACAAAACCAAGACACGAGGTTGTACACTTAGCTTTTTTAACAGGACTTCTGTTTAAACTGGACACAACATACCAACCACTTTGTATTTTTAGGGCAGATTAGTTTCCCATTCTTAACCTTACAAAACATCCTTCCCTAGGCTGGACAGGGACAGATCCAAGAGATCTGGCACCCCTGGTTCAGCAGCACTCCCGAATTCCCCTGCCTCCTGTAATTACCCTGAGGCTTCTAATTTGGCAGGAATGCGTCCCTCCCATGTAACTCCACAAGACCCGAATTTATCGGATTTCAGCAGTTCCCCAACACCCCCCGAGCCGTTCCCCTCCCCACACACCGCTCCCTTGGGGTTATCGCTCAGCACCGCTCCGGGGCCGCCACCCCCGGCCGGCACCAAAGGACCTTGAGGCGGCTGCCGCCACGGCGGAGCGGCGCCTCCCGAGCGCATTCCCCACCCCCTCTCCGCAGCCCCCGGCCCTACTCGAAGACGTGCTCCGAGGTCCAAATCCTCATGGCGGCAGCGGGAGCCGAGCCCCGGTCCCAGCCCCGGTCCCGGCCCCGCCGCGCTCCCCGGTCCCGGTCCCGGTCCCGTCCCTCAGCCCCGCCGCGCCTGCGCACTGCGGGCCGGTCCCGCCGGCCTCCAATGGCCGCGCGCGGCGCGGTGGCGGTGACGCAGGGCCGCGTGTCCCCTGAATGTCGCGCGGAGGGCGCCGGGCTCCGCACCCCACCCCCCCGCTGCGCATGCGCGCTGGGCGCAGCCCGGCCGTGAGGGGAAGAAGGGCGGGGAGGGGCGGGCGGAGCGCTGCCGGCCGGGCGTTAAACGCGCTGTGAAACATTAAAATGTCCGCCCGGTTGTGCGGCTTATTCAGGGCCGGGCCAACACCAACGCGGCTCGCAGGAGCCCTCCCCACCGCAAATCCCCCTCCGCTCTGTCGCGCCGTTCCGAGGCGGCGGCGTGCAGCCTGTCGCGACACGGGCTGCTGTCGCGAGAGGGCGCCGAGGCACCTCTCACGAGGCGGCTGCGCTGGCCAGGCGGGACGCGAACAAATCTAAACGTTACCCAGCTGCTGACAGCGCTCGGCACTGCCCCGCACAGGCCGAGCTCCCGCTGTGAGGCCGCTGGCGGGGAGCGCTGCGCCGTTACGAAACAGCCCCGGGGCCGCCTGTGCCAGAGGCCGAGGGGTTGGGGTCACTGCCCCGGCCTGCTGCTCCCAAACGTCCTCGAAGTGTTTGATAATAAAGCAATAAATCGGTTATGGCAACACACGCGTGCGTTTTGTGGCACTTCGAGAATTTTCGGTGGCGGTTCTTGAGGTAACGGTGTTGGAAGTGCCTCGAGTGGTGTGGAGGTTGTGCTGCTTCCGAACAGGGAGGCCACAGGGCATCGACTCGTGGTCACGTCTCAGGCACTGCGTGGCTCCACGTACTTGTCACGGCACAGTAATGGATTCCCTGGAAAAACGTTGAGAGAGAAATTTCCCAGAAACGAGAGACCTGTCTCGGTCTCGTTTTTCCTGACTCTTCCATCTCATGGGACCATTCCTAAACATTGTCAATCTATCGTAGCGTACAAAATTATTTCTAGATTTTGTAACTCTTACATAAAAACATAGGCGATTCATAGGCAGTATGGCTTCTGTCCATTAGCCTCTCACCATTTTTTCTGTGAAAGAAATGCTAACTATTGGAAGAAAGCAAAAACGAAGAAGCATGCCAACATATGGTGAAGATTAGGAGCTACATCTTAACAGTTCTTTGTTCAAGTTTCTGCATTTGAGTGATATAAATGGCTGAACTACTTATAAATCAGACCTTTGAAAGGAATGATAAAATCATAAACAACAAAGCCAGATACTAGATAAAGAAAATGCTTCCTTGTAGTTGCAAAGGGAGAAGTGGCATTTAGAATTCTTTATATTGGTGATGTTGCATCTTGAGAACGCTGTGTCCATTTTTAATGTCCAAAAATTTAATACTACAAAGTTTGATATCTTTCCCCCACATCTGTTGACAGTATTTGTCTAGTAATTGAAAGCAAAGAACATATTCTTTCAGTTAAATCTTTTCAGTCACTGCTACTACTAAGATGATCACTAAGGACCATAACAGACATCTACAAAAGAATATAAAAATCTGTGGAAATCCATGGAAAGATTACTCGTTTCAGATGTACCTTCCAAGGGCTGTTTGCTTATCACTCTGCTAAATGCAACCGATGGGCCTTATGGTTATAGGCTTCATGTATATTTTGGAAGAGCAATCTCATTGGCATAACTAAGAAAGACTTGAAATTGTTGTTAGAATTGTGTACGAAAGAACTCTGATGTTGCAATAAACTGATTTGCAGGACAAATCATTATGATTCCGTATTTTCACACCCATGTTTGCCGGCAGGGTGATATGAGTTGTCCCCTCTAAATAGCCTCATAAAATATCCATTGTTTTGACTGAAAAGCATAAATATCAGGAAATATCTCACAAACCAAGTCCCCAGCATTAGGACCAGATAATTTATGCATTCCATAATGGGTAACAAAAAGCCAGATTGTCATACCCACTCAGGCTTTTTCACTTTTCTGCAAAACAGATATTGTGACACACTTAAAAAAAATACCACAAAACCCATACTTCTTCAAAGCCCTAATCACAGAGATCAACTAGACCACTCTGCAGTACAAAACATCACAAAACTAAGAAGGCTTTGGTGATAATGGCAGTGCTTCAAGCTGCACTTCTAAAGGAAATGAATGCAGGTCAAAACCGGCATGCTTAATGGGTTACCAGAACCAAATTTTAGCGCAGTAAGATTGCTGATGACTGATACAGTGAGCCATATTTAACTGCTGCACTCTCTTGTAGTAGGCAGGATGAGCTCTGTTTGCTTACCTGCTTCGTGTATCACAACATTTCTCAGGCTTTTCAAATTACAGATGAGACAAGTTTACTATTTCATACACTCAGGAAAAATGTATTTGTTAGTATTTTTTCCCCTGTCATATTCTGAAATATAGCTAACAGTACAATAATACTGAATCAGTTCCTCGATCTCAAACTAAAGTTTTGATGTTTTTGAAATATTGGCATTCTAATGCAGTATTAATGAAAACCATCCAAAGGTCTTGCCCTTTTCTTGAGCTGGAAAAACAAGTTCCCACTCCCTTTGTCAGCCAGGCAGTTGTACTGGCAGAAAACTTACATTAACAATGCTTTCCTATCCAGACATATTTATTAAATTACTTTCATTATACAATTCTTAACAAATACTCCATCTATAAACTCACCATCAGCAGTCAATTCAGCATATGAGCCTGTACTATTTGGCTGTTTGCCTGCGTGTACTTCTTAAAAAGCTTTGTTGGATAGCAAGGATCTCTTTTCTGTGCTTCCGAAATCAGACTATTAATCCCCTGCAAGTCATTATACATGTCTGCATGTATAAAAATTCACCTTGAATTGTATTTTTTATAAAAGTTCCTTTTCAGAAAGGAAGCACGCTGATATCTCTATGTAGTATAGTACCAGTTCCTCTAGTTCTTGCTCATATTTTAATAGGGGTTTTGTTCAAGCAATTTTGATCCTTCCAGATTTCTGACTGGTATGAAAAGGGGGAAATGTCACCACTACACAGTGTACTACATCCTGCAAACACCATGCTAGTTGCAAATGAGTTTACACAGCACGCCTTTCCTAGGTCAGAACAGAACTCTAACTATGCTACAAGTTAGCATTCAGAGGTTTCAGTGGTAAGCAACCATCTCCTTCTCTCTTCAGAGGAATGATGGTATAAATATATTTCCTCTTAAAAACTGGAAATGTGTTTCTATACAAATAGCCATCATTCTTTACCGTTCTCTTTTTCTCCTCTGCACGGCATTAGCAGTTCCATTGCTGATGCTGAGTCCTAACAGTTGCTTCCCACTGCTTCAGCAAGCTCATTTTTCACTCCAAAACCTTTCACCTTCCTTCTACAAAGCTGATGTTGTCCCAAATTCCATGTCAGAACTGACTCAGAATTTGACCCAGGGCAGGGTCAAATACAAGCTGGAGCCAGTGAATACAAACTGGACAGGAGTGAGGCAAACAGCATTCAAGACTACTGAGTTCTATACTGCCTTGAAGGTACCTTCCTCAATCAAGGTAGTGGTACTGTAAGACTGCAGTCTCTACGTCTGATCTCTCAACGTTTGTTAAATCTGCTTAAGCTGGCTGTAGCAGGTCCTGCCTGTGGTCACTCAGTCCCATTCCTGAGCTGCTACCTAGCTCCAGAACAATTCTCATGGCCAGGATGAGTGCTGCAAGGGAACAACACAGCTGAATTCCTGTTTTCTGCACTGTGAACCATAAATGGAACTGAAAATCACAGGAAAGCCATTCCAGGATTGCAGAGGAGGCAGAGAGGCTGTAAGAACAAGTGGTCAGGGCTGATTTAGCCCTGCTGTACCCCCCAAAATGCCTGCTGGAATCATAGCTTGGTAATAGCTAGACTCAACAGTTTTCTAAGTGCGTTTGTTCTTCATCCACTAACAATGGCGTGGTATTTGTTAGTATCATGTAATTCAGTTCAACCTAAAATAAAACACAGATCTGAGTAAGACAACCAAATGCATATATTTGTTTCCATGTTTTATCAGTCAAACAGGAGGGTCTTATCTTTTTCTTTTTTCTTTTTCTTTTTATCCTCTAGTATTTAGGGCTCTTCTTCCCTCATTTGAAGAAAAATCAAACAACAGAAATAGCCAACAAATCCCTTTCCCCTAATTCCCCATGTTCTGGTAAAATGGCTGTCAAATTGCATATGAAATGTAAATCAAAATTTTACAGATTATCATTTTACAGATTATCACTAGCCTATCATTCCCTAAGAAGAGAGGAAATAGCAGTAAATACATCAACTGCCAGGGAAAAGTAACAGGTATATTATACTTAGAATTAAGGTTGACTCGATTCATACATTCTGTGTGGAAAAACCACAAGAGGGAGCTAAATTTCCATGAGGTTCTCCACATGAAGACCTGCTAGTCCATCAGAGGGAAAGAGGTTGTATTTACCTTCTTACAAGCAAACTCACCTCAAAGCATCCACATCTCTAAGCACGGCCATGTGAATGAGGGCAAGATCCCACTCTGATTCTGCATCCCAGCAGCAACCACTCCCAAAGGGCTGCCCATCCCTAAATCCAAAGCACATTTTTCTGCAGAAATAAATGGTTCCCCTAATTCCATTTTAAAATGTGATCTAGACAGAATTTCCCTGCTGTCAACAAAAGTGGAAGATACATTCAGGCTCTTTTTTTTTCCAGTAGGTCAAAAATATAAATGAAAACTCAACATGATAACGACACATCTTGTCTTTTGGGGAAAAAAAGATGACAGAACAGGCAGAGCGTTTAATAAGAATTACTCATTGTCGGTGACCATATTCTATTTTCTATAATATAAAAAGGGGAAATATACTTCCTTCTTATAACTAAAAACAAGGAACTAAGTCTTTTTTCACAGACTTATATGCAGATTCAGGATTTGTTTTCTGAAAGGACTTGTACTACAAGGATTCTTCCTGGAGTTCCTTAACCTGTGTTATTTTTCTATTGTATAAAGCTTTGCACTGTTCTACAAAGTCAGAAAGTGACACTGTTCTCTAGCTTGGTGATATAGGGAGGGGAAAAAAGGGGGATGAAGTTTCTTAACAATACCATTGTACATCTATTTCCTGATTCAAAATGACGTTATTTTCCTTCCAGACACATTTAAAACAGTCTGGTTCCAAAAACCATTTCTAGGCTCTAAAATAGCATCTTTTGAAAGCCATCTGAGATTTATTTGTGGGAAGGAGGGAATTTGAACTGGGAATGCCTCCATACTGGTGTTTCTATTTACTTGATAAAGTGGTCAAATTACTAACACATCATGATTATGTACTAGGTTGCATAAATTACTTCAACACCAGACAATTATAGTGGATGTGGTTTGGTCACATTTTGTTGAGAGTCAATCAGTCTTCTGTAACAGTGACAACAAATGAACAGAACAGCAGCACAACCTTCTCTCACAAGGCTGCAGATCTTCATCAACTTATCATTTACAGTCATGCAATCATAGAGTCACTGAGGATCCAAAGTTGGAAGGAACCTGCATGGATCACAGAGTCCAACTCCTGGCTCCGTACAGGACCACCCAAAAACCAAACCATGTGTCTGAGAGCCTTGTCCAAAACTTCTTGAATGCCAACAGGCTGTGACCACTGCCCTGGGGAGCCTGTTCCAGTGCCTGATCAACCTCTTGGTGAAGAATCTTTTCCTAACACCCAGCTTGACCTTCCCCTGTCACAGCTTCATGCTGTTCCCTTGGATCCTGTCACTGCCACCAGAGAGAAGAGATCAGTGGCTGCCCCTCCACTCCCCTCATGAGGAAGCAGCAAATCTTGTACAAGTTCGGGGTTGGCTGGGAGTTTATCATTACCGCAGTCATGGTCCTCCAACTTGGGGCTCTGGGGGTCCTGGAGCCCATCATCAGTGTTGAAGACAGAGGTGAAGAAGGCATTAAACGTCTCTGCTTTGCCTGTGACCCTGTTTGTGAGATGACCATCCTTATCAAGTAATGGATCGATGTTATCTCAAGGAACAGACCAACATTTAGAAGGAGCAAATCTCGGAGGGCACCTTCCTAGTCGGCTCCCTTAATACCTGTACCAAGAAGTTATCATCCAGATGTTTTAGGAATCTCCTGGACCTGTTTGTATCAGCTGAGTGGATTTCCCAGATTATGTCTGGCAGGTTGCAGTCACCCATAAGGACATGGTTGGCTGACCTAGGGGCATTGTGCAATGATTCTAGAGGTGGCTGATCAATGACTGGCTGCAGTTTGAATAGAAAAGGCAAACATAAATGACTTTTCTTGGAGAAGCTTTGAAAGGCAGACTTGCTGTCAGAAACTACCTATGAAAGGCATGTACAGAAGGTGATGCACCTTCCGTCAGACTCTAACCTGGATCACCCTTACTACCCACAGAGGGAGAGACACCCCAGAGAACTCCTTTTTAAATTTACAGGCAATCCTGACTAAATGTCACAGGATCAATAAGCAAATTCATTTACTATTACATTCACACTTTTAGGAAAAAAAAAAGTGTGATAAAGATCTTCAGAAACTTGTGACCATCTGACTGTGAAATACTAGCATAGAATATGAACTGCTAAGTGATGATACCACTATACTCCTGCTAAAGCACACCCTTTTTTAGCTAAGGAACCTAAAAACATTGAGGAGAGATTGAGTTTTTGTTACCTAGCATTTAATGTCTTCCCCAGGCAACAAAAACAAACCACCAACACCATTCCCCCAGATGCTTCCCCACCTCCTCCCCAAACACCAAACACCAAATATTATCTTTACTTCAGAGCGTTTAGTTTAAGTTAGGGTATATAAAAATATGCATTTAGTAAAATGATCTAGCCCTGGAACAAACATTAGCCCTTTAGATTGCTTTCATGTTATTCTGCCATAAATTTCCTTAACCTGCACAACTTCAGAGTTCTGTTGCCTCATAAATAAAACTGCCAAACACCTTCCTTACCAAGCATGTGATGCAGCTACTGCTCCTGTGAAAGATGCTGTCTAACACTGTCTACACTAACTAGGCTGTGATAATGTTTATGTGATTTGAATGTCAATAACCATTTTTCCCATCAGCTTTCTCCCCCATCTGAGAATATGCAAAATATATACAGTAATGTATAAAAATAATAATAATAAAATAGTATATAAAATAATGACAACTGGCCATCTCATTGCCTCATTGTTAGCATCGTGGCTACATTAAGGCTAGGTCTTCTACCTGCTGTCTATCGTGTTTTATTTTAACATACTTGAATCGTCATAGTGAATTGATATGCCATGTTATACAGGTGTACTTGTAGTTATATTTTGCAGCAGATATCCTAAATAGGATAGCCTTAAATGGCCTTTGGCTACTGAATGATTTGGTTTCCATTTAAAAACAAACTCAACATTTCTATCAAGGTATTGACTGTATGACTCATTAGCACCATGAATTTTGTCGTTTTGGTTTTGTTTCATACATTTATGTGACTTCCTTGACTTGCATAGTTCAGGGAGTTTGATTATGGCTATGTAAAGAGCTCCATCTTGTCCATGTCATTAATGGGAGCAGCAGCTGCCACCAGGTGTGTCACCTAGGTGCAGATACAAGACGGTGTACAGTTCATGGATGCAACACAACTATTCTGTTGTCTAGGAAACAGTCTCTTTAAATCTGTGTAATATGACAATTACCAGCCAGATAATTTTCTTTTTTTTCAAGCATCAAAATGTGCATGTGATCAAGTAGGCAGATGATAATCATGTTATCACCCACAACTCATGAGTAAGCACAGTAACTGCACAATTAGAGACAAAGCCACATGTTTTAAAGTGCTTCACAACTATATCTGATCCTTGTTTAAAGACCACAACATTTCTTCTAAACACACAAGCTATTAAACTTTTGATGAATGCAACTTCCCAACATAAAACCTTGAAGAACCAGTGATGACAGGTAGTGGTCATAGCATATTACACGTTACATCACAAACATGGAGCTCTATATGCACTCATGGTCTTCAAACCATGCTCCCTTATCCAAAATAAACCTCTTTGTTTCAGAAATCTTGTGCTCAATCAGGTATCTTTTGACGTGGTTTAAAGAAACCGCAATCTGGAAATAACAGCTGAGAATTCTTTGTACACAAACTACTGGATGGAAGCGGCTACTTAGTGGTGATGGCTGATGTCTTAATTATCATAGAGATAACGATCAGATCACTTATAAATCCAACAGGCTTAGACAACTATAACTTGTGTCTAGCAGTGGCTGACCACAGAAGTATGATGAAGACAAACCCCTATTTTTTCCAGTCTCTGTAGATTGTTTGTAAAGTATGTAATTTACTGCAGCTTTCAACAGTGTACTCAGAAATGACTACCTTAGCAGATTGGAAACACAGCATCAGCTGGTATGAAAGTTTTTGTATTTAAAAATGCAACAAATTTTAAGTGAATTTCTACTTTCAATCACTTGCCATTTCACAACCTTTTTCTATGACCACTTTTTATATGTTTGAGTATCACCTGAAAAGTGAAACAAATTAGCAAGTGTACATATTTGATTTATGGCCTGTATCATCTAACACAGACTTTGAGTCAGGAAATGTATTGGTGAATGAATCATGCTGGTGGTCGCAACGCAGAGGAGCCTAGCATTCAAGGCACCTTTCTAAGTTTGTATTAAACCAGGAGCATTTTTAAAAAGCCACGGCAGTTATCAGTCAATTTTCAGGTGGACTGTTCAGTTAGAAGTTTTACTTTTTTATTTTATTTTTTTCCCTGGCGATTTTGTTACTCCCTTGTTTTCTTGTCCCACTCCAATATCTCTTCCCTTCTAGGTTTCTCTGTTAAGGACCGCACATTTAACAGCATGTCCTGTTTTTTTTCTGAATATTTGTAAGTTACATTATCAGTACCCCAAAGAGGTCTTTAAGCCTCACAGAGCTATTCATAATAATCAGATGAAACTAAACTGGAAGATGAACAGAAGACCAAATAACATAAACATCTGCAATTTCTACTCATCTCTTCTAAACTATTTATTTTGTATTTCAATGGAAGAATCAATACACATTGCAATTTTGATATATTACGTTGGTACATACTACACATAATGAATACAAAACAAAGATTGGACACCAAGAAGATTGCAGGCTCGTATTTTTAAGAATTATTTTGTAAGTAAAGAATTATTTCATAAAAGGTATTTCTGAGAAAGAAGGAAGGCTTACGCTCTAAGGTATGAAGAACCAAAGTTGCTAGATCCTTCTATTCCATTCAACATAGCTGGATACTAGCACTTGCTGAACAAAAAGTAACATCAGTATGGTGGTATCCAAAAAAAAAAAAAAAAGATTTTAAGGTGGAAATATAAGGCAAAATAATTCCTATGAAAATAATGTAATAGAAAACCCTACATGTACAGTTGGGACAAAAGTATTTTCCTTCATGATCTTCTCTAATAAACATTTTAATCTAATAAACAGATTTCAAAAAATCCTCATCCATGTCAAAATAATTCCCATTTAGGAAAAATAAAAACCAGGAAGAAGGTGATGCAATCGTAATTAACTGGCAGAGTCCAGCAAGATAAAATGCCTGAATTCGCATGTTGTTGTAACCTGATCTGATGCTTAGTACAGGGTATGGACATTTCTTAATACACTTCAACTGTGCAATATGATAGCACTGAAGAAAAAATGAAAGGAATATGTGGGAAAACACATAATCTTGGAAGCACTGAAGAAGAACACTGCATTGTCTGGAACTGTCCTGATACAAAGCCAAAGGCATTTTATATGCTTCTACGAGTTTGGTACATACAGAATAAGAAAACTTGAGTAAAATCTGTGCAAGAACTTAAAAAAGATCTAAGGATTTAGTAAGTATTAAAAATACATTTACAGAACATTACTTGAAGAGTTGTACTTTGTCAAAAATAAGAGTACTACCAAGTTAACATCATCACAGTTTAACTCCTACCTGTGCATGTAGTATACCTGCAAAATCATACACTTGTTTTTCCCCATATTGTTATGTCTTAGTATCAAGGGTACAAAATATTTAGTGCACAAGACAGTTCTTAGATACAGAATTTAGACATGGAAATTTGTACTCTTCTAGCCCTCCTCCCACCCCCTCTATTGTTATTAATTTGTGCAGCTTCATTAGTGATGATTAGTTGGCAATTTGGGACACAAAAATTTTTTCATCATTGTGCTACCTACAGTTAAAGCTATGCTGAAGCTAAGCTTTATAGGAAGCTGTCTGCAACTTAGCATTTCAGCAAAAGCAATAATTTTAAAATATATATAATTTTAAAATAATTTTAAAAATCAGCAAAAGCAAAAGAATAAACAACTTGTATGAATTAAAAAATAAATCCAAAGTGCTGAAAAGGATCAAAATTACTATTATGTGAATAGGCCAACTTGGATTAGTGCCATCCATCTCCTCAGGATGTACAGGTTCTCTGTTATAAGCAATTAGAGTTGAAAATATAACAGCCAAAAACTGAAGTAAAAATATAAATAAATGGAATAAATATGTGCACAAAGTAGATTTAACGATGACTAGTATTCCCACAAAACATTTTAAATGCAATTTTTCATATCTAGTTTTTCATATCTAGTTTTCATATCTAGTACATTAAAACACTTTCTTACTAGCTGCCTAAATACATAATTTTCTCTGAATTTAAGATTCATTTAAGAACCATTATAAGTTGCTGCACAAATAAATAATATCTATGTCAGTTCTACACCACTAAGTCAATAGGAAATGCGTTGTTATTAGCAAGTTCATGACTGATTAAATGGCAAAACTGGAGTTCTTGGTTAATGCCAACATACAGTTTTCATACTCAGAAAAAAGAATAGCTCTATTATACATTTTCTAGTGATGACAAATTCAGAGTATACAGCAGTGCTCTGGAATATATAAAATACTGTAAATCAACAATTAGTAGAAATCCCAGTCTATGAAAAGTTATAGGAGTGTATAGGAGCTATATGAAGTGTATAGGAGCTACAAATTTTTTCTTTTTAACCAAGATATGAATACTGTATATCTTCTAACTGGGGGACTCCCAAATGTACTGTGGTATGAGTATCATAGGAACAGAAAAAAACAAATACTGTCTGAACAGCTGAACACTTCCCTGCACATATGGATTCAAACAGGTTCTGGTGCTGCCAGATACATTTGTGATGGAAGCAGAAGGCAAGGCGAGTTCTAAGTAGAAGAATGATATTAACAAAAACCTCCACAAAGCTTCATTAAACACAGAACTTGGAGACAAGCCAAGACCGGAAGCAAAAAAGAAAAAAAATATATTTAATTCAGCTACTCCAAAATTAATGTTTGTTCCTTTTATAAATATGTATTTCAGTGTGTCATACATGATACATTCAAAATTAGAGGAGTACTTTCAAAACTGTCTAAACACACAAATGGGATCTGCACAGATTTAAACAAAAGTAAATTAACTACTTGTAAGGAAGTCCCTTCTTCAGAAAAGTGATGATGAATATTATTTTTAGTTCAATGATTCTCATGTTTATCCAAATAATCAGAATCATAGACATGAAAAATGTCTATGGAATTAGGACTTAGGCAAACCTCAGATGTTGAATCCCTTCTGTGCTCACCTACAAAAGAAACAAAGAGGAATTCCTACCTCATCTTGTTGTAGACTTTTCATTAAGGCCTATATTGAGAGCATGGCATGTAGTCTGTTTTTAAACTACTAGAGTTTGCTGTTGTCTCTTAGAGAATCTAGACATGCATTCCAAAAAAAAGGAATACTAAAAAATAAATTTCAGAGAGTCTGTTTTCTGAAAAACATGGCTATAACTAGATAGAAGAAGAATTCGTAGCCTCTCCAAGGCACTCAGATTTTTTGGAAGCTGAACAAAATGGGATTATACCTGTCAGCTTTGCTACTTAAATTGAGCACATCACTTTACAAAAATAATATTGGAAGGTATTGAAAAATCTGACAGTTCATACACACTACTTACTAAGCCAACTGGGAATACCAGCACTGTGAAGATGGAGTCTTTCATAGGTAACAACTGGGATAACAAACTTATCCTTGGTAGATCTGAATATATGCCTAAACAACAAAGCTTGCAGAATCTAAACAGTTAAAGGACATGTTAAGAAAAAGTTTTTTTTTTTTTGTCAGTACTTTATTTTTACTGTATTGATTTTACAAGGGAAAAATGTTGAAGTACCTAAAAATTCCTTGTCCTGGAATTAACTGACATTCTTTTTCGCTTGACTTAAATTTACTTAACCATTTGTGAAGTTTTGGCACATTTATTTACTAATATTAGAGAAGCTATAAATATTTTGAAGCAAAAAAAATAAATCATTTTCTGTGTTGACATCTTAAGTGGTCCAACTATTTTCCCACTGACTGAATGCAAGTTTTCCTTGATTTTTTTTTTTTTTTTTCCCAAGAAGAACCCATGGCATTCAGGAGAAAATCTTCAAAAACATCTAATTGTTTTAGTCACTGCTTGACACCAAGTCCTTTGAAGGGCTGATAATATACATCTCCCTTCTCAGAGCTCAATGAATTGCTCTTGACACTCTGCACTCCCTGAAAAGGGGAAAGCTCTCACTTCAACTTAACCCCTGCTCAGCATGGCACTTGGCTGAACGACACCAAGCAGCAGGTAATGCTTCTGCCCAGCGGGGAGTCATCCTCTTTCCCCCTCTGCTCACACCCCTCATGGCACCCCGCCAGCCTCCTGCCCCCACACCTGGCTGAGGAAGGTCAGGCATTTCCAGCATCCTCCACAGGCGCTGTCGATCTCCCTGCAGGGGGAACTGGGCAGCCCCATGCTCCAGCAGAGCAAAACCAGAGCCCGCTGGAAGCAACAGACATGAAGGGCCATGACATGGCAGTCCTGCGGGCCCTGAGGCTGGACCATGCCCATGGCCGAAGGGGCCACTGCCACAGGGACCGAGCCTTCCCCACGCTGCCGCCATTTTGTGTGCGGCTAACAGCATGTGCACATGTGTGCCTGCTCGCTGCCACCTTCTGTGTGATGTACCATTTTTTTTTTTTCTGTATAGTATTAAACATAGCTTTCTTTGTTTGGGAAGAGATTAATAAGGAGAGAAAAAATGAACTTTCTGTTCCAGTTCAAAAACCTTTCTGGGGGGAGTTTTGATAGACTACATATATATATATTTAAGCTAAATTCAAGCATACGGTCATTAGTAGTTTGCTTTAGGAAAGAAAAAGTATCTAAGGATTCAAATTGAATGCTAAATTAGAACTATATTAGAATTAGAACTTCACAAAAATGTTGCTCCACTTAAATGATACAAACACTGCTGAGGCATCATTACATCACTGGCCTGACGAGCAAGGCCTTATTTCCCTTATGAGGGGAAATTAGCAGGGTTTCGTAATTGACGTGTTTCCATGAGTTTTTGTTTCTCTGCTTCCCTGAAGGTCAGTGGAGGCACCTGAATTTTACCAATGAACTCATTATATTTGACTGTTTTCTTTATAAGTATTCAAATCCTATCTGTAGTTGACATCTTTTCAGGTTTTCAGTGTTAGGAAATATTCCTATTACAAGCTGTAATAACTGTAGAAAAAAGAGGTAAGATATAGCCTTTCTGGTACAGGTGATTATAATTAAAAAATAGAAAGATGAAAGATAGAGATAAAGGATGAAGTTTAAAAGCACACATTTGCAGTTTTTAAATTACAGTAATTAAAAAGTATAATCAATATAACTAGCCAGAAAACTATTAACATCTAACAAATTAAATGGTGAATGACCACAAACTCAAGTAAGAACTTATATCTGTGTCACAGATTTTTAAATGGTATGATTCAAGAAAACTAAAAAATAATTATGCTCACAGAACTCTAGTGATATAAGTAAGTAATAGTACCTCAGATGTTATGAGGAGATTTTTCTCAAAACTCAAGGATCAGCTAAGGTCTCAGTTTCCAGGAAAAAATTAGTAGGAGTTGAGCTTCTGGTACACATTCATCTATGTCAAGATCCAAGATGGCTTTTCCGAGACAAAAGAATGGTTGACCTGGGATGAAAAGGATTCACCTGTTCAGCCACCTAAGCTACATTTTCTCACTGAACCTTATTTTTTTTTTTTTTCTTTCATTTCCATGCACGCATGCATGACAGATGTGTGTGCAAAGAAGTCCTTGCATAGAAGGTGAAGAATTTGCTTTCCTGAACTAGTTTTACAAATGATTGTAAGGGTGGACAGGCAACCTTATTTATTTTTTTTCCCCCCCCCCCAAACTTCTGCAGATGCTAGAGATTTAGAAAGGCTGGTAATTACTGAAAGGGCACTGTTACTATACATTTTGTTCTAATGCTGTATTTTTAATTTGGGGCAGCCTTGAGGTGTTTATTAAATTGTTAACTACTTCAGAGGCTTAGTTGTTATTAAAATTAATCCTGAAAGGAGAGTTTAATAGTGGATCTTTACAAACACAATAACTGAGATATATAACATGTGGACAGCTGTTATGATGACTGTTTCCATAACAGCACACAGCAACAGAAAGGTCCACAATGACACAGGATACTGTTTCTATGGCAATAGAATGCCTTAGCCTCAAGGATGCAAAGAAGTCCATTATGAAAAGTAGAAACTGGCATTTCAGATTAAAGGGAATTCCCTGTTTATACTTATCTATGTCTAGCTACTTGTTGCCATGTTTTTCTTATACATAGCTTGTGGACTTTTTAAGTTGGTGATCCTTTCTAGTTTGTTTTCAAAGTAAAAAAAAAAGGCTGATTATCTAGTTATTCTGTCTGTCGTTCCCTTATAACTTTTGAATTTGTTGGTTAACTTCAGTCAAATCAGGGAGTGGGACAGGGATATGCTTCTGATTCTATGAAAGCAACTAGACAGGAAGAGTGCAGGAACCCAGAGCAGGGGCATCACTGGTAGGTAGTGTATATGAACACTTGTATATGGTTGCTCAGCCAGGCAGTAACAAGAGGTGATGCCTCCTATCAGGGGATATAGGACAAGTGGCATCGAGGCTGAGGACAGGAGGAACTTGAGATACTGGAAAGGAAGAAAGATGAGGGTGAAGAATCTGCATTTATGGTGCACTGTAGCCACTTGAAATAAGGAGGTGAAATTGTGAGAAATAAAAAATTCAGTGGCATGGTAACAATTTCAGCATGGTAGGAGTGTACACACAGACACAGATGCAGACAGACACACAGACCGGCCTGTCAAGGAGTTGCAGGTTTTATCTTCAGCAAAAGTGAGTTATGCCCCTGCTAAGTAATAACAATTCTTAGCAACAGTGGGACTCTCAATTTGTGCTTTTTCCATGTTCCATGTACTCCGCATCCTGGGTATGTTAGACATCTGCCTGTAAAATTCCTTCCAGCTTATTCTTCTCGTGGTCAAATTTACAAAAGCTTAGAAATGTGTTAAATGCTGGGGTTAACACCCAGAAAATTCACAATAGAACTTCTGCACTTCTTTACAAGCACTCACCAGAAATTGAAATTCATACAACTGAAAAAGTGACTATTTTCAGTAATTTCAGCTCATATTTTGCATCAAAATGAAGGCATTTTTCAACAAATGTTTGGAAATTCAGCCAGTGCCAAACAGAAGGTCATTCAGTACAGGTCGGGGAAACTTCAATTAAAAGATAACTGGCACATTTCGTTATAGTTATTTAAGGAATCTTTAGCAACTCATAACAGAAGAACAAGTATGCAAAATCTCTACAGTTTTCCATAAACCGTATTAGCATGGGCAGAAAACTACATTTAAATATAACAACAGATTGCTCATTCCTGTTAAGAACTCTGTGACTTATGTTGGAGCACCATGTGTAGAGTCTGAGGTTGGGTGCGGTGAGTGTTTGGGTGCTGATGACTTTTCTTAGCATGTACCCAGTATTTCAGGACAAGGGGATACCACGCATTAATAGCTGAAAAACTGCTGATACAGTTTTTGTGTCTGCTTTTAAAAAACTGGAGCCATTAGTGGTGCCAAAAAATTAAAAAAATTAAGGCAATCTAATTACTGCTATTTTAAAATACTAAGGTTCCTTTGTAGCCATGGAAACAAAAATGCAGACATTAACGAGCAAGGGGGGAAAAAACTGGTGTTTCCTTGACAACAGAAAAAAGCATAGCTCCATGAAACCGAGAGGAGAGAATGACAGAAATACCTTTTACCATGACATACAACAGAAATACAAGTCCAGTGCAATAGCATACACCACTAGAAAAGGTGAAGCGACTCTGCCAGGAAGCCATAAGTAAGAAAGTCCTTCTTGGACAAAAGGCATGCGATTCAAGCAATAGGTGCCAACCCTGAGACTGATCTAGTGCCTTGCAGTGTGGATGGGATTAGTGTGCTCTGGAGAAATCTATCCCTGGGCAGACTGGACACTACTATTTCACAGCCAGGTGTGGAAGAGCAGCTCTTTCTTGGACTGCATCATAAATTCTGTGTATATATAGCCCCTCTTTGCCCAATGAAAAATGGTATAAATAGTAGGTAAGATTATGACACAGGAAGGGATACAAGTAGTATACAACTTTAACTTAATTATTCTCACTCAAAATATAGAAAGGCTGGCAGCCACTCACACAATCCAAAAATATTTTTGTTGGAGGAACACAAAACCGTTCAAACACAACAAAATAAGAGAAACCATAATAGAGGTAAATAAGAGGAAAACAGTAAGATTACAGGGTTATTTTTTCCGGTGGTTAGTATATAGCATAATAGAAAATTGATACATACAACAATTTAATGAAATTAAAAAATAGAAGAGTTAATTGGCTAATTTGCCACAGGTATTTTGGAAGAAATGAATCTTCCAAAAGAGGTCTTTCTTTTACACTATCCAGTTTATGTTATTGCAAGCATTGCTACACAGTGGAAATGCAAGTATATCAATCAGCTCAAAATCCTAAACTGTTTTGTGGCTATAGCAATAAAGAACTGGATACTAAGCTACAAGAATGTAGGGTTTCCTTGACAACATGTTGAGAAAAAACACAACTACATAAAAGATTATGAAGAAAATAAAAATAAAATAAAATAAAATAAAATAAAATAAAATAAAACAAAACAAAACTATATATAAATATATATGGTTGAGTTGGCTGAATGGTTTTACCTGTGTGACTGGTGCAGGTGTGGAGTCACAGGTCTAGCTATTGACGTTTTCCTTTACTGTTTTTGATACTGATCAGAAAGTTGATTCAAGTGATGAATGACCCTGTCAAATTATGGTCTTATTTTCTGTAAGGTACATTTAAGTTAATGTAGCTGGTGTTTTTTAGAACATTTCTGAATATCATCTGAAGTTCTGAAGTTATCTGTTTTCTATGACAAATAAGAAACAGATGGGAGAATTAGTATGACTAGTCTGTGCATGTGTAAAAAAACCCTAACCTTCTTGACTTTCTGAGTAGGAGCAACTGTTCCTCTGAAAGCTACATTGCTTTTAAGTGCATCATAATTGCAATTACTCATATTTATGATGTGATATGCCTGAAAATATTATAGCTCATTATTCCAGCAATCTAAAAGACCTGAAAAGACCCTTCATACTCCTTCTGTAAACATTTATTTTGTAGAAGAGGCAGCATAAGTTCCTCTACTTTTTACCCTTTCAACTGGTAGCAAATAATGACTTAAGCAAGAAGGAGTAGTTGGAACTCTTCATTACCACCCTATCTCCTGGTACTTAGGAGCAAGGCTAGACTCACTGATCTACTTTTTCTCTCATTAGTTTGAGCTTTGTTCTTGGGTTGTAGAATATCCCTGTGAATTAATCCATGAAACTGTCATTCACCAGAACTGCTTATGCTGAATTTATTAAAAAAAAAAAAAAAAAAGAAGAAGCCAAGAGAAGCCCCAAATCCCCAAATCAACCCTGTATGATGATTCAGCATGAAGAGCCCTACCTAAAACACATTAAATATAAATTTGGGAAAAAAAGGTCTGTGGTTTTTAATTGGAGATGGTTTGTATATATATGTTTTTATTATTATTATTATTATTATTATTATTATTATTATTATTATTATTATTATTATTATTATTATTATTATTATTATTTTCTTTGAGTGAATGTCTACATGCACAGCCCTGCTGCTGGGTTATGAAATGCATCCAAGCATTTTAAAGCAGAAATTCAATTCTTAGTGAAACACTTTGGTTGTGTGCACAACCAGCTGAACCTTTTCTTTTTTTGTGTTTGCCTCAGCATTTTCTCAGCAGTCCTTGACTCCTTTTCTTATGGGATCTATTACTTTTACCTTGTGTTTTAGTTTTTTCCCTGTACTGGCTTTTTTTTTTTTGGCAACTAGAACCATTTGCTAACGAAGCTGTGTCTCTCCCTTTTGCTGTTTGAGCAAATTTTTGCCCTTAAGTTCTTTTCTCTTTGACTTTTTTTTTTTTTTTTTTGGGGGGGGGTTTACCAATATGTGAGTGTTACACTCCTGTTTAGGGTGGCAGTTCTTGCTGTCTCGCCAAAATATACAACAGCGCCATATGAACCTCAGTAGCTGTTAGTCAGTATTGATATTAGGGTAATAATTAGCTCTTCAGCTTACTAGAATGCCTTCATTAATCCTGCTTTCAATATTTTTATTGTATTTAAACGTTTCCAAAATTTGAATACTTGCTTTAAAAGATTCTAACAATTTATACAGCTGTATTTTATGGGGAAAAATATCACGTTAAGTACCATAGTACAAATGTACCTTTGGTCAAATGGAAACTGTAGGCAACCTTGCTCTGTACATTGAAACTTAAGAGTTCACATATATAAAATAAGTATTGCTATTTGAGATAACTGATAGCAACTTTATATAATAAGTCTTCATGGGGATTAGTCCCCAGAGGAGGATGAGGTACATTTAGACATTTCGGATGTCACTTTATCTGCAGCAAAGTGGCCAATACCACGACAGAAATTATAGATGCTGTAGTGGCTGTATCCAGGCTACTAGCCTGTATTAGGCTACTAGAAAGTCACTACACAGCGTGTCCATGACATACCGAGACAAAATGAGTAGTATGTACCTTTCAAAGATACTGCTTCAGGCTATGCATTTTGTTACTACCCTTTCAAACTGGGTCAAGAAAGTTGTGACTCACACACACCAAATTCTGCTGGTTTGGCATTCAGCTCTGTATCCTCTGTGGCCAGAAGGTGGGGTGACAGTGACACTACACACTATACAGCAACATGGATATTGTGAAGTCTCCTCCCTGTGCCATACCCACCTGCCCAGCTGTCCAGTTGCCCTGCTCATTAGCATTAACAGAACACCAAATGCAACAAAAACCCTATTTGATTTGGGGGTCATTTCAATATTAAAAAACAAAATAAAACAAAACAAAAAAACACACACCTAAACCCTCACACTAAAGAATACATATGCTTTGTGTCCAAGCACATGGTTTTTCAAGCTGGATGCCTTCTCTCAGGCATACATGAAGATATGCATTTAACAAGTGCTGGTCCCTTGCTGTCATGGACCAGACAAGTCATAAAGACTCTGTGAAGTTTTCAAGCTCCTTTCCAAAACTGTTTTGTCTCTGTTTCATTCTTCTTGGTCAACAAAATGTTGAGAAGTGTTCTCACTAGTCTGTCAGAAAACTTTCCTCTGTCCCTCCCAGTAATGTAGTATTCACATCCATTTATATTCATTCCCTCTTGTGCCAGCAGTTGCATTTTAGCTTAAAGAGCATTTTCCTGTCCTTCATCATGGTATTATAGAGAACAATCCCTTTGTCTCATTGCTGTTGGCCTCCTTTTAATCCAGTAGTTGCAACAAACATTCAGATTTGTTTTCTGACTGATTTGGATTTGGATCAGTAAGCCTGAAGCATTTTTGGAGTGCTGAACAAAAATGGGTTGCCAGAATTACACTTTTATTCTTGGCTGTTTTGTGGAACATTCAAGGGAATAGTTGTGGCTTAAAATGTCCTGCCTGGCTAGTTGTGGAGTGGCTGCTATGTGTACAGTACCCTTCTGCTCAGTGCTACCAAGATATAGCATGCTCAAAAGCAGAAATATAGGCACGTTCTGAAGACTTCTACTGTGGAAATTTGGATGCCTTTTGGGATATGGGCTTCTAGGATAATGAAAAGAATAGCAGCAAAAATGACAACAAAATGTTCACACTATATAAAACAAAATAACCTTCTTAAATACTCATTTTACCTTTAATATTTTAGAGGCCAAGGAGGAAACCTGACTGGATTACATCTATTAAGTTAATAAATAATATCAGTAATAATAACAATAAAAAGCAACTCAGAAAAAGATAAAAGAAAAAAGTAATAATTTTTCATTTGTGCCTGATGGGTTTGTGTTTTTTTTTTTTTTTTTAACTGTTTGCAAATCTTCAGTGTAATGGTTTGAAACCCAGTCGTGTCATTTCTTTACGCCCACACACAGAGCTGCAGTAGTGCAGACACTGTAGCAGGCAAACCATATTACCAGCATCGGCCATTAAAACTCTTCCCACACCAAGCGTGGGCTGACTTCGCCCCCTCCCCTCTTTGCACACACCCCACCACCCACCCTTCAATTTTCAAATGCTTAAAAAAAAAGAGAAGAGAAAGAGACTGAAAAAAGAAAACAGGATGCTTCTTTTGTTTCAACGCTATTCCAGAGAGACCTGAACCTCTCCACCTGCCTGTGAATTGGCCACCTAAAGGTTAGCAAGTGTTTTGTTATCATTTTATACAGATAGAGATATAATGAAATTCTAGATAGGAGGAGATAATTTTTTAAGTTATGATTGTTTTAATGTAATGGTTCTTTCACTTAGGAACGAGGAGGATTTTTTACTAAAACACAGAGTATTTTAGTACTGGCCCCACTTCTGTTTTTAAGAGGGCTTTAATCAGTAATTTTTCATAATTTAGTCCAACCTCCTAAACTTTAAAAGATGGATAAGGGTTATTATTTTTCTGTTAGAGCAACCTGTTGATTAGAGACTGCTGGCTGGAGGTTCTTAACTCTTTCCTAACCAGAGAAATTCACAGAAGCAAATTTGATGAAAGGACAAAAGAATGGAAATTCTTTGAGGTTTTCAGATTTTTTTAAGCACTAACATTCCTAGTTTTTTTCATTGTGAAACCACCAAAAGTGTTACAAAACCAACAGATGTGTTAGATTTTTTTTTTTTGAGAAAAGTGTACATTTGAAATAAAGATAAAATAAAGGCATAATAAACTAGAAGCATTTCTTCTGAGTGGAGCTGGTAAGAGTAGAAGCACAAGGAGTAGAATAGGAAATATTCTCTGATACTCTGATACTAATTGCATGAAGAGATCAAAAGGGCCAAAGCAACACTTATTTACACACTAAAACTTTAGCTGACAATATTATTGATGAAAGCCTTTTGAACATTTTCATTTGTGGATATTCATGAAAAGGAGAATAAAAAAGACAGAAAGCTGTGTATTTAAAAATGATCAAAACATTCTATTCTAGAGTGAAGGAAAGGTGTTACAGGTCACATTCTCCTTAAAATGTTTTAATGCTGTTTTCTGGGATAGGGTTTACAAAAATAATACAATTTAGCTGACATAACGCAGTGGTAGAAGTAAAGTATCAAAAATATCTGTCCCCAGGGTATAGTACTGGACCTTCAAAGTTTGATAACTGTGATTTCTAGGTGCTTTGTACTTTTATAGGAGATAAAACAGGGTAAAATTTCAGGAACAATGACTTCTTAACAAATAGGAAGATTTCCCAAAGTCAGAATTTGATCAAGAAACATTAATGTTGAAAATTATAAGGGTTTCAGAAGATTAGGAAATCACACATTTCATCTCAATTCTGCCTGGAACTGAGGCTCTCAACTTTGTTAATAAGGTTATGAGCGGTCTGCAAATTGCTGGGAGAACTTGCAGTCTGGTAAAATCAGATACATCCCTTAAGAACAAGTGAAAAGGTGAAGTCAGTACTTCTGTTATGAGACATTTCAAGGTATGAAGTCAAAATGAGAAAAGAGCAGAGGCAGAAATAGTTTTAAAGTAAGTAAAACAAGATTAACAGTCATTTCTGGGCTAATCAGGAAATGTATTGGTTCCATTTGCAAGTTTGAATTGAGGTTTAGAAAGCTCCAGAATTAGGGTAAACTCATAAAGATTTCTTTTCCATTAAACAAGTAGCATTTGAAGTACCTGTACAAAATTTATTTCTGGCTCTTTAGCTCACTGTTCTTGTATTTAAATGGAAGTTTTGTCTAGTCAATCATGGGAGTTCTTCATAAACACTGGCACCTTCTGGTAGCCATCAGTGGTAGTCTAGCAACTGGAAATGATAATTCCAGTATCTGTACCATATGCTGACAATAAGGTACTCTGTACTGTGTGCTGTTTTCAGCATTATTGTCCACATAAATAAATACATAATAATAAAAAATAATAGCTAACAATCCTGTAAGATACTTTCTTTTCATTTAAGTGTGTAAAATATTTAAGAACATGTAGTTGATAGGATCTTTGAAATACATTAGTTTATCAGTATAGGTAGCATATTTGTTGTTACTTTCAGTTGATCACATCTTTGACTAAAATCCTGTGGGTATCTTTGAAAGATGCAGGGTTTTAGATGCCTGGGAAGGAGCCCTTTCCACACATTCTTGGAACCTAGAAATACATGAGAATAGTATGTGGGTTTATCTCTTCAAATCCTGACTAAAACCTGAATTGAGTGTGAAGTGAGTTTGTTAGCACCACATCTCCCTGCTGTGCAGTACCTGACAGTAGGCTTATCTCTGCACATAGCTAAAATAGCTATTTTGCTATTGGCCAACCAAAGTTAATTGGGCTTCCCTGGTCAGGATAATGGTTTGAACTAAAATGAATATAAGCAATGTTGCACAGAGATTCCAGCTTAGGAGGTAACACCTAAAAACAGGTAGGTTAAAAAGAGAAAGCAAAATTAACTTAATTTCAAATAGAACTAATACAGTGCAATACTAGTCATTACTATTAAATATACAGTTCAAATTGTAGCCATTACAGCAGTCTGTTCATCCATATACATGGGAATCATCACATTCTGAGGTGTCATTCTGATTCCAGATTCACTTATTTAAAATTCAGAAATTTCAGATCAAGCTTCAATAGTTTTGCTAAGCCCTGAAACCTATGTGATAATGGCAAAATCCATTCAGATATCTGCTATAGTTGTAACTTGTTTTCTTTAATTATTGTTTCCTTTTAGCCTCTCGAGATAAGCAGTTTGCAAGTTTAGTATTTAGAATTTGATATGCTACTGAGTGTTATAAATAATGAATTTTAAAAGTTTTTTATATGCTTTAGAGTTGTTACTAGTTCCAGCATATTGCTAGAATTATTAGTACTGTTTAAAATAAATGTTCTTTTAAAGTAAGTTCACCTTACCTTAAAATAATAACCAGTGTCATAGAAGAATAAAATATAATTGACTTCAGATATGTGATAAACCTGAAGAGACACTTATTTTGTTTATATAAAATGCCTATTTGAATCATTTGAGTCTGAGCAGTGTTCTTTTATGTGTGTCTTTTTGTCTCTGTTGGTTGACTGTAGCAGGCAATAATCCTCCAGATGATCTCACATGTGAGAATCCATTGCTTTAGGAAAGTATCTCCCAGTAGAACTGAAACTTGTTGCTGCATGCAGTTACTTTTTATCCATAGGGACAGAATGAGTCCGAGGATCAGAAGCACAAGTTGTAAAGCTGTTCACAGTGTCAAGTAGTTTTCTAGATTCACCAATTTTAAGTGTTTGCTGTGCTGTTACCTAGTACTGGGAGCATTTCAGTGCATGATAGAACAAAGCAGGATCTTAGGCATCAATAATGGGTCCTGTTAAGAGCTTTTTTTGATCCTGAATAACTAAATGACAGGCAAGAAAGATAGAAAGGATAAGAAGACAAATATTTCTCCACCTCCAGAATTAGAGGTATAATAAGGTCCAGAAAAGACCTAATAGTGATCCAAACAACAGGCAAAACTCTCTGAGATGAATAAAGCTATGTAAAATGAAAATCCATTTACACCTCCAGCATCAGTCTATTGACTGAATTACCAAAAAGAAAGAGCTTTCACTAAGTTGGATATTGGACAAACAATCATAAATATTACAGTTCAACCACTACCCAACTTAGGGTAGCAGATACAGGCTGCAGCTATTTGAATTGGGCAGATTGTGTTAAGTTGTAACCAGACTAAAGGCTCCATTTTCCAAAACACAGTTCCTAAGGAATTTTTACAGGCCAGATATGCTGATTTTGTAACATTGACAGGAGTAAATCTTGCATATTCTAGTTCAGTATTTACCCAGTCTAACAGCGGTGAAGGAAGTAGCCATCCCAATCCGTATTTTAAAAAGGCGTTTGCATGATGAACAGCTGTCCTCCTGCAGGCCACCCTGGCAGACCACTTTGTTTGAGGACTTTATGAAGTCAACCCACAAACAAAGCTTAAATTCTCAAAAGGATGTCCCATCCTGTTTTCCCTACAACTTTTCACAAGTTTTGAGAGGTATTTGAAGAATGATCTAAACACTTTCAATAGCCTTGAAGTATTTTGCCAGTTGGTTACTGCTTCCTACCGCACTGCAGGGCACCATTAGAAGACGCTGGGGGATAATACCCACACGGGATGAGCTCAGCATTTCATATACAGCAAGTGACTCGTCTCCTCCATTGTTTCCTTTTCTAACATATTTTAAGAGATATCTTTACTATAAGGTTACGAGCAAATTACCTTTAAGGGTATAAACAAAATATTTATGTTGTTTAACTACCACTGTGTTCGTGTATTTCACTGAATAATGCAATTGAATGCAGTGTATGAAATGTCTATATTTCAAAGGCAGCTGATTCTGTTTATAGGTTCCTACGTGAATGAAGGATAAGAACAGATTGAAATGCTACTTCATTTTCTTTTGCTTCATCTCTTCCTGTTTTCTGAAGGTTGTTACTGTGAAACCAATGTAAAAAAAAAAATACTTCCTACTTCGAATCTGTTTCAAGTCTTTGTCCTCGTTTCTCTCTGCTTGTATGAACTATTGACAGAAATGAGACTTCTGCTGCTGAAATGCCTGGCTCAATAAAAGGTATGTAAGCTAAAATTATTTACAGACTAAAGAGGATTCATTTTCTATATAGTATTATATTTAAGGAAGGGATCACCAAAAGCTTTTAAAATACAAATATTTTAAGTACAATATAGTACATTATGTATGTTCAGAGTGATGAATAGCTGCTTCTGCATGGTTACAAAAATAAACTAACTCTATCATGCCTACAGACTATACTTGTAGATGAAGATAGGGAACTGAGCACTGGACTTAAGGACTATGATGCTCCTCTTAGTGGTGTATCAAAAGTTTATATAAAAGTGCTGGAAATAAGCAGTTACAAGTTCACTTAGTAATTTTATTAATAATGATGGGCAGTTGACATTGCCACACAGAAGACAAAAATCAAGAGATATCACAGAAGAGAATAATCAAGATTATTATAATAGAGCTGATAAAAAGAAGCAAATTTTCTAAAATATATTTGGAATTAAGAAGAGTACAGAAAGGGCTTACATTGGGCTTACATTGATTTTTTTCTACCAATTTATAGAATCAAACAAATTCTGCTATGCCGATCTGAAACTACTCCATTTTTTGACTTTGCAGTGTTCCACAGATCTACCTATGGTGCTTATCTGAAAGTGTAATTCAAACTAGGGACAAAATAATTGCATTTAAATTGAATCTTGACCAGTTTTGATACCTTAAGAAACTAATTTTGAAAGTTTTGGACAGGCCAAAGCCTGCTCGTTGTTTTGTTTACTGGAAACATTTCCTTATCTAAGTAGGATCAAGTTTTTATATTAGTAGTTCAATGCTACAAGCTAGAGGTTAAGCTCAGACAGTCATGTAGGGGCTGCTCAGTACAGAGTGTGGGGGATAATCAACAAAGGAAGTTTTTCTACTCTAAGCAGGAACTATCTAGAATTAGCCAAGGGGAAGATATATATAAACATATATATGTATATAAACAACAGATGTGAAAAATGTTATTTTATTTACCACAACAGAACACCAGCCACAGAACTTTCACTTAGGAAGAAAATATCTTCTGTTTGTTGTAGAAAGTAGCAAACTACCATAGCCAGTAGAAATATATTATTAAACTCTTTAAAGTATTTGGTAAGCACTTTGGTATTTTCCTTGTGTAACATTACAGAACATTGAAACAATTTTCAGAATCATACTGTTTGTTGGGGCCCAGAAATCTTAACAGTATAAGTGAAATTACACAGATATTCTGGTCCCTGGAACTACAGGATTCATATTAGAAACATCTGTCCACCACAAGTCCTACTAATTTACCGTCTGGCCTTGAAGTGCCCATCAACTGCTCATGCACAGGAGTGATCAAAAATTTCAAAGAGGGATCAAAAATTGTCACACAGGAGCAGGCTTATCAGGGTGGAAGTGTAAATTCCACATTTCTATGCTAATCCAGGGGAATGTGGGGAGCACAGATACTATGATCTGTTTTGTCTGATGTGGTTTATTTATTAGATGTTTTAGCTACATGGTATTCAGATTTCACTTTTCTTTGAGTTTTATCTCCCTAACATCCCTGGAAAAACTACTGCATTCTTAGGTTATGAGTGCCTCATGTCTTATTACTTGCTGCTGGTTTTATTAAGTACAGTTACAATTTATCTGCACTGTGATTTTGCTGCAAATATTAGACTTTATACAATGCCTCGTATTTCTTGTGTTTGTGTCATCATAGCTTCTACCTATCAGTCAAATTTACGGTGCCTAAGTTGGATATGAAGGTGACTACATAGCTTAAAAATCTAGAATGGGCTTGAAGCGTCTGTAACCTCTTTTTGCAAATCAGAGCACTCTACTTTTATCCTGTAGTGTTAACCACACTGCAGAATATGGATAATAACTTAATCCCTTTAATAAGTCATAATTCTTATAACATTATTTTATTAATATAGACAATACATATATGACAAAACTAGTTAAGTGATTGTTTGATGTGAAAATCTCAAAAGTGGACAAGGTAAGTCCACACTTGATAACTGAGTTTGATTGACAAAATGCATGAGAAAGAAAAAAAAGACAGTTCTAGAAGGAAAAACAGAAAACACATCCCAGGGACTGCATTGCTGTTTTTTCCTACACTTTTTCAAATCTTGCAAAAAGCAAAGCAGACTGGAGAGAAATTGGAAGAAGCCTTGGCTGTGAAGCATGGGTTGGCAGCCAGTAACAGAACTTCCTGAAGTGGTGCAGAATTAGGAGGGTGTGCTAATAGGCACCAGGTGCTTGGTACACTGGCTTTCCACTGCTCAGTGAGACAAGTATTTACAGTTGCATTGCAAGCTACACGTAAGGATGACATAATCAGAGGGATTAAAGGCAATATCCTAATATGCAAAACCTTTTCATTTGCAAAGAAGAGATAACCAAGAGAGTTGCTTTACCTTCAGTTTCAATGATACATATATTTTATATGAAAAGGACCAGAATTCAGGCTGTTCATTAAGATGTTAATTAGATTTACTATTGAGCACATAACCAGTTGACCTTAATCTGTTCCACTTGATCATGAATACAAAGTTATTTTCCCATTTTTTCATGTGATGTGAGTGAAATGCTACCATTTTTAGCTATGAAGTAGTCAAAATTCTCTTGGATCTTCATCCAGTTTTATATCCATTTACCAGCTCTATCAACAGTAACTGAGGAATACTTAAAAACAATTTCACTGAGTTTGCCAATTCTCCTTGAGATGAATCATTTGCAAGCTTCTCACTAACTACATGCAACAGAGATTTTGCTTTGAATAATGGTAACATACTGTGTGTCATATGGCACTAGTCCAAATTTCAGAGAATATTTTTGAGTAATTTTTTTTTTTTTTTTTTTTTACTGTTTTCCAGTAATGGTTAACTATTAGAAAGATCCAAGGAAGATACCAAAACACTGCTACAGATTATACAGCAAGGCAACAAACTGCGGGTTTCACATTTAGCTACCAATGATGTTATTTTAAATGTCTTTTTTTGGAGACCGTTTGCACAAGAACAGCCTGTTACTCATAACAGCCACTAAATACATAGTTGTGAATATAGAAGAATAATAATTTGAATAAACATCCAAAGATCACTTTTTAATTTTCACCCGAGCTATAATTAGATGTTATGCTGATGTCTCTATCAGTTCTTCCAAAAACAATTTTCAACTAGCTTATTTTGCTAGTTTCCTAGCTTGTTTCTGAGAAGGAAAAAAAGTAAAAACAATTTTATTTCATAAAAATAAAATAAAATAAAATAAAAATTAGTCTGGACCAGCACCAACCCCGGGCAGATTTTCATGAGAATGGCTTCACTTAATCCAAAAACAATGACTATAAAATGTTTTCAGCTGGGATTCAAAACATCTAAATCTAAACAGTATACCACAGTATTACCTTCCATTAAACAAAATGAATTTGGGTTGCACAAAAGAATATGGGAATGGGCATACGGTTCCAGAAAATTAAAACGGTATTATTTATTTATTTTTTTGGGGTGGAGGTTGTAGCGAGACCTTACATTTGCTCAGATTTATTTCTAATATTTTGGGTACTTATTGTAGTTTTAAGTATATTCTTCAATGTTCTTCAAACTACACAGAACTTTTTAATTCCTAGCTAAGACATTAAAGATGAATCAATTTAATTGGAAAAAGAAATAATTATAGTCTGTATAATGCCTGTATATAAGGTTTGTTATATTTTTATTTGGTAAGATTCCCAGTTGAACAGTTGACTTATTTATATACACTAATAAAAAAGTGTTTATTTTATTTAGCTTATTATAGCTAAATATACTTACTATAGCTTATATTAGCTTAGTTTATTTTATTTGTTAAGAATCCTACTTGTTTGTTTCCCCTCCCCTACAGATACGTGAGTACATGGCAGACAACCTTTGAAATGGAGGCACAGAAGCATCCTGGTGTGACTTTTGCACTAGCAGATCAGCCACTTCCAACCTCTTCTCTTCAGCCTGCACAGGGTTCTTCAGCTCTCAGCCAAAACAGTGTGATTCCTCAACAGGAGCAAGCGCTGTCTCAACCTGTGTATCTAAAAACCCTCACTATACCCCTGTATCAACCCGTCCAGCCTGGATGCTTTCAGCCAAACAGTCAGTTAGTGCCTGGCAGGCGCTGTGTAAATCTAGACAGCAGTAGCATACCTTTAATCCTGAATCCACTTGTTCCTTCAGAAGGCACAGATCAGCCCCAGTCAGTTTTTCAGAAACAATTTGGGCAAACTCTAACGTTAAACATAGTAAGCACTTTACCAGTTTTATCATCACCAAATTCTTCTGTAAATGCATCTACTGGAAGCCCAGGAAAAACAAAAAATGCTGGGAAATATATCTGTAAACACTGTGGACGAGACTGTTTGAAGCCAAGTGTCCTTGAGAAACATATTCGCTCTCACACAGGAGAGAGACCCTTTCCATGCACCACTTGTGGTATTGCATTTAAAACTCAAAGCAATTTATACAAACACAGAAGAACGCAGACACATGTCAACAATACCAGACTACCCTCTGATTCTGACAACACTGGTGTATTGGAGCAAAATGAGAAAGTAACAGAGAGCACCACATCACAGCAAAGCACCAAATTACATGGCAGCATCTGTGAAGACAAGGGGACGCAGATGAAAAAAGCGACTTTGGAGACCAGTGATGTAACAGACACTAAGAAACTTAATGACCTTTCAGTGCCGGCAACAAGCAATTTATCACTTGCTTCAGAAAATCCAGAAAGAACTAATCAGTCCTTTAGTTCAAAGACTGAGCAGGGGGTTCCTGAAAAAGAACCTCAAGGTTTATCATCTCCAGTGGCTTTGCCAAATGGTCAGTGCCAGAGAAAGAAGATACAGGAGCAAATAAGTCCATCTGCCAATAGGCACATTCAGTTGCAAAGGCAGCAAGCAACCTCTTCAGAAAAACAGTGGGATTACAAGCCATTTGACTGCAAGCTAAAGAAGTGTGAGAGCACCGACTCAGGGTATCTGTCACGCTCTGATAGCACAGAACAACAGATGGCATCCTCCAGCCCGCTGCACAGTCTCTATGAACACAGCACTGAACTGGAAAATGAAACTGCCTTCAGCAGCTTAAGGTGCACTGCCGGAAGCAGTGCAAAGCTAGACTCAGCTGAGAAAGCTACAGCCTTGACGCTAGAGAAAAAGAGGCTGGAAGAACACATTTCAAAACTTATTTCTCATAACAAAATTGTGGTAGATGATACTCAGCTAGACAATGTTAGGCCCAGAAAAACCATCCTTTCTAAACAGGGGAGCATAGATCTGCCAATGCCTTACACATACAAAGACTCTTTCCATTTTGACATCAAAACTTTTGATGTGAATAGGAAAAAGAACCTTTCTCTTTGTTCTGCTAAATCTACCTTTGCACCCCTAGAAAAATGCAAGCCGATGTTTTTTCATTCGGTGCCCACCCAGTTCTCCACGACGATAGACGCTGTGCCTGTCACACGAAGCAACTCTTTGCCATTTGTGGAAGGCACAAGAATGGTACATGACAAAGCAGGCTGCTCAAAACCACTTTCTCTTACTAAGCAGTCTGTAACTGCAGGCACTGCTAGTTTGCTGCCTAGCAACAACCTCGTTGCAAATTCGGTGGATTTTCCTAATAGCCATCCTCGAGCTCTAGTCAGACAAACAGCAGTGGATGACTTGCCACTAAGTAACGCGGCTGATCCTCCTCCCTCGGAAGAGTTGCAAGCAAGTAAAAAGCCTGGGGCTGGAGAAGTAGTCAGCGCTAAAAATAAGAAAAACAATCAAAGGAAGCTGAAGATGTTCTCTCAAGAAAAATGGCAAATGTATGGAGATGAAACGTTTAAGAAAATCTACCAAAAAATGAAAAGCAGTCAAAATGCCAAGAAAATGAAACAACGGGGGAATAAGATTACAGATATTGCAGGCTTCACTCCTGATTCAAAGGAATCTATCAGCAGTACTGAAATTACTGAGGAAAGAGACGTCAGGAGCTCTCCAAGTGACAGTCTTTCCTCCCTCGTGACAACAGATTTAAACACTGTTAAATCAGAAACCTGTACTAATGGTAATCATACTCTACAGAATGTGTCCTCGGAGGAAACTGCAGACAGTTTAACTTATGTAATGGAGACATCACATTCAGTAACCGCTAGTGCACATGGTGTAATGAGCACAACTTCCCAAGATCTCAGTGGCAGTGAGACAGACAAATGCACAGGTGGCAACAACACATCACTAGCTCCAAGCAGTTGTGAGCTCAGGCTGCAAAATACTCAGTGTCAACTGAACGCTAGCAGAATGAAGGATGACTGCTTGCCAGTACAGAGTAGCAAATGGGAGGAATTGAGTCCTGGGAAAGAATCCAGTACATTTGAATCCGATTATAAAAGCACTTCAAACAATTATGGAAACCAAAACAGGAATAAGGAAACTGGCCAGCATGCCCTGACGCCCCTGTGGGTCCACTGCAGCAACAACAACAGAGATACCCCGGGGAAATCCCAGAATTTGCCGTCAGAAAGAAAAAAGCTGAAAGTTGAAGTGGAGAAACAAGAAAACATTATTTCAAAGCCCTGTTCTGGTCCCAGTAGTGAGAACAACACAGTAAATGAAGTAGAGAGAATCTGTTGCACTATCACTCAATGTCTTTCCACAGTACCAGTGAAATTCTCCAGTAAAACAGAGGAGCAAAAAATAAGCATAGGAATTAATGAATCATCTGGAGGTGCTGAGAACGTGGAGTATATGAAAACAACCAGACTCCCCACAAAAGCTGTTAATTATAGTGGTTCTAACCTTCTTTCACATTCAGCAGTTATCTCAAAAACTTCATCTGTGGGATTTTTGGGGCCTGAATTAAGGGGAAGCAATTGCAATTCTTTAGCCTTGCACAATGCAACAGATAAAGATGTCAAAACATGTCTTGTGAAAACAGGAATACCACTTCTCAGTGACAACACTGGCGATGCACCTTCCAAACTTCATCATCTGCAATCTGGTCAGTTAACTCCGGTCCCACAGAAAAATGCCTTTCCTCCAAAATATATCCTTAAATTGCCACAAGACAAAAAAGCCTCAGATCTGTCAATTCTCTTTAAGCCTGAACAGAAGATTACATCTGTGACAGACACCTTAACCAATCCACCCTGCTCTTCTGACAGTGGATCACTCTGTTCTCATTCTACTGATGTGCTTTGGTCCCCTGTAAAATTTGAAGTGAGACAAAAGGGCAGCAAGGGAGAGCTGAAATGGAATGTACATGCAAACTTGAAAACTCCAGTATTTTGCTCACCAGTCAATTCAGAAACAACAAATATTTTAACCACAGTAGGCAGCACATTTTATAAGCAGGAAATTAAGAGAGAAGCTTGGAAAAATAAGCAGAACAAAAATAAATTAAATTATCAAAGGCAAACAGAGGAGAAGTGGATAAGCATAACCACTTCTGCACAGACCCCAAAGAACAAAATATGCTTTACCTCTAAGTATTCAAGTGGTTTTTTCATATCAGCTGACATCAAAGAAGAAAATAAAGTTTTACATCACCTTTGGTCAGGAAGTGATGCTTCAATGACAGCATCAGGCCACAGGGGAACTTCTAGCAAGGACACAGAGCCAACATCCATAGGACAGGACACACGTGGAAGCCCAGGCATTCTTAAGGACATGTCACCAACACTGCAGGATATGGAGCATTCTCAGAGCTCAACAGAGAGCTCCACTTATTTTTGCCATTCCTTTGGCACATTTTATTGCCACACTCTCACCACTCACTGTAAAGAATTCCCAGCACTACCCAACAATAGCCTGACTTACTACTCTGCAAGTTTAACAGTATCAAGCACCAAGAGCACCTTCCCATCACTAAATGCTGAACCTCGGTTAACGTGGTGCTGTTTAACCAAAAGCCTTCCTCTGCCTGCTGAGCAGAAGGGAAATGCAGACTCTGCTTATTCCTCCATGCACACCTGTTACAAGGAATCTAGCAATGAATGCACACTCTCAACATATGATATTTCTATTTTCAAAATGAAAAATATTAACAAGACTGTGGCCTATGGCTTAACAAACAAGAATTTAAAAACACTGGTTTCATCCTTTTCTCAAGGACAACAGATTCAGGAGGTAGGATTATTAATCTTATTCCCTTTCTCAAAAGGGTGTAATTTGCTTGCAAAGATACTGTCATTTGAAAGATAAGAGCATTATCTAACAACAAGTTTACTGACATTTGCAGGTATCTGTGGATGCAGAATTTATAAGTTCTGTCTTTACAAGATAAGTCATATATTCATTTGGTGCATATACATACATATATATACATATTTGTGTGAATATTTACTGAGAATTTCAGTAGGAATGTTGTCTAGGCAGAAGACTGAGCATGGTGGGGGGATGGAACTAGATGATCCTTGAGGTTCCTTCCAAGCCAAACCATTCTGTAACTCATTCTATGATTCTTAGTCTATAATATCTATTTCTTATTTTGTTCCAGTAGGGGTATTTGTTATATTCTTTTGTAACAGTATTTCATAGATTTCATTTTAAATTAATATCTGAATTAGAGTAGGACTTATAAGACAGTCAAGCTCAAGACTTTATTTTACTTGGAGTCAAAGACAGACTATATACTAGATGTCTCATTATGGAGATAAACTGAAATGTCAACAAAACCAAATCGCATTAATACATTATAAGTGTTTAAGGCTTGAAAGCTTTTCATTTTTAGGGAAATGAAGATAGACTAGTCTATCAAGATCCTAGAACAGCTCTGTAAGACTAAGCTTGTTTTTTATATAAGAATAAGAATGCAAAAGAACATGCACTAATTCTATATAGATAAACAAAAGTTTAGTTTATAAAATGAGATGGATAAAGTGATTAGAAAAACACAACACTGCTAGAAAAAGTAGTACCATTTAACTACTATGCTATTCAGTTCTATTTAACAGGAGCTCAGATTTCTAATATCCCAGTTAATGTAATTAACAATTTTCACATACTTTCAATGTTTTCAATATTCTCAACAGTTAAGCTCAGCAGCTGCTGGTGGTGCTTTCAAAAATACATCAGAGCAAAAGAAGAAAACAGCACTTTGCAAAAAGGAAAAAATTACAACAAATAAACTCAAGAGAAGCCACAAACAGAACAAAATTAAACTCCCCCCAAAATGGTAAGGAATATATTTTTCAGCTTCATTGGATATGGACATCATTTTGCTATTATAGGTGTAATAAAGTCCTCAGAAAATAGAAAGCCAGCCCCAAAGTTCAATCTTGTCAAAACTGGGAAAAATAATTCTCTTAGAAAGATCTATTCCCACAAGGCAGCAGTTTCACAAAGGTAAATTATCAAAGCATCAACATATTGTTGACTATCAGGAACAGACTTTTGCAAGCAGAACCGTTTCATATTACCAATGAAATATTACCATTCCATATTACCATACCATTTACAACGGAAAGATGATGACTGGTCAGTTGACTGTCATTATGATTTAGAAATTCATCTCTTCCAAAACTGTCAGCATTTCATTTTGTTTGAGGTGAATCAACATATTTCAATTTTTATTTCTGTTACAGTTAAAAGCAGCATGCAAGATCCTTTTAGCCGCAAATCTATATCCTAAACTTCTATTAAGCAGAGAACACAGAAGAATAAATATCAAGTTCTAACACAAAGTTAAAGTTAAAGCCAGCTGTAGTTTAAAGGATCATTCAGTTTAAATACAAAGCAGGATGAATGTGAGCACAAAACTATCAAAGGCACATTGTATCAATCAGCACAGCTCCTCTGACTTTAATGGGAGTTCATATCAGTGTAAGATTTAGTCTCTAGTCTTTCAATAGTATGGGGCAGCAGAATGTCTGATGAATGGCTTCAATAAGAAACATATATTGCGTGCATGCATCCCTCTTATTTCATGACCAAAACCAGACAGGGCTGTCCCTTGAGGACAAATCAGTGTCAGTAACTTAATCACCATGTCTAGCTTGGCAAACAGCACTGCAATTCCAAATGATCATAAGAACAAAAATAGAACACTCAAGTCTATGTTACCCAAACAGTCCAGAGGCATTCTTCTGGGACTTCTTTTTCAACTTTATAAAAATTATCTTTCTTTTCTGATGATCTGAGAATTGATTCATTTGGCTATATCAAATAAGTACAGGGACTCAATTAAATACAGAGACCTGAAAGCCAGTCCGTATTGGTAGCTAACTCACCAAAGTATTAATCGTGAAATGTAACACATTTTTCGAATACACCAAACACCTAAACGTTTAAGATTTACTCACTGCTCTGTGTATAAAATGATTGATTCTATCAATATAAAAATGGGACCTTCCAATGAAATTTAGTCCCAGTCATTAAAACTAACTGAACTAAATAGTGTATAAAACAAAGAAGTTGGATTATTCATTGTGAGCTTTGTAAATAACTGAAATATGTTGCTCATTGGTAATGATGAATATGTAAAACACATGAAGCAAAATGAAAAAACAAAAAGTCAACAACCATGCAGTCTCAGGTGATTCTTGTATACATGTATTTCAAAAACTTCAAAAAAAAGTATATTGTTTTAAAATTCCAGATATAGGAGAAAGGTTTCTGGATCTGTTATTCCTGAATCCATTTCTCTTAACAAACCAAAGGTTTACTGAATCCTACTGAGAAAAAGTTTAATAAAATAATTGTGGATCTCTTGTCTTAAATCCAGATTTTTTGAGTTGACATAAAACAACATTTTCACAGTAGTAAAGTCCCAAATTCCCAGTAAATTTGCCTGATGCTGTGGTATTATTCTACCATGGCTGCTTTTAAATGACACATTTTTGTGTATCTTTTCAACGTCATTTGCATTGCAGGTACAGAGGAAGGCATGTACATGGATATGCTCAGCTGAAAATGAATCGACTAAGCAAGAGGCACTGTTTTCCAAACAGAACATGGGATGTTTTGAAAAAGGGCTATTCATCACAACCCTGTAAATTTAATCAGTATAAGAAGTGCCATTCCCTTCAAGCAAAAGTACAAGGTAAGTACTTTGAATATTTTGGAATGTATTGAATGTTTGGTTTTGAAAAGAATGAACATTAACAGTATCTTTGATATGTACCTGTTTTGCACTGAACTGCAAAAACACTTTTGTCTTTCAGTATGTTCTTCAAGTAAAAAGACAAACATCTCACACATGATTTTCATACATATCCTTACTTAAACAAATTTGACAATTAGGAGGGCATTTTAAAAAGAAACAACACAAAACAAACTTATATTAGAAGCCTAAACAGTTTAAGATAGATCTTTACAATTTCCTGAAACAAGATTGTGTGTTTGTTGTGTGATGCTTCGTGTATTGACGTGCTTTCTGTGGTTCAATCAACATATTCTGCCCCCTCATCCACAAACTTAAAGGAGTGGTAGTAATGCAAATGTTGTTTATTCTATGGCCATCTTTGAAGCAGAGACAATACCCTGTGTTTGTTTATAGAAGATCTAAATAGCTATTAATCTGCAAGACATTTTTTAGTGGTTGTTTAAAAAGACACATATACAGTAGCTGAGAAAACGTATCAGGTGTAGAATAAAAATTTACAGAAAATAATAAATACATGACAATTAGTTCAGTGATATGATGAGAAATTTACTAAGCAAGTTCTAGCCTGTGGGGGAATAACAATAAAAGTAAAAGCTTCTTCAAACCTCTTTTTAATAGAAAATTACCTACACCAGCAAAAAGACTCATCTTGTTCCACCTCAGACAAGCCACTTTGCAGTAGGAAGAAAGAAGGAAAGAATACCTCAGGAATATTTTCCTATACTGAAAATCTAAACCACGCTAAGCAAAAAGACAAATTGGATAAAAAAGTAGGTATTGTACTCTATATGACTGTTTATTACAAGAAAAAATGATAGTGGCAAAACTTGAATTATATTCAGCAGTTTTAAACTTCAAGTTGAGAGTACTTTATCTATTCACAGATTTTGATTAAAAATGTGTTAAAGTTATTTTGGGGGGTTGAAATACAATGGAAACTTACTAATGTTAGAATTTGCTTTTTTAAAAAGAATGATTACATTTGCATGATTTGGAAAGTATATTTCTCTTGCTTGCTGTCTTGGTTGGCACTGCTGTTGGAGGTGCTGGTAGATGTAGCACAGAGGATGCTGAGATGGAGACAGTTAACTTGTCACTAGGAGGATGCTAATGGACACAGAACAGTGGGAAGAATGCGTATGAAACTTCACAACAGATCTTTAGCCCTTTGTGGACGCCTGTGTGGCTATGGTTTTGACACTACCAATAGCTACATTAGCTTAGATGGGGGCCTTAGATGCCTGCACTGGCTGCAAACAATGCTGTTACATGCAGTGCTAGCATAGCTTCTGGGGGAAATATTCTACGCTTATCCTAACTGTTATACTTTTCCCTAGACTTGCCACAATTGAAGACAGAAGCTCCAGAACCAGACTGTTTTTATGTAGCATAAGCACTGGTGCCTGATGTAGCACAAGCACTTAGGAGCCTAACCCTTAAGACGTGTTTTATGAAATATTTTTATTTCCTACACATATCTCACCACCTCAGACATTGTATTTCTTGCAGACTCATCCCAAACCTTTCCCCCAACCTTGCATAAACATCTTTGCAATATGAATATTAAAATACCTTAATGAAAAGAACATCATCCTAGATAGCACATATGTAGCTTGAAATCTCTAATTCCCATTATCCGTAAATTATTAGCATGATTTGTCACCTAACCAAGAAAAAAAAAAAAAGGAAAAAAATACATCCGTTACTACACCTCCTTGACATACTGGGAGAAAAAAAAAAAAAGTTTTCTCATCAAAAGAGGGATGAGTGACTTGGCCTGCAGTAATGGAAAACAGTAGTGCAAATATAATCACAGTTGTATAAATAAAGGTTGACATTATCCTTAATTACTCCGTTGATATGAGTTATAGCAGAGGTAAATGCTTTCTACTGACATAATTAATATTATTATTATTGCACTCTTTTAAAAGATAGCGTTGCTCTAGATTGAAATTTTTAAATGTAAACTTTTTTCTTCCCTAATTTCTACAGGACATTTCTGGGCAAATCAGGGAACACACAAGAAGAAACTTCTCATTTCAGAACATTATACCACCTCTGGAAGTATCTATGACAACTCATTCCTTTTCATCCACGGTTAATACAGCCATGCAGCAAGTCAGCAGTGCTGTGGAAATCTGCTGTTCAGTGACACAGCCACTTGTGCTTCAACAATCAGTTCCAGGGGAGTCAGAGACAAACGTTCAGGCTGACTCAATGGCGTCTTCTTTTTGGTCTCGTCCTTTTGACTTTAGAAATATAGGCACAGGTGAGCAATCTGATAGCACAAACTCAGAGGCTGCTGGTCCTCTTTCCTTACATCTAGAGGCAAGCCAGGAAAGTATATTAAAGGTGCAGTCAGAGAGTCAAAGATCTGGTACATCAGATCTGGTGATCCAGGCCTCAAGAAAGGAGAAATGTCCAGTTGAAGAAAATATATATTCATCTTCTATGGAAAACTCAGCTCCTAGTTCCCAACCTGGATGTTCTCGTTCATTAGGATCAAAAGCAGAGTTTCCTCCTGAGTCAGTCTCTACAGCTAAATTACCCAGTGTAGAACACACAGAACGGGAAAACTTTTCTCAAAAAGTCCTTCACCTTCATGGAACTTCTGACAAGAATGGAACCCCCCTGCAGTCAGAGAGCTATGGAAGGACACACAGAACAGCTACTTCTACTTTTAAAAAGCCCTCAGTAACTCTCAGGTCTCCCGAATTCAAGAATTACTCTGCAACACCTTCCAAGATATACAAAAAGAGAGGTTTAGAGATGATGAGGAAGCAAACCAGAGTTGAATATGACGACACTAGTAGTGATGATGAAGATAGGCTTGTTATAGAAATATAGACAGGCTGCTAATAAGATGTTTGTATGATGGCCCATTACAGAAGGAAATACTGTGGATGTTTGATCTGTATTTCTGAAGCACCTTAAGATCAGAAAAGCCATTCCTCGGTGCAACAGGCAGCATTCTTTTCTGAAGAGAGTCCTCTATTTCTACTTGGAACTTTTTTAAAGCTTATTTGAAACAAAAGGGGGAGCTGGCATCATTTATTTAAATGCAAACGGTAAACCTGCATAGGGGTTTCTAGCCTTGTTAACCTTCTTACCAGTCTTATATAATGCCCACAAGTGCCAGCTGCCAGAGGTTATATTATTAAAAGACAGCAGTGTATTTATGTAAATACACACAGTAACAGTAGCAGCAGCTTCCTCAATATATAAGCTAAGATTTCCTGGAAGGGTATGGGTGTATTCTCTCCTATATTCTCTTTTTCTGTAGTCACTGCCATTTGTACTGGGAGTGATAAACTGGCATTAAGGAGAAGATACACTGCCTAAACGTCTGTGGTAATGAATGAAAGAGTCTGCAAAAATGCTGATCTTTCTCCATGTTGCACAAATGTCAATGCTTCTTTGTGACAAATGACACAAGCACGCTTTGCTTTGTGTTTTGTGCCTTTTATGCCAATATCTACTCAAATATTCTTGATTTCTAGTTGGAGAATATGGATGTTAGCTATTAATATTTCCTTGTGGCATAACTTTTGACAAGGATCATCACGTTGTGCTCCAACCAATATAATCTGGCATGTTCTGTTTTTATTGTAATCTTAAATTTAAGTGCAATGATGTTATTTTATTGACAGTAAAGAAGCTATATGGCATAGCTCTCCTAGTTCTCTCTCTCTCTCTTTTTTTTTTTTTTTTCGTTTAACAAAAAGTTTTGTGCTATCAACCCCCAAATTTACTGGTTTCTATGTGAATAAATTATTAGATAGTTTAAATTGGCCAAGTGTATTCACTTACTTGATTAAACTGATAAACATTAAAACTCTCCACTTCTACACTTGGGTTTTATGGATAAAATTACATGGAATATTTGGAATTGTTTTTACTTTATTTATGCACAGTTTAGCTTACATACATCTTATAGGGAGATCTAGTATACGACAGGAGAACATAAATGTATACGTGAAAAACAATGCCAAAACAGCTAACAGATGTAAAATCAAGTGCTAAGTTCCATGCAATTTCTGTATTTTCAGCTGGCTTACAAATGTGACCATTCTTGAAACTATCCATACGGAACTTCACAGTTAGCTGTGATTTATGTTTGTACATTTACTAATGTACAGAAAACAAAAATTGTGATCAAATCATTATACCAATTCCTACTTCTAACGTAAGGAAAAAAAAATGAAGTTAGGAAAAAATATCTACTCTTTCAGAACAGAGGATGAGCTGTGAAAGGTATTTTTTCATTTTTAGAAATGTTACCGTATTGCTCCTTAACACAGACTTTTCAGTAGCATTACACAAATAATTGGTGTCAAGATTGTGAGGAAAAAATCCAGGAATATTAGTTGAAGATTTTCCTTTTCATGCTTTACTTGTCATTTACAAAGTGCTGAGATTTTACAACAATGGTATTAATACTATTCTGCTGGGTTGTGATCAGAATTTGCAGTTCAGAAATACAGTGAACCAGTCCGTTTTCTTACTACATTTTATGGTAAGCTTCTGTAAATTTCAGTTACATTTCTACATACAATGAGAGGATAAGATGAAGTAACAGCTTGCTTAACTTAGGAAGCCTTGTATTCAGAGGTCAGCAAGCATGGGGATATAGTTGAAGAATGAATGACACTGACCATGGTGGATTGCAAGGCCCTGTAAATCGTGTATTTTGTTGACTGAGAAACAGTACAAAAAATACCAATTTGTTTAGGGTGGTACAGATGAATAAGAACGATATACTTGTAGATTGTTTTTATATTGTTAGATTTTTTCTTTATATTGTTAGATTTTTTCTTTATATTGTTAAATTATTTTATCTTAGTAAAAATAAAACATGAATCAAAATAACACCAATATTGCTGTAGTTATTAAGGTTTATTTCTAGAATCAACTGCAGAGATGGAAATTCAAGAATGTCACTGTTTTTAGAGGATATTCTGAGTGCTATAATGTCAATAGGCTTTCTGCTAGCACATATTTTCTAAGTGAGGAACACGGACATATTGTATGAGCTGCAAGTCTCCATTCCTGATCATTGGAAGAAGCTGTCAGCAGATTAGGGAAGGTTTACTAGAGAGCCTATACATAAAATCCAACATTGTTTTACAAAAATATCTTAATTACGTGTTGATAGTCTTAGTACAAGCACCAGTATTACAGTTCAAGCATTTTAACATTGAATTATTTTAGTCATAATTGTATTAATTTTCTTAACCTACCTCAAAACTTAGCAGGAGAACCAATGTGTTACTCAGAAAACTTCTCAGTGAGATAATTAACAAGAAAATTGTTAATATCGTCATTATTTGACAAGTTTCACTAGTCTGATATTACAGGGACAAGAAAGATCAAAGGAAAATGTGTCTAAATCTTTCTTTCTCTGTTCAGTATTAGTGCTCCAAGACAAACTGGAGAGTTACTTAAGTGAATCCCCAGTACAAAGAATTTAAATATTGTGAGCTCAAAGAAGTACTCTACTATTACGCAAATTTGGGAGTAAAGAGGAAAAGAAAGGAAAGAGGAAGAGATGCTATCATAAAAACTTCAGAATGTCCCATGAAAACAGACAAAGTAGATATAATCACTCAAGAATCTCTTCAACAAATACCGATATATATATGTGTGTGTGTGTGTGATTTACAAGGAGAAAAAAACACTCACTCTGATTAACTTAAGAATGTCATGATTTGTTGTCTGTAAATTAGAATTCAAATAATAAATTAAAGGTGTAATCACCGTCTTTTTTATGTAACAAGCAGTGAAAGGCTCTTAAAATAATCCAAAAAGCTTAATGTAACACCAATGGGTATAAACCAAAAAAATAAATAAAAAAAACATGCTCAACATCCATGAAGGTAGTAATGGTAAACATACTATATATAAACTTTTAGAATGCAAAAAGTCTTGTTCAAATGGAATATATTCAGTTGGTTCAAATTTATAGGCTGAAAAATTGCACTGAACTAACAGGCTCCCATTACTTAAACATCCCATAAATAACAGAGGTGTGACAAGCCTTAGTTTATCCTATTTAACAGATTCTATGTATGACTGACAAGTTGCCATCCATCCCTGAATTTCATCTCAGCTACTATTTCTGCTTTAACCCAAACTAAAGATGAATGGAAAATGCTCTACTTTTCAAGAAGGAACACTACTTTTTATGAAGGCCCCAAAATAAATGGGAAAACAAAACAAAACAAAACAAAACAAAACAGGGAACCTAATGTAGAGGTTCCCATTTCAGAAAAGCACCAGCAAAGCTTCTAAATTATGAAGTCAGACCCAGTGAGATTCAAACCAGTGCTTGAAACTAGTCAGGTACTCTGGTAATGCTTAGGTGGAAGGTGCCTTTGTCTAAAGAGAAAAGTGAGGAAGAATGTTACTGCAACGAACCCATCAAAAGTTTTGGAATTTTCTTCTGACGGAATCACTCCAAGTTACTGGATTCTGAATCTGTAGAGAAAGCAGGAGAAGAAGAGACACAGTGCTTGCAGTCACAGTGCTTACAAGTCACAGTGCTCTCTGGAATTCTGTTGTGCAGGCTTTAGAAAAGGCTATAGGACTTGTCTTGCACAAATATATTCCTCAGATAATCATACTAACAAAAAGGCATATGTCTGGTTTCAGGTGCTTTAGCTTCATGGCTATTTCCATTTTCATTTTCAAACTCCCTACATATTATTGTTAACAGTAGCATTGATGACAAATTTATATACACACCACTTTTAATCAAATTTTCAATTCAGTGCCATTCTATCCAAAAATCTCAAAAAAAAAATATTTCAAATGCTTCAAAGTTTTGCAAAATCTTAAAAAAATTACAACCTTCTAGAGCAAATGGAAAATTTCTGTACCTATTAAATCTAAACCAGCTATAAAAGAAAATACGTTGTCAAGCACCTTTAGAAAGCATAAGACAACCCTTGCATCAAACCAAACCAGCAGCCCCACAGCATCTATATTCATTTCTTGCTTGTGCAAGAGTTTTCTTATTAAAATAATTTATGGATGTGTAATGAATTTGCTATATAAAGTTTTTTTGTTGCATAACGTTTGTGGCTAAATGACATGTTTTAAAGTGAAATTCCTAGATCTGTAATTTAGAAATATTCTAAAGGCAAACTCAGAAGTGCTGTGCAAAGAAACTTTCATCCTGTGTGCACTTCAGAGCATTAAATATAAAGACTTCTTTGTGATAAAACAGCTGTAGCTGGAACAAAATTGGGATGATTTTAAACTAGAAAAGAAAGAACATGTTAAACTCTATTTCCTGATAGAAGTAATCTTTCATATTTTAGTTCAGTGTACAGTGTAAAAATTTGACCTGACATTAGAGCTGAAAACTGAAAAAAACATAGATCTCTAAAAGCATTTATACATCTGTGGTGGTGTTTTTAGCAGCATCACTAAAGGAGGTAGTGACTCCACCAGAATCTTTTTAGCCACAACAGCCCTTGGAGGATTAAGGTCTGAATCACATGCATCAATGTGTGAAAACAGTGAGTAATGCTCTTGGTTTAAGTTACAGAACTTGAGGAGTTTGCATATCCAAATCCAACTGGCCATATGGCAGACAGCATTTTTGCCTTCCCAAAGGATATTGTACTCACACAAAACATACAAAGCTTTGCAGAAAAATTATTCCCTGACTTTTCACAGCAGAAGTGTCAGTCATGCAGTGATATTTTAAATTAATTTTCAAGAAGTTGAACATCAAAGCCACATGAGGGCACCAGCACAGAGAAAAATCTGTCTCAATCCTTCAAAGTTAGCAGCAGTCCTGATGATTCATTGCTTTGCTATAAACAAATTTGTTTTTTTTTTACACATGAATGCATCTCATATTTTCATTCCTTCCATTAAAGGATGCAAATAAACCAGCAATGATGATCACTGATAAGATCTATATTCAACATCTGCTCTACTCAAATACACTGTAAATATGTGGATGTTAGAAATTTTTTCCTCTTTAGATGTGAACGTTTCTTATTGTTAGATGTGAATATTCCTTATTTATTCAAACTTTCCTATTAATCTCCTTTACTACTGACATTGATCTGCCTGGAAAACCCTAACTGATATATGTATGTCCACTAGGGTGGACGAGAAGGGTGCAAACCAAGCAGTGCAATCCCAGAGATCACCAACAAATATGAAGATATGCCTTGAATATATAACCTATGAGAAAAGATAGAATGGACAAGAGCTGTTAAGGTATCAGAAATTAGGAAATATGCACAAAAACACTAAATAGAAGTTTATGAATAAAGACTATCTCATCTGTTGTTCACATTCATTGTGCGATGATGATGGCCTTTATTTGCAGCATAAAAATTAAATATTAAGAAATGCTCCTCGTTGAAGGAGCAACCACGCTTGTAACAAATAGCTCAGGGAAGTTATGGACTCTTCATCACTTGGAAACTTCAGTAACAGTTTAGGCAAGTATTTCATAGAATCATATAGAATCACAGAATAGCACCATATATGCACTTAAAATATTTATATAATGGTCACATATTTTTTATTATAATAACATTAACAAATTTATTATTCATCATTATTGTTTGTAAATAGATTCCCCAAAATGCCATGCCTAAAATATTTAGGACATATGTGGCTATATATGCACCACTGATGTACACACATGGAATTGTATCTAAAAACATTTGCTTTGCATTACTTGCAATGTATATCATAATGTATGTCTGTTTTTGTATGCTGCCTGTTTTATTTACACAAGCAAATTTGTTCCCATTCACGAGTGTTTACATTTTAATCATTGTCATCTAGTTAAGTAGCTTTGCTAAACCACTGTATTTTTTTTTTATGATTTTTTTTTTAATTTATTATTATTATTTTAGCAAATCTTTTGATCTTTTCTTACTGTCTGTCACAGTATCCTTCAGGACAAAATGTCATACAGCTAGAAGAGCACATAATACAATGAGTGAACAATTGGCTGGTGGGTTGAGCTCAAAGGGTTATAGTAAATGGGGTTACATCAGGCTGGAGAGCAACCTTACAGAAAGCGATCTGGGGATTCTGGTCAACAGCAAGTTGAATATGAATCAGCAGTGTGCCCTGGCAGCCAAAAGGACCAACAGTGCCACAGGATAAAAAGGACATAAAACTATTAGATAGTACCTACAGGAGAGCTACAAAGATGGTGAAGGGTCTAGTGGCCATGACATATGAGGGGGGGCTGAGGTCCCTTGGTTTGCTCAGCCAAGAGCAGAGCAGGCCAAGGGGAGGCCTCATGGCGGCCTGCAGCTCCCTCAGGGGGAGCGGATGGACAGGCGCTGAGCTCTGCTCTCTGGGGATAGCGACAGGACCTGAGGGAATGGCATGGAGCTGGTCAGGCTGGGTGTTAGGGAAAGATGCTTCATCAATAGGATGGTCAGGCACTGGAACAGGCTCCCCAGGGCAGTGGTCATGGCACCGAGCCTGCCGGAGTTCAAGAAGCATTTGGACAAGGCTCTCAGACATATGGTTTGATTTTTAGGTAGTCCTGTGTGGAGCCAGGAGTTGGACTCAATGATCCTTGTGGGTCCCTTCCAACTCAGGATGTTCTATGATTCTATTACTAATTTTACCTTAAGGATTCATGTGGAATTAAGGCTGTAGATTAAGTCTCCTGGCCTGTATTTTTCATTTACCATCAACATTCCACAAAAGTCATGTGAATGAAAAGGTCAATATTATTTTTTAGACTACAAAATACTGAGAGATTTTAATAGCACATTTAAAGTGTTTTGGTGGAACTGGATAAACATCACGTAGAAGCACACAATGTAAAAGCTGTGTCTTCCGCAGTTTGGTTATAAGCCATTCTCTTAAGTTTAAGCAGTACTCAAACATAAAAAAGTGCTCTTGTTTCTCACAGTAAAAGTCAATGCACCTACTGACTACTCATGAAAACTGCCCAAGTATGTTCTGTATTTATGCAATCCTTGAGTTTAGAAGAACTACAAGAGACAGTTAAACAAGGGATGAACTCGCCTGAACATTTGCAGATGCTCTGTAAACTGGTCAAAAAGGATTCTAGTTCCATGTGTCCATATACTATTTTATCTTTAAAGAGACACTATATGTCTTATTATCAGTCCCTAAAGAAAAAAAAAAAAAGGTACAAAAAGGAAAAAAAAAAAAGAAACAGAAGGTGATTCTAATAGTAAATCCCTAATCCAGTTTATTTAAGCTTCACAGGTTTTGCATATATGCATATTGTTGTTTCACTGACTGACAAAGCAAACAATGCTAAATACAACATGAGATTTATTATTATGAGTATGTACTTAATCCAGCAATGATTGGAAGTGTTTCAGAGTCTGAGCAAGTTCAGATATGTTAAACTGTGATTCTTTTCAAAGATTATTATGCCATTAACAAAATGAACAATTGGATGAGAGCCGTGGGAGCTGTGTTTCATAACCTACTGTGGTCTTGTTTTCCAGATGTCTTAAATGCTACTTAGGTTCAGTAGTACTGGTGACCAGGTCAACCACTCTAGACAAATGTAGAGAGCTATGTCTTTATGGAGTCAGGCTTCAATGTGTCTTTCTGAATTACACTTAACCCCTGCAAACTAAAACCTCTTACTTATTACAGAGGTATTCACAGTGCAAAATTAACATCACAACAAAACCTCTCCCCACTCCTTTCACACCGGTAGACCAATAGCCAGTGTTTATCTCCAGAAACAGTCCTATGATTTATCATTCCTTATTGTACTTATCATATTCAAATTTTTTCTTGAAATCATCCCTCACATTCCAAATTAAAACATTTTGTCTCGTATACAGAGCTGGGAATATGACAGGGTCATTCAGATGAGCTGCTCACTCTCCTCTGTAAAAAGGAGCCACTACAGAAACTTCCCCCTCTCCATCAAAATGGTTAAAGCAAAAAGAAAAGAACAAAATCTATTTCTTTAGCATGCTTTGGCAGCAACCTGGGTTAGCAACCAAATGGGGCAAAGGGAGCCAGTGTTTTTCCTACCTGTGTTAGGAAGCTACACTCTGAGAAGAGGAATACTTTACTGGGAAGCTAAGCAAGAGCAATAATAGCTTGTATCTCAAAACCTGTACGTACAAATGCAATTACAAGATTGGCACAACTAGTAATTTAGATAGTGATGTGCACATACATGTTCTTGTGTGTTGGCTGGAAGGAAGAAAATTACAACTCCTAAAAAGTTATTTGACCATTAACTCCACAATGCCTCTTAATGTTTCCATTGCTTACAGAGAAAAATTTGCATTTAGATCCTCAAATGGAAGGCAATACAAGCATACAAAACACATTATCATAGCCTCTGCACACCACAGACGGTTTTTATACCTTATGAAGAAGTTTTGCATAACTTTGTTGATTTTAGTTATGGGTTATACGAGCTGTAAATGAAGCAAATATTAAAAATTGAAATGATACAAAGGTCTTAGACCTCAAATCACTGGTTATCCAGAAGCAAGAATGTAAATACAGCTAAGTAAAGCAGAAAAAGCTGCCTCATCCTGTGCAATATTATAGTGTTTAAGAGATTATAAAAAGGATTTGCAAACTTTGATTTAAAAATATGAAAAAAGTAAAACACTCATTATTCTTATACGTTTAAAATGAAAAACACAACAGCTTTTTTTAAAAATTATTATTATTATTTTTTATTTGAACCAGATGTGGATATGCAGATGTGAACTGTTGGACAATAGTCAGAGAAGTGGAATTAGGGAAATATCTGTAATTAATAACATGCCTGCGGAAACATGTTCTGTACTTCAAAAAGAATTCAGGTGCTATTAGATCTGGGAGAACCTCCTTACCCTGAAGATGTTGACAAATTTGAAGAAATTCCAAGTAAGAAAAAAAAGGACTGCAGAAATAGATTACTTATTCAGAAAGATTAAATGAATCAATCTTCTTCTCTCAGTTACACCACTGCTGTCCAGTTAAATTCAATGACAATGTACCAACATAATCAGGAGAAAAGCTTGATTAAAATATATTAATTTGTTAAGAAAAGATTAAAGGAAGAACTCCCTCTAGGAAGGACAGGAATTGATAAAATGTTTTAAGGAAACAATAGGTTATGTAATAAAATTTAAATAAATAAATAAATATTAAAAAAAAAAAAAGAAGAAAGAAAGACAGAGAATGTTCCACTGCAGTTACATCTACTAAATACCTCCTCTGGGGTGTTTAAAGTGAGGCTCGAACAGAGCCACTCACTGTACAAAACAATTATACACAGGAGGTCGCTAGAGAATGAGACCAAGCAGTTCTGCTAGAAATCTACTACTGATTTCCTGACATTCATAAAATCAGACACTCAGACACAATGTCTATATCAACTCCTCTCATCAACTCCTCTCCACCTTAATTTACATAGCAGTGACTAATGCGTTACAAAAACTTATCCAAGACGGGTCATTTTACTAAAATGCAATTGCATTGCATTGCCTTTATGCACTTAGAATTCTACCAGATTTTCCATTTCATATTCATCAAGAGCACGTGTACAAAAAAAAAAAAAAAAGGAAAAAAACTCCTCAGAAAAAGAACAAAAATCACCAATTTTGGTTTAACTACAATGCCACAGAAGGGGAAAAAAATAAAAAGGTGGGGCCAAAAGGAGAGCAATCTTACAAGTTAGCATTGTTTCCTGGATAAAAGAGTCAAGAGTAAGTTAGACTTGAAAATACATAAATTTGCTGGCATCTTGCTTTTGGAAGCAGCAACTACTCCTGGCAACATTTTAATTTAGCAGCTACTAGGGAAAGAGGTTCAGAGCATGTACATTTATGTCCCCCAATCCATCAAAATTCTGCTACTGGGAATCCAGATGGAAATACAGAATGCAGAATGCTGTTTGGAAACATTCACATTACTCTTGTGTTCAGGGTTAGCAGTGGGCAATTTAGTCCAACTTTAAAAAGTACCCTGTCAGTGATCAGTTAAACCTGTTTTAATGAGTAGACAAGTGGACTGAATTACTTTTATTTGCTTAGACATTATTTCACAGAGTCATTCAGGTTGGGAGTTCACTAGTTAACTAGTTCAACCTTCTGCTCAGATCAGGGCAAACACAATCCAGCTTGAAAATCTCTAAGAATGGAGATTCAAGAGTTAATCTGTGCAACTTGTTCCAATGCATAATTATCCTCAGAATTATTATTATTATTTTTTTAATATATTTATGGCTGGAGTCTCCTGTTTCATCTTATGACTTGCTTCCCAATCTTCTAACACACAGCTCAGTAAAGAGCCTGGTTTCATCTAACCAGTAACTGTCTCACAGCTATAGGCAGGCTGCAACTCAATCCCAAAGCTCTAGATTATCTTTGTGGCTCTGCACCGAATTTGCTCGTTTATCAACTTTCTTGAACTTGAAGGCATAAAACTAGACACAGTAATTAGGATGTGGACTAATAAGATGAGTATAGGGGAATAATCACTTCCCTCAATACTGAATACATTCTTGGTGATACAGTCCATGATACTGCTGGCTGATGCTTTGCTCACCAGAACTCCTGATCCTGTCCAGAGGAGCTGCTACCCAGCCAGCCAACAATGGCATGCATTTAGCGTATCCCAGGACTTTGCATTTGTCATCACAGGATTTTGTGGAGCCCTAGTTGGTCCATTCCTCCATGGTAAATCACTCTGAAAAGCAACGCTACCTTCAAGTATACTGACTGCTCCCTCCAGTTTGGTGTCATGCTAACATAGTGAAGCTGTGTTCTACTTCCTCCTCCAGGTCATCAATAAATATAACAAATAGGATATTAAACAGATATGTTCAAGAATAGACTCCTAGGAACTCCCCTGGTAACTGGACTCCAGGTAGAGTCAGCTATTAACCAGTTCCCTAAAAGCCCAGCAATCCTGCCATTTCTTTCCATCCATCTAGTATTTAACTGTCTTGCACTAAAATCCTGAATTGGACACAAGGATGCTAGGGAAAACCATATAATTTAAGTAGAGCAAATAAAATGGGTGGCAATTTACCTTGATGCTACACATAAGCATTGGTATTGCATAAGGAGGAATTCCAGAAGCACTGTGTTCATCACACTTTGAATTCATCATTATTTAGCTCAGCTGAAACAAAGTTAGACTAATACCAAACATTTAAAAAAAATTATAGCCTTAGCCTACATGCAAAGCACACATCCTGTGCCAAGCTACTGGAGCCATTCAGATGACTGCTACCCACCCCTATAGCTCTGTATAACGTTTCTGGTTTCAGAAATCAACAGAAATCTTAATCCAAAAAAGTGAAAAAACAAGCCTGGTTCTTCAGATAGTAGAGAATCCATCTAAAATTAAATGGGGTTTAATTTGCCTCCCAAACTCTAAATACCATGAATTTAAGAACAATGAGATACGAAACATGTAGAAGTCAGTACTCAAAATAGCATTTCTGATGGAAAGTTTCCAGATTGGACTGTAGCAACAGTAACTATGTTGCAGTAAAGCCAAGTCTAAAAAAGCCACAAAAAGATATACAAAGAGAGACAGCCATTTCTTCACGCTTCCTCACATGCATATTTCCACCACCCTTGATCCCATGCTGCGTGACAATAAGAAAAAAAGTGCTTGAGTCAACAGAAAACTATTTAGTTGACTATCCTCAAGCTCTTTACATAGCTTGTATATCTTCAAATATCTTTGCCCCCTGAAAAGTTAAATTCATTCTACATTCTTCTGGGAAGACTCAGGGCTAGTGTTCCAACAGTTAACTTGGATGTTGAATTCCCTCTTTTTAAGTGTGTTGGATAATGTTGAAAAAAGAATATGTTTAAGCTGCCCATGAATGGCTGTCTCCTTTATTTCCTATAATCTATATAAATGATAACAGTAGCAGGCTACATGACTCCTTTCAAACAGCTTCTGAAGAGAAAGCCAAGAAAGGTAGTTAAGTGCAAATTAAATAACTAGTGCTTATGTCTTTTGCTTATTTTTTTTTCCAGTTATAAGAAATGAATCTCTTTAATATATGTACACCAGTGGCAGAACATTTTTATAGCTTCCCCTTCTTTTCTCTCACTATATGTATTCGAGTACTCTAAATCTGATTAGAGATTTTTTATTTTAATAAAGTAGTTTCATTGGAGACAGCCAACGTATCTATTCTTGCTAAAAGCAGATGTTAATTTAGCATGTTTTTCTTAACTAGTCTTTTCCCAGTAACTATTGCATCTTATGAGAGAGGTTTTCAGGAACATGTTGATTTCTCATTGCCACATGTCTTTACACTTTGTTCCACTCTTCCCTTTGCTCCGAAACCTCCATTTACTTGTTGGGTGGACACATCTGGGTTCAGGAAGAACTAAGCTGGGTCTGTCCAAACTTTTTAACTAGGAACTTCTTTACATGGAGACATGGGAAATCAGAACAGACATATAAAGTTGGCTTTAAATAAACCAATTCCGAGTCTAGTCGTGCTTATGTGGAGCTTCACGCACATAAGCCATGCTGAGAAGCCTTGGAACTTCCACAAGTGATTTTAAAAAAGGAGCTTCAAAGCATTTAATGGATGGCTGTGTCATCAGACTACGTTCAACATATCCTTGAAGACTGATTTCAACTCAACATCTCAGGTTTGAGTATGTTTACAGTCAGCAATTCCCACTGGTGAAATTAACATGACTTAGATAACAAGAAAAAGCAGCAAAGGGACCCAGTCAAAAAACAGTTTTAATGAAATTGTTGCTTCTTTATTTCCAAATTTTTATGGGCGAGGACGGAAAAGGCTGAGCCACAGGTCATTGTGGAAAAAATACTAGAGGAAGGATACCGATAGCTATCTGCCGGAGGACAAGACTGTTATTCAAGCAACCAAAAAGAGGAAGCATCATTCTGGAACACAGGAATTCAGGACAGGAAACGAAGCACAAGAATGTGCAACAGCAATGGCATACTGCAGGGAGACTGGATGTAGCTGCAGAGCAAAGTTCAGATACAAAAACTTCTTGATCGGCTGTGTATATATTCTGGGGAGGTAATCCTGAAGAGGTACATTTTTAGGGCAGAGACATCAAGGAGACCTCTAGTGCTTTTCCTTGCTATGAAAGCAGAAAGATGGGTGGAAGCACGGGTGAGTGAGTAGCTGACGAGCAGGTGCTGAAACCACCAGAGATAACAGCCAGAAAAATGAGCATGCGAGCAGGATCAGCAACAAGTAAAAGAAAGCCATGAACATGAATTGGCAATAACGCAGCCCAGACATGAGGGAAAGTATCAGTTCATGAATCCTGTATCTTGGTGGCAGCACAGAGGAGTATCAGAAGGATATTCAGAGTACCATGACACTTTCAGACCAACAAGGTAAGACCTTTGTCTCTCAGAGAACGGAGGGACATTACTAGTAGACTTTTGCAGGCAGTGCCTATGAGGAGCCAGTCACCTTACTGAAGCAAAACAGATTCACAAATACTTTCCCTTCCTACAGCAACTGAGAAACATCATTTGGAAGAAAAGACTTCATAGAATAGCTCAGCTTTAAACTGTCTGCTTTCAACTTTGAGCAAAAATACAGAAATCAGTAAGTAAAGTGCTCCAAGAACACCTAAGCCTGCACCTTATTTATTTATTTATTAATTTCCCATGAGTGTTTGTAAGGCATTTGCCATTCTACAAAAAAGCAGAAATATGAAGAACTCTTAATAGCAATTAAATCCTGACAGTCCTTTGATGGGATTTAAATTCTTCCATTAAACTAATCAAGCCACAACATTAATTCAGAAAACTTTTTACTTATTAATAATGGTCGGTAGAATTGTATGTTCCTGGCAAATGTAAATGTTGTCGTAAATGAAAATAAGATTTGCTCAAAGCCACAGATCAGATCATGCTTCAGTTTGTAAAGTTTATACATTCTGGTATGCTTTCGGTGAAAGTACATCTGAATACAGAGTGCAAAGAAGAGATTGAAAACCATGATTTAATGAAAACTGCTGTTTTCACGTTTTCTAATAAGAAACATTTATATTTTGCCAACACAGTGATTTTAGCATAATAGTTTCCTCTAAGCACTGACTGAAGTGGGTATAGGATGCAAATAAACGTATATGGGAAGATTTTCAGACAGGAATAAGCACTTTTCTGTGTATCCAATAATTACTTAAATAGATTGCATCTCTTTGGGATTGCACAGAAGTCTGTCCTCTCTAAAAAGATTTAAATATGCCAGTAAGGTGTAACTAGCTTCAGTTTACCAATGTTACTTACGCTTCCCCAGCTTACAGTAAAACTAAGCACATATACAGTAAAGAATTTGCTTTAATCTATGTAATTTCTATTGCATTCAGTTTGTACAAATAGAATGCTTTTCTACTTTTCCTTTCCCTAAACTGGGATGAAACAGAACTCTGGCAACAGCACATTTCAAAAGAAAACAAAAATGTCATTGTTTGTGAATATTATTAGCCTATTTTGTTCAACAGTGGAACAAAAATACTTGGTAGACATTGCAGCTAAATCATTTTATAACCAGTCCAGTGAAAATTGATAAGAAATCAATTCCTTGTGCTAGCTGCATAATGTTATTCATCACTGATCAATTCATCTTTCAAGTAATACCAAAAGCCCTCAGGATCTCCCCAGATGTAGAAAAAATGAAGCCCATGCTATTTTGTTTTGAAAATACTCTCAATTGCTAGCTCAGTTCAACAAGTTATGGACTTGTATTCATACTAATTTTTAGGCTGCCATAGCAAAACAGGTTCTTCTACTCACTGAACAAAATTATCTGCTAGCAGTAAGGGACATCTAACTTGCACATCAGGTTGCAGACTAGTTTTAAAATTTACTATAAATGTTTATTTACGGTATAACCTTTTGTTTTAGATAATGTACAGAATGGTCATTGCCAATAGTGTCTGCAGGCTTTTATCTACTCAATGAACATTCCTCCTTCTACCTTACGTTAGATATTCCCTCCATGAATAGTTAACAACAGCTCATAAGTTTCATCGTTAACTTGGACATGGAGGACTTAACACCTTATATGCATTTTATTACATGGGAAGAATAAGATCCCTTACGAAAAGTAGATATAACTTAATCCTTAATTCCAGAGCAATACTTAAAATGATAAGGAAGAATGCTCTTTCAACTTTGAGTAAAGGTTTTTGGTTTCTTTAAAGAAAACAAAAACAAAAAACACAGCAGCACAATGTGACAATAATACTGTCCCACAATTCACACAAACCGTGTTTCCAGTTTTCCGTTGATGGAGAACAGCCATCCCCAGTGTTAAAAAAGCAGTTTCCCCATTAGGTGCCCTAACAAAGTTTCAAACTATTCAAACACAGAGGCATAAATCAAGAAAACAACACTGGCGCAAGATGTTACATGTAAGTTATACTAAGACTTTAAAGAAAACCATCTGGGCATAAAATGTAAATACAGTCAGCGTACAAAAATTAAGAGCAAAATAAAATCAACCACACATTTTAAATGCCCTAAATACAGAGTCTTTACTCTGTAAGACCACTGAATTTTAACTTCAAACATCCCTCTCAAATAAAAGAACATGCAAAATATCACTGAAACAGAATACAGAGGTTCAAATAAAATACATTTATTTTCAACTTCTTGTCTTATTTAAGATATAGTTCTTTAAGACTGGGAACAATCAGTATGTCTTCAATGGTGGATATGAAGCAAAGCTGGAGCTTACTAGAGGGACTTGCCATTACGTCTTTTATTTTTCATTTGTACTTAGAGACAAAATGCAAACACTGAAGCAGTGTTCGTACAAAAGATAAGGAAAACCTGCCTCAAATGGATTATAACCTAAGTAGGCCTGAAGAACACCACTTGCCCAGCTTGCAAGATACTGCCAGAGAGATTTCCTAAACCACAATAAAACTTAACAGGTTTAGTTCAGATTCCTGTATTGACGTATGTTCAGTTTCCAAATGGTAAAAGTAACCTGGACATGCTTTATAGACCCAAGAGATTATGAGTAGCCCTGAGAAGCAGAAATAAAGGGAAAAAAACCCATGGACACATACACACTTCAGACAAGAGACTGAAGAAAGGTTAGAAAATAACCCTCAAAAGGCACTATATCTGTAAAAATACTACATTTCAGAGGTGTCTAAAAGGCAAACCAAAGAAAAAAAAAAGGCCTCTTTAAAGCCAAAACCTAGATCTTAAGGGCATAAAATACCAGAACTCTGGACTTTTCTTGCTGACAGTTCAGATCAATTGTATAAGCAACATACTTGAGATTTGATTACATAGCTAGATTTTTTGTTTATTTATTTACTTTTAAACAGGATGCTCACTTGGGTTTAACTTAGTTTGGGGAAAGGGAAGTAAGGGAGATTTTGAAAACAAACAAATTACTTACAAATAGACAAGTCAAAAAAAAAAAAAAAAAGGAAAAACCAAAAAGCGTCATGCCAAAGTCTCCTCTGTAGTGACTGGTACCTTAGGATTCCCAGCATGTTCCTCTTCCTTCTGAGACAGTGTAGGAATGGGTAGCAACCAGAAGGCTGTCATCCTTGACAGAGCCCAGCTCGCAGAAGATGAGACTCAGTTTGTCACTGATTTCTGAGGTATTTATCGGGACAGGGAATCCTGGCTTCAGTTCCCGGTTCAAGAAGGGAGTACGTGATCCCAATTATAAACCATACTGCGAGCAGCAAATGATGGCTTAACAGCATTTAAAGCTGAAGTTTAAAATACTCGTGCAGTTTGTATAAAACAGATGTGAAATTTCAAACTAAACAACAGTTTTATTAAGAGAAAAGAAGTTGAAGCAAGAGAGGAAAGCAGTGTGTCCTCCTCTGCATCTGAGGATCTGAAAATTCAATGATGGTTCTCTGACAGCGAATGTAATATGTTTCAGTTTTCCTGCTGAGCTGTTTTCATGCTCTTTTTCCAAACAACTTTTTCCTACCCTGCTTTTCATATTTCAAGGAAATTTAAGCCACATGTGATTTTTTTTGATAGGTTTAATCTGTTTATTTAAAAATGTGTGTCCCCAAATATGACTTTTTTTTTTTTTAATTACAGTCTTCTGTGTTGAAGTTATTGTGCAAGATATTGTATTTACTTCGAGCTTCTGCATAGAATCTCCATCCTTTCTTTACCATTTATTTCTACATAGGAGCCCTAATGTATGTATAGCAGGGCCTGAAATCACCAATGTATTTTTTTTTTTCTTGCCTACTTGCCTAGGCCATCTAATCTGGCATAACCTGGTCCATATCCTGGAAAGACTGTATTTTCTGGAAAGATCAGTCTCTGGATTTAACTGCTCTTGGCTTCATCATGCTTTATTTATTACTAGAGCCTGCTCATATTGAATATGTTTTGTATAAAAAGAGTTCCTGTGAATTATTTATTCTATCTGATGTCAGGCAAAAGGGCTTAACAGTGTTTTCCTTTTTTAGTCAATCTTTTCTAAATCATCTGACCTATTGGGCCTTCAGTTTCCCAACTGTGCAGACCTATTGTCTTGACCAGGAACAATTGGAATGGTCCTGGAGGTAGGAATTGATTCTTCTTACACATGTGCAGTACATCTAGCAATCACGTCCTTCCTCTGTTTTGGCCCTTCAAGATGATGCTACAAACCAAACATTAAAATAATAATAATAAAAAGATAGTTTTATCTTGTTTTCTAGGAAGGCCTCTGTAGACAAATGCTCTTCCAGTCTGTTCTTCAACACTGATAAATGTATAGTGAAAAATGTATGCTGATCACTAAGCTGAGAAGTCATGGCAAGTGTCAGGAAGGCAAGAACAGGAAAGTAAAAAGTGCATCAAAGAAAAATGTTCACCAAAAACTGGCAACTAAATCTGAGCCTTAATAGAATACCACAGACTGAGAGCAGAATTTTCTTTCTGTGTTACAAATAAAATGTAAGTCTTAATTAAAGCTTAACATATTTCTTCCAAACCACTGATGTGAACACATGCAGAAAATACACTGGAGATCTACACTGGATGATGTGGCATTGCCCTGAGTTGTGCTGGATTTGAATGAAGTGGTTTTTCAGGAATAATTTGAACTGTGACCCAGGCTCTTCCATGAATGACAGTTTCAATTGGTTGAGATATTCTGAAATTACTGGAACCATTTGTTGAAAAAAAAATAAAAAAATACTATATCCAGAATATCAAGAAAACTACTTTTAATTTCTGGAAAAACACACAAGAAGTAACAATGGCACAGTGCCATTGTTACACAGTACCAGAACTCTGCAGAGTAAGAGTGGAAAAAATACATTTGATTAACACAAAATGCAACTCCCCCTCCTCCACCCTCCACCAAAACCCATGAAAAATGGCTTCTGATGGTTTTAATAAATAATCATGGGGGATTTATGGGAAACATATTGAGTTTAAACAATGCTATGCCCTTTATCCCACTGCAAAGTGCAATATCTGGACATTTTGCATAGCTGCTGTGCCTGTATATACTCATAGTTTGCTAACAGGAACCACAAACATAATACCTCTGACAACTGTAAATCTGTTACATTATTTGTGCTGCTGCTTCATAACTTCTCCCTAATCTTGCTTTCTCTACTTATTTTGCTGGCAGTAAAACTCGGTAGATTAATAATGTTATTAATACTTCACTTTTTCTGCCAGATCTTCTTGGGTGGCCAGTTTCTAGCAGCACAACTAACTTTACTTGCACAGCTGTCCTTATACTTCATGCCAACCCTTTTTAGCATTTTCATTATATTCTGCAAATTTTAAGGTCCCAGTGATTTTTTAGAACCTCAAACATAAACTACTGGAATCAAACACATTAAAGCAATAATAATGATTTATTAGTAACTTGTGTATATTTTCAACAACTAACTAAAGGCAAATAAAGGTATCTAATTGAAACTCTACCTGATCAGATACTTTTAAAACTAGTTATTCAATGAAAAACTGACAGTCATTACTCGTTTCATATTTTAGGTTACTTAACTGGAGTCTAAAATAACCTTCAACATCCTTTCTGCAGCTAACTCATATTAAGACAGTGACTTTCTGCCCACCACTATCATAAGGATGGACATATAAAATCCTTGCCCCTAAATTCTGATTCATCACAAAATGAAGATGAATACTTCACCCCCCTCAGCTAGATATCATTGCAACAGATAGTCACTACCAGTCCAACTTCAGTTGGTATAGACATTAGGTAAACTTTTCCATGCAAAATTGCAAACATCAAAAGCAGAAAATCTGACTCCTAATCCTGTATTCCAAATCTGAGAAAATACTAATCAGTAAAAGAGAAAAAATGTCAATGCAACAATAAATTATTTGACAAGCAGGGACAATCAATTTCACGATGCCCCTTCGAATGTGTGAAGCATTGTTTTTCAAAACCCAAAGACATGGAAACAATTGCACTTCAGAGTGAGAAAGTATTATCACAGCTCTTTTGTTCTTCCAGTTCAAATGTGTGTACACATGTGTAACCCTTGCTAACAGCTGTGACACATTCTGCCTCATTAGTTCAGCAAGGTACATCCAGACTTCACAGAACAGCTTGAAGCATCATTGCTTCTTTGGAAGTGAAAGTCAATAAAAATACTGACAGAAGAATGCAGCCAGACTGTTAAAAGAGTTGCACAAATTCCAGTCCTTCTTCATTCCCTCCCTCACCAAGTCCTTCAATCAACAAAACAACTTTTTGAACTTGCCTTTTGTTCTTGTTTACCCTGATGCTATTTTCAGTGCTTATCACACTGTGTTGTCTAAGAAATATGAAAAGTACCACTACTCAGAAATAATCTCAGATTGCCTCTCCTCATGTCCTCATACAACCATGGCCTGACAAAGTTTGCAGCTGAAGAATTTTTGCTAGGGAAATAGCGTAATACCTAGGAAGCTCAAATGGCAATCTACTAATCTAAACAGCATGGTGCCTGGTTAGCTATTTGCTTTACAGAAGCACTTAGAGGCAAAAGCAGAAGCACAATCATAGCTATGTTGGCTGTTAGAGGAATATACTTGACCCTTAGGAACAGATTAGCATCTCATTTTCTTTCTTTATCCTGCTTCTTTACTCCTTTTCTCTACTTCCCCCATTAATTCCCCTATTGTATTTTTCTACTTTTGTTTTGTTTTGTTTATTTCTTCTCCTTTTGCTGTTTTATATAGGATAGATACTTCTGTGAAAAATCAGTTAATTGACTTTCTTTTTTTCCCCTTCCTTTGCCTGTTGTCTTTCCCCATTCTCTCCCCTATTTTCCCACTAAACACTGCTATCTTCACTGTCCTATTTCAGTTAATGTCCCAGTATTTTTCCCTAGGAACTAGGGAAGAACATTCTTTTAGCACCCATCCCTTTCTTACCATCTGATATACTAGCACTTACTTTACAAACCCTGACAAGGTAGGGTGAAATGTAGCTATGGAAAATGTGAAAAAGGGAAGAGCTGCACCAGTGGCATCCAAAACTTATGTGCAGGTTGTATGGTGCACTTACTCCTCTTCTACTTTTCTTCCTATCTTGATGTTTCACCCACCAAGAAGATAATTTATGGACTTAAATGTACAAAACGTATGGAATTTCTGTTACATCTGAAGTATTGCCTTGCTGTTATTCCTAGGCACATGTTATTAAACCAAATGTGAGGTCAAGACCTTTGAGAATAAGCACAATCACGTCAATGAGAACAGCTAAATAGATTGAGAATTCCCTTGTTACATTAGACTTACATTCATCTTGTAACCCTAGGTATTTATTTTGCAGACTTCAGGTTCTTCTGGAAAGAGCTGTTCCTTTTGAACCTTCAGGAAGGATGCTGCCATTTGTTCTTCCAAAAAAATCAGACTAAACATAACACAGCCACAGAAGGAATTGCATAACTATGACTACCTTAGATATCTATGCCACATCTTTTACCAACAGCATCTCAAGCGTACAGAAGACAGCTTCTGAACTGTGTAATGACCTTGCATTTTGGACCTGAATGGCACTCTCTTTGCCATAAGATCTTCTAGGCCTACAAAACACACATAAATGGACTCTGTGATGCACAAAAGTACCTGTGCACCATATATACACTGTAGAAAGGATTAGAGCACAGCACTTACAGCACTTACATTTTGGCCATTCATGAGCTTCCTTAACTTCATTTAGTTAAAGCTGCACCAACCCTAGGCCACATAACCTGCAAAAATGTTCCACAGTTATGATCCCACTTTTCATGCCATAGCTCCCTGCTCCACATACACAGAGTCTTTCTGTGTATTAGAATGATTTAATTGACCAATTAAATGCACCGAACTTGAATATGCCTGGATGATGACATGAGAGCCCTCACAACACCAATGCCGAACTTGGCTTTGTCTTTGTGTTCAGACATTGCGTGATTTCATGCCAGCAAATGGTATGAAGAAAATCTGGAGGATTATAATATGCCAGTATATAATATAATGTATTTGCAAACCTAGCAACAGTTAGTAAAGGTTCATGTTCAGTCAAAGCTTATCAACAAAGAAAGCTGCTCTCAGAGGGCTAGGTGTGAGCAGCACTCGCAGTTTGTCATGTCACACTGTTTAAATAATAAAGGTTCATTTTTCATTTTATTTTCCCTTTACTAGTTCATACAGGCAGACACTTGTTTATTTCTCTCTGGAAGTCTTTTCTTAGTGAGAGATAAGTTACTTAGGGAGAGGAAAGGTTATATATTCAAACATGGTGTCAAGATTGTTGCTAGACTGATGAGTCTCAGCTGTCGATCCTCCAGAAGAAGAAATGGCTGGGCCTAGACTTGTATTTAAAATTAGATTTGCCAAGCAGTTGCAATAAGATGACACTAACTTCATTAGTAGCTGGTAACTGCAGCAGAGCTTCTATTTATACTATACTACAAAGCAGCACCAGAAACAGTCTCTTACTGATGTTGTTTAGTACAAATCTGAAGAGGAGATTTCCTACAAAAAAAAAAAAAGTACTTGTGACCAGCCTGTTTGGTTTTCATGTGGGTAAATAAACTATTTGCGCTCAGTATACTGCGTGCTGTATGTACTTTAACTGTCTTGTCCACCTGGATACATCACATAAAATAAATCAGGTTTCTATTATTGATGTGCACATTTTTTGCTAGTGTATATGTTTTTAAGCCTTGTTTGCAAACTGACCTTACTATATAACAAGACTGGCTGGTAGAAGGCACCTATCTCATCCACAGATCTGTAAAAAATGTTCCTGCATATCTGTGGTGCAGCACAGGGTTTTTGTTTGTTTGTTTCTTTCATTCTTTCATTCTAATTTCTGCAATCACCTGCATGTCACATCACTAAGCCACACTAAAAAAAAACAACAACAAACAATCCCCCTCAACCGCATCCACACACACACAAAACAGCTTAAAACTGATTAACAAGGCAAACAGGAATTGTCACCACATGAAGGAGCAACCATTTCTGCAAAATCCAGTCTCTCAGTTAAAAATCCAGCAGATGTTGTAAAGCACCCTTCATGGACAGAAGGGCCAGGAACCACACAATTGACAACACAAACATTAAGCTGTTATTCCAACAAAGCTTCTACATCTCCAAACAAAAGCAGCTGTAAAAAGCAGCATCACTGCAGTGCCCCAGTACACCTCATGTTGTTTCTCCATCCAGCTCCTAGGAGCTCAGCAGTGGCAATGGCAGGTACTCACCGCTCCAGTAGTCCTGTGTGTCCCTGGTAGTGACCTCTCTCTGCAGCTCTGCTCCACACAGGACAGCTGACTCAGGGTTTCTGGTTCTCCGGCTTTGCAGGGAATGCAAAAAATGCCCTCTTCAAAGGCAGCCACGCAGGCTTCAGGTCAGTGCACTTCAAAAGGGGAGCTCTCCAGGAAGCGCTGTCAGAGAACACATTTCAAAATTTCATTTTTGGATAATAGGCTGAGCCAGAGTCTTCAGTACATACCTAGTCTCTAGCCACCTTCCTCCATCTTATCTTTACACCTCCCCTTCCTTGTTTTTCCCTGTCACTCACACCACAAACAACTGAATACAAATATCCTATGAAACTGCTATGGAAGGAAAAGCAGGCCAGAACCCAAACCCTTGTATGTCCACACCACTCCCTCCCTCTTCTCATCTCCCTCTAGGATGGCGCCTGCTCAGCATGATTTGGATTGGTACTCATGTTTGCTTCCTTCTGCCACTGCATGTCCCAGAATGAGCTGTCTCTCTCAAGTGGTCTGTCTCTCTGCTTTGCTCATTTGTAAGTGTGCCAAGGTCTTTTGGAGGGACAGCCACCTCAGTTTTCAGCCTCTAGCTTCTTAATTGCAAGCAACTCTCTGTCACTATCCTTTACAAACACAAGGAGTGTTCAGATTGATTGTATTTTGATACAGAATTCTCTTTGGGAACATGTCCAGACCTGAATAAATTTCTATGAAAATAATTATTTCATGCACAATTGGGTTATGTGAAACAGGTAAGAAAATAGTAAATCATCTTCTTATAAAACCCTGTTATTTCCACAAAGGCAGAGGTTGTTTGGACCTGGGAAGTGAGGTCATGTTCAGATCCTGGGGAGAGTGGTGGGTAGTGGTAATAACACTTCAGATTTATGCAGTGTTCCTTATCCAGAGATCTGAGCTCTGTCTCCAGTATATTACAACAGCAGGATATGTTATCTTATGCAAACTCCTTCCTAAATTTCACAACAGCTGAAACAAACAGGAATCATTAAATGTGTGTGCTAGTGCTCTATTGAAGGCTGAAAAACAGCCATACAGGTCCTTCTGTACTTTGCCTTCACCGAAATATTGTAATATGGTTAGAGCAGAGCATTTGTCCTCTTCGGTGTTTACCAAGTATTTATTTTACTTCTAATGGTATACATATATTAAAAATGACAAAAGCAAGAGGAAAAGAGAAATAGGTGACACATCTCTCCTCCTTTAAGCAAGTTACCCGACTGCAGCCCATACAAAATGCTCAGTTGCCTTTTACTACATCTGGTTCAAAGGCCACTAAAAATGTGATTCTTTCTCTGGACATCAAAGGGCTCTAAATGGGGCTGTCTGTAACAGAAGGGGAGTCAAAATTAACTTCAGCTTTCTGGCTATAGACCCCAAGCAAAAAGTAACTGAAATAATTATCAGATGATACTGTTTTCTTGAGAACCCACTGATTTCAGCACATTCTTTCACTCAGCCACCTTGCTTTGTGCGAGTGATGCAGAACGTGCTGGTAAACACATGGTGTTTGCACACCAGTAGGATCTTTCCTTCCATTAACAGAAAAGAACGTTGTGATTAAGAAGGAAGCAAGAGAGTGGGAAAAGAGAGATGGATGGTGTATACGCATAATAAATAGGTTGGTTGCATTTACTTAGCATCACATCTGTATTGACCAGGTTTTTCTCCTGACCTGCTGTGAAGCTGTAAGAATAGATGTCACTGCCAAAAATGTCTCCACTACTGCTGAAACCCTACCATACATGTTAAATACAGGCTTTATTTCTAGTGTAAATATGTCCTAGAAGGTTAGCTTTTTAAGTGGTTTCTTTCAGTAACCAACCTTATTTAAACACATCTGGAACTTCTTTTTAACTCAGAAGTGTTTTGTGTAGTCACCTGTGTGATGAAGGTTAAATGCTGTGGAATTATGGCTAGGGTTTCTGATTGCTTCACAATCACTGGAGTGTATTTATAAAGTGAGGATAACAAGGGGCAGAGAAGTACTAAACAAAACCAAGATTATGTTCCTAATTGAAAAGACAGCCCAGGGTTTTCAAATATAAAATCTGGAATCTAAGCTTACTTTTCTTAATCTCATTTGTTACAGCTGCTCTGCATTCCAGGACTCCTTCAGCCTTGACCTCATCTCTGAGATACATTCTCCCTTCATTAATTATAAATTCATCTCAAATATACACCATTTACACCCAGAGAGAGCATAGATCTACTGATTGTCTTCCCTTTAGCTGCTTGGGTGTCCCTAAGAATGGGGAAGTGTCCTAGCACAGGGGAATTCCCATTGCGCGTAGAGAATTTAGCGAGCTCCCACAGCCCCCGCGGCTGGGCTGTTCCTGCACAAGAGCAGAGAAAGGCATGTTGGACATGGGAAGACTAGAAGGCATGAGGAGGATTAACTCTATGTTTTGTGCGGGGATCTCAAAATTTTTGAAAGTATCAATCCATCCTAAAGATTTGAAACTGAAACAGAAAAAGATAATACGGATTGGATTTTTTGGTGTCTGGTCTATTGGGAATCTACCTCCATAGCTACAACCTTGCTTCAAACGTTGTAACAATGGAGGCATCCATCTTGCTTGGGATGCTTGCTTGGGTCCTCTTTTTTTTTTTTCTTTTTTTTTCTTGTTTCTCCCCCCTCCCCCTTTTTTTTTTTTTTTTTTTTTTTTTTTTTTTTTTTTTCCTTTTTGGTAATAAATGAAAATATAATCCTTAAATATACCATAGAATGATTTGGATTGGAAGGGACCTTAAAGATCATTTGGTTTACAAAACCGTTACCATTCCATAGGTAATATGTGACCCAAACAAATAACTTGATAATCACCGTAAATGAGAATCAGACCCACAATGTCAAGAAGTATTAATACCTTTGATGAGAGTCTGTTTCTTCCTGTAGAGTCTGTCTTATCTTCTTTTAAAGTTTGAATATGGTCATTTGACCAAAACCTTGCCCTTCTCAATTTCTGAACCTTGATAGCTAATTTCAGAATATATTTTATCACTTCTTCTGTTTACACAGCAGTCAGTATCAGTGCTGATACGGTCTCCCCTGGCTTTTCAGTGTTTAAACAGCACACAGAAGAAAAAGTAGGGCAATGTAGAAGAGGCCTTCAACATAACATTTAAGAAAAATAGAGCAGTTTTTTTTTTAGGAAAATTTGTGCAAATAAATTCACAACACAACATGAACTTTTTAGCCTGTTAACCTATAGATATGATACAGTTTTATATTACTCATTCTGTTACTATGATCATTTTATATTACTATTGACAAAATCATGCTGTAACAAAGAAAATTAAATTTAAAAATTAGAATTAGGAATAACATATTGTTACTTATCACACCAGAAACAAATAACCAGTACTTCCTATAAGCTTCAGGGGTGAGTTCTGTTAAACAGTAACTGCACAGTAAATCCCTATTTTTTTCTATTTTCAGATATGTTAAAATGCAGTCATAAGCATTTGTCAAAATCAGTCCTGTATCCAACAGTATCAGGGTACTATATCTAGAACTTGCGATTTGAAGCAATTAATTTTTCTACTTATATACATAACAGAACTACAAGATCATTCTTTTTTTTTTTTTTTTCTCAAAGATGTTTTGTCACTGTATCTTTCAAAATAGCAGCAGCTGCTATATAACTGTGAAGCCTAACTGTAACTCTGTTGATGCTTTGAGAACACAACTTTAATATACACAAACCCACAACCCAGCAAAGCAATAATAAACTTTAAAGGTAAATAAGCACTTAGATCAAGCCTGAATGTCAATATAACACTAACTTCAGGAACTTAGATAAGATCTGTTTTCCCCCCCTGTATTAGTTATGAGAATATTAATGGCTGCAGCAAAGATATTTAAAACTATCAGAACTAAAATTACCAAAGACTTTTTACAGTTTTACAGTTCAGTCGTTGAATGTTGTCAATATCAGAGCAAACTGCTTGCAGCTGGCTATGTCTGCATGAACTGCACTCACTACAGTGGGTGCAAACTTTGGGGACTTACTGAATTCTTGTCTTTTCTAACCGGTCTTTGAATATAGGGCTTGATTAATGCTCCTGGCATTTTAATTCTGTATTGTGATGTCTTGTCATTTCAAAACCCATGTGAAACAAAAGCATTTTAATTTTCCACAGAGAATCATGGTCTGGGGAAAACCGGAGAAAAAGGAACTTTCTAGCTGCTAATGTCTTTAATGAGCATCATGCTTTTGTTATTAGCTGTGAATATGGTAGACCAAAGCTCTCCCACAAAACAGGCAAACTTTAGAAACTGACAAAAGGCAGGGTTTGACAAACTGACAGAATGTGACATCTCGATGGGGTTTTTGTAAGTGTTGTTACTCAACAGTCCACAGCTGAAGCTGGAGCTGGGGGCAGGGCCGGAGAAAGAATGCGACGTGGTGGAGAGCAGCATTATGCCTTCAAATAAATAACCTGAGGGATCGTGCAACTAGTTTTCTACTCGTGAAACAGATTTTAGGGAATAGACTGAAATGGCATGATACATACAAATAATTTTGATTTCAGCTCTTTCTGGTAGTACTGAAAGACACTTAAACGAAATATCCTGTTTTGATTTAAAATATCCACAATTAAATTTACTAACCTTTCTTTATATGCCATCTGCAACATATGTTCCCTATAATAGCTTGTAATACACTAACTACCGTAAGAAAAGATATAGCAGACTCCCTTAACCCTTAAACCCTTGCCTATTATCACCTAGTGGCTTATGTTATGATAACAAACGAGGCCACAGGCAGTAATGTTCTAGGAACAAGTGCCAGTTTTGTATGCAGCACGAACCCCCTTTTACTTCAAGTTTACTTAAAGCTCTTTAAGTTCGGTAGGTTTGTCCGGCAAAGAGGCGTTCTTACTGAAGGGAAAAACGAAAGTAGCAGCGAAGTGATGACTTAATTTTCACCTGGGAAATCAGTGATAAAGTCCCGGAGGGAAAGCCCCAAACACTACTTCCTAAACCCGTAGCCCAGGACTGAGCCGCAACCTCTTGTTTCCATCACAGGGGCCACCCTCCGTCCCCCGGGGAGCGCCCAGAGGACGAGAGGAGCGGGCACCGTCCGAGGGCGGTGGAGCGCGGGCGGCAGAACAAAGGGGGGCGCAGGGAGGATGCTGCGCGCTGCCGGCCCCTCACCTGCACCGGGCCGGGGGCGGGGAGCGCCCGCCCCGGGGGAGGCAGAGCAGGGAGGGAAGGAGGGAGGCAGGGAAGGAGGCTGCCCGCTGCGGGGAGGCGGCTGCAGCTGGGAAACAGCAGCTCCGGTTTCTGCTCGCATTTGGGGGTGGGGTGGGAGGTGTGTGTGAGAAACGCCAAGCGATGGATCTTCCCTGCTCCTGACGCCGCTCTCTCCCCGTCGGGACTCAGCGGGCGCTGGAGGAAAGGAGCCGCGAGGGAGCAGCGCCGCTCGCAGCCCCGTGGGGAGCCGGCTGCGGGGAGCGGCGGCTGCCTCCGGCCCCCAGCGACTCCTCCCGGAGCGGCCCCTGCGCTTCACCTTTGCCTGCAGCTAACAAGCGTGCAATTTGGGGTTAATGGAGCTGGGGTTACTGTTCCTCTTTGGACTTACAATTACATCGACTGCAGGTAACCTGACTTTCTTTCTTTCTTTGCCGTTTCCACGCACGCACACAAAGAAGAGCTGCTTTTGCCCTTCTTTTCCCCAAAGGCTATAAGCAGAAGCGCGGGTAGCTACCTAGGCATCACCGGCCGTCGGTGGGTTAAACCCCCCAAAACCTCTCCCGGGCCGCCCTGAAGCCCCGGTGCTGGCATCCCGCGCAGACATAACGGTGCCTTTGGCCGCCCGAAACTTCTCGGGGTCCCATCCCCAAGGGGGCTGCAAGCGGGTGGGGGGCGCGAGGGGGCCGCAGGGGGATCTCTGAGCCCTGCTCTTCCCCCTTCCCTTTTTGCAGGGTCCTCGCTGCCCCGGCCGCGCTCCGTGCCGGCCGGCGGCGAGCCGCGCTCGGCGGCGCTGGGCCGGGAGGAGCGGGAGGGCGGCGAGGCGGCGGCGGCGGCGCCGGGCGGCGGCGGCCGGGCCAGGGCTGACGGCGGGGCGCTGCGGCGGCGAGCCCGGCGCTGCACTTGCTACACCTACAAGGACAAGGAGTGCGTCTACTACTGCCACCTCGACATCATCTGGATCAACACCCCCGAGTGAGTCAGGGGCGAGGGATGGAGGGGAGGGAGGGAGGGACGCGAAATGGCGGGCAGGGCTGCGAGGGGCCGCCCCTGCGCGGGTCGCCGGGAGGTGAGGAGAGGGGCTGCGGGAGGTGAGGTGAGGGGCTGCGGGGGGGCTCCGAGGGGCTGCGGGGGGCTCCAAGGGGCTGCGGCACCCGCCCGCCCCCAGCCACCCTCAGGGCAGCTCCGCGGGAAGGCGGGGCTGGGGTCAGGGGGGCGAGGGGCGGCCGCCAGGGGTCCCGTCGGGGGAGGCCGAACTGCAGCGCCCCGCCACCTGCCCGGCATCGCCTGGGGGGGCGGAGGAGGAGGAGGAGGAGGAAGGCTGGGGAGTGGGCTGCAGGCAGCGTCCCGGTGGAAGCAGCCCCGGGTGGACGGCGTGTGCAGCCCGAGTGCAATTAGTCATGGGGGGAAAATGGAGTTATTTTGTAGGAGAAACCTGTTTCTAATAAACCGCCCTTTAGGAAGGGAAGAATAGTGTGTGTGTAATTGTACTGGCTTTGATAAAAATTCATGTGGGAGAGTGCTTTGACGTTAAAATAATATTTTGTTGAAAACCTCAATATACCAGAGTTAAGATGTTACAGAAGAGTGTCTTTTACAACTACGCTCAATGGGAATGGTAAACATAAGCTTTTGTTTCAGCATGTAATAAAAACAATTCTTGAAATCATCACATTTCTCATGAAGTGGAAATTCTGAGTTTCACGCAGGTCAGAGGGGGTGAAGCACATGCAGAAAAGCAGGATCCATTATGAACAGTATCTAATTAAAAGAACTCATCCAGGAAGAGTGACACTTTGCCTACATCCTAAAGGTTACAGTCCTCCTCCTAGCCCATTGTATATATCCTGTCTCATTGAGTGACTAAACAAGTCTTAAGGATTTGTAAAGATTTTCATAGGCTAAAAGGTATCAGTCCTGTAGGAACCACAGCAGTCAGTTCATTAAAAAATAATCAGGAGATTGGATGAATCTAAAACCGTTGACTGCTGTTGACTGTGGTTTGCTAATATTTCTCTTAGCCATAAGAATAAATTTGAATCAACTGCAAACCTTGTCATTGGATTAAAATAACAAAAGGAATAGAAAAAGATAGAGAGTAGCAGTAGAAAAGGTTAAATTACACAGGGTTTATAACACTTAATTTGTAAATTCACATGTGTATCCCAGCTAGAGGCCATGCCTGATGACAAGCCTTTTTGAAATTCTACCAGCCTGAAAGTCTAACACGTCCATAGAAGTCATTAATTTTTTTTTTCTTCTTTGTTGCTGTTGCCATTTTCATTCTATTACGAAAATTATTTTGGATGCAATCCTGTAACATGTTTGCATTAATTCACTGATGTGGAGGTTTTCTTCTAAAAAGTAGAGAATGGAGAGCGAGATAAGATTTCCATAAAGGAAGTATTCATAATTCAAATACTAAACAGCTGGGGCTATGATTCTCAACTTTCTTTACTAAAGTCAATTGTACACAAAACAACAGCAAATGTCTCTGGTACTGCCACTGTCCAGTGCACAGGTCTTGCCTGTGATCGTTCAACTTCTCTAAAAGTTTGATTTCTATCATAGTTGATTTTTATGCCATTTGACCAGATATTTCTATGCAAGCTACAGAATGTATAGATTCAAGGATTAAGTATTCATATGGAATGTTAAATTCTATACAGGACTGCCTTGCTCCGTTAGCTGGTTCTTGAGCAGTGAAAGGAAAGGCTCTGTTTACGTGTTAGGTAGATGTACAAATCTCCCTCTAAGCTGAAAAAGCACACCCTTGATTTTCAAAGATTCTAGGATTGCAGAAGAATGCTTCTAAATATGAGGGCAGAGGTAGACACTGAATTAAGTAAGTATGGAGATATTCCACATTTTTGACCACGTTCAGTACAACAGGAATAGGATTACGTTACATTAGGATTTCATGTCACATGTATGAATGAAAAGGTGCTAATTCTGGCCTGGTGTTCTACCTGGAACAGTGTTCTCAGTAAGACAAAAAGTATTTCTGGATATGAATGAGAGGAATCAGTCCTGCCTGTGCACTTCAATATCCCAAGAAAGTTACAATACTTCTTTAAATGGAAGTAACCCTTGGATCTGTAAAGACTGTATGGCTGTTTATAAATAGGGCTTTCATGTTTCTGTATACGTGTTGTTGGAAGTTTTTATATTGACTAGTAAAAAGGATTGTTCAAACGTAACTTTGAGGACAACACATGCAACGGAAAGCCAGAAAGATTACATTGAAAAATAGAGGTTTTCAGAGAATCGTAGAATCGTTTAATGTTGGACAAAACTTCCAAGATCGTCAAGTCCAACCATCAACCTGGACAAGTTTAATGTTGTTTTTTATCTATTGCTGGTGCCTATACTCATAAAGGTGTATTTGTATCTTCATCTAAATGGGTCTCTCTTGCTTACGATACCATTATTAAATCATGAGCAAGTTAGTAAACTTTTGGAGCGTGTTTCTTAAATAGAACAGAACATCTTGAGTTGGAAGAGACAAGGATCATCAAGTCCAACCCCTGGCTCCACACAGAACTACCTAAAAATGAAAACATATGTTGGAGAGCATTGTCCAAATGCTTCTTGAACTCCAGCAGGCTCGGTTCTGTGACCACTTTCCTGCGAGCCTGTTCCAGTGCTCGACCCTGACATCTGTTGACTCTGATCTTTTTCCTGCTTATTTGCTTCTCATTTCTTTTGCAGTTTAACTTCCTACACCAAGCACTACAATTGATTTTTTTTTTTTTTTACTTTTTTTTTCTTTCTCATTTCTCTGGATTTGTATCCTTCACTTTATCCTTTTTTTATTCCTGTCACAAATTCCTCATTATTTTCTGTTACCAGGTTACTCTTCTCTCCTTACTTCACAGACAAACTTCACTTCCTCCTCTGATTTCTTCCCTCTACTCTTTCCCACAGAAGATGGTGTTAAGCATTGTTGTAATATGTTTAAAGCAAATAGTTGTCATGATCTCCTCTTTTCCTTCCCTGTGGAAGTGGTTAAAGTTTCAGTGACAACAGTGTTGGAGGCAGAAGCCTTGCCAATACAGGGCCTTTATCTATTCTTGCTGAGAAACCACTTGGATAAGCAGAGTGGCAATTCTGGAAAAGCACACAACTGCAGAGTATCCAGCCTCTGACTTTGCAGCTATTTCCAATTAAATGAGATATGACGTGTACACATTTGAGTATTGCTTTATACGTATCTACGAACCACTGGGGTTAGTCCAGATCACTGAGCCCATCAGTGTTATTTTCACGTAATGTGAATCCCTTATGCTGGGAGCAGCAAGAGCCGTAAGGGGGAAAGACATAGCCCTAATGGAAGTCAGGTAAGGTAGAACAGAATAATGCAATTACGTGATGCAGACAAAAGTTTCATAATAAAGATAATTAAAAGCTGGTATTTTTTTTCTCACTGATAAAACTGGTTACTCAGAATTAGTTGGCAATGCATTTTTGTCAAGTTATTAATTATGCATGTCTTGATCTGTATCTTGATCTATAGATTGACACATTTTGAGGGTGAAAGAATGGCTTGTTTTTTAAACAGTACCCACTGATGTAATAAAGCTACAGCTTAATGCTCAATTCTATATGTTAAAGAAGAAAATGTAGGGAAGACCTTTTAGATCTGTACCTCTTTACAGGAGTCCTATATTTCTTTATGAACTGAGCTTGTGCATCAATGTCAAAATGTGCTTCAGTTAATGACATTACTGTTGCTGCATGAACTACTACAGATGCTCAGAATGATTAGTAAAAGATTAAAAGATGAAAACTATAGGAAAATAATACTGTAACGGTGATGCAACATCAGATACCAAAGTGGTCTTTAATTCTGAAATAGAAGTAGAGTAAGAACATGTGGCAATAATACAGAGACCTTCAAAGGGGAATCAGCGTAGATACATAATTGTAAAAGCACTTCCTCACTTGGATTAAGCAACAAAATTAATTTATTGAAGTGTCTAAATCAATGCAAAAATTTTTTCTCTAGGTGACATCTTATTTCAGTATTAATTAAACTCAAAAGATGGATAACTGAATGAAATTCTATGAACATGTCATAAAGGGCAGCTTATGATGATGATCCAACAGTTCTGTCTGCCAATTACATCAATTTCTGAATCAGTACAATTGGATGGACAAAGTGAAAGGGAGAATTTGTTCTAATATCTTTGTGTTTGCAGCTCTGATCCTCTGACATGTTCTATTTCCTCTGGGGAAGGACAAGGGCATACACTAACTTGTAGTCTGTTGTTTTGCTCTGTGGGATATAGTGGTAGAGGATATGGGGAGTGTTTCACGAGTATGTGTTGACATTGGGATGCTATAAGGATGCGATGTTGTGTCGTTATTCCTGAATGGCCATCAAAATTCAGCATGTCAGCAGCACTAGGTCAACAACTCTAAATGGTTCACCTAGGGAAATCTATTTTTCTGATCTAATATGACCACCTGTAAGGGTGAGAAAGGCCTTTTTCCTTGTTTCCTTTTCCTGGCAAATGTATTTGTAGTGGATTCAGGATTTGCCAGAAGCTATATAGGCAACAGTGGTTGACTCCACCTATGATCAGGTGTCTAACAGCTATAAACTAATGATCTTTGCTCGCTGCTGGCTTAGGTCACTGTCATAAGGCCATCCTAGAATGAAAACAAGAAGACTACAGGACAATCAATTGGATACTCCTCTAACAGGATGCCCTGCTGACTCACTTTTCCATTTTCTTCATAACTTCGTTTTGTTACCTGCATCTCATCAGTAACTGAATTTCATTGAAAGAAAGCCTGCATAATATTATTTAAAGTGCTTTTCATTCTTATGGTTATTAAGTGTTATTATAAAGTCTTACATTTTCCCTATTTTTTTTTAGAATTATCTCCATCATTAGTTAAATGTAGACACTGTCCTGTGTCCTATTACTAGAAATAAAAGAACACAGCTAAAGATTTCTCGTTCACCAAAACAATTAAGCACGTGCTTATGATCTTAATAGATCAGAATAAAAATACCTGCTAGCCGAAGGCATGATGATAAAACAGTGGCTGCAAGCCAGGCAAATTCAAATAAAGAAGTTGATCTCTCTGTTTAACAGTGTGCATTGTTAACCATCAGAACTAAGTGCCAAAAGAAGTGATGAAATGATGAATCTTATGTTGAATTGATTTCATTTTTCTGGATGAAGCTTGCCCTGCCCTGTTGCAGACTATCAAGATTAGACTATCCATGTGTATCTCAGGTCTTAATGTAGCCTGAATAATGAAAGATAAAAAGAAAAACCTTAACAAGTTAGTAACAATTAAAATAACTAAAATTATGGAATCTATGGTCATACTGGTAAAAAAAAATAAAAAAAAATCAGGCATAAAGAAGATAAAAGGAATTAATGTAAATGAGGAATATTAACAAAACGAGTAATATTAAATAACTTTTTCTTTAAAGTTATAAAAATATTTGTGAAAAATTAAATGAGAGATTGTAAATTTCCCCTACCCTAAAGGAGGATTTTTGATATTAAAATGCTACACAAGTCTTCACATCAAAAGCGGACTATTTCAAATAGGTTTACTGAACATAGTAATAGGCTTCTACTGTTATGGTTTTATTTTATCATAGACAAACTGGTGTGCTTATTAGACCTGTTATACAAACATGGTTATTCTTGAAAATTTAAATCATGTACTGACTTCACACCTTGATTTAATACAGTTTAATTGCATGGATTCATGGGTAGACAAGTCTTTTGATGTATTCATTCTTTGCTGTTATTACAAATGAAACCCCAAGGGTTTCAGAATAAATTTATTGTACAGTTCCAGCTTTGCACAACTGACCTCACATCTAGGTTGACTGTCTGTATGCATATTCCTAGCTTTTATGCATATTCCCAGGTAGACAAGACAGTTTGCTGGTCATTTGTCGTTATCAAAATGCATGCATTTTACTAAGCAGTGCAACCAGTTTTCACAACTCGAATCCCACAATCAGTGAGATAAGTATCAAACTTAAGAAAAAATATCTTCAGAATAGTTCAATAATGGCATATAACTACACAATCTTTTTACTTAAAATACAATTTTTCTAGGCTGAGATAGAAAACAGCTTGCTTTTTCGTGCTTATTCTGTTTTAAAGGACGGGTCAGTACACTCTTGAATGAACAGATCCAGTGTTTCCATTTTACAATAACTTTCCAGTTTTTTTTTTTTTTTTTTTTTTTAAAAAAAAAAGAAGAAGAAGAAAGGTGTGGCTTTGTTTTTTAGTGAATGTCTTCTTTTGACAGTTTCATATTGAAAAGAAATTCCCATTCCACTAACTGTCTCAAATTCACCCTCTCTCCTGCTTGGTGTTCTGCTCATTTCTCCTGACTGCTCCTAAAAATTCTTTTCAGATTTCCTCATCCTGCATTGTTCAGCCTGATCCCTGGGTACCTTAAATCTCTGTCTGACACATGCACAGCTTGCATGCCCTCCTCAGTCTAAATGTAGAATATATCCTGTCTTCCTGAAAACCTTATTTACAGTGCTGACAGTATTGATAGCTTAACAGCAGTATCCTCAGAAAGACCTGAAATCTCTTGGCTCTGCAGCCTAGGCTCCCGTGTCATTGCAGGAGCTGGCCCTGAAGAAAATGGGGTCAGGAATGAGACACGCTAACAGCTAGTGCCTTGAAATTTCACTACAGCTGCTCATGTTGGCCTAATTCTAAGACTAAACAAAGAGTAAACAGTCTCCATGGCCATCAGACCACAGGCACTTTCATCAGTCTTAAAGCTTAACCTTTGTTCGTTTTCCCCCAGGTTTGTTTTATTTGTTTTTAAACCAGCAGTGGGTTTTGAACTGTACACACTGCGGGAACACGCACCAGAGAGTGTGTTGTGTGTGCACTGGTATGGTGGCTTCAGAAACTAGCAATGGGTACTCTGCATTTTACTTTAAGAAAGCTATCATTTACCACCTAATTTTATCTGATTCCTTTCCTAATTTTCCAGCTGTTCTTGCCCTTTGGGATTTGCCTCAGTCTATTTCCTTTAGAAGCAGCCTCCTTGTTAATAAGATTTCCTGCCAGGCAGAGGAAGAACAAGGAATAATGGGAGCTTGGGCCCCACAGACAGAAAATATTGCACCAGATACATATTTTTAATCATATCACTTGCCACAAAACTGGGAGCAGATTAGAACTGGTATGAGACACTGAAGGATACGGGCAGTGCTGTTTAGAGAGAGGTATTTTTGTGAAGCAATAGCTCGGTTCAGCAGGTTAGCTTCTCTGGGTGTTTAGAGAATGAAATTAAAAAGAAAAAATTACGCCCCCATGGTTTGCTGATTTCACTAGCCTCAAGAAACATACCCCAGGTTTTACTAAACTCAGACTTTTTTTCTGATCGTATTTGATATAGAAAGCATGTAGCATCCTTTTGACAGCTATAAGGGTTTTATTGATAAAATTAAAATATACACAGACTGAAAAAAAAACAAACATGTTTTGATTTTACTATGCACAGTTTTGCTCAAGCCTGTGTCACTGCTGTAATCCTCCTGGGATGGCGTGCTAAAGAAGGTGCCCAGCAATAGTCTGCCTTATTGCAGCCTTTGGATTCTCTCACAGTACTTGGGTAGTGTGAAATCTCACTGGGAGGTATATCAAAGAACCCATCTGATGAGTGAGATGGGATGGCAAGGTAGATATGTGCAATCTTTGGCTTATTGCCTAAGTTAGCTATAACTAATTACTAATTTGGAGTCCTCACAAATTATCAAGTATTAATTAAAGAACAGGATTGAAAAAAATATATAAACAAAAAACGAGTGAAGGTAAAAACAAATCCAGCAAGATTTTGGAGCTACATCTTTTATGGATAACAGTTGCCTGTTTAGATAAAGAGGAACACTGAGTACAACTAAATGGAGGATGGGGGAAATAAAGGTGTGGCTCTGGAGCTTAAAAACTTGTTTCTCTCATCTGAAAATAATTTTAACTGCAAAAAGCTGCTTAGAGAAAGTACAATTTCTACAACCAGAGCATGTGGTTAGAATGACAGAAGACCAAGAAGTCCAGGACTTCTCTGAAGAGCATTCCCATGGTGTTTTACTTAAATGATAATGAAGAGGAGGAAGTGATAATATGGGAGGAACTCCTATTGTGAACTCCTCACAGTTTAAAAAACCTGATGCTTATTGCAGGCAGTTGGAGTGAACTCTCAGAAAAGCCCATGATCTCATCATCTGCAGTTACACGGTATTACTGCAGTAGCTTTATGTGGAATTGTACACAGAAACGTCTGTGATTTCCCTCAGCGCCTTTCATTTTGGAGACATTTTGGTGTCCTTGAAGGATGTTACTTTTTGCTTCCTTTCCATATTCTTTGTTCTCAGTGGTCCTTACAGGGATCTCATACATTTTAAGATTGTCTGAGAACACTAGAGACTGTTGGGAGCCTTTCTGGCCTGGATACCTGCCAGAAAATATATTGCTGAATACTGAAATCGCAGCATCTGAGATGAATGCTGCAACCCCCTCATACCTTTGTTTTGGCTGAAACTCTCAAGTGCCCTGGAGGTATCTGCTGTGTTTAAGTGGCTGGGAAAGTAGAAAATAATAGCAGCTCATAGGTCAATTATAACATAGCATGAGAAACTCAGCCACATGTTATAAGAATTAAAATAGACCAATTGGATTTGGCTGCCTGAATTCTGAACATTCACCCTGGTATAAATGAGGGACAGCTGGACACGGGCAAATTGTACAATTCCCAATTAGACTTAAAGGCAAGAGTTACTCAACGGGCAGTTTTTTCTGTGGGAAATCTGCACTGGTATCACTGGTTTAGAATGGCTGTTTCACTACTACTCAGTACTTGTCTTTTTCAACAAATGCGTATCTCTATTAATTTACTGACAAAAACTCGCTTCAAGAGACAGCTGACGTCTAGATCAGCTTTTTATGTGGTATTTTATGGATACAAGTACAGAAGTACAGAAATGGTCTGGGTTATTTAAGGATCTGAATATCTGACCTCTATGCTTTTGCCTTTTAAAATTCTAGGAGAAACATTGGCCAGCCTAAAGATTGCTGCCTGTTCCTTCTATTGCACAAATCAAAAGCACATTTCAAGTGACAGGAGCACGCTGCGCCTTGATTAGCTTTGTGCAGCTCTATGTTACACATGGGATTATCTTTGGATAACAGATCTGTTGCACTGACTGCCCATAATTTTACTACATGAAATAATTCCAGGCGCTGGAGGCACTGGAGAGTTAGGTTAGCAGCTTCTTTTCCACAGCCTTATAATGAGGGAAATAAAGAACAAAACAGCTTATATTGAAGAAGCTATTTGTTTAAACTCACACCCTCTTTAATTTAGAAAGTGGTTAATAGCTGACTAAAGAAGTGAGATACCTCACCTGAAATAGGAAGCAAAGCAAATGCTTGGTGACTATTAAATGTTGACAAGAATTCCCACCTAGCATGTAGAAATTGTAATTCTGTGTCTGTCATTTTGAACCTGAGCACTGCACCACCATAAAATTTGCTGCACAACAAGCCATTTATTAATCACATGTAACAATCTCAGCATGCTGCTAGGCAAATGCTTCTGATATTTGTTCAACTGAATCTCTCTGGCATCTCTTCTCACTTCTGAAGTACTGGGAAAGAGGCATGAACTAACTTGAAATACTAACATTTTCAGCTGCTGGAATGATAACCATGCACACACTAACATTTTTTTAAATGTTGAGATTTATGAGTTGCATCAGAGTAACTGACAGGCACAAAAACACTGACTTTTTTTTTTTTTTTTTAGCTCTTTCTGAATACTGCTGGAAGGATTCTGAGTTGCTATTGAAGTTTATCTGTAGGAATAAAAAAAAAAAAAACAGGCATATTGGAGAACTATTAAATTTCCATCTCTGATCGGCAAATCTGCATATTAGCTTACATAAAAATGTTTGCTTGGGTATTCTAGTTAAAGGTCTTACACTTGACAATGAGGTGCTCTTGAATACATTTTCCAAGCTATGAAGCATACCCTTATAAGCATAAGGCTTACGAGTCTCACAAAACTTAAGGCACTTGATTAGAAAGATCAAAAGCAGTATCTAAAATATCAGTTTCCTCCTCTGCTTCTGGCTGTGATTCATGCTTCTAATCACTTGGAATTACACTACATTGTCCACTCCTGCCAGTTTGCTGGAATTTACTGTCTCTTAGGAAATACATCAGACTGATAAAGGGCCCGTTCCTAACTCACTGTAGTTCTCATACTGATGCATTAACATAAAATTGATGTTGATTATGATTGCACTTAGCCCATTAATTTGCAAACTGCAGCAACTACGGAATAAAGCACATGTGCCCTTTTGCCTCTCCAGCTGTGAAGGCAAAACCTCTGACACAGGCCAACCTGTAGCTCAGTCCCACCGAGAGTCTCATTTAGAGAATTAAAATAAGAAAAAATAGTATCATATGTTGGAAAAGTGAACATTTTAAGGGGAACCACTTAAAATAATGAAAATAAAATACTACAGTATTTGATGTCTTGTTAACATGATGCGGGATGACATCTGCAACAGCTGTAAAAAGCTTCCTTATCCCTTTACAGCCTATCTACCATGAAATAGGGGTTTCACAGCTGGTTAGACCAAGCAAAATTCCTCTCTTTATTTCAGCCTACATCTAAGAATTAAGTTGAATAACAGAGTTGTCCCTGACTGTTTCCATAGAGGGTTCACTACCCTTAAAAAGACAGGAACTTTCTTCCTTTCATTCCTGTCTCTAAATACCAGCCATTACTTCATAAAAAGCATTAATGTATCTAAAAATATGACTGTGCAACAACTATTTATGACACAAGTTAACTACATTAGCCATTTATCATTCGTTATTCTCCAGTAGATGACAGTGCAGAATTATTAATACTCTTCAATTATAAAATAGGACTTGCCCTTAACCCTGAAGACAACAAATAGCTCCTCAAATGTCTGTTTGAACAGAGGGGGCAAAATCAAGTCCTAAAGTCCTAACCCCAATTTGCATATTCTTGGCTTTTCCTAGTGTTGAGGTATAGCTGTAGAATGAAGGAAGTGGTGAAAACAGACAACAATTTCTGCATACATGTCAAGAAGATCAGCACCTGCTGGAGAGTGTCTCTCTCATGGCCTGTAACAAACAGAAATACTGCTTGTGATTTTGCCTCTTTCTGTGGTTTTATAACAAATCTATCTGGTTCAGGCTGTGAAAGATGAGACACACGGTTACAAGCTGGTACGTTACTAGCAGTGCAGAGGTTTGAATAACTGATTTGCATGAACTGTAGTGATGTTACATCAAAAATTATAGCAGAGATTATAAAAATAATGTTTCTAAACATTTCAGCCCACCATGAGCGTGGGAAAATGGAAAATTTGCAGCTTTCCAATTAATAGCCTAATGATGTTTTTATGAAAGCAAATGAAACAAGTCCAAGTACACAGAGTTAGTGGTTCCAAGCTGATTATTCAGGCTTTGTTCTGCAACCCTTCTGTAACCCTTCTATAACCACTCTTACTTCCTCTCCTCCGCATTTCTTTTTTTTTTTTTTTTTTTCTCACCCTTTCACCTGTACTCCTCTTTCTCACTTTTGAACCCTGTGGTTTTTTAGCATTTGTGGGTTGCTTAGCCCAGCCCTTGAGTACACTGGAGCACTGGTGGGTCTCCAGAAGTTCCACGTGGTGTAAACCTGAGCTGAGATTCTGTGACAACTTGTAGTAGTAGGAGAATAATTCATGACATACATCAGAACTATCCATGCATTTTTGGGACACTAGCAAGCAGCAATGAAGCATTCCTTTTTCTGATACTATCGCCTATAACCTGTAAACAAAGTATGCCAAACTTTAGGAAAATAAAGAGAATTACCTCTATCTACTGGCGTGCTGCTGTAAAGAATATGTAGGCATCAGTGCTTTTCTGTGAGAGATCGCATGAGAAAGATTATCTAGCTGTTCACACATTTGTGACTCGATGGTTCATGTTCCTAAACGTGATGCAGTAAACTAATCATGTTGATGGTTTTCTCCACTTCTCAATAAAATTAATGGCAAATCAGAAAATGATGACAACAACATGTCATTTATCTGGTGGAAATTGCCACAGCCCCTTTTTCAGTTTCTACCAGCCATGGCACTGGACATGACATTTGTGGGGAGTAACCAACACAAAGAAACACTGAAATAAGCAATTACCTGGGGATGTATTTGTACTGGGTGCTCGGTACTCAATTTATTTTGTACGTAGTCAATGTAGCTGCCAACTAATTCTGACATTTGAGCTGTTTTTTGTTTGTTTGTTTAGCTACTTCATAAAGTTTGGTATATGAAGATACCAAACTCAATCAACTTAGGCTTTTATAAGTTGATTGGTTTGATGTAGGTCTGTTTTCTAAAAGAGAAAAAAAAAACAGAGCATCATCTTAATAGTTCCTAAAATATACAATATTTGTGATTCTCACAACAGGAGGACTGTTCCATATGGGCTGTCTAACTACAGAGGCAGTTTTAGAGGCAAAAGATCTACAGGCCAGAATCAAAGTACTTTCCAGTCTTCTTTTCGGTGTTCCTGTTTGGATACTGATGACAAGCAGTGTACACAGTTTTGCAGGAGAATGCAAGACAGGAGAAGGTGAGCATCTTTTCTTAATAATGCAGGCTGCGTACATGATTTGACTATTTCATGGAAGTAAACTATTCATGGAAGTAAATTGTTCATTGCATTTATCAAATTAAACTGATCAAGAGATGTATTGATTTCAAATCGAATTCTCATATCTAGTTGTGTAGGTTAACCCTGGCCAGAAGCCAAGTACACACACAGCCACTCACTCACTTCACCCTCAAGTGGGGTAGGGGAATGAATAGTAAGAGCAAAAGTGAGAAAACTCATGCTTCATGATACAGACAGCTCAACAGGTGAAGGAAAGAGGGGAAAAAAAAACAGCAACAAATAAATAACCACACACACCAAAACCCAATAACCAATGCAATGTATATCACTCACCATCTCCTGAATACAGACCGATGCCAAGCCAGTCACTAAGAAAAGCCAACCAAAAGCAACCCCTCCCGCCCCCCCCCCCCCCCCCCCCCCCCCAGCTATACCCAGAGTTTTGTAATCAAGGATAATGTTAGATGTTATGAAATATTCCTTTGGCCAGTTCAGGTCACCTGTCCGAGTTTTGTCCCATTGATGCCATGCAAGCACTGGTCAGGAATACCAAAACAGTGGTGCACTATCAACACTTTTTTTTTTTTTTTTAATCACAAATCCAACAAACAGCAACGTATGGGCTGCTATGAAGAATTAACTCCATCCCAGCCAGACTCATCCCAGCCATCCCATCCCAGCCAGCCAGACAAATGAGTGCTTTGTATTTTTGTTGGTGTGTATTTCTTTTTATGATGTGGTATTTTTGAAATAGCTACAGTTAGGATAACAAGCAGAACAATTCAGGCCATGCTTAATAGTGCATTATTTTAGAATGGAAATATGCAAGGCTTTTTCTATTCTAAACAAAGGTATGACGTTGTCACTTTATGAATAGCTCAGTAAGGATAATCGATGAGAACACAGTGAGAAATTGAGCAAATCTCTCTTCCCCAGAAATCATGGATCAATGAAAACAACAGAGGAAAAAGACCAAAGCAGGGAAGAGGAGAACGCTTTCATTCAGTAGCACAGAGAGCTTGGAGGATCCTGAACAGTCAGGTATGGCTCAGGTGTGTATCTTGTTGAGTAGAAATACTATTTTTCAATAAATTTGCTTTGTATTTTCATAAGACTAAATTATTCCAAATGAAAATTTTCCCTTCCTGCTAAATAAGGGCAGAATTTGGATTGTGAAGTTTTTTTTTTAATTTATTATTTTTTATTTATTTTTATTTTTAAATAGCCTTTATTACACATAGAATTACTACAGCTTTTCTCTTGCTGATATAGCTCTTTCAGAAATTGGATTCTCTGGCGATAAGCCAACATATTTTGGAAACAGTACTACTCCCTCCCCACCCCCCCCTCCAGTCAAGAGCTGTTCCTGTCTATCATCTTTTTACTCAATTACTACTTCAATAACTTCATCTACATGTGACAGTGCACTACTGCAGTAAAACCTAAGTTGTCTGGGTACAGAAACATAACAAACTTTGTGGAAAAATATTTAGAGGGGGAAATAAATCTACTATAAGTGTCAGATATAAAGAGGTTACTGTGACCTTGTAGCCAGTTGCAAAAACGTTCCAGTTCCAAATCAAACTTTAATACCATTGCAATGTAAGAAATGCAAAATTATATCAGTATAAGCAAGTACTTGTAGTTCTGGGTGAAATGAAGCAGCTATTAGGACTACAAGATTTCTAAAATAAGTCAAAATCACCTCATTACCTCAAAATTTTAGCTATGGAGGGAAGGATCCAACTTATTTTGTTTTTGTTGTTGCTGTTTTTTTTTTTGTTTTGTTTTGTTTTGCTATGATTATGTAATCAGAGCTAATTAGGCATCTGGGTAGCATTTACTCTGTGTGTATACTATATCAAGTAGGTGTGTGTATATAATCAAGGAGGTGAACCGTAGTTCTACCAGGTCAGAGAGAGCTAGCTCTGACTAACCAAGCAGGCTTTTTTTTGTTTGTTTGTTTAGCTTTAACATTCATTTGCTGAAGCTCAGAAGCAAGAACTTAAACTACAGCTCTCTCCTGAGATGGACAACATTGATGCTTCAGTCTGATGCCAGTGGAGAATTCAGCAGCATGCAACACTTCCATTCCCTCAATGCCATTCTGAGGGCACGTGAACCTGTATGAAGAAGCTTTCTCCCATGCTTCCCCCGTGAGAGTCTCAGTAAAGGATAATTATCGCATAACCTGGCAGGGAATATATATATCAATATTTGAACACAAATACAAAGACTGATTCAAACTTCAGCAACACAATTTCAGGAAACATTTTTCTACCTGATTTTTAAAAGTAAAATAGAAACATACTGTTTCACTTATGCTTGCTATGTGTCTGAAGAACCCATCCAGTTTTACGTGGGCAATTGTAACTGGACAACGTGATGAGTTAGAGAGAGATTGCCTATACATGAGTTCTCAATAAGAATAAACAGATTCAAAATGTTTCTCTTGTTAATGTATGCAAGCCTGAATCATCATATTGTAACCTTGTGGCAGATGTTTAAATAACAATATCTATGCAGAATAAATATGAACGGCTAATATAAACATTACTATAAACTATAGCAAGTTAAGAGTATACATGGAGTATTCAATAGGTTACTGAATTTATGCACAAATTATTCTTGCACAAAGTTCCATTCAAAAACATTTACAGTGCCTATTTAGAGATGCACTGTAGCTGATGAGCAGAACTACAATAATTCATCCCAAATAAATTTCCTAGGGATGAAAGGGTAGGACTATGGAACTTCAAAAGAAACTTCACACAAAGGAATTTATTGTACCAGATCATATGCTATTCAAAGCCCCCTAACATACATTATCATCCTTAACACATACATTCATCCTTTCTAGTCCTTTAAATCACATTTTTATCTCTTCACTGAACAACTTGGAGACATGATGATGTTATTATATCCATCAGTGGATATCTTTCAACAGAAAATATATTTTCAGAAATTATGGACTTTTTTGATAGAAAGATGCGAGAGTAAGCTTGAAAGAGAGTAACTTTTGCACATCCTGTTCAATAACATAATTTAAAAAGAGAGAGAGGAAATCCCTTACTTGTAACATTATAGATCTTTTTTTGGTTTGAACTTCAGGCAGACTTTCCCCAGGGTGCATAGGTTAAACTGTAACCAGATGACATTAAATTATATTTTATTGGAAGATGGAGACTAAAAGAAAAAATGCAAAATGAAAAGAAGAGTAAAAATGGTTATATAGACTTAAAACAGTGGTGATAGACTTTGTTTGAAACAAGAAAGGGAGGTCTTTTTGCCAAAATATATATGATATTATATATATATATGGATATATTTCATAAATAAATTATTATAGTTATAAAAGTAAATATATCTTTCAGTTATTGCATTTGTATCAGTGTCTTATTTGCTGTACAAATGATTTTGTACATTTATAGAAAATAGATTATTTATTATACGGAAACTCCTTACATATAATTTTCCCATAATTTTTTTAAAGGAAAAATTTCCCTTCCCCTCTGCTCCAAATAATCAGGCTTTGTTATGAAGAATGCTTAGTACTCATTTATAACCACTAGCAGGATCTTTGTTTTTCTTTCCCTGAATGCGTACACCTAGGTCATACAAAATCTTACCTTTTTCAAAACAGATTGATAGCTCTAAAAGTCTGAGAATTAAGTATGTACCCCTAGCAGTTCATGTAAAGATAAATCTGTCCTGAACACAGCAAAAGAAAGAACATGAGAAATAACTGTTGTGTTAAACCAGGAAGGGACAAAATTCAAAGTTTATAGATTAATTTGGATATATCTGCAGTAAATTGCAGCATATAGCCAAAAAATGCATGTGCTGGGTTCTGGACTGTAACTACAGCTATTCTGTCTGCAAATAGTTTATGACTACAAGATTACTACCTACTTTTCATATGTTTATGGAAAATTTCACCACTAGCATCCCTCATGTCTCAGGGAGTCAGTCTATCTATTTTTAATGGTATGCATATTGGACTAATTTGAATTTAAATTCTTTAAAAATTTCACATAAAATTAATATACAACTGATGAATGTTTTAAGTAAGAAAATTTTTAAAATGTGATAAATCAAAATGGTTATTTGCAGAAGCTAGAAATAAATCTTTTCACGTGTAACTTTAGCATAGCTAGGTGTACTACAGAACTATTCTTCTGGGATATTGTTTTGAGGACACTCCAGTATAGTTTTGTAACAACAAATTAGTTCCAGTTCTTACTCCATTCCATGTACAACTGTTTATATGCAACTTTTCTATTTTTGTCAACATGGCATAGCTCTTATTATATTTGCCATCAATAGAAGTGCAATTTTCAGGTGTTAATAGGAATAAGAACAATAAACGATCAGAGGTCTGGAAACACCGTAGAAGGGAGGCTTTGAAGAATTTTTTTTGTAAGAAAAACTAAATAAAAAAAAAAAAGGGGGGTGTCCTGGTTTCAGTTAGGGGGGGAGTGAACACAGCCATCAAATGCACAGGTCTGTGGCAGGGAGGAAAATAGCATATTGTTCCTACGTTCCTCTAGCAGAAATAGCAAGTGTGGGGCTTGCGTTACAGCAAAGCCCATCCATGTGAAACATGGCAGTAAGAACAGTTAAGTGCCATGAAGACAAGAGTCTCATGGAGACAATGGTCTCCATCACCACCTCCACTTCTTATTCCTTGGCTGTGCCCTGTGAAAGGCATAGACTTTGGTGTCAGAGTCAGAGAGGGGTCAAAGCTGCGAGTGGGGAAGGAAGTGCCTTCCTGCAGCGTTAGGTGACTACTCCCTGAGCAGAGTTCATGTTTCCTGTTCATCAGAGTAAATGGCTCCTTGCTTGCTGTGCTGGCTTTTGGGAATACTATTCGTTTGCTTCTAATCTTCCCAAAGATTACACAATGATTATAACACTTGGAAGCAAAGTTCTTCAGTAGATCCTTCTCATGTTAAGTTAATACAGGGATGACTTTAAAAGGAAACTAATTTTTACTTGACTTCACCAGGAAAGTTATTTAATTTTTATTCATAAGAATAGATGAATTAAAATAGGCCATTGATTTATTCATTTCCCTTACTAAGGGTTGTTTGTAACCCACTGAAGTTTACCAGATATGTGGGTGGGAGAAGGTGGTACATGTTTTGGAGTAATTTTGTCATGCAGGCAGAAGTAATTTTCTCTTGGCTAAACTGTGACAACTTAAATCATTCCTCATTTGCTTTATGAATGTGCTAAATGGAATTTACTACATCCTCCAACTATTCATTAAACGCAGCAGAATGGAATTGTTTTTTCTCCATAATAAAAACCAAGACTGCTGGCATGATGTACCAGCAAAGACTGAATGAAATGCTTTTGACAGTTTTAAAACCTCAAAGAAGTTTGACATATAAGTCTTTCTCACAAAACACAGCTGAGTAAAAAAGAGTTTGAAAGAATTCCTTTTGCTGCAAGAAAATAATGGAAATACGTTACTACAGTGCATGTAATCTCTTCATAACAACTAAAAGAAACAGTGGCCAGAGTTCTGGGATGTGCCACCCAAACCCACCAGATCCACCCAGACAGATACTTTCTAGATACCCAGCACTTAAGCCTGACAGATATTCCTATTGACAGCATCTAGCACAAAAAAAATGAAAGATTGCAAAGGGAAATCATGAAAATTTGGTTCAAGGTGATTTGAGATGACAAAACTATTTATCTTATAGGAGTAAAATACAGGCTAATAAGAGTAACACAAAAATGCAACTAGAAGTTATTGTAGAATCATAGAACCATTCAGGTTGGAAAAAAGTCTAAGATCACCTAGTCCAACCATTAACCTAGTACTAAAGTCCATTACTAAGTTCTACATCTACATGTTCTCAAAGACCTCCTGTTCCAATGCCCTTTCAGTAAAGAAATTTCTCCTAATATCCAACCTAAACCTGCCCTGGCACAAAGGAACAGAAAGCCATATGAACATTAAATCTCTAAATCCACAACTTGATGTCTATTGGAACAGAAATCAAATAAAATTGTGAACAGATGAGATTGGAAACAATCTCTGGTTTCACTACTAGAGTTTTGCAAAAGAAAAGACATAACCTGGAGAGCTTTATAGTACAAAGAAATGTCAGGATTGAGAGACTTAAAATATGTTAAGCAAGTTAAACGAAGCATATTGAGCTTTCTGTTTACCTTGTATGGTATCTTTCCAAACTTCATTCAAAAGCAAATTTTCAGAAGTATCAGAAGTATCTCTACTTCCAAGATTTTCAGAAGTGCTTTCTTTGGAAGACAGATGTGCCTTGATTTGCACTCCAAAATTATCTCTATAGCTGAGTAACCTATGCTAATAGTTAGTAGTGTAACTGCGCTTCGAAAAAACTTCTGGGATGAGGTTCAAGTTCTGCCATGAGAAATACTTCACTGAATTCTTGGGCTCTTACTGAGCTTTAGCCTAAGCTGCAAGATCCACATTGCATAAAGTAGTATCCATATTGAACACATTCCCTCTCATCCCCCATACTTCTAGCTTGGTTCTCTATTTCAATATGCACCTTATCAATCTTAAAATAGTGACCTGGTTACCAAGTCACATTCTATATGCACAATGCTTAGAATTCTTAGTCCTTCTGCATTTTTTTTTCTTTTTAGAAGGTATTTACATTTTTTTTAACCATGTTCTATCATTCAATCATCAGTGAATAGATACCTTCTATGTGGACAAGGCCATTTAGACAGTAAAGGGCCATTATGTTAAAAAAATTAAACGAGAAGAGATGAGAAAATATCTGAGAAAAAGTTGTTTCCTTTTTACTTATAGTAATGGATATTCCACTGGACAACAAATCATGTTTATTAACAATTGATTTCTGTTAAAATTGTTTCTCGGAGTGTGATCCAGCTGTCCATTACATTAGTGAGAGTTTACGTGTGATTCATGAGCAGAAATTTTACCGTACGTGTCCAGGAATTATTTGTTCTATTGCTATCTGCTAGATTGTTTTCATTTTTATTTCCATAGTTCATTTTGAATTTGCTGGGTACTATTTTGTAATGACAATTTTTTCCCCCAAAGTATTGACTAATCAATTTGGAAATGCTTCATTTTTCACTCTGTTTCTCTTTGTGCATCCAGGCCTGGCAATTTATATTGCTCAAGTGAGAGGAGAGTGATCTTCAGTTACCAGTACAGACCCTTGCCTACGCAAATACTTTCAATGCATATAATAAAAAGTGTTAGAGCCATTTTTTTTTTTTTTTATATCTTTAAAATAAATGTGCAAACTATTTCAGCAATAAATATATATATAAGTTGAAGGGCTAGATAGGTTTTACCATGGAGACAAACTAAACAATGTTTTACTTTGTATAATAGAAAGTTACGGGAAAACAGGAACACAACAAGTATGTTGTAGACTGGAATTCTCTACAGAGGACATATTTTTCACAGGTATGTTATGCTTAAAAATGCACACAGATGACAAGTGGCACTTAAAAAGGTATGGCAAAGTAAATGATGAATCATCTTTGGAGTCAGCTTGGTGCTTAAATTCCCGAGGTGCAGATTTTTAACAATTACTAAGCAGAAAGCAAGATGACATGTGAAGACAAATATATTCCATTATAGTCTGTAAATCTCATCCTCTAAGCCTGGCCATTTCAACACTGCAGAAAGCAACCAAGAAAGTACAACAGTTAGGTATGTGCACAATTTGTATCTTAATGTGTTCACAGACACAGATACTGGAAGAGTCAGCTATAAGATTTTATTCAGAAACATGTAAAAATTGCGGATGAAGTCACAAGCAGGTAAGTGTGAATTTTAAGATGAACCATCTCAAAACCATGGATACTTTTGGTAAAACAGCCTTGGAGAAAACAGAAAAAGAGGAGGAGGATACACTTGCCTACTGCTGGCCTAATCTGGCTATTGAACTTAACAACAGCTACTCGCCATCTATCAACCCAGCTGAGATGTGTTACTGAGGCTTTCTCTAGATGGACTTGAAATTCATGCTGTGGTAATTTGGCACATTGGAGCAAGCCAACGGAAGCAAACATGAGTTCACGGAGCAGCAACAGCCACATGTATTAACTTGCAACAAAAATCAAGTTTACGTGAACATACAAGCTGAGCCTGAGGCAACAGTGTAGCTGGCCCACTATGCCAGCTCTCCTTCAGATAGGTAGCTATTGAAAGAGATAGGTTTGACATCTGGGAGAAGTACCCTCTTCATCTTCCTAATATGAATTGGCAGATATCACCTCCAGGTATCAAAGACTTTCTACAGAATCCTTGTGGTTGTAGCTATTCTGGCAAAGCTCCCTGAGGAAGACAAAGGATATCCTTACAGCAGGATTTTCTCCTCCAAGTGTAGCTACGCAATCTCTTCAAAGAATACTAGCAGAATAAGAAAGAAAAAAAAATGTGGTGTCCCCCTCCTCCTTCTTCTTCCCCCCCCCCCCCCCCAACTTCTCCCTTTTTAATTCTAGTTTTGTCTGGAGCATAGGTTAGAGGTTTTGCCAATGCAGTCATGTCAGCATGGGAACATGGTAGCTATTGAAAACCTGGCTTAAACAGGATTGGTACCTGAAAGACTTACCAAATACAAAATATGACAGGAAAATAGCTTCAAGACAATACTGATAATTTAGGTAGCACAATCTTGCTCGTGTGATGAGACAGCTTGTTTTGGTACAAGGTGACATCTGAATTTAGCACACCTAAAGGGAAGCTATGCTCTTTTCCATTTGGAATTAGTTTTCCCACTGCAAAAGCACAAATACATGCAGATACAAACATCTAATTCATTAACCTATTCATAAAAGAAAGCAGCTTGTGCTGATAAAGGAAACAATTTGTGAAGGTGCCTCTAAAATGGATGCAAGATCCATTTTAGAATTTAATCCCAAAGCCCACTAAAGGACTTTTTCCTGCATTATATCATAGTTCGTCATAGCTGCAATAGAAGCCCCCTTCAAAGATAAAATTTTAATTTGTTCTAAGCTGTAATGAGTAATGTTCTTCCCTCACTTTTGTTCAGTCCTTCACAATATTCTCTTGGCAAATCCCCTTAGGATACAAGGTCAGGATCTGTTTTCAGCACCTTTTATCCTGCTGAAAATAAAACAGGTCATGCACAATGGATAGCCAGCATTTATGTTGTTCTCCACTGGATTTTGTAGGTAAGGAATCAGCATTTCTAATTTCAATTAACTAACAAATGTAGGCATACAAGTAGGTACATTAAACTGTTAAAGGTTCCCTCCAGTCAAAATTATTCTATAAACCTGAGTTCAAAAAGTTTTGGGCTACTAATAAAAAGAAGGCTAGTAATGACTGAGCCCTGAATATATTGCTCATAGGCAACTGGGTAGCCAGTCTCTCCTGAGTAATAGCAATCTCTGAAGAGAACAATAATCCAGTCCTCAGCCAACATTCTGCAAGAGGATCAAAGCAAATACATAACCAATGTAAAGCAGGTGTTAAAACCAAAGCCTGGGTATTCTTAGAAGATTCCTGGAACTTTGTAGGTATTCATTCAATTCTGATACTGTTCAGATGCAGTTCCCAAAAGATTTTTGTTTTTATTTTTAAATTTTGTTTCCTTATATCTACCACAGAAGAGAATTCCATTAGTTTCACAAGAATGAAGCCGGTTTACAGCTCCTTTTGGTGCCAGTTTGGACAGTCATGGGTCAGCTAAGGGTCATGCTGTGCAGTGTTTAAGACACTGCAATTAAGTACCAGATTGAATCTAAGCCTTTGAATTCTTGAATGAAAAACCTTTCTTTATACAAACGTGTTTATGAATTAAAACATTCAAAACACTCGTGCCAGACCCTGAAATTTGTCTTTGATTAATGTTTTTTAAGCAGAGTTCCACAGAAATTGGATAATTTAGCTCTGTATTGGGGGGGGGCACAGAAGAAAGAAGAAAGCTTAAGGATAGAAAATCCTGCATTAGAGTCCAATAACTCCAGAACCAATAATTCCATGAAGGAATCTTGGGAAAAAATGGGCTCAGAAAGTAAACTAACGTGCGTAGGGTTCACTTTGTCACTGTTTCTAGAAACATCTCAATATTGCAACCTCTTGTTACTAGCATCAGTAATAATGAAACATCCTAGCTGCCCACATCCAACCCACGCTACAGCATCGCGTATGATCTTCTTGTATACATTCTCAAGTGCAGTATGCAACCTAGCATTAGGCCAACAGCTCCAACACATGGTTACTTGTGAAGGTGACAGTGGAAGCACTGGGCATTCTGCCTTTAGCTACTCATAAAACTATGCCACCTTACCAAAAGATTTCAGAGGAGAGCTTTTTCTTGCAACAACTATTTCATCGATGTTACAAATGTTTTCTCCTATGTATCACAGAGCAAACTCAGTAAACAACATTTGACAGTCACATGTTGTCTTCATAAATAGTTCTTAAAGCCTTTATTTCCACATATGCAGCATTGTTTTTTTTTTTTTCAAAAGACACTGTGTGTTTCTAAACTCCTTCTATGCCTGCCTCACTACAAAAATAATAAAAAAAAAATTTAAATAATTCAAAACAAACACTGTCTACTGGAAGAAACTTAAGTTCCAATCTCCTCTTTTGTAATTTTCATGAAGTAATGCTAAAAAAAATCATGCCCTAGCTGGAACAGAAGGGAGTCCAGCATCTGTTGCCTCAACAGCAGGAAGAATAAGTTCAGCACAATCTTTCAACAGCTTTATTGGAAAACAGCTGCCAGCATTTTTGATAAGTGTGTTTTTCTCATCTGGGCTAAATAAGCCTTTTTTTTTTTTTTTTTTTTTTTTTTTTAACATATTATTTTTAATGGTGTTTTTATAAAAGGTTTGTCTAACAGTGTGAATTGGAACATTAGCAGTCCAGAAATTTCCTGAGCTAGCCAACTTCTCTTTTTCAAGTTTTCTTCTTTTTCTACCGAAAATAGTTCTCACACTAGTTTTTGTGCTTCATCTGTTTCTCCTACTTCAGATTTCATTGTTTGCAAATTTCATTCATGGATAAACAGCCTTAAGATGTTTATCAAGTTTGTTTTTCACTTAAAAACCACAGGAACACTGTACAAAACATCACAACATAACTTTCCTGAAAAACTCATATGGAAATTTTTGATCTCTCTGTCAAGCATGCATACTTAGTATTTTGTCTGCATCCACTAGATGCTCTTCTTAAAATATTATTTCTACCTCAGAGATCTTTAGCATCCTCCTCACACTGCTTCAAATTTTATGTAGCATGCATATTAGCTCAATTTCCCATGATTAAACAATTATCTTACTGAGGAGCCTCAATTGATATGGTGTCAACACTTGAAATATATTTTTAAATGAACTACTGTTGTAGACACAGTAGAAAGAGATTTTGCATGTTGTTTATTCATGTTTTCTGTTACCAACATGATAGCAATAGTATTAGTAACCACTTATTGTTCCAATTTTTCAAATACAAAACATTTTTTCTGAGCTCTACAGACAAAAACAATTCTGCTAACTCTTCACTGCTCTATCAACCGTATTTCTAAACAAGCAAAGAGAGACCTTGTTCAAACACAGACTAAACATCAGTAAGGCAAGCCTTACATATAATTAAGGTGGGGAGAAAAGCCTTAGCGATGTCTCTCAAAGTTTACCTGTAACAGTAATATGAACACTAAACCATTAATTGTATGAAAAAAAGAACTAAAAAAAAGAACTAAAGAAACCTGACATCTTGTGCTTTTAGATAAACTTTTAAATAGACTTGTATACAGTTTTTCTGCTTATACCTCACATATCTATACAATTATATTTTTCTCCTTAAAGAAAGAAAGAAAGAAACAAAAAACCACAAACACAAAACAAACAAAAAATCCGACTTTCATCTTCAGAGGATTTTGGTAGAAACACACAGGTTCTCTTGAATGGTTACAGGAATTGGGAGATGGGATCCAGAGTCATTAAGGGCAGACTTGTGAATGATCTTTCCCTTTCCTGACAACCTGCTTATACCAAGCATCTGGGCGTTTAAGTGTACCTAAGATTATTAACTTATTCACCCACTTGTCAGACATCATTATAGAATGGTTCAGGTTGGAAGGGACCTTAAAACCATCTAGATCCAACCCTCTGCCATGGGCAGGGATGCTAACCACTAGATCAGTTTGCCCAGGGCCTCATCCAGCCTGGTCTTGAACACCTCCAGGGATGGGGCATCCACAAATGCAGACATGGTTGTATGCAGCAGGAAGATTGAAATTTTTAAACAGACCATTTACGTAATAGGCAAAAGTTTTCTTTCTATAAAAAGTCAATTAAAATGCCTGGAATTTCAAGAGGTGGCAAATTAATATAAGATTATCATGTATTACCTAACTAAATAGATTTTTATGCAGTCCTTTCCTTTTACAAATAGTAAATGCATCTCAAAATTATAACATTAAAACATTTTTCTTTCATTTACAGTTTCACAGAAAATGGCAGCTTAGCATAAAGGAGGAAGATTATGGTTGAGTGACACTTGCAAAAAAAAAAAAAAAATCCAAGATACATGTGTTTTCTGTAGTGCTATTGAAGCAGCAGTTACCCAAACACCTCACCCTTATAACTGCCCATAAATATGCCATAACACTTTCAGTGTTTGACCATCTACGTCTTGACATTCTCAGTCTGTACGTTTCTACAGGGGATGCATCTACGTTCTGGCATTTACTTATTACAAGGCAGGAAAAGTCCCCCAGAGTTAAATGAAGTTCTTGTGAGAGATGCCTCCCTCTATGTAACAGCAATAGCAGAAGTGTTGTAAGATGTCTGTGCTGTTCTGAAGTGTTTCATTCAAAAGAACAGTTCATGTGAATATAGTTTAATTTCTGCAGTCCATTGTCCCTTTCCTCTGACACCACCACTGCAGGCTAGTGGCAGTCCTGGTTTTGATTACGTAGATTTATTTTTTGTACTCACAGAGAACTCCATATGGGAATGATTTGTGGTCTCGAATGATCTGATCTGGACTTAATTGATTTAGAGGTTAATCCATGAGTATCTGCAGAACTATCCAAATGCTTGTGTTAGTTACTTTCTTATGTTGTTACACATCACCTCACACGTTCTATTACAATAGTTTGCATAAAACCAAAACAAGCCTTTTAAGCCTTGATTTTATATAACAAAGTTTTGGTATGCCAGTTACTAGCTGCATTGCCTGATACATCTTTTTCATCCACAGAAATTAATTAAAAATGCATGACTTTTCTTGAAAATCCCACTTTTGCAGTAATTCCTGAAGGCTTAAATGCAAAACTGAAGAGCAGCAAGGCAATGTTAAATACTAAAACTACCATTTATAATCAGTTTTTAATTAAAAGTTTTTCATTGACATACAGTTTTGAGACCATTTGAGAGCAGTCTTTAGAACAGGACAACGATGATGACTATATTCTAGTTCTCTACTAGTGGTGATTATCCACAATTACAGTCATATTATCCAACCTCAAGGCTTTGCTTATTAGTTTTTGTGGCACACCTTACCCTCAAAAGACTCTGTGCTAAACATGAAATCCATTGGAAACCATGGCACTACTCCAGGACTTAATGTTAAAAACCTTTCCTAGTAGACCAAAATACACAGAGGAAAGTTGAAATGGCTGTTTACTCTTGAAAAGTTGCCAGAAGAGAACATATTTAGCTTCCTCAAGGATTGCAGGGATTCTACCACACAGCCTAGGAGAACATTATTGCCTTATTCTTGCATGCCATAATCTATCCACAGTTCTTAAAGCAATTCACAGAACTCCGTACCATCATTCTGTTTCACCAACAACAAACTGAGGCTGTGAAATGGCTAATGCCTTTCCCAAACTCACCATCTGGAAATAATGCCCTTCCACCCTAAGACTCTATTTACCTCTGCATGAGTGAGGCTAACAGCATTTCAAGGATCAGAAACATCTATCTTTTAAATATCTTTTAAATATGTAATTTCTTGCAAAATTCAAGTTCCTTTTGCATACTCTTTTGTATTTATATGGAATTTCATGAACACAATTAGAGGAGGGAACACTCCACAAATATCGCCAAAGCTCAGGAAAAATACTGCTCTTGAGAAGTGCATTTTCAGAAGAATAAATGATAGTATGGAGTTACTCATCTACAAAAGGAAATAACTGTCCTGAACCATTTTTTTTTAACTTCCATATCTGAACATCATGTCTGCAAACATTTCTCAGGCTTACAAGTAGTGTGGCACCATAGCTACAGCACCTCCACATGGACTGGGATTATGGAAAAACTTAGAAGAAAAAAGCAAACATTTAAAGTAGTAATCTGTTTTGGACAGAAGCTTTAGAAAGAAAAAATAATTGCAAGTAGAAGCTGCTCTATTTTGCATTAATATTTCCAAGGATGTTGATGTAGGATAACCAAGAATTCTATTATCCCACTACAACTCCTGCAGAAGCACAAACTCCTGTTGTACAGTTTGGAGGGGTGGGAAGTTGGATACAATTTTACAGGTATAGCCATGTTAGTGCCATCAATACCTTTTATTGGTGCTGGTTAGGGAATATTTTTTCCTTATTAGTTTTGTACTTTCTGGAGTATAGTATTTATTTGTAAATTTTACCAAAATGAAACAAGAATGCAGTTGGGTAAACAAAGTGAAAATATGAATGATTTGGGTGTGTTGTAAGATGAGAATTGACCTCTCAAAATTGCATGTCCCTTCCCCCTCCCAAACCATGTCCAAAAATCACACAGAAATTCTCAACGTGCCAAAATAAAAATGATCACTGTTTTGTTGAAGTGACTAGCAAACAACCTTACCCTCACTTTTCTTCAGCAGGCCTGTTGCTGCCAGTTTTTTTTTTTTTTTTTTTTTTTTTTCTGAAAAAACAAACAAAACCCAACATAAACAAAACAAAACAAACAACACCCCTTCCCCCCTCCACCCTCTGGAAAGTGGCTACTTCACCTGTTCTTCTGATCCATGCTTTCATTCTAGCCTTTCTTTAACCATGAAGATTAGGGATGGATGAGAAAAACAGGGAAGTCCTCCCAAGAAAGGGCACAACCTAGGAGAAATTATGCTTTCCTCCATAAGGTGTAGACTTTTGTCCAGATATAAACATTTGTTACCACGACAGGCAAAAGCATCAGTTCATTGTAGACTGTGTTTATGGGCATAATGGTAAAGACATCTGGAAAATAATAGTTTAGAAATTACAATTTTGAGCCACAGTGTAGGATTTTTATTTTGTATTATTACTTACAAGAAGATATCACATGCCCTGCATTGAACTCTAGTTTATTAAAGTCTAAGAATGACCTAAAGGCTGAACACTTCAATTTAGTGCCTTAAAAAAAAATAAATGTCTAAGATTCATTTTGGGATTTCTTTTTCTTAGCTTTTCGTAGTTACAACAGTTTTTTTTAGTTATTTCCTTATTTCTGCAAGAATCTCAATAAGCCTCCCCACATACCTACCTACATGTGCGTTCCACATGTGTTTTCTTGCCTTCTCAAATGAGATTACTGCAGTATTTTTTTCCTCTTTCTTTCAAATACAGAGTTATAGGATTACACATTGCAGCACTTTTAATTAAGATGTAGATACTGATTTGATTGACAGGACCATGACACTGAAACATTTATCAGAAGATTGAGATTTTGACTTTTTGCACCAAAGCTGGGAAATGTACATTTAATACCAATCCACTTGGTGCCAGTACTTGGTACTGATCTATCATAGCAATCTTGATTTCCCACATATTACCCTCAATCCCTAGATGCTATCCAGATTTAAGCAATTAATATTGCACAGGGAGATTTTTGCCTGATCTCTTATTCCCATCTGGTGTCATTTAATCCACAAACCCTCTGTGGCATTAAACAACATGCTTAGCATAAAGCAAAAGTTGAAGACAAACACCAGGAGTGCCTGGTGGCACACTCCTACTTTTAATGTTTTCAGCATCAAAACCCATTTAGGATGCTTCATTTGATTACTACTTTTCTCTTTCCATCCTGGCTGTCATTTTTTATGACATAATTTACTGCCCCTACCACTGTGTTTATGCGACCATTTGTGGGACGACATGGTGAAACAGACTGGTAGAAGGAAAATCTTCTAAAGATGTTTTACCATGTATTTCCCAGTTAGAATTACAAATGTATATTCTGGAGAAAAACTCTAGAGATCACCTGGTACAACTTCATGGCCAGCTTTAAAGTGGAGAAAATCTCAAGTTTAGATTAGGTTGTTCAGGATCTTGTTCAGTTCAATTTTGAAAATCTCCAGTCTTCCACAACTTCTCTAGGTCTCTGTTCCAGCACCCGAACACCCTTACTGTGAAGGCTTTTCTCCTATCTAACCAGAATTGCCCTTGCTGTTACCTGTTTCCACTCATCTGTGTGCCTTCATGAAGAACTAGAGGCTATTTTCTGCATATCCAGGCTCCTAGGACAGCTCCCACAGCCTCTACTCCAGGCTGAACAAACGCAGCTCTCTCATCTCTGCATGTACTCTAGGTACTTTAGGTCCCCAGCCACTAAGCCACTTGCTTGAGTTCATCAGCATCCTGTGCCTGGGATACCACAGTAGGACCCAAGCCTCCAAATATGATCTGTGGTGATCACAGGTGATGAATACAAGGAAAAACCAAAACTACTTCCTTGGCCCTCTGGCAGTGCTTTTCCAAATGCAGCCCTGCATGCACATAACCTTCAGCTGCATTGGCAGAAACGAAGGAGCAATAAACTTCAAATGTGTAGGGATCCTTAGAATATAAATTTTCACTGAGGCTTAACTCAAAACTTATTGAAAAAATAACAGAATCTTTCCTGACTTTACCTGGCATTCATTCAGATCTTTACCAGGCCAAATCCTGCATGCCCAAGGGCTTATCTGTATGAAAACATTAAATTCAAGATGAATCAAAGCAAAAAAGCACTTTGTAACTGCTCTGATCAAAACACATCCAAATGAAGCATCAGACTTCTCTTTAGTACAAATCCTACTTCCCCAAATGGGGGTGGATTTTCCCTAGTGATATTAAAGCACTGCAGAAGGATTGAAGGGCTTTCCATAGTTCTTTTCGTTGTTACACCTCATAAAACAGGTAATTACTGAGCATACTACAAAGTACAGTATACCTAGTCACATACTGACCTCAGAACAGACACTGGCACACTTGCACCAAAATAACTATAGGATTGTTAGGTTTGGATAACAGCATGCCTTGCAAGAAGCTGGAGGTAATTCTTCCTCTTCTGCACTACTGTGCCTATGAATGATGTTCAACAGGTAAAGAAAGAGCCTGGAACTGTCAAGATGATCAAATGCCTTTGCAAATATACCTGTGAAAGCAGAGTGAAAATTTGGAAGCATTCTTCCCATGCTTCTCCACATTTTCCAGCCCAAGAAGCAGCTAGTAGTTTTGCAAAGTTTCTTGGATTTCTTGTGCTATAGTTCAATACTTGTCTCTACTTACAATCAAATAAAAATTAAAATAACCTTTAAATTACATCAGGTTTAAATGATCCTCTCTGGTTTGCTTGCTTGTATGTGCATGAATATGTGCATACCTGGTTTAAAAAATATTGTCTATGGGATTATTTAACAAAACGTCTGCAGGCAGAGAAAAGCTAGTTCAGTGTGACAAACAGTAGAAAAAAGGGGAGGGATACAGAAACAGTCCATGGCTATGTTTGAGCTACTGCAAAAAGGATGGCAGTAATTGATTTCCATGTTGGTTACTAAAATGGTCTTAAATGATCTGACTTGAATAACATTTGTTGTACTATTGAGGCTTCTCTCTTCTGATCTGCTCATGACTCTGGATACCAATAAGAAATATTTTACCCTTTGGATAATCACAGGTTTGTTAAGTGCAAAGCATCTTAGTCTAAGAACATTTATAATACTAGATTTTTTTAGAAATCTTTCCATCTTCCTTAAAAAGAAAGTAAGATGGCTTAGCAACGAGCCATAAAGTATTAGTATTACCTGTTATAAGTGGGGTTGATTGCATACAGAAGAACTGATTGGAACTACCATGATTAAAAAAGCATTTGTCTAGACTTCTGGTTCACATCAGCTTCAGGTAGCTCTTATCTTTTCCTTATATATATTTCTTTTATTTTTTCTCTTATAAATATACAGAAACGTATCAGCACAGAACTGCTGGACAATGCTCGTTGTAATGACTTCCATTTTGTTTCATAGTGCTTTGATCCTACAGATATATATGTACATTCACATGAATAGTCCCGTTGAAATCAATAGGAATATTTTCATGCATGAAGTTATACACGAGCTTGGGTATTTGGAAAATGAAAGCTGGAAGATTCAAATTGCCCAGAGCAAAAAGCTAAAATCCATGTACAATCTCTGAAGAATTTGTTAATTTCAAAATAGAAAGAATGACTTCTAGAATACAAGACTCAGTTGGAACTGAAATACAAAAGGGTACACAGATATGTAGAAAAGAGCTCTGGGATATTTATCTAATTGAGTGAATACTTAGAAGTAATTTAGAATTTTAATATGTTCACACAAAAATCCTTTTTTTCCCCCATAAAAAAATATATCCAGATTTCAAATATTTTTGTATGCTTCATTAAAAGCTGCTGTTCTCAGCAAAATCCTACAATGCTCAGGTAAAGCCACATAAGCCCATTACTTCCTTGGCAAATAGTTCAAAGAGAAGATAGGGTTTATTTCTTAGTTTAAAGTCAGACTATTTCACCTTTCATCTTGAAAAGAGATTGGAAAAAGAGATAAATGTAATCTACTGAGGATATTTGAGATATTTGTTCTCCCCCCCAGCCACTGCAAGGATGTGTATTTTCAGGAGCATCATGTTTACCTCTGGAGGAAAAGGAAACAAACAAAAAACACCTGTATATGAAGATATTAGAGTAACAGGCATTTCAGCAATTGATTTTAAAAGTTAGTTACAGTGATGGCAATCTGTTTTATGCTATGCAGTCTCTTTTGCTGAGTCCTACTGCAAATAAAACTCATGCTACCTGTGCTGGAACCTGAGTCAGTAACATACCTCTCAGCACCTCTGGTCCTGCAGAATAGTCCACAGTAGCCAGCTAGAACTGAGGAAAGAACTTGGGAAAGCCTCATGCCATCTCCTTCTTCTGCTCACAGAAATTTCCCAGGAGAACATCATGTTATCTACTAAACAGTCACGGAGTACTTGAGTGTTGACAGGAGCTACCACAGCATATTTATGAACAAGTCCAATCACAGCAAAAAATTTTATAGAAATAAAAGAAATTAAACATTTCAGAAACTAAAACAAGATAAGTAAACACACAAGAAAATATGGAGACTCACCCAGACCCAAATGGTGGATGTGTGGCAATGATTACTTTCCAATACCCAGCAGGTGGGCAGTTTCTAAACGCATAACAATGGACAATTAACAATAGCTCTGTAAGATGTCTTTATTACTGGACAGGGATTCCTTCCTCAACCAAAAAAAAAAAAAAGCAAATTTTTAAGAATGGATGACAAAAGTAATAATGTTCAGAAAAAGCTTCATGGGAAACAGAAAATATTTATATTTACAAGATCTCAAATTATCAAGATAACTTTAGAAACAAGCAACAGGCCATAGTGACTGCCGGTTTCTGCATATTGGAAGAAATCCACTCAAAATTTTGGAAGAGCGATAAAACCCATAGAGTTTCAAATAAAGTAAATATGTGGAATCTATTGATTTTTTTTTTTTTAAAGAAATAAAATATTATAGCAAGTAGTATTTTAGCATCTTGAATAAAGAAGAAATAACTTCCTGATATCTGCATAAAATTAAATGAAAGGTGAGGACACAAGAACATCTTAAAACTTCAGCCCTCTCCTCAGGGGTGAAAATTTTCTGAGAACATTACAGCAATGTGTATTGTGTGTTTTCCAAGTAGCTAAAAGAAAGAATGCTTCCTCCAGGAAATGAAGACATCTGAGATATTAAAAGCACGATGATAACAATAGAAGGAGACATGTCTTTCAGCGTTTCACTCCCAATCAGGAAAGTGCAAAGAATGATTTCATGTAGTTCAAAAACACCCAACTTTGCATGAAGCTTCAAACTGGATGTGGAGAGACGTATAACTGATTGCTCTTTTCAAAATTACTTTCTCTGAAGTGTTTTGTTTCTGAAATAACACATTGTGTTTTTTCAGAAACAAGATGTGGGCCATAATGCTGCAGAAAATGAAACTGCAGGTGTTGACCTGACCTGCTGCAGAGATCATGGCGAACAACAGAGGATTAGAGGCTAAGGCCTCAGATGGGAACAAGCACACTACAGAACCCTATAGCAGGAAAGGCGATGGCTGGAGGCTTAAATGGCACACCCTGAAGACGAAAGTGAGCAGGGTCAGTGATGCAATTTATTTAGGGATTATCACACTACTGACCAATGCTTGTCAGGGGGTAGTGCAGACAGACTGCTAGTTTGGGGACTAGAAGTCACAACCCCTGTAAACACTTCTGCCTTGCGATCAGCATACTGCAGACAAAAAGCATGGCAGGAGCCTACCCTGCATGACCTCATCCATGAAAAGCAGTTTTATGGGAAATCTACAAAGCATTATAAACAAATCAGAAAAACTTGATAAAGTTTATCAGCAAAACTTGATAAAGTTTTACAGCCTTGTCACAGGTATTGGCACTATATTGGTTCAAGGCAATCACTCTAACAGGGCTCAGATTTCCTCAACAGATACTTTCCCATAAAAATGCTCTTTCCATAACTTTATTGCTACGGTGAACTCTAAAAGGTTGATTAGGTTACAGGTTATGGATGCACTTCCCACCCTTCTATCTAGAACAAACAACTCCGACCATAAAATAGATTTAAATATATATAAAGTGGTAGATGTAGCTGCCAACACTTAATTAATCATTTTTATGTTGGAAATGAACCAAACCCATCTGTGTCTGTAACAATACCTGCCCCTCCTAAAACCATAAGACTAGCCATAACTTATAACTAAGAAATACATTCATTAAAAAAAGCAATAAGCAGAAATAGTTATGGAAGATTAGGTGTACTATAGTTTAATGATGAAAAAGTACCAATTTATATAACAATCTAAAAGGTCTGTAGGAAAGTGTTTTGTTAGTTTTCCAGTGCCTGATGTTGTCTTAGAATATGTAAAATGCAAGGTCTTGCTCTTTCATATTTATCTGATTTCATATTAATCTACTCAGAATCACTACCAAGCATGAGCACATGAGAAGAGCTAGTTTTATGCAGATTAATGCTAAATAAAAGGTATTTTCTGGTACTTTGCACCAAAATTACCAAACGTTTTGACCAGTTGTGACTTCTTGTGCAGGAACGTAGGGTAGTGAGGGTTTTAGAAACTTCCCTCTGGAAGATTAAATACAATTCCATTAGTCACTCAAGATACAATTACAATTTTTTTAGTCTACTTTATCATGATTTTTTTGCTGTTAATCACTACTATATCCCTAGAGGCAATGAATGACTAGAATTTATGGACTTCAGTGGGACTCCTTGTACTA